>NW_028270174.1:57171794-58421794 GCF_037043375.1 Chiloscyllium plagiosum | reverse complement strand
AAAGCTGGGGCTTGAAGCAGCACTTACATATCCAATAGTGCTGGGGCTTGAAGCAGCACTTACATATCCAATAGTGCTGGGGCTTGAAGCAGCACTTACATATCCGATAGTGATGGGACCGAAACAGCACTTACATATCCGAAAGTGATGGGGCTTGAAGCAGCACTTACATATCCGAAAGTGATGGGGCTTGAAGCAACACTTACATATCCAATAGTGCTGGGGCTTGAAGCAGCAATTACATATCCAATAGTGCTGGGGCTTGAAGCAGCACTTACATATCCGATAGTGATGGGACCGAAACAGCACTTACATATCCGAAGGTGATGGGGCTTGAAGCAGCACTTACATATCCGATCGTGCTGGGGCTTGAAGCAACACTTACATAACCGATAGTGCTGGGGCATGAAGCAGCACTTTCATATCCGATAGTGGTGGGGCTTGTAGCAACACTAACATATCCGATAGTGTTGGGGCTTGAAGCAATACTTAGATCACCGATAGTGCTGGGGCTTGAAGCAGCACTTACATATCCGATAGTGTTGGGGCTTGAAGCAATACTTAGATCACCGATAGTGCTGGGGCTTGAAGCAACACTTTCATATCCGATAGTGCTGGGGCTTGTAGTAACACTTACATATCCAATAGTGCTGGGACTTGAAACAGCACTTACTTATCCGATAGTGTTGGAGCTTGAAGCAGCACTTACATACCCGATACCGAGGGGGCTTGAAGCAACACTTACATATCCAATAGTGCTGGGGCTTGAAGCAGCACTTACATATCCGATAGTGCTGGGGCTTGAAGCAGGACTTACATATCCGATAGTGCTGGGGCTTGAAGCAACACTTACATACCCGATACCGAGGGGGCTTGAAGCAACACTTCCATATCCAATAGCGCTGGGGCTTGAAGCAGCACTTACATATCCGATAGTGTTGGGGCTGGAAGCAGCAATTACATATCCAATAGTGCTGGGGCTTGAAGCAGCACTTACATATCTAATAGTGCTGGGGCTTGAAGCAGGACTTACATATCCGATAGTGCTGGGGCTTGAAGCAACACTTACATACCCGATACCGAGGGGGCTTGAAGCAACACTTCCATATCCAATAGCGCTGGGGCTTGAAGCAGCACTTACATATCCGATAGTGTTGGGGCTGGAAGCAGCAATTACATATCCAATAGTGCTGGGGCTTGAAGCAGCACTTCCATATCTAATAGTGCTGGGGCTTGAAGCAGCACTTACATACCCGATACCGAGGGGGCTTGAAGCAACACTTACATATCCAATAGCGCTGGGGCTTGAAGCAGCACTTACATATCCGATAGTGTTGGGGTTTGAAGCAGCACTTGCATATCCGATAGTGATGGGACCGAAACAGCACTTCCATATCTGAAAGTGATGGGGTTTGAAGCAGCACTTGCATATCCGATAGTGATGGGACCGAAACAGCACTTACATATTCGAAAGTGTTGGGGCTGGAAGCAGCAATTACATATCCGTTCGTGCTGTGGCTTGAAGCAAAACTTACATATCCAATAGTGCTGGGGTTTCAAGCAACACTTACATATCCGATCGTGCTGGGGCTTGAAGCAGCACTTACATATTCTATAGTGTTGGGGTTTGAAGCAGCACTTACATAATCGATAGTGCTAGGTCTTGAAGCAACACTTACATTACCGATAGTGTTGGAGCTGGAAGCAACACTTATATATCCGATAGTGCTGTGTCATGAAGCAACGCTTACATATTCGATAGTGATGGGGCTTGAAACAACACTTACATATTCGATAGCGATGGGGCTTGAGGCAACACTTACATATCCGATAGTGCTGGGGCTTGAAGCAACACTTACATATCCGATAGTGCTGGGGCTTGAAACAGCACTTACCTATCCGATAGTGATGGGGTTTGAAGCAACACTTATATATCCGATAGTGCAGGGTCTTGAAGCAACACTTACATATCCGATAGTGTTGGGGCTTTAAGCAAGACTTACATAACCGATAGTGTTGGAGCTTGAAGCAACACTTACATTTCCGATAGTGCTGGGTCTTGAAGCAACGCTTACATATTCGATAGTGATGGGGCTTGAAGCAACACTTACATATCCGATAGCGATGGGGCTTGAAGCAACACTTACATATCCGATAGTGTTGGGGCTTGAAGCAGCACTTACATGTCCGATAGAGCTGGGGTTTGAAGCAACACTTACATATCCGATATAGCTGGGGTTTGAACAACACTGACAGATCCGATAATGCTGGGGTTTGAAGCAACACTTACATATCCGATAGTGCTGGGGCTTGAAGCAACACTTACATATCCGAAATTGTTGGGGTTGAAGCAACACTTACATATCTGATAGTGCTGGGGCTTGAAACAACACTTACATATCCGATAGTGCTTGGGTTGAAGCAGCACTTGCATATCCAAGTGCTTGAAGCAGCACTTACATAATCGATAGTGCTAGGTCTTGAAGCAACACTTACATTACCGATAGTGCTGGAGCTTGAAGCAGCACTTACTTATCCGATAGTGTTGGAGCTTGGAGCAGCACTTACATATCCGATCGTGTTGGGGCTTGAAGCAATACTTAGATCACCGATAGTGCTGGGGCTTGAAGCAACACTTTCATATCCGATAGTGCTGGGGCTTGTAGTAACACTTACATATCCAATAGTGCTGGGACTTGAAACAGCACTTACTTATCCGATAGTGTTGGAGCTTGAAGCAGCACTTACATACCCGATACCGAGGGGGCTTGAAGCAATACTTACATATCCAATAGTGCTGGGGCTTGAAGCAGCACTTTCATATCCGATACCGAGGGGGCTTGAAGCAACACTTACATATCCAATAGCGCTGGGGCTTGAAGCAGCACTTACATATCCGATAGTGTTGGGGCTGGAAGCAGCAATTACATATCCAATAGTGCTTGGGCTTGAAGCAGCACTTACATATCTAATAGTGCTGGGGCTTGAAGCAGCACTTACATATCCGATAGTGACGGGGCTTGAAGCAACACTTACTATCCAGTAGTGCTGGGGCTTGAAGCAGCACTTACATATCCGATAGTGACGGGGCTTGAAGCAACACTTACATATCCGATAGTGACGGGGCTTGAAGCAACACTTACTATCCAGTAGTGCTGGGGCTTGAAGCAGCACTTACATATCCAATAGTGCTGGGGCTTGAAGCAGCACTTACATATCCGATAGTGACGGGGCTTGAAGCAACACTTACATATCCAATAGAGCTGGGGTTTGAAACAGCACTTACATACCCAATCGTGCTGGGGCTTGAAGCAGCACTTACATATCCGATAGTGCTGGGGCTTGAAGCAGCACTTACATATCCGATAGTGCTGGGGCTTGAAGCAACACTTACATATCCGATAGTGATGGGGCTTGAAGAAACACTTATATATCCGATAGTGATGGGGCTTGAAGCAGCACTTACATATCCGATAGTGTTGGGGCTGAAGCAACACTTACATATCCGATAGTGTTGGGGCTTACATCCCCACTTACATCCCGAAAGCGATGGGGCGTGAAGCAGCAATTACATATCCGAAAGTGATGCGGCTTGAAGCAGCACTTACATATCCGAAAGTGATGGGGCTTGAAGCAACACTAACATGTCCGGTAGTGCTGGGGCTTGAAGCAACACTTAGATATCCGATAGTGCTGTGGCTGGAAGCAGCAATTACATATCCAATAGTGCTGGGGCTTGAAGCAGCACTTACATATCTAATAGTGCTGGGGCTTGAAGCAGCACTTACATATCCGATAGTGACGGGGCTGGAAGCAGCACTTACATATCCGATAGTGATGGGTGTTGAAGCAACACTTACAAATCCGATTGTGCTGGTTCTTCAAGCAAAACTTACATATCCGAAAGTAATGGGGCTTGAGGCAGCACTTACATATCCGATAGTGCTGGGGCTTGAAGCAGCACTCACATATCCGATAGAGCTGGGGTTTAAAGCAACACTTTCATATCCAATAATGCTGGGGCTTGAAGCAGCACTTACATATCCTATAGTGTTGAGGCTTGAAGCAACACTTACATATCCAATAGTGCTGGGGCTTGAAGCAGCACTTACATACCCGATAGTGATGAGGCTTGAAGCAACACTTACATATCCGATAGTGCTGTGTTTTGAAGCAACACTTACATATCCAATAGTGCTGGGGCTTGAAGCAGCACTTACATATCCGATAGTGATGGGGCTTGAAGCAGCACTTGCATATCCGATAGTGATGGGGCTTGAAGCAACACTTACATATCCGATAGTGTTGGGGCGTGAAGCAGCACTTACATATCCGATAGTGATGGGGCTTGAAGCAACACTTACATATCCGATAGTGCTGGGTCTTTATGCAGCACTTACATATCCGATAGTGTTAGGGCTTTAAGCAACACTTACATAACCGATAGTGTTGGAGATTGAAGCAACACTTACATATCCGATAGTGCTGTGTCTTGAAGCAACGTTTACATATTCGATAGTGATGGGGCTTGAAGCAACACTTACATATCCGATAGCGATGGGGCTTGAAGCAACACTTACATATCCGATAGTGCTGGGGATGAAGCAGCACTTACATATCCGATATTGCTGGGGCTGAAGTAGCACTTACATATCCGATAGTGTTAGGGCATTAAGCAACACTTACATAACCGATAGTGTTGGAGATTGAAGCAACACTTACATATCCGATAGTGCTGTGTCTTGAAGCAACGTTTACATATTCGATAGTGATGGGGCTTGAAGCAACACTTACATATCCGATAACGATGGGGCTTGAAGCAACACTTACATATCCGATAGTGCTGGGGATGAAGCAGCACTTACATATCCGATAGTGCTGGGGCTTGAAGCAACACGTACATATCCGATAGTGCTGGGTCTTTATGCAGCACTTACATATCCGATAGTGCTGGGGCTTGAAACAGCACTTACTTATCCGATAGTGTTGGAGCTTGAAGCAGCACTTACATATCCGATAGTGTCGAGGCTTGAAGCAAAACTTACATATCCAATAGTGCTGGGCCTTGAAGTAGCACTTACATATCCGATAGTGCTGGGGCTTGAAGCAACACTTACATATCCGATAGTGATGGGGCTTGAAGCAGCACTTACATATCCGATAGTGATGGGGCTTGAAGCAACAATTACATATCCGATAGTTTTGGGGCTTGAGGCAGCACTTACATATCCATTAGTGCTGTGGCTTGAAGCAGCACTTACATATCCGATAGTGCTGGGGCTGAAGCAACACTTACATATCCGATAGTACTGGGGCTTAAAGCAGCACTTACATTTCCGATAGTGCTGGGGCTTGAAGCAACACTTACATATCCGATAGTACTGGGGCTGAAGCAACACTTCCATATCCGATAGTGCTGGGGCTTGAAGCAGCACTTACATTTCCGATAGTGCTGGGTCTTGAAACAGCACTTACATATCCGATGGTGCTGGGGCTGAAGCAACACTTACATATCCGATAGTGATGGGGCTTGAAGCAGCACTTACATATCCGATAGTGCTGGGGCTTGAAGCAACACCTACATATCCGATAGTGCTGGGGCTGAAGCAACACTTACATATCCGATAGTGTTGGGGCGTGAAGCAGCACTTACATATCCGATAGTGATGGGGCTTGAAGCAACACTTACATATCCGATAGTGATGGGGCTTGAAGCAGCACTTACATATCCGATAGTGCTGGGGCTTGAAGCAACACCTACATATCCGATAGTGCTGGGGCTGAAGCAACACTTACATATCCGATAGTGTTGGGGCGTGAAGCAGCACTTACATATCCGATAGTGCTGGGGCTTGAAGCAACACCTACATATCCGATAGTGCTGGGGCTGAAGCAACACTTACATATCCGATAGTGCTGGGGCTTGAAGCAACACTTACATATCCGATAGTGCTGGGTCTTTATGCAGCACTTACATATCCGATAGTGTTAGGGCTTTAAGCAACACTTACATAACCGATAGTGTTGGAGATTGAAGCAGCACTTACATATCCGATAGTGCTGTATCTTGAAGCAACGCTTACATATTCGATAGTGCTGGGTTTGAAGCAACACTTAAAGATCCGATAATGCTGGGGTTTGAAGCAACACTTTCATATCCGATAATGCTGGGGTTTGAAGCAACACTTACATATCTGATAGAGCTGGGGATTGAAGCAACACTTACATATCCGATAGTGCTGTGGCTTGAAACAACACTTACATATCCGATAATGATGGGGCTTGAAGCAACACTTCCATATCCGATAAAGCTGGGGCTTGAAGCAACACTTACATATCCAATAGTGCTGGGGCTTGAAGCAGCACTTACATATCCGATGGTGCTGTGTCTTGAAGCAACACTTACATATCCGATAGTGCTGGGGCTGAAGCAACACTTACATATCCGATAGTGCTGGGGCTTGAAGCAGCACTTACTTATCCGATAGTGTTGGGGCTTGAAGCAGCACTTTCATATCCGATAGTGCTGGGTCTTGATGCAGCACTTACATTTCCGATAGTGTTGGAGCTTGAAGCAGCACTTACATATCCGATAGTGATGGGGCTTGAAGCAACACTTACATATCCGATAGTGCTGGGGCTTGAAGCAACACTTACCTATCCGATAGTGCTGGGGCTGGAAGCAGCAATTACATATCCGATAGTGATGGGGCTTGAGGCAGCACTTACATATCCGATAGTGCTGGGGCTTGAAGCAGCACTTACATATCCGATAGTGATGGGGCTTGAGGCAGCACTTACATTTCCGATAGTGCTGGGGCTTGAAGCAGCACTTACATTTCCGATAGTGCTGGGGCTTGAAGCAGCACTTACATATCCGATAGTGATGGGGCTTGAAGCAGCACTTACATATCCGATAGTGATGGGGCTTGAAGCAGCACTTACATATCCAATAGTGCTGGGGCTGAAGCAACACTTACATATCCGATAGTGATGGGGCTTGAAGCAGCACTTACATATCCGATAGTGCTGGGGCTGGAAGCAGCACTTACATATCCGATAGTGATGGGGCTTGAAGCCGCACTTACATATCCGAGAGTGATGGGGCTTGAAGCAGCACTTACATATCCGATAGTAATGGGGCTTGAAGCAGCACTTACATTTGTGATAGTGCTGGGGCTGAAGCAACACTTACATATCCGATAGTGATGGGGCTTGAAGCAGCACTTACATAACCGATAGTGTTGGAGATTGAAGCAACACTTACATATCTGATAGTGCTGTGTCTTGAAGCAACGCTTACATATTCGATAGTGATGGGGCTTGAAACAACACTTACATATCCGATAGAGCTGGGTTTGAAGCAACACTTAAAGATCCGATAATGCTGGTGTTTGAAGCAACACTTTCATATCCGATAATGCTGGGGTTTGAAGCAACACTTACATATCTGATAGAGCTGGGGATTGAAGCAACAATTACATATCTGACAGTGTTGGGGTTTAAGCAACACTTACATATCCGATAGTGCTGTGGCTTGAAACAACACTTACATATCCGATAATGATGGGGCTTGAAGCAACACTTACATATCCAATAGTGCTGGGGCTTGAAGCAGCACTTACATATCCGATAGTGCAGGGGCTTGAAGCAACAATTTCAGGTCCGATGGTGCTGGGGCTTGAAGCAGCACTTACATTTCCGATAGTGCTGGGGCTTGAAGCAACACTTACATATCCGATAGTGCTGTGTCTTGAAGCAACACTTACATATCCGATAGTGCTGGGGCTGAAGCAACACTTACATATCCGATAGTGCTGGGTCTTGATGCAGCACTTACATATCCAATAGTGCTGGGGCTTGAAGCAGCACTTACTTATCCGATGGTGCTGGGGCTGGAAGCAGCACTTTCATATCCGATAGTGCTGGGTCTTGATGCAGCACTTACATATCCAATAGTGCTGGGGCTTGAAGCAACACTTACATATCCGATAGTGCTGTGGCTTGAAGCAGCACTTTCATATCCGATAGTGCTGTGGCTGAAGCAACACTTACATATCCGATAGTGCTGGGTCTTGATGCAGCACTTACATTTCCGATAGTGCTGGGTCTTGATGCAGCACTTACATATCCAATAGTGCTGGGCTTGAAACAGCACTTACTTTTCCGATAGTGTTGGAGCTTGAAGCAACACTTACATATCCGATGGTGCTGGGGCTGGAAGCAGCACTTACATATCCGATAGTGCTGGGGCTTGAAGCAACACTTACCTATCCGATAGTGCTGGGGCTTGAAGCAACACTTACCTATCCGATAGTGCTGGGGCTGGAAGCAGCAATTACATATCCAATAGTGCTGGTGCTTAAACAGCACTTACATATCTAATCGTGCTGGGGCTTGAAGCAACACTTACATATCCGATAGTGACGGTGCTTGAAGCAGCAATTACATATCCAATAGTGCTGGGGCTTGAAGCAACACTTACATATCCGATATTGCTGGGGCTTGAAGCTGCACTTACCTATCCGATAGTGACGGGGCTTGAAGCAACACTTACATATCCGATAGTGATGGGTGTTGAAACAACACTTACAAATCCGATAGTGCTGCATCTTGAAGCAAAACTTACATATCCGATAGTGCTGGGGCTTGGAGCTGCACTTACATATCCCATAGTGCTGGGGCTTGAATTAGCACTTACATATCCGATAGTGTTGGGGCTTTAAACAACATTTACATAACAGATAGTGTTGGAGCTTGAAGCAACACTTACATATCCGATCGCGCTGGGGATTGAAGCAACACTTACATATCCGATAGTCTTGGGGTTGAAGCAACACTTCCATATCCGATAGTGCTGGGGCTTGAAACAACACTTACATATCCGATAGAGAAGGGGCTTGAAGCAACACTTACATATCCGATAGTACTGGGGATTGAAGCAGCACTTACATATGTGATAGTGCTGGGAAGTGAAGCAACACTTACATATCCGATAGTGATGGGGCTTGAAGCAGCACTTAAATATCCGATAGTGCTGGGTCTTGAAGCAACACTTACATATCCCATAGTGCTGGGGCTTGAAGCAGCACTTACATATCCGATAGTGCTGGGTCTTGAAGCAACGCTTGCATATTCGATAGTGCTGGGGCTTGAAGCAGCACTTACATATCCGATAGTGCTGGGGCTTGAAGCAGCACTTACAAATCCAATAGTGCTGGGGCTTGAAGCAGCACTAACATATCCGATAGTGTTGGGGCTTGAAGCCACACTTACATAACCGATAGTTTTGGGGCTTGAAGCAACACTTACATATCCGATAGTGTTGGGGCTTGAAGCAACACTTACATATCTGATAGTGCTGGGGCTTGAAGCAGCACTTACATATCCGATTGTGCTGGGGCTGAAGCAACACTTACGTATCCGATAATGCTGGGGCTTGAAGCAACACTTACATATAGGATAGCGATGGGGCTTGAAGCAACACTTACATGTCTTATAGAGCTGGGGTTTGAAGCAACACTAACATATCCGATCGTGCTGGGGCTGAAGCAACACTTACGTATCCGATAATGTTGGGGCTTGAAGCAGCCCTTATATTTCCGATAGTGATGCGACTTGAAGCAGCACTTACATATCGTATAGTGTTGGGGCTTGAAGCAACACTCACATATCCTATAGTGCTGGGGCTTGAAGCAGCACTTCCATATACGATAGTGTTTGAGCTTGAAGCAGCACTTACATATCCATTAGTGTTGGGGCTTGAAGCAACACTTACATTTCCGATAGTGCTGGGGCTTGAAGCAGCACTTACATATCCGATAGTGCTGGCTCTTGAAGCAACACTTAAATATCCGATAGTGCTGGGGCTGAAGCAACACTTACATATCCGATAGTGCTGGGTCTTGATGCAGCACTTACATATCCGATAGTGTTGGAGCTTGGAGCAGCACTTACATATCCGATAGTGATGGGACTTGAAGCAGCACTTACATATCCGTTAGTGCTGTGGCTTGAAGGAAATCTTACATATCCGATAGTGCAGGGGCTTGAAGCAGAACTTACATAACCGATAGTGTTGGAGCTTGAAGCAACACTTACATATCTGTGGTGTAAAATTCCAAGCAGTGGAATGTGGTGAAACGGTTAAAAATTATGTCCCAATACATGTGTGAATCTAACCGGAATGGAGGTGTTGCTTAGTCCCGTGTGAATCTTCTTATCTGTATGTAACCAGAATGGAATGTGTTTTTTAGCCTTGCTCTGCTGTTCACATGAATGTTTATATCTGGAAAAGAGTATATCAGCTGGAAAAGTCTCCAGTTCGGTGAGTCTGCTCCGGGGTTACGTTTAACCGCCGAGCGTGGGTTGTTGGCAACCGCTCTACGAGAACTGACGGCTCCCAGTTTTGGTAACATGTAGAGTGAGTATAAGCCAGACCCGTTGTGGCGACGCTGCGGGGAATAAAATGCCCATATTCTAGCAGACTCGCCTCTTGGTCGTTTGTTCTGTGTCAGACTACTCTCCTACGAACCTGACCTTGAGAATTTTTTAAAACATTTGGCGTAGTCGAGCAGGGTCAATCGCAATTGAGGAGAGATTTTGATACAGAACAATGTTTTGGAAAAAGACTAAGAAACCAGAAGAACAAACTGTGGAGGTCCCGACCGTCCCGGGATGGCATGGATGTGGGCATGTACGTGGCAGTTTGTTTGAGAAAGGATCCCAGTCCTGCCGAAGAACCCCTTGCCTGGGGTACAGCGGAGGATGTGGGCATGTCCAAAAAGCTGAAGCGGAGTTAACAGAATTGAATGGGATTGAACTGAACTGAACTGAGTGGAACTGAAGTGAATCTAATTGAACGGAACAAAATGGAACTGAGCTAAATTGAATTGAAATGGACGGAACTGAATTGAACACAATTGAATTGAACTGAACAGACCTGAACTGAGCTGAATTGAATTACACTGAATTGACTGAACTGAAATTAACTGAAACGAATTGAACTGAATTAAGCATAATGTAACACATGTATTGGGCCAAGCAGTGGAATGTGGTGTAAAATTATGTCCCAATACATGTGTGAATCATAATGTAACACATGTATTGGGCCAAGCAGTGGAATGTGGTGTAAAATTCCAAGCAGTGGAATGTGGTGAAACGGTTAAAAATTATGTCCCAATACATGTGTGAATCTAACCGGAATGGAGGTGTTGCTTAGTCCCGTGTGAATCTTCTTATCTGTATGTAACCAGAATGGAATGTGTTTTTTAGCCTTGCTCTGCTGTTCACATGAATGTTTATATCTGGAAAAGAGTATATCAGCTGGAAAAGTCTCCAGTTCGGTGAGTCTGCTCCGGGGTTACGTTTAACCGCCGAGCGTGGGTTGTTGGCAACCGCTCTACGAGAACTGACGGCTCCCAGTTTTGGTAACATGTAGAGTGAGTATAAGCCAGACCCGTTGTGGCGACGCTGCGGGGAATAAAATGCCCATATTCTAGCAGACTCGCCTCTTGGTCGTTTGTTCTGTGTCAGACTACTCTCCTACGAACCTGACCTTGAGAATTTTTTAAAACAATATCCGATAGTGCTGTGTCTTGAAGCAACGCTTGCATATTCGATAGCGATGGGGCTTGAGGCAACACTAACATATCCGATAGTGCTGGGGCTTGAAACAACACTTACATATCCGATAGAGCTGGGGTTTGAAGCAACACTTACAGATACGATAATGCTGGGGTTTGAAGCAACATTTTCATATCCGATAATGCTGGGGTTTGAAGCAACACTTACATATCTGATAGTGCTGGGGATTGAAGCAACAATTACATATCCGATAGTGTTGGGGTTGAAGCAACACTTACATATCCGATAGTGCTGGGGCTTGAAACAACACTTACATATCCGATAGTGCTGGGGCTTGAAGCAGCACTTACATATCCGATAGTGCAGGGGCTTGAAGCAGCACTGACATATCCGATAGTGCTGTGTCTTGATGCAACACTTAAATATCCGTTAGTGCTGGGGCTGAAGCAACACTTACATATCCGATAGTGCTGGGTCTTGATGCAGCACTTACATATCCGATAGTGATGGGGCTTGAAGCAACACTTACATATCCGATAGTTTTGGGGCTTTAAGCAACATTTACAGAACCGATAGTGTTGGAGCTTGAAGCAACACTTACATATCCAATAGTGCTGTGTCTAGAAGCAACGCTTACATATTCAATAGTGATGGGGCTTGAAGCAACACTTTCATTTCCGATAATGCTGGGGTTTCAAGCAACACTTTCATATCCGATAATGCTGGGGTTTGAAACAACACTTATATATCCGATAGTGCTGGGGCTTGAAGCAACACTTACATATCCGATAGAGATGGGGCTTGAAGGAACACTTCCATATCCGATATTGCTGGGGCTTGAAACAACACTTACATATCCGATAGTACTGGGGATTGAAGCAGCACTTACACATGTGATAGTGCTGGGAAGTGAAGCAACACTTACATATCCGATAGTGTTGGGGCTTGAAGCAACACTTACATGTCCTAATAGTGCTGGGGCTTGAAGCAACACTTACATATCCGATAATGCTGGGTCTTGAAGCAACGCTTACATATCCGATAGTGATGGGGCTTGAAGCAACACTTAAATATCCGATATGCTGGGTCTTGAAGCAACACTTACATATCCCATAGTACTGGGGCTTGAAGCAGCACTTACATATCCGATAGTGTTGGGGCTTGAAGCAACACTTACATAACCGATAGTTTTGGAGCTTGAAGCAACACTTACATATCCGATAGTGCTGGGTCTTGAAGCAACGCTTGCATATTCGATTGTGTTTGGGCCTGAAGCAACACTTACATATCCGATAACGATGGGGCTTGAAGCAACACTTATATATCCGATAGTGCTGGGGCTTGAAGCAACACTTACAAATCCAATAGTGCTGGGGCTTGAAGCAGCACGAACATATCCGATAGTGCTGGGTCTTGAAGCAACGCTTGCATATTCGATTGTGTTTGGGCTTGAAGCAACACTTACATATCCGATAACGATGGAGCTTGAAGCAACACTTATATATCCGATAGAGCTGGGGCTTGAAGCAACACTTACAAATCCAATAGTGCTGGGGCTTGAAGCAGCACTAACATATCCGATAGTGTTGGGGCTTGAAGCCACACTTACATAACCGATAGTTTTGGGGCTTGAAGCAACACTTACATATCCGATAGTGCTGGGCTTGAAGCAACACTTACATATCCGATAGTGTTGGGGCTTGAAGCAACACTTACATATAGGATAGCGATGGGGCTTGAAGCCACACTTACATATCCGATAGTGCTGGGTCTTGAAGCAACACTTACATATCCCATAGTACTGGGGCTTGAAGCAGCACTTACATATCCGATAGTGTTGGGGCTTGAAGCAACACTTACATAACCGATAGTGTTGGGGCTTGAAGCCACACTTACATATCCGATAGTGCTGGGTCTTGAAGCAACGCTTGCATATTCGATTGTGTTTGGGCTTGAAGCAACACTTACATATCCGATAACGATGGGGCTTGAAGCAACACTTATATATCCGATAGTGCTGGGGCTTGAAGCAGCACTTACATGTCCGATAGAGCTGGGGCTTGAAGCAACACTTACATATCCGATAGTGTTGGGGCTTGAAGCAGCACTAACATATCCGATAGTGTTGGGGCTTGAAGCCACACTTACATAACCGATAGTTTTGGGGCTTGAAGCAACACTTACATATCCGATAGTGTTGGGGCTTGAAGCAACACTTACATATAGGATAGCGATGGGGCTTGAAGCAACACTTACATATCCGATAGTGCTGGAGCTTGAAGCAACACTTACATAATCGATAGTGCTGGGGCTAGAAGCAGCACTTACATATCCGATAGTGCTGGGGCTTTAAGCAACACTTACATATCCGATAGTGCTGGGGCTTGAAGCAACACTTACATATCCAATAGTGCTGGGGCTTGAAGCAGCACTTACATATCCGATAGTGCTGTGGCTTGAAGCGGCACTTACATATCCGATAGTGTTGGGGTTTGAAGCAACACTGACATATCCGATAGTGCTGGGTCTTGAAGCAACGCTTGCATATTCAATTGTGTTTGGGCTTGAAGCAACACTTACATATCCGATAACGATGGGGCTTGAAGCAACACTTATATATCCGATAGTGCTGGGGCTTGAAGCAGCACTTACATGTCCGATAGAGCTGGGGCTTGAAGCAACACTTACATATCCGATAGTGTTGGGGCTTGAAGCCACACTTACTTAACCAATAGTTTTGTGGCTTGAGGAACACTTACATATCCGATAGTGCTGGGGCTTGAAGCAACACTTACATATCCGATAGTCTTGGGGCTTGAAGCAACACTTACATATAGGATAGCGATGGGGCTTGAAGCAACACTTACATATCCGATAGTGCTGGGGCATGAAGCAGCACGAACATATCCGATAGTGTTGGGGCTTGAAGCCACACTTACATAACCGATAGTTTTGGGGCTTGAAGCAACACTTATATATCCGATAGTGCTGGGGCTTGAAGCAACACTTATATATCCGATAGTGCTGGGGCTTGAAGCAGCACTTACATGTCCGATAGAGCTGGGGCTTGAAGCAACACTTACATATCCGATAGTGTTGGGGCTTGAAGCCACACTTACATAACCGATAGTTTTGTGGCTTGAGGAACACTTACATATCCGATAGTGCTGGGGCTTGAAGCAACACTTACATATCCGATAGTCTTGGGGCTTGAAGCAACACTTACATATAGGATAGCGATGGGGCTTGAAGCAACACTTACATACCCGATAGTGCTGGGGCATGAAGCAGCACTAACATATCCGATAGTGTTGGGGCTTGAAGCCACACTTACATAACCGATAGTTTTGGGGCTTGAAGCAACACTTACATATCCGATAGTGCTGGGGCTTGAAGCAACACTTACATATCCGATAGTGCTGGGGCATGAAGCAGCACTTACAGGTCCGACATTATTGGGGTTTGAAGCAACACTTACATGTCTTATAGAGCTGGGGTTTGATGCAACACTAACATATCCGATAGTGCTGGGGCTGAAGCAACACTTACATATCCGATAATGCTGGTGCTTGAAGCAGCACTTACATATCCGATAGTGTTGGGGCTTACAGCCCCACTTATATCCCGATAGTGATGGGGCTTGAAGCAAAACTTACCTATCCGATAGTGCCGGGGCTTGAAGCAACACTTACATATCCGATAGTGCTGGGGCTTGAAGCAACACTTACATAATCGATAGTGTTGGGGCTTGAAGCAGCACTTACATGTCCGATAGTGCTGGAGCTTGAAGCAACACTTACATATCCGATAGTGCTGGGGCTTGAAGCAACACTTACATATCCAATAGTGCTGGTGCTTGAAGCAGCACTTACATATCCGATAGTGCTGGGGCTTTAAGCAACACTTACATATCCGATAGTGTTGGGGCTTAAAGCAACACTAACATATACGATAGCAATGGGGCTTGAAGCAACACTCACATATCCGATAGTGCTGGGGCTTGAAGCAACACTTACATATCCAATAGTGCTGGGGCTTGAAGCAGCACTTACATATCCGATAGTGCTTGGTCTTGATTAGATTAGATTAGATTACTTACAGTGTGGAAACCGGCCCTTCGGCCCAACAAGTCCACACCGACCCGCCGAAGCGTAACCCACCCAGACCCATTCCCCTACATTTACCCCTCCATCTAACACTGCGGGCAATTTAGCATAGTTAATTCACCTAACCTGCACATTTTTGGACTGTGGGAGGAAACCGGAGCACCCGGAGGAAACCCACGCAGACACGGGGAGAATGTGCAAACTCCACACAGAGTCACCTGAGGCGGGAATTGAACCCGGGTCTCTGGCGCTGTGAGGCAGCAGTGCTAACCACTGTGCCACCGTGCCGCCCACTTGAAGCAACAATTTCATATCCGATTGTGCTGGGGCTTGAAGCAGCACTTACATATCCGATAGTGCTGGGGCTTGAAGCAACACTGACATCTCCGATCGTGCTGGGACTTGAAGCAGCACTTTCATGTCCAATAGTGATGGGGCTTGAAGCAACACTTACATATCCGATAGTGCTGGGGCTTGAAGCAACACTTACATATCCGATCGTGCTGCGGCTTGAAGCAGCACTTACATATCTGATAGTGCTGGGGCTTGAAGCAACACTTACATATCCGATAGTGTTGGGGCTTACAGCCCCACTTTCATCCCGATAGTGATGGGGCTTGAAGCAGCACTTACATATCCGATAGTGCTGGGGCTGAAGCAACACTTTCATATCCGATAATGCTGGGGTTTGAAGCAACACTTACATATCTGATGTGCTGGGGATTGAAGCAAAACTTACATATCCGATAGTGTTGGGGTTGAAGCAACACTTACATATCCGATAGTGCTGGGGCTTGAAGCAACACTTACATATCCGATAGTGTTGGGGCTTGAAGCAGCCCTTATATATCCGATAGTGATGCGGCTTGAAGCAGCACTTACATATCCTATCGTGATGCGGCTTGAAGCAACACTTACATATCCGATAGTGTTGGGGATTGAAGCAGCACTTACATATCCAATAGTGCTGGGGCTTGAAGCAGCACTTACATATCCGATAGTGCTGGGGCTTGAAGCAACACTTACATATCCGATAGTGCTGGGGCTTGAAGCAGCACTTACATATCCGATAGTGCTGGGGCTTGAAGCAGCACTTACATATCCGATAGTGTTGGGGTTTGAAGCAACACTTACATAATCGATAGTGTTGGGGCTTGAAGCAGCACTTACATATCCGATAGTGTTGGGGCTTGAAGCAGCACTTACATATCCGATAGTGTTGGTGATTGAAGCAGCACTTACATATCCGATAGTGCTGGGGCTTGAAGCAACACTTACATAATCGATAGTGTTGGGGCTTGAAGCAGCACTTACATATCCGATAGTGTTGGGGCTTGAAGCAGCACTTACATATCCGATAGTGTTGGGGCTTGAAGCAGCACTTACATAATCGATAGTGTTGGGGCTTGAAGCAGCACTTACATATCCAATAGTGCTGGGGCTTGAAGCAGCACTTACATATCCGATAGTGTTGGGGCTTGAAGCAACACTAACATATACGATAGCAATGGGGCTTGAAGCAACACTCACATATGCGATAGTGCTGGGGCTTGAAGCAACACTTACATATCCAATAGTGCTGGGGCTTGAAGCAGCACTTACATATCCGATAGTGCTGTGGCTTGAAGCGGCACTTACATATCCGATAGTGTTGGGGTTTGAAGCAACACTGACATATCCGATAGTGCTGTGGCTTGAAGCAACACTTACATATCCGATAGTGTTGGGGCTTGAAGCAACACTTACATATCCGATAGTGCTGGGGCTGAAGCAACACTTACATATCCGATAGTGCTGGGGCTTACAGCCCCACTTTCATCCCGATAGTGATGGGGCTTGAAGCAGCACTTACATATCCGATAGTGCTGGGGCTGAAGCAACACTTACATATCCGATAGTGCTGGTTTTCAAAGCAGCACTTACATATCCGATAGTGTTGGGGCTTACAGCCCCACTTACATCCCGATAGTGATGGGGCTTGAAGCAACACTTACATATCCGATAGTGCTGGGGCTGAAGCAACACTTACATATCCGATCGTGATGGGGCTTGAAGCAGCACTTACATATCCGATAGTGCAGGGGCGTAAAGCAACACTTACATGTCCGATAGTGTTGGGGCTTGAAGCAGCACTTACATATCCGATAGTGATGGGGCTTGAAGCAACACTTACATATCCGAACTTACAGATCTCTGAAAGTTGCCACCCAGGTAAATAGTGCGGTGAGGAAGGCATATGGCGTACTGGCTTTTATTGGTAGAGGAATTGAGTTCCGGAGTCCTGAGGTCATGATGCAGTTGTATAAGACTCTGGTGCGGCCGCATCTGGAATATTGTGTGCAGTTTTGGTCGCCATACTATAGGAAGGATGTGGAGGCACTGGAACGGGTGCAGAGGAGGTTTACCAGGATGTTGCCTGGTATGGAAGGAAGATCGTATGAGGAAAGACTGAGACACTTGGGGCTGTTTTCATTAGAGAAAAGAAGGTTTAGGGGTGACTTGATTGAGGTGTACAAGATGATTAGGGGGTTAGATAGGGTTGACAGTGTGAACCTTTTCCCGCGTATGGAGTCGGGTATTACAAGGGGGCATAGCTTTAAATTAAGGGGGGGTAGATATAGGACTGAAGTTAGGGGTAGGTTCTTCACTCAGCGAGTCGTAAGTTCATGGAATGCCCTGCCAGCAGCAGTGGTGGACTCTCCCTCTTTATGGGCATTTAAGCGGGCATTGGATAGGTATATGAAGGATAGTGGGTTAGTATAGGTTAGGTGCGCTTGGATCGGCGCAACATCGAGGGCCAAAGGGCCTGTACTGCGCTGTATTCTTCTATGTTCTATGTTCTATAACACTTACATATCCGATAGTGTTGGGGCTTGAAGCAACACTTCCATATCCGATAGTGTTGCGGCTTGAAGCAGCACTTACATATCCGATAGTGCTTGGGCGTAAAGCAACACTTACATATCCGATAGTGCAGGGGCGTAAAGCAACACTTACATATCCGATAGTGTTGGGGCTTGAAGCAGCACTTACATATCCGATAATGCTGGGGCTTGAAGCAACACTTACATATCCGATAGTGCTGGGGCTGAAGCAACACTTACTTATCCGATAGTGCTGGGGCTTGAAGCAGCACTTACATATCCGATAGTGCTGGGGCTTGAAGCAGCACTTACATATCCGATAGTGCCGGTGTTTGAAGCAGCACTTACATATCCGATAGTGCAGGGGCGTAAAGCAACACTTACATGTCCGATAGTGATGGGGCTTGAAGCAACACTTACATATCCGATAGTGCTGGGGCTTGAAGCAGCACTTACATATCCGATAGTGCTGGGGCTTGAAGCAGCACTTACACTTCCAATTGTGCTGGGTCTTGTAGTGAGTTTGTCAATTGCTGGGTTTGTTTCCCTTTGGCCCGAGCTGCCTCCTGTTCACCATGGCTGGTGGGGGGAAGGGGTGGGAGAGCGGTGTATGATCCCTCTGTCCATCCATCTCCCATCAGGATGGTCTGAAGGTTGTCTCCTTCTGCCTCAGAAAGAGACCTGAACAGTGCCCATCGCCCACCATCCCCATCCACCAGGTTCAGCTCATTTGGAACCGTTTCCCTTTCACTGGCCTCACTTTCTCCAAATCAAAGGGCCGCTTCTGGCTTCCTGTACGGGTCGCAGTGTATCTGTGTCTTTGTGGCGAAGGTGGAATTGTTCTTGGCGTAATCCTATTTAGCTCTTTCTCCAACCTGTTGGTGATGCAATTGCTTCTATTCCTGATCTCACCAGAATTAGAGGAAAAATATATTAACTTGTTTGCAATTTCTGTCTTTCCCTCAAGGCCACATTTCTGACTTTTCCCTTCCTTGGCCTCTCTGTTTCCATTTCTGGGGAAAAGATGTACATCAATATCCATTCCAAACACACGGACTACCACAGTAACCTGGAATACACTGCCTCACATCCTGACTCCTGTAAGGATTCCATTCCATTCTCCCTGTGACTCCATCTTCAGCTGTTCTGGTGATGTCACCTTCCACCCCCCCCATTTCCTCTCAGGGACATGGCCAAATCTATCAAGGAGGTGAAATTAAGGCTCTCAGATGGTTTGACTTGGAACCAGAAAACTTGAGGGAATTTGCTCATTCTTCATAAAAGAACAGGGGGAACAATTCTCCAGATAAAGAACATTAATTCCCCTGTTATTGCACCTTTGGCATTTCCAGAAAGGCAATGCATCTTCTTCATGGCACGTGAACGTCACAGTGTTCATGGAACAGATTTCGGGAATAGTCCTCATTTACTGAGCAGCTCCCCTAGGATGAGGATCAGCAAAGAAACTCAAGTCTTAAGACTTTAATGCAATGTTTGTAATGAAACTGAACTTTTTACTGGAATCTACACATATTCAGCAATTATCAAGACATTATATCTAATATATAGGAAGTAAAGATTGTTGCAAGGACAAATATATTAAATCTTCAAAGATTTCTTTTCCTCAGACAAATTGTCAGGAGCATTGATCTGTTGTGTGAAAACAAATCTGTGGTGAACTCTATGGAACATCACATCACAATACGCCCCAAACATTTCAGAGATTTTATTTCATATGAAGGTCATCCTTGCTATCTCTTCTCTCTCCCTCTTACAACAAACCTGCTGACCATCACTATTCTCTCCAATGGAAAGTGTAGACTTTCCAAAATATCCATGTACATTTTCTCCATGGCAACTGCAGATTTCCTGTTCCAGTTTTTCGGTGTTGTATTGCGTTTTGAGTTATCACGTTCCAGATTCATTTCTGTCCTACGCAGCAGTTTGAAAATTCATCCTGGTTTTATTCCTGCAACATTGACTGAGATTCAGTTCCTGTCACTGACTGAGGCTCAATCCCTGTCACTGACTGAGGCTCAATCCCTGTCACTGTCAGAGGGTCAAACCCTGTCACTGACTGAGATTCAATCCCTGTCACTGATTCAGGTTCAATCCCAGTCACTGATTGAGATTCAATCCCTGTCACTGACTGAGGTTCAATCCCTGTCACTGACTGAGGCTCAATCCCTGTCACTGTCAGAGGGTCAATCCCTGTCGCTGACTGAGATTCAATCCCTGTCACTGATTCAGGTTCAATCCCTGTCACTGACTGAGATTCAATCCCTGTCACTGACTGAGGATCAATCCCTGTCACTGACTGAGGTTGAGTCCCAGTCACTAAGTGAGATTCAATCCCTGTCACTGACTGAGGCTTAGAAAATGTCACTGACTGAGGCACAATCCCTGTCACTGACTGAAAATCAATCCCTGTCACCGACTGAGATTCAATCCCTGTCACTGACAGAGGCTCAATCCCTGTCACTGACTGAGATTCAATCCCAGTCACTGACTGAGGTTCAATCCCTGTCACTGACTGAGATTCAATCCCTGTCACTGACTGAGATTTAGTCCCTGTCACTGACTGAGATTCAATCCCTGTCACTGACTGAGATTTAGTCCCTGTCACTGACTGAGATTCAATCCCTGTCACTGACTGAGATTTAGTCCCTGTCACTGACTGTGGTTCAATCCCTGTCACTGACTGAGATTTAGTCCCTGTCACTGACTGAGGTTCAATCCCTGTCACTGGCTGAGATTTAGTCTCTGTCACTGACTGAGGGTCAATCCCTGCCACTGACTGAGGTTTAGTCCCTGTTACTAAGTGAGATTCAATCCCTGTCACTGACTGAGATTTAGTTCCTGTCACTGACTGCGGATCAATCCCTGTCACTGACTGAGGCTCAATCCCTGTCATTGACTGAGATTCAATCCCTGTCACTGACTGAGGCTCAATCTCTGTCACTGACTGAGGCTCAATCCCTGTCACTGACAGAGATTCAATCCCTGTCACTGACTGAGGGTAAATCACTGTCACTGTCTGAGGTTTAGTCCCTGTCACTAATTGAGATTCAATCCCTGTCACTGACGGAGGCTTAGAAAATGTCACTGACTGAGGCACAATCCCTGTCACTGCCTGAAAACCAATCCCTATCACTGAGTGAAATTCAATCCCTGTCCCTGACTGAGGCTCAATCACTGTCACTGACTGAGATTCAATGGCTGTCACTGACTGAGATTTAGTCCCTGTCACTGATTGATGTTCAATCCCTGTCACTGACTGAGATTTAGTCCCTGTCCCTGACTGAGGATCAAACCCTATCACTGACTGAGATTCAATCCCTGTCACTGACTGAGATTTAACCCTGTCACTGACTGAGGTTCAATCCCTGTCACTGACTGAGGTTTAGTCCCTGTCACTGACTGAGGTTCAATCCCTGTCACTGACTGAGAATCAAACCCTGTCCCTGAGTGAGATTCAATCCCTGTCACTGACTGAGGCTCAATCCCTGTCACTGACTGAGATTCAATCCCTGTCACTGACTGAGATTTAGTCCCTGTCACTGACTGAGGTTCAATCCCTGTCACTGACTGAGGTTTAGTCCCTGTCATTGACTGAGGTTCAATCCCTGTCACTGACTGAGAATCAAACCCTGTCACTGACTGAGATTCAATCCCTGTCACTAACTGAGGCTCAATCCCTGTCACTGACTGAGGGTCAATCCCTGTCACTGACTGAGATTCAATCCCTGTCACTAACTGAGGCTCAATCCCTGTCACTGACTGAGGGTCAATCCCTGACAGTGACTGAGGTTTAGACCCTGTCACTGACTAAGGCACAATTCCTGTCACTGACTGAAATTCTTACCCTGTAACTAACTGAGATTCAATCCCTGTCACTGAGGAAATTCAATCCCAGTCATTGTCAGAGATTCAATCCCGATCACTGATTGAGATCCAATCCCAGTCACTGACTGAGATTCAATTCCTGTCACTAATAGAGATTCTAATCCTGTCACAGACTGAGATTCAATCCCTGTCACTGACTGAGAATCAATCCCTGTCACTAATTGAGATTCAATCCCTGTCACTGACTGAAACTCAATCACTGTCACTGACTGAGATTAAATCTCTGTCACTGATTGAGATTCAATCCCTGTCACTGACTGACGATCAATCCCAGTCACTGACTGAGATTTAGTCCCTGTCACTGATTGAGATGCAATACCTGTCACTGACTGAGATTCAATTCCTGGCACTGACTGAGGATCAATCCCTGTCACAGACTGAGGTTCAATCCCTGTCACTGACTGAGATTCAATGCCTATCACTGACTGAGGATCAATCCCTGTCACTGACTGAGGTTCAATCCCTGTCACTGACTGAGGATCAATCCCTGTCACTAATTGAGATTCAATCCCTGTCACTGACTGAAACTCAATCACTGTCACTGACTGAGATTAAATCTCTGTCACTGATTGAGATTCAATCCCTGTCACTGACTGAGCCTCAATCACTGTCAATGACTGAGATTCAATCCCTGTCACTGACTGAGATTCAGTCCCTGTCACTGACTGAGATTCAATCCCTGTCACTGACTGAGCCTCAATCACTGTCACTGACTGAGATTCAATCCCTGTCACTGACTGAGGATCAAACCGTGTCACTGACTGAGATTCAATCCCTGTCACTGACTGAGATTCAATCCCAGTCACTGATTGAGATTCAATCCCTGTCACTGACTGAGATTCAATCCCTGTCACTGTCAGAGGGTCAATCCCTGTCACTGACTGAGGCTCAATCCATGTCACTGACTGATATTTAGTCCCTGTCACTGATTGAGGTTCAATCCCTGTCACTGACTGAGCTTCAATCCCTGTCACTGACTGAAATTAAATCCCTGTCACTGACTAAGGCACAATCCCTGTCACTGACTGAAATTCTAACCCTGTCACTAATTGAGATTCAATCCCTGTCACTGAGGAAATTCAATCCCTGTCATTGTCTGAGATTCAATCCCTATCACTGATTGTGATCAGTGACTGGGATTCAATTCCAGTCACTAATAGAGATTCAATCCCTGTCACAGACTGGGATTCAATTACTGTCAATGACTGAGGATCAATCCCTGTCACTAATTGAGATTCAATCCCTGTCACTGATTGAGACGCAATACCTGTCACTGACAGAGATTCAATCCCTGTCACTGAGTGAGATTCAATCCCTGTCACTGACTGAGGATCAAACCCTGTAACTGACTGAGATTCAATCCCTGTCACTGGCTGAGATTCAATTCCAGTCACTGACTAAGGCTCATTCCTTGTCACTGACTGAGGTTTAGTCCCTGTCACTAAGTGAGATTGAATCCCTGTCACTGACTGAGGCTGAGAAAATGTCACTGACTGAGGCACAATCCCTGTCACTGCCTGAAAACCAATCCCTATCACTGAGTGAGATTCAATCCCTGTCCCTGACTGAGGCTAGATCCCTGGCACAGACTGAGATTTAGTCCCTGTCACTGACATAGGTCCAATCCCTGTCACTGACTGAGTTTCAATGGGTGTCACTGACTGAGATTTAGTCCCTGTCACTGATTGATGTTCAATCCCTGTCACTGACTGAGATTTAATCCCTGTCCCTGACTGAGGCTCAATCCCTGTCACTGACTGAGATTCAATGGGGGTCACTGACTGAGATTTAGTCCCTGTCACTGATTGATGTTCAATCCCTGTCACAGACTGAGATTTAGTCCCTGTCACGGACTGAGGTTCAATCCCTTTCACTGACAGAGATTTAGTCCCTGTCACTGACTGAGGTTCAATCCCTGTCACTGACTGAGAATCAAACCCTGTCCCTGAGTGAGATTCAATCCCTGTCACTGACTGAGGCTCAATCCCTGTCACTGACTGAGATTCAATCCCTGTCACTAACTGAGGGTAAATCCCTGTCACTGACTGAGGGTCAATCCCTGAAACTGACGGAGGTTTAGACCCTGTCAATGACTAAGGCACAATCGCTGTCACTGACTGAAATTCTAACCCTGTCACTAACTGAGATTCAATTCCTGTCACTGAGGAAATTTAATCCCAGTCATTGTCTGAGATTCAATTCCTGTCACTGAGTGAGATTCAATCCCTGTCACTGACTGAGGATCAATCCGTGTCACTGACTGAGATTTAGTCCCTGTCACTGATTGAGATGCAATACCTGTCACTGACTGAGATTCAATTCCTGTCACTGACTGAGGATCAATCCCTGTCACTGACTGAGGATCAATCCCTGTCACTGACTGAGGTTCAACCCCTGTCACTGACTGTGATTCAATCCCTGTCACTGACTGAGGTTCAACCCCTGTCACTGACTGAGGTTCAACCCCTGTCACTGACTGAGATTCAATCCCTGTCACTGACTGTGATTCAATCCCTGTCACTGACTGAGGTTCAACCCCTGTCACTGACTGAGATTCAATCCCTGTCACTGACTGAGATTTAGTCCCTGTCACTGACTGAGATTCAATCCCTGTCACTGACTGAGATTTAGTCCCTGTCACTGACTGTGGTTCAATCCCTGTCACTGACTGAGATTTAGTCCCTGTCACTGACTGAGGTTCAATCCCTGTCACTGGCTGAGATTTAGTCTCTGTCACTGACTGAGGGTCAATCCCTGCCACTGACTGAGGTTTAGTCCCTGTTACTAAGTGAGATTCAATCCCTGTCACTGACTGAGATTTAGTTCCTGTCACTGACTGCGGATCAATCCCTGTCACTGACTGAGGCTCAATCCCTGTCATTGACTGAGATTCAATCCCTGTCACTGACTGAGGCTCAATCTCTGTCACTGACTGAGGCTCAATCCCTGTCACTGACAGAGATTCAATCCCTGTCACTGACTGAGGGTAAATCACTGTCACTGTCTGAGGTTTAGTCCCTGTCACTAATTGAGATTCAATCCCTGTCACTGACGGAGGCTTAGAAAATGTCACTGACTGAGGCACAATCCCTGTCACTGCCTGAAAACCAATCCCTATCACTGAGTGAAATTCAATCCCTGTCCCTGACTGAGGCTCAATCACTGTCACTGACTGAGATTCAATGGCTGTCACTGACTGAGATTTAGTCCCTGTCACTGATTGATGTTCAATCCCTGTCACTGACTGAGATTTAGTCCCTGTCCCTGACTGAGGATCAAACCCTATCACTGACTGAGATTCAATCCCTGTCACTGACTGAGATTTAACCCTGTCACTGACTGAGGTTCAATCCCTGTCACTGACTGAGGTTTAGTCCCTGTCACTGACTGAGGTTCAATCCCTGTCACTGACTGAGAATCAAACCCTGTCCCTGAGTGAGATTCAATCCCTGTCACTGACTGAGGCTCAATCCCTGTCACTGACTGAGATTCAATCCCTGTCACTGACTGAGATTTAGTCCCTGTCACTGACTGAGGTTCAATCCCTGTCACTGACTGAGGTTTAGTCCCTGTCATTGACTGAGGTTCAATCCCTGTCACTGACTGAGAATCAAACCCTGTCACTGACTGAGATTCAATCCCTGTCACTAACTGAGGCTCAATCCCTGTCACTGACTGAGGGTCAATCCCTGTCACTGACTGAGATTCAATCCCTGTCACTAACTGAGGCTCAATCCCTGTCACTGACTGAGGGTCAATCCCTGACAGTGACTGAGGTTTAGACCCTGTCACTGACTAAGGCACAATTCCTGTCACTGACTGAAATTCTTACCCTGTAACTAACTGAGATTCAATCCCTGTCACTGAGGAAATTCAATCCCAGTCATTGTCAGAGATTCAATCCCGATCACTGATTGAGATCCAATCCCAGTCACTGACTGAGATTCAATTCCTGTCACTAATAGAGATTCTAATCCTGTCACAGACTGAGATTCAATCCCTGTCACTGACTGAGAATCAATCCCTGTCACTAATTGAGATTCAATCCCTGTCACTGACTGAAACTCAATCACTGTCACTGACTGAGATTAAATCTCTGTCACTGATTGAGATTCAATCCCTGTCACTGACTGACGATCAATCCCAGTCACTGACTGAGATTTAGTCCCTGTCACTGATTGAGATGCAATACCTGTCACTGACTGAGATTCAATTCCTGGCACTGACTGAGGATCAATCCCTGTCACAGACTGAGGTTCAATCCCTGTCACTGACTGAGATTCAATGCCTATCACTGACTGAGGATCAATCCCTGTCACTGACTGAGGTTCAATCCCTGTCACTGACTGAGGATCAATCCCTGTCACTAATTGAGATTCAATCCCTGTCACTGACTGAAACTCAATCACTGTCACTGACTGAGATTAAATCTCTGTCACTGATTGAGATTCAATCCCTGTCACTGACTGAGCCTCAATCACTGTCAATGACTGAGATTCAATCCCTGTCACTGACTGAGATTCAGTCCCTGTCACTGACTGAGATTCAATCCCTGTCACTGACTGAGCCTCAATCACTGTCACTGACTGAGATTCAATCCCTGTCACTGACTGAGGATCAAACCGTGTCACTGACTGAGATTCAATCCCTGTCACTGACTGAGATTCAATCCCAGTCACTGATTGAGATTCAATCCCTGTCACTGACTGAGATTCAATCCCTGTCACTGTCAGAGGGTCAATCCCTGTCACTGACTGAGGCTCAATCCATGTCACTGACTGATATTTAGTCCCTGTCACTGATTGAGGTTCAATCCCTGTCACTGACTGAGCTTCAATCCCTGTCACTGACTGAAATTAAATCCCTGTCACTGACTAAGGCACAATCCCTGTCACTGACTGAAATTCTAACCCTGTCACTAATTGAGATTCAATCCCTGTCACTGAGGAAATTCAATCCCTGTCATTGTCTGAGATTCAATCCCTATCACTGATTGTGATCAGTGACTGGGATTCAATTCCAGTCACTAATAGAGATTCAATCCCTGTCACAGACTGGGATTCAATTACTGTCAATGACTGAGGATCAATCCCTGTCACTAATTGAGATTCAATCCCTGTCACTGATTGAGACGCAATACCTGTCACTGACAGAGATTCAATCCCTGTCACTGAGTGAGATTCAATCCCTGTCACTGACTGAGGATCAAACCCTGTAACTGACTGAGATTCAATCCCTGTCACTGGCTGAGATTCAATTCCAGTCACTGACTAAGGCTCATTCCTTGTCACTGACTGAGGTTTAGTCCCTGTCACTAAGTGAGATTGAATCCCTGTCACTGACTGAGGCTGAGAAAATGTCACTGACTGAGGCACAATCCCTGTCACTGCCTGAAAACCAATCCCTATCACTGAGTGAGATTCAATCCCTGTCCCTGACTGAGGCTAGATCCCTGGCACAGACTGAGATTTAGTCCCTGTCACTGACATAGGTCCAATCCCTGTCACTGACTGAGTTTCAATGGGTGTCACTGACTGAGATTTAGTCCCTGTCACTGATTGATGTTCAATCCCTGTCACTGACTGAGATTTAATCCCTGTCCCTGACTGAGGCTCAATCCCTGTCACTGACTGAGATTCAATGGGGGTCACTGACAGAGATTTAGTCCCTGTCACTGATTGATGTTCAATCCCTGTCACAGACTGAGATTTAGTCCCTGTCACGGACTGAGGTTCAATCCCTTTCACTGACAGAGATTTAGTCCCTGTCACTGACTGAGGTTCAATCCCTGTCACTGACTGAGAATCAAACCCTGTCCCTGAGTGAGATTCAATCCCTGTCACTGACTGAGGCTCAATCCCTGTCACTGACTGAGATTCAATCCCTGTCACTAACTGAGGGTAAATCCCTGTCACTGACTGAGGGTCAATCCCTGAAACTGACGGAGGTTTAGACCCTGTCAATGACTAAGGCACAATCGCTGTCACTGACTGAAATTCTAACCCTGTCACTAACTGAGATTCAATTCCTGTCACTGAGGAAATTTAATCCCAGTCATTGTCTGAGATTCAATTCCTGTCACTGAGTGAGATTCAATCCCTGTCACTGACTGAGGATCAATCCGTGTCACTGACTGAGATTTAGTCCCTGTCACTGATTGAGATGCAATACCTGTCACTGACTGAGATTCAATTCCTGTCACTGACTGAGGATCAATCCCTGTCACTGACTGAGGATCAATCCCTGTCACTGACTGAGGTTCAACCCCTGTCACTGACTGTGATTCAATCCCTGTCACTGACTGAGGTTCAACCCCTGTCACTGACTGAGGTTCAACCCCTGTCACTGACTGAGATTCAATCCCTGTCACTGACTGTGATTCAATCCCTGTCACTGACTGAGGTTCAACCCCTGTCACTGACTGAGATTCAATCCCTGTCACTGACTGATGATCAATCCCTTTAACTGACTGAGATTCAATCCCAGTCACTGATTGAGATTCAATCCCTGTCACTAACTGAGGGTAAATCCCTGTCACTGACTGAGGGTCAATCCCTGAAACTGACTGAGGTTTAGACCCTGTCACTGACTGAGATTCAATGCCTATCACTGATTTAGATCCAATCCCTGTCACTGACTGAGATTCAATTCCTGTCACAGACTGAGGATCAATCCCTGTCACTAATTGAGATTCAATCTCTGTCACTGACTGAGATTCAATCCCTGTCACTGACTGAGGATCAATCCCTGTCACTGACTGAGGTTCAATCCCTGTTACTGAGTGATCTTCAATCCCTGTCACTGACTGAGCCACAATCACTGTCAATGACTGTGATTCAATCCCTGTCACTGACTGAGATTCAATCCCTGTCACTGACTGAGGTTCAATCCCTGTCACTGACTGATGATCAATCCCTTTAACTGACTGAGATTCAATCCCAGTCACTGATTGAGATTCAATCCCTGCCACTGACTGAGGCTCAATCCCTGTCACTGACTGAGATTTAGTCCCTGTCACTGATTGAGGTTCAATCCCTGTCACTGACTGAGGTGCAATCCCTGTCACTGACTGAGTTTCAATCCCTGTCACTGATGGAGATTCAATCCCTGTCACTGACTGAGATTCAATCCTGTCACTGATTGAGTATCAATCCCTGTAACTGACTGAGGATCAAACCGTGTCACTGACTGAGATTCATTCCCTGTCACTGACTGAAGTTCAATCCCTGTTACATACTGAGATTCAATCCCTGTCACTGACTGAGATTCAATCCCTGTCACTGACTGAGGTTCAATCCCTTTAACTGACTGAGGATCAAACCGTGTCACTGACTGAGATTCAATCCCTGTCACTGACTGAGGTTCAATCCCTGTTACATACTGAGATTCAACCCCTGTCACTGACTGAGATTTAGTCCCTGTCCCTGACTGAGTATCAAACCCTGTCACTGACTGAGATTCAATCCCTGTCACTGACTGAGGTTTAGTCCCTGTCACTGACTGAGGTTCAATTCCTGCCACTGACTGAGAATCAATCCCTGTCCCTGAGTGAGATTCAATCCCTGTCACTGACTGAGGGTCAATCCCTGTCACTGACTGAGATTCAATCCCTGTCACTGACTGAGATTTAGTCCCTGTCACTGACTGAGGTTCAATCCCTGTCACTGACTGAGGTTTAGTCCCTGTCATTGACTGAGGTTCAATCCCTGTCACTGACTGAGAATCAAACCCTGCCCCTGAGTGAGATTCAATCCCTGTCACTGACTGAGGCTCAATTCCTGTCACTGACTGAGATTCAATCCCTGTCACGAACTGAGGCTCAATCCCTGTCACTGACTGAGGGTCAATCCCTGAAAGTGACTGAGGTTTAGACCCTGTCACTGACTAAGGCACAATTCCTGTCACTGACTGAAATTCTTACCCTGTAACGAACTGAGATTCAATCCCTGTCACTGACTGAGCCACAATCACTGTCAATGACTGTGATTCAATCCCTGTCACTGACTGAGATTCAATCCATGTCACTGACTGAGGTTCAATCCCTGTCACTGACTGATGATCAATCCCTTTAACTGACTGAGATTCAATCCCAGTCACTGATTGAGATTCAATCCCTGCCACTGACTGAGGCTCAATCCCTGTCACTGACTGAGATTTAGTCCCTGTCACTGATTGAGGTTCAATCCCTGTCACTGACTGAGGTGCAATCCCTGTCACTGACTGAGTGACAATCCCTGTCACTGACTGAAATTCTAACCCTGTCACAGACTGAGGATCAATCCCTGTCACTAATTGAGATTCAATCTCTGTCACTGACTGAGATTCAATCCCTGTCACTGACTGAGGATCAATCCCTGTCACTGACTGAGGTTCAATCGCTGTTACTGACTGAGCCTCAATCACTGTAACTGATGGAGATTCAATCCCTGTCACTGACTGAGATTCAATCCTGTCACTGATTGAGTATCAATCCCTGTAACTGACTGAGGATCAAACCGTGTCACTGACTGAGATTCATTCCCTGTCACTGACTGAAGTTCAATCCCTGTTACATACTGAGATTCAATCCCTGTCACTGACTGAGATTCAATCCCTGTCACTGACTGAGGTTCAATCCCTTTAACTGACTGAGGATCAAACCGTGTCACTGACTGAGATTCAATCCCTGTCACTGACTGAGGTTCAATCCCTGTTACATACTGTGATTCAACCCCTGTCACTGACTGAGATTTAGTCCCTGTCCCTGACTGAGGATCAAACCCTGTCACTGACTGAGGTTTAGTCCCTGTCATTGACTGAGGTTCAATCCCTGTCACTGACTGAGAATCAAACCCTGTCCCTGAGTGAGATTCAATCCCTGTCACTGACTGAGGCTCAATCCCTGTCACTGACTGAGATTCAATCCCTGTCACTAACTGAGGCTCAATCCCTGTCACTGACTGAGGGTCAATCCCTGAAAGTGACTGAGGTTTAGACCCTGTCACTGACTAAGGCACAATTCATGTCACTGACTGAAATTCTTACCCTGTAACTAACTGAGATTCAATCCCTGTCACTGAGGAAATTCAATCCCAGTCATTGTCAGAGATTCAATCCCTATCACTGATTGAGATCCAATCCCAGTCACTGACTGAGATTCAATTCCTGTCACTAATAGAGATTCAAATCCTGTCACAGACTGAGATTCAATCCCTGTCACTGACTGAGATTCAATCCCTGTCACTGACTGAGGTTCAATCCCTTTAACTGACTGAGGATCAAACCGTGTCACTGACTGAGATTCAATCCCTGTCACTGACTGAGGTTCAATCCCTGTTACATACTGAGATTCAACCCCTGTCACTGACTGAGATTTAGTCCCTGTCCCTGACTGAGGATCAAACCCTGTCACTGACTGAGATTCAATCCCTGTCACTGACTGAGGTTTAGTCCCTGTCACTGACTGAGGTTCAATTCCTGCCACTGACTGAGAATCAATCCCTGTCCCTGAGTGAGATTCAATCCCTGTCACTGACTGAGGGTCAATCCCTGTCACTGACATTAATTCAATCCCTGTCACTGACTGAGATTTAGTCCCTGTCACTGACTTGAGGTTCAATCCCTGTCACTGACTGAGGTTTAGTCCCTGTCATTGACTGAGGTTCAATCCCTGTCACTGACTGAGAATCAAACCCTGTCCCTGAGTGAGATTCAATCCCTGTCACTGACTGAGGCTCAATCCCTGTCACTGACTGAGATTCAATCCCTGTCACTAACTGAGGCTCAATCCCTGTCACTGACTGAGGGTCAATCCCTGACAGTGACTGAGGTTTAGACCCTGTCACTGACTAAGGCACAATTCCTGTCACTGACTGAAATTCTTACCCTGTAACTAACTGAGATTCAATCCCTGTCACTGAGGAAATTCAATCCCAGTCATTGTCAGAGATTCAATCCCGATCACTGATTGAGATCCAATCCCAGTCACTGACTGAGATTCAATTCCTGTCACTAATAGAGATTCAAATCCTGTCACAGACTGAGATTCAATCCCTGTCACTGACTGAGGATCAATCTGTGTCACTAATTGAGATTCAATCCCTGTCACTGACTGAAACTCAATCACAGTCACTGACTGAGATTCAATCTCTGTCACTGATTGAGATTCAATCCCTGTCACAGACTGACGATCAATCCGTGTCACTGACTGAGATTTAGTCCCTGTCACTGATTGAGATGCATTACCTGTCACTGACTGAGATTCAAATCCTGGCACTGACTGAGGATCAATCCCTGTCACTGACTGAGGTTCAATCGCTGTCACTGACTGAGATTCAATCCCTGTCACTGACTGAGGATCAATCCCTGTCACTGACTGAGGTTCAATCCCTGTTACTGACTGAGATTCAATCCCTGTCACTGACTGAGATTCAGTCCCTGTCACTGACTGAGGTTCAATCCCTGTCACTGACTGAGGATCAAACCGTGTCACTGACTGAGATTCAATCCCTGTCACTGACTGAGGTTCAATCCCTGTCACTGACTGAGATTCAATCCCTGTCACTGACTGAGATTCAATCCCAGTCACTGAGTGAGATTCAATCCCTGTCACTGACTGAGATTCAATCCCTGTCACTGTCAGAGGGTCAATCCCTGTCACTGACTGAGGCTCAATCCCTGTCACTGACTGAGATTTAGTCCCTGTCACTGATTGAGGTTCAATCCCTGTCACTGACTGAGGTTCAATCCCTGTCACAGACTGAGGATCAATCCCTGTCACTAATTGAGATTCAATCTCTGTCACTGACTGAGATTCAATCCCTGTCACTGACTGAGGATCAATCCCTGTCACTGACTGAGGTTCAAACGCTGTTACTGAATGAGCCTCAATCACTGTAACTGATGGAGATTCAATCCCTGTCACTGACTGAGATTCAATCCTGTCACTGATTGAGTATCAATCCCTGTAACTGACTGAGGATCAAACCGTGTCACTGACTGAGATTCATTCCCTGTCACTGAGGAAATTCAATCCCTGTCACTGACTGAAATTCTTACCCTGTAACTAACTGAGATTCAATCCCTGTCACTGAGGAAATTCAATCCCTGTCACTGACTGAAATTCTTACCCTGTAACTAACTGAGATTCAATCCCTGTCACTGAGGAAATTCAATCCCAGTCATTGTCAGAGATTCAATCCCTATCACTGATTGAGATCCAATCCCAGTCACTGACTGAGATTCAATTCCTGTCACTAATAGAGATTCAAATCCTGTCACAGACTGAGATTCAATCCCTGTCACTGACTGAGATTCAATCCCTGTCACTGACTGAGGTTCAATCCCTTTAACTGACTGAGGATCAAACCGTGTCACTGACTGAGATTCAATCCCTGTCACTGACTGAGGTTAAATCCCTGTTACATACTGAGATTCAACCCCTGTCACTGACTGAGATTTAGTCCCTGTCCCTGACTGTGGATCAAACCCTGTCACTGACTGAGATTCAATCCCTGTCACTGACTGAGGTTTAGTCCCTGTCACTGACTGAGGTTCAATTCCTGCCACTGACTGAGAATCAATCCCTGTCCCTGAGTGAGATTCATACCCTGTCACTGACTGAGGGTCAATCCCTGTCACTGACTGAGATTCAATCCCTGTCACTGACTGATATTTAGTCCCTGTCACTGACTGAGGTTCAATCCCTGTCACTGACTGAGGTTTAGTCCCTGTCATTGACTGAGGTTCAATCCCTGTCACTGACTGAGAATCAAACCCTGTCCCTGAGTGAGATTCAATCCCTGTCACTGACTGAGGCTCAATCCCTGTCACTGACTGAGATTCAATCCCTGTCACTAACTGAGGCTCAATCCCTGTCACTGACTGAGGGTCAATCCCTGACAGTGACTGAGGTTTAGACCCTGTCACTGACTAAGGCACAATTCCTGTCACTGACTGAAATTCTTACCCTGTAACTAACTGAGATTCAATCCCTGTCACTGAGGAAATTCAATCCCAGTCATTCTCAGAGATTCAATCCCTATCACTGATTGAGATCCAATCCCAGTCACTGACTGAGATTCAATTCCTGTCACTAATAGAGATTCAAATCCTGTCACAGACTGAGATTCAATCCCTGTCACTGACTGACGATCAATCCCTGTCACTAACTGAGATTCAATCCCTGTCACTGACTGAAACTCAATCACTGTCACTGACTGAGATTCAATCTCTGTCACTGATTGAGATTCAATCCCTGTCACAGACTGACGATCAATCCGTGTCACTGACTGAGATTTAGTCCCTGTCATGATTGAGATGCATTACCTGTCACTGACTGAGATTCAAATCCTGGCACTGACTGAGGATCAATCCCTGTCACTGACTGAGGTTCAATCGCTGTCACTGACTGAGATTCAATCCCTGTCACTGACTGAGGATCAATCCCTGTCACTGACTGAGGTTCAATCCCTGTTACTGACTGAGATTCAATCCCTGTCACTGACTGAGATTCAGTCCCTGTCACTGACTGAGGTTCAATCCCTGTCACTGACTGAGGATCAAACCGTGTCACTGACTGAGATTCAATCCCTGTCACTGACTGAGGATCAAACCGTGTCACTGACTGAGATTCAATCCCTGTCACTGACTGAGATTCAATCCCAGTCACTGATTGAGAATCAATCCCTGTCACTGACTGAGATTCAATCCCTGTCACTGTCAGAGGGTCAATCCCTGTCACTGACTGAGGCTCAATCCCTGTCACTGACTGAGATTTAGTCCCTGTCACTGATTGAGGTTCAATCCCTGTCACTGACTGAGCTTCAATCCCTGTCACTGACTGAGGGTCAATCCCTGTCACTGACTGAAATTAAATCCCTGTCACTGACTGAAATTCTAACCCTGTAACTAATTGAGATTCAATCCCTGTCACTGAGGAAATTCAATCCCTGTCATTGTCTGAGATTCAATCCCTATCACTGATTGTGATCAGTGACTGGGATTCAATTCCTGTCACTAATAGAGATTCAATCCCTGTCACAGACTTGGATTCAATTCCTGTCACTGACTGAGATTCAATCCCTGTCACTGACTGAGATTCAATCCCTGTCAATGACTGAGGCTCAATCCCTGTCACTGACTGAGATTCAATTCCAGTAACTGACTGAGATTCAATCCCTGTCTCTGACTGAGGTTCAATCCCTGTTACATACTGAGATTCAACCCCTGTCACTGACTGAGATTCAATTCCAGTCACTGACTGAGATTCAATCCCTGTCACTGACTGAAGTTCAATCCCTGTTACATACTGAGATTCAACCACTGTCACTGACTGAGATTCAATTCCAGTCACTGACTGAGGCTCATTCCTTGTCACTGACTGAGATTCAATCCCTGTCACTGACTGAGGCTTAGAAAATGTCACTGACTGAGGCACACTCCCTGTCACTAACTGAGATTCAATCCCTGTCACTGCCTGAAAACCAATCCCTATCACCGAGTGAGATTCAATCCCTGTCCCTGACTGAGGCTAAATCCCTGTCACTGACTGAGATTTTGTCCCTGTCACTGACAGAGGTCCAATCCCTGTCACTGACTGAGATTCAATGGCTGTCACTGACTGAGATTTAGTCCCAGTCCCTGACTGAGGATCAAACCCTGTCACTGACTGAGATTTAGTCCCTGTCACGGACTGAGGCTCAATCCCTGTCACTGACTGATTTTCAATCCCTGTCACTGACTGAGATTTAGTCCCTGTCACTGACTGAGGTTCAATCCCTGTCACTGACTGAGAATCAAACCCTGTCCCTGAATGAGATTCAATCCCTGTCACTGACTGAGGCTCAATCCCTGTTACTGACTGAGATTCAATCCCTGTCACTAACTGAGATTCAATCCCTGTCACTGAGGAAATTCAATCCCAGTCATTGTCTGAGATTCAATCCTTATCACTGATTGAGATGCAATACCTGTCACTGACTGAGATTCAATACCTGTCACTGACTGAGATTCAATCCCTGTCACTGACTGAGGATCAATCCCTGTCACTGGCTGAGGATCAATCCCTGTCACTGACAGAGGTTCAATCCCTGTCACTGACTGAGATTCAATCCCTGTCACTGACTGAGGGTGAATCCCTGTTACTGACTGAGATTCAATCCATGTCACTGATTGAGATTCAATCCCTGTCAATGACTGAGATTCAAGTCCAGTCACTGACTGAGATTCAATCCCTGTCACTGACTGAGGTTCAATCCCTGTAACTGACTGAGGATCAAACCATGTCACTGACTGAGATTCAATCCCTGTCACTGACTGAGGAGCAATCCCTGTAACTGACTGAGATTGAATCCCTGTCACTGACTGAGATTCAATCCCTGTCACTGACTGTGGATCAATCCCTGTCACTGACTGATAATCAAACCCTGTTCCTGAGTGAGATTCAAGCCCTGTCACTGACTGAGGCTCAATCACTGTCACTGAGTGAGGGTCAATCCCTGTCACTGACTGAGAATCAATCCCTATCACTGATTGAGATTCAATCCCTTTCACTGACTGAGATTCAATTCCAGTCACTGACAGAGGGTAAATCCCTATCACTGACTGAGATTGAATCCCTGTCACTGACAGAGGTTTAGTCCCTGTCACTAAGTGATATTCAATCCCTGTCACTGACGGAGGCTAAGAAAATGTCACTGACTGAGGCACAATCCCTGTCACTGACTGAAATTCAAATCCTGACATTGACTGAAAATCAATCCTTATCACTGAGTGAGATTCAATCCCTGTAACTGATTGAGATTCAATCCCTGTCACTGACTGAGGATCAATCCGTGTCAGTGACTGAGGATCAATCACTGTAACTGACTGAGAATCAATCCGTGGTACTGACTGAGATTCAATCCCTGTCACTGAATGAACCTCAATCCCTGTCTCTGACTGAGGTTCAATCCCTGTCACTGACTGAGGTTCAATCCCTGTCACTGACTGAGATTCTATCCCTGTCACTGATTGAGATTCAATACCTATCACTGACTGAGATTCAATCACTGTCACTGATTGAGATTCAATCCCTGTCACTGACTGAGATTCAATCCCTGTCACTGACTGAGGATCAATCCGTGTCACTGACTGAGATTCAATCCCTGTCACTGACTGAGATTCAATCCCGGTCATTGACTGAGGTTCAATCCCTGTTACTGACTGAGATTCAATCCCTGTCACTGACTGAGCCTCAATCACTGTCAATGACTGTGATTCAATCCCTGTCACTGACTGAGATTCAATCCCTCTCACTGACTGAGGTTCAATCCCTGTCACTGACTGAGGATCAAACCGTGTCACTGACTGAGATTCAATCCCTGTCACTGATTGAGTATCAATCCCTGTAACTGACTGAGGATCAAACCGTGTCTCTGACTGAGATTCATTCCCTGTCACTGACAGAAGTTCAATCCCTGTTACATACTGAGATTCAACGCCTGTCACTGACTGAGGCTCAATCCCTGTCACTGACTGAGGGTGAATCCCTGTCACTAAATGTGGTTCAATCCCTGTAACTGACTGAGGATCAAACCGTGTCACTGACTGAGATTCAAACCCTGTCACTGACTGAGATTCAATCCCTGTCACTAACTGAGGTTCAATCCCTGTAACTGACTGAGGATCAAACCGTGTCACTGACTGAGATTCAATCCCTGTCACTGACTGAGGTTCAATTCCAGTTACTGACTGAGATTCAATCCCTGTCACTGACTGAGGTTCAATCCCTGTCACTGACTGAGGATCAAACCGTGTCACTGACTGAGATTCAATCCCTGTCACTGACTGAGGTTCAATTCCAGTCACTGACTGAGATTCAATCCCTGTCACTGACTGAGGTTCAATTCCAGTCACTGACTGAGATTCAATCCCTGTCACTGACTGAGGTTCAATCCCTTTAACTGACTGAGGATCAAACCATGTCACTGACTGAGATTCAATCCCTGTCACTGACTGAGATTCAATTCCTGTCACTGACTGAGATTCAATCCCTGTCACTAACTGAGGTTCAATCCCTGGAACTGACTGAGGATCAAACCGTGTCACTGACTGAGATTCAATCCCTGTCACTAACTGAGGTTCAATCCCTGTAACTGACTGAGGATCAAACCGTGTCACTGACTGAGGGTCAATCCCTGTCACTGACTGAAATTAAATCCTTGTCACTGACTAAGGCACAATCCCTGTCACTGACTGAAATTCTAACCCTGTCACAGAATGAGGATCAATCCCTGTCACTAATTGAGATTCAATCTCTGTCACTGACTGAGATTCAATCCCTGTCACTGACTGAGGATCAATCCCTGTCACTGACTGAGGTTCAATCGCTGTTACTGACTGAGCCTCAATCACTGTAACTGATGGAGATTCAATCCCTGTCACTGACTGAGATTCAATCCCTGTCACTGATTGAGGATCAATCCCTGTAACTGACTGAGGATCAAACCGTGTCACTGACTGAGATACAATCCCTGTCACTGACTGAGGTTCAATCCCTGTTACATACTGAGATTCAACCCCTGTCACTGACTGAGATTCAATTCCAGTCACTGACTGAGATTCAATCCCTGTCACTGACTGAGGTTCAATCCCTGTTACATACTGAGATTCAACCCCTGTCACTGACTGAGATTCAATTCCAGTCACTGACTGAGGCTCATTCCTTGTCACTGACTGAGATTCAATCCCTGTCACTGACTGAGGCTTAGAAAACGTCACTGACTGAGGCACACTCCCTGTCACTGCCTGAAAACCAATCCCTATCACTGAGTGAGATTCAATCCCTGTCCCTGACTGAGGCTAAATCCCTGTCACTGACTGAGATTTTGTCCCTGTCACTGACAGAGGTCCAATCCCTGTCACTGACTGAGATTCAATCCCTGTCACTGACTGAGGTTCAGTCCCTGTAACTGACTGAGGATCAAACCCTGTAACTGACTGAGATTCAATCCCTGTCAATGACTGAGATTCAATCCCTGTCACTTACTGAGGATCAATCCCTGCCACTGATTGAGATTCAATCCCTGTCACTGACTGATGATGAAACCGTGTCACTGACAGAGATTCAATCCCTGTCACTAATTGAGATTCAATCTCTGTCACTGACTGAGATTCAATCCCTGTCACTGACTGAGGATCAATCCCTGTCACTGACTGAGGTTCAGTCGCTGTTACTGACTGAGCCTCAATCACTGTAACTGATGGAGATTCAATCCCTGTCACTGACTGAGATTCAATCCCTGTCACTGATTGAGGATCAATCCCTGTAACTGACTGAGGATCAAACCGTGTCACTGACTGAGATACAATCCCTGTCACTGACTGAGGTTCAATCCCTGTTACATACTGAGATTCAACCCCTGTCACTGACTGAGATTCAATTCCAGTCACTGACTGAGATTCAATCCCTGTCACTGACTGAGGTTCAATCCCTGTTACATACTGAGATTCAACCCCTGTCACTGTCTGAGATTCAATTCCAGTCACTGACTGAGGCTCATTCCTTGTCACTGACTGAGATTCAATCCCTGTCACTGACTGAGGCTTAGAAAATGTCACTGACTGAGGCACACTCCCTGTCACTGCCTGAAAACCAATCCCTATCACTGAGTGAGATTCAATCCCTGTCCCTGACTGAGGCTAAATCCCTGTCACTGACTGAGATTTTGTCCCTGTCACTGACAGAGGTCCAATCCCTGTCACTGACTGAGATTCAATCCCTGTCACTGACTGAGGTTCAGTCCCTGTAACTGACTGAGGATCAAACCCTGTAACTGACTGAGATTCAATCCCTGTCAATGACTGAGATTCAATCCCTGTCACTGACTGAGATTCAATCCCTGTCACTTACTGAGGATCAATCCCTGCCACTGATTGAGATTCAATCCCTGTCACTGACTGATGATGAAACCGTGTCACTGACAGAGATTCAATCCCTGTCACTGATTGAGATGCAATACCTGTCACTGACTGAGATTCAATCCCTGTCACTGACTGAGGATCAATCACTGTCACTGACTGAGGATCAATCCCTGTCACTGACAGAGGTTCAATCCCTGTCACTGACTGAGATTCAATCCCTCTCACTGACTGAGGTTCAATCCCTGTTACTGACTGAGATTCAATCCATGTCACTGATTGAGCTTCAATCCCTGTCAATGACTGAGATTCAATCCCTGTCACTGACTGAGGTTCAATCCCTGTCACTGACTGAGGATCAAACCATGTCACTGACTGAGATTCAATCCCTGTCACTGACTGAGGAGCAATCCCTGTAACTGACTGAAATTGAATCCCTGTCACTGATTGAGATTCAATCCCTTTCACTGACTGAGATTCAATTCCAGTCACTGAGAGAGGCTCAATCCCTGTCACTGACTGAGATTCAAACCCTGTCACTGACTGTGGTTCAATCCCTGTCACTGACTGATAATCAAACCTTGTTCCTGAGTGAGATTCAAGCCCTGTCACTGACTGAGGCTCAATCACTGTCACTGTGTGAGGATCAATCCCTGTCACTGACTGAGAATCAATCCCTGTCACTGACTGAGAATCAATCCCTGTCACTGATTGAGATTCAATCCCTTTCACTGACTGAGATTCAATTCCAGTCACTGACAGAGGGTAAATCCCGATCACTGACTGAGATTGAATCCCTGTCACTGACAGAGGTTTAGACCCTGTCACTAAGTGATATTCAATCCCTGTCACTGACGGAGGTTAAGAAAATGTCACTGACTGAGGCACAATCCCTGTCACTGACTGTAATTCAAACCCTGACATTGACTGAAAATCAATCCCTATCACTGAGTGAGATTCAATCCCTGTAACTGATTGAGATTCAATCCCTGTCACTGACTGAGGATCAATCCGTGTCAGTGACTGAGGATCAATCACTGTCACTGACTGAGAATCAATCCCTGGTACTGGCTGAGATTCAATTCCTGTCACTGAATGAACCTCAATCCCTGTCTCTGACTGAGGTTCAATCCCTGTCACTGACTGAGGTTCAATCCCTGTCACTGACTGAGATTCTATCCCTGTCACTGATTGAGATTCAATACCTATCACTGACTGAGATTCAATCACTGTCACTGATTGAGATTCAATCCCTGTCACTGACTGAGATTCAATCCCTGTCACTGACTGAGGATCAATCCGTGTCACTGACTGAGATTCAATCCCTGTCACAGACTGAGATTCAATCCCGGTCATTGACTGAGGTTCAATCCCTGTTACTGACTGAGATTCAATCCCTGTCACTGACTGAGCCTCAATCACTGTCAATGACTGTGATTCAATCCCTGTCACTGACTGAGATTCAATCCCTCTCACTGACTGAGGTTCAATCCCTGTCACTGACTGAGGATCAAACCGTGTCTCTGAATGAGATTCAATCCCTGTCACTGATTGAGTATCAATCCCTGTAACTGACTGAGGATCAAACCGTGTCTCTGACTGAGATTCATTCCCTGTCACTGACAGAAGTTCAATCCCTGTTACATACTGAGATTCAACCCCTGTCACTGACTGAGGCTCAATCCCTGTCACTGACTGAGGGTGAATCCCTGTCACTGACTGAGGTTCAATCCCTGTCACTGACTGAGGATCAAACCGTGTCACTGACTGAGATTCAATCCCTGTCACTGACTGAGATTCAATCCCTGTCACTGACTGAGATTCAATTCCAGTCACTGACTGAGATTCAATCCCTGTCACTAACTGAGGTTCAATCCCTGTAACTGACTGAGGATCAAACCGTGTCACTGACTGAGATTCAATCCCTGTCGCTGACTGAGGTTCAATTCCAGTCACTGACTGAGATTCAATCCCTGTCACTGACTGAAGGTCAATCCCTGTTACATACTGAGATTCAACCCCTGTCACTGACTGAGATTCAATTCCAGTCACTGACTGAGATTCAACCCCTGTCACTGACTGAGATTCAATTCCAGTCACTGACTGAGGCTCATTCCTTGTCACTGACTGAGATTCAATCCCTGTCACTGACTGAGGCTTCGAAAATGTCACTGACTGAGGCACACTCCCTGTCACTGCGTGAAAACCAATCCCTATCACTGAGTGAGATTCAATCCCTGTCCCTGACTGAGGCTAAATCCCTGTCACTGACTGAGATTTTGTCCATGTCACTGACAGAGTTCCAATCCCTGTCACTGACTGAGATTCAATCCCTGTCACTGACTGAGGTTCAATCCCTGTAACTGACTGAGGATCAAACCCTGTAACTGACTGAGATTCAATCCCTGTAACTGACTGAGATTCAATCCCTGTCACTGACTGAGATTCAATCCCTGTCACTGACTGAGGCTTAGAAAATGTCACTGACTGAGGCACAATCCCTGTCACTGCCTGAAAATCAATCCCTATCACTGAGTGAAATTCAATCCCTGTCCCTGACTGAGGCTAAATCCCTGTCACTGACTGAGATTTTGTCCATGTCACTGACAGAGGTCCAATCCCTGTCAATGACTGAGATTCAATGGCTGTCACTGACTGAGATTTAGTCCCAGTCCCTGACTGAGGATCAAACCCTGTCACTGACTGAGATTTATTCCCTGTCACGGACTGAGATTCAATCCCTGTCACTGACTGAGGATCAATCCCTGCCACTGATTGAGATTCAATCCCTGTCACTGACTGATGATGAAACCGTGTCACTGACAGAGATTTAGTCCCTGTCACTGACTGAGGTTCAATCCCTGTCACTGACTGAGAATCAAACCCTGTCCCTGAATGAGATTCAATCCCTGTCACTGACTGAGGCTCAATCCCTGTCACTGACTGAGATTCAATCCCTGTCACTAACTGAGATTCAATCCCTGTCACTGAGGAAATTCAATCCCAGTCATTGTCTGAGATTCAATCCTTATCACTGATTGAGATCCAATCCCTGTCACTGACTGAGATTCAATTCCTGTCTCTAATAGAGATTCAATCCCTGTCACAGACTGAGATTCAATCCCTGTCACTGACTGAGGATCAATCCCTGCCACTGATTGAGATTCAATCCCTGTCACTGACTGAGATTCAATCCCTGTCACTGACTGAGGATCAATCCCTGTCACTGACTGAGGTTCAATCCCTGTCACTGATTGAGATGCAATACCTGTCACTGACTGAGATTCAATCCCTGTCACTGACTGAGGATCAATCCCTGTCGCTGACTGAGGATCAATCCCTGTCACTGACTGAGGTTCAATCCCTGTCACTGATTGAGATTCAATCCCTTTCACTGACTGAGATTCAATTCCAGTCACTGACAGAGGCTCAATCCCTGTCACTGACTGAGATTCTATCCCTGTCACTGACTGAGATTCAATCCCTGTCACTGACTGAGGGTAAACCCCTATCACTGACTGAGATTCAATCCCTGTCACTGACGGAGGCTAAGAAAATGTCACTGACTGAGGCACAATCCCTATCACTGACTGAAATTCAAACCCTGACATTGGCTGAAAATCAATCCCTATCACTGAGTGAGATTCAATCCCTGTCAATGACTGAGATTCAAGTCCAGTCACTGACTGAGATTCAATCCCTGTCACTGACTGAGGATCAAACCATGTCACTGACTGAGATTCAATCCCTGTCACTGACTGAGGAGCAATCCCTGTAACTGACTGAGATTGAATCACTGTCACTGATTGAGATTCAATCCCTTTCACTGACTGAGATTCAATTCCAGTCACTGACAGAGGCTCAATCCCTGTCACTGACTGAGATTCAATCCCTGTCACTGACTGTGGTTCAATCCCTGTCACTGACTGATAATCAAACCTTGTTCCTGAGTGAGATTCAAGCCCTGTCACTGACTGAGGCTCAATCACTGTCACAGTGTGAGGATCAGTCCCTGTCACTGACTGAGAATCAATCCCTATCACTGATTGAGATTCAATCCCTTTCACTGACTGAGATTCAATTCCAGTCACTGACAGAGGGTAAATCCCGATCACTGACTGAGATTGAATCCCTGTCACTGACAGAGGTTTAGTCCCTGTCACTAAATGATATTCAATCCCTGTCACTGACGGAGGTTAAGAAAATGTCACTGACTGAGGCACAATCCCTGTCACTGACTGAAATTCAAACCCTGACATTGACTGAAAATCAATCCCTATCACTGAGTGAGATTCAATCCCTGTAACTGATTGAGATTCAATCCCTGTCACTGACTGAGGATCAATCCGTGTCAGTGACTGAGGATCAATCACTGTCACTGACTGAGAATCAATCCCTGGTACTGGCTGAGATTCAATTCCTGTCACTGAATGAACCTCAATCCCTGTCTCTGACTGAGGTTCAATCCCTGTCACTGACTGAGGTTCAATCCCTGTCACTGACTGAGATTCTATCCCTGTCACTGATTGAGATTCAATACCTATCACTGACTGAGATTCAATCACTGTCACTGATTGAGATTCAATCCCTGTCACTGACTGAGATTCAATCACTGTCACTGACTGAGGATCAATCCGTGTCACTGACTGAGATTCAATCCCTGTCACAGACTGAGATTCAATCCCGGTCATTGACTGAGGTTCAATCCCTGTTACTGACTGAGATTCAATCCCTGTCACTGACTGAGCCTCAATAACTGTCAATGACTGTGATTCAATCCCTGTCACTGACTGAGATTCAATCCCTCTCACTGACTGAGGTTCAATCCCTGTCACTGACTAAGGATCAAACCGTGTCACTGACTGAGATTCAATCCCTGTCACTGATTGAGTATCAATCCCTGTAACTGACTGAGGATCAAACCGTGTCTCTGACTGAGATTCATTCCCTGTCACTGACAGAAGTTCAATCCCTGTTACATACTGAGATTCAACCCCTGTCACTGACTGAGGCTCAATCCCTGTCACTGACTGAGGGTGAACCCCTGTCACTGACTGAGGTTCAATCCCTGTCACTGATTGAGGATCAAACCGTGTCACTGACTGAGATTCAATCCCTGTCACTGACTGAGGCTAAATCCCTGTCACTGACTGAGATTTTGTCCCTGTCACTGACAGAGGTCCAATCCCTGTCACTGACTGAGATTCAACCCCTGTCACTGACTGAGGTTCAGTCCCTGTAACTGACTGAGGATCAAACCCTGTAACTGACTGAGATTCAATCCCTGTCAATGACTGAGATTCAATCCCTGTCACTTACTGAGGATCAATCCCTGCCACTGATTGAGATTCAATCCCTGTCACTGACTGATGATGAAACCGTGTCACTGACAGAGATTCAATCCCTGTCACTAATTGAGATTCAATCTCTGTCACTGACTGAGATTCACTCCCTGTCACTGACTGAGGATCAATCCCTGTCACTGACTTAGGTTCAATCGCTGTTACTGACTGAGCCTCAATCACTGTAACTGATGGAGATTCAATCCCTGTCACTGACTGAGATTCAATCCCTGTCACTGATTGAGGATCAATCCCTGTAACTGACTGAGGATCAAACCGTGTCACTGACTGAGATACAATCCCTGTCACTGACTGAGGTTCAATCCCTGTTACATACTGAGATTCAACCCCTGTCACTGACTGAGATTCAATTCCAGTCACTGACTGAGATTCAATCCCTGTCACTGACTGAGGTTCAATCCCTGTTACATACTGAGATTCAACCCCTGTCACTGACTGAGATTCAATTCCAGTCACTGACTGAGGCTCATTCCTTGTCACTGACTGAGATTCAATCCCTGTCACTGACTGAGGCTTAGAAAATGTCACTGACTGAGGCACACTCCCTGTCACTGCCTGAAAACCAATCTCTATCACTGAGTGAGATTCAATCCCTGTCCCTGACTGAGGCTAAATGCCTGTCACTGACTGAGATTTTGTCCCTGTCACTGACTGAGGTTCAGTCCCTGTAACTGACTGAGGATCAAACCCTGTAACTGACTGAGATTCAATCCCTGTCAATGACTGAGATTCAATCCCTGTCACTGACTGAGATTCAATCCCTGTCACTTACTGAGGATCAATCCCTGCCACTGATTGAGATTCAATCCCTGTCACTGACTGATGATGAAACCGTGTCACTGACAGAGATTCAATCCCTGTCACTGATTGAGATGCAATACCTGTCACTGACTGAGATTCAATCCCTGTCACTGACTGAGGATCAATCCCTGTCACTGACTGAGGATCAATCCCTGTCACTGACAGAGGTTCAATCCCTGTCACTGACTGAGATTCAATCCCTCTCACTGACTGAGGTTCAATCCCTGTTACTGACTGAGATTCAATCCATGTCACTGATTGAGATTCAATCCCTGTCAATGACTGAGATTCAAGTCCAGTCACTGACTGAGATTCAATCCCTGTCACTGACTGAGGATCAAACCATGTCACTGACTGAGATTCAATCCCTGTCACTGACTGAGGAGCAATCCCTGTAACTGACTGAGATTGAATCCCTGTCACTGATTGAGATTCAATCCCTTTCACTGACTGAGATTCAATTCCAGTCTCTGAGAGAGGCTCAATCCCTGTCACTGACTGAGATTCAAACCCTGTCACTGACTGTGGTTCAATCCCTGTCACTGACTGATAATCAAACCTTGTTCCTGAGTGAGATTCAAGCCCTGTCACTGACTGAGGCTCAATCACTGTCACTGTGTGAGGATCAATCCCTGTCATTGACTGATAATCAATCCCTGTCACTGATTGAGATTCAATCCCTTTCACTGACTGAGATTCAATTCCAGTCACTGACAGAGGGTAAATCCCGATCACTGACTGAGATTGAATCCCTGTCACTGACAGAGGTTTAGACCCTGTCACTAAGTGATATTCAATCCCTGTCACTGACGGAGGTTAAGAAAATGTCACTGACTGAGGCACAATCCCTGTCACTGACTGAAATTCAAACCCTGACATTGACTGAAAATCAATCCCTATCACTGAGTGAGATTCAATCCCTGTAACTGATTGAGATTCAATCCCTGTCACTGACTGAGGATCAATCCGTGTCAGTGACTGAGGATCAATCACTGTCACTGACTGAGAATCAATCCCTGGTACTGGCTGAGATTCAATTCCTGTCACTGAATGAACCTCAATCCCTGTCTCTGACTGAGGTTCAATCCTTGTCACTGACTGAGGTTCAATCCCTGTCACTGACTGAGATTCTATCCCTGTCACTGATTGAGATTCAATACCTATCACTGACTGAGATTCAATCACTGTCACTGATTGAGATTCAATCCCTGTCACTGACTGAGATTCAATCCCTGTCACTGACTGAGGATCAATCCGTGTCACTGACTGAGATTCAATCCCTGTCACAGACTGAGATTCAATCCCGGTCATTGACTGAGGTTCAATCCCTGTTACTGACTGAGATTCAATCCCTGTCACTGACTGAGATTCAATCACTGTCAATGACTGTGATTCAATCCCTGTCACTGACTGAGATTCAATCCCTCTCACTGACTTAGGTTCAATCCCTGTCACTGACTGAGGATCAAACCGTGTCTCTGACTGAGATTCAATCCCTGTCACTGATTGAGTATCAATCCCTGTAACTGACTGAGGATCAAACCGTGTCTCTGACTGAGATTCATTCCCTGTCACTGACAGAAGTTCAATCCCTGTTACATACTGAGATTCAACCCCTGTCACTGACTGAGGCTCAATCCCTGTCACTGACTGAGGGTGAATCCCTGTCACTGACTGAGGTTCAATCCCTGTCACTGACTGAGGATCAAACCGTGTCACTGACTGAGATTCAATCCCTGTCACTGACTGAGATTCAATCCCTGTCACTAACTGAGGTTCAATCCCTGTAACTGACTGAGGATCAAACCGTGTCACTGACTGAGATTCAATCCCTGTCGCTGACTGAGGTTCAATTCCAGTCACTGACTGAGATTCAATCCCTGTCACTGACTGAAGGTCAATCCCTGTTACATACTGAGATTCAACCCCTGTCACTGACTGAGATTCAATTCCAGTCACTGACTGAGATTCAACCCCTGTCACTGACTGAGATTCAATTCCAGTCACTGACTGAGGCTCATTCCTTGTCACTGACTGAGATTCAATCCCTGTCACTGACTGAGGCTTCGAAAATGTCACTGACTGAGGCACACTCCCTGTCACTGCGTGAAAACCAATCCCTATCACTGAGTGAGATTCAATCCCTGTCCCTGACTGAGGCTAAAACCCTGTCACTGACTGAGATTTTGTCCATGTCACTGACAGAGTTCCAATCCCTGTCACTGACTGAGATTCAATCCCTGTCACTGACTGAGGTTCAATCCCTGTAACTGACTGAGGATCAAACCCTGTAACTGACTGAGATTCAATCCCTGTAACTGACTGAGATTCAATCCCTGTCACTGACTGAGATTCAATCCCTGTCACTGACTGAGGCTTAGAAAATGTCACTGACTGAGGCACAATCCCTGTCACTGCCTGAAAATCAATCCCTATCACTGAGTGAAATTCAATCCCTGTCCCTGACTGAGGCTAAATCCCTGTCACTGACTGAGATTTTGTCCATGTCACTGACAGAGGTCCAATCCCTGTCAATGACTGAGATTCAATGGCTGTCACTGACTGAGATTTAGTCCCAGTCCCTGACTGAGGATCAAACCCTGTCACTGACTGAGATTTATTCCCTGTCACGGACTGAGATTCAATTCCAGTCACTGACTGAGATTCAATCCCTGCCACTGATTGAGATTCAATCCCTGTCACTGACTGACGATCAATCCTTGTCGCTGACTGAATCTCAAACACTCTCACTGACTGAGATTCAATTCCTGTCACTGACTGAGGATCAATCCCTGTCACTGACTGAGATTCAATCCCTGTCACTGACTGAGAATCAATCCCGTCACTGACTGAGGTTCAATCCCTGTCACTGACTGAGAAACAATCCCTGACACTGATTGAGATTCAATCCCTGTCACTGACTGAGATTTACTCCCTGTCACTAAATGAGATTCGTTCCCGGTCACTGATTGAGATTCAATCCCTGTCACAGACTGAAATTCAATCCCTGTCTCTGACTGAGGATCAATCCGTTTCATGGACTGAGATTCAAACCTGTCACTGACTGAGGATCAATCCCTGTCACTGACTGAGGTTCCATCCCTGTCACAGACTGAGGTTCCATCCCTGTCATTGACTGACGTTCACTCGCTGTCACTGACTGAGTTTCAATCACTGTCACTGACTGAGCTTCAATTCCTGTCACTGACTGAGAATCAATCCCGTCACGAACTGAGGGTCAATCCCTGTCACTGACTGAATCTCAAACACTGTCCCAGACTGAGATTCATTCCCGGTTACTGATTGAGATTCAATCCCTGTCACAGACTGAAATTCAATCCCTGTCTCTGACTGAGGATCAATCCGTTTCATGGTATGAGATTCAATCCCTGTCACTGATTGAGATTGAATATCTGTCACTGACTGAGATTCAATCCCTGTCACTGACTGAGATTCATTCCCTGTCACTGACTGCGGATCAATCCATGTCACTGATTGCGATTCAAACCCTGTCCCTGCCTGAGAATCAATCCCTGTCACAGAGTGAGGATCAAATCCTGTCACTGACTGAGATTCAATACGTGTCACTGCCTGAGGATCAATCCCTGTCACTGGCTGAGCTTCAATCCCTGTCACAGACTTAGGTTCAATCCCTGTCACTAACTGAGATTCAATCCCTGTCACTAACTGAGAGTCAATCCCTGTCAATGACTGAATCTCAAAAACTGTCACCGACTGAGATTCAATTCCTGTCACTGACTGAGTTTCAATCACTGTCACTGACTGAGAATCAATCCTGTCACTGACTGAGCTTCAATTCCTGTCACTGACTGAGATTCAATCCCTGTCACTGACTGAGAATCAATCCCGTCACTGACTGAGGTTCAATCCCTGTCACTGACTGAGATTCAATCCTTGTCACTGAGTGAGGTTCAATCCCTGTCACTAACTGAGATTCCATCCCTGTCACTGACTGAGATTCAATCCTTGTCACTGACTGACGTTTAATCCCTGTCACTAACTGAGATTCAATCCCTGTCACTGACTGAGGGTCATTCCCTGTAACTGACTGAGGTCCAATCCCTGTCACTTACTGAGGATCAATCCCTGTCACTGACTGAGATTCAATCCCTGTCACTAACTGAGATTTAATCCCTGTCACTGACTGAGCTTCAATCCCTGTCACTGTCTGAGATTCAATTCCTGTCAATGACTGAGATTCAATCCGTGTCACTGACTGAGATTCAATCCCTGCCACTGACTGACATTCAATCCCTGCCTCTGACTGAGGTTCGCTCCCGGTCAGTGACTGAGCTTCAATCCCTGTCACTGATTGAGATTCAATCCCTGTCACTGAATGAGATTCAATCCCTGTCACTGACTGAGATCCAATCCCTGTCACTGACATAGGTTCAATCCCTGTCACTGACTGAGGTTCAATCCCTGTCACTGAGTGAGCTTCAAACCCTGTCACTGACTGAGATTCAATCCCTGTCACTGACTTAGGTTCAATCCCTGTCACTGACTGTGATTCAACCCCTGTCACTGACTGTGATTCAATTCATGTCACTGAATGAGATTCATTCCCTGTCACTGACTGAGGTTCGATCCCTGTCACTGACTGAGGTTCAATCCCTGTCACTGACTGAATCTCAATCCCTGTCACTGACTGAGAATCAATCCCTTTCACTGACTGAGAATGAATCCCTATCACTATATGAGATATAATCCCAGTCACTGACTGAAGCTCAATCCCTGTCAATGACTGAGATCCAATCCCTGTCACTGACTGAGATTCAATCCCTGTCACTGACTGAGATTCAATCCCTGTCACTGACTTAGGTTCAATCCCTGTCACTGACTGTGATTCAACCCCTGTCACTGACTGTGATTCAATCCCTGTCGCTGACTGAGGATCAATCCCTGTCACTGACAGTGGTTCAATCCCTGTCACTGACTGAGATTCACTCCCTGTCACTGACTGACGTTCGCTCCCTGTCTTTGACTGAGCTTCAATCCCTGACACTGACTGACGATCAATCCTTGTCACTGACTGAATCTCAAACACTGTCACTGACTGAGATTCAATTCCTGTCACTGACTGAGGATCAATCCCTGTCACTGACTGAGATTCAATCTCTTTCACTGACTGAGAATCAATCCCGTCACTGACTGAGGTTCAATCCCTGTCACTGACTGAGAAACAATCCCTGACACTGATTGAGATTCAATCCCTGTCACTGACTGAGATTCAATCCCTGTCACTAAATGAGATTCATTCCCGGTCACTGATTGAGATTCAATCCCTGTCATTGACTGAGGATCAATCCGTTTCATGGACTGAGATTCAATCCCTGTCACTGATTGAGATTGAATATCTGTCACTGACTGAGATTCAATCCCTGTCACTGACTGAGGATCAATCCCTGTCACAGACTGAGGTTCCATCCCTGTCATTGACTGACGTTCACTCCCTGTCACTGACTGAGTTTCAATCACTGTCACTGACTGAGCTTCAATTCCTGTCACTGACTGAGAATCAATCCCGTCACTAACTGAGGGTCAATCCCTGTCACTGACTGAATCTCAAACACTGTCACAGACTGAGATTCATTCCCAGTTACTGATTGAGATTCAATCCCTGTCACAGACTGAAATTCAATCCCTGTCTCTGACTGAGGATCAATCCGTTTCATGGTATGAGATTCAATCCCTGTCACTGATTGAGATTGAATATCTGTCACTGACTGAGATTCAATCCCTGTCACTGACTGAGGATCAATCCCTGTCACTGACAGAGGTTCAATCCCTGTCACTGACTGAGGTTCAATCCCTGTCATTGACTGACGTTCAATCTCTGTCACTGACTGAGGATCAATCCCTGTCACTGACTGAGATTCAATTCCTGTCACTGACTGAGGATCAATCCCTGTCACTGACTGAGATTCAATTCCTGTCACTGACTGAGTTTCAATCACTATCACTGACTGAGCTTCAATTCCTGTCACTGACTGAGGATCAATCCCTGTCACTGACAGAGATTCAATCCCTGTCACTGACTGAGAATCAATCCCGTCACTGACTGAGGTTCAATCCCTGTCACTGACTGAGAGACAATCCCTGACACTGATTGAGATTCAATTCCTGTCAATGACTGAGATTCAATCCCTGTCACTAAATGAGATTCAATCCCTGTCACTGACTGAAGCTCAATCCCTGACACTGACTGAGGATCATTCCCTGTCACTGACGGGAATTCAATCCCTGTCACTGATTGAGATTCAATCCCTGTCACTGACTGATGATCAAAACCTGTCACTGACTGAGACTCAATCCCTGTCACTGACTGAGATTCAATCCCTGTCACTGACTGAGGTTCTCTCCCTGTCTCAGACTGAGGATCAATCCGTGTCATGGACTGAGATTCAATGCCTGTCACTGATTGAGATTCAGTCTCGGTCACTGACTGAGGTTCAATCCCTGTCACTGACTGAGGTTCACTCACTGTCACTGACTGAAATTCAAACCCTGTCACTGACTGAAGCTCAATCCCTGTCACTGACTGAGGTTCAATCCCTGTCACTGACTGAGATCCAATCCCTGTCACTGATTGAGATCCAATCCATGTCACTGACTGAGAATCAATTCCTCTCACTGACTGCGATTCAATCCCTGTCACTGAGTGAGATTCAATCCCTCTCACTGACTGAGATTCAATCCCTGTCACTGACTGAGGATCAGTCTCTGTCACTGATTGAGATTCAGTCCCTGTCACTGACTGAGATTCAATCCTTGTCACTGACTGAGGATCAATCCCTCTCACTGAGTGAGATTCAATCCCTGTCACTGAGTGAGATTCAATCGCTGTCACTGACTGAGAATCAATCCCTGTCACTGACTGAGGATCAATCCCTGTTACTGATTGAGATTCAGTCCCTGTCACTGATTGAAATTCAATCCCTGTCACTGACTGAGATTCAATCCCTGTCACTGATTGAGATTCAATCCCTGTCACAGACTGAGATTCAATCCCTGTCACTGACTAAGAATCAAACCCTGCCACTGTCTGAGCTTCAATCCCTGTCACTGACTGAGATACAAACCCTGTCACTGACTGAGGATCAATCCCTGTCACTGACTGAGGTTCAATACCTGTCACTGACTGAGGTTCAATCCCTGTCAGAGACTGAGATTCAATCCCTTTCATTGACTGAGGTTCAATACCTGTCACTGACTGAGATTCAATTCCTGTCACTGACTGAGATTCAATCCCTGTCACTGACTGCATCTCAATCCCTGTCATTGACTGAGATTCAATCCCTGTCACTGAATGAGATTCAAACCCCGTCATTGACTGAGATTCAATCCCTGTGACTGATTGAGATTCAATCACTGTCACTGACTGAGATTCAATCCCAGTCACTGACAGAGGATCAATCCGTGTCATGGACTGAGATACAATCCCTGCCACTGACTGAGGATCATTCCCTGTCACCCACTGGGATTCAATCCCTGTCACTGACTGAATCTCAAACACTGTCACTGACTGTGATTCATTCGCTGTTACTGATTGAGATTCAATCCCTGTCACTGACTCAGCACCAAAACCTGTCACTGACTGAGATTCAATCCCTGTCAATGACTGAGGATCAATCCCTGTCTCTGACTGAGCTTCAATTCCTGTCACTGACATAGTTTCAATCCCTGTCACTGACTGAGATTCAATCCCTGCCACTGACTGAGAATCAATCCCTGTCACTGACTGAGGATCAAACCCTGTCACTGACTGAAATTCAATCCCTGTCACTGATTGAGAGTCAATCCCTGTGACTGACTGAGATTCTATCCCTGTCACTAAATGAAATTCAACCCCTGTCACTGACTGAGGTTCAATCCCCGTCACTAACAGAGATTCAGTCCCTGTCACTGATTGAGATACAATTCCTGTCACTGACTGAGATTCAATCCCTGTAACTGATTGAGATTCAATCCCTGTCACTGACTGAGGGTCAATCCCTGTCACTGACTAAGATTCAATCCCTGTCACTAAATGAGATTCAATCCCTGTCACTGACTGAGACTCAATCCCTGTCACTGACTGAGGATCAATCACTGTCACTGACGGGAATTCAATCCCTGTCACTGATTGAGGTCCAATCCCTGTCACTGATTGAGATTCAGTCGCGGTCACTGACTGAGGTTCAATCACTGTCACTGACTGAGGTTCAATACCTGTCACTGACTGAGATTCAATCCCTGTAACTGATTGAGATTCAATCCCTGTCACTGACTGAGGTTCAATCACTGTCACTGACTGAGGTTCAATACCTGTCACTGACTGAGATTCAATCCCTGCCACTGACTGAGGTTCAATCCCTGTCACTGACTGAAGCTCAATCCCTGTCACTGACTGAGGTTCAATTCCTGTCACTGACTGAGATCCAATCCCTGTCACTGATTGAGATCCAATCCATGTCACTGACTGAGAATCAATTCCTGTCACTGACTGAGATTCAATCCCTATCACTGACTGAGGATCAATCCATCTCACTGACAGAGATTCAATCCCTGTCACTGAGTGAGATTCAATCCCTCTCACTGACTGAGATTCAATCCCTGTCACTGACTGAGGATCAGTCTCTGTCACTGATTGAGATTCAGTCCCTGTCACTGACTGAGATTCAATCCTTGTCACTGACTGAGGATCAATCCCTCTCACTGACTGAGATTCAATCCCTGTCACTGAGTGAGATTCAATCGCTGTCACTGACTGAGAATCAATCCCTGTCACTGACTGAGGATCAATCCCTGTTACTGATTGAGATTCAGTCCCTGTCACTGATTGAAATTCAATCCCAGTCACTGACTGAGATTCAATCCCTGTCACTGATTGAGATTCAATCCCGGTCACAGACTGAGATTCAATCCCTGTCACTGACTAAGAATCAAACCCTGCCACTGTCTGAGCTTCAATCCCTGTCACTGACTGAGATACAAACCCTGTCACTGACTGAGGATCAATCCCTGTCACTGACTGAGGTTCAATCCCTGTCACTGACTGAGGTTCAATCCCTGTCACAGACTGAAGTTCAATCCCTTTCATTGACTGAGGTTCAATCCCTGTCACTGACTGAGATTCAATTCCTGACACTGACTGAGATTCAATCCCTGTCACTGACTGCATCTCAATCCCTGTCATTGACTGAGATTCAATCCCTGTCACTGAATGAGATTCAAACCCCGTCATTGACTGAGATTCAATCCCTGTGACTGATTCAGATTCAATCCCTGTCACTGACTGAGATTCAATCCCAGTCACTGACAGAGGATCAATCCGTGTCATGGACTGAGATACAATCCCTGCCACTGACTGAGGATCATTCCCTGTCACCCACTGAGATTCAATCGCTGTCACTGACTGAGAATCAATCCCTGTCACTGACTGAGGATCAATCCCTGTTACTGATTGAGATTCAGTCCCTGTCACTGATTGAAATTCAATCCCTGTCACTGACTGAGATTCAATCCCTGTCACTGATTGAGATTCAATCCCTGTCACAGACTGAGATTCAATCCCTGTCACTGACTAAGAATCAAACCCTGCCACTGTCTGAGCTTCAATCCCTGTCACTGACTGAGATACAAACCCTGTCACTGACTGAGGATCAATCCCTGTCACTGACTGAGGTTCAATACCTGTCACTGACTGAGGTTCAATCCCTGTCACAGACTGAGGTTCAATCCCTTTCATTGACTGAGGTTCAATACCTGTCACTGACTGAGATTCAATTCCTGTCACTGACTGAGATTCAATCCCTGTCACTGACTGCATCTCAATCCCTGTCATTGACTGAGATTCAATCCCTGTCACTGAATGAGATTCAAACCCCGTCATTGACTGAGATTCAATCCCTGTGACTGATTGAGATTCAATCCCTGTCACTGACTGAGATTCAATCCCAGTCACTGACAGAGGATCAATCCGTGTCATGGACTGAGATACAATCCCTGCCACTGACTGAGGATCATTCCCTGTCACCCACTGGGATTCAATCCCTGTCACTGACTGAATCTCAAACACTGTCACTGACTGTGATTCATTCGCTGTTACTGATTGAGATTCAATCCCTGTCACTGACTCAGCACCAAAACCTGTCACTGACTGAGATTCAATCCCTGTCAATGACTGAGGATCAATCCCTGTCTCTGACTGAGCTTCAATTCCTGTCACTGACATAGTTTCAATCCCTGTCACTGACTGAGATTCAATCCCTGCCACTGACTGAGAATCAATCCCTGTCACTGACTGAGGATCAAACCCTGTCACTGACTGAAATTCAATCCCTGTCACTGATTGAGAGTCAATCCCTGTGACTGAGTGAGATTCTATCCGTGTCACTAAATGAAATTCAACCCCTGTCACTGACTGAGGTTCAATCCCCGTCACTAACAGAGATTCAGTCCCTGTCACTGTTTGAGATACAATTCCTGTCACTGACTGAGATTCAATCCCTGTAACTGATTGAGATTCAATCCCTGTCACTGACTGAGGGTCAATCCCTGTCACTGACTAAGATTCAATCCCTGTCACTAAATGAGATTCAATCCCTGTCACTGACTGAAGCTCAATCCCTGTCACTGACTGAGGATCAATCACTGTCACTGACGGGAATTCAATCCCTGTCACTGATTGAGGTCCAATCCCTGTCACTGATTGAGATTCAGTCGCGGTCACTGACTGAGGTTCAATCACTGTCACTGACTGAGGTTCAATACCTGTCACTGACTGAGATTCAATCCCTGTAACTGATTGAGATTCAATCCCTGTCACTGACTGAGGTTCAATCACTGTCACTGACTGAGGTTCAATACCTGTCACTGACTGAGATTCAATCCCTGCCACTGACTGAGGTTCAATCCCTGTCACTGACTGAAGCTCAATCCCTGTCTCTGACTGAGATCCAATCCCTGTCACTGACTGAAATTCAATCCCTGTCACTGACTGAAGCTCAATCCCTGTCACTGACTGAGGTTCAATTCCTGTCACTGACTGAGATCCAATCCCTGTCACTGATTGAGATCCAATCCATGTCACTGACTGAGAATCAATTCCTGTCACGGACTGAGATTCAATCCCTATCATTGACTGAGGATCAATCCATCTCACTGACTGCGATTCAATCCCTGTCACTGAGTGAGATTCAATCCCTGTCACTGACTGAGATTCAATCCCTGTCACTGACTGAGGATCAGTCTCTGTCACTGACTGAGATTCAATTCCTGTCACTGACTGAGATTCAATCCCTGTCACTGACTGCATCTCAATCCCTGTCATTGACTGAGATTCAATCCCTGTCACTGAATGAGATTCAAACCCCGTCATTGACTGAGATTCAATCCCTGTGACTGATTCAGATTCAATCCCTGTCACTGACTGAGATTCAATCCCAGTCACTGACAGAGGATCAATCCGTGTCATGGACTGAGATACAATCCCTGCCACTGACTGAGGATCATTCCCTGTCACCCACTGAGATTCAATCCCTGTCACTGACTGAGATTCAATTCCTGTCACTGGCTGAGCTTCAATCCATGTCACAGACTTAGGTTCAATCCCTGTCACTAACTGAGATTCAATCCCTGTCACTAACTGAGGGTCAATCCCTGTCACTAACTGAGGGTCAATCCCTGTCAATGACTGAATCTCAAAAACTGTCACCGACTGAGATTCATTCCCAGTTATGATGGAGATTCAATCCCTGTCACAGACTGAAATTCAATCCCTGTCACTGACTGAGAATCAATCCCGTCACTGACTGAGGTTCAATCACTGTCACTGACTGAGCTTCAATTCCTGTCACTGACTGAGGATCAATCCGTTTCATGGACTGAGATTCAATCCCTGTCACTGACTGAGATTCAATTCCTGTCACTGACTGAGGATCAATCCCTGTCACTGACTGAGATTCAATCCCTGTCACTGACTGAGAATCAATCCCGTCACTGACTGAGGTTCAATCCCTGTCACTGATTGAGATTCAATCCCTGTCACTGACTGAGGATCAATCCGTTTCATGGACTGAGATTCAATCCCTGTCACTGACTGAGATTCAATCCCTGTCACTGACTGAGGATCAATCCCTGTCACAGACTGAGGTTCCATCCCTGTCATTGACTGACGTTCACTCCCTGTCACTGACTGAGTTTCAATCACTTTCACTGACTGAGCTTCAATTCCTGTCACTGACTGAGAATCAATCCCGTCACTAACTGAGGGTCAATCATTCCCAGTTACTGATTGAGATTCAATCCCTGTCACAGACTGAAATTCAATCCCTGTCTCTGACTGAGGATCAATCCGTTTCATGGTATGAGATTCAATCCCTGTCACTGATTGAGATTGAATATCTGTCACTGACTGAGATTCAATCCCTGTCACTGACTGAGGATCAATCCCTGTCACTGACAGAGGTTCAATCCCTGTCACTGACTGAGGTTCAATCCCTGTCATTGACTGACGTTCAATCTCTGTCACCCACTGAAATTCAATTCCTGTCACTGACTGAGTTTCAATCACTGTCACTGACTGAGAATCAATCCCTGTCACTGACTGAGATTCAATCCCTGTCACTGACTGAATCTCAATACCTGTAACTGACTGGAACTCACTCGCTGTCTCTGAGTGAGATTTACTCCCTGTCACTGATTGAGATTCAATCCCTGTCACTGACTGAGATTGAATCCCTATCACTAACTGAGAATTAATCCCTGTCTCTGACTGAAGCTCAATCCCTGTCACTGACTGAGATCCAAACCCTGTCACTGACTGAGGATCAATCCCTGTCACTGACTGAAGCTCAATCCCTGTCACTGACTTTGATTCATTTCCTGTCACTGACTGACGATCAAAACCTGTCGTGACTGAGACTCAATCCCTGTCACTTCCTGAGATTCAATCCCTGTCACTGACTGAGGTTCTCTCCCTGTCTCAGACTGAGGATCAGTCCATGTCATGGACTGAGATTCAATGCCTGTCACTGATTGAGATTCAGTCACGGTCACTGAATGAGGTTCAATCATTGTCACTGACTGTGGTTCACTCCCTGTCACTGACTGAAATTCAATCCCAGTCACTGACTGAAGCTCAATCCCTGTCACTGACTGATGTTCAATCCCTGTCACTGACTGAGATCCAAACCCTGGCAATGACTGAGATTCAATCCCTCTCTCTGACTGAGGTTCACTCCCTGTCACTGACTGAGATTCAATCCCTGTCACGGACAGAGATTGAATTCCTGTCAGTGACTGATGATCAATCTCTAACACTGATTGAGACCCAATCCCTGCCACTGACTGAGATTCAATCCCTGTCACTGACTGACGGTCAATCCATGTCACTGACTGAATCTCAATCACTGTCACTGACTGAGATTCAATCCCTGTAACTGATTGAGACTCAATCTCTGTTACTGACTGAGATTCAATCCCTGTCACTGATTGAGATTCAATACCTGTCACTGCCTGAGATACAATCCCTGTCGCTGACTGAGGATCAATCCCTGTCACTGACAGTGGTTCAATCCCTGTCACTGACTGAGATTCACTCCCTGTCACTGACTGACGTTCGCTCCATGTCTTTGACTGAGCTTCAATCCCTGACACTGACTGACGATCAATCCCTGACACTGATTGAGATCCAATCCCTGCCACTGACTGTGATTCAATCCCTGTCACTGACTGAGGGTCAATCCTTGTCACTGACTGAATCTCAAACACTGTTGCTGACTGAGATTCAATACCTGTCACTGACTGAGTTTCAATCACTGTCACTGACTGAGCTTCAATTCCTGTCACTGACTGAGGATCAATCCCTGTCACTGACTGAGATTCAATCCCTGTCACAGACTGAGGATCAAACCCGTCACTGACTGAGATTCAATCTCTGTCACTGACTGAGATTCAATCCCTGTCACTAACTGAGGGTCAATCCCTGTCACTGACTGAATCTCAAACACTGTCACTGACTGAGATTCAATTCCTGTCACTAACTGAGATTTAATCCCTGTCACTGACTGAGATTCATTCCCTGTCACTGACTGCGGATCAATCCATGTCACTGATTGCGATTCAAACCCTGTCTCTGACTGAGAATCAATCCCTGTCACAGACTGAGGATCAAATCCAGTCACTGACTGAGATTCAATACGTGTCACTGCCTGAGGATCAATCCCTGTCACTGACTGAGGATCAATCCCTGACACTGATTGAGATCCAATCCCTGCCACTGACTGTGATTCAATCCCTGTCACTGACTGACGGTCAATCCATGTCACTGACTGAATCACAAACACTGTCACTGACTGAGATTCAATTCCTGTCACTGACTGAGTTTCAATCACTATCACTGACTGAGCTTCAATTCCTGTCACTGACTGAGGATCAATCCCTGTCACTGACAGAGATTCAATCCCTGTCACTGACTGAGAATCAATCCCGTCACTGACTGAGGTTCAATCCCTATCACTGACTGAGAGACAATCCCTGACACTGATTGAGATTCAATCCCTGTCAATGACTGAGATTCAATCCCTGTCACTAAATGAGATTCAATCCCTGTCACTGACTGAAGCTCAATCCCTGACACTGACTGAGGATCATTCCCTGTCACTGTCGGGAATTCAATCCCTGTCACTGATTGAGATTCAATCCCTGTCACTGACTGACGATCAAAACCTGTCACTGACTGAGACTCAATCCCTGTCACTGACTGAGATTCAATCCCTGTCACTGACTGAGGTTCTCTCCCTGTCTCAGACTGAGGATCAATCCGTGTCATGGACTGAGATTCATTGCCTGTCACTGATTGAGATTCAGTCTCGGTCACTGACTGAGGTTCAATCCCTGTCACTGACTGAGGTTCACTCACTGTCACTGACTGAAATTCAATCCCTGTCACTGACTGAAGCTCAATCCCTGTCACTGACTGAGATTCAATCCCTGCCACTGACTGAGATTCAATCCCTCTCTCTGACTGAGGTTCACTCCCTGTCACTGACTGAGCTTCAATCCCTGTCACTGACTGAGATCCAATCCCTGTCACTGACTGAAATTCAATCCCTGTCACTGACTGAAGCTCAATCCCTGTCACTGACTGAGGTTCAATCCCTGTCACTGACTGAGATCCAATCCCTGTCACTGATTGAGATCCAATCCATGTCACTGACTGAGAATCAATTCCTGTCACTGACTGAGATTCAATCCCTATCACTGACTGAGGATCAATCCATCTCACTGACTGCGATTCAATCCCTGTCACTGAGTGAGATTCAATCCCTCTCACTGACTGAGATTCAATCCCTGTCACTGACTGAGGATCAGTCTCTGTCACTGATTGAGATTCAGTCCCTGTCACTGACTGAGATTCAATCCTTGTCACTGACTGAGGATCAATCCCTCTCACTGACTGAGATTCAATCCCTGTCACTGAGTGAGATTCAATCGCTGTCACTGACTGAGAATCAATCCCTGTCACTGACGGAGGATCAATCCCTGTTACTGATTGAGATTCAGTCTCTGTCACTGACTGACGGTCAATCCATGTCACTGACTGAATCTCAATCACTGTCACTGACTGAGATTCAATCCCTGTAACTGATTGAGACTCAATCTCTGTTACTGACTGAGATTCAATCCCTGTCACTGATTGAGATTCAATACCTGTCACTGCCTGAGATACAATCCCTGTCGCTGACTGAGGATCAATCCCTGTCACTGACAGTGGTTCAATCCCTGTCACTGACTGAGATTCACTCCCTGTCACTGACTGACGTTCGCTCCATGTCTTTGACTGAGCTTCAATCCCTGACACTGACTGACGATCAATCCCTGACACTGATTGAGATCCAATCCCTGCCACTGACTGTGATTCAATCCCTGTCACTGACTGAGGGTCAATCCTTGTCACTGACTGAATCTCAAACACTGTTGCTGACTGAGATTCAATACCTGTCACTGACTGAGTTTCAATCACTGTCACTGACTGAGCTTCAATTCCTGTCACTGACTGAGGATCAATCCCTGTCACTGACTGAGATTCAATCCCTGTCACAGACTGAGGATCAAACCCGTCACTGACTGAGGTTCAATCCCTGTCACTGACTGAGATTCAATCCCTGTCACTGATTGAGATTCAATCCCTGTCACTGACTGAGATTCAATCCCTGTCACTAAATGAGATTCAATCCCTGTCACTGACTGAGGTTCAATCCCTGTCACTAACTGAGATTCAATCCCTGTCACTAACTGAGGGTCAATCCCTGTCACTGACTGAATCTCAGACACCGTCCCTGACTGAGATTCATTCCCAGTTACTGATTGAGATTCAATCCCTGTCACAGACTGAGATCCAATCCCTGTCACTGACTGACATTCGCTCCCTGTCTTTGACTGAGCTTCAATCCCTGACACTGACTGACGATCAATCCCTGACACTGATTGAGAGCCAATCCCTGCCACTGACTGTGATTCAATCCCTGTCACTGGCTGAGGCTCAATCCTTGTCACTGACTGAATCACAAACACTGTCACTGACTGAGATTCAATTCCTGTCACTGACTGAGTTTCAATCACTATCACTGACTGAGCTTCAATTCCTGTCACTGACTGAGGATCAATCCCTGTCACTGACAGAGATTCAATCCCTGTCACTGACTGAGAATCAATCCCGTCACTGACTGAGGTTCAATCCCTGTCACTGACTGAGAGACAATCCCTGACACTGATTGAGATTCAATCCCTGTCAATGACTGAGATTCAATCCCTGTCACTAAATGAGATTCAATCCCTGTCACTGACTGAAGCTCAATCCCTGACACTGACTGAGGATCATTCCCTGTCACTGACGGGAATTCAATCCCTGTCACTGATTGAGATTCAATCCCTGTCACTGACTGACGATCAAAACCTGTCACTGACTGAGACTCAATCCCTGTCACTGACAGAGATTCCATCCCTGTCACTGACTGAGGTTCTCTCCCTGTCTCAGACTGAGGATCAATCCGTGTCATGGACTGAGATTCAATGCCTGTCACTGATTGAGATTCAGTCTCGGTCACTGACTGAGGTTCAATCCCTGTCACTGACTGAGGTTCACTCACTGTCACTGACTGAAATTCAATCCCTGTCACTGACTGAAGCTCAATCCCTGTCACTGACTGAGATTCAATCCCTGCCACTGACTGAGATTCAATCCCTCTCTCTGACTGAGGTTCACTCCCTGTCACTGACTGAGCTTCAATCCCTGTCACTGACTGAGATCCAATCCCTGTCACTGATTGAAATTCAATCCCTGTCACTGACTGAGGTTCTCTCCCTGTCTCAGACTGAGGATCAATCCGTGTCATGGACTGAGATTCAATGCCTGTCACTGATTGAGATTCAGTCTCGGTCACTGACTGAGGTTCAATCCCTGTCACTGACTGAGGTTCACTCACTGTCACTGACTGAAATTCAATCCCTGTCACTGACTGAAGCTCAATCCCTGTCACTGACTGAGATTCAATCCCTGCCACTGACTGAAATTCAATCCCTGTCACTGACTGAAGCTCAATCCCTGTCACTGACTGAGATTCAATCCCTGCCACTGACTGAGATTCAATCCCTCTCTCTGACTGAGGTTCACTCCCTGTCACTGACTGAGCTTCAATCCCTGTCACTGACTGAGATCCAATCCCTGTCACTGATTGAAATTCAATCCCTGTCACTGACTGAGGTTCTCTCCCTGTCTCAGACTGAGGATCAATCCGTGTCATGGACTGAGATTCAATCCCTCTCTCTGACTGAGGTTCACTCCCTGTCACTGACTGAGCTTCAATCCCTGTCACTGACTGAGATCCAATCCCTGTCACTGACTGAAATTCAATCCCTGTCACTGACTGAAGCTCAATCCCTGTCACTGACTGAGGTTCAATCCCTGTCACTGACTGAGATCCAATCCCTGTCACTGATTGAGATCCAATCCATGTCACTGACTGAGAATCAATTCCTGTCACTGACTGAGATTCAATCCCTATCACTGACTGAGGATCAATCCATCTCACTGACTGCGATTCAATCCCTGTCACTGAGTGAGATTCAATCCCTCTCACTGACTGAGATTCAATCCCTGTCACTGACTGAGGATCAGTCTCTGTCACTGATTGAGATTCAGTCCCTGTCACTGACTGAGATTCAATCCTTGTCACTGACTGAGGATCAATCCCTCTCACTGACTGAGATTCAATCCCTGTCACTGAGTGAGATTCAATCGCTGTCACTGACTGAGAATCAATCCCTGTCACTGACGGAGGATCAATCCCTGTTACTGATTGAGATTCAGTCTCTGTCACTGACTGACGGTCAATCCATGTCACTGACTGAATCTCAATCACTGTCACTGACTGAGATTCAATCCCTGTAACTGATTGAGATTCAGTCTCGGTCACTGACTGAGATTCAATCCCTGTCACTGACTGAGGTTCACTCACTGTCACTGACTGAAATTCAATCCCTGTCACTGACTGAAGCTCAATCCCTGTCACTGACTGAGATACAAACCCTGTCACTGACTGAGGATCAATCCCTGTCACTGACTGAGGTTCAATCCCTGTCACTGACTGAGGTTCAATCCCTGTCACAGACTGAAGTTCAATCCCTTTCATTGACTGAGGTTCAATCCCTGTCACTGACTGAGATTCAATTCCTGTCACTGACTGAGATTCAATCCCTGTCACTGACTGCATCTCAATCCCTGTCATTGACTGAGATTCAATCCCTGTCACTGAATGAGATTCAAACCCCGTCATTGACTGAGATTCAATCCCTGTGACTGATTCAGATTCAATCCCTGTCACTGACTGAGATTCAATCCCAGTCACTGACAGAGGATCAATCCGTGTCATGGACTGAGATACAATCCCTGCCACTGACTGAGGATCATTCCCTGTCACCCACTGAGATTCAATCCCTGTCACTGACTGAGATTCAATTCCTGTCACTGACTGAGGATCAATCCCTGACACTGATTGAGATCCAATCCCTGCCACTGACTGTGATTCAATCCCTGTCACTGACTGACGGTCAATCCATGTCACTGACTGAATCTCAATCCCTAACACTGACTGAGATTCAATCTCTGTTACTGACTGAGATTCAATCCCTGTCATTGACTGAGATTCAACCCCTGTCACTGATTGTGATTCAATCTCTGTTACTGACTGAGATTCAATCCCTGTCACTGATTGAGATTCAATACCTGTAACTGCCTGAGATACAATCCCTGTCACTGATTGAGATTCAATCACTGTCACTGACTGAGGTTCAATCCCTGTCACTGACTGAATCTCAATCCCTGTCACTGACTGAGGTTCAATCACTGTCACTGACTGAGGTTCAATCCCTGTCACTGACTGAGCTTCAATCCCTGTCACTGACTGAGGATCAATCCCTGTCACTGACTGACGTTCGCTCCCTGTCTTTGACTGAGCTTCAATCCCTGACACTGACTGACGATCAATCCCTGACACTGATTGAGATCCAATCCCTGCCACTGACTGTGATTCAATCCCTGTCACTGACTGAGGGTCAATCCTTGTCACTGACTGAATCTCAAACACTGTTGCTGACTGAGATTCAATACCTGTCACTGACTGAGTTTCAATCACTGTCACTGACTGAGCTTCAATTCCTGTCACTGACTGAGGATCAATCCCTGTCACTGACTGAGATTCAATCCCTGTCACAGACTGAGGATCAAACCCGTCACTGACTGAGATTCAATCTCTGTCACTGACTGAGATTCAATCCCTGTCACTAACTGAGGGTCAATCCCTGTCACTGACTGAATCTCAAACACTGTCACTGACTGAGATTCAATTCCTGTCACTAACTGAGATTTAATCCCTGTCACTGACTGAGATTCATTCCCTGTCACTGACTGCGGATCAATCCATGTCACTGATTGCGATTCAAACCCTGTCTCTGACTGAGAATCAATCCCTGTCACAGACTGAGGATCAAATCCAGTCACTGACTGAGATTCAATACGTGTCACTGCCTGAGGATCAATCCCTGTCACTGACTGAGGATCAATCCCTGACACTGATTGAGATCCAATCCCTGCCACTGACTGTGATTCAATCCCTGTCACTGACTGACGGTCAATCCATGTCACTGACTGAATCACAAACACTGTCACTGACTGAGATTCAATTCCTGTCACTGACTGAGTTTCAATCACTATCACTGACTGAGCTTCAATTCCTGTCACTGACTGAGGATCAATCCCTGTCACTGACAGAGATTCAATCCCTGTCACTGACTGAGAATCAATCCCGTCACTGACTGAGGTTCAATCCCTATCACTGACTGAGAGACAATCCCTGACACTGATTGAGATTCAATCCCTGTCAATGACTGAGATTCAATCCCTGTCACTAAATGAGATTCAATCCCTGTCACTGACTGAAGCTCAATCCCTGACACTGACTGAGGATCATTCCCTGTCACTGTCGGGAATTCAATCCCTGTCACTGATTGAGATTCAATCCCTGTCACTGACTGACGATCAAAACCTGTCACTGACTGAGACTCAATCCCTGTCACTGACTGAGATTCAATCCCTGTCACTGACTGAGGTTCTCTCCCTGTCTCAGACTGAGGATCAATCCGTGTCATGGACTGAGATTCATTGCCTGTCACTGATTGAGATTCAGTCTCGGTCACTGACTGAGGTTCAATCCCTGTCACTGACTGAGGTTCACTCACTGTCACTGACTGAAATTCAATCCCTGTCACTGACTGAAGCTCAATCCCTGTCACTGACTGAGATTCAATCCCTGCCACTGACTGAGATTCAATCCCTCTCTCTGACTGAGGTTCACTCCCTGTCACTGACTGAGCTTCAATCCCTGTCACTGACTGAGATCCAATCCCTGTCACTGACTGAAATTCAATCCCTGTCACTGACTGAAGCTCAATCCCTGTCACTGACTGAGGTTCAATCCCTGTCACTGACTGAGATCCAATCCCTGTCACTGATTGAGATCCAATCCATGTCACTGACTGAGAATCAATTCCTGTCACTGACTGAGATTCAATCCCTATCACTGACTGAGGATCAATCCATCTCACTGACTGCGATTCAATCCCTGTCACTGAGTGAGATTCAATCCCTCTCACTGACTGAGATTCAATCCCTGTCACTGACTGAGGATCAGTCTCTGTCACTGATTGAGATTCAGTCCCTGTCACTGACTGAGATTCAATCCTTGTCACTGACTGAGGATCAATCCCTCTCACTGACTGAGATTCAATCCCTGTCACTGAGTGAGATTCAATCGCTGTCACTGACTGAGAATCAATCCCTGTCACTGACGGAGGATCAATCCCTGTTACTGATTGAGATTCAGTCTCTGTCACTGACTGACGGTCAATCCATGTCACTGACTGAATCTCAATCACTGTCACTGACTGAGATTCAATCCCTGTAACTGATTGAGACTCAATCTCTGTTACTGACTGAGATTCAATCCCTGTCACTGATTGAGATTCAATACCTGTCACTGCCTGAGATACAATCCCTGTCGCTGACTGAGGATCAATCCCTGTCACTGACAGTGGTTCAATCCCTGTCACTGACTGAGATTCACTCCCTGTCACTGACTGACGTTCGCTCCATGTCTTTGACTGAGCTTCAATCCCTGACACTGACTGACGATCAATCCCTGACACTGATTGAGATCCAATCCCTGCCACTGACTGTGATTCAATCCCTGTCACTGACTGAGGGTCAATCCTTGTCACTGACTGAATCTCAAACACTGTTGCTGACTGAGATTCAATACCTGTCACTGACTGAGTTTCAATCACTGTCACTGACTGAGCTTCAATTCCTGTCACTGACTGAGGATCAATCCCTGTCACTGACTGAGATTCAATCCCTGTCACAGACTGAGGATCAAACCCGTCACTGACTGAGGTTCAATCCCTGTCACTGACTGAGATTCAATCCCTGTCACTGATTGAGATTCAATCCCTGTCACTGACTGAGATTCAATCCCTGTCACTAAATGAGATTCAATCCCTGTCACTGACTGAGGTTCAATCCCTGTCACTAACTGAGATTCAATCCCTGTCACTAACTGAGGGTCAATCCCTGTCACTGACTGAATCTCAGACACCGTCCCTGACTGAGATTCATTCCCAGTTACTGATTGAGATTCAATCCCTGTCACAGACTGAGATCCAATCCCTGTCACTGACTGACATTCGCTCCCTGTCTTTGACTGAGCTTCAATCCCTGACACTGACTGACGATCAATCCCTGACACTGATTGAGAGCCAATCCCTGCCACTGACTGTGATTCAATCCCTGTCACTGGCTGAGGCTCAATCCTTGTCACTGACTGAATCACAAACACTGTCACTGACTGAGATTCAATTCCTGTCACTGACTGAGTTTCAATCACTATCACTGACTGAGCTTCAATTCCTGTCACTGACTGAGGATCAATCCCTGTCACTGACAGAGATTCAATCCCTGTCACTGACTGAGAATCAATCCCGTCACTGACTGAGGTTCAATCCCTGTCACTGACTGAGAGACAATCCCTGACACTGATTGAGATTCAATCCCTGTCAATGACTGAGATTCAATCCCTGTCACTAAATGAGATTCAATCCCTGTCACTGACTGAAGCTCAATCCCTGACACTGACTGAGGATCATTCCCTGTCACTGACGGGAATTCAATCCCTGTCACTGATTGAGATTCAATTCCTGTCACTGACTGACGATCAAAACCTGTCACTGACTGAGACTCAATCCCTGTCACTGACTGAGATTCCATCCCTGTCACTGACTGAGGTTCTCTCCCTGTCTCAGACTGAGGATCAATCCGTGTCATGGACTGAGATTCAATGCCTGTCACTGATTGAGATTCAGTCTCGGTCACTGACTGAGGTTCAATCCCTGTCACTGACTGAGGTTCACTCACTGTCACTGACTGAAATTCAATCCCTGTCACTGACTGAAGCTCAATCCCTGTCACTGACTGAGATTCAATCCCTGCCACTGACTGAGATTCAATCCCTCTCTCTGACTGAGGTTCACTCCCTGTCACTGACTGAGCTTCAATCCCTGTCACTGACTGAGATCCAATCCCTGTCACTGATTGAAATTCAATCCCTGTCACTGACTGAGGTTCTCTCCCTGTCTCAGACTGAGGATCAATCCGTGTCATGGACTGAGATTCAATGCCTGTCACTGATTGAGATTCAGTCTCGGTCACTGACTGAGGTTCAATCCCTGTCACTGACTGAGGTTCACTCACTGTCACTGACTGAAATTCAATCCCTGTCACTGACTGAAGCTCAATCCCTGTCACTGACTGAGATTCAATCCCTGCCACTGACTGAGATTCAATCCCTCTCTCTGACTGAGGTTCACTCCCTGTCACTGACTGAGCTTCAATCCCTGTCACTGACTGAGATCCAATCCCTGTCACTGACTGAAATTCAATCCCTGTCACTGACTGAAGCTCAATCCCTGTCACTGACTGAGGTTCAATCCCTGTCACTGACTGAGATCCAATCCCTGTCACTGATTGAGATCCAATCCATGTCACTGACTGAGAATCAATTCCTGTCACTGACTGAGATTCAATCCCTATCACTGACTGAGGATCAATCCATCTCACTGACTGCGATTCAATCCCTGTCACTGAGTGAGATTCAATCCCTCTCACTGACTGAGATTCAATCCCTGTCACTGACTGAGGATCAGTCTCTGTCACTGATTGAGATTCAGTCCCTGTCACTGACTGAGATTCAATCCTTGTCACTGACTGAGGATCAATCCCTCTCACTGACTGAGATTCAATCCCTGTCACTGAGTGAGATTCAATCGCTGTCACTGACTGAGAATCAATCCCTGTCACTGACGGAGGATCAATCCCTGTTACTGATTGAGATTCAGTCTCTGTCACTGACTGACGGTCAATCCATGTCACTGACTGAATCTCAATCACTGTCACTGACTGAGATTCAATCCCTGTAACTGATTGAGATTCAGTCTCGGTCACTGACTGAGGTTCAATCCCTGTCACTGACTGAGGATCACTCACTGTCACTGACTGAAATTCAATCCCTGTCACTGACTGAAGCTCAATCCCTGTCACTGACTGAGATACAAACCCTGTCACTGACTGAGGATCAATCCCTGTCACTGACTGAGGTTCAATCCCTGTCACTGACTGAGGTTCAATCCCTGTCACAGACTGAAGTTCAATCCCTTTCATTGACTGAGGTTCAATCCCTGTCACTGACTGAGATTCAATTACTGTCACTGACTGAGATTCAATCCCTGTCACTGACTGCATCTCAATCCCTGTCATTGACTGAGATTCAATCCCTGTCACTGAATGAGATTCAAACCCCGTCATTGACTGAGATTCAATCCCTGTGACTGATTCAGATTCAATCCCTGTCACTGACTGAGATTCAATCCCAGTCACTGACAGAGGATCAATCCGTGTCATGGACTGAGATACAATCCCTGCCACTGACTGAGGATCATTCCCTGTCACCCACTGAGATTCAATCCCTGTCACTGACTGAGATTCAATTCCTGTCACTGACTGAGGATCAATCCCTGACACTGATTGAGATCCAATCCCTGCCACTGACTGTGATTCAATCCCTGTCACTGACTGACGGTCAATCCATGTCACTGACTGAATCTCAATCCCTAACACTGACTGAGATTCAATCTCTGTTACTGACTGAGATTCAATCCCTGTCATTGACTGAGATTCAACCCCTGTCACTGATTGTGATTCAATCTCTGTTACTGACTGAGATTCAATCCCTGTCACTGATTGAGATTCAATACCTGTAACTGCCTGAGATACAATCCCTGTCACTGATTGAGATTCAATCACTGTCACTGACTGAGGTTCAATCCCTGTCACTGACTGAATCTCAATCCCTGTCACTGACTGAGGTTCAATCACTGTCACTGACTGAGGTTCAATCCCTGTCACTGACTGAGCTTCAATCCCTGTCACTGACTGAGGATCAATCCCTGTCACTGACTGACGTTCGCTCCCTGTCTTTGACTGAGCTTCAATCCCTGTCACTGACTGCGCTTCAATCCCTGTCACTGACTGAGATTCAATCCCTGTCACCGACTGAGATTCAATTCCTGTCACTGACTGAGATTCAATCCCTGTCACTGACTGAGTTTGAATCACTGTCACTGACTGAGCTTCAATTCCTGTCACTGACTGAGGATCAATCCCTGTCACTGACTAAGATTCAATCCCTGTCACTGACTGAGGATAATTCTCTGCCACTGACTGAGATTCAATCCCTGTCACAGACTGAGGTTCAATCCCTTTCACTGACTGAGATTTAATCCCTGTCACTGACTGAGATTCAATACGTGTCACTGACTGAGCTTCAATTCCTTTCACTGACTGAGATTCAATCTCTGTCACTGACTGAGATTCAATCCCTGTCACTAACTGAGGGTCAATCCCTGTCACTGACTGAATCTCAAACACTGTCACTGACTGAGATTCAATTCCTGTCACTAACTGAGATTTAATCCCTGTCACTGACTGAGATTCATTCCCTGTCACTGACTGCGGATCAATCCATGTCACTGATTGCGATTCAAACCCTGTCTCTGACTGAGAATCAATCCCTGTCACAGACTGAGGATCAAATCCAGTCACTGACTGAGATTCAATACGTGTCACTGCCTGAGGATCAATCCCTGTCACTGGCTGAGCTTCAATCCCTGTCACAGACTTAGGTTCAATCCCTGTCACTAACTGAGATTCAATCCCTGTCACTAACTGAGGGTCAATCCCTGTCACTAACTGAGGGTCAATCCCTGTCAATGACTGAATCTCAAAAACTGTCACCGACTGAGATTCATTCCCAGTTACTGATTGAGATTCAATCCCTGTCACAGACTGAAATTCAATCCCTGTCACTGACTGAGAATCAATCCCGTCACTGACTGAGGTTCAATCACTGTCACTGACTGAGCTTCAATTCCTGTCACTGACTGAGGATCAATCCCTGTCACTGACTGAGAATCAATCCCGTCACTGACTGAGGTTCAATCCCTGTCACTGATTGAGATTCAATCCCTGTCACTGACTGAGGATCAATCCGTTTCATGGACTAAGATTCAATCCCTGTCACTGATTGAGATTGAATATCTGTCACTGACTGAGATTCAATCCCTGTCACTGACTGAGGATCAATCCCTGTCACAGACTGAGGTTCCATCCCTGTCATTGACTGACGTTCACTCCCTGTCACTGACTGAGTTTCAATCACTTTCACTGACTGAGCTTCAATTCCTGTCACTGACTGAGAATCAATCCCGTCACTAACTGAGGGTCAATCCCTGTCACTGACTGAATCTCAAACACTGTCCCAGACTGAGATTCATTCCCAGTTACTGATTGAGATTCAATCCCTGTCACAGACTGAAATTCAATCCCTGTCTCTGACTGAGGATCAATCCGTTTCATGGTATGAGATTCAATCCCTGTCACTGATTGAGATTGAATATCTGTCACTGACTGAGATTCAATCCCTGTCACTGACTGAGGATCAATCCCTGTCACTGACAGAGGTTCAATCCCTGTCACTGACTGAGCTTCAAACCCTGTCATTGACTGACGTTCAATCTCTGTCACCCACTGAAATTCAATTCCTGTCACTGACTGAGTTTCAATCCCTGTCACTGACTGAGAATCAATCCCTGTCACTGACTGAGATTCAATCCCTGTCACTGACTGAATCTCAATCCCTGTAACTGACTGGAACTCACTCGCTGTCTCTGAGTGAGATTTACTCCCTGTCACTGATTGAGATTCAATCCCTGTCACTGACTGAGATTGAATCCCTATCACTAACTGAGAATTAATCCCTGTCTCTGACTGAAGCTCAATCCCTGTCACTGACTGAGATCCAAACCCTGTCACTGACTGAGGATCAATCCCTGTCACTGACTGAAGCTCAATCCCTGTCACTGACTTTGATTCATTTCCTGTCACTGACTGACGATCAAAACCTGTCGTGACTGAGACTCAATCCCTGTCACTTACTGAGATTCAATCCCTGTCACTGACTGAGGTTCTCTCCCTGTCTCAGACTGAGGATCAGTCCATGTCATGGACTGAGATTCAATGCCTGTCACTGATTGAGATTCAGTCACGGTCACTGAATGAGGTTCAATCATTGTCACTGACTGTGGTTCACTCCCTGTCACTGACTGAAATTCAATCCCAGTCACTGACTGAAGCTCAATCCCTGTCACTGACTGATGTTCAATCCCTGTCACTGACTGAGATCCAAACCCTGGCAATGACTGAGATTCAATCCCTCTCTCTGACTGAGGTTCACTCCCTGTCACTGACTGAGATTCAATCCCTGTCACGGACAGAGATTGAATTCCTGTCAGTGACTGATGATCAATCTCTAACACTGATTGAGACCCAATCCCTGCCACTGACTGAGATTCAATCCCTGTCACTGACTGACGGTCAATCCATGTCACTGACTGAATCTCAATCACTGTCACTGACTGAGATTCAATCCCTGTAACTGATTGAGACTCAATCTCTGTTACTGACTGAGATTCAATCCCTGTCACTGATTGAGATTCAATACCTGTCACTGCCTGAGATACAATCCCTGTCGCTGACTGAGGATCAATCCCTGTCACTGACAGTGGTTCAATCCCTGTCACTGACTGAGATTCACTCCCTGTCACTGACTGACGTTCGCTCCATGTCTTTGACTGAGCTTCAATCCCTGACACTGACTGACGATCAATCCCTGACACTGATTGAGATCCAATCCCTGCCACTGACTGTGATTCAATCCCTGTCACTGACTGAGGGTCAATCCTTGTCACTGACTGAATCTCAAACACTGTTGCTGACTGAGATTCAATACCTGTCACTGACTGAGTTTCAATCACTGTCACTGACTGAGCTTCAATTCCTGTCACTGACTGAGGATCAATCCCTGTCACTGACTGAGATTCAATCCCTGTCACAGACTGAGGATCAAACCCGTCACTGACTGAGATTCAATCTCTGTCACTGACTGAGATTCAATCCCTGTCACTAACTGAGGGTCAATCCCTGTCACTGACTGAATCTCAAACACTGTCACTGACTGAGATTCAATTCCTGTCACTAACTGAGATTTAATCCCTGTCACTGACTGAGATTCATTCCCTGTCACTAACTGAGGGTCAATCCCTGTCACTGACTGAATCTCAGACACCGTCCCTGACTGAGATTCATTCCCAGTTACTGATTGAGATTCAATCCCTGTCACAGACTGAGATCCAATCCCTGTCACTGACTGACTTTCGCTCCCTGTCTTTGACTGAGCTTCAATCCCTGACACTGACTGACGATCAATCCCTGACACTGATTGAGAGCCAATCCCTGCCACTGACTGTGATTCAATCCCTGTCACTGGCTGAGGCTCAATCCTTGTCACTGACTGAATCACAAACACTGTCACTGACTGAGATTAAATTCCTGTCACTGACTGAGTTTCAATCACTATCACTGACTGAGCTTCAATTCCTGTCACTGACTGAGGATCAATCCCTGTCACTGACAGAGATTCAATCCCTGTCACTGACTGAGAATCAATCCCGTCACTGACTGAGGTTCAATCCCTGTCACTGACTGAGAGACAATCCCTGACACTGATTGAGATTCAATCCCTGTCAATGACTGAGATTCAATCCCTGTCACTAAATGAGATTCAATCCCTGTCACTGACTGAAGCTCAATCCCTGACACTGACTGAGGATCATTCCCTGTCACTGACGGGAATTCAATCCCTGTCACTGATTGAGATTCAATCCCTGTCACTGACTGACGATCAAAACCTGTCACTGACTGAGACTCAATCCCTGTCACTGACTGAGATTCAATCCCTGTCACTGACTGAGGTTCTCTCCCTGTCTCAGACTGAGGATCAATCCGTGTCATGGACTGAGATTCAATGCCTGTCACTGATTGAGATTCAGTCTCGGTCACTGACTGAGGTTCAATCCCTGTCACTGACTGAGGTTCACTCACTGTCACTGACTGAAATTCAATCCCTGTCACTGACTGAAGCTCAATCCCTGTCACTGACTGAGATTCAATCCCTGCCACTGACTGAGATTCAATCCCTCTCTCTGACTGAGGTTCACTCCCTGTCACTGACTGAGCTTCAATCCCTGTCACTGACTGAGATCCAATCCCTGTCACTGACTGAAATTCAATCCCTGTCACTGACTGAAGCTCAATCCCTGTCACTGACTGAGGTTCAATCCCTGTCACTGACTGAGATCCAATCCCTGTCACTGATTGAGATCCAATCCATGTCACTGACTGAGAATCAATTCCTGTCACTGACTGAGATTCAATCCCTATCACTGACTGAGGATCAATCCATCTCACTGACTGCGATTCAATCCCTGTCACTGAGTGAGATTCAATCCCTCTCACTGACTGAGATTCAATCCCTGTCACTGACTGAGGATCAGTCTCTGTCACTGATTGAGATTCAGTCCCTGTCACTGACTGAGATTCAATGCTTGTCACTGACTGAGGATCAATCCCTCTCACTGACTGAGATTCAATCCCTGTCACTGAGTGAGATTCAATCGCTGTCACTGACTGAGAATCAATCCCTGTCACTGACTGAGGATCAATCCCTGTTACTGATTGAGATTCAGTCTCTGTCACTGACTGACGGTCAATCCATGTCACTGACTGAATCTCAATCACTGTCACTGACTGAGATTCAATCCCTGTAACTGATTGAGACTCAATCTCTGTTACTGACTGAGATTCAATCCCTGTCACTGATTGAGATTCAATACCTGTCACTGCCTGAGATACAATCCCTGTCGCTGACTGAGGATCAATCCCTGTCACTGACAGTGGTTCAATCCCTGTCACTGACTGAGATTCACTCCCTGTCACTGACTGACGTTCGCTCCATGTCTTTGACTGAGCTTCAATCCCTGACACTGACTGACGATCAATCCCTGACACTGATTGAGATCCAATCCCTGCCACTGACTGTGATTCAATCCCTGTCACTGACTGAGGGTCAATCCTTGTCACTGACTGAATCTCAAACACTGTTGCTGACTGAGATTCAATACCTGTCACTGACTGAGTTTCAATCACTGTCACTGACTGAGCTTCAATTCCTGTCACTGACTGAGGATCAATCCCTGTCACTGACTGAGATTCAATCCCTGTCACAGACTGAGGATCAAACCCGTCACTGACTGAGGTTCAATCCCTGTCACTGACTGAGATTCAATCCCTGTCACTGATTGAGATTCAATCCCTGTCACTGACTGAGATTCAATCCCTGTCACTAAATGAGATTCAATCCCTGTCACTGACTGAGGTTCAATCCCTGTCACTAACTGAGATTCAATCCCTGTCACTAACTGAGGGTCAATCCCTGTCACTGACTGAATCTCAGACACCGTCCCTGACTGAGATTCATTCCCAGTTACTGATTGAGATTCAATCCCTGTCACAGACTGAGATCCAATCCCTGTCACTGACTGACATTCGCTCCCTGTCTTTGACTGAGCTTCAATCCCTGACACTGACTGACGATCAATCCCTGACACTGATTGAGAGCCAATCCCTGCCACTGACTGTGATTCAATCCCTGTCACTGGCTGAGGCTCAATCCTTGTCACTGACTGAATCACAAACACTGTCACTGACTGAGATTCAATTCCTGTCACTGACTGAGTTTCAATCACTATCACTGACTGAGCTTCAATTCCTGTCACTGACTGAGGATCAATCCCTGTCACTGACAGAGATTCAATCCCTGTCACTGACTGAGAATCAATCCCGTCACTGACTGAGGTTCAATCCCTGTCACTGACTGAGAGACAATCCCTGACACTGATTGAGATTCAATCCCTGTCAATGACTGAGATTCAATCCCTGTCACTAAATGAGATTCAATCCCTGTCACTGACTGAAGCTCAATCCCTGACACTGACTGAGGATCATTCCCTGTCACTGACGGGAATTCAATCCCTGTCACTGATTGAGATTCAATCCCTGTCACTGACTGACGATCAAAACCGGTCACTGACTGAGACTCAATCCCTGTCACTGACTGAGATTCCATCCCTGTCACTGACTGAGGTTCTCTCCCTGTCTCAGACTGAGGATCAATCCGTGTCATGGACTGAGATTCAATGCCTGTCACTGATTGAGATTCAGTCTCGGTCACTGACTGAGGTTCAATCCCTGTCACTGACTGAGGTTCACTCACTGTCACTGACTGAAATTCAATCCCTGTCACTGACTGAAGCTCAATCCCTGTCACTGACTGAGATTCAATCCCTGCCACTGACTGAGATTCAATCCCTCTCTATGACTGAGGTTCACTCCCTGTCACTGACTGAGCTTCAATCCCTGTCACTGACTGAGATCCAATCCCTGTCACTGATTGAAATTCAATCCCTGTCACTGACTGAAGCTCAATCCCTGTCACTGACTGAGGTTCAATCCCTGTCACTGACTGAGATCCAATCCCTGTCACTGATTGAGATTCAATCCCTGTCACTGACTCAGCACCAAAACCTGTCACTGACTGAGATTCAATCCCTGTCAATGACTGAGGATCAATCCCTGTCTCTGACTGAGCTTCAATTCCTGTCACTGACATAGTTTCAATCCCTGTCACTGACTGAGATTCAATCCCTGTCACTGACTGAGAATCAATCCCTGTCACTGACTGAGGATCAAACCCTGTCACTGACTGAAATTCAATCCCTGTCACTGATTGAGAGTCAATCCCTGTGACTGACTGAGATTCTATCCCTGTCACTAAATGAAATTCAACCCCTGTCACTGACTGAGGTTCAATCCCCGTCACTAACAGAGATTCAGTCCCTGTCACTGATTGAGATACAATTCCTGTCACTGACTGAGATTCAATCCCTGTAACTGATTGAGATACAATTCCTGTCACTGACATAGTTTCAATCCCTGTCACTAACTGAGATTCAATCCCTGTCACTGACTGAGAATCAATCCCTGTCACTGACTGAGGATCAAACCCTGTCACTGACTGAAATTCAATCCCTGTCACTGACTGAGGGTCAATCCCTGTCACTGACTAAGATTCAATCCCTGTCACTAAATGAGATTCAATCCCTGTCACTGACTGAAGCTCAATCCCTGTCACTGACTGAGGATCAATCACTGTCACTGACGGGAATTCAATCCCTGTCACTGATTGAGGTCCAATCCCTGTCACTGATTGAGATTCAGTCGCGGTCACTGACTGAGGTTCAATCACTGTCACTGACTGAGGTTCAATACCTCTCACTGACTGAGATTCAATCCCTGTAACTGATTGAGATTCAATCCCTGTCACTGACTGAGGTTCAATCACTGTCACTGACTGAGGTTCAATACCTGTCACTGACTGAGATTCAATCCCTGCCACTGACTGAGGTTCAATCCCTGTCACTGACTGAAGCTCAATCCCTGTCACTGACTGAGATCCAATCCCTGTCACTGACTGAAATTCAATCCCTGTCACTGACTGAAGCTCAATCCCTGTCACTGACTGAGGTTCAATTCCTGTCACTGACTGAGATCCAATCCCTGTCACTGATTGAGATCCAATCCATGTCACTGACGGAGAATCAATTCCTGTCACTGACTGAGATTCAATCCCTATCACTGACTGAGGATCAATCCATCTCACTGACAGAGATTCAATCCCTGTCACTGAGTGAGATTCAATCTCTCTCACTGACTGAGATTCAATCCCTGTCACTGACTGAGGATCAGTCTCTGTCACTGATTGAGATTCAGTCCCTGTCACTGACTGAGATTCAATCCTTGTCACTGACTGAGGATCAATCCCTCTCACTGACTGAGATTCAATCCCTGTCACTGAGTGAGATTCAATCGCTGTCACTGACTGACAATCAATCCCTGTCACTGACTGAGGATCAATCCCTGTTACTGATTGAGATACAGTCCCTGTCACTGATTGAAATTCAATCCCAGTCACTGACTGAGATTCAATCCCAGTCACAGACTGAGATTCAATCCCTGTCACTGACTAAGAATCAAACCCTGCCACTGTCTGAGCTTCAATCCCTGTCACTGACTGAGATACAAACCCTGTCACTGACTGAGGATCTATCCCTGTCACTGACTGAGGTTCAATCCCTGTCACTGACTGAGGTTCAATCCCTGTCACAGACTGAAGTTCAATCCCTTTCATTGACTGTGGTTCAATCCCTGTCACTGACTGAGATTCAATTCCTGTCACTGACTGAGATTCAATCCCTGTCACTGACTGCATCTCAATCCCTGTCATTGACTGAGATTCAATCCCTGTCACTGAATGAGATTCAAACCCCGTCATTGACTGAGATTCAATCCCTGTGACTGATTGAGATTCAATCCCTGTCACTGACTGAGATTCAATCCCTGTCTCTGACAGAGGATCAATCCGTGTCATGGACTGAGATACAATCCCTGCCACTGACTGAGAATCATTCCCTGTCACCCACTGAGATTCAATCCCTGTCACTGACTGAGATTCAATTCCTGTCACTGACTGAGGATCAATCCCTGACACTGATTGAGATCCAATCCCTGCCACTGACTGTGATTCAATCCCTGTCACTGACTGACGGTCAATCCATGTCACTGACTGAATCTCAATCCCTAACACTGACTGAGATTCAATCTCTGTTACTGACTGAGATTCAATCCCTGTCATTGACTGAGATTCAACCCCTGTCACTGATTGTGATTCAATCTCTGTTACTGACTGAGATTCAATCCCTGTCACTGATTGAGATTCAATACCTGTAACTGCCTGAGATACAATCCCTGTCACTGATTGAGATTCAATCACTGTCACTGACTGAGGTTCAATCCCTGTCACTGACTGAATCTCAATCCCTGTCACTGACTGAGGTTCAATCACTGTCACTGACTGAGGTTCAATCCCTGTCACTGACTGAGCTTCAATCCCTGTCACTGACTGAGGATCAATCCCTGTCACTGACTGACGTTCGCTCCCTGTCTTTGACTGAGCTTCAATCCCTGTCACTGACTGAGCTTCAATCCCTGTCACTGACTGAGATTCAATCCCTGTCACTGACTGAGATTCAATCCCTGTCACTGACTGAGATTCAATCCCTGTCACTGACTGAGTTTGAATCACTGTCACTGACTGAGCTTCAATTCCTGTCACTGACTGAGGATCAATCCCTGTCACTGACTAAGATTCAACCCCTGTCACTGACTGAGGATAATTCTCTGCCACTGACTGAGATTCAATCCCTGTCACAGACTGAGGTTCAATCCCTTTCACTGACTGAGATTCAATCCCTGTCACTGACTGAGGTTCAATCCCTGTCACTAACTGAGATTTAATCCCTGTCACTGACTGAGATTCAATACGTGTCACTGACTGAGCTTCAATTCCTTTCACTGACTGAGATTCAATCCCTGTCACTAACTGAGGGTCAATCCCTGTCACTGACTGAATCTCAAACACTGTCACTGACTGAGATTCAATTCCTGTCACTAACTGAGATTTAATCCCTGTCACTGACTGAGATTCATTCCCTGTCACTGACTGCGGATCAATCCATGTCACTGATTGCGATTCAAACCCTGTCTCTGACTGAGAATCAATCCCTGTCACAGACTGAGGATCAAATCCAGTCACTGACTGAGATTCAATACGTGTCACTGCCTGAGGATCAATCCCTGTCACTGGCTGAGCTTCAATCCCTGTCACTGGCTGAGCTTCAATCCCTGTCACAGACTTAGGTTCAATCCCTGTCACTAACTGAGATTCAATCCCTGTCACTAACTGAGGGTCAATCCCTGTCAATGACTGAATCTCAAAAACTGTCACCGACTGAGATTCAATTCCTGTCACTGACTGAGTTTCAATCACTGTCACTGACTGAGCTTCAATTCCTGTCACTGACTGAGAATCAATTCCTGTCACTGACTGAGTTTCAATCACTGTCACTGACTGAGCTTCAATTCCTGTCACTGACTGAGGATCAATCCCTGTCACTGACAGAGATTCAATCCCTGTCACTGACTGAGAATCAATCCCGTCACTGACTGAGGTTCAATCCCTGTCACTGACTGAGAGACAATCCCTGACACTGATTGAGATTCAATCCCTGTCAATGACTGAGATTCAATCCCTGTCACTAAATGAGATTCAATCCCTGTCACTGACTGAAGCTCAATCCCTGACACTGACTGAGGATCATTCCCTGTCACTGACGGGAATTCAATCCCTGTCACTGATTGAGATTCAATTCCTGACACTGACTGACGATCAAAACCTGTCACTGACTGAGACTCAATCCCTGTCACTGACTGAGATTCCATCCCTGTCACTGACTGAGGTTCTCTCCCTGTCTCAGACTGAGGATCAATCCGTGTCATGGACTGAGATTCAATGCCTGTCACTGATTGAGATTCAGTCTCGGTCACTGACTGAGGTTCAATCCCTGTCACTGACTGAGGTTCACTCACTGTCACTGACTGAAATTCAATCCCTGTCACTGACTGAAGCTCAATCCCTGTCACTGACTGAGATTCAATCCCTGCCACTGACTGAGATTCAATCCCTCTCTCTGACTGAGGTTCACTCCCTGTCACTGACTGAGCTTCAATCCCTGTCACTGACTGAGATCCAATCCCTGTCACTGATTGAAATTCAATCCCTGTCACTGACTGAGGTTCTCTCCCTGTCTCAGACTGAGGATCAATCCGTGTCATGGACTGAGATTCAATGCCTGTCACTGATTGAGATTCAGTCTCGGTCACTGACTGAGGTTCAATCCCTGTCACTGACTGAGGTTCACTCACTGTCACTGACTGAAATTCAATCCCTGTCACTGACTGAAGCTCAATCCCTGTCACTGACTGAGATTCAATCCCTGCCACTGACTGAGATTCAATCCCTCTCTCTGACTGAGGTTCACTCCCTGTCACTGACTGAGCTTCAATCCCTGTCACTGACTGAGATCCAATCCCTGTCACTGACTGAAATTCAATCCCTGTCACTGACTGAAGCTCAATCCCTGTCACTGACTGAGGTTCAATCCCTGTCACTGACTGAGATCCAATCCCTGTCACTGATTGAGATCCAATCCATGTCACTGACTGAGAATCAATTCCTGTCACTGACTGAGATTCAATCCCTATCACTGACTGAGGATCAATCCATCTCACTGACTGCGATTCAATCCCTGTCACTGAGTGAGATTCAATCCCTCTCACTGACTGAGATTCAATCCCTGTCACTGACTGAGGATCAGTCTCTGTCACTGATTGAGATTCAGTCCCTGTCACTGACTGAGATTCAATCCTTGTCACTGACTGAGGATCAATCCCTCTCACTGACTGAGATTCAATCCCTGTCACTGAGTGAGATTCAATCGCTGTCACTGACTGAGAATCAATCCCTGTCACTGACGGAGGATCAATCCCTGTTACTGATTGAGATTCAGTCTCTGTCACTGACTGACGGTCAATCCATGTCACTGACTGAATCTCAATCACTGTCACTGACTGAGATTCAATCCCTGTAACTGATTGAGATTCAGTCTCGGTCACTGACTGAGGTTCAATCCCTGTCACTGACTGAGGATCACTCACTGTCACTGACTGAAATTCAATCCCTGTCACTGACTGAAGCTCAATCCCTGTCACTGACTGAGATACAAACCCTGTCACTGACTGAGGATCAATCCCTGTCACTGACTGAGGTTCAATCCCTGTCACTGACTGAGGTTCAATCCCTGTCACAGACTGAAGTTCAATCCCTTTCATTGACTGAGGTTCAATCCCTGTCACTGACTGAGATTCAATTCCTGTCACTGACTGAGATTCAATCCCTGTCACTGACTGCATCTCAATCCCTGTCATTGACTGAGATTCAATCCCTGTCACTGAATGAGATTCAAACCCCGTCATTGACTGAGATTCAATCCCTGTGACTGATTCAGATTCAATCCCTGTCACTGACTGAGATTCAATCCCAGTCACTGACAGAGGATCAATCCGTGTCATGGACTGAGATACAATCCCTGCCACTGACTGAGGATCATTCCCTGTCACCCACTGAGATTCAATCCCTGTCACTGACTGAGATTCAATTCCTGTCACTGACTGAGGATCAATCCCTGACACTGATTGAGATCCAATCCCTGCCACTGACTGTGATTCAATCCCTGTCACTGACTGACGGTCAATCCATGTCACTGACTGAATCTCAATCCCTAACACTGACTGAGATTCAATCTCTGTTACTGACTGAGATTCAATCCCTGTCATTGACTGAGATTCAACCCCTGTCACTGATTGTGATTCAATCTCTGTTACTGACTGAGATTCAATCCCTGTCACTGATTGAGATTCAATACCTGTAACTGCCTGAGATACAATCCCTGTCACTGATTGAGATTCAATCACTGTCACTGACTGAGGTTCAATCCCTGTCACTGACTGAATCTCAATCCCTGTCACTGACTGAGGTTCAATCACTGTCACTGACTGAGGTTCAATCCCTGTCACTGACTGAGCTTCAATCCCTGTCACTGACTGAGGATCAATCCCTGTCACTGACTGACGTTCGCTCCCTGTCTTTGACTGAGCTTCAATCCCTGTCACTGACTGCGCTTCAATCCCTGTCACTGACTGAGATTCAATCCCTGTCACCGACTGAGATTCAATTCCTGTCACTGACTGAGATTCAATCCCTGTCACTGACTGAGTTTGAATCACTGTCACTGACTGAGCTTCAATTCCTGTCACTGACTGAGGATCAATCCCTGTCACTGACTAAGATTCAATCCCTGTCACTGACTGAGGATAATTCTCTGCCACTGACTGAGATTCAATCCCTGTCACAGACTGAGGTTCAATCCCTTTCACTGACTGAGATTTAATCCCTGTCACTGACTGAGATTCAATACGTGTCACTGACTGAGCTTCAATTCCTTTCACTGACTGAGATTCAATCTCTGTCACTGACTGAGATTCAATCCCTGTCACTAACTGAGGGTCAATCCCTGTCACTGACTGAATCTCAAACACTGTCACTGACTGAGATTCAATTCCTGTCACTAACTGAGATTTAATCCCTGTCACTGACTGAGATTCATTCCCTGTCACTGACTGCGGATCAATCCATGTCACTGATTGCGATTCAAACCCTGTCTCTGACTGAGAATCAATCCCTGTCACAGACTGAGGATCAAATCCAGTCACTGACTGAGATTCAATACGTGTCACTGCCTGAGGATCAATCCCTGTCACTGGCTGAGCTTCAATCCCTGTCACAGACTTAGGTTCAATCCCTGTCACTAACTGAGATTCAATCCCTGTCACTAACTGAGGGTCAATCCCTGTCACTAACTGAGGGTCAATCCCTGTCAATGACTGAATCTCAAAAACTGTCACCGACTGAGATTCATTCCCAGTTACTGATTGAGATTCAATCCCTGTCACAGACTGAAATTCAATCCCTGTCACTGACTGAGAATCAATCCCGTCACTGACTGAGGTTCAATCACTGTCACTGACTGAGCTTCAATTCCTGTCACTGACTGAGGATCAATCCCTGTCACTGACTGAGAATCAATCCCGTCACTGACTGAGGTTCAATCCCTGTCACTGATTGAGATTCAATCCCTGTCACTGACTGAGGATCAATCCGTTTCATGGACTAAGATTCAATCCCTGTCACTGATTGAGATTGAATATCTGTCACTGACTGAGATTCAATCCCTGTCACTGACTGAGGATCAATCCCTGTCACAGACTGAGGTTCCATCCCTGTCATTGACTGACGTTCACTCCCTGTCACTGACTGAGTTTCAATCACTTTCACTGACTGAGCTTCAATTCCTGTCACTGACTGAGAATCAATCCCGTCACTAACTGAGGGTCAATCCCTGTCACTGACTGAATCTCAAACACTGTCCCAGACTGAGATTCATTCCCAGTTACTGATTGAGATTCAATCCCTGTCACAGACTGAAATTCAATCCCTGTCTCTGACTGAGGATCAATCCGTTTCATGGTATGAGATTCAATCCCTGTCACTGATTGAGATTGAATATCTGTCACTGACTGAGATTCAATCCCTGTCACTGACTGAGGATCAATCCCTGTCACTGACAGAGGTTCAATCCCTGTCACTGACTGAGCTTCAAACCCTGTCATTGACTGACGTTCAATCTCTGTCACCCACTGAAATTCAATTCCTGTCACTGACTGAGTTTCAATCCCTGTCACTGACTGAGAATCAATCCCTGTCACTGACTGAGATTCAATTCCTGTCACTGACTGAATCTCAATCCCTGTAACTGACTGGAACTCACTCGCTGTCTCTGAGTGAGATTTACTCCCTGTCACTGATTGAGATTCAATCCCTGTCACTGACTGAGATTGAATCCCTATCACTAACTGAGAATTAATCCCTGTCTCTGACTGAAGCTCAATCCCTGTCACTGACTGAGATCCAAACCCTGTCACTGACTGAGGATCAATCCCTGTCACTGACTGAAGCTCAATCCCTGTCACTGACTTTGATTCATTTCCTGTCACTGACTGACGATCAAAACCTGTCGTGACTGAGACTCAATCCCTGTCACTTACTGAGATTCAATCCCTGTCACTGACTGAGGTTCTCTCCCTGTCTCAGACTGAGGATCAGTCCATGTCATGGACTGAGATTCAATGCCTGTCACTGATTGAGATTCAGTCACGGTCACTGAATGAGGTTCAATCATTGTCACTGACTGTGGTTCACTCCCTGTCACTGACTGAAATTCAATCCCAGTCACTGACTGAAGCTCAATCCCTGTCACTGACTGATGTTCAATCCCTGTCACTGACTGAGATCCAAACCCTGGCAATGACTGAGATTCAATCCCTCTCTCTGACTGAGGTTCACTCCCTGTCACTGACTGAGATTCAATCCCTGTCACGGACAGAGATTGAATTCCTGTCAGTGACTGATGATCAATCTCTAACACTGATTGAGACCCAATCCCTGCCACTGACTGAGATTCAATCCCTGTCACTGACTGACGGTCAATCCATGTCACTGACTGAATCTCAATCACTGTCACTGACTGAGATTCAATCCCTGTAACTGATTGAGACTCAATCTCTGTTACTGACTGAGATTCAATCCCTGTCACTGATTGAGATTCAATACCTGTCACTGCCTGAGATACAATCCCTGTCGCTGACTGAGGATCAATCCCTGTCACTGACAGTGGTTCAATCCCTGTCACTGACTGAGATTCACTCCCTGTCACTGACTGACGTTCGCTCCATGTCTTTGACTGAGCTTCAATCCCTGACACTGACTGACGATCAATCCCTGACACTGATTGAGATCCAATCCCTGCCACTGACTGTGATTCAATCCCTGTCACTGACTGAGGGTCAATCCTTGTCACTGACTGAATCTCAAAACCTGTTGCTGACTGAGATTCAATACCTGTCACTGACTGAGTTTCAATCACTGTCACTGACTGAGCTTCAATTCCTGTCACTGACTGAGGATCAATCCCTGTCACTGACTGAGATTCAATCCCTGTCACAGACTGAGGATCAAACCCGTCACTGACTGAGATTCAATCTCTGTCACTGACTGAGATTCAATCCCTGTCACTAACTGAGGGTCAATCCCTGTCACTGACTGAATCTCAAACACTGTCACTGACTGAGATTCAATTCCTGTCACTAACTGAGATTTAATCCCTGTCACTGACTGAGATTCATTCCCTGTCACTAACTGAGGGTCAATCCCTGTCACTGACTGAATCTCAGACACCGTCCCTGACTGAGATTCATTCCCAGTTACTGATTGAGATTCAATCCCTGTCACAGACTGAGATCCAATCCCTGTCACTGACTGACTTTCGCTCCCTGTCTTTGACTGAGCTTCAATCCCTGACACTGACTGACGATCAATCCCTGACACTGATTGAGAGCCAATCCCTGCCACTGACTGTGATTCAATCCCTGTCACTGGCTGAGGCTCAATCCTTGTCACTGACTGAATCACAAACACTGTCACTGACTGAGATTCAATTCCTGTCACTGACTGAGTTTCAATCACTATCACTGACTGAGCTTCAATTCCTGTCACTGACTGAGGATCAATCCCTGTCACTGACAGAGATTCAATCCCTGTCACTGACTGAGAATCAATCCCGTCACTGACTGAGGTTCAATCCCTGTCACTGACTGAGAGACAATCCCTGACACTGATTGAGATTCAATCCCTGTCAATGACTGAGATTCAATCCCTGTCACTAAATGAGATTCAATCCCTGTCACTGACTGAAGCTCAATCCCTGACACTGACTGAGGATCATTCCCTGTCACTGACGGGAATTCAATCCCTGTCACTGATTGAGATTCAATCCCTGTCACTGACTGACGATCAAAACCTGTCACTGACTGAGACTCAATCCCTGTCACTGACTGAGATTCAATCCCTGTCACTGACTGAGGTTCTCTCCCTGTCTCAGACTGAGGATCAATCCGTGTCATGGACTGAGATTCAATGCCTGTCACTGATTGAGATTCAGTCTCGGTCACTGACTGAGGTTCAATCCCTGTCACTGACTGAGGTTCACTCACTGTCACTGACTGAAATTCAATCCCTGTCACTGACTGAAGCTCAATCCCTGTCACTGACTGAGATTCAATCCCTGCCACTGACTGAGATTCAATCCCTCTCTCTGACTGAGGTTCACTCCCTGTCACTGACTGAGCTTCAATCCCTGTCACTGACTGAGATCCAATCCCTGTCACTGACTGAAATTCAATCCCTGTCACTGACTGAAGCTCAATCCCTGTCACTGACTGAGGTTCAATCCCTGTCACTGACTGAGATCCAATCCCTGTCACTGATTGAGATCCAATCCATGTCACTGACTGAGAATCAATTCCTGTCACTGACTGAGATTCAATCCCTATCACTGACTGAGGATCAATCCATCTCACTGACTGCGATTCAATCCCTGTCACTGAGTGAGATTCAATCCCTCTCACTGACTGAGATTCAATCCCTGTCACTGACTGAGGATCAGTCTCTGTCACTGATTGAGATTCAGTCCCTGTCACTGACTGAGATTCAATGCTTGTCACTGACTGAGGATCAATCCCTCTCACTGACTGAGATTCAATCCCTGTCACTGAGTGAGATTCAATCGCTGTCACTGACTGAGAATCAATCCCTGTCACTGACTGAGGATCAATCCCTGTTACTGATTGAGATTCAGTCTCTGTCACTGACTGACGGTCAATCCATGTCACTGACTGAATCTCAATCACTGTCACTGACTGAGATTCAATCCCTGTAACTGATTGAGACTCAATCTCTGTTACTGACTGAGATTCAATCCCTGTCACTGATTGAGATTCAATACCTGTCACTGCCTGAGATACAATCCCTGTCGCTGACTGAGGATCAATCCCTGTCACTGACAGTGGTTCAATCCCTGTCACTGACTGAGATTCACTCCCTGTCACTGACTGACGTTCGCTCCATGTCTTTGACTGAGCTTCAATCCCTGACACTGACTGACGATCAATCCCTGACACTGATTGAGATCCAATCCCTGCCACTGACTGTGATTCAATCCCTGTCACTGACTGAGGGTCAATCCTTGTCACTGACTGAATCTCAAACACTGTTGCTGACTGAGATTCAATACCTGTCACTGACTGAGTTTCAATCACTGTCACTGACTGAGCTTCAATTCCTGTCACTGACTGAGGATCAATCCCTGTCACTGACTGAGATTCAATCCCTGTCACAGACTGAGGATCAAACCCGTCACTGACTGAGGTTCAATCCCTGTCACTGACTGAGATTCAATCCCTGTCACTGATTGAGATTCAATCCCTGTCACTGACTGAGATTCAATCCCTGTCACTAAATGAGATTCAATCCCTGTCACTGACTGAGGTTCAATCCCTGTCACTAACTGAGATTCAATCCCTGTCACTAACTGAGGGTCAATCCCTGTCACTGACTGAATCTCAGACACCGTCCCTGACTGAGATTCATTCCCAGTTACTGATTGAGATTCAATCCCTGTCACAGACTGAGATCCAATCCCTGTCACTGACTGACATTCGCTCCCTGTCTTTGACTGAGCTTCAATCCCTGACACTGACTGACGATCAATCCCTGACACTGATTGAGAGCCAATCCCTGCCACTGACTGTGATTCAATCCCTGTCACTGGCTGAGGCTCAATCCTTGTCACTGACTGAATCACAAACACTGTCACTGACTGAGATTCAATTCCTGTCACTGACTGAGTTTCAATCACTATCACTGACTGAGCTTCAATTCCTGTCACTGACTGAGGATCAATCCCTGTCACTGACAGAGATTCAATCCCTGTCACTGACTGAGAATCAATCCCGTCACTGACTGAGGTTCAATCCCTGTCACTGACTGAGAGACAATCCCTGACACTGATTGAGATTCAATCCCTGTCAATGACTGAGATTCAATCCCTGTCACTAAATGAGATTCAATCCCTGTCACTGACTGAAGCTCAATCCCTGACACTGACTGAGGATCATTCCCTGTCACTGACGGGAATTCAATCCCTGTCACTGATTGAGATTCAATCCCTGTCACTGACTGACGATCAAAACCGGTCACTGACTGAGACTCAATCCCTGTCACTGACTGAGATTCCATCCCTGTCACTGACTGAGGTTCTCTCCCTGTCTCAGACTGAGGATCAATCCGTGTCATGGACTGAGATTCAATGCCTGTCACTGATTGAGATTCAGTCTCGGTCACTGACTGAAATTCAATCCCTGTCACTGACTGAAGCTCAATCCCTGTCACTGACTGAGATTCAATCCCTGCCACTGACTGAGATTCAATCCCTCTCTATGACTGAGGTTCACTCCCTGTCACTGACTGAGCTTCAATCCCTGTCACTGACTGAGATCCAATCCCTGTCACTGATTGAAATTCAATCCCTGTCACTGACTGAAGCTCAATCCCTGTCACTGACTGAGGTTCAATCCCTGTCACTGACTGAGATCCAATCCCTGTCACTGATTGAGATTCAATCCCTGTCACTGACTCAGCACCAAAACCTGTCACTGACTGAGATTCAATCCCTGTCAATGACTGAGGATCAATCCCTGTCTCTGACTGAGCTTCAATTCCTGTCACTGACATAGTTTCAATCCCTGTCACTGACTGAGATTCAATCCCTGTCACTGACTGAGAATCAATCCCTGTCACTGACTGAGGATCAAACCCTGTCACTGACTGAAATTCAATCCCTGTCACTGATTGAGAGTCAATCCCTGTGACTGACTGAGATTCTATCCCTGTCACTAAATGAAATTCAACCCCTGTCACTGACTGAGGTTCAATCCCCGTCACTAACAGAGATTCAGTCCCTGTCACTGATTGAGATACAATTCCTGTCACTGACTGAGATTCAATCCCTGTAACTGATTGAGATACAATTCCTGTCACTGACATAGTTTCAATCCCTGTCACTAACTGAGATTCAATCCCTGTCACTGACTGAGAATCAATCCCTGTCACTGACTGAGGATCAAACCCTGTCACTGACTGAAATTCAATCCCTGTCACTGACTGAGGGTCAATCCCTGTCACTGACTAAGATTCAATCCCTGTCACTAAATGAGATTCAATCCCTGTCACTGACTGAAGCTCAATCCCTGTCACTGACTGAGGATCAATCACTGTCACTGACGGGAATTCAATCCCTGTCACTGATTGAGGTCCAATCCCTGTCACTGATTGAGATTCAGTCGCGGTCACTGACTGAGGTTCAATCACTGTCACTGACTGAGGTTCAATACCTCTCACTGACTGAGATTCAATCCCTGTAACTGATTGAGATTCAATCCCTGTCACTGACTGAGGTTCAATCACTGTCACTGACTGAGGTTCAATACCTGTCACTGACTGAGATTCAATCCCTGCCACTGACTGAGGTTCAATCCCTGTCACTGACTGAAGCTCAATCCCTGTCACTGACTGAGATCCAATCCCTGTCACTGACTGAAATTCAATCCCTGTCACTGACTGAAGCTCAATCCCTGTCACTGACTGAGGTTCAATTCCTGTCACTGACTGAGATCCAATCCCTGTCACTGATTGAGATCCAATCCATGTCACTGACGGAGAATCAATTCCTGTCACTGACTGAGATTCAATCCCTATCACTGACTGAGGATCAATCCATCTCACTGACAGAGATTCAATCCCTGTCACTGAGTGAGATTCAATCTCTCTCACTGACTGAGATTCAATCCCTGTCACTGACTGAGGATCAGTCTCTGTCACTGATTGAGATTCAGTCCCTGTCACTGACTGAGATTCAATCCTTGTCACTGACTGAGGATCAATCCCTCTCACTGACTGAGATTCAATCCCTGTCACTGAGTGAGATTCAATCGCTGTCACTGACTGACAATCAATCCCTGTCACTGACTGAGGATCAATCCCTGTTACTGATTGAGATACAGTCCCTGTCACTGATTGAAATTCAATCCCAGTCACTGACTGAGATTCAATCCCAGTCACAGACTGAGATTCAATCCCTGTCACTGACTAAGAATCAAACCCTGCCACTGTCTGAGCTTCAATCCCTGTCACTGACTGAGATACAAACCCTGTCACTGACTGAGGATCTATCCCTGTCACTGACTGAGGTTCAATCCCTGTCACTGACTGAGGTTCAATCCCTGTCACAGACTGAAGTTCAATCCCTTTCATTGACTGTGGTTCAATCCCTGTCACTGACTGAGATTCAATTCCTGTCACTGACTGAGATTCAATCCCTGTCACTGACTGCATCTCAATCCCTGTCATTGACTGAGATTCAATCCCTGTCACTGAATGAGATTCAAACCCCGTCATTGACTGAGATTCAATCCCTGTGACTGATTGAGATTCAATCCCTGTCACTGACTGAGATTCAATCCCTGTCTCTGACAGAGGATCAATCCGTGTCATGGACTGAGATACAATCCCTGCCACTGACTGAGAATCATTCCCTGTCACCCACTGAGATTCAATCCCTGTCACTGACTGAGATTCAATTCCTGTCACTGACTGAGGATCAATCCCTGACACTGATTGAGATCCAATCCCTGCCACTGACTGTGATTCAATCCCTGTCACTGACTGACGGTCAATCCATGTCACTGACTGAATCTCAATCCCTAACACTGACTGAGATTCAATCTCTGTTACTGACTGAGATTCAATCCCTGTCATTGACTGAGATTCAACCCCTGTCACTGATTGTGATTCAATCTCTGTTACTGACTGAGATTCAATCCCTGTCACTGATTGAGATTCAATACCTGTAACTGCCTGAGATACAATCCCTGTCACTGATTGAGATTCAATCACTGTCACTGACTGAGGTTCAATCCCTGTCACTGACTGAATCTCAATCCCTGTCACTGACTGAGGTTCAATCACTGTCACTGACTGAGGTTCAATCCCTGTCACTGACTGAGCTTCAATCCCTGTCACTGACTGAGGATCAATCCCTGTCACTGACTGACGTTCGCTCCCTGTCTTTGACTGAGCTTCAATCCCTGTCACTGACTGAGCTTCAATCCCTGTCACTGACTGAGATTCAATCCCTGTCACTGACTGAGATTCAATCCCTGTCACTGACTGAGATTCAATCCCTGTCACTGACTGAGTTTGAATCACTGTCACTGACTGAGCTTCAATTCCTGTCACTGACTGAGGATCAATCCCTGTCACTGACTAAGATTCAACCCCTGTCACTGACTGAGGATAATTCTCTGCCACTGACTGAGATTCAATCCCTGTCACAGACTGAGGTTCAATCCCTTTCACTGACTGAGATTCAATCCCTGTCACTGACTGAGGTTCAATCCCTGTCACTAACTGAGATTTAATCCCTGTCACTGACTGAGATTCAATACGTGTCACTGACTGAGCTTCAATTCCTTTCACTGACTGAGATTCAATCCCTGTCACTAACTGAGGGTCAATCCCTGTCACTGACTGAATCTCAAACACTGTCACTGACTGAGATTCAATTCCTGTCACTAACTGAGATTTAATCCCTGTCACTGACTGAGATTCATTCCCTGTCACTGACTGCGGATCAATCCATGTCACTGATTGCGATTCAAACCCTGTCTCTGACTGAGAATCAATCCCTGTCACAGACTGAGGATCAAATCCAGTCACTGACTGAGATTCAATACGTGTCACTGCCTGAGGATCAATCCCTGTCACTGGCTGAGCTTCAATCCCTGTCACTGGCTGAGCTTCAATCCCTGTCACAGACTTAGGTTCAATCCCTGTCACTAACTGAGATTCAATCCCTGTCACTAACTGAGGGTCAATCCCTGTCAATGACTGAATCTCAAAAACTGTCACCGACTGAGATTCAATTCCTGTCACTGACTGAGTTTCAATCACTGTCACTGACTGAGCTTCAATTCCTGTCACTGACTGAGAATCAATTCCTGTCACTGACTGAGTTTCAATCACTGTCACTGACTGAGCTTCAATTCCTGTCACTGACTGAGAATCAATCCCTGTCACTGACTGAGATTCAATCCCTGTCACTGACTGAGAATCAATCCCGTCACTGACTGAGGTTCAATCCCTGTCACTGATTGAGATTCAATCCCTGTCACTGACTGAGGATCAATCCCTGTCACTGATTGAGATTGAATATCTGTCACTGACTGAGGATCAATCCCTGTCACAGACTGAGGCTCCATCCCTATCATTGACTGACGTTCACTCCCTGTCACTGACTGAGTTTCAATCACTGTCACTGACTGAGCTTCAATTCCTGTCACTGACTGAGAATCAATCCCGTCACTAACTGAGGGTCAATCCCTGTCACTGACTGAATCTCAAACACTGTCCCAGACTGAGATTCATTCCCAGTTACTGATTGAGATTCAATCCCTGTCACAGACTGAAATTCAATCCCTGTCTCTGACTGAGGATCAATCCGTTTCATGGTATGAGATTCAATCCCTGTCACTGATTGAGATTGAATATCTGTCACTGACTGAGATTCAATCCCTGTCACTGACTGAGGATCAATCCCTGTCACTGACAGAGGTTCAATCCCTGTCACTGACTGAGGTTCAATCCCTGTCATTGACTGACGTTCAATCTCTGTCACCCACTGAATCTCAATCACTGTCACTGACTGAGAATCAATCCCTGTCACTGACTGAGATTCAATCCCTGTCACTGACTGAATCTCAATCCCTGTAACTGACTGGAACTCACTCGCTGTCTCTGAGTGAGATTTACTCCCTGTCACTGATTGAGATTCAATCCCTGTCACTGACTGAGATTGAATCCCTATCACTAACTGAGAATTAATCCCTGTCTCTGACTGAAGCTCAATCCCTGTCACTGACTGAGATCCAAACCCTGTCACTGACTGAGGATCAATCCCTGTCACTGACTGAAGCTCAATCCCTGTCACTGACTTTGATTCATTTCCTGTCACTGACTGACGATCAAAACCTGTCGTGACTGAGACTCAATCCCTGTCACTTACTGAGATTCAATCCCTGTCACTGACTGAGGTTCTCTCCCTGTCTCAGACTGAGGATCAGTCCATGTCATGGACTGAGATTCAATGCCTGTCACTGATTGAGATTCAGTCACGGTCACTGAATGAGGTTCAATCATTGTCACTGACTGTGGTTCACTCCCTGTCACTGACTGAAATTCAATCCCAGTCACTGACTGAAGCTCAATCCCTGTCACTGACTGATGTTCAATCCCTGTCACTGACTGAGATCCAAACCCTGGCAATGACTGAGATTCAATCCCTCTCTCTGACTGAGGTTCACTCCCTGTCACTGACTGAGATTCAATCCCTGTCACGGACAGAGATTGAATTCCTGTCAGTGACTGATGATCAATCTCTAACACTGATTGAGACCCAATCCCTGCCACTGACTGAGATTCAATCCCTGTCACTGACTGACGGTCAATCCATGTCACTGACTGAATCTCAATCACTGTCACTGACTGAGATTCAATCCCTGTAACTGATTGAGACTCAATCTCTGTTACTGACTGAGATTCAATCCCTGTCACTGATTGAGATTCAATACCTGTCACTGCCTGAGATACAATCCCTGTCGCTGACTGAGGATCAATCCCTGTCACTGACAGTGGTTCAATCCCTGTCACTGACTGAGATTCACTCCCTGTCACTGACTGACGTTCGCTCCATGTCTTTGACTGAGCTTCAATCCCTGACACTGACTGACGATCAATCCCTGACACTGATTGAGATCCAATCCCTGCCACTGACTGTGATTCAATCCCTGTCACTGACTGAGGGTCAATCCTTGTCACTGACTGAATCTCAAACACTGTTGCTGACTGAGATTCAATACCTGTCACTGACTGAGTTTCAATCACTGTCACTGACTGAGCTTCAATTCCTGTCACTGACTGAGGATCAATCCCTGTCACTGACTGAGATTCAATCCCTGTCACAGACTGAGGATCAAACCCGTCACTGACTGAGATTCAATCTCTGTCACTGACTGAGATTCAATCCCTGTCACTAACTGAGGGTCAATCCCTGTCACTGACTGAATCTCAAACACTGTCACTGACTGAGATTCAATTCCTGTCACTAACTGAGATTTAATCCCTGTCACTGACTGAGATTCATTCCCTGTCACTAACTGAGGGTCAATCCCTGTCACTGACTGAATCTCAGACACCGTCCCTGACTGAGATTCATTCCCAGTTACTGATTGAGATTCAATCCCTGTCACAGACTGAGATCCAATCCCTGTCACTGACTGACTTTCGCTCCCTGTCTTTGACTGAGCTTCAATCCCTGACACTGACTGACGATCAATCCCTGACACTGATTGAGAGCCAATCCCTGCCACTGACTGTGATTCAATCCCTGTCACTGGCTGAGGCTCAATCCTTGTCACTGACTGAATCAAAAACACTGTCACTGACTGAGATTCAATTCCTGTCACTGACTGAGTTTCAATCACTATCACTGACTGAGCTTCAATTCCTGTCACTGACTGAGGATCAATCCCTGTCACTGACAGAGATTCAATCCCTGTCACTGACTGAGAATCAATCCCGTCACTGACTGAGGTTCAATCCCTGTCACTGACTGAGAGACAATCCCTGACACTGATTGAGATTCAATCCCTGTCAATGACTGAGATTCAATCCCTGTCACTAAATGAGATTCAATCCCTGTCACTGACTGAAGCTCAATCCCTGACACTGACTGAGGATCATTCCCTGTCACTGACGGGAATTCAATCCCTGTCACTGATTGAGATTCAATCCCTGTCACTGACTGAGACTCAATCCCTGTCACTGACTGAGATTCAATCCCTGTCACTGACTGAGGTTCTCTCCCTGTCTCAGACTGAGGATCAATCCGTGTCATGGACTGAGATTCAATGCCTGTCACTGATTGAGATTCAGTCTCGGTCACTGACTGAGGTTCAATCCCTGTCACTGACTGAGGTTCACTCACTGTCACTGACTGAAATTCAATCCCTGTCACTGACTGAAGCTCAATCCCTGTCACTGACTGAGATTCAATCCCTGCCACTGACTGAGATTCAATCCCTCTCTCTGACTGAGGTTCACTCCCTGTCACTGACTGAGCTTCAATCCCTGTCACTGACTGAGATCCAATCCCTGTCACTGACTGAAATTCAATCCCTGTCACTGACTGAAGCTCAATCCCTGTCACTGACTGAGGTTCAATCCCTGTCACTGACTGAGATCCAATCCCTGTCACTGATTGAGATCCAATCCATGTCACTGACTGAGAATCAATTCCTGTCACTGACTGAGATTCAATCCCTATCACTGACTGAGGATCAATCCATCTCACTGACTGCGATTCAATCCCTGTCACTGAGTGAGATTCAATCCCTCTCACTGACTGAGATTCAATCCCTGTCACTGACTGAGGATCAGTCTCTGTCACTGATTGAGATTCAGTCCCTGTCACTGACTGAGATTCAATGCTTGTCACTGACTGAGGATCAATCCCTCTCACTGACTGAGATTCAATCCCTGTCACTGAGTGAGATTCAATCGCTGTCACTGACTGAGAATCAATCCCTGTCACTGACTGAGGATCAATCCCTGTTACTGATTGAGATTCAGTCTCTGTCACTGACTGACGGTCAATCCATGTCACTGACTGAATCTCAATCACTGTCACTGACTGAGATTCAATCCCTGTAACTGATTGAGACTCAATCTCTGTTACTGACTGAGATTCAATCCCTGTCACTGATTGAGATTCAATACCTGTCACTGCCTGAGATACAATCCCTGTCGCTGACTGAGGATCAATCCCTGTCACTGACAGTGGTTCAATCCCTGTCACTGACTGAGATTCACTCCCTGTCACTGACTGACGTTCGCTCCATGTCTTTGACTGAGCTTCAATCCCTGACACTGACTGACGATCAATCCCTGACACTGATTGAGATCCAATCCCTGCCACTGACTGTGATTCAATCCCTGTCACTGACTGAGGGTCAATCCTTGTCACTGACTGAATCTCAAACACTGTTGCTGACTGAGATTCAATACCTGTCACTGACTGAGTTTCAATCACTGTCACTGACTGAGCTTCAATTCCTGTCACTGACTGAGGATCAATCCCTGTCACTGACTGAGATTCAATCCCTGTCACAGACTGAGGATCAAACCCGTCACTGACTGAGGTTCAATCCCTGTCACTGACTGAGATTCAATCCCTGTCACTGATTGAGATTCAATCCCTGTCACTGACTGAGATTCAATCCCTGTCACTAAATGAGATTCAATCCCTGTCACTGACTGAGGTTCAATCCCTGTCACTAACTGAGATTCAATCCCTGTCACTAACTGAGGGTCAATCCCTGTCACTGACTGAATCTCAGACACCGTCCCTGACTGAGATTCATTCCCAGTTACTGATTGAGATTCAATCCCTGTCACAGACTGAGATCCAATCCCTGTCACTGACTGACATTCGCTCCCTGTCTTTGACTGAGCTTCAATCCCTGACACTGACTGACGATCAATCCCTGACACTGATTGAGAGCCAATCCCTGCCACTGACTGTGATTCAATCCCTGTCACTGGCTGAGGCTCAATCCTTGTCACTGACTGAATCACAAACACTGTCACTGACTGAGATTCAATTCCTGTCACTGACTGAGTTTCAATCACTATCACTGACTGAGCTTCAATTCCTGTCACTGACTGAGGATCAATCCCTGTCACTGACAGAGATTCAATCCCTGTCACTGACTGAGAATCAATCCCGTCACTGACTGAGGTTCAATCCCTGTCACTGACTGAGAGACAATCCCTGACACTGATTGAGATTCAATCCCTGTCAATGACTGAGATTCAATCCCTGTCACTAAATGAGATTCAATCCCTGTCACTGACTGAAGCTCAATCCCTGACACTGACTGAGGATCATTCCCTGTCACTGACGGGAATTCAATCCCTGTCACTGATTGAGATTCAATCCCTGTCACTGACTGACGATCAAAACCGGTCACTGACTGAGACTCAATCCCTGTCACTGACTGAGATTCCATCCCTGTCACTGACTGAGGTTCTCTCCCTGTCTCAGACTGAGGATCAATCCGTGTCATGGACTGAGATTCAATGCCTGTCACTGATTGAGATTCAGTCTCGGTCACTGACTGAGGTTCAATCCCTGTCACTGACTGAGGTTCACTCACTGTCACTGACTGAAATTCAATCCCTGTCACTGACTGAAGCTCAATCCCTGTCACTGACTGAGATTCAATCCCTGCCACTGACTGAGATTCAATCCCTCTCTATGACTGAGGTTCACTCCCTGTCACTGACTGAGCTTCAATCCCTGTCACTGACTGAGATCCAATCCCTGTCACTGATTGAAATTCAATCCCTGTCACTGACTGAAGCTCAATCCCTGTCACTGACTGAGGTTCAATCCCTGTCACTGACTGAGATCCAATCCCTGTCACTGATTGAGATTCAATCCCTGTCACTGACTCAGCACCAAAACCTGTCACTGACTGAGATTCAATCCCTGTCAATGACTGAGGATCAATTCCTGTCTCTGACTGAGCTTCAATTCCTGTCACTGACATAGTTTCAATCCCTGTCACTGACTGAGATTCAATCCCTGTCACTGACTGAGAATCAATCCCTGTCACTGACTGAGGATCAAACCCTGTCACTGACTGAAATTCAATCCCTGTCACTGATTGAGAGTCAATCCCTGTGACTGACTGAGATTCTATCCCTGTCACTAAATGAAATTCAACCCCTGTCACTGACTGAGGTTCAATCCCCGTCACTAACAGAGATTCAGTCCCTGTCACTGATTGAGATACAATTCCTGTCACTGACTGAGATTCAATCCCTGTAACTGATTGAGATACAATTCCTGTCACTGACATAGTTTCAATCCCTGTCACTAACTGAGATTCAATCCCTGTCACTGACTGAGAATCAATCCCTGTCACTGACTGAGGATCAAACCCTGTCACTGACTGAAATTCAATCCCTGTCACTGACTGAGGGTCAATCCCTGTCACTGACTAAGATTCAATCCCTGTCACTAAATGAGATTCAATCCCTGTCACTGACTGAAGCTCAATCCCTGTCACTGACTGAGGATCAATCACTGTCACTGACGGGAATTCAATCCCTGTCACTGATTGAGGTCCAATCCCTGTCACTGATTGAGATTCAGTCGCGGTCACTGACTGAGGTTCAATCACTGTCACTGACTGAGGTTCAATACCTCTCACTGACTGAGATTCAATCCCTGTAACTGATTGAGATTCAATCCCTGTCACTGACTGAGGTTCAATCACTGTCACTGACTGAGGTTCAATACCTGTCACTGACTGAGATTCAATCCCTGCCACTGACTGAGGTTCAATCCCTGTCACTGACTGAAGCTCAATCCCTGTCACTGACTGAGATCCAATCCCTGTCACTGACTGAAATTCAATCCCTGTCACTGACTGAAGCTCAATCCCTGTCACTGACTGAGGTTCAATTCCTGTCACTGACTGAGATCCAATCCCTGTCACTGATTGAGATCCAATCCATGTCACTGACTGAGAATCAATTCCTGTCACTGACTGAGATTCAATCCCTATCACTGACTGAGGATCAATCCATCTCACTGACAGAGATTCAATCCCTGTCACTGAGTGAGATTCAATCTCTCTCACTGACTGAGATTCAATCCCTGTCACTGACTGAGGATCAGTCTCTGTCACTGATTGAGATTCAGTCCCTGTCACTGACTGAGATTCAATCCTTGTCACTGACTGAGGATCAATCCCTCTCACTGACTGAGATTCAATCCCTGTCACTGAGTGAGATTCAATCGCTGTCACTGACTGACAATCAATCCCTGTCACTGACTGAGGATCAATCCCTGTTACTGATTGAGATACAGTCCCTGTCACTGATTGAAATTCAATCCCAGTCACTGACTGAGATTCAATCCCGGTCACAGACTGAGATTCAATCCCTGTCACTGACTAAGAATCAAACCCTGCCACTGTCTGAGCTTCAATCCCTGTCACTGACTGAGATACAAACCCTGTCACTGACTGAGGATCAATCCCTGTCACTGACTGAGGTTCAATCCCTGTCACTGACTGAGGTTCAATCCCTGTCACAGACTGAAGTTCAATCCCTTTCATTGACTGTGGTTCAATCCCTGTCACTGACTGAGATTCAATTCCTGTCACTGACTGAGATTCAATCCCTGTCACTGACTGCATCTCAATCCCTGTCATTGACTGAGATTCAATCCCTGTCACTGAATGAGATTCAAACCCCGTCATTGACTGAGATTCAATCCCTGTGACTGATTGAGATTCAATCCCTGTCACTGACTGAGATTCAATCCCTGTCTCTGACAGAGGATCAATCCGTGTCATGGACTGAGATACAATCCCTGCCACTGACTGAGAATCATTCCCTGTCACCCACTGAGATTCAATCCCTGTCACTGACTGAGATTCAATTCCTGTCACTGACTGAGGATCAATCCCTGACACTGATTGAGATCCAATCCCTGCCACTGACTGTGATTCAATCCCTGTCACTGACTGACGGTCAATCCATGTCACTGACTGAATCTCAATCCCTAACACTGACTGAGATTCAATCTCTGTTACTGACTGAGATTCAATCCCTGTCATTGACTGAGATTCAACCCCTGTCACTGATTGTGATTCAATCTCTGTTACTGACTGAGATTCAATCCCTGTCACTGATTGAGATTCAATACCTGTAACTGCCTGAGATACAATCCCTGTCACTGATTGAGATTCAATCACTGTCACTGACTGAGGTTCAATCCCTGTCACTGACTGAATCTCAATCCCTGTCACTGACTGAGGTTCAATCACTGTCACTGACTGAGGTTCAATCCCTGTCACTGACTGAGCTTCAATCCCTGTCACTGACTGAGGATCAATCCCTGTCACTGACTGACGTTCGCTCCCTGTCTTTGACTGAGCTTCAATCCCTGTCACTGACTGAGCTTCAATCCCTGTCACTGACTGAGATTCAATCCCTGTCACTGACTGAGATTCAATCCCTGTCACTGACTGAGATTCAATCCCTGTCACTGACTGAGTTTGAATCACTGTCACTGACTGAGCTTCAATTCCTGTCACTGACTGAGGATCAATCCCTGTCACTGACTAAGATTCAACCCCTGTCACTGACTGAGGATAATTCTCTGCCACTGACTGAGATTCAATCCCTGTCACAGACTGAGGTTCAATCCCTTTCACTGACTGAGATTCAATCCCTGTCACTGACTGAGGTTCAATCCCTGTCACTAACTGAGATTTAATCCCTGTCACTGACTGAGATTCAATACGTGTCACTGACTGAGCTTCAATTCCTTTCACTGACTGAGATTCAATCCCTGTCACTAACTGAGGGTCAATCCCTGTCACTGACTGAATCTCAAACACTGTCACTGACTGAGATTCAATTCCTGTCACTAACTGAGATTTAATCCCTGTCACTGACTGAGATTCATTCCCTGTCACTGACTGCGGATCAATCCATGTCACTGATTGCGATTCAAACCCTGTCTCTGACTGAGAATCAATCCCTGTCACAGACTGAGGATCAAATCCAGTCACTGACTGAGATTCAATACGTGTCACTGCCTGAGGATCAATCCCTGTCACTGGCTGAGCTTCAATCCCTGTCACTGGCTGAGCTTCAATCCCTGTCACAGACTTAGGTTCAATCCCTGTCACTAACTGAGATTCAATCCCTGTCACTAACTGAGGGTCAATCCCTGTCAATGACTGAATCTCAAAAACTGTCACCGACTGAGATTCAATTCCTGTCACTGACTGAGAATCAATTCCTGTCACTGACTGAGAATCAATTCCTGTCACTGACTGAGTTTCAATCACTGTCACTGACTGAGCTTCAATTCCTGTCACTGACTGAGGATCAATCCCTGTCACTGACTGAGATTCAATCCCTGTCACTGACTGAGAATCAATCCCGTCACTGACTGAGGTTCAATCCCTGTCACTGATTGAGATTCAATCCCTGTCACTGACTGAGGATCAATCCCTGTCACTGATTGAGATTGAATATCTGTCACTGACTGAGGATCAATCCCTGTCACAGACTGAGGCTCCATCCCTGTCATTGACTGACGTTCACTCCCTGTCACTGACTGAGTTTCAATCACTGTCACTGACTGAGCTTCAATTCCTGTCACTGACTGAGAATCAATCCCGTCACTAACTGAGGGTCAATCCCTGTCACTGACTGAATCTCAAACACTGTCCCAGACTGAGATTCATTCCCAGTTACTGATTGAGATTCAATCCCTGTCACAGACTGAAATTCAATCCCTGTCTCTGACTGAGGATCAATCCGTTTCATGGTATGAGATTCAATCCCTGTCACTGATTGAGATTGAATATCTGTCACTGACTGAGATTCAATCCCTGTCACTGACTGAGGATCAATCCCTGTCACTGACAGAGGTTCAATCCCTGTCACTGACTGAGGTTCAATCCCTGTCATTGATTGACGTTCAATCTCTGTCACCCACTGAATCTCAATCACTGTCACTGACTGAGAATCAATCCCTGTCACTGACTGAGATTCAATCCCTGTCACTGACTGAATCTCAATCCCTGTAACTGACTGGAACTCACTCGCTGTCTCTGAGTGAGATTTACTCCCTGTCACTGATTGAGATTCAATCCCTGTCACTGACTGAGATTGAATCCCTATCACTAACTGAGAATTAATCCCTGTCTCTGACTGAAGCTCAATCCCTGTCACTGACTGAGATCCAAACCCTGTCACTGACTGAGGATCAATCCCTGTCACTGACTGAAGCTCAATCCCTGTCACTGACTTTGATTCATTTCCTGTCACTGACTGACGATCAAAACCTGTCGTGACTGAGACTCAATCCCTGTCACTTACTGAGATTCAATCCCTGTCACTGACTGAGGTTCTCTCCCTGTCTCAGACTGAGGATCAGTCCATGTCATGGACTGAGATTCAATGCCTGTCACTGATTGAGATTCAGTCACGGTCACTGAATGAGGTTCAATCATTGTCACTGACTGTGGTTCACTCCCTGTCACTGACTGAAATTCAATCCCAGTCACTGACTGAAGCTCAATCCCTGTCACTGACTGATGTTCAATCCCTGTCACTGACTGAGATCCAATCCCTGCCACTGACTGAGATTCAATCCCTCTCTCTGACTGAGGTTCACTCCCTGTCACTGACTGAGATTCAATCCCTGTCACGGACAGAGATTGAATTCCTGTCACTGACTGATGATCAATCTCTAACACTGATTGAGATCCAATCCATGCCACTGACTGAGATTCAATCCCTGTCACTGACTGAATCTCAATCACTGTCACTGACTGAGATTCAATCCCTGTAACTGATTGAGACTCAATCTCTGTTACTGACTGAGATTCAATCCCTGTCACTGATTGAGATTCAATACCTGTCACTGCCTGAGATACAATCCCTGTCGCTGACTGAGGATCAATCCCTGTCACTGACAGTGGTTCAATCCCTGTCACTGACTGAGATTCACTCCCTGTCACTGACTGACGTTCGCTCCATGTCTTTGACTGAGCTTCAATCCCTGACACTGACTGACGATCAATCCCTGACACTGATTGAGATCCAATCCCTGCCACTGACTGTGATTCAATCCCTGTCACTGACTGAGGGTCAATCCTTGTCACTGACTGAATCTCAAACACTGTTGCTGACTGAGATTCAATACCTGTCACTGACTGAGTTTCAATCACTGTCACTGACTGAGCTTCAATTCCTGTCACTGACTGAGGATCAATCCCTGTCACTGACTGAGATTCAATCCCTGTCACAGACTGAGGATCAAACCCGTCACTGACTGAGGTTCAATCCCTGTCACTGACTGAGATTCAATCCCTGTCACTGATTGAGATTCAATCCCTGTCACTGACTGAGATTCAATCCCTGTCACTAAATGAGATTCAATCCCTGTCACTGACTGAGGTTCAATCCCTGTCACTAACTGAGATTCAATCCCTGTCACTAACTGAGGGTCAATCCCTGTCACTGACTGAATCTCAGACACCGTCCCTGACTGAGATTCATTCCCAGTTACTGATTGAGATTCAATCCCTGTCACAGACTGAGATCCAATCCCTGTCACTGACTGACTTTCGCTCCCTGTCTTTGACTGAGCTTCAATCCCTGACACTGACTGACGATCAATCCCTGACACTGATTGAGAGCCAATCCCTGCCACTGACTGTGATTCAATCCCTGTCACTGGCTGAGGCTCAATCCTTGTCACTGACTGAATCACAAACACTGTCACTGACTGAGATTCAATTCCTGTCACTGACTGAGTTTCAATCACTATCACTGACTGAGCTTCAATTCCTGTCACTGACTGAGGATCAATCCCTGTCACTGACAGAGGTTCAATCCCTGTCACTGACTGAGAGACAATCCCTGACACTGATTGAGATTCAATCCCTGTCAATGACTGAGATTCAATCCCTGTCACTGACTGAAATTCAATCCCTGACACTGACTGAAGCTCAATCCCTGTCACTGACTGAGGTTCAATTCCTGTCACTGACTGAGATCCAATCCCTGTCACTGATTGAGATTCAATCCCTGTCACTGACTGAGGATCAATCCATCTCACTGACAGAGATTCAATCCCTCTCACTGAGTGAGATTCAATCCCTCTCACTGACTGAGATTCAATCCCTGTCACTGACTGAGGATCAGTCTTTGTCACTGATTGAGATTCAGTCCCTGTCACTGACTGAGATTCAATCCTTGTCACTGACTGAGGATCAATCCCTCTCACTGACTGAGATTCAATCCCTGTCACTGAGTGAGATTCAATCGCTGTCACTGACTGAGAATCAATCCCTGTCACTGACTGAGGATCAATCCCTGTTACTGATTGAGATTCAGTCCCTGTCACTGATTGAAATTCAATCCCAGTCACTGACTGAGATTCAATCCCGGTCACAGACTGAGATTCAATCCCTGTCACTGACTAAGAATCAAACCCTGCCACTGTCTGAGCTTCAATCCCTGTCACTGACTGAGATACAAACCCTGTCACTGACTGAGGATCAATCCCTGTCACTGACTGAGGTTCAATCCCTGTCACTGACTGAGGTTCAATCCCTGTCACAGACTGAAGTTCAATCCCTTTCATTGACTGAGGTTCAATCCCTGTCACTGACTGAGATTCAATTCCTGTCACTGACTGAGATTCAATCCCTGTCACTGACTGCATCTCAATCCCTGTCATTGACTGAGATTCAATCCCTGTCACTGAATGAGTTTCAAACCCCGTCATTGACTGAGATTCAATCCCTGTGACTGATTGAGATTCAATCCCTGTCACTGACTGAGATTCAATCCCAGTCACTGACAGAGGATCAATCCGTGTCATGGACTGAGATACAATCCCTGCCACTGACTGAGGATCATTCCCTGTCACCCACTGAGATTCAATCCCTGTCACTGACTGAGATTCAATTCCTGTCACTGACTGAGGATCAATCCCTGACACTGATTGAGATCCAATCCCTGCCACTGACTGTGATTCAATCCCTGTCACTGACTGACGGTCAATCCATGTCACTAACTGAATCTCAATCCCTAACACTGACTGAGATTCAATCTCTGTTACTGACTGAGATTCAATCCCTGTCATTGACTGAGATTCAACCCCTGTCACTGATTGTGATTCAATCTCTGTTACTGACTGAGATTCAATCCCTGTCACTGATTGAGATTCAATACCTGTAACTGCCTGAGATACAATCCCTGTCACTGATTGAGATTCAATCACTGTCACTGACTGAGGTTCAATCCCTGTCACTGACTGAATCTCAATCCCTGTCACTGACTGAGGTTCAATCACTGTCACTGACTGAGGTTCAATCCCTGTCACTGACTGAGCTTCAATCCCTGTCACTGACTGACGTTCGCTCCCTGTCTTTGACTGAGCTTCAATCCCTGTCACTGACTGAGATTCAATCCCTGTCACTGACTGAGATTCAATCCCTGTCACTGACTGAGATTCAATCCCTGTCACTGACTGAGTTTGAATCACTGTCACTGACTGAGCTTCAATTCCTGTCACTGACTGAGGATCAATCCCTGTCACTGACTAAGATTCAATCCCTGTCACTGACTGAGGATAATTCTCTGCCACTGACTGAGATTCAATCCCTGTCACAGACTGAGGTTCAATCCCTTTCACTGACTGAGATTCAATCCCTGTCACTGACTGAGGTTCAATCCCTGTCACTAACTGAGATTTAATCCCTGTCACTGACTGAGATTCAATACGTGTCACTGACTGAGCTTCAATTCCTTTCACTGACTGAGATTCAATCCCTGTCACTAACTGAGGGTCAATCCCTGTCACTGACTGAATCTCAAACACTGTCACTGACTGAGATTAAATTCCTGTCACTAACTGAGATTTAATCCCTGTCACTGACTGAGATTCATTCCCTGTCACTGACTGCGGATCAATCCATGTCACTGATTGCGATTCAAACCCTGTCTCTGACTGAGAATCAATCCCTGTCACAGACTGAGGATCAAATCCAGTCACTGACTGAGATTCAATACGTGTCACTGCCTGAGGATCAATCCCTGTCACTGGCTGAGCTTCAATCCCTGTCACAGACTTAGGTTCAATCCCTGTCACAGACTTAGGTTCAATCCCTGTCACTAACTGAGATTCAATCCCTGTCACTAACTGAGGGTCAATCCCTGTCAATGACTGAATCTCAAAAACTGTCACCGACTGAGATTCAATTCCTGTCACTGACTGAGTTTCAATCACTGTCACTGACTGAGGTTCAATTCCTGTCACTGACTGAGGATCAATCCCTGTCACTGACTGAGATTCAATCCCTGTCACTGATTGAGCTTCAATTCCTGTCACTGACTGAGGATCAATCCCTGTCACTGACTGAGATTCAATCCCTGTCACTGATTGAGATTGAATATCTGTCACTGACTGAGGATCAATCCCTGTCACAGACTGAGGCTCCATCCCTGTCATTGACTGACGTTCACTCCCTGTCACTGACTGAGTTTCAATCACTGTCACTGACTGAGCTTCAATTCCTGTCACTGACTGAGATTCAATCCCTGTCACTGATTGAGCTTCAATTCCTGTCACTGACTGAGGATCAATCCCTGTCACTGACTGAGATTCAATCCCTGTCACTGACTGAGAATCAATCCCGTCACTGACTGAGGTTCAATCCCTGTCACGAAATTGAGATTCAATCCCTGTCACTGACTGAGGATCAATCCCTGTCACTGATTGAGATTGAATATCTGTCACAGACTGAGGCTCCATCCCTGTCATTGACTGACGTTCACTCCCTGTCACTGACTGAGTTTCAATCACTGTCACTGACTGAGCTTCAATTCCTGTCACTGACTGAGAATCAATCCCGTCACTAACTGAGGGTCAATCCCTGTCACTGACTGAATCTCAAACACTGTCCCAGACTGAGATTCATTCCCAGTTACTGATTGAGATTCAATCCCTGTCACAGACTGAAATTCAATCCCTGTCTCTGACTGAGGATCAATCCGTTTCATGGTATGAGATTCAATCCCTGTCACTGATTGAGATTGAATATCTGTCACTGACTGAGATTCAATCCCTGTCACTGACTGAGGATCAATCCCTGTCTCTGACAGAGGTTCAATCCCTGTCACTGACTGAGGTTCAATCCCTGTCATTGACTGACGTTCAATCTCTGTCACCCACTGAAATTCAATTCCTGTCACTGACTGAGTTTCAATCCCTGTCACTGACTAAGGTTCAATCCCTGTCACTGACTGAATCTCAATCACTGTCACTGACTGAGAATCAATCCCTGTCACTGACTGAGATTCAATCCCTGTCACTGACTGAATCTCAATCCCTGTAACTGACTGGAACTCACTCGCTGTCTCTGAGTGAGATTTACTCCCTGTCACTGATTGAGATTCAATCCCTGTCACTGACTGAGATTGAATCCCTATCACTAACTGAGAATTAATCCCTGTCTCTGACTGAAGCTCAATCCCTGTCACTGACTGAGATCCAAACCCTGTCACTGACTGAGGATCAATCCCTGTCACTGACTGAAGCTCAATCCCTGTCACTGACTTTGATTCATTTCCTGTCACTGACTGACGATCAAAACCTGTCGTGACTGAGACTCAATCCCTGTCACTTACTGAGATTCAATCCCTGTCACTGACTGAGGTTCTCTCCCTGTCTCAGACTGAGGATCAGTCCATGTCATGGACTGAGATTCAATGCCTGTCACTGATTGAGATTCAGTCACGGTCACTGAATGAGGTTCAATCATTGTCACTGACTGTGGTTCACTCCCTGTCACTGACTGAAATTCAATCCCAGTCACTGACTGAAGCTCAATCCCTGTCACTGACTGATGTTCAATCCCTGTCACTGACTGAGATCCAATCCCTGCCACTGACTGAGATTCAATCCCTCTCTCTGACTGAGGTTCACTCCCTGTCACTGACTGAGATTCAATCCCTGTCACGGACAGAGATTGAATTCCTGTCACTGACTGATGATCAATCTCTAACACTGATTGAGATCCAATCCCTGCCACTGACTGAGATTCAATCCCTGTCACTGACTGACGGTCAATCCATGTCACTGACTGAATCTCAATCACTGTCACTGACTGAGATTCAATCCCTGTAACTGATTGAGACTCAATCTCTGTTACTGACTGAGATTCAATCCCTGTCACTGATTGAGATTCAATAGCTGTCACTGCCTGAGATACAATCCCTGTCGCTGACTGAGGATCAATCCCTGTCACTGACAGTGGTTCAATCCCTGTCACTGACTGAGATTCACTCCCTGTCACTGACTGACGTTCGCTCCATGTCTTTGACTGAGCTTCAATCCCTGACACTGACTGACGATCAATCCCTGACACTGATTGAGATCCAATCCCTGCCACTGACTGTGATTCAATCCCTGTCACTGACTGAGGGTCAATCCTTGTCACTGACTGAATCTCAAACACTGTTGCTGACTGAGATTCAATCACTGTCACTGACTGAGTTTCAATCACTGTCACTGACTGAGCTTCAATTCCTGTCACTGACTGAGGATCAATCCCTGTCACTGACTGAGATTCAATCCCTGTCACAGACTGAGGATCAAACCCGTCACTGACTGAGGTTCAATCCCTGTCACTGACTGAGATTCAATCCCTGTCACTGATTGAGATTCAATCCCTGTCACTGACTGAGATTCAATCCCTGTCACTAAATGAGATTCAATCCCTGTCACTGACTGAGGTTCAATCCCTGTCACTAACTGAGATTCAATCCCTGTCACTAACTGAGGGTCAATCCCTGTCACTGACTGAATCTCAGACACCGTCCCTGACTGAGATTCATTCCCAGTTACTGATTGAGATTCAATCCCTGTCACAGACTGAGATCCAATCCCTGTCACTGACTGACTTTCGCTCCCTGTCTTTGACTGAGCTTCAATCCCTGACACTGACTGACGATCAATCCCTGACACTGATTGAGAGCCAATCCCTGCCACTGACTGTGATTCAATCCCTGTCACTGGCTGAGGCTCAATCCTTGTCACTGACTGAATCACAAACACTGTCACTGACTGAGATTCAATTCCTGTCACTGACTGAGTTTCAATCACTATCACTGACTGAGCTTCAATTCCTGTCACTGACTGAGGATCAATCCCTGTCACTGACAGAGGTTCAATCCCTGTCACTGACTGAGAGACAATCCCTGACACTGATTGAGATTCAATCCCTGTCAATGACTGAGATTCAATCCCTGTCACTGACTGAAATTCAATCCCTGTCACTGACTGAAGCTCAATCCCTGTCACTGACTGAGGTTCAATTCCTGTCACTGACTGAGATCCAATCCCTGTCACTGATTGAGATTCAATCCCTGTCACTGACTGACGATCAAAACCTGTCACTGACTGAGATTCAATCCCTATCACTGACTGAGGATCAATCCATCTCACTGACAGAGATTCAATCCCTCTCACTGAGTGAGATTCAATCCCTCTCACTGACTGAGATTCAATCCCTGTCACTGACTGAGGATCAGTCTCTGTCACTGATTGAGATTCAGTCCCTGTCACTGACTGAGATTCAATCCTTGTCACTGACTGAGGATCAATCCCTCTCACTGACTGAGATTCAATCCCTGTCACTGAGTGAGATTCAATCGCTGTCACTGACTGAGAATCAATCCCTGTCACTGACTGAGGATCAATCCCTGTTACTGATTGAGATTCAGTCCCTGTCACTGATTGAAATTCAATCCCAGTCACTGACTGAGATTCAATCCCGGTCACAGACTGAGATTCAATCCCTGTCACTGACTAAGAATCAAACCCTGCCACTGTCTGAGCTTCAATCCCTGTCACTGACTGAGATACAAACCCTGTCACTGACTGAGGATCAATCCCTGTCACTGACTGAGGTTCAATCCCTGTCACTGACTGAGGTTCAATCCCTGTCACAGACTGAAGTTCAATCCCTTTCATTGACTGAGGTTCAATCCCTGTCACTGACTGAGATTCAATTCCTGTCACTGACTGAGATTCAATCCCTGTCACTGACTGCATCTCAATCCCTGTCATTGACTGAGATTCAATCCCTGTCACTGAATGAGTTTCAAACCCCGTCATTGACTGAGATTCAATCCCTGTGACTGATTGAGATTCAATCCCTGTCACTGACTGAGATTCAATCCCAGTCACTGACAGAGGATCAATCCGTGTCATGGACTGAGATACAATCCCTGCCACTGACTGAGGATCATTCCCTGTCACCCAATGAGATTCAATCCCTGTCACTGACTGAGATTCAATTCCTGTCACTGTCTGAGGATCAATCCCTGACACTGATTGAGATCCAATCCCTGCCACTGACTGTGATTCAATCCCTGTCACTGACTGACGGTCAATCCATGTCACTAACTGAATCTCAATCCCTAACACTGACTGAGATTCAATCTCTGTTACTGACTGAGATTCAATCCCTGTCATTGACTGAGATTCAACCCCTGTCACTGATTGTGATTCAATCTCTGTTACTGACTGAGATTCAATCCCTGTCACTGATTGAGATTCAATACCTGTAACTGCCTGAGATACAATCCCTGTCACTGATTGAGATTCAATCACTGTCACTGACTGAGGTTCAATCCCTGTCACTGACTGAATCTCAATCCCTGTCACTGACTGAGGTTCAATCACTGTCACTGACTGAGGTTCAATCCCTGTCACTGACTGAGCTTCAATCCCTGTCACTGACTGAGGATCAATCCCTGTCACTGACTGACGTTCGCTCCCTGTCTTTGACTGAGCTTCAATCCCTGTCACTGACTGAGCTTCAATCCCTGTCACTGACTGAGATTCAATCCCTGTCACTGACTGAGATTCAATCCCTGTCACTGACTGAGATTCAATCCCTGTCACTGACTGAGTTTGAATCACTGTCACTGACTGAGCTTCAATTCCTGTCACTGACTGAGGATCAATCCCTGTCACTGACTAAGATTCAATCCCTGTCACTGACTGAGGATAATTCTCTGCCACTGACTGAGATTCAATCCCTGTCACAGACTGAGGTTCAATCCCTTTCACTGACTGAGATTCAATCCCTGTCACTGACTGAGGTTCAATCCCTGTCACTAACTGAGATTTAATCCCTGTCACTGACTGAGATCCAATCCCTGTCACTGATTGAGATTCAATCCCTGTCACTGACTGAGATTGAATCCCTATCACTAACTGAGAATTAATCCCTGTCTCTGACTGAAGCTCAATCCCTGTCACTGACTGAGATCCAAACCCTGTCACTGACTGAGGATCAATCCCTGTCACTGACTGAAGCTCAATCCCTGTCACTGACTTTGATTCATTTCCTGTCACTGACTGACGATCAAAACCTGTCGTGACTGAGACTCAATCCCTGTCACTTACTGAGATTCAATCCCTGTCACTGACTGAGGTTCTCTCCCTGTCTCAGACTGAGGATCAGTCCATGTCATGGACTGAGATTCAATGCCTGTCACTGATTGAGATTCAGTCACGGTCACTGAATGAGGTTCAATCATTGTCACTGACTGTGGTTCACTCCCTGTCACTGACTGAAATTCAATCCCAGTCACTGACTGAAGCTCAATCCCTGTCACTGACTGATGTTCAATCCCTGTCACTGACTGAGATCCAATCCCTGCCACTGACTGAGATTCAATCCCTCTCTCTGACTGAGGTTCACTCCCTGTCACTGACTGAGATTCAATCCCTGTCACGGACAGAGATTGAATTCCTGTCACTGACTGATGATCAATCTCTAACACTGATTGAGATCCAATCCCTGCCACTGACTGAGATTCAATCCCTGTCACTGACTGACGGTCAATCCATGTCACTGACTGAATCTCAATCACTGTCACTGACTGAGATTCAATCCCTGTAACTGATTGAGACTCAATCTCTGTTACTGACTGAGATTCAATCCCTGTCACTGATTGAGATTCAATAGCTGTCACTGCCTGAGATACAATCCCTGTCGCTGACTGAGGATCAATCCCTGTCACTGACAGTGGTTCAATCCCTGTCACTGACTGAGATTCACTCCCTGTCACTGACTGACGTTCGCTCCATGTCTTTGACTGAGCTTCAATCCCTGACACTGACTGACGATCAATCCCTGACACTGATTGAGATCCAATCCCTGCCACTGACTGTGATTCAATCCCTGTCACTGACTGAGGGTCAATCCTTGTCACTGACTGAATCTCAAACACTGTTGCTGACTGAGATTCAATACCTGTCACTGACTGAGTTTCAATCACTGTCACTGACTGAGCTTCAATTCCTGTCACTGACTGAGGATCAATCCCTGTCACTGACTGAGATTCAATCCCTGTCACAGACTGAGGATCAAACCCGTCACTGACTGAGGTTCAATCCCTGTCACTGACTGAGATTCAATCCCTGTCACTGATTGAGATTCAATCCCTGTCACTGACTGAGATTCAATCCCTGTCACTAAATGAGATTCAATCCCTGTCACTGACTGAGGTTCAATCCCTGTCACTAACTGAGATTCAATCCCTGTCACTAACTGAGGGTCAATCCCTGTCACTGACTGAATCTCAGACACCGTCCCTGACTGAGATTCATTCCCAGTTACTGATTGAGATTCAATCCCTGTCACAGACTGAGATCCAATCCCTGTCACTGACTGACTTTCGCTCCCTGTCTTTGACTGAGCTTCAATCCCTGACACTGACTGACGATCAATCCCTGACACTGATTGAGAGCCAATCCCTGCCACTGACTGTGATTCAATCCCTGTCACTGGCTGAGGCTCAATCCTTGTCACTGACTGAATCACAAACACTGTCACTGACTGAGATTCAATTCCTGTCACTGACTGAGTTTCAATCACTATCACTGACTGAGCTTCAATTCCTGTCACTGACTGAGGATCAATCCCTGTCACTGACAGAGGTTCAATCCCTGTCACTGACTGAGAGACAATCCCTGACACTGATTGAGATTCAATCCCTGTCAATGACTGAGATTCAATCCCTGTCACTGACTGAAATTCAATCCCTGTCACTGACTGAAGCTCAATCCCTGTCACTGACTGAGGTTCAATTCCTGTCACTGACTGAGATCCAATCCCTGTCACTGATTGAGATTCAATCCCTGTCACTGACTGACGATCAAAACCTGTCACTGACTGAGATTCAATCCCTATCACTGACTGAGGATCAATCCATCTCACTGACAGAGATTCAATCCCTCTCACTGAGTGAGATTCAATCCCTCTCACTGACTGAGATTCAATCCCTGTCACTGACTGAGGATCAGTCTCTGTCACTGATTGAGATTCAGTCCCTGTCACTGACTGAGATTCAATCCTTGTCACTGACTGAGGATCAATCCCTCTCACTGACTGAGATTCAATCCCTGTCACTGAGTGAGATTCAATCGCTGTCACTGACTGAGAATCAATCCCTGTCACTGACTGAGGATCAATCCCTGTTACTGATTGAGATTCAGTCCCTGTCACTGATTGAAATTCAATCCCAGTCACTGACTGAGATTCAATCCCGGTCACAGACTGAGATTCAATCCCTGTCACTGACTAAGAATCAAACCCTGCCACTGTCTGAGCTTCAATCCCTGTCACTGACTGAGATACAAACCCTGTCACTGACTGAGGATCAATCCCTGTCACTGACTGAGGTTCAATCCCTGTCACTGTCTGAGGTTCAATCCCTGTCACAGACTGAAGTTCAATCCCTTTCATTGACTGAGGTTCAATCCCTGTCACTGACTGAGATTCAATTCCTGTCACTGACTGAGATTCAATCCCTGTCACTGACTGCATCTCAATCCCTGTCATTGACTGAGATTCAATCCCTGTCACTGAATGAGTTTCAAACCCCGTCATTGACTGAGATTCAATCCCTGTGACTGATTGAGATTCAATCCCTGTCACTGACAGAGATTCAATCCCAGTCACTGACAGAGGATCAATCCGTGTCATGGACTGAGATACAATCCCTGCCACTGACTGAGGATCATTCCCTGTCACCCACTGAGATTCAATCCCTGTCACTGACTGAGATTCAATTCCTGTCACTGACTGAGGATCAATCCCTGACACTGATTGAGATCCAATCCCTGCCACTGACTGTGATTCAATCCCTGTCACTGACTGACGGTCAATCCATGTCACTAACTGAATCTCAATCCCTAACACTGACTGAGATTCAATCTCTGTTACTGACTGAGATTCAATCCCTGTCATTGACTGAGATTCAACCCCTGTCACTGATTGTGATTCAATCTCTGTTACTGACTGAGATTCAATCCCTGTCACTGATTGAGATTCAATACCTGTAACTGCCTGAGATACAATCCCTGTCACTGATTGAGATTCAATCACTGTCACTGACTGAGGTTCAATCCCTGTCACTGACTGAATCTCAATCCCTGTCACTGACTGAGGTTCAATCACTGTCACTGACTGAGGTTCAATCCCTGTCACTGACTGAGCTTCAATCCCTGTCACTGACTGAGGATCAATCCCTGTCACTGACTGACGTTCGCTCCCTGTCTTTGACTGAGCTTCAATCCCTGTCACTGACTGAGCTTCAATCCCTGTCACTGACTGAGATTCAATCCCTGTCACTGACTGAGATTCAATCCCTGTCACTGACTGAGATTCAATCCCTGTCACTGACTGAGTTTGAATCACTGTCACTGACTGAGCTTCAATTCCTGTCACTGACTGAGGATCAATCCCTGTCACTGACTAAGATTCAATCCCTGTCACTGACTGAGGATAATTCTCTGCCACTGACTGAGATTCAATCCCTGTCACAGACTGAGGTTCAATCCCTTTCACTGACTGAGATTCAATCCCTGTCACTGACTGAGGTTCAATCCCTGTCACTAACTGAGATTTAATCCCTGTCACTGACTGAGATTCAATACGTGTCACTGACTGAGCTTCAATTCCTTTCACTGACTGAGATTCAATCCCTGTCACTAACTGAGGGTCAATCCCTGTCACTGACTGAATCTCAAACACTGTCACTGACTGAGATTCAATTCCTGTCACTAACTGAGATTTAATCCCTGTCACTGACTGAGATTCATTCCCTGTCACTGACTGCGGATCAATCCATGTCACTGATTGCGATTCAAACCCTGTCTCTGACTGAGAATCAATCCCTGTCACAGACTGAGGATCAAATCCAGTCACTGACTGAGATTCAATACGTGTCACTGCCTGAGGATCAATCCCTGTCACTGGCTGAGCTTCAATCCCTGTCACAGACTTAGGTTCAATCCCTGTCACAGACTTAGGTTCAATCCCTGTCACTAACTGAGATTCAATCCCTGTCACTAACTGAGGGTCAATCCCTGTCAATGACTGAATCTCAAAAACTGTCACCGACTGAGATTCAATTCCTGTCACTGACTGAGTTTCAATCACTGTCACTGACTGAGCTTCAATTCCTGTCACTGACTGAGGATCAATCCCTGTCACTGACTGAGATTCAATCCCTGTCACTGATTGAGCTTCAATTCCTGTCACTGACTGAGGATCAATCCCTGTCACTGACTGAGATTCAATCCCTGTCACTGACTGAGAATCAATCCCGTCACTGACTGAGGTTCAATCCCTGTCACGAAATTGAGATTCAATCCCTGTCACTGACTGAGGATCAATCCCTGTCACTGATTGAGATTGAATATCTGTCACAGACTGAGGCTCCATCCCTGTCATTGACTGACGTTCACTCCCTGTCACTGACTGAGTTTCAATCACTGTCACTGACTGAGCTTCAATTCCTGTCACTGACTGAGAATCAATCCCGTCACTAACTGAGGGTCAATCCCTGTCACTGACTGAATCTCAAACACTGTCCCAGACTGAGATTCATTCCCAGTTACTGATTGAGATTCAATCCCTGTCACAGACTGAAATTCAATCCCTGTCTCTGACTGAGGATCAATCCGTTTCATGGTATGAGATTCAATCCCTGTCACTGATTGAGATTGAATATCTGTCACTGACTGAGATTCAATCCCTGTCACTGACTGAGGATCAATCCCTGTCTCTGACAGAGGTTCAATCCCTGTCACTGACTGAGGTTCAATCCCTGTCATTGACTGACGTTCAATCTCTGTCACCCACTGAAATTCAATTCCTGTCACTGACTGAGTTTCAATCCCTGTCACTGACTGAGGTTCAATCCCTGTCACTGACTGAATCTCAATCACTGTCACTGACTGAGAATCAATCCCTGTCACTGACTGAGATTCAATCCCTGTCACTGACTGAATCTCAATCCCTGTAACTGACTGGAACTCACTCGCTGTCTCTGAGTGAGATTTACTCCCTGTCACTGATTGAGATTCAATCCCTGTCACTGACTGAGATTGAATCCCTATCACTAACTGAGAATTAATCCCTGTCTCTGACTGAAGCTCAATCCCTGTCACTGACTGAGATCCAAACCCTGTCACTGACTGAGGATCAATCCCTGTCACTGACTGAAGCTCAATCCCTGTCACTGACTTTGATTCATTTCCTGTCACTGACTGACGATCAAAACCTGTCGTGACTGAGACTCAATCCCTGTCACTTACTGAGATTCAATCCCTGTCACTGACTGAGGTTCTCTCCCTGTCTCAGACTGAGGATCAGTCCATGTCATGGACTGAGATTCAATGCCTGTCACTGATTGAGATTCAGTCACGGTCACTGAATGAGGTTCAATCATTGTCACTGACTGTGGTTCACTCCCTGTCACTGACTGAAATTCAATCCCAGTCACTGACTGAAGCTCAATCCCTGTCACTGACTGATGTTCAATCCCTGTCACTGACTGAGATCCAATCCCTGCCACTGACTGAGATTCAATCCCTCTCTCTGACTGAGGTTCACTCCCTGTCACTGACTGAGATTCAATCCCTGTCACGGACAGAGATTGAATTCCTGTCACTGACTGATGATCAATCTCTAACACTGATTGAGATCCAATCCCTGCCACTGACTGAGATTCAATCCCTGTCACTGACTGACGGTCAATCCATGTCACTGACTGAATCTCAATCACTGTCACTGACTGAGATTCAATCCCTGTAACTGATTGAGACTCAATCTCTGTTACTGACTGAGATTCAATCCCTGTCACTGATTGAGATTCAATACCTGTCACTGCCTGAGATACAATCCCTGTCGCTGACTGAGGATCAATCCCTGTCACTGACAGTGGTTCAATCCCTGTCACTGACTGAGATTCACTCCCTGTCACTGACTGACGTTCGCTCCATGTCTTTGACTGAGCTTCAATCCCTGACACTGACTGACGATCAATCCCTGACACTGATTGAGATCCAATCCCTGCCACTGACTGTGATTCAATCCCTGTCACTGACTGAGGGTCAATCCTTGTCACTGACTGAATCTCAAACACTGTTGCTGACTGAGATTCAATACCTGTCACTGACTGAGTTTCAATCACTGTCACTGACTGAGCTTCAATTCCTGTCACTGACTGAGGATCAATCCCTGTCACTGACTGAGATTCAATCCCTGTCACAGACTGAGGATCAAACCCGTCACTGACTGAGGTTCAATCCCTGTCACTGACTGAGATTCAATCCCTGTCACTGATTGAGATTCAATCCCTGTCACTGACTGAGATTCAATCCCTGTCACTAAATGAGATTCAATCCCTGTCACTGACTGAGGTTCAATCCCTGTCACTAACTGAGATTCAATCCCTGTCACTAACTGAGGGTCAATCCCTGTCACTGACTGAATCTCAGACACCGTCCCTGACTGAGATTCATTCCCAGTTACTGATTGAGATTCAATCCCTGTCACAGACTGAGATCCAATCCCTGTCACTGACTGACTTTCGCTCCCTGTCTTTGACTGAGCTTCAATCCCTGACACTGACTGACGATCAATCCCTGACACTGATTGAGAGCCAATCCCTGCCACTGACTGTGATTCAATCCCTGTCACTGGCTGAGGCTCAATCCTTGTCACTGACTGAATCACAAACACTGTCACTGACTGAGATTCAATTCCTGTCACTGACTGAGTTTCAATCACTATCACTGACTGAGCTTCAATTCCTGTCACTGACTGAGGATCAATCCCTGTCACTGACAGAGATTCAATCCCTGTCACTGACTGAGAATCAATCCCGTCACTGACTGAGGTTCAATCCCTGTCACTGACTGAGAGACAATCCCTGACACTGATTGAGATTCAATCCCTGTCAATGACTGAGATTCAATCCCTGTCACTAAATGAGATTCAATCCCTGTCACTGACTGAAGCTCAATCCCTGACACTGACTGAGGATCATTCCCTGTCACTGACGGGAATTCAATCCCTGTCACTGATTGAGATTCAATCCCTGTCACTGACTGACGATCAAAACCTGTCACTGACTGAGACTCAATCCCTGTCACTGACTGAGATTCCATCCCTGTCACTGACTGAGGTTCTCTCCCTGTCTCAGACTGAGGATCAATCCGTGTCATGGACTGAGATTCAATGCCTGTCACTGATTGAGATTCAGTCTCGGTCACTGACTGAGGTTCAATCCCTGTCACTGACTGAGGTTCACTCACTGTCACTGACTGAAATTCAATCCCTGTCACTGACTGAAGCTCAATCCCTGTCACTGATTGAGATCCAATCCCTGTCACTGACTGAGATTCAATCCCTCTCTCTGACTGAGGTTCACTCCCTGTCACTGACTGAGCTTCAATCCCTGTCACTGACTGAGATCCAATCCCTGTCACTGACTGAAATTCAATCCCTGTCACTGACTGAAGCTCAATCCCTGTCACTGACTGAGGTTCAATCCCTGTCACTGACTGAGATCCAATCCCTGTCACTGATTGAGATCCAATCCATGTCACTGACTGAGAATCAATTCCTGTCACTGACTGAGATTCAATCCCTATCACTGACTGAGGATCAATCCATCTCACTGACTGCGATTCAATCCCTGTCACTGAGTGAGATTCAATCCCTCTCACTGACTGAGATTCAATCCCTGTCACTGACTGAGGATCAGTCTCTGTCACTGATTGAGATTCAGTCCCTGTCACTGACTGAGATTCAATCCTTGTCACTGACTGAGGATCAATCCCTCTCACTGACTGAGATTCAATCCCTGTCACTGAGTGAGATTCAATCGCTGTCACTGACTGAGAATCAATCCCTGTCACTGACTGAGGATCAATCCCTGTTACTGATTGAGATTCAGTCCCTGTCACTGATTGAAATTCAATCCCAGTCACTGACTGAGATTCAATCCCTGTCACTGATTGAGATTCAATCCCTGTCACAGACTGAGATTCAATCCCTGTCACTGACTAAGAATCAAACCCTGCCACTGTCTGAGCTTCAATCCCTGTCACTGACTGAGATACAAACCCTGTCACTGACTGAGGATCAATCCCTGTCACTGACTGAGGTTCAATCCCTGTCACTGACTGAGGTTCAATCCCTGTCACAGACTGAGGTTCAATCCCTTTCATTGACTGAGGTTCAATACCTGTCACTGACTGAGATTCAATTCCTGTCACTGACTGAGATTCAATCCCTGTCACTGACTGCATCTCAATCCCTGTCATTGACTGAGATTCAATCCCTGTCATTGAATGAGATTCAAACCCCGTCATTGACTGAGATTCAATCCCTGTCACTGACTGAGATTCAATCCCTGTCACTGACTGAGAATCAATCCCTGTCACTGACTGAGAATCAAACCCTGTCACTGACTGAAATTCAATCCCTGTCACTGATTGAGAGTCAATCCCTGTGACTGACTGAGATTCTATCCCTGTCACTAAATGAAATTCAACCCCTGTCACTGACTGAGTTTCAATCCCCGTCACTAACAGAGATTCAGTCCCTGTCACTGATTGAGATACAATTCCTGTCACTGACTGAGATTCAATCCCTGTAACTGATTGAGTTTCAATCACTGTCACTGACTGAGAGACAATCCCTGACACTGATTGAGATTCAATCCCTGTCAATGACTGAGATTCAATCCCTGTCACTAAATGAGATTCAATCCCTGTCACTGACTGAAGCTCAATCCCTGTCACTGACTGAGGATCAATCACTGTCACTGACGGGAATTCAATCCCTGTCACTGATTGAGATTCAATCCCTGTCACTGACTGACGATCAAAACCTGTCACTGATTGAGATTCAGTCCCTGTCACTGACTGAGATTCAATCCTTGTCACTGACTGAGGATCAAACCCTGCCACTGTCTGAGCTTCAATCCCTGTCACTGACTGAGGATCAATCCCTGTCACTGACTGAGGTTCAATCCCTGTCACTGACTGAGATTCAATCCCTGTCACTGACTGCATCTCAATCCCTGTCATTGACTGAGATTCAATCCCTGTCACTGAATGAGATTCAAACCCCGTCATTGACTGAGATTCAATCCCTGTGACTGATTGAGATTCAATCCCTGTCACTGACTGAGATTCAATCCCAGTCACTGACAGAGGATCAATCCGTGTCATGGACTGAGATACAATCCCTGCCACTGACTGAGGATCATTCCCTGTCACCCACTGGGATTCAATCCCTGTCACTGACTGAATCTCAAACACTGTCACTGACTGTGATTCATTCGCTGTTACTGATTGAGATTCAATCCCTGTCACTGACTCAGCACCAAAACCTGTCACTGACTGAGATTCCATCCCTGTCAATGACTGAGGATCAATCCCTGTCTCTGACTGAGCTTCAATTCCTGTCACTGACATAGTTTCAATCCCTGTCACTGACTGAGATTCAATCCCTGTCACTGACTGAGAATCAATCCCTGTCACTGACTGAGGATCAAACCCTGTCACTGACTGAAATTCAATCCCTGTCACTGATTGAGAGTCAATCCCTGTGACTGACTGAGATTCTATCCCTGTCACTAAATGAAATTCAACCCCTGTCACTGACTGAGGTTCAATCCCCGTCACTAACAGAGATTCAGTCCCTGTCACTGATTGAGATACAATTCCTGTCACTGACTGAGATTCAATCCCTGTAACTGATTGAGATTCAATCCCTGTCACTGACTGAGGGTCAATCCCTGTCACTGACTAAGATTCAATCCCTGTCACTAAATGAGATTCAATCCCTGTCACTGACTGAAGCTCAATCCCTGTCACTGACTGAGATTCAATCACTGTCACTGACGGGAATTCAATCCCTGTCACTGATTGAGGTCCAGTCCCTGTCACTGATTGAGATTCAGTCGCGGTCACTGACTGAGGTTCAATCACTGTCACTGACTGAGGTTCAATACCTGTCACTGACTGAGATTCAATCCCTGTAACTGATTGAGATTCAATCCCTGTCACTGACTGAGGTTCAATCACTGTCACTGACTGAGGTTCAATACCTGTCACTGACTGAGATTCAATCCCTGCCACTGACTGAGGTTCAATCCCTGTCACTGACTGAAGCTCAATCCCTGTCACTGACTGAGATCCAATCCCTGTCACTGACTGAAATTCAATCCCTATCACTGACTGAAGCTCAATCCCTGTCACTGACTGAGGTTCAATTCCTGTCACTGACTGAGATCCAATCCCTGTCACTGATTGAGATCCAATCCATGTCACTGACTGAGAATCAATTCCTGTCACTGACTGAGATTCAATCCCTATCACTGACTGAGGATCAATCCATCTCACTGACAGAGATTCAATCCCTGTCACTGAGTGAGATTCAATCCCTCTCACTGACTGAGATTCAATCCCTGCCACTGACTGAGATTCAATCCCTGTCACTGACTGACGGTCAATCCATGTCACTGACTGAATCTCAATCACTGTCACTGACTGAGATTCAATCCCTGTAACTGATTGAGACTCAATCTCTGTTACTGACTGAGATTCAATCCCTGTCACTGATTGAGATTCAATACCTGTCACTGCCTGAGATACAATCCCTGTCGCTGACTGAGGATCAATCCCTGTCACTGACAGTGGTTCAATCCCTGTCACTGACTGAGATTCACTCCCTGTCACTGACTGACGTTCGCTCCATGTCTTTGACTGAGCTTCAATCCCTGACACTGACTGACGATCAATCCCTGACACTGATTGAGATCCAATCCATGCCACTGACTGTGATTCAATCCCTGTCACTGACTGAGGTTCAATCCCTGTCACTAACTGAGATTCAATCCCTGTCACTAACTGAGGGTCAATCCCTGTCACTGACTGAATCTCAGACACCGTCCCTGACTGAGATTCATTCCCAGTTACTGATTGAGATTCAATCCCTGTCACAGACTGAGATCCAATCCCTGTCACTGACTGACTTTCGCTCCCTGTCTTTGACTGAGCTTCAATCCCTGACACTGACTGACGATCAATCCCTGACACTGATTGAGAGCCAATCCCTGCCACTGACTGTGATTCAATCCCTGTCACTGGCTGAGGCTCAATCCTTGTCACTGACTGAATCACAAACACTGTCACTGACTGAGATTCAATTCCTGTCACTGACTGAGTTTCAATCACTATCACTGACTGAGCTTCAATTCCTGTCACTGACTGAGGATCAATCCCTGTCACTGACAGAGATTCAATCCCTGTCACTGACTGAGAATCAATCCCGTCACTGACTGAGGTTCAATCCCTGTCACTGACTGAGAGACAATCCCTGACACTGATTGAGATTCAATCCCTGTCAATGACTGAGATTCAATCCCTGTCACTAAATGAGATTCAATCCCTGTCACTGACTGAAGCTCAATCCCTGACACTGACTGAGGATCATTCCCTGTCACTGACGGGAATTCAATCCCTGTCACTGATTGAGATTCAATCCCTGTCACTGACTGACGATCAAAACCTGTCACTGACTGAGACACAATCCCTGTCACTGACTGAGATTCCATCCCTGTCACTGACTGAGGTTCTCTCCCTGTCTCAGACTGAGGATCAATCCGTGTCATGGACTGAGATTCAATGCCTGTCACTGATTGAGATTCAGTCTCGGTCACTGACTGAGGTTCAATCCCTGTCACTGACTGAGGTTCACTCACTGTCACTGACTGAAATTCAATCCCTGTCACTGACTGAAGCTCAATCCCTGTCACTGACTGAGATTCAATCCCTGCCACTGACTGAGATTCAATCCCTCTCTCTGACTGAGGTTCACTCCCTGTCACTGACTGAGCTTCAATCCCTGTCACTGACTGAGATCCAAAACCTGTCACTGACTGAAATTCAATCCCTGTCACTGACTGAAGCTCAATCCCTGTCACTGACTGAGGTTCAATCCCTGTCACTGACTGAGATCCAATCCCTGTCACTGATTGAGATCCAATCCATGTCACTGACTGAGAATCAATTCCTGTCACTGACTGAGATTCAATCCCTATCACTGACTGAGGATCAATCCATCTCACTGACTGCGATTCAATCCCTGTCACTGAGTGAGATTCAATCCCTCTCACTGACTGAGATTCAATCCCTGTCACTGACTGAGGATCAGTCTCTGTCACTGATTGAGATTCAGTCCCTGTCACTGACTGAGATTCAATCCTTGTCACTGACTGAGGATCAATCCCTCTCACTGACTGAGATTCAATCCCTGTCACTGAGTGAGATTCAATCGCTGTCACTGACTGAGAATCAATCCCTGTCACTGACTGAGGATCAATCCCTGTTACTGATTGAGATTCAGTCCCTGTCACTGATTGAAATTCAATCCCAGTCACTGACTGAGATTCAATCCCTGTCACTGATTGAGATTCAATCCCTGTCACAGACTGAGATTCAATCCCTGTCACTGACTAAGAATCAAACCCTGCCACTGTCTGAGCTTCAATCCCTGTCACTGACTGAGATACAAACCCTGTCACTGACTGAGGATCAATCCCTGTCACTGACTGAGGTTAAATCCCTGTCACTGACTGAGGTTCAATCCCTGTCACAGACTGAGGTTCAATCCCTTTCATTGACTGAGGTTGAATACCTGTCACTGACTGAGATTCAATTCCTGTCACTGACTGAGATTCAATCCCTGTCACTGACTGCATCTCAATCCCTGTCATTGACTGAGATTCAATCCCTGTCACTGAATGAGATTCAAACCCTGTCATTGACTGAGATTCAATCCCTGTGACTGATTGAGATTCAATCCCTGTCACTGACTGAGATTCAATCCCAGTCACTGACAGAGGATCAATCCGTGTCATGGACTGAGATACAATCCCTGCCACTGACTGAGGATCATTCCCTGTCACCCACTGGGATTCAATCCCTGTCACTGACTGAATCTCAAACACTGTCACTGACTGTGATTCATTCGCTGTTACTGATTGAGATTCAATCCCTGTCACTGACTCAGCACCAAAACCTGTCACTGACTGAGATTCAATCCCTGTCAATGACTGAGGATCAATCCCTGTCTCTGACTGAGCTTCAATTCCTGTCACTGACATAGTTTCAATCCCTGTCACTGACTGAGATTCAATCCCTGTCACTGACTGAGAATCAATCCCTGTCACTGACTGAGGATCAAACCCTGTCACTGACTGAAATTCAATCCCTGTCACTGATTGAGAGTCAATCCCTGTGACTGACTGAGATTCTATCCCTGTCACTAAATGAAATTCAACCCCTGTCACTGACTGAGGTTCAATCCCCGTCACTAACAGAGATTCAGTCCCTGTCACTGATTGAGATACAATTCCTGTCACTGACTGAGATTCAATCCCTGTAACTGATTGAGATTCAATCCCTGTCACTGACTGAGGGTCAATCCCTGTCACTGACTAAGATTCAATCCCTGTCACTAAATGAGATTCAATCCCTGTCACTGACTGAAGCTCAATCCCTGTCACTGACTGAGGATCAATCACTGTCACTGACGGGAATTCAATCCCTGTCACTGATTGAGGTCCAATCCCTGTCACTGATTGAGATTCAGTCGCGGTCACTGACTGAGGTTCAATCACTGTCACTGACTGAGGTTCAATACCTGTCACTGACTGAGATTCAATCCCTGTAACTGATTGAGATTCAATCCCTGTCACTGACTGAGGTTCAATCACTGTCACTGACTGAGGTTCAATACCTGTCACTGACTGAGATTCAATCCCTGCCACTGACTGAGGTTCAATCCCTGTCACTGACTGAAGCTCAATCCCTGTCACTGACTGAGATCCAATCCCTGTCACTGACTGAGATCCAATCCCTGTCACTGACTGAAGCTCAATCCCTGTCACTGACTGAGGTTCAATTCCTGTCACTGACTGAGATCCAATCCCTGTCACTGATTGAGATCCAATCCATGTCACTGACTGAGAATCAATTCCTGTCACTGACTGAGATTCAATCCCTATCACTGACTGAGGATCAATCCATCTCACTGACTGCGATTCAATCCCTGTCACTGAGTGAGATTCAATCCCTCTCACTGACTGAGATTCAATCCCTGTCACTGACTGAGGATCAGTCTCTGTCACTGATTGAGATTCAGTCCCTGTCACTGACTGAGATTCAATCCTTGTCACTGACTGAGGATCAATCCCTCTCACTGACTGAGATTCAATCCCTGTCACTGAGTGAGATTCAATCGCTGTCACTGACTGAGAATCAATCCCTGTCACTGACTGAGGATCAATCCCTGTTACTGATTGAGATTCAGTCCCTGTCACTGATTGAAATTCAATCCCAGTCACTGACTGAGATTCAATCCCTGTCACTGATTGAGATTCAATCCCGGTCACAGACTGAGATTCAATCCTTGTCACTGACTAAGAATCAAACCCTGCCACTGTCTGAGCTTCAATCCCTGTCACTGACTGAGATACAAACCCTGTCACTGACTGAGGATCAATCCCTGTCACTGACTGAGGTTCAATCCCTGTCACTGACTGAGGTTCAATCCCTGTCACAGACTGAGGTTCAATCCCTTTCATTGACTGAGGTTCAATCCCTGTCACTGACTGAGATTCAATTCCTGTCACTGACTGAGATTCAATCCCTGTCACTGACTGCATCTCAATCCCTGTCATTGACTGAGATTCAATCCCTGTCACTGAATGAGATTCAAACCCCGTCATTGACTGAGATTCAATCCCTGTGACTGATTGAGATTCAATCCCTGTCACTGACTGAGATTCAATCCCAGTCACTGACAGAGGATCAATCCGTGTCATGGACTGAGATACAATCCCTGCCACTGACTGAGGATCATTCCCTGTCACCCACTGAGATTCAATCCCTGTCACTGACTGAGATTCAATTCCTGTCACTGACTGAGGATCAATCCCTGACACTGATTGAGATCCAATCCCTGCCACTGACTGTGATTCAATCCCTGTCACTGACTGACGGTCAATCCATGTCACTGACTGAATCTCAATCCCTAACACTGACTGAGATTCAATCTCTGTTACTGACTGAGATTCAATCCCTGTCATTGACTGAGATTCAACCCCTGTCACTGATTGTGATTCAATCTCTGTTACTGACTGAGATTCAATCCCTGTCACTGATTGAGATTCAATACCTGTAACTGCCTGAGATACAATCCCTGTCACTGATTGAGATTCAATCACTGTCACTGACTGAGGTTCAATCCCTGTCACTGACTGAATCTCAATCCCTGTCACTGACTGAGGTTCAATCACTGTCACTGACTGAGGTTCAATCCCTGTCACTGACTGAGCTTCAATCCCTGTCACTGACTGAGGATCAATCCCTGTCACTGACTGACGTTCGCTCCCTGTCTTTGACTGAGCTTCAATCCCTGTCACTGACTGAGCTTCAATCCCTGTCACTGACTGAGATTCAAACCCTGTCACTGACTGAGATTCAATCCCTGGCACTGACTGAGATTCAATCCCTGTCACTGACTGAGTTTGAATCACTGTCACTGACTGAGCTTCAATTCCTGTCACTGACTGAGGATCAATCCCTGTCACTGACTAAGATTCAATCCCTGTCACTGACTGAGGATAATTCTCTGCCACTGACTGAGATTCAATCCCTGTCACAGACTGAGGTTCAATCCCTTTCACTGACTGAGATTCAATCCCTGTCACTGACTGAGGTTCAATCCCTGTCACTAACTGAGATTTAATCCCTGTCACTGACTGAGATTCAATACGTGTCACTGACTGAGCTTCAATTCCTTTCACTGACTGAGATTCAATCCCTGTCACTAACTGAGGGTCAATCCCTGTCACTGACTGAATCTCAAACACTGTCACTGACTGAGATTCAATTCCTGTCACTAACTGAGATTTAATCCCTGTCACTGACTGAGATTCATTCCCTGTCACTGACTGCGGATCAATCCATGTCACTGATTGCGATTCAAACCCTGTCTCTGACTGAGAATCAATCCCTGTCACAGACTGAGGATCAAATCCAGTCACTGACTGAGATTCAATACGTGTCACTGCCTGAGGATCAATCCCTGTCACTGGCTGAGCTTCAATCCCTGTCACAGACTTAGGTTCAATCCCTGTCACTAACTGAGATTCAATCCCTGTCACTGACTGAGATTCAATCCCTGTCAATGACTGAGGATCAATCCCTGTCTCTGACTGAGCTTCAATTCCTGTCACTGACATAGTTTCAATCCCTGTCACTGACTGAGATTCAATCCCTGTCACTGACTGAGAATCAATCCCTGTCACTGACTGAGGATCAAACCCTGTCACTGACTGAAATTCAATCCCTGTCACTGATTGAGAGTCAATCCCTGTGACAGACTGAGATTCTATCCCTGTCACTAAATGAAATTCAACCCCTGTCACTGACTGAGGTTCAATCCCCGTCACTAACAGAGATTCAGTCCCTGTCACTGATTGAGATACAATTCCTGTCACTGACTGAGATTCAATCCCTGTAACTGATTGAGATTCAATCCCTGTCACTGACTGAGGGTCAATCCCTGTCACTGACTAAGATTCAATCCCTGTCACTAAATGAGATTCAATCCCTGTCACTGACTGAAGCTCAATCCCTGTCACTGACTGAGGATCAATCACTGTCACTGACGGGAATTCAATCCCTGTCACTGATTGAGGTCCAATCCCTGTCACTGATTGAGATTCAGTCGCGGTCACTGACTGAGGTTCAATCACTGTCACTGACTGAGGTTCAATACCTGTCACTGACTGAGATTCAATCCCTGTAACTGATTGAGATTCAATCCCTGTCACTGACTGAGGTTCAATCACTGTCACTGACTGAGGTTCAATACCTGTCACTGACTGAGATTCAATCCCTGCCACTGACTGAGGTTCAATCCCTGTCACTGACTGAAGCTCAATCCCTGTCACTGACTGAGATCCAATCCCTGTCACTGACTGAAATTCAATCCCTGTCACTGACTGAAGCTCAATCCCTGTCACTGACTGAGGTTCAATTCCTGTCACTGACTGAGATCCAATCCCTGTCACTGATTGAGATCCAATCCATGTCACTGACTGAGACTCAATTCCTGTCACTGACTGAGATTCAATCCCTATCACTGACTGAGGATCAATCCATCTCACTGACAGAGATTCAATCCCTGTCACTGAGTGAGATTCAATCCCTGTCACTGACTGACGGTCAATCCATGTCACTGACTGAATCTCAATCACTGTCACTGACTGAGATTCAATCCCTGTAACTGATTGAGACTCAATCTCTGTTACTGACTGAGATTCAATCCCTGTCACTGATTGAGATTCAAAACCTGTCACTGCCTGAGATACAATCCCTGTCGCTGACTGAGGATCAATCCCTGTCACTGACAGTGGTTCAATCCCTGTCACTGACTGAGATTCACTCCCTGTCACTGACTGACGTTCGCTCCATGTCTTTGACTGAGCTTCAATCCCTGACACTGACTGACGATCAATCCCTGACACTGATTGAGATCCAATCCCTGCCACTGACTGTGATTCAATCCCTGTCACTGACTGAGGTTCAATCCCTGTCACTAACTGAGATTCAATCCCTGTCACTAACTGAGGGTCAATCCCTGTCACTGACTGAATCTCAGACACCGTCCCTGACTGAGATTCATTCCCAGTTACTGATTGAGATTCAATCCCTGTCACAGACTGAGATCCAATCCCTGTCACTGACTGACTTTCGCTCCCTGTCTTTGACTGAGCTTCAATCCCTGTCAATGACTGAGGATCAATCCCTGTCTCTGACTGAGCTTCAATTCCTGTCACTGACATAGTTTCAATCCCTGTCACTGACTGAGATTCAATCCCTGTCACTGACTGAGAATCAATCCCTGTCACTGACTGAGGATCAAACCCTGTCACTGACTGAAATTCAATCCCTGTCACTGATTGAGAGTCAATCCCTGTGACTGACTGAGATTCTATCCCTGTCACTAAATGAAATTCAACCCCTGTCACTGACTGAGGTTCAATCCCCGTCACTAACAGAGATTCAGTCCCTGTCACTGATTGAGATACAATTCCTGTCACTGACTGAGATTCAATCCCTGTAACTGATTGAGATTCAATCCCTGTCACTGACTGAGGGTCAATCCCTGTCACTGACTAAGATTCAATCCCTGTCACTAAATGAGATTCAATCCCTGTCACTGACTGAAGCTCAATCCCTGTCACTGACTGAGGATCAATCACTGTCACTGACGGGAATTCAATCCCTGTCATTGATTGAGGTCCAATCCCTGTCACTGATTGAGATTCAGTCGCGGTCACTGACTGAGGTTCAATCACTGTCACTGACTGAGGTTCAATACCTGTCACTGACTGAGATTCAATCCCTGTCACTGACTGAGGTTCAATCACTGTCACTGACTGAGGTTCAATACCTGTCACTGACTGAGATTCAATCCCTGCCACTGACTGAGGTTCAATCCCTGTCACTGACTGAAGCTCAATCCCTGTCACTGACTGAGATCCAATCCCTGTCACTGACTGAGATCCAATCCCTGTCACTGACTGAAGCTCAATCCCTGTCACTGACTGAGGTTCAATTCCTGTCACTGACTGAGATCCAATCCCTGTCACTGATTGAGATCCAATCCATGTCACTGACTGAGAATCAATTCCTGTCACTGACTAAGATTCAATCCCTATCACTGACTGAGGATCAATCCATCTCACTGACAGAGATTCAATCCCTGTCACTGAGTGAGATTCAATCCCTCTCACTGACTGAGATTCAATCCCTGTCACTGACTGAGGATCAGTCTCTGTCACTGATTGAGATTCAGTCCCTGTCACTGACTGAGATTCAATCCTTGTCACTGACTGAGGATCAATCCCTCTCACTGACTGAGATTCAATCCCTGTCACTGAGTGAGATTCAATCGCTGTCACTGACTGAGAATCAATCCCTGTCACTGACTGAGGATCAATCCCTGTTACTGATTGAGATTCAGTCCCTGTCACTGATTGAAATTCAATCCCAGTCACTGACTGAGATTCAATCCCTGTCACTGATTGAGATTCAATCCCGGTCACAGACTGAGATTCAATCCCTGTCACTGACTAAGAATCAAACCCTGCCACTGTCTGAGCTTCAATCCCTGTCACTGACTGAGATACAAACCCTGTCACTGACTGAGGATCAATCCCTGTCACTGACTGAGGTTCAATCCCTGTCACTGACTGAGGTTCAATCCCTGTCACAGACTGAGGTTCAATCCCTTTCATTGACTGAGGTTCAATCCCTGTCACTGACTGAGATTCAATTCCTGTCACTGACTGAGATTCAATCCCTGTCACTGACTGCATCTCAATCCCTGTCATTGACTGAGATTCAATCCCTGTCACTGAATGAGATTCAAACTCCGTCATTGACTGAGATTCAATCCCTGTGACTGATTGAGATTCAATCCCTGTCACTGACTGAGATTCAATCCCAGTCACTGACAGAGGATCAATCCGTGTCATGGACTGAGATACAATCCCTGCCACTGACTGAGGATCATTCCCTGTCACCCACTGAGATTCAATCCCTGTCACTGACTGAGATTCAATTCCTGTCACTGACTGAGGATCAATCCCTGACACTGATTGAGATCCAATCCCTGCCACTGACTGTGATTCAATCCCTGTCACTGACTGACGGTCAATCCATGTCACTAACTGAATCTCAATCCCTAACACTGACTGAGATTCAATCTCTGTTACTGACTGAGATTCAATCCCTGTCATTGACTGAGATTCAACCCCTGTCACTGATTGTGATTCAATCTCTGTTACTGACTGAGATTCAATCCCTGTCACTGATTGAGATTCAATACCTGTAACTGCCTGAGATACAATCCCTGTCACTGATTGAGATTCAATCACTGTCACTGACTGAGGTTCAATCCCTGTCACTGACTGAATCTCAATCCCTGTCACTGACTGAGGTTCAATCACTGTCACTGACTGAGGTTCAATCCCTGTCACTGACTGAGCTTCAATCCCTGTCACTGACTGAGGATCAATCCCTGTCACTGACTGACGTTCGCTCCCTGTCTTTGACTGAGCTTCAATCCCTGTCACTGACTGAGCTTCAATCCCTGTCACTGACTGAGATTCAATCCCTGTCACTGACTGAGATTCAATCCCTGTCACTGACTGAGATTCAATCCCTGTCCCTGACTGAGTTTGAATCACTGTCACTGACTGAGCTTCAATTCCTGTCACTGACTGAGGATCAATCCCTGTCACTGACTAAGATTCAATCCCTGTCACTGACTGAGGATAATTCTCTGCCACTGACTGAGATTCAATCCCTGTCACAGACTGAGGTTCAATCCCTTTCACTGACTGAGATTCAATCCCTGTCACTGACTGAGGTTCAATCCCTGTCACTAACTGAGATTCAATCCCTGTCACTGACTGAGATTCAATACGTGTCACTGACTGAGCTTCAATTCCTTTCACTGACTGAGATTCAATCCCTGTCACTAACTGAGGGTCAATCCCTGTCACTGACTGAATCTCAAACACTGTCACTGACTGAGATTCAATTCCTGTCACTAACTGAGATTTAATCCCTGTCACTGACTGAGATTCATTCCCTGTCACTGACTGCGGATCAATCCATGTCACTGATTGCGATTCAAACACTGTCTCTGACTGAGAATCAATCCCTGTCACAGACTGAGGATCAAATCCAGTCACTGACTGAGATTCAATACGTGTCACTGCCTGAGGATCAATCCCTGTCACTGGCTGAGCTTCAATCCCTGTCACAGACTTAGGTTCAATCCCTGTCACTAACTGAGATTCAATCCCTGTCACTGACTGAGATTCAATCCCTGTCAATGACTGAGGATCAATCCCTGTCTCTGACTGAGCTTCAATTCCTGTCACTGACATAGTTTCAATCCCTGTCACTGACTGAGATTCAATCCCTGTCACTGACTGAGAATCAATCCCTGTCACTGACTGAGGATCAAACCCTGTCACTGACTGAAATTCAATCCCTGTCACTGATTGAGAGTCAATCCCTGTGACTGACTGAGATTCTATCCCTGTCACTAAATGAAATTCAACCCCTGTCACTGACTGAGGTTCAATCCCCGTCACTAACAGAGATTCAGTCCCTGTCACTGATTGAGATACAATTCCTGTCACTGACTGAGATTCAATCGCTGTAACTGATTGAGATTCAATCCCTGTCACTGACTGAGGGTCAATCCCTGTCACTGACTAAGATTCAATCCCTGTCACTAAATGAGATTCAATCCCTGTCACTGACTGAAGCACAATACCTGTCACTGACTGAGGATCAATCACTGTCACTGACGGGAATTCAATCCCTGTCACTGATTGAGGTCCAATCCCTGTCACTGATTGAGATTCAGTCGCGGTCACTGACTGAGGTTCAATCACTGTCACTGACTGAGGTTCAATACCTGTCACTGACTGAGATTCAATCCCTGTAACTGATTGAGATTCAATCCCTGTCACTGACTGAGGTTCAATCACTGTCACTGACTGAGGTTCAATACCTGTCACTGACTGAGATTCAATCCCTGCCACTGACTGAGGTTCAATCCCTGTCACTGACTGAAGCTCAATCCCTGTCACTGACTGAGATCCAATCCCTGTCACTGACTGAAATTCAATCCCTGTCACTGACTGAAGCTCAATCCCTGTCACTGACTGAGGTTCAATTCCTGTCACTGACTGAGATCCAATCCCTGTCACTGATTGAGATCCAATCCATGTCACTGACTGAGAATCAATTCCTGTCACTGACTGAGATTCAATCCCTATCACTGACTGAGGATCAATCCATCTCACTGACAGAGATTCAATCCCTGTCACTGAGTGAGATTCAATCCCTCTCACTGACTGAGATTCAATCCCTGCCACTGACTGAGATTCAATCCCTGTCACTGACTGACGGTCAATCCATGTCACTGACTGAATCTCAATCACTGTCACTGACTGAGATTCAATCCCTGTAACTGATTGAGACTCAATCTCTGTTACTGACTGAGATTCAATCCCTGTCACTGATTGAGATTCAATACCTGTCACTGCCTGAGATACAATCCCTGTCGCTGACTGAGGATCAATCCCTGTCACTGACAGTGGTTCAATCCCTGTCACTGACTGAGATTCACTCCCTGTCACTGACTGACGTTCGCTCCATGTCTTTGACTGAGCTTCAATCCCTGACACTGACTGACGATCAATCCCTGACACTGATTGAGATCCAATCCCTGCCACTGACTGTGATTCAATCCCTGTCACTGACTGAGGTTCAATCCCTGTCACTAACTGAGATTCAATCCCTGTCACTAACTGAGGGTCAATCCCTGTCACTGACTGAATCTCAGACACCGTCCCTGACTGAGATTCATTCCCAGTTACTGATTGAGATTCAATCCCTGTCACAGACTGAGATCCAATCCCTGTCACTGACTGACTTTCGCTCCCTGTCTTTGACTGAGCTTCAATCCCTGACACTGACTGACGATCAATCCCTGACACTGATTGAGAGCCAATCCCTGCCACTGACTGTGATTCAATCCCTGTCACTGGCTGAGGCTCAATCCTTGTCACTGACTGAATCACAAACACTGTCACTGACTGAGATTCAATTCCTGTCACTGACTGAGTTTCAATCACTATCACTGACTGAGCTTCAATTCCTGTCACTGACTGAGGATCAATCCCTGTCACTGACAGAGATTCAATCCCTGTCACTGACTGAGAATCAATCCCGTCACTGACTGAGGTTCAATCCCTGTCACTGACTGAGAGACAATCCCTGACACTGATTGAGATTCAATCCCTGTCAATGACTGAGATTCAATCCCTGTCACTGATTGAGATTCAATCCCTGTCACTGACTGACGATCAAAACCTGTCACTGACTGAGACTCAATCCCTGTCACTGACTGAGATTCCATCCCTGTCACTGACTGAGGTTCTCTCCCTGTCTCAGACTGAGGATCAATCCGTGTCATGGACTGAGATTCAATGCCTGTCACTGATTGAGATTCAGTCTCGGTCACTGACTGAGGTTCAATCCCTGTCACTGACTGAGGTTCACTCACTGTCACTGACTGAAATTCAATCCCTGTCACTGACTGAAGCTCAATCCCTGTCAGTGATTGAGATCCAATCCCTGTCACTGACTGAGATTCAATCCCTGCCACTGACTGAGATTCAATCCCTCTCTCTGACTGAGGTTCACTCCCTGTCACTGACTGAGCTTCAATCCCTGTCACTGACTGAGATCCAATCCCTGTCACTGACTGAAATTCAATCCCTGTCACTGACTGAAGCTCAATCCCTGTCACTGACTGAGGTTCAATCCCTGTCACTGACTGAGATCCAATCCCTGTCACTGATTGAGATCCAATCCATGTCACTGACTGAGAATCACTTCCTGTCACTGACTGAGATTCAATCCCTATCACTGACTGAGGATCAATCCATCTCACTGACTGCGATTCAATCCCTGTCACTGAGTGAGATTCAATCCCTCTCACTGACTGAGATTCAATCCCTGTCACTGACTGAGGATCAGTCTCTGTCACTGATTGAGATTCAGTCCCTGTCACTGACTGAGATTCAATCCTTGTCACTGACTGAGGATCAATCCCTCTCACTGACTGAGATTCAATCCCTGTCACTGAGTGAGATTCAATCGCTGTCACTGACTGAGAATCAATCCCTGTCACTGACTGAGGATCAATCCCTGTTACTGATTGAGATTCAGTCCCTGTCACTGATTGAAATTCAATCCCAGTCACTGACTGAGATTCAATCCCTGTCACTGATTGAGATTCAATCCCTGTCACAGACTGAGATTCAATCCCTGTCACTGACTAAGAATCAAACCCTGCCACTGTCTGAGCTTCAATCCCTGTCACTGACTGAGATACAAACCCTGTCACTGACAGAGATTCAATCCCTGTCACTGACTGAGGTTCAATCCCTGTCACTGACTGAGGTTCAATCCCTGTCACAGACTGTGGTTCAATCCCTTTCATTGACTGAGGTTCAATACCTGTCACTGACTGAGATTCAATTCCTGTCACTGACTGAGATTCAATCCCTGTCACTGACTGCATCTCAATCCCTGTCATTGACTGAGATTCAATCCCTGTCACTGAATGAGATTCAAACCCCGTCATTGACTGAGATTCAATCCCTGTCACTGACTGAGATTCAATCCCTGTCACTGACTGAGAATCAATCCCTGTCACTGACTGAGGATCAAACCCTGTCACTGACTGAAATTCAATCCCTGTCACTGATTGAGAGTCAATCCCTGTGACTGACTGAGATTCTATCCCTGTCACTAAATGAAATTCAACCCCTGTCACTGACTGAGGTTCAATCCCTGTAACTGACTGAGGTTCAATCCCTGTCACTGACTGAAGCTCAATCCCTGTCACTGACTGTGATCCAATCCCTGTCACTGACTGAAATTCAATCCCTGTCACTGACTGAAGCTCAATCCCTGTCACTGACTGAGGTTCAATTCCTGTCACTGACTGAGATCCAATCCCTGTCACTGATTGAGATCCAATCCATGTCACTGACTGAGAATCAATTCCTGTCACTGACTGAGAATCAATCCCTGTCACTGACAGAGATTCAATCCCTGTCACTGAGTGAGATTCAATCCCTCTCACTGACTGAGATTCAATCCCTGCCACTGACTGAGATTCAATCCCTGTCACTGACTGACGGTCAATCCATGTCACTGACTGAATCTCAATCACTGTCACTGACTGAGATTCAATCCCTGTAACTGATTGAGACTCAATCTCTGTTACTGACTGAGATTCAATCCCTGTCACTGATTGAGATTCAAAACCTGTCACTGCCTGAGATACAATCCCTGTCGCTGACTGAGGATCAATCCCTGTCACTGACAGTGGTTCAATCCCTGTCACTGACTGAGATTCACTCCCTGTCACTGACTGACGTTCGCTCCATGTCTTTGACTGAGCTTCAATCCCTGACACTGACTGACGATCAATCCCTGACAATGATTGAGATCCAATCCCTGCCACTGACTGTGATTCAATCCCTGTCACTGACTGAGGGTCAATCCTTGTCACTGACTGAATCTCAAACACTGTTGCTGACTGAGATTCAATACCTGTCACTGACTGAGTTTCAATCCCTGTCACTGACTGAGCTTCAATTCCTGTCACTGACTGAGGATCAATCCCTGTCACTGACTGAGATTCACTCCCTGTCACTGACTGACGTTCGCTCCATGTCTTTGACTGAGCTTCAATCCCTGACACTGACTGACGATCAATCCCTGACACTGATTGAGATCCAATCCATGCCACTGACTGTGATTCAATCCCTGTCACTGACTGAGGTTCAATCCCTGTCACTAACTGAGATTCAATCCCTGTCACTAACTGAGGGTCAATCCCTGTCACTGACTGAATCTCAGACACCGTCCCTGACTGAGATTCATTCCCAGTTACTGATTGAGATTCAATCCCTGTCACAGACTGAGATCCAATCCCTGTCACTGACTGACTTTCGCTCCCTGTCTTTGACTGAGCTTCAATCCCTGACACTGACTGACGATCAATCCCTGACACTGATTGAGAGCCAATCCCTGCCACTGACTGTGAGTCAATCCTTGTCACTGGCTGAGGCTCAATCCTTGTCACTGACTGAATCACAAACACTGTCACTGACTGAGATTCAATTCCTGTCACTGACTGAGTTTCAATCACTATCACTGACTGAGCTTCAATTCCTGTCACTGACTGAGGATCAATCCCTGTCACTGACAGAGATTCAATCCCTGTCACTGACTGAGAATCAATCCCGTCACTGACTGAGGTTCAATCCCTGTCACTGACTGAGAGACAATCCCTGACACTGATTGAGATTCAATCCCTGTCAATGACTGAGATTCAATCCCTGTCACTAAATGAGATTCAATCCCTGTCACTGACTGAAGCTCAATCCCTGACACTGACTGAGGATCATTCCCTGTCACTGACGGGAATTCAATCCCTGTCACTGATTGAGATTCAATCCCTGTCACTGACTGACGATCAAAACCTGTCACTGACTGAGACTCAATCCCTGTCACTGACTGAGATTCCATCCCTGTCACTGACTGAGGTTCTCTCCCTGTCTCAGACTGAGGATCAATCCGTGTCATGGACTGAGATTCAATGCCTGTCACTGATTGAGATTCAGTCTCGGTCACTGACTGAGGTTCAATCCCTGTCACTGACTGAGGTTCACTCACTGTCACTGACTGAAATTCAATCCCTGTCACTGACTGAAGCTCAATCCCTGTCACTGACTGAGATTCAATCCCTGCCACTGACTGAGATTCAATCCCTCTCTCTGACTGAGGTTCACTCCCTGTCACTGACTGAGCTTCAATCCCTGTCACTGACTGAGATCCAATCCCTGTCACTGACTGAAATTCAATCCCTGTCACTGACTGAAGCTCAATCCCTGTCACTGACTGAGGTTCAATCCCTGTCACTGACTGAGATCCAATCCCTGTCACTGATTGAGATCCAATCCATGTCACTGACTGAGAATCAATTCCTGTCACTGACTGAGATTCAATCCCTATCACTGACTGAGGATCAATCCATCTCACTGACTGCGATTCAATCCCTGTCACTGAGTGAGATTCAATCCCTCTCACTGACTGAGATTCAATCCCTGTCACTGACTGAGGATCAGTCTCTGTCACTGATTGAGATTCAGTCCCTGTCACTGACTGAGATTCAATCCTTGTCACTGACTGAGGATCAATCCCTCTCACTGACTGAGATTCAATCCCTGTCATTGAGTGAGATTCAATCGCTGTCACTGACTGAGAATCAATCCCTGTCACTGACTGAGGATCAATCCCTGTTACTGATTGAGATTCAGTCCCTGTCACTGATTGAAATTCAATCCCAGTCACTGACTGAGATTCAATCCCTGTCACTGATTGAGATTCAATCCCTGTCACAGACTGAGATTCAATCCCTGTCACTGACTAAGAATCAAACCCTGCCACTGTCTGAGCTTCAATCCCTGTCACTGACTGAGATACAAACCCTGTCACTGACTGAGGATCAATCCCTGTCACTGACTGAGGTTCAATCCCTGTCACTGACTGAGGTTCAATCCCTGTCACAGACTGAGGTTCAATCCCTTTCATTGACTGAGGTTGAATACCTCTCACTGACTGAGATTCAATTCCTGTCACTGACTGAGATTCAATCCCTGTCACTGACTGCATCTCAATCCCTGTCATTGACTGAGATTCAATCCCTGTCACTGAATGAGATTCAAACCCCGTCATTGACTGAGATTCAATCCCTGTGACTGATTGAGATTCAATCCCTGTCACTGACTGAGATTCAATCCCAGTCACTGACAGAGGATCAATCCGTGTCATGGACTGAGATACAATCCCTGCCACTGACTGAGGATCATTCCCTGTCACCCACTGGGATTCAATCCCTGTCACTGACTGAATCTCAAACACTGTCACTGACTGTGATTCATTCGCTGTTACTGACTGAAATTCAATCCCTGTCACTGACTCAGCACCAAAACCTGTCACTGACTGAGATTCAATCCCTGTCAATGACTGAGGATCAATCCCTGTCTCTGACTGAGCTTCAATTCCTGTCACTGACATAGTTTCAATCCCTGTCACTGACTGAGATTCAATCCCTGTCACTGACTGAGAATCAATCCCTGTCACTGACTGAGGATCAAACCCTGTCACTGACTGAAATTCAATCCCTGTCACTGATTGAGAGTCAATCCCTGTGACTGACTGAGATTCTATCCCTGTCACTAAATGAAATTCAACCCCTGTCACTGACTGAGGTTCAATCCCCGTCACTAACAGAGATTCAGTCCCTGTCACTGATTGAGATACAATTCCTGTCACTGACTGAGATTCAATCCCTGTAACTGATTGAGATTCAATCCCTGTCACTGACTGAGGGTCAATCCCTGTCACTGACTAAGATTCAATCCCTGTCACTAAATGAGATTCAATCCCTGTCACTGACTGAAGCTCAATCCCTGTCACTGACTGAGGATCAATCACTGTCACTGACGGGAATTCAATCCCTGTCACTGATTGAGGTCCAATCCCTGTCACTGATTGAGATTCAGTCGCGGTCACTGACTGAGGTTCAATCACTGTCACTGACTGAGGTTCAATACCTGTCACTGACTGAGATTCAATCCCTGTAACTGATTGAGATTCAATCCCTGTCACTGACTGAGGTTCAATCACTGTCACTGACTGAGGTTCAATACCTGTCACTGACTGAGATTCAATCCCTGCCACTGACTGAGGTTCAATCCCTGTCACTGACTGAAGCTCAATCCCTGTCACTGACTGAGATCCAATCCCTGTCACTGACTGAGATCCAATCCCTGTCACTGACTGAAGCTCAATCCCTGTCACTGACTGAGGTTCAATTCCTGTCACTGACTGAGATCCAATCCCTGTCACTGATTGAGATCCAATCCATGTCACTGACTGAGAATCAATTCCTGTCACTGACTGAGATTCAATCCCTATCACTGACTGAGGATCAATCCATCTCACTGACTGCGATTCAATCCCTGTCACTGAGTGAGATTCAATCCCTCTCACTGACTGAGATTCAATCCCTGTCACTGACTGAGGATCAGTCTCTGTCACTGATTGAGATTCAGTCCCTGTCACTGACTGAGATTCAATCCTTGTCACTGACTGAGGATCAATCCCTCTCACTGACTGAGATTCAATCCCTGTCACTGAGTGAGATTCAATCGCTGTCACTGACTGAGAATCAATCCCTGTCACTGATTGAGGATCAATCCCCGTTACTGATTGAGATTCAGTCCCTGTCACTGATTGAAATTCAATCCCAGTCACTGACTGAGATTCAATCCCTGTCACTGATTGAGATTCAATCCCGGTCACAGACTGAGATTCAATCCCTGTCACTGACTAAGAATCAAACCCTGCCACTGTCTGAGCTTCAATCCCTGTCACTGACTGAGATACAAACCCTGTCACTGACTGAGGATCAATCCCTGTCACTGACTGAGGTTCAATCCCTGTCACTGACTGAGGTTCAATCCCTGTCACAGACTGAGGTTCAATCCCTTTCATTGACTGAGGTTCAATCCCTGTCACTGACTGAGATTCAATTCCTGTCACTGACTGAGATTCAATCCCTGTCACTGACTGCATCTCAATCCCTGTCATTGACTGAGATTCAATCCCTGTCACTGAATGAGATTCAAACCCCGTCATTGACTGAGATTCAATCCCTGTGACTGATTGAGATTCAATCCCTGTCACTGACTGAGATTCAATCCCAGTCACTGACAGAGGATCAATCCGTGTCATGGACTGAGATACAATCCCTGCCACTGACTGAGGATCATTCCCTGTCACCCACTGAGATTCAATCCCTGTCACTGACTGAGATTCAATTCCTGTCACTGACTGAGGATCAATCCCTGACACTGATTGAGATCCAATCCCTGCCACTGACTGTGATTCAATCCCTGTCACTGACTGACGGTCAATCCATGTCACTGACTGAATCTCAATCCCTAACACTGACTGAGATTCAATCTCTGTTACTGACTGAGATTCAATCCCTGTCATTGACTGAGATTCAACCCCTGTCACTGATTGTGATTCAATCTCTGTTACTGACTGAGATTCAATCCCTGTCACTGATTGAGATTCAATACCTGTAACTGCCTGAGATACAATCCCTGTCACTGATTGAGATTCAATCACTGTCACTGACTGAGGTTCAATCCCTGTCACTGACTGAATCTCAATCCCTGTCACTGACTGAGGTTCAATCACTGTCACTGACTGAGGTTCAATCCCTGTCACTGACTGAGCTTCAATCCCTGTCACTGACTGAGGATCAATCCCTGTCACTGACTGACGTTCGCTCCCTGTCTTTGACTGAGCTTCAATCCCTGTCACTGACTGAGCTTCAATCCCTGTCACTGACTGAGATTCAATCCCTGTCACTGACTGAGATTCAATCCCTGTCACTGACTGAGATTCATCCCCTGTCACTGACTGAGTTTAAATCACTGTCACTGACTGAGCTTCAATTCCTGTCACTGACTGAGGATCAATCCCTGTCACTGACTAAGATTCAATCCCTGTCACTGACTGAGGATAATTCTCTGCCACTGACTGAGATTCAATCCCTGTCACAGACTGAGGTTCAATCCCTTTCACTGACTGAGATTCAATCCCTGTCACTGACTGAGGTTCAATCCCTGTCACTAACTGAGATTTAATCCCTGTCACTGACTGAGATTCAATACGTGTCACTGACTGAGCTTCAATTCCTTTCACTGACTGAGATTCAATCCCTGTCACTAACTGAGGGTCAATCCCTGTCACTGACTGAATCTCAAACACTGTCACTGACTGAGATTCAATTCCTGTCACTAACTGAGATTTAATCCCTGTCACTGACTGAGATTCATTCCCTGTCACTGACTGCGGATCAATCCATGTCACTGATTGCGATTCAAACCCTGTCTCTGACTGAGAATCAATCCCTGTCACAGACTGAGGATCAAATCCAGTCACTGACTGAGATTCAATACGTGTCACTGCCTGAGGATCAATCCCTGTCACTGGCTGAGCTTCAATCCCTGTCACAGACTTAGGTTCAATCCCTGTCACTAACTGAGATTCAATCCCTGTCACTAATTGAGGGTCAATCCCTGTCAATGACTGAGGTTCAATCCCTGTCACTGACTGAGAGACAATCCCTGACACTGATTGAGATTCAATCCCTGTCAATGACTGAGATTCAATCCCTGTCACTAAATGAGATTCAATCCCTGTCACTGACTGAAGCTCAATCCCTGACACTGACTGAGGATCATTCTCTGTCACTGACGGGAATTCAATCCCTGTCACTGATTGAGATTCAATCCCTGTCACTGACTGACGATCAAAACCTGTCACTGACTGAGACTCAATCCCTGTCACTGACTGAGATTCCATCCCTGTCACTGACTGAGGTTCTCTCCCTGTCTCAGACTGAGGATCAATCCATGTCATGGACTGAGATTCAATGCCTGTCACTGATTGAGATTCAGTCTCGGTCACTGACTGAGGTTCAATCCCTGTCACTGACTGAGGTTCACTCACTGTCACTGACTGAAATTCAATCCCTGTCACTGACTGAAGCTCAATCCCTGTCACTGACTGAGATTCAATCCCTGCCACTGACTGAGATTCAATCCCTCTCTCTGACTGAGATTCAATCCCTGCCACTGACTGAGATTCAATCCCTCTCTCTGACTGAGGTTCACTCCCTGTCACTGACTGAGCTTCAATCCCTGTCACTGACTGAGATCCAATCCCTGTCACTGATTGAAATTCAATCCCTGTCACTGACTGAAGCTCAATCCCTGTCACTGACTGAGGTTCAATCCCTGTCACTGACTGAGATCCAATCCCTGTCACTGATTGAGATCCAATCCATGTCACTGACTGAGACTCAATCCCTGTCACTGACTGAGATTCCATCCCTGTCACTGACTGAGGTTCTCTCCCTGTCTCAGACTGAGGATCAATCCGTGTCATGGACTGAGATTCAATGCCTGTCACTGATTGAGATTCAGTCTCGGTCACTGACTGAGGTTCAATCGCTGTCACTGACTGAGGTTCACTCACTGTCACTGACTGAAATTCAATCCCTGTCACTGACTGAAGCTCAATCCCTGTCACTGACTGAGATTCAATCCCTGCCACTGACTGAGATTCAATCCCTCTCTCTGACTGAGGTTCACTCCCTGTCACTGACTGAGATTCAATCCCTGCCACTGACTGAGATTCAATCCCTCTCTCTGACTGAGGTTCACTCCCTGTCACTGACTGAGCTTCAATCCCTGTCACTGACTGAGATCCAATCCCTGTCACTGATTGAAATTCAATCCCTGTCACTGACTGAAGCTCAATCCCTGTCACTGACTGAGGTTCAATCCCTGTCACTGACTGAGATCCAATCCCTGTCACTGATTGAGATCCAATCCATGTCACTGACTGAGAATCAATTCCTGTCACTGACTGAGATTCAATCCCTATCACTGACTGAGGATCAATCCATCTCACTGACTGCGATTCAATCCCTGTCACTGAGTGAGATTCAATCCCTCTCACTGACTGAGATTCAATCCCTGTCACTGACTGAGGATCAGTCTCTGTCACTGATTGAGATTCAGTCCCTGTCACTGACTGAGATTCAATCCTTGTCACTGACTGAGGATCAATCCCTCTCACTGACTGAGATTCAATCCCTGTCACTGAGTGAGATTCAATCGCTGTCACTGACTGAGAATCAATCCCTGTCACTGACTGAGGATCAATCCCTGTTACTGATTGAGATTCAGTCCCTGTCACTGATTGAAATTCAATCCCAGTCACTGACTGAGATTCAATCCCTGTCACTGATTGAGATTCAATCCCTGTCAAAGACTGAGATTCAATCCCTGTCACTGACTAAGAATCAAACCCTGCCACTGTCTGAGCTTCAATCCCTGTCACTGACTGAGATACAAACCCTGTCACTGACTGAGGATCAATCCCTGTCACAGACTGAGGTTCAATCCCTTTCATTGACTGAGGTTCAATACCTGTCACTGACTGAGATTCAATTCCTGTCACTGACTGAGATTCAATCCCTGTCACTGACTGCATCTCAATCCCTGTCATTGACTGAGATTCAATCCCTGTCACTGAATGAGATTCAAACCCCGTCATTGACTGAGATTCAATCCCTGTGACTGATTGAGATTCAATCCCTGTCACTGACTGAGATTCAATCCCAGTCACTGACAGAGGATCATTCCCTGTCACCCACTGGGATTCAATCCCTGTCACTGACTGAATCTCAAACACTGTCACTGACTGTGATTCATTCGCTGTTACTGATTGAGATTCAATCCCTGTCACTGACTCAGCACCAAAACCTGTCACTGACTGAGATTCAATCCCTGTCAATGACTGAGGATCAATCCCTGTCTCTGACTGAGCTTCAATTCCTGTCACTGACATAGTTTCAATCCCTGTCACTGACTGAGATTCAATCCCTGTCACTGACTGAGAATCAATCCCTGTCACTGACTGAGGATCAAACCCTGTCACTGACTGAAATTCAATCCCTGTCACTGATTGAGATTCAATCCCTGTCACTGACTGACGATCAAAACCTGTCACTGACTGAGACTCAATCCCTGTCACTGACTGAGATTCCATCCCTGTCACTGACTGAGGTTCTCTCCCTGTCTCAGACTGAGGATCAATCCGTGTCATGGACTGAGATTCAATGCCTGTCACTGATTGAGATTCAGTCTCGGTCACTGACTGAGGTTCAATCGCTGTCACTGACTGAGGTTCACTCACTGTCACTGACTGAAATTCAATCCCTGTCACTGACTGAAGCTCAATCCCTGTCACTGACTGAGATTCAATCCCTGCCACTGACTGAGATTCAATCCCTCTCTCTGACTGAGGTTCACTCCCTGTCACTGACTGAGCTTCAATCCCTGTCACTGACTGAGATCCAATCCCTGTCACTGATTGAAATTCAATCCCTGTCACTGACTGAAGCTCAATCCCTGTCACTGACTGAGGTTCAATCCCTGTCACTGACTGAGATCCAATCCCTGTCACTGATTGAGATCCAATCCATGTCACTGACTGAGAATCAATTCCTGTCACTGACTGAGATTCAATCCCTATCACTGACTGAGGATCAATCCATCTCACTGACTGCGATTCAATCCCTGTCACTGAGTGAGATTCAATCCCTCTCACTGACTGAGATTCAATCCCTGTCACTGACTGAGGATCAGTCTCTGTCACTGATTGAGATTCAGTCCCTGTCACTGACTGAGATTCAATCCTTGTCACTGACTGAGGATCAATCCCTCTCACTGACTGAGATTCAATCCCTGTCACTGAGTGAGATTCAATCGCTGTCACTGACTGAGAATCAATCCCTGTCACTGACTGAGGATCAATCCCTGTTACTGATTGAGATTCAGTCCCTGTCACTGATTGAAATTCAATCCCAGTCACTGACTGAGATTCAATCCCTGTCACTGATTGAGATTCAATCCCTGTCACAGACTGAGATTCAATCCCTGTCACTGACTAAGAATCAAAGCCTGCCACTGTCTGAGCTTCAATCCCTGTCACTGACTGAGATACAAACCCTGTCACTGACTGAGGATCAATCCCTGTCACAGACTGAGGTTCAATCCCTTTCATTGACTGAGGTTCAATACCTGTCACTGACTGAGATTCAATTCCTGTCACTGACTGAGATTCAATCCCTGTCACTGACTGCATCTCAATCCCTGTCATTGACTGAGATTCAATCCCTGTCACTGAATGAGATTCAAACCCCGTCATTGACTGAGATTCAATCCCTGTGACTGATTGAGATTCAATCCCTGTCACTGACTGAGATTCAATCCCAGTCACTGACAGAGGATCATTCCCTGTCACCCACTGGGATTCAATCCCTGTCACTGACTGAATCTCAAACACTGTCACTGACTGTGATTCATTCGCTGTTACTGATTGAGATTCAATCCCTGTCACTGACTCAGCACCAAAACCTGTCACTGACTGAGATTCAATCCCTGTCAATGACTGAGGATCAATCCCTGTCTCTGACTGAGCTTCAATTCCTGTCACTGACATAGTTTCAATCCCTGTCACTGACTGAGATTCAATCCCTGTCACTGACTGAGAATCAATCCCTGTCACTGACTGAGGATCAAACCCTGTCACTGACTGAAATTCAATCCCTGTCACTGATTGAGATTCAATCCCTGTCACTGACTGACGATCAAAACCTGTCACTGACTGAGACTCAATCCCTGTCACTGACTGAGATTCCATCCCTGTCACTGACTGAGGTTCTCTCCCTGTCTCAGACTGAGGATCAATCCGTGTCATGGACTGAGATTCAATGCCTGTCACTGATTGAGATTCAGTCTCGGTCACTGACTGAGGTTCAATCGCTGTCACTGACTGAGGTTCACTCACTGTCACTGACTGAAATTCAATCCCTGTCACTGACTGAAGCTCAATCCCTGTCACTGACTGAGATTCAATCCCTGCCACTGACTGAGATTCAATCCCTCTCTCTGACTGAGGTTCACTCCCTGTCACTGACTGAGCTTCAATCCCTGTCACTGACTGAGATCCAATCCCTGTCACTGATTGAAATTCAATCCCTGTCACTGACTGAAGCTCAATCCCTGTCACTGACTGAGGTTCAATCCCTGTCACTGACTGAGATCCAATCCCTGTCACTGATTGAGATCCAATCCATGTCACTGACTGAGAATCAATTCCTGTCACTGACTGAGATTCAATCCCTATCACTGACTGAGGATCAATCCATCTCACTGACTGCGATTCAATCCCTGTCACTGAGTGAGATTCAATCCCTCTCACTGACTGAGATTCAATCCCTGTCACTGACTGAGGATCAGTCTCTGTCACTGATTGAGATTCAGTCCCTGTCACTGACTGAGATTCAATCCTTGTCACTGACTGAGGATCAATCCCTCTCACTGACTGAGATTCAATCCCTGTCACTGAGTGAGATTCAATCGCTGTCACTGACTGAGAATCAATCCCTGTCACTGACTGAGGATCAATCCCTGTTACTGATTGAGATTCAGTCCCTGTCACTGATTGAAATTCAATCCCAGTCACTGACTGAGATTCAATCCCTGTCACTGATTGAGATTCAATCCCTGTCACAGACTGAGATTCAATCCCTGTCACTGACTAAGAATCAAACCCTGCCACTGTCTGAGCTTCAATCCCTGTCACTGACTGAGATACAAACCCTGTCACTGACTGAGGATCAATCCCTGTCACAGACTGAGGTTCAATCCCTTACATTGACTGAGGTTCAATACCTGTCACTGACTGAGATTCAATTCCTGTCACTGACTGAGATTCAATCCCTGTCACTGACTGCATCTCAATCCCTGTCATTGACTGAGATTCAATCCCTGTCACTGAATGAGATTCAAACCCCGTCATTGACTGAGATTCAATCCCTGTGACTGATTGAGATTCAATCCCTGTCACTGACTGAGATTCAATCCCAGTCACTGACAGAGGATCAATCCGTGTCATGGACTGAGATACAATCCCTGCCACTGACTGAGGATCATTCCCTGTCACCCACTGGGATTCAATCCCTGTCACTGACTGAATCTCAAACACTGTCACTGACTGTGATTCATTCGCTGTTACTGATTGAGATTCAATCCCTGTCACTGACTCAGCACCAAAACCTGTCACTGACTGAGATTCAATCCCTGTCAATGACTGAGGATCAATCCCTGTCTCTGACTGAGCTTCAATTCCTGTCACTGACATAGTTTCAATCCCTGTCACTGACTGAGATTCAATCCCTGTCACTGACTGAGAATCAATCCCTGTCACTGACTGAGGATCAAACCCTGTCACTGACTGAAATTCAATTCCTGTCACTGATTGAGATTCAATCCCTGTCACTGACTGACGATCAAAACCTGTCACTGACTGAGACTCAATCCCTGTCACTGACTGAGATTCCATCCCTGTCACTGACTGAGGTTCTATCCCTGTCTCAGACTGAGGATCAATCCGTGTCATGGACTGAGATTCAATGCCTGTCACTGATTGAGATTCAGTCTCGGTCACTGACTGAGGTTCAATCCCTGTCACTGACTGAGGTTCACTCACTGTCACTGACTGAAATTCAATCCCTGTCACTGACTGAAGCTCAATCCCTGTCACTAACTGAGATTCAATCCCTGCCACTGACTGAGATTCAATCCCTCGCTCTGACTGAGGTTCACTCCCTGTCACTGACTGAGCTTCAATCCCTGTCACTGACTGAGATCCAATCCCTGTCACTGACTGAGAATCAATCCCTGTCACTGACTGAGGATCAAACCCTGTCTCAGACTGTAATTCAATCCCTGTCACTGATTGAGAGTCAATCCCTGTGACTGACTGAGATTCTATCCCTGTCACTAAATGAAATTCAACCCCTGTCACTGACTGAGGTTCAATCACCGTCACTAACAGAGATTCAGTCCCTGTCACTGATTGAGATACAATTCCTGTCACTGACTGAGATTCAATCCCTGTAACTGATTGAGATTCAATCCCTGTCACTGACTGAGGGTCAATCCCTGTCACTGACTAAGATTCAATCCCTGTCACTAAATGAGATTCAATCCCTGTCACTGACTGAAGCTCAATCCCTGTCACTGACTGAGGATCAATCACTGTCACTGACGGGAATTCAATCCCTGTCACTGATTGAGGTCCAATCCCTGTCACTGATTGAGATTCAGTCGCGGTCACTGACTGAGGTTCAATCACTGTCACTGACTGAGGTTCAATACCTGTCACTGACTGAGATTCAATCCCTGTAACTGATTGAGATTCAATCCCTGTCACTGACTGAGGTTCAATCACTGTCACTGACTGAGGTTCAATACCTGTCACTGACTGAGATTCAATCCCTGCCACTGACTGAGGTTCAATCCCTGTCACTGACTGAAGCTCAATCCCTGTCACTGACTGAGATCCAATCCCTGTCACTGACTGAAATTCAATCCCTGTCACTGACTGAAGCTCAATCCCTGTCACTGACTGAGGTTCAATTCCTGTCACTGACTGAGATCCAATCCCTGTCACTGATTGAGATCCAATCCATGTCACTGACTGAGAATCAATTCCTGTAACTGACTGAGATTCAATCCCTATCACTGACTGAGGATCAATCCATCTCACTGACAGAGATTCAATCCCTGTCACTGAGTGAGATTCAATCGCTCTCACTGACTGAGATTCAATCCCTGTCACTGACTGAGGATCAGTCTCTGTCACTGATTGAGATTCAGTCCCTGTCACTGACTGAGATTCAATCCTTGTCACTGACTGAGGATCAATCCCTCTCACTGACTGAGATTCAATCCCTGTCACTGAGTGAGATTCAATCGCTGTCACTGACTGAGAATCAATCCCTGTCACTGACTGAGGATCAATCCCTGTTACTGATTGAGATTCAGTCCCTGTCACTGATTGAAATTCAATCCCAGTCACTGACTGAGATTCAATCCCTGTCACTGATTGAGATTCAATCCCGGTCACAGACTGAGATTCAATCCCTGTCACTGACTAAGAATCAAACCCTGCCACTGTCTGAGCTTCAATCCCTGTCACTGACTGAGATACAAACCCTGTCACTGACTGAGGATCAATCCCTGTCACTGACTGAGGTTCAATCCCTGTCACTGACTGAGGTTCAATCCCTTTCATTGACTGAGGTTCAATCCCTGTCACTGACTGAGATTCAATTCCTGTCACTGACTGAGATTCAATCCCTGTCACTGACTGCATCTCAATCCCTGTCATTGACTGAGATTCAATCCCTGTCACTGAATGAGATTCAAACCCCGTCATTGACTGAGATTCAATCCCTGTGACTGATTCAGATTCAATCCCTGTCACTGACTGAGATTCAATCCCAGTCACTGACAGAGGATCAATCCGTGTCATGGACTGAGATACAATCCCTGCCACTGACTGAGGATCATTCCCTGTCACCCACTGAGATTCAATCCCTGTCACTGACTGAGATTCAATTCCTGTCACTGACTGAGGATCAATCCCTGACACTGATTGAGATCCAATCCCTGCCACTGACTGTGATTCAATCCCTGTCACTGACTGACGGTCAATCCCTGTCACTGACTGAATCTCAATCCCTAACACTGACTGAGATTCAATCTCTGTTACTGACTGAGATTCAATCCCTGTCATTGACTGAGATTCAACCCCTGTCACTGATTGAAATTCAATCCCAGTCACTGACTGAGATTCAATCCCTGTCACTGATTGAGATTCAATCCCTGACACAGACTGAGATTCAATCCCTGTCACTGACTAAGAATCAAACCCTGCCACTGTCTGAGCTTCAATCCCTGTCACTGACTGAGATCCAATCCCTGTCACTGATTGAAATTCAATCCCTGTCACTGACTGAAGCTCAATCCCTGTCACTGACTGAGGTTCAATCCCTGTCACTGACTGAGATCCAATCCCTGTCACTGATTGAGATCCAATCCATGTCACTGACTGAGAATCAATTCCTGTCACTGACTGAGATTCAATCCCTATCACTGACTGAGGATCAATCCATCTCACTGACTGCGATTCAATCCCTGTCACTGAGTGAGATTCAATCCCTCTCACTGACTGAGATTCAATCCCTGTCACTGACTGAGGATCAGTCTCTGTCACTGATTGAGATTCAGTCCCTGTCACTGACTGAGATTCAATCCTTGTCACTGACTGAGGATCAATCCCTCTCACTGACTGAGATTCAATCCCTGTCACTGAGTGAGATTCAATCGCTGTCACTGACTGAGAATCAATCCCTGTCACTGACTGAGGATCAATCCCTGTTACTGATTGAGATTCAGTCCCTGTCACTGATTGAAATTCAATCCCAGTCACTGACTGAGATTCAATCCCTGTCACTGATTGAGATTCAATCCCTGTCACAGACTGAGATTCAATCCCTGTCACTGACTAAGAATCAAACCCTGCCACTGTCTGAGCTTCAATCCCTGTCACTGACTGAGATACAAACCCTGTCACTGACTGAGGATCAATCCCTGTCACAGACTGAGGTTCAATCCCTTACATTGACTGAGGTTCAATACCTGTCACTGACTGAGATTCAATTCCTGTCACTGACTGAGATTCAATCCCTGTCACTGACTGCATCTCAATCCCTGTCATTGACTGAGATTCAATCCCTGTCACTGAATGAGATTCAAACCCCGTCATTGACTGAGATTCAATCCCTGTGACTGATTGAGATTCAATCCCTGTCACTGACTGAGATTCAATCCCAGTCACTGACAGAGGATCAATCCGTGTCATGGACTGAGATACAATCCCTGCCACTGACTGAGGATCATTCCCTGTCACCCACTGGGATTCAATCCCTGTCACTGACTGAATCTCAAACACTGTCACTGACTGTGATTCATTCGCTGTTACTGATTGAGATTCAATCCCTGTCACTGACTCAGCACCAAAACCTGTCACTGACTGAGATTCAATCCCTGTCAATGACTGAGGATCAATCCCTGTCTCTGACTGAGCTTCAATTCCTGTCACTGACATAGTTTCAATCCCTGTCACTGACTGAGATTCAATCCCTGTCACTGACTGAGAATCAATCCCTGTCACTGACTGAGGATCAAACCCTGTCACTGACTGAAATTCAATTCCTGTCACTGATTGAGATTCAATCCCTGTCACTGACTGACGATCAAAACCTGTCACTGACTGAGACTCAATCCCTGTCACTGACTGAGATTCCATCCCTGTCACTGACTGAGGTTCTATCCCTGTCTCAGACTGAGGATCAATCCGTGTCATGGACTGAGATTCAATGCCTGTCACTGATTGAGATTCAGTCTCGGTCACTGACTGAGGTTCAATCCCTGTCACTGACTGAGGTTCACTCACTGTCACTGACTGAAATTCAATCCCTGTCACTGACTGAAGCTCAATCCCTGTCACTAACTGAGATTCAATCCCTGCCACTGACTGAGATTCAATCCCTCGCTCTGACTGAGGTTCACTCCCTGTCACTGACTGAGCTTCAATCCCTGTCACTGACTGAGATCCAATCCCTGTCACTGACTGAGAATCAATCCCTGTCACTGACTGAGGATCAAACCCTGTCACTGACTGAAATTCAATCCCTGTCACTGATTGAGAGTCAATCCCTGTGACTGACTGAGATTCTATCCCTGTCACTAAATGAAATTCAACCCCTGTCACTGACTGAGGTTCAATCACCGTCACTAACAGAGATTCAGTCCCTGTCACTGATTGAGATACAATTCCTGTCACTGACTGAGATTCAATCCCTGTAACTGATTGAGATTCAATCCCTGTCACTGACTGAGGGTCAATCCCTGTCACTGACTAAGATTCAATCCCTGTCACTAAATGAGATTCAATCCCTGTCACTGACTGAAGCTCAATCCCTGTCACTGACTGAGGATCAATCACTGTCACTGACGGGAATTCAATCCCTGTCACTGATTGAGGTCCAATCCCTGTCACTGATTGAGATTCAGTCGCGGTCACTGACTGAGGTTCAATCACTGTCACTGACTGAGGTTCAATACCTGTCACTGACTGAGATTCAATCCCTGTAACTGATTGAGATTCAATCCCTGTCACTGACTGAGGTTCAATCACTGTCACTGACTGAGGTTCAATACCTGTCACTGACTGAGATTCAATCCCTGCCACTGACTGAGGTTCAATCCCTGTCACTGACTGAAGCTCAATCCCTGTCACTGACTGAGATCCAATCCCTGTCACTGACTGAAATTCAATCCCTGTCACTGACTGAAGCTCAATCCCTGTCACTGACTGAGGTTCAATTCCTGTCACTGACTGAGATCCAATCCCTGTCACTGATTGAGATCCAATCCATGTCACTGACTGAGAATCAATTCCTGTAACTGACTGAGAATCAATCCCTATCACTGACTGAGGATCAATCCATCTCACTGACAGAGATTCAATCCCTGTCACTGAGTGAGATTCAATCGCTCTCACTGACTGAGATTCAATCCCTGTCACTGACTGAGGATCAGTCTCTGTCACTGATTGAGATTCAGTCCCTGTCACTGACTGAGATTCAATCCTTGTCACTGACTGAGGATCAATCCCTCTCACTGACTGAGATTCAATCCCTGTCACTGAGTGAGATTCAATCGCTGTCACTGACTGAGAATCAATCCCTGTCACTGACTGAGGATCAATCCCTGTTACTGATTGAGATTCAGTCCCTGTCACTGATTGAAATTCAATCCCAGTCACTGACTGAGATTCAATCCCTGTCACTGATTGAGATTCAATCCCGGTCACAGACTGAGATTCAATCCCTGTCACTGACTAAGAATCAAACCCTGCCACTGTCTGAGCTTCAATCCCTGTCACTGACTGAGATACAAACCCTGTCACTGACTGAGGATCAATCCCTGTCACTGACTGAGGTTCAATCCCTGTCACTGACTGAGGTTCAATCCCTTTCATTGACTGAGGTTCAATCCCTGTCACTGACTGAGATTCAATTCCTGTCACTGACTGAGATTCAATCCCTGTCACTGACTGCATCTCAATCCCTGTCATTGACTGAGATTCAATCCCTGTCACTGAATGAGATTCAAACCCCGTCATTGACTGAGATTCAATCCCTGTGACTGATTCAGATTCAATCCCTGTCACTGACTGAGATTCAATCCCAGTCACTGACAGAGGATCAATCCGTGTCATGGACTGAGATAAAATCCCTGCCACTGACTGAGGATCATTCCCTGTCACCCACTGAGATTCAATCCCTGTCACTGACTGAGATTCAATTCCTGTCACTGACTGAGGATCAATCCCTGACACTGATTGAGATCCAATCCCTGCCACTGACTGTGATTCAATCCCTGTCACTGACTGACGGTCAATCCCTGTCACTGACTGAATCTCAATCCCTAACACTGACTGAGATTCAATCTCTGTTACTGACTGAGATTCAATCCCTGTCATTGACTGAGATTCAACCCCTGTCACTGATTGTGATTCAATCTCTGTTACTGACTGAGATTCAATCCCTGTCACTGATTGAGATTCAATACCTGTAACTGCCTGAGATACAATCCCTGTCACTGATTGAGATTCAATCACTGTCACTGACTGAGGTTCAATCCCTGTCACTGACTGAATCTCAATCCCTGTCACTGACTGAGATTCAATTCCTGTCACTGACTGAGATTCAATCCCTGTCACTGACTGCATCTCAATCCCTGTCATTGACTGAGATTCAATCCCTGTCACTGAATGAGATTCAAACCCCGTCATTGACTGAGATTCAATCCCTGTGACTGATTGAGATTCAATCCCTGTCACTGACTGAGATTCAATCCCAGTCACTGACAGAGGATCAATCCGTGTCATGGACTGAGATACAATCCCTGCCACTGACTGAGGATCATTCCCTGTCACCCACTGAGATTCAATCCCTGTCACTGACTGAGATTCAATTCCTGTCACTGACTGAGGATCAATCCCTGACACTGATTGAGATCCAATCCCTGCCACTGACTGTGATTCAATCCCTGTCACTGACTGACGGTCAATCCATGTCACTGACTGAATCTCAATCCCTAACACTGACTGAGATTCAATCTCTGTTACTGACTGAGATTCAATCCCTGTCATTGACTGAGATTCAACCCCTGTCACTGATTGTGATTCAATCTCTGTTACTGACTGAGATTCAATCCCTGTCACTGATTGAGATTCAATACCTGTAACTGCCTGAGATACAATCCCTGTCACTGATTGAGATTCAATCACTGTCACTGACTGAGGTTCAATCCCTGTCACTGACTGAATCTCAATCCCTGTCACTGACTGAGGTTCAATCACTGTCACTGACTGAGGTTCAATCCCTGTCACTGACTGAGCTTCAATCCCTGTCACTGACTGAGGATCAATCCCTGTCACTGACTGACGTTCGCTCCCTGTCTTTGACTGAGCTTCAATCCCTGTCACTGACTGAGCTTCAATCCCTGTCACTGACTGAGATTCAATCCCTGTCACTGACTGAGATTCAATCCCTGTCACTGACTGAGATTCAATCCCTGTCACTGACTGAGTTTGAATCACTGTCACTGACTGAGCTTCAATTCCTGTCACTGACTGAGGATCAATCCCTGTCACTGACTAAGATTCAATCCCTGTCACTGACTGAGGATAATTCTCTGCCACTGACTGAGATTCAATCCCTGTCACAGACTGAGGTTCAATCCCTTTCACTGACTGAGATTCAATCCCTGTCACTGACTGAGGTTCAATCCCTGTCACTAACTGAGATTTAATCCCTGTCACTGACTGAGATTCAATACGTGTCACTGACTGAGCTTCAATTCCTTTCACTGACTGAGATTCAATCCCTGTCACTAACTGAGGGTCAATCCCTGTCACTGACTGAATCTCAAACACTGTCACTGACTGAGATTCAATTCCTGTCACTAACTGAGATTTAATCCCTGTCACTGACTGAGATTCATTCCCTGTCACTGACTGCGGATCAATCCATGTCACTGATTGCGATTCAAACCCTGTCTCTGACTGAGAATCAATCCCTGTCACAGACTGAGGATCAAATCCAGTCACTGACTGAGATTCAATACGTGTCACTGCCTGAGGATCAATCCCTGTCACTGGCTGAGCTTCAATCCCTGTCACAGACTTAGGTTCAATCCCGGTCACTAACTGAGATTCAATCCCTGTCACTAACTGAGGGTCAATCCCTGTCAATGACTGAATCTCAAAAACTGTCACCGACTGAGATTCAATTCCTGTCACTGACTGAGTTTCAATCACTGTCACTGACTGAGCTTCAATTCCTGTCACTGACTGAGGATCAATCCCTGTCACTGACTGAGATTCAATCCCTGTCACTGACTGAGAATCAATCCCGTCACTGACTGAGGTTCAATCCCTGTCACTGACTGAGGTTCAATCCCTGTCACTGACTGAATCTCAATCCCTGTCACTGACTGAGATTCAATTCCTGTCACTGACTGAGATTCAATCCCTGTCACTGACTGCATCTCAATCCCTGTCATTGACTGAGATTCAATCCCTGTCACTGAATGAGATTCAAACCCCGTCATTGACTGAGATTCAATCCCTGTGACTGATTGAGATTCAATCCCTGTCACTGACTGAGATTCAATCCCAGTCACTGACAGAGGATCAATCCGTGTCATGGACTGAGATACAATCCCTGCCACTGACTGAGGATCATTCCCTGTCACCCACTGAGATTCAATCCCTGTCACTGACTGAGATTCAATTCCTGTCACTGACTGAGGATCAATCCCTGACACTGATTGAGATCCAATCCCTGCCACTGACTGTGATTCAATCCCTGTCACTGACTGACGGTCAATCCATGTCACTGACTGAATCTCAATCCCTAACACTGACTGAGATTCAATCTCTGTTACTGACTGAGATTCAATCCCTGTCATTGACTGAGATTCAACCCCTGTCACTGATTGTGATTCAATCTCTGTTACTGACTGAGATTCAATCCCTGTCACTGATTGAGATTCAATACCTGTAACTGCCTGAGATACAATCCCTGTCACTGATTGAGATTCAATCACTGTCACTGACTGAGGTTCAATCCCTGTCACTGACTGAATCTCAATCCCTGTCACTGACTGAGGTTCAATCACTGTCACTGACTGAGGTTCAATCCCTGTCACTGACTGAGCTTCAATCCCTGTCACTGACTGAGGATCAATCCCTGTCACTGACTGACGTTCGCTCCCTGTCTTTGACTGAGCTTCAATCCCTGTCACTGACTGAGCTTCAATCCCTGTCACTGACTGAGATTCAATCCCTGTCACTGACTGAGATTCAATCCCTGTCACTGACTGAGATTCAATCCCTGTCACTGACTGAGTTTGAATCACTGTCACTGACTGAGCTTCAATTCCTGTCACTGACTGAGGATCAATCCCTGTCACTGACTAAGATTCAATCCCTGTCACTGACTGAGGATAATTCTCTGCCACTGACTGAGATTCAATCCCTGTCACAGACTGAGGTTCAATCCCTTTCACTGACTGAGATTCAATCCCTGTCACTGACTGAGGTTCAATCCCTGTCACTAACTGAGATTTAATCCCTGTCACTGACTGAGATTCAATACGTGTCACTGACTGAGCTTCAATTCCTTTCACTGACTGAGATTCAATCCCTGTCACTAACTGAGGGTCAATCCCTGTCACTGACTGAATCTCAAACACTGTCACTGACTGAGATTCAATTCCTGTCACTAACTGAGATTTAATCCCTGTCACTGACTGAGATTCATTCCCTGTCACTGACTGCGGATCAATCCATGTCACTGATTGCGATTCAAACCCTGTCTCTGACTGAGAATCAATCCCTGTCACAGACTGAGGATCAAATCCAGTCACTGACTGAGATTCAATACGTGTCACTGCCTGAGGATCAATCCCTGTCACTGGCTGAGCTTCAATCCCTGTCACAGACTTAGGTTCAATCCCGGTCACTAACTGAGATTCAATCCCTGTCACTAACTGAGGGTCAATCCCTGTCAATGACTGAATCTCAAAAACTGTCACCGACTGAGATTCAATTCCTGTCACTGACTGAGTTTCAATCACTGTCACTGACTGAGCTTCAATTCCTGTCACTGACTGAGGATCAATCCCTGTCACTGACTGAGATTCAATCCCTGTCACTGACTGAGAATCAATCCCGTCACTGACTGAGGTTCAATCCCTGTCACTGACTGAGAGACAATCCCTGTCACTGACTGAGGTTCAATCCCTGTCACTAACTGAGATTCCATCTCTGTCACTGACTGAGCTTCAATTCCTGTCACTGACTGACGTTCAATCCCTGTCACTAACTGAGATTAAATCCCTGTCACTGACTGAGGATCAATCCCTGTCACTGACTGAGATTCAATCGCTGTCACTGACTGAGAATCAATCCCTGTCACTGACTGAGGATCAATCCCTGTTACTGATTGAGATTCAGTCCCTGTCACTGATTGAAATTCAATCCCAGTCACTGACTGAGATTCAATCCCTGTCACTGATTGAGATTCAATCCCGGTCACAGACTGAGATTCAATCCCTGTCACTGACTAAGAATCAAACCCTGCCACTGTCTGAGCTTCAAACCTGTCACTGACTGAGATACAAACCCTGTCACTGACTGAGGATCAATCCCTGTCACTGACTGAGGTTCAATCCCTGTCACTGACTGAGGTTCAATCCCTGTCACAGACTGAAGTTCAATCCCTTTCATTGACTGAGGTTCAATCCCTGTCACTGACTGAGATTCAATTCCTGTCACTGACTGAGATTCAATCCCTGTCACTGACTGCATCTCAATCCCTGTCATTGACTGAGATTCAATCCCTGTCACTGAATGAGATTCAAAACCCGTCATTGACTGAAATTCAATCCCTGTGACTGATTGAGATTCAATCCCTGTCACTGACTGAGATTCAATCCCAGTCACTGACAGAGGATCAATCCGTGTCATGGACTGAGATACAATCCCTGCCACTGACTGAGGATCATTCCCTGTCACCCACTGAGATTCAATCCCTGTCACTGACTGAGATTCAATTCCTGTCACTGACTGAGGATCAATCCCTGACACTGATTGAGATCCAATCCCTGCCACTGACTGTGATTCAATCCCTGTCACTGACTGACGGTCAATCCATGTCACTGACTGAATCTCAATCCCTAACACTGACTGAGATTCAATCTCTGTTACTGACTGAGATTCAATCCCTGTCATTGACTGAGATTCAACCCCTGTCACTGATTGTGATTCAATCTCTGTTACTGACTGAGATTCAATCCCTGTCACTGATTGAGATTCAATACCTGTAACTGCCTGAGATACAATCCCTGTCATTGATTGAGATTCAATCACTGTCACTGACTGAGGTTCAATCCCTGTCACTGACTGAATCTCAATCCCTGTCACTGACTGAGGTTCAATCACTGTCACTGACTGAGGTTCAATCCCTGTCACTGACTGAGCTTCAATCCCTGTCACTGACTGAGGATCAATCCCTGTCACTGACTGACGTTCGCTCCCTGTCTTTGACTGAGCTTCAATCCCTGTCACTGACTGAGATTCAATCCCTGTCACTGACTGAGATTCAATCCCTGTCACTGACTGAGATTCAATCCCTGTCACTGACTGAGTTTGAATCACTGTCACTGACTGAGCTTCAATTCCTGTCACTGACTGAGGATCAATCCCTGTCACTGACTAAGATTCAATCCCTGTCACTGACTGAGGATAATTCTCTGCCACTGACTGAGATTCAATCCCTGTCACAGACTGAGGTTCAATCCCTTTCACTGACTGAGATTCAATCCCTGTCACTGACTGAGGTTCAATCCCTGTCACTAACTGAGATTTAATCCCTGTCACTGACTGAGATTCAATACGTGTCACTGACTGAGCTTCAATTCCTTTCACTGACTGAGATTCAATCCCTGTCACTAACTGAGGGTCAATCCCTGTCACTGACTGAATCTCAAACACTGTCACTGACTGAGATTCAATTCCTGTCACTAACTGAGATTTAATCCCTGTCACTGACTGAGATTCATTCCCTGTCACTGACTGCGGATCAATCCATGTCGCTGATTGCGATTCAAACCCTGTCTCTGACTGAGAATCAATCCCTGTCACAGACTGAGGATCAAATCCAGTCACTGACTGAGATTCAATACGTGTCACTGCCTGAGGATCAATCCCTGTCACAGACTGAGGATCAAATCCAGTCACTGACTGAGATTCAATACGTGTCACTGCCTGAGGATCAATCCCTGTCACTGGCTGAGCTTCAATCCCTGTCACAGACTTAGGTTCAATCCCTGTCACTAACTGAGATTCAATCCCTGTCACTAACTGAGGGTCAATCCCTGTCAATGACTGAATCTCAAAAACTGTCATCGACTGAGATTCAATTCCTGTCACTGACTGAGTTTCAATCACTGTCACTGACTGAGCTTCAATTCCTGTCACTGACTGAGGATCAATCCCTGTCACTGACTGAGATTCAATCCCTGTCACTGACTGAGAATCAATCCCGTCACTGACTGAGGTTCAATCCCTGTCACTGACTGAGATTCAATCCTTGTCACTGACTGAGGTTCAATCCCTGTCACTAACTGAGATTCCATCGCTGTCACTGACTGAGATTCAATCCTTGTCACTGACTGACGTTCAATCCCTGTCACTAACTGAGATTCAATCCCTGTCACTGACTGAGGGTCATTCCCTGTAACTGACTGAGGTTCAATCCCTGCCACTTACTGAGGATCAATCCCTGTCACTGAGTGAGATTCAATCGCTGTCACTGACTGAGAATCAATCCCTGTCACTGACTGAGGATCAATCCCTGTTACTGATTGAGATTCAGTCCCTGTCACTGATTGAAATTCAATCCCAGTCACTGACTGAGGTTCAATCCCTGTCACTGATTGAGATTCAATCCCGGTCACAGACTGAGATTCAATCCCTGTCACTGACTAAGAATCAAACCCAGCCACTGTCTGAGCTTCAATCCCTGTCACTGACTGAGATACAAACCCTGTCACTGACTGAGGATCAATCCCTGTCACTGACTGAGGTTCAATCCCTGTCACTGACTGAGGTTCAATCCCTGTCACAGACTGAAGTTCAATCCCTTTCATTGACTGAGGTTCAATCCCTGTCACTGACTGAGATTCAATCCCTGTCACTGACTGCATCTCAATCCCTGTCATTGACTGAGATTCAATCCCTGTCACTGAATGAGTTTCAAACCCCGTCATTGACTGAGATTCAATCCCTGTGACTGATTGAGATTCAATCCCTGTCACTGACTGAGATTCAATCCCAGTCACGGACAGAGGATCAATCCGTGTCATGGACTGAGATACAATCCCTGCCACTGACTGAGGATCATTCCCTGTCACCCACTGAGATTCAATCCCTGTCACTGACTGAGATTCAATTCCTGTCACTGACTGAGGATCAATCCCTGACACTGATTAAGATCCAATCCCTGCCACTGACTGTGATTCAATCCCTGTCACTGACTGACGGTCAATCCATGTCACTGACTGAATCTCAATCCCTAACACTGACTGAGATTCAATCTCTGTTACTGACTGAGATTCAATCCCTGTCATTGACTGAGATTCAACCCCTGTCACTGATTGTGATTCAATCTCTGTTACTGACTGAGATTCAATCCCTGTCACTGATTGAGATTCAATACCTGTAACTGCCTGAGATACAATCCCTGTCACTGATTGAGATTCAATCACTGTCACTGACTGAGGATCAATCCCTGTCACTTACTGAATCTCAATCCCTGTCACTGACTGAGGTTCAATCACTGTCACTGACTGAGGTTCAATCCCTGTCACTGACTGAGCTTCAATCCCTGTCACTGACTGAGGATCAATCCCTGTCACTGACTGACGTTCGCTCCCTGTCTTTGACTGAGCTTCAATCCCTGTCACTGACTGAGCTTCAATCCCTGTCACTGACTGAGATTCAATCCCTGTCACTGACTGAGATTCAATCCCTGTCACTGACTGAGATTCAATCCCTGTCACTGACTGAGTTTGAATCACTGTCACTGACTGAGCTTCAATTCCTGTCACTGACTGAGGATCAATCCCTGTCACTGACTAAGATTCAATCCCTGTCACTGACTGAGGATAATTCTCTGCCACTGACTGAGATTCAATCCCTGTCACAGACTGAGGTTCAATCCCTTTCACTGACTGAGATTCAATCCCTGTCACTGACTGAGGTTCAATCCCTGTCACTAACTGAGATTTAATCCCTGTCACTGACTGAGATTCAATACGTGTCACTGACTGAGCTTCAATTCCTTTCACTGACTGAGATTCAATCCCTGTCACTAACTGAGGGTCAATCCCTGTCACTGACTGAATCTCAAACACTGTCACTGACTGAGATTCAATTCCTGTCACTGACTGAGATTTAATCCCTGTCACTGACTGAGATTCATTCCCTGTCACTGACTGCGGATCAATCCATGTCACTGATTGCGATTCAAACCCTGTCTCTGACTGAGAATCAATCCTTGTCACAGACTGAGGATCAAATCCTGTCACTGACTGAGATTCAATACGTGTCACTGCCTGAGGATCAATCCCTGTCACTGGCTGAGCTTCAATCCCTGTCACAGACTTAGGTTCAATCCCTGTCACTAACTGAGATTCAATCCCTGTCACTAACTGAGATTCAATCCCTGTCACTAACTGAGGGTCAATCCCTGTCAATGACTGAATCTCAAAAACTGTCACCGACTGAGATTCAATTCCTGTCACTGACTGAGTTTCAATCACTGTCACTGACTGAGCTTCAATTCCTGTCACTGACTGAGGATCAATCCCTGTCACTGACTGAGGATCAATCCCTGTCACTGACTGAGATTCAATCCTTGTCACTGACTGACGTTCAATCCCTGTCACTAACTGAGATTAAATCCCTGTCACTGACTGAGGGTCATTCCCTGTAACTGACTGAGGTTCAATCCCTGTCACTTACTGAGGATCAATCCCTGTCACTGACTGAGATTCAATCCCTGTCACTAACTGAGATTTAATCCCTGTCACTGACTGAGCTTCAATCCCTGTCACTGTCTGAGATTCAATTCCTGTCAATGACTGAGATTCAATCCCTGTCACTAACTGAGATTTAATCCCTGTCACTGACTGAGCTTCAATCCCTGTCACTGTCTGAGATTCAATTCCTGTCAATGACTGAGATTCAATCCCTGTCACTGACTGAGATCCAATCCCTGTCACTGACTGAGCTTCAAACCCTGTCACTGACTGAGCTTCAATCCCTGTCACTGATGAGATTCAATTCCTGTCAATGACTGAGATTCAATCCGTGTCACTGACTGAGATTCAATCCCTGCCACTGACTGACATTCAATCCCTGCCTCTGACTGAGGTTCGCTCCCGGTCAGTGCTTGAGCTTCAATCCCCGTCACTGATTGAGATTTAATCCCTGTCACTGACTGAGGATCAATCCCTGTCACTGACTGAGATTTAATCCCTGTCACTGATTGAGATTCATTCCCTGTCACTGACTGAGATTCAATCCCTTTCACTAACTGGGGATCAAACCCTGTCATTGACTGAGATTCAATCCCTGTCACTGACTGAGATTCAATCCCTTTCATTAACTGGGGATCAAACCCTGTCATTGACTGAGATTCAATCCCTGTCACTGACTGAGATTCAATTCCTGTCACTGACTGAGGATCAATCCCTGACACTGATTGAGATCCAATCCCTGCCACTGACTGTGATTCAATCCCTGTCACTGACTGACGGTCAATCCATGTCATTGACTGAGATTCAATCCCTGTCACTGATTGTGATTCAATCTCTGTTACTGACTGAGATACAATCCCTGTCACTGATTGAGATTCAATCACTGTCACTGACTGAGGTTCAATCCCTGTCACTGACTGATTCTCAATCCCTGTCACTGACTGAGCTTCAATCCCTGTCACTGACTGAGGATCAATCCCTGTCACTGACTGACGTTCGCTCCCTGTCTTTGACTGAGCTTCAATCCCTGTCACTGACTGAGATCCAATCCCTGTCACTGACTGAGATTCAATCCCTGTCACTGACTGAGATTCAATCCCTGTCACTGACTGAGATTCAATCCGTGTCACTGACTGAGTTTGAATCACTGTCACTGACTGAGATTCAATCCCTGTCACTAACTGAGGGTCAATCCCTGTCACTGACTGAATCTCAAACACTGTCACTGACTGAGATTCAATTCCTGTCACTAACTGAGATTTAATCCATGTCACTGACTGAGATTCATTCCCTGTCACTGACTGCGGATCAATCCATGTCTCTGACTGAGATTCAATCCATGTCACTGATTGCGATTCAAAACCTGTCGCTGACTGAGAATCATTCCCTGTCACAGACTGAGGATCAAATCCTGTCACTGACTGAGATTCAATACGTGTCACTGCCTGAGGATCAATCCCTGTCACTGGCTGAGCTTCAATCCCTGTCACAGACTTAGGTTCAATCCCTGTCACTAACTGAGATTCAATCCCTGTCACTAACTGAGGGTCAATCCCTGTCAATGACTGAATCTCAAACACTGTCACCGACTGAGATTCAATTCCTGTCACTGACTGAGTTTCAATCACTGTCACTGACTGAGCTTCAATTCCTGTCACTGACTGAGGATCAATCCCTGTCACTGACTGAGAATCAATCCCGTCACTGACTGAGGTTCAATCCCTGTCACTGACTGAGATTCAATCCCTGTCACTGATTGAGATTCAATCCCTGTCACTGACTGAGATTCAATCCCTGTCACTAAATGAGATTCAATCCCTGTCACTGACTGCGGTTCAATCCCTGTCACTAACTGAGATTCAATCCCTGTCACTAACTGAGGGTCAATCCCTGTCACTGACTGAATCTCAAACACTGTCCCTGACTGAGATTCATTCCTGGTTACTGAGTGAGATTCAATCCCTGTCACAGACTGAGATTCAATCCCTGTCTCTGACTGAGGATCAATCCGTTTCATGAACTGACATTCAATCCCTGTCACGGATTGAGATTGAATATCTGTCACTGACTGAGATTCAATCCCTGTCACTGACTGAGGATCAATCCCTGTCACTGACTGAGGTTCAATCCCTGTCACTGACTGAGATTCAATCCCTGTCACAGACTGAGGTTCAATCCCTGTCATTGACTGACGTTCAATCCCTGTCACTGACTGAGATTCAATTCCTGTCACTGAATGAGATTCATTCCCTGTCACTGACTGAGGTTCAATCCCTGTCACTGACTGAGGTTCAATCCCTGTCACTGACTGAATCTCAATCCCTGTCACTGACTGAGAATCAATCCCTGTCACTGACTGAGAATGAATCCCTATCACTATCTGAGATATAATCCCTGTCACTGACTGAAGCTCAATCCCTGTCAATGACTGAGATCCAATCCCTGTCACTGACTGAGATTCAATCCCTGTCACTGACTGAGATTCAATCCCTGTCACTGACTTAGGTTCAATCCCTGTCACTGACTGTGATTCAACCCCTGTCACTGACTGTGATTTAATCCCTGTAACTGACTGAGGATCAATCCGTGTCACTGACTAAATTTCAATCCCTGTCACTGATTGAGATTCAATCCCTGTCACTGACAGAGGTTCAATTCCTGTCACTGACTGAGATTCACTCCCTGTCACTGACTGACGTTCGCTCCCTGTCTTTGACTGAGCTTCAATCCCTGACACTGACTGACTATCAATCCTTGTCACTGACTGAATCTCAATCCCTGTCACTGACTGAGGTTCAATCCCTGTCACTGACTGAGAAACAATCCCTGACACTGATTGAGATTCAATCCCCGTCACAGACTGAAATTCAATCCCTGTCTCTGACTGAGGATCAATCCGTTTCATGGACTGAGATTCAATCCCTGTCACTGACTGAGGATCAATCCCTGTCACTGACTGAGGTTCCATCCCTGTCACAGACTGAGGTTCCATCCCTGTCATTGACTGACGTTCACTCCCTGTCACTGACTGAGTTTCAATCACTGTCACTGACTGAGCTTCAATTCCTGTCACTGACTGAGAATCAATCCCGTCACTAACTGAGGGTCAATCCCTGTCACTGACTGAATCTCAAACACTGTCCCAGACTGAGATTCATTCCCGGTTACTGATTGAGATTCAATCCCTGTCACAGACTGAAATTCAATCCCTGTCTCTGACTGAGGATCAATCCGTTTCATGGTATGAGATTCAATCCCTGTCACTGATTGAGATTGAATATCTGTCACTGACTGAGATTCAATCCCTGTCACTGACTGAGATTCATTCCCTGTCACTGACTGCGGATCAATCCATGTCACTGATTGCGATTCAAACCCTGTCTCTGACTGAGAATCAATCCCTGTCACAGACTGAGGATCAAATCCTGTCACTGACTGAGATTCAATACGTGTCACTGCCTGAGAATTAATCCCTGTCACTGGCTGAGCTTCAATCCCTGTCACAGACTTAGGTTCAATCCCTGTCACTAACTGAGATTCAATCCCTGTCACTAACTGAGGGTCAATCCCTGTCAATGACTGAATCTCAAAAACTGTCACCGACTGATATTCAATTCATGTCACTGACTGAGATTCAATCCCTGTCACTGACTGAGAATCAATCCCGTCACTGACTGAGGTTCAATCCCTGTCACTGACTGAGATTCAATCCTTGTCACTGAGTGAGGTTCAATCCCTGTCATTAACTGAGATTCCATCCCTGTCACTGACTGAGATTCAATCCTTGTCACTGACTGACGTTCAATCCCTGTCACTAACTGAGATTCAATCCCTGTCACTAACTGAGGGTCAATCCCTGTCAATGACTGAATCTCAAAAACTGTCACCGACTGAGATTCAATTCCTGTCACTGACTGAGTTTCAATCACTGTCACTGACTGAGCTTCAATTCCTGTCACTGACTGAGGATCAATCCCTGTCACTGATTGCGATTCAAACCCTGTCTCTGACTGAGAATCAATCCTTGTCACAGACTGAGGATCAAATCCTGTCACTGACTGAGATTCAATACGTGTCACTGCCTGAGGATCAATCCCTGTCACTGGCTGAGCTTCAATCCCTGTCACAGACTTAGGTTCAATCCCTGTCACTAACTGAGATTCAATCCCTGTCACTAACTGAGATTCAATCCCTGTCACTAACTGAGGGTCAATCCCTGTCAATGACTGAATCTCAAAAACTGTCACCGACTGAGATTCAATTCCTGTCACTGACTGAGTTTCAATCACTGTCACTGACTGAGCTTCAATTCCTGTCACTGACTGAGGATCAATCCCTGTCACTGACTGAGGATCAATCCCTGTCACTGACTGAGATTCAATCCTTGTCACTGACTGACGTTCAATCCCTGTCACTAACTGAGATTAAATCCCTGTCACTGACTGAGGGTCATTCCCTGTAACTGACTGAGGTTCAATCCCTGTCACTTACTGAGGATCAATCCCTGTCACTGACTGAGATTCAATCCCTGTCACTAACTGAGATTTAATCCCTGTCACTGACTGAGCTTCAATCCCTGTCACTGTCTGAGATTCAATTCCTGTCAATGACTGAGATTCAATCCCTGTCACTAACTGAGATTTAATCCCTGTCACTGACTGAGCTTCAATCCCTGTCACTGTCTGAGATTCAATTCCTGTCAATGACTGAGATTCAATCCCTGTCACTGACTGAGATCCAATCCCTGTCACTGACTGAGCTTCAAACCCTGTCACTGACTGAGCTTCAATCCCTGTCACTGATGAGATTCAATTCCTGTCAATGACTGAGATTCAATCCGTGTCACTGACTGAGATTCAATCCCTGCCACTGACTGACATTCAATCCCTGCCTCTGACTGAGGTTCGCTCCCGGTCAGTGCTTGAGCTTCAATCCCCGTCACTGATTGAGATTTAATCCCTGTCACTGACTGAGGATCAATCCCTGTCACTGACTGAGATTTAATCCCTGTCACTGATTGAGATTCATTCCCTGTCACTGACTGAGATTCAATCCCTTTCACTAACTGGGGATCAAACCCTGTCATTGACTGAGATTCAATCCCTGTCACTGACTGAGATTCAATCCCTTTCATTAACTGGGGATCAAACCCTGTCATTGACTGAGATTCAATCCCTGTCACTGACTGAGATTCAATTCCTGTCACTGACTGAGGATCAATCCCTGACACTGATTGAGATCCAATCCCTGCCACTGACTGTGCTTCAATCCCTGTCACTGACTGACGGTCAATCCATGTCATTGACTGAGATTCAATCCCTGTCACTGATTGTGATTCAATCTCTGTTACTGACTGAGATTCAATCCCTGTCACTGATTGAGATTCAATACCTGTAACTGCCTGAGATACAATCCCTGTCACTGATTGAGATTCAATCACTGTCACTGACTGAGGTTCAATCCCTGTTACTGACTGATTCTCAATCCCTGTCACTGACTGAGGTTCAATCACTGTCACTGACTGAGGTTCAATCCCTGTCACTGACTGATTCTCAATCCCTGTCACTGACTGAGCTTCAATCCCTGTCACTGACTGAGGATCAATCCCTGTCACTGACTGACGTTCGCTCCCTGTCTTTGACTGAGCTTCAATCCCTGTCACTGACTGAGATCCAATCCCTGTCACTGACTGAGATTCAATCCCTGTCACTGACTGAGATTCAATCCCTGTCACTGACTGAGATTCAATCCCTGTCACTGACTGAGTTTGAATCACTGTCACTGACTGAGATTCAATCCCTGTCACTAACTGAGGGTCAATCCCTGTCACTGACTGAATCTCAAACACTGTCACTGACTGAGATTCAATTCCTGTCACTAACTGAGATTTAATCCCTGTCACTGACTGAGATTCATTCCCTGTCACTGACTGCGGATCAATCCATGTCTCTGACTGAGATTCAATCCATGTCACTGATTGCGATTCAAAACCTGTCGCTGACTGAGAATCATTCCCTGTCACAGACTGAGGATCAAATCCTGTCACTGACTGAGATTCAATACGTGTCACTGCCTGAGGATCAATCCCTGTCACTGGCTGAGCTTCAATCCCTGTCACAGACTTAGGTTCAATCCCTGTCACTAACTGAGATTCAATCCCTGTCACTAACTGAGGGTCAATCCCTGTCAATGACTGAATCTCAAACACTGTCACCGACTGAGATTCAATTCCTGTCACTGACTGAGTTTCAATCACTGTCACTGACTGAGCTTCAATTCCTGTCACTGACTGAGGATCAATCCCTGTCACTGACTGAGAATCAATCCCGTCACTGACTGAGGTTCAATCCCTGTCACTGACTGAGATTCAATCCCTGTCACTGATTGAGATTCAATCCCTGTCACTGACTGAGATTCAATCCCTGTCACTAAATGAGATTCAATCCCTGTCACTGACTGCGGTTCAATCCCTGTCACTAACTGAGATTCAATCCCTGTCACTAACTGAGGGTCAATCCCTGTCACTGACTGAATCTCAAACACTGTCCCTGACTGAGATTCATTCCTGGTTACTGAGTGAGATTCAATCCCTGTCACAGACTGAGCTTCAATCCCTGTGTCTGACTGAGGATCAATCCGTTTCATGAACTGACATTCAATCCCTGTCACGGATTGAGATTGAATATCTGTCACTGACTGAGATTCAATCCCTGTCACTGACTGAGGATCAATCCCTGTCACTGACTGAGGTTCAATCCCTGTCACTGACTGAGATTCAATCCCTGTCACAGACTGAGGTTCAATCCCTGTCATTGACTGACGTTCAATCCCTGTCACTGACTGAGATTCAATTCCTGTCACTGAATGAGATTCATTCCCTGTCACTGACTGAGGTTCAATCCCTGTCACTGACTGAGGTTCAATCCCTGTCACTGACTGAATCTCAATCCCTGTCACTGACTGAGAATCAATCCCTGTCACTGACTGAGAATGAATCCCTATCACTATCTGAGATATAATCCCTGTCACTGACTGAAGCTCAATCCCTGTCAATGACTGAGATCCAATCCCTGTCACTGACTGAGATTCAATCCCTGTCACTGACTGAGATTCAATCCCTGTCACTGACTTAGGTTCAATCCCTGTCACTGACTGTGATTCAACCCCTGTCACTGACTGTGATTTAATCCCTGTAACTGACTGAGGATCAATCCGTGTCACTGACTAAATTTCAATCCCTGTCACTGATTGAGATTCAATCCCTGTCACTGACAGAGGTTCAATTCCTGTCACTGACTGAGATTCACTCCCTGTCACTGACTGACGTTCGCTCCCTGTCTTTGACTGAGCTTCAATCCCTGACACTGACTGACTATCAATCCTTGTCACTGACTGAATCTCAATCCCTGTCACTGACTGAGGTTCAATCCCTGTCACTGACTGAGAAACAATCCCTGACACTGATTGAGATTCAATCCCTGTCACAGACTGAAATTCAATCCCTGTCTCTGACTGAGGATCAATCCGTTTCATGGACTGAGATTCAATCCCTGTCACTGACTGAGGATCAATCCCTGTCACTGACTGAGGTTCCATCCCTGTCACAGACTGAGGTTCCATCCCTGTCATTGACTGACGTTCACTCCCTGTCACTGACTGAGTTTCAATCACTGTCACTGACTGAGCTTCAATTCCTGTCACTGACTGAGAATCAATCCCGTCACTAACTGAGGGTCAATCCCTGTCACTGACTGAATCTCAAACACTGTCCCAGACTGAGATTCATTCCCGGTTACTGATTGAGATTCAATCCCTGTCACAGACTGAAATTCAATCCCTGTCTCTGACTGAGGATCAATCCGTTTCATGGTATGAGATTCAATCCCTGTCACTGATTGAGATTGAATATCTGTCACTGACTGAGATTCAATCCCTGTCACTGACTGAGATTCATTCCCTGTCACTGACTGCGGATCAATCCATGTCACTGATTGCGATTCAAACCCTGTCTCTGACTGAGAATCAATCCCTGTCACAGACTGAGGATCAAATCCTGTCACTGACTGAGATTCAATACGTGTCACTGCCTGAGAATTAATCCCTGTCACTGGCTGAGCTTCAATCCCTGTCACAGACTTAGGTTCAATCCCTGTCACTAACTGAGATTCAATCCCTGTCACTAACTGAGGGTCAATCCCTGTCAATGACTGAATCTCAAAAACTGTCACCGACTGATATTCAATTCATGTCACTGACTGAGATTCAATCCCTGTCACTGACTGAGAATCAATCCCGTCACTGACTGAGGTTCAATCCCTGTCACTGACTGAGATTCAATCCTTGTCACTGAGTGAGGTTCAATCCCTGTCATTAACTGAGATTCCATCCCTGTCACTGACTGAGATTCAATCCTTGTCACTGACTGACGTTCAATCCCTGTCACTAACTGAGATTCAATCCCTGTCACTGACTGAGGGTCATTCCCTGTAACTGACTGAGGTTCAATCCCTGTCACTTACTGAGGATCAATCCCTGTCACTGACTGAGATTCAATCCCTGTCACTAACTGAGATTTAATCCCTGTCACTGACTGAGCTTCAATCCCTGTCACTGTCTGAGATTCAATTCCTGTCAATGACTGAGATTCAATCCGTGTCACTGACTGAGATTCAATCCCTGCCACTGACTGATATTCAATCCCTGCCTCTGACTGAGGTTCGCTCCCGGTCAGTGACTGAGCTTCAATCCCTGTCACTGATTGAGATTCAATCCCTGTCACTGACTGAGCTTCAAACCCTGTCACTGACTGAGATTCAATTCCTGTCACTGACATAGGTTCAATCCCTGTCACTGACTGAGGTTCAATCCCTGTCACTGAGTGAGCTTCAAACCCTGTCACTGACTGAGATTCAATCCCTGTCACTGACTTAGGTTCAATCCCTGTCACTGACTGTGATTCAACCCCTGTCACTGACTGCGATTCAATTCCTGTCACTGAATGCGATTCATTCCCTGTCACTGACTGAGGTTCAATCCCTGTCACTGACTGAGGTTCAATCCCTGTCACTGACTGAATCTCAATCCCTGTCACTGACTGAGAATCAATCCCTTTCACTGACTGAGAATGAATCCCTATCACTATATGAGATATAATCCCTGTCACTGACTGAAGCTCAATCCCTGTCAATGACTGAGATCCAATCCCTGTCACTGACTGAGATTCAATCCCTGTCACTGACTGAGATTCAATCCCTGTCACTGACTTAGGTTCAATCCCTGTCACTGACTGTGATTCAACCCCTGTCACTGACTGTGATTCAATCCCTGTCGCTGACTGAGGATCAATCCCTGTCACTGACAGTGGTTCAATCCCTGTCACTGACTGAGATTCACTCCCTGTCACTGACTGACGTTCGCTCCCTGTCTTTGACTGAGCTTCAATCCCTGACACTGACTGACGATCAATCCTTGTCACTGACTGAATCTCAAACACTGTCACTGACTGAGATTCAATTCCTGTCACTGACTGAGTTTCAATCACTGTCACTGACTGAGCTTCAATTCCTGTCACTGACTGAGGATCAATCCCTGTCACTGACTGAGATTCAATCTCTATCACTGACTGAGAATCAATCCCGTCACTGACTGAGGTTCAATCCCTGTCACTGACTGAGAAACAATCCCTGACACTGATTGAGATTCAATCCCTGTCACTGACTGAGATTCAATCCCTGTCACTAAATGAGATTCATTCCCGGTCACTGATTGAGATTCAATCCCTGTCACAGACTGAAATTCAATCCCTGTCTCTGACTGAGGATCAATCCGTTTCATGGTATGAGATTCAATCCCTGTCAATGATTGAGATTGAATATCTGTCACTGACTGAGATTCAATCCCTGTCACTGACTGAGGATCAATCCCTGTCACAGACTGAGGTTCCATCCCTGTCATTGACTGACGTTCACTCCCTGTCACTGACTGAGTTTCAATCACTGTCACTGACTGAGCTTCAATTCCTGTCACTGACTGAGAATCAATCCCGTCACTAACTGAGGGTCAATCCCTGTCACTGACTGAATCTCAAACACTGTCCCAGACTGAGATTCATTCCCGGTTACTGATTGAGATTCAATCCCTGTCACAGACTGAAATTCAATCCCTGTCTCTGACTGAGGATCAATCCGTTTCATGGTATGAGATTCAATCCCTGTCACTGATTGAGATTGAATATCTGTCACTGACTGAGATTCAATCCCTGTCACTGACTGAGGATCAATCCCTGTCACTGACAGAGGTTCAATCCCTGTCACTGACTGAGGTTCAATCCCTGTCATTGACTGACGTTCAATCTCTGTCACCCACTGAAATTCAATTCCTGTCACTGACTGAGTTTCAATCCCTGTCACTGACTGAGGTTCAATCCCTGTCACTGACTGAATCTCAATCACTGTCACTGACTGAGAATCAATCCCTGTCACTGACTGATATTCAATCCCTGTCACTGACTGAATCTCAATCCCTGTAACTGACTGGAACTCACTCGCTGTCTCTGAGTGAGATTTACTCCCTGTCACTGATTGAGATTCAATCCCTGTCACTGACTGAGTTTCAATCACTGTCACTGACTGAGGTTCAATCTCTGTAACTGACTGAATCTCAATCCCTGTCACTGACTGAGCTTCAATCCCTGTCACTGACTGAGGATCAAACCCAGCCACTGACTGAGATTGAATCCCTATCACTAACGGAGAATTAATCCCTGTCTCTGACTGAAGCTCAATCCCTGTCACTGACTGAGATCCAAACCCTGTCACTGACTGAGATTGAATCCCTATCACTAACTGAGAATTAATCCCTGTCTCTGACTGAAGCTCAATCCCTATCACTGACTGAGATCCAATCCCTGTCACTGACTGAGATTCAATCCCTGTCACTGACAGAGATTCAATCCCTGTCACTGACTGAGGATCAATCCCTGTCACTGACTGAAGCTCAATCCCTGTCACTGACTTTGATTCATTTCCTGTCACTGACTGACGATCAAAACCTGTCGTGACTGAGACTCAATCCCTGTCACTTACTGAGATTCAATCCCTGTCACTGACTGAGGTTCTCTCCCTGTCTCAGACTGAGGATCAGTCCATGTCATGGACTGAGATTCAATGCCTGTCACTGATTGAGATTCAGTCACGGTCACTGAATGAGGTTCAATCATTGTCACTGACTGTGGTTCACTCCCTGTCACTGACTGAAATTCAATCCCAGTCACTGACTGAAGCTCAATCCCTGTCACTGACTGATGTTCAATCCCTGTCACTGACTGAGATCCAATCCCTGCCACTGACTGAGATTCAATCCCTCTCTCTGACTGAGGTTCACTCCCTGTCACTGACTGAGATTCAATCCCTGTCACGGACAGAGATTGAATTCCTGTCACTGACTGATGATCAATCTCTAACACTGATTGAGATCCAATCCCTGCCACTGACTGAGATTCAATCCCTGTCACTGACTGACGGTCAATCCATGTCACTGACTGAATCTCAATCACTGTCACTGACTGAGATTCAATCCCTGTAACTGATTGAGACTCAATCTCTGTTACTGACTGAGATTCAATCCCTGTCACTGATTGAGATTTAATACCTGTCACTGCCTGAGATACAATCCCTGTCGCTGACTGAGGATCAATCCCTGTCACTGACAGTGGTTCAATCCCTGTCACTGACTGAGATTCACTCCCTGTCACTGACTGACGTTCGCTCCATGTCTTTGACTGAGCTTCAATCCCTGACACTGACTGACGATCAATCCCTGACACTGATTGAGATCCAATCCCTGCCACTGACTGTGATTCAATCCCTGTCACTGACTGAGGGTCAATCCTTGTCACTGACTGAATCTCAAACACTGTTGCTGACTGAGATTCAATACCTGTCACTGACTGAGTTTCAATCACTGTCACTGACTGAGCTTCAATTCCTGTCACTGACTGAGGATCAATCCCTGTCACTGACTGAGATTCAATCCCTGTCACTGACTGAAGCTCAATCCCTGTCACTGACTGATGTTCAATCCCTGTCACTGACTGAGATCCAATCCCTGCCACTGACTGAGATTCAATCCCTCTCTCTGACTGAGGTTCACTCCCTGTCACTGACTGAGATTCAATCCCTGTCACGGACAGAGATTGAATTCCTGTCACTGACTGATGATCAATCTCTAACACTGATTGAGATCCAATCCCTGCCACTGACTGAGATTCAATCCCTGTCACTGACTGAGATTCAATCCCTGTCACTGACTGAGATTCAATCCCTGTCACTGACTGAGTTTGAATCACTGTCACTGACTGAGCTTCAATTCCTGTCACTGACTGAGGATCAATCCCTGTCACTGACTAAGATTCAATCCCTGTCACTGACTGAGGATAATTCTCTGCCACTGACTGAGATTCAATCCCTGTCACAGACTGAGGTTCAATCCCTTTCACTGACTGAGATTCAATCCCTGTCACTGACTGAGGTTCAATCCCTGTCACTAACTGAGATTTAATCCCTGTCACTGACTGAGATTCAATACGTGTCACTGACTGAGCTTCAATTCCTTTCACTGACTGAGATTCAATCCCTGTCACTAACTGAGGGTCAATCCCTGTCACTGACTGAATCTCAAACACTGTCACTGACTGAGATTCAATTCCTGTCACTAACTGAGATTTAATCCCTGTCACTGACTGAGATTCATTCCCTGTCACTGACTGCGGATCAATCCATGTCACTGATTGCGATTCAAACCCTGTCTCTGACTGAGAATCAATCCCTGTCACAGACTGAGGATCAAATCCAGTCACTGACTGAGATTCAATACGTGTCACTGCCTGAGGATCAATCCCTGTCACTGGCTGAGCTTCAATCCCTGTCACAGACTTAGGTTCAATCCCTGTCACAGACTTAGGTTCAATCCCTGTCACTAACTGAGATTCAATCCCTGTCACTGACTGACGGTCAATCCATGTCACTGACTGAATCTCAATCACTGTCACTGACTGAGATTCAATCCCTGTAACTGATTGAGACTCAATCTCTGTTACTGACTGAGATTCAATCCCTGTCACTGATTGAGATTCAATACCTGTCACTGCCTGAGATACAATCCCTGTCGCTGACTGAGGATCAATCCCTGTCACTGACAGTGGTTCAATCCCTGTCACTGACTGAGATTCACTCCCTGTCACTGACTGACGTTCGCTCCATGTCTTTGACTGAGCTTCAATCCCTGACACTGACTGACGATCAATCCCTGACACTGATTGAGATCCAATCCCTGCCACTGACTGTGATTCAATCCCTGTCACTGACTGAGGTTCAATCCCTGTCACTAACTGAGATTCAATCCCTGTCACTAACTGAGGGTCAATCCCTGTCACTGACTGAATCTCAGACACCGTCCCTGACTGAGATTCATTCCCAGTTACTGATTGAGATTCAATCCCTGTCACAGACTGAGATCCAATCCCTGTCACTGACTGACTTTCGCTCCCTGTCTTTGACTGAGCTTCAATCCCTGACACTGACTGACGATCAATCCCTGACACTGATTGAGAGCCAATCCCTGCCACTGACTGTGATTCAATCCCTGTCACTGGCTGAGGCTCAATCCTTGTCACTGACTGAATCACAAACACTGTCACTGACTGAGATTCAATTCCTGTCACTGACTGAGTTTCAATCACTATCACTGACTGAGCTTCAATTCCTGTCACTGACTGAGGATCAATCCCTGTCACTGACAGAGATTCAATCCCTGTCACTGACTGAGAATCAATCCCGTCACTGACTGAGGTTCAATCCCTGTCACTGACTGAGAGACAATCCCTGACACTGATTGAGATTCAATCCCTGTCAATGACTGAGATTCAATCCCTGTCAGTAAATGAGATTCAATCCCTGTCACTGACTGAAGCTCAATCCCTGACACTGACTGAGGATCATTCCCTGTCACTGACGGGAATTCAATCCCTGTCACTGATTGAGATTCAATCCCTGTCACTGACTGACGATCAAAACCTGTCACTGACTGAGACTGAATCCCTGTCACTGACTGAGGTTCTCTCCCTGTCTCAGACTGAGGATCAATCCGTGTCATGGACTGAGATTCAATGCCTGTCACTGATTGAGATTCAGTCTCGGTCACTGACTGAGGTTCAATCCCTGTCAATGACTGAGGTTCACTCACTGTCACTGACTGAAATTCAATCCCTGTCACTGACTGAAGCTCAATCCCTGTCACTGACAGAGATTCAATCCCTGCCACTGACTGAGATTCAATCCCTCTCTCTGACTGAGGTTCACTCCCTGTCACTGACTGAGCTTCAATCCCTGTCACTGACTGAGATCCAATCCCTGCCACTGACTGAGATTCAATCCCTCTCTCTGACTGAGGTTCACTCCCTGTCACTGACTGAGATTCAATCCCTGTCACGGACAGAGATTGAATTCCTGTCACTGACTGATGATCAATCTCTAACACTGATTGAGATCCAATCCCTGTCACTGACTGACGGTCAATCCATGTCACTGACTGAATCTCAATCACTGTCACTGACTGAGATTCAATCCCTGTAACTGATTGAGACTCAATCTCTGTTACTGACTGAGATTCAATCCCTGTCACTGATTGAGATTCAATACCTGTCACTGCCTGAGATACAATCCCTGTCGCTGACTGAGGATCAATCCCTGTCACTGACAGTGGTTCAATCCCTGTCACTGACTGAGATTCACTCCCTGTCACTGACTGACGTTCGCTCCATGTCTTTGACTGAGCTTCAATCCCTGACACTGACTGACGATCAATCCCTGACACTGATTGAGATCCAATCCCTGCCACTGACTGTGATTCAATCCCTGTCACTGACTGAGGTTCAATCCCTGTCACTAACTGAGGGTCAATCCCTGTCACTGACTGAATCTCAGACACCGTCCCTGACTGAGATTCATTCCCAGTTACTGATTGAGATTCAATCCCTGTCACAGACTGAGGTCCAATCCCTGTCACTGACTGACTTTCGCTACCTGTCTTTGACTGAGCTTCAATCCCTGACACTGATTGACGATCAATCCCTGACACTGATTGAGAGCCAATCCCTGCCACTGACTGTGATTCAATCCCTGTCACTGGCTGAGGCTCAATCCTTGTCACTGACTGAATCACAAACACTGTCACTGACTGAGATTCAATTCCTGTCACTGACTGAGTTTCAATCACTATCACTGACTGAGCTTCAATTCCTGTCACTGACTGAGAATCAATCCCGTCACTGACTGAGGTTCAATCCCTGTCACTGACTGAGAGACAATCCCTGACACTGATTGAGATTCAATCCCTGTCAATGACTGAGATTCAATCCCTGTCACTAAATGAGATTCAATCCCTGTCACTGACTGAAGCTCAATCCCTGCCACTGACTGTGAGTCAATCCTTGTCACTGGCTGAGGCTCAATCCTTGTCACTGACTGAATCACAAACACTGTCACTGACTGAGATTCAATTCCTGTCACTGACTGAGTTTCAATCACTATCACTGACTGAGCTTCAATTCCTGTCACTGACTGAGGATCAATCCCTGTCACTGACAGAGATTCAATCCCTGTCACTGACTGAGAATCAATCCCGTCACTGACTGAGGTTCAATCCCTGTCACTGACTGAGAGACAATCCCTGACACTGATTGAGATTCAATCCCTGTCAATGACTGAGATTCAATCCCTGTCACTAAATGAGATTCAATCCCTGTCACTGACTGAAGCTCAATCCCTGACACTGACTGAGGATCATTCCCTGTCACTGACGGGAATTCAATCCCTGTCACTGATTGAGATTCAATCCCTGTCACTGACTGACGATCAAAACCTGTCACTGACTGAGACTCAATCCCTGTCACTGACTGAGATTCAATCCCTGTCACTGACTGAGGTTCTCTCCCTGTCTCAGACTGAGGATCAATCCGTGTCATGGACTGAGATTCAATGCCTGTCACTGATTGAGATTCAGTCTCGGTCACTGACTGAGGTTCAATCCCTGTCACTGACTGAGGTTCACTCACTGTCACTGACCGAAATTCAATCCCTGTCACTGACTGAAGCTCAATCCCTGTCACTGACTGAGATTCAATCCCTGCCACTGACTGAGATTCAATCCCTCTCTCTGACTGAGGTTCACTCCCTGTCACTGACTGAGCTTCAATCCCTGTCACTGACTGAGATCCAATCCCTGTCACTGACTGAGGATCAATCCGTTTCATGGACTGACATTCAATCCCTGTCACGGATTGAGATTGAATATCTGTCACTGACTGAGATTCAATCCCTGTCACTGACTGAGGATCAATCCCTGTCCCTGACTGAGATTCATTCCTGGTTACTGAGTGAGATTCAATCCCTGTCACAGACTGAGATTCAATCCCTGTCTCTGACTGCGGATCAATCCGTTTCATGGACTGACATTCAATCCCTGTCACGGATTGAGATTCAATCTCTGTCACTGACTGAGATTCAATCCCTGTCACTGACTGAGGATCAATCCCTGTCACTGACTGAGGTTCAATCCCTGTCACTGACTGACATTCAATCCCTGTCACTGACTGAGATTCAATCCCTGTCACTAAATGAGATTCATTCCCGGTCACTGATTGAGATTCAATCCCTGTCACAGACTGAAATTCAATCCCTGTCTCTGACTGAGGATCAATCCGTTTCATGGTATGAGATTCAATCCCTGTCACTGACTGAGATTCAATCCCTGTCACTGACTGAGGATCAATCCCTGTCACAGACTGAGGTTCCATCCCTGTCACTGACTGAGCTTCAATTCCTGTCACTGACTGAGAATCAATCCCGTCACTAACTGAGGGTCAATCCCTATCACTGACTGAATCTCAAACACTGTCCCAGACTGAGATTCATTCCCGGTTACTGATTGAGATTCAATCCCTGTCACAGACTGAAATTCAATCCCTGTCTCTGACTGAGGATCAATCCGTTTCATGGTATGAGATTCAATCCCTGTCTCTGATTGAGATTGAATATCTGTCACTGACTGAGATTCAATCCCTGTCACTGACTGAGGATCAATCCCTGTCACTGACAGAGGTTCAATCCCTGTCACTGACTGAGGTTCAATCCCTGTCATTGACTGACGTTCAATCTCTGTCACCCACTGAAATTCAATTCCTGTCACTGACTGAGTTTCAATCCCTGTCACTGACTGAGGTTCAATCCCTGTCACTGACTGAATCTCAATCACTGTCACTGACTGAGAATCAATCCCTGTCACTGACTGATATTCAATCCCTGTCACTGACTGAATCTCAATCCCTGTAACTGACTGGAACTCACTCGCTGTCTCTGAGTGAGATTTACTCCCTGTCACTGATTGAGATTCAATCCCAGTCACTGACTGGGGTTCAATCCCTGTCACTGACTGAGCTTCAATCCCTGTCACTGACTGAGGATCAAACCCAGCCACTGACTGAGATTGAATCCCTATCACTAACTGAGAATTAATCCCTGTCTCTGACTGAAGCTCAATCCCTGTCACTGACTGAGATCCAAACCCTGTCACTGACTGTGATTGAATCCCTATCACTAACTGAGAATTAATCCCTGTCTCTGACTGAAGCTCAATCCCTGTCACTGACTGAGATCCAATCCCTGTCACTGACTGAGATTCAATCCCTGTCACTGACAGAGATTCAATCCCTGTCACTGACTGAGGATCAATCCTTGTCAATGACTGAAGCTCAATCCCTGTCACTGACTTTGATTCATTTCCTGTCACTGACTGACGATCAAAACCTGTCGTGACTGAGACTCAATCCCTGTCACTTACTGAGATTCAATCCCTGTCACTGACTGAGGTTCTCTCCCTGTCTCAGACTGAGGATCAGTCCATGTCATGGACTGAGATTCAATGCCTGTCACTGATTGAGATTCAGTCACGGTCACTGAATGAGGTTCAATCATTGTCACTGACTGTGGTTCACTCCCTGTCACTGACTGAAATTCAATCCCAGTCACTGACTGAAGCTCAATCCCTGTCACTGACTGATGTTCAATCCCTGTCACTGACTGAGATCCAATCCCTGCCACTGACTGAGATTCAATCCCTCTCTCTGACTGAGGTTCACTCCCTGTCACTGACTGAGATTCAATCCCTGTCACAGACAGAGATTGAATTCCTGTCACTGACTGATGATCAATCTCTAACACTGATTGAGATCCAATCCCTGCCACTGACTGAGATTCAATCCCTGTCACTGACTGACGGTCAATCCATGTCACTGACTGAATCTCAATCACTGTCACTGACTGAGATTCAATCCCTGTAACTGATTGAGACTCAATCTCTGTTACTGACTAAGATTCAATCCCTGTCACTGATTGAGATTCAATACCTGTCACTGCCTGAGATACAATCCCTGTCGCTGACTGAGGATCAATCCCTGTCACTGACAGTGGTTCAATCCCTGTCACTGACTGAGATTCACTCCCTGTCACTGACTGACGTTCGCTCCATGTCTTTGACTGAGCTTCAATCCCTGACACTGACTGACGATCAATCCCTGACACTGATTGAGATCCAATCCCTGCCACTGACTGTGATTCAATCCCTGTCACTGACTGAGGGTCAATCCTTGTCACTGACTGAATCTCAAACACTGTCGCTGACTGAGATTCAATACCTGTCACTGACTGAGTTGCAATCACTGTCACTGACTGAGCTTCAATTCCTGTCACTGACTGAGGATCAATCCCTGTCACTGACTGAGATTCAATCCCTGTCACTGACTGAAGCTCAATCCCTGTCACTGACTGATGTTCAATCCCTGTCACTGACTGAGATCCAATCCCTGCCACTGACTGAGATTCAATCCCTCTCTCTGACTGAGGTTCACTCCCTGTCACTGACTGAGATTCAATCCCTGTCACGGACAGAGATTGAATTCCTGTCACTGACTGATGATCAATCTCTAACACTGATTGAGATCCAATCCCTGCCACTGACTGAGATTCAATCCCTGTCACTGACTGACGGTCAATCCATGTCACTGACTGAATCTCAATCACTGTCACTGACTGAGATTCAATCCCTGTAACTGATTGAGACTCAATCTCTGTTACTGACTGAGATTCAATCCCTGTCACTGATTGAGATTCAATACCTGTCACTGCCTGAGATACAATCCCTGTCGCTGACTGAGGATCAATCCCTGTCACTGACAGTGGTTCAATCCCTGTCACTGACTGAGATTCACTCCCTGTCACTGACTGACGTTCGCTCCATGTCTTTGACTGAGCTTCAATCCCTGACACTGACTGACGATCAATCCCTGACACTGATTGAGATCCAATCCCTGCCACTGACTGTGATTCAATCCCTGTCACTGACTGAGGTTCAATCCCTGTCACTAACTGAGATTCAATCCCTGTCACTAACTGAGGGTCAATCCCTGTCACTGACTGAATCTCAGACACCGTCCCTGACTGAGATTCATTCCCAGTTACTGATTGAGATTCAATCCCTGTCACAGACTGAGATCCAATCCCTGTCACTGACTGACTTTCGCTCCCTGTCTTTGACTGAGCTTCAATCCCTGACACTGACTGACGATCAATCCCTGACACTGATTGAGAGCCAATCCCTGCCACTGACTGTGATTCAATCCCTGTCACTGGCTGAGGCTCAATCCTTGTCACTGACTGAATCACAAACACTGTCACTGACTGAGATTCAATTCCTGTCACTGACTGAGTTTCAATCACTATCACTGACTGAGCTTCAATTCCTGTCACTGACTGAGGATCAATCCCTGTCACTGACAGAGATTCAATCCCTGTCACTGACTGAGAATCAATCCCGTCACTGACTGAGGTTCAATCCCTGTCACTGACTGAGAGACAATCCCTGACACTGATTGAGATTCAATCCCTGTCAATGACTGAGATTCAATCCCTGTCACTAAATGAGATTCAATCCCTGTCACTGACTGAAGCTCAATCCCTGACACTGACTGAGGATCATTCCCTGTCACTGACGGGAATTCAATCCCTGTCACTGATTGAGATTCAATCCCTGTCACTGACTGACGATCAAAACCTGTCACTGACTGAGACTCAATCCCTGTCACTGACTGAGGTTCTCTCCCTGTCTCAGACTGAGGATCAATCCGTGTCATGGACTGAGATTCAATGCCTGTCACTGATTGAGATTCAGTCTCGGTCACTGACTGAGGTTCAATCCCTGTCACTGACTGAGGTTCACTCACTGTCACTGACTGAAATTCAATCCCTGTCACTGACTGAAGCTCAATCCCTGTCACTGACAGAGATTCAATCCCTGCCACTGACTGAGATTCAATCCCTCTCTCTGACTGAGGTTCACTCCCTGTCACTGACTGAGCTTCAATCCCTGTCACTGACTGAGATCCAATCCCTGCCACTGACTGAGATTCAATCCCTCTCTCTGACTGAGGTTCACTCCCTGTCACTGACTGAGATTCAATCCCTGTCACGGACAGAGATTGAATTCCTGTCACTGACTGATGATCAATCTCTAACACTGATTGAGATCCAATCCCTGCCACTGACTGAGATTCAATCCCTGTCACTGACTGACGGTCAATCCATGTCACTGACTGAATCTCAATCACTGTCACTGACTGAGATTCAATCCCTGTAACTGATTGAGACTCAATCTCTGTTACTGACTGAGATTCAATCCCTGTCACTGATTGAGATTCAATACCTGTCACTGCCTGAGATACAATCCCTGTCGCTGACTGAGGATCAATCCCTGTCACTGACAGTGGTTCAATCCCTGTCACTGACTGAGATTCACTCCCTGTCACTGACTGACGTTCGCTCCATGTCTTTGACTGAGCTTCAATCCCTGACACTGACTGACGATCAATCCCTGACACTGATTGAGATCCAATCCCTGCCACTGACTGTGATTCAATCCCTGTCACTGACTGAGGTTCAATCCCTGTCACTAACTGAGATTCAATCCCTGTCACTAACTGAGGGTCAATCCCTGTCACTGACTGCATCTCAGACACCGTCCCTGACTGAGATTCATTCCCAGTTACTGATTGAGATTCAATCCCTGTCACAGACTGAGATCCAATCCCTGTCACTGACTGACTTTCGCTCCCTGTCTTTGACTGAGCTTCAATCCCTGACACTGACTGACGATCAATCCCTGACACTGATTGAGAGCCAATCCCTGCCACTGACTGTGATTCAATCCCTGTCACTGGCTGAGGCTCAATCCTTGTCACTGACTGAATCACAAACACTGTCACTGACTGAGATTCAATTCCTGTCACTGACTGAGTTTCAATCACTATCACTGACTGAGCTTCAATTCCTGTCACTGACTGAGGATCAATCCCTGTCACTGACAGAGATTCAATCCCTGTCACTGACTGAGAATCAATCCCGTCACTGACTGAGGTTCAATCCCTGTCACTGACTGAGAGACAATCCCTGACACTGATTGAGATTCAATCCCTGTCAATGACTGAGATTCAATCCCTGTCACTAAATGAGATTCAATCCCTGTCACTGACTGAAGCTCAATCCCTGACACTGACTGAGGATCATTCCCTGTCACTGACGGGAATTCAATCCCTGTCACTGATTGAGATTCAATCCCTGTCACTGACTGACGATCAAAACCTGTCACTGACTGAGACTCAATCCCTGTCACTGACTGAGGTTCTCTCCCTGTCTCAGACTGAGGATCAATCCGTGTCATGGACTGAGATTCAATGCCTGTCACTGATTGAGATTCAGTCTCGGTCACTGACTGAGGTTCAATCCCTGTCACTGACTGAGGTTCACTCACTGTCACTGACTGAAATTCAATCCCTGTCACTGACTGAAGCTCAATCCCTGTCACTGACAGAGATTCAATCCCTGCCACTGACTGAGATTCAATCCCTCTCTCTGACTGAGGTTCACTCCCTGTCACTGACTGAGCTTCAATCCCTGTCACTGACTGAGATCCAATCCCTGCCACTGACTGAGATTCAATCCCTCTCTCTGACTGAGGTTCACTCCCTGTCACTGACTGAGATTCAATCCCTGTCACGGACAGAGATTGAATTCCTGTCACTGACTGATGATCAATCTCTAACACTGATTGAGATCCAATCCCTGCCACTGACTGAGATTCAATCCCTGTCACTGACTGACGGTCAATCCATGTCACTGACTGAATCTCAATCACTGTCACTGACTGAGATTCAATCCCTGTAACTGATTGAGACTCAATCTCTGTTACTGACTGAGATTCAATCCCTGTCACTGATTGAGATTCAATACCTGTCACTGCCTGAGATACAATCCCTGTCGCTGACTGAGGATCAATCCCTGTCACTGACAGTGGTTCAATCCCTGTCACTGACTGAGATTCACTCCCTGTCACTGACTGACGTTCGCTCCATGTCTTTGACTGAGCTTCAATCCCTGACACTGACTGACGATCAATCCCTGACACTGATTGAGATCCAATCCCTGCCACTGACTGTGATTCAATCCCTGTCACTGACTGAGGTTCAATCCCTGTCACTAACTGAGATTCAATCCCTGTCACTAACTGAGGGTCAATCCCTGTCACTGACTGCATCTCAGACACCGTCCCTGACTGAGATTCATTCCCAGTTACTGATTGAGATTCAATCCCTGTCACAGACTGAGATCCAATCCCTGTCACTGACTGACTTTCGCTCCCTGTCTTTGACTGAGCTTCAATCCCTGACACTGACTGACGATCAATCCCTGACACTGATTGAGAGCCAATCCCTGCCACTGACTGTGATTCAATCCCTGTCACTGGCTGAGGCTCAATCCTTGTCACTGACTGAATCACAAACACTGTCACTGACTGAGATTCAATTCCTGTCACTGACTGAGTTTCAATCACTATCACTGACTGAGCTTCAATTCCTGTCACTGACTGAGGATCAATCCCTGTCACTGACAGAGATTCAATCCCTGTCACTGACTGAGAATCAATCCCGTCACTGACTGAGGTTCAATCCCTGTCACTGACTGAGAGACAATCCCTGACACTGATTGAGATTCAATCCCTGTCAATGACTGAGATTCAATCCCTGTCACTAAATGAGATTCAATCCCTGTCACTGACTGAAGCTCAATCCCTGACACTGACTGAGGATCATTCCCTGTCACTGACGGGAATTCAATCCCTGTCACTGATTGAGATTCAATCCCTGTCACTGACTGACGATCAAAACCTGTCACTGACTGAGACTCAATCCCTGTCACTGACTGAGGTTCTCTCCCTGTCTCAGACTGAGGATCAATCCGTGTCATGGACTGAGATTCAATGCCTGTCACTGATTGAGATTCAGTCTCGGTCACTGACTGAGGTTCAATCCCTGTCACTGACTGAGGTTCACTCACTGTCACTGATTGAGATTCAATCCCTGTCACTGACTGAAGCTCAATCCCTGTCACTGACAGAGATTCAATCCCTGCCACTGACTGAGATTCAATCCCTCTCTCTGACTGAGGTTCACTCCCTGTCACTGACTGAGCTTCAATCCCTGTCACTGACTGAGATCCAATCCCTGCCACTGACTGAGATTCAATCCCTCTCTCTGACTGAGGTTCACTCCCTGTCACTGACTGAGATTCAATCCCTGTCACGGACAGAGATTGAATTCCTGTCACTGACTGATGATCAATCTCTAACACTGATTGAGATCCAATCCCTGCCACTGACTGAGATTCAATCCCTGTCACTGACTGACGGTCAATCCATGTCACTGACTGAATCTCAATCACTGTCACTGACTGAGATTCAATCCCTGTAACTGATTGAGACTCAATCTCTGTTACTGACTGAGATTCAATCCCTGTCACTGATTGAGATTCAATACCTGTCACTGCCTGAGATACAATCCCTGTCGCTGACTGAGGATCAATCCCTGTCACTGACAGTGGTTCAATCCCTGTCACTGACTGAGATTCACTCCCTGTCACTGACTGACGTTCGCTCCATGTCTTTGACTGAGCTTCAATCCCTGACACTGACTGACGATCAATCCCTGACACTGATTGAGATCCAATCCCTGCCACTGACTGTGATTCAATCCCTGTCACTGACTGACGGTCAATCCATGTCACTGACTGAATCTCAATCACTGTCACTGACTGAGATTCAATCCCTGTAACTGATTGAGACTCAATCTCTGTTACTGACTGAGATTCAATCCCTGTCACTGATTGAGATTCAATACCTGTCACTGCCTGAGATACAATCCCTGTCGCTGACTGAGGATCAATCCCTGTCACTGACAGTGGTTCAATCCCTGTCACTGACTGAGATTCACTCCCTGTCACTGACTGACGTTCGCTCCATGTCTTTGACTGAGCTTCAATCCCTGACACTGACTGACGATCAATCCCTGACACTGATTGAGATCCAATCCCTGCCACTGACTGTGATTCAATCCCTGTCACTGACTGAGGTTCAATCCCTGTCACTAACTGAGATTCAATCCCTGTCACTAACTGAGGGTCAATCCCTGTCACTGACTGAATCTCAGACACCGTCCCTGACTGAGATTCATTCCCAGTTACTGATTGAGATTCAATCCCTGTCACAGACTGAGATCCAATCCCTGTCACTGACTGACTTTCGCTCCCTGTCTTTGACTGAGCTTCAATCCCTGACACTGACTGACGATCAATCCCTGACACTGATTGAGAGCCAATCCCTGCCACTGACTGTGATTCAATCCCTGTCACTGGCTGAGGCTCAATCCTTGTCACTGACTGAATCACAAACACTGTCACTGACTGAGATTCAATTCCTGTCACTGACTGAGTTTCAATCACTATCACTGACTGAGCTTCAATTCCTGTCACTGACTGAGGATCAATCCCTGTCACTGACAGAGATTCAATCCCTGTCACTGACTGAGAATCAATCCCGTCACTGACTGAGGTTCAATCCCTGTCACTGACTGAGAGACAATCCCTGACACTGATTGAGATTCAATCCCTGTCAATGACTGAGATTCAATCCCTGTCACTAAATGAGATTCAATCCCTGTCACTGACTGAAGCTCAATCCCTGACACTGACTGAGGATCATTCCCTGTCACTGACGGGAATTCAATCCCTGTCACTGATTGAGATTCAATCCCTGTCACTGACTGACGATCAAAACCTGTCACTGACTGAGACTCAATCCCTGTCACTGACTGAGGTTCTCTCCCTGTCTCAGACTGAGGATCAATCCGTGTCATGGACTGAGATTCAATGCCTGTCACTGATTGAGATTCAGTCTCGGTCACTGACTGAGGTTCAATCCCTGTCACTGACTGAGGTTCACTCACTGTCACTGACTGAAATTCAATCCCTGTCACTGACTGAAGCTCAATCCCTGTCACTGACAGAGATTCAATCCCTGCCACTGACTGAGATTCAATCCCTCTCTCTGACTGAGGTTCACTCCCTGTCACTGACTGAGCTTCAATCCCTGTCACTGACTGAGATCCAATCCCTGCCACTGACTGAGATTCAATCCCTCTCTCTGACTGAGGTTCACTCCCTGTCACTGACTGAGATTCAATCCCTGTCACGGACAGAGATTGAATTCCTGTCACTGACTGATGATCAATCTCTAACACTGATTGAGATCCAATCCCTGCCACTGACTGAGATTCAATCCCTGTCACTGACTGACGGTCAATCCATGTCACTGACTGAATCTCAATCACTGTCACTGACTGAGATTCAATCCCTGTAACTGATTGAGACTCAATCTCTGTTACTGACTGAGATTCAATCCCTGTCACTGATTGAGATTCAATACCTGTCACTGCCTGAGATACAATCCCTGTCGCTGACTGAGGATCAATCCCTGTCACTGACAGTGGTTCAATCCCTGTCACTGACTGAGATTCACTCCCTGTCACTGACTGACGTTCGCTCCATGTCTTTGACTGAGCTTCAATCCCTGACACTGACTGACGATCAATCCCTGACACTGATTGAGATCCAATCCCTGCCACTGACTGTGATTCAATCCCTGTCACTGACTGAGGTTCAATCCCTGTCACTAACTGAGATTCAATCCCTGTCACTAACTGAGGGTCAATCCCTGTCACTGACTGCATCTCAGACACCGTCCCTGACTGAGATTCATTCCCAGTTACTGATTGAGATTCAATCCCTGTCACAGACTGAGATCCAATCCCTGTCACTGACTGACTTTCGCTCCCTGTCTTTGACTGAGCTTCAATCCCTGACACTGACTGACGATCAATCCCTGACACTGATTGAGAGCCAATCCCTGCCACTGACTGTGATTCAATCCCTGTCACTGGCTGAGGCTCAATCCTTGTCACTGACTGAATCACAAACACTGTCACTGACTGAGATTCAATTCCTGTCACTGACTGAGTTTCAATCACTATCACTGACTGAGCTTCAATTCCTGTCACTGACTGAGGATCAATCCCTGTCACTGACAGAGATTCAATCCCTGTCACTGACTGAGAATCAATCCCGTCACTGACTGAGGTTCAATCCCTGTCACTGACTGAGAGACAATCCCTGACACTGATTGAGATTCAATCCCTGTCAATGACTGAGATTCAATCCCTGTCACTAAATGAGATTCAATCCCTGTCACTGACTGAAGCTCAATCCCTGACACTGACTGAGGATCATTCCCTGTCACTGACGGGAATTCAATCCCTGTCACTGATTGAGATTCAATCCCTGTCACTGACTGACGATCAAAACCTGTCACTGACTGAGACTCAATCCCTGTCACTGACTGAGGTTCTCTCCCTGTCTCAGACTGAGGATCAATCCGTGTCATGGACTGAGATTCAATGCCTGTCACTGATTGAGATTCAGTCTCGGTCACTGACTGAGGTTCAATCCCTGTCACTGACTGAGGTTCACTCACTGTCACTGACTGAAATTCAATCCCTGTCACTGACTGAAGCTCAATCCCTGTCACTGACAGAGATTCAATCCCTGCCACTGACTGAGATTCAATCCCTCTCTCTGACTGAGGTTCACTCCCTGTCACTGACTGAGCTTCAATCCCTGTCACTGACTGAGATCCAATCCCTGCCACTGACTGAGATTCAATCCCTCTCTCTGACTGAGGTTCACTCCCTGTCACTGACTGAGATTCAATCCCTGTCACGGACAGAGATTGAATTCCTGTCACTGACTGATGATCAATCTCTAACACTGATTGAGATCCAATCCCTGCCACTGACTGAGATTCAATCCCTGTCACTGACTGACGGTCAATCCATGTCACTGACTGAATCTCAATCACTGTCACTGACTGAGATTCAATCCCTGTAACTGATTGAGACTCAATCTCTGTTACTGACTGAGATTCAATCCCTGTCACTGATTGAGATTCAATACCTGTCACTGCCTGAGATACAATCCCTGTCGCTGACTGAGGATCAATCCCTGTCACTGACAGTGGTTCAATCCCTGTCACTGACTGAGATTCACTCCCTGTCACTGACTGACGTTCGCTCCATGTCTTTGACTGAGCTTCAATCCCTGACACTGACTGACGATCAATCCCTGACACTGATTGAGATCCAATCCCTGCCACTGACTGTGATTCAATCCCTGTCACTGACTGAGGTTCAATCCCTGTCACTAACTGAGATTCAATCCCTGTCACTAACTGAGGGTCAATCCCTGTCACTGACTGAATCTCAGACACCGTCCCTGACTGAGATTCATTCCCAGTTACTGATTGAGATTCAATCCCTGTCACAGACTGAGATCCAATCCCTGTCACTGACTGACTTTCGCTCCCTGTCTTTGACTGAGCTTCAATCCCTGACACTGACTGACGATCAATCCCTGACACTGATTGAGAGCCAATCCCTGCCACTGACTGTGATTCAATCCCTGTCACTGGCTGAGGCTCAATCCTTGTCACTGACTGAATCACAAACACTGTCACTGACTGAGATTCAATTCCTGTCACTGACTGAGTTTCAATCACTATCACTGACTGAGCTTCAATTCCTGTCACTGACTGAGGATCAATCCCTGTCACTGACAGAGATTCAATCCCTGTCACTGACTGAGAATCAATCCCGTCACTGACTGAGGTTCAATCCCTGTCACTGACTGAGAGACAATCCCTGACACTGATTGAGATTCAATCCCTGTCAATGACTGAGATTCAATCCCTGTCACTAAATGAGATTCAATCCCTGTCACTGACTGAAGCTCAATCCCTGACACTGACTGAGGATCATTCCCTGTCACTGACGGGAATTCAATCCCTGTCACTGATTGAGATTCAATCCCTGTCACTGACTGACGATCAAAACCTGTCACTGACTGAGACTCAATCCCTGTCACTGACTGAGGTTCTCTCCCTGTCTCAGACTGAGGATCAATCCGTGTCATGGACTGAGATTCAATGCCTGTCACTGATTGAGATTCAGTCTCGGTCACTGACTGAGGTTCAATCCCTGTCACTGACTGAGGTTCACTCACTGTCACTGACTGAAATTCAATCCCTGTCACTGACTGAAGCTCAATCCCTGTCACTGACAGAGATTCAATCCCTGCCACTGACTGAGATTCAATCCCTCTCTCTGACTGAGGTTCACTCCCTGTCACTGACTGAGCTTCAATCCCTGTCACTGACTGAGATCCAATCCCTGCCACTGACTGAGATTCAATCCCTCTCTCTGACTGAGGTTCACTCCCTGTCACTGACTGAGATTCAATCCCTGTCACGGACAGAGATTGAATTCCTGTCACTGACTGATGATCAATCTCTAACACTGATTGAGATCCAATCCCTGCCACTGACTGAGATTCAATCCCTGTCACTGACTGACGGTCAATCCATGTCACTGACTGAATCTCAATCACTGTCACTGACTGAGATTCAATCCCTGTAACTGATTGAGACTCAATCTCTGTTACTGACTGAGATTCAATCCCTGTCACTGATTGAGATTCAATACCTGTCACTGCCTGAGATACAATCCCTGTCGCTGACTGAGGATCAATCCCTGTCACTGACAGTGGTTCAATCCCTGTCACTGACTGAGATTCACTCCCTGTCACTGACTGACGTTCGCTCCATGTCTTTGACTGAGCTTCAATCCCTGACACTGACTGACGATCAATCCCTGACACTGATTGAGATCCAATCCCTGCCACTGACTGTGATTCAATCCCTGTCACTGACTGAGGTTCAATCCCTGTCACTAACTGAGATTCAATCCCTGTCACTAACTGAGGGTCAATCCCTGTCACTGACTGAATCTCAGACACCGTCCCTGACTGAGATTCATTCCCAGTTACTGATTGAGATTCAATCCCTGTCACAGACTGAGATCCAATCCCTGTCACTGACTGACTTTCGCTCCCTGTCTTTGACTGAGCTTCAATCCCTGACACGGACTGACGATCAATCCCTGACACTGATTGAGAGCCAATCCCTGCCACTGACTGTGATTCAATCCCTGTCACTGGCTGAGGCTCAATCCTTGTCACTGACTGAATCACAAACACTGTCACTGACTGAGATTCAATTCCTGTCACTGACTGAGTTTCAATCACTATCACTGACTGAGCTTCAATTCCTGTCACTGACTGAGAGACAATCCCTGACACTGATTGAGATTCAATCCCTGTCAATGACTGAGATTCAATCCCTGTCACTAAATGAGATTCAATCCCTGTCACTGACTGAAGCTCAATCCCTGACACTGACTGAGGATCATTCCCTGTCACTGACGGGAATTCAATCCCTGTCACTGATTGAGATTCAATCCCTGTCACTGACTGACGATCAAAACCTGTCACTGACTGAGACTCAATCCCTGTCGCTGACTGAGATTCAATCCCTGTCACTGACTGAGGATCAATCCGTTTCATGGACTGACATTCAATCCCTGTCACGGATAGAGATTGAATATCTGTCACTGACTGAGATTCAATCCCTGTCACTGACTGAGGATCAATCCCTGTCACTGACTGAGGTTCAATCCCTGTCACTGACTGAGATTCAATCCCTGTCACTGACTGAGATTCAATCCCTGTCACTGATTGAGATTCAATCCCTGTCACTGACTGACGATCAAAACCTGTCACTGACTGAGACTCAATCCCTGTCACTGACTGAGATTCAATCCCTGTCACTGACTGAGGATCAATCCGTTTCATGGACTGACATTCAATCCCTGTCACGGATAGAGATTGAATATCTGTCACTGACTGAGATTCAATCCCTGTCACTGACTGAGGATCAATCCCTGTCACTGACTGAGGTTCAATCCCTGTCACTGACTGAGATTCAATCCCTGTCACTGACTGAGATTCAATCCCTGTCACTAAATGAGATTCATTCCCGGTCACTGATTGAGATTCAATCCCTGTCACTGACTGAGATTCAATCCCTGTCACTGACTGAGGATCAATCCCTGTCACAGACTGAGGTTCCATCCCTGTCATTGACTGACGTTCACTCCCTGTCACTGACTGAGTTTCAATCACTGTCACTGACTGAGCTTCAATTCCTGTCACTGACTGAGAATCAATCCCGTCACTAACTGAGGGTCAATCCCTGTCACTGACTGAATCTCAAACACTGTCCCAGACTGAGATTCATTCCCGGTTACTGATTGAGATTCAATCCCTGTCACAGACTGAAATTCAATCCCTGTCTCTGACTGAGGATCAATCCGTTTCATGGTATGAGATTCAATCCCTGTCACTGATTGAGATTGAATATCTGTCACTGACTGAGATTCAATCCCTGTCACTGACTGAGGATCAATCCCTGTCACTGACAGAGGTTCAATCCCTGTCACTGACTGAGGTTCAAACCCTGTCATTGACTGACGTTCAATATCTGTCACACACTGAAATTCAATTCCTGTCACTGACTGAGTTTCAATCCCTGTCACTGACTGAGGTTCAATCCCTGTCACTGACTGAATCTCAATCACTGTCACTGACTGAGAATCAATCCCTGTCACTGACTGATATTCAATCCCTGTCACTGAGTGAATCTCAATCCCTGTAACTGACTGGAACTCACTCGCTGTCTCTGAGTGAGATTTACTCCCTGTCACTGATTGAGATTCAATCCCTGTCACTGACTGAGGTTCAATCACTGTCACTGACTGAGGTTCAATCCCTGTAACTGACTGAATCTCAATCCCTGTCACTGACTGAGCTTCAATCCCTGTCACTGACTGAGGATCAAACCCAGCCACTGACTGAGATTGAATCCCTATCACTAACTGAGAATTAATCCCTGTCTCTGACTGAAGCTCAATCCCTGTCACTGACTGAGATCCAAACCCTGTCACTGACTGAGATTGAATCCCTATCACTAACTGAGAATTAATCCCTGTCTCTGACTGAAGCTCAATCCCTGTCACTGACTGAGATCCAATCCCTGTCACTGACTGAGATTCAATCCCTGTCACTGACAGAGATTCAATCCCTGTCACTGACTGAGGATCAATCCCTGTCACTGACTGAAGCTCAATCCCTGTCACTGACTTTGATTCATTTCCTGTCACTGACTGACGATCAAAACCTGTCGTGACTGAGACTCAATCCCTGTCACTTACTGAGATTCAATCCCTGTCACTGACTGAGGTTCTCTCCCTGTCTCAGACTGAGGATCAGTCCATGTCATGGACTGAGATTCAATGCCTGTCACTGATTGAGATTCAGTCACGGTCACTGAATGAGGTTCAATCATTGTCACTGACTGTGGTTCACTCCCTGTCACTGACTGAAATTCAATCCCAGTCACTGACTGAAGCTCAATCCCTGTCACTGACTGAAGCTCAATCCCTGTCACTGACTGATGTTCAATCCCTGTCACTGACTGAGATCCAATCCCTGCCACTGACTGAGATTCAATCCCTCTCTCTGACTGAGGTTCACTCCCTGTCACTGACTGAGATTCAATCCCTGTCACGGACAGAGATTGAATTCCTGTCACTGACTGATGATCAATCTCTAACACTGATTGAGATCCAATCCCTGCCACTGACTGAGATTCAATCCCTGTCACTGACTGACGGTCAATCCATGTCACTGACTGAATCTCAATCACTGTCACTGACTGAGATTCAATCCCTGTAACTGATTGAGACTCAATCTCTGTTACTGACTGAGATTCAATCCCTGTCACTGATTGAGATTCAATACCTGTCACTGCCTGAGATACAATCCCTGTCGCTGACTGAGGATCAATCCCTGTCACTGACAGTGGTTCAATCCCTGTCACTGACTGAGATTCACTCCCTGTCACTGACTGACGTTCGCTCCATGTCTTTGACTGAGCTTCAATCCCTGACACTGACTGACGATCAATCCCTGACACTGATTGAGATCCAATCCCTGCCACTGACTGTGATTCAATCCCTGTCACTGACTGAGGTTCAATCCCTGTCACTAACTGAGATTCAATCCCTGTCACTAACTGAGGGTCAATCCCTGTCACTGACTGAATCTCAGACACCGTCCCTGACTGAGATTCATTCCCAGTTACTGATTGAGATTCAATCCCTGTCACAGACTGAGATCCAATCCCTGTCACTGACTGACTTTCGCTCCCTGTCTTTGACTGAGCTTCAATCCCTGACACTGACTGACGATCAATCCCTGACACTGATTGAGAGCCAATCCCTGCCACTGACTGTGATTCAATCCCTGTCACTGGCTGAGGCTCAATCCTTGTCACTGACTGAATCACAAACACTGTCACTGACTGAGATTCAATTCCTGTCACTGACTGAGTTTCAATCACTATCACTGACTGAGCTTCAATTCCTGTCACTGACTGAGGATCAATCCCTGTCACTGACAGAGATTCAATCCCTGTCACTGACTGAGAATCAATCCCGTCACTGACTGAGGTTCAATCCCTGTCACTGACTGAGAGACAATCCCTGACACTGATTGAGATTCAATCCCTGTCAATGACTGAGATTCAATCCCTGTCACTAAATGAGATTCAATCCCTGTCACTGACTGAAGCTCAATCCCTGACACTGACTGAGGATCATTCCCTGTCACTGACGGGAATTCAATCCCTGTCACTGATTGAGATTCAATCCCTGTCACTGACTGACGATCAAAACCTGTCACTGACTGAGACTCAATCCCTGTCACTGACTGAGGTTCTCTCCCTGTCTCAGACTGAGGATCAATCCGTGTCATGGACTGAGATTCAATGCCTGTCACTGATTGAGATTCAGTCTCGGTCACTGACTGAGGTTCAATCCCTGTCACTGACTGAGGTTCACTCACTGTCACTGACTGAAATTCAATCCCTGTCACTGACTGAAGCTCAATCCCTGTCACTGACAGAGATTCAATCCCTGCCACTGACTGAGATTCAATCCCTCTCTCTGACTGAGGTTCACTCCCTGTCACTGACTGAGCTTCAATCCCTGTCACTGACTGAGATCCAATCCCTGCCACTGACTGAGATTCAATCCCTCTCTCTGACTGAGGTTCACTCCCTGTCACTGACTGAGATTCAATCCCTGTCACGGACAGAGATTGAATTCCTGTCACTGACTGATGATCAATCTCTAACACTGATTGAGATCCAATCCCTGCCACTGACTGAGATTCAATCCCTGTCACTGACTGACGGTCAATCCATGTCACTGACTGAATCTCAATCACTGTCACTGACTGAGATTCAATCCCTGTAACTGATTGAGACTCAATCTCTGTTACTGACTGAGATTCAATCCCTGTCACTGATTGAGATTCAATACCTGTCACTGCCTGAGATACAATCCCTGTCGCTGACTGAGGATCAATCCCTGTCACTGACAGTGGTTCAATCCCTGTCACTGACTGAGATTCACTCCCTGTCACTGACTGACGTTCGCTCCATGTCTTTGACTGAGCTTCAATCCCTGACACTGACTGACGATCAATCCCTGACACTGATTGAGATCCAATCCCTGCCACTGACTGTGATTCAATCCCTGTCACTGACTGAGGTTCAATCCCTGTCACTAACTGAGATTCAATCCCTGTCACTAACTGAGGGTCAATCCCTGTCACTGACTGAATCTCAGACACCGTCCCTGACTGAGATTCATTCCCAGTTACTGATTGAGATTCAATCCCTGTCACAGACTGAGATCCAATCCCTGTCACTGACTGACTTTCGCTCCCTGTCTTTGACTGAGCTTCAATCCCTGACACTGACTGACGATCAATCCCTGACACTGATTGAGAGCCAATCCCTGCCACTGACTGTGATTCAATCCCTGTCACTGGCTGAGGCTCAATCCTTGTCACTGACTGAATCACAAACACTGTCACTGACTGAGATTCAATTCCTGTCACTGACTGAGTTTCAATCACTATCACTGACTGAGCTTCAATTCCTGTCACTGACTGAGGATCAATCCCTGTCACTGACAGAGATTCAATCCCTGTCACTGACTGAGAATCAATCCCGTCACTGACTGAGGTTCAATCCCTGTCACTGACTGAGAGACAATCCCTGACACTGATTGAGATTCAATCCCTGTCAATGACTGAGATTCAATCCCTGTCACTAAATGAGATTCAATCCCTGTCACTGACTGAAGCTCAATCCCTGACACTGACTGAGGATCATTCCCTGTCACTGACGGGAATTCAATCCCTGTCACTGATTGAGATTCAATCCCTGTCACTGACTGACGATCAAAACCTGTCACTGACTGAGACTCAATCCCTGTCACTGACTGAGGTTCTCTCCCTGTCTCAGACTGAGGATCAATCCGTGTCATGGACTGAGATTCAATGCCTGTCACTGATTGAGATTCAGTCTCGGTCACTGACTGAGGTTCAATCCCTGTCACTGACTGAGGTTCACTCACTGTCACTGACTGAAATTCAATCCCTGTCACTGACTGAAGCTCAATCCCTGTCACTGACAGAGATTCAATCCCTGCCACTGACTGAGATTCAATCCCTCTCTCTGACTGAGGTTCACTCCCTGTCACTGACTGAGCTTCAATCCCTGTCACTGACTGAGATCCAATCCCTGCCACTGACTGAGATTCAATCCCTCTCTCTGACTGAGGTTCACTCCCTGTCACTGACTGAGATTCAATCCCTGTCACGGACAGAGATTGAATTCCTGTCACTGACTGATGATCAATCTCTAACACTGATTGAGATCCAATCCCTGCCACTGACTGAGATTCAATCCCTGTCACTGACTGACGGTCAATCCATGTCACTGACTGAATCTCAATCACTGTCACTGACTGAGATTCAATCCCTGTAACTGATTGAGACTCAATCTCTGTTACTGACTGAGATTCAATCCCTGTCACTGATTGAGATTCAATACCTGTCACTGCCTGAGATACAATCCCTGTCGCTGACTGAGGATCAATCCCTGTCACTGACAGTGGTTCAATCCCTGTCACTGACTGAGATTCACTCCCTGTCACTGACTGACGTTCGCTCCATGTCTTTGACTGAGCTTCAATCCCTGACACTGACTGACGATCAATCCCTGACACTGATTGAGATCCAATCCCTGCCACTGACTGTGATTCAATCCCTGTCACTGACTGAGGTTCAATCCCTGTCACTAACTGAGATTCAATCCCTGTCACTAACTGAGGGTCAATCCCTGTCACTGACTGAATCTCAGACACCGTCCCTGACTGAGATTCATTCCCAGTTACTGATTGAGATTCAATCCCTGTCACAGACTGAGATCCAATCCCTGTCACTGACTGACTTTCGCTCCCTGTCTTTGACTGAGCTTCAATCCCTGACACGGACTGACGATCAATCCCTGACACTGATTGAGAGCCAATCCCTGCCACTGACTGTGATTCAATCCCTGTCACTGGCTGAGGCTCAATCCTTGTCACTGACTGAATCACAAACACTGTCACTGACTGAGATTCAATTCCTGTCACTGACTGAGTTTCAATCACTATCACTGACTGAGCTTCAATTCCTGTCACTGACTGAGAATCAATCCCGTCACTGACTGAGGTTCAATCCCTGTCACTGACTGAGAGACAATCCCTGACACTGATTGAGATTCAATCCCTGTCAATGACTGAGATTCAATCCCTGTCACTAAATGAGATTCAATCCCTGTCACTGACTGAAGCTCAATCCCTGACACTGACTGAGGATCATTCCCTGTCACTGACGGGAATTCAATCCCTGTCACTGATTGAGATTCAATCCCTGTCACTGACTGACGATCAAAACCTGTCACTGACTGAGACTCAATCCCTGTCACTGACTGAGATTCAATCCCTGTCACTGACTGAGGTTCTCTCCCTGTCTCAGACTGAGGATCAATCCGTGTCATGGACTGAGATTCAATGCCTGTCACTGATTGAGATTCAGTCTCGGTCACTGACTGAGGTTCAATCCCTGTCACTGACTGAGGTTCACTCACTGTCACTGACTGAAATTCAATCCCTGTCACTGACTGAAGCTCAATCCCTGTCACTGACTGAGATTCAATCCCTGCCACTGACTGAGATTCAATCCCTCTCTCTGACTGAGGTTCACTCCCTGTCACTGACTGAGCTTCAATCCCTGTCACTGACTGAGATCCAATCCCTGTCACTGACTGAAATTCCATCCCTGTCACTGACTGAAGCTCAATCCCTGTCACTGACTGAGGTTCAATCCCTGTCACTGACTGAGATCCAATCCCTGTCACTGATTGAGATCCAATCCATGTCACTGACTGAGAATCAATTCCTGTCACTGACTGAGATTCAATCCCTATCACTGACTGAGGATCAATCCATCTCACTGACTGCGATTCAATCCCTGTCACTGACTGAGATACAAACCCTGTCACTGACTGAGGATCAATCCCTGTCACTGACTGAGGTTCAATCCCTGTCACTGACTGAGGTTCAATCCCTGTCACTGACTGAGGTTCAATCCCTTTCATTGACTGAGGTTCAATCCCTGTCACTGACTGAGATTCAATTCCTGTCACTGACTGAGATTCAATCCCTGTCACTGACTGCATCTCAATCCCTGTCATTGACTGAGATTCAATCCCTGTCACTGAATGAGATTCAAACCCCGTCATTGACTGAGATTCAATCCCTGTGACTGATTGAGATTCAATCCCTGTCACTGACTGAGATTCAATCCCAGTCACTGACAGAGGATCAATCCGTGTCATGGACTGAGATACAATCCCTGCCACTGACTGAGGATCATTCCCTGTCACCCACTGGGATTCAATCCCTGTCACTGACTGAATCTCAAACACTGTCACTGACTGTGATTCATTCGCTGTTATTGATTGAGATTCAATCCCGGTCACTGACTCAGCACCAAAACCTGTTACTGACTGAGATTCAATCCCTGTCAATGACTGAGGATCAATCCCTGTCTCTGACTGAGCTTCAATTCCTGTCACTGACTGAGTTTCAATCCCTGTCACTGACTGAGATTCAATCCCTGTCACTGACTGAGAATCAATCCCTGTCACTGACTGAGGATCAAACCCTGTCACTGACTGAAATTCAATCCCTGTCACTGATTGAGAGTCAATCCCTGTGACTGACTGAGATTCTATCCCTGTCACTAAATGAAATTCAACCCCTGTCACTGACTGAGGTTCAATCCCCGTCACTAACAGAGATTCAGTCCCTGTCACTGATTGAGATACAATTCCTGTCACTGACTGAGATTCAATCCCTGTAACTGATTGAGATTCAATCCCTGTCACTGACTGAGGGTCAATCCCTGTCACTGACTAAGATTCAATCCCTGTCACTAAATGAGATTCAATCCCTGTCACTGACTGAAGCTCAATCCCTGTCACTGACTGAGGATCAATCACTGTCACTGACGGGAATTCAATCCCTGTCACTGACTGAGATCCAATCCCTGTCACTGACTGAAATTCAATCCCTGTCACTGACTGAAGCTCAATCCCTGTCACTGACTGAGGTTCAATCCCTGTCACTGACTGAGATCCAATCCCTGTCACTGATTGAGATCCAATCCATGTCACTGACTGAGAATCAATTCCTGTCATTGACTGAGATTCAATCCCTCTCACTGACTGAGGATCAATCCATCTCACTGACTGAGATTCAATCCCTGACACTGAGTGAGATTCAATCCCTCTCACTGACTGAGATTCAATCCCTGTCACTGACTGAGGATCAGTCTCTGTCACTGATTGAGATTCAGTCCCTGTCACTGACTGAGATTCAATCCTTGTCACTGACTGAGGATCAATCCCTCTCACTGACTGAGATTCAATCCCTGTCACTGAGTGAGATTCAATCGCTGTCACTGACTGAGAATCAATCCCTGTCACTGACTGAGGATCAATCCCTGTTACTGATTGAGATTCAGTCCCTGTCACTGATTGAAATTCAATCCCAGTCACTGACTGAGATTCAATCCCTGTCACTGATTGAGATTCAATCCCGGTCACAGACTGAGATTCAATCCCTGTCACTGACTAAGAATCAAACCCTGCCACTGTCTGAGCTTCAATCCCTGTCACTGACTGAGATACAAACCCTGTCACTGACTGAGGATCAATCCCTGTCACTGACTGAGGTTCAATCCCTGTTACTGACTGAGGTTCAATCCCTGTCACAGACTGAAGTTCAATGCCTTTCATTGACTGAGGTTCAATCCCTGTCACTGACTGAGATTCAATTCCTGTCACTGACTGAGATTCAATCCCTGTCACTGACTGCATCTCAATCCCTGTCACTGAATGAGATTCAAACCCCGTCATTGACTGAGATTCAATCCCTGTGACTGATTGAGATTCAATCCCTGTCACTGACTGAGATTCAATCCCAGTCACTGACAGAGGATCAATCCGTGTCATGGACTGAGATACAATCCCTGCCACTGACTGAGGATCATTCCCTGTCACCCACTGGGATTCAATCCCTGTCACTGACTGAATCTCAAACACTGTCACTGACTGTGATTCATTTGCTGTTACTGATTGAGATTCAATCCCGGTCACTGACTCAGCACCAAAACCTGTCACTGACTGAGATTCAATCCCTGTCAATGACTGAGGATCAATCTCTGTCTCTGACTGAGCTTCAATTCCTGTCACTGAGTGAGTTTCAATCCCTGTCACTGACTGAGATTCAATCCCTGTCACTGACTGAGAATCAATCCCTGTCACTGACTGAGGATCAAACCCTGTCACTGACTGAAATTCAATCCCTGTCACTGATTGAGAGTCAATCCCTGTGACTGACTGAGATTCTATCCCTGTCACTAAATGAAATTCAACCCCTGTCACTGACTGAGGTTCAATCCCCGTCACTAACAGAGATTCAGTCCCTGTCACTGATTGAGATACAATTCCTGTCACTGACTGAGATTCAATCCCTGTAACTGATTGAGATTCAATCCCTGTAACTGACTGAGGGTCAATCCCTGTCACTGACTAAGATTCAATCCCTGTCACTAAATGAGATTCAATCCCTGTCACTGACTGAAGCTCAATCCCTGTCACTGACTGAGGATCAATCACTGTCACTGACGGGAATTCAATCCCTGTCACTGATTGAGGTCCAATCCCTGTCACTGATTGAGATTCAGTCGCGGTCACTGACTGAGGTTCAATCACTGTCACTGACTGAGGTTCAATACCTGTCACTGACTGAGATTCAATCCCTGTAACTGATTGAGATTGAATCCCTGTCACTGACTGAGGTTCAATCACTGTCACTGACTGAGGTTCAATACCTGTCACTGACTGAGATTCAATCCCTGCCACTGACTGAGGTTCAATCCCTGTCACTGACTGAAGCTCAATCCCTGTCACTGAATGAGATCCAATCCCTGTCACTGACTGAAATTCAATCCCTGTCACTGACTGAAGCTCAATCCCTGTCACTGACTGAGGTTCAATCCCTGTCACTGACTGAGATCCAATCCCTGTCACTGATTGAGATCCATTCCATGTCACTGACTGAGAATCAATTCCTGTCACTGACTGAGATTCAATCCCTATCACTGACTGAGGATCAATCCATCTCACTGACTGAGATTCAATCCCTGTCACTGAGTGAGATTCAATCCCTCTCACTGACTGAGATTCAATCCCTGTCACTGACTGAGGATCAGTCTCTGTCACTGATTGAGATTCAGTCCCTATCACTGACTGAGATTCAATCCTTGTCACTGACTGAGGATCAATCCCTCTCACTGACTGAGATTCAATCCCTGTCACTGAGTGAGATTCAATCGCTGTCACTGACTGAGAATCAATCCCTGTCACTGACTGAGGATCAATCCCTGTTACTGATTGAGATTCAGTCCCTGTCACTGATTGAAATTCAATCCCAGTCACTGACTGAGATTCAATCCCTGTCACTGATTGAGATTCAATCCCGGTCACAGACTGAGATTCAATCCCTGTCACTGACTAAGAATCAAACCCTGCCACTGTCTGAGCTTCAATCCCTGTCACTGACTGAGATACAAACCCTGTCACTGACTGAGGATCAATCCCTGTCACTGACTGAGGTTCAATCCCTGTCACTGACTGAGGTTCAATCCCTGTCACAGACTGAAGTTCAATCCCTTTCATTGACTGAGGTTCAATCCCTGTCACTGACTGAGATTCAATTCCTGTCACTGACTGAGATTCAATCCCTGTCACTGACTGCATCTCAATCCCTGTCATTGACTGAGATTCAATCCCTGTCACTGAATGAGATTCAAACCCCGTCATTGACTGAGATTCAATCCCTGTGACTGATTGAGATTCAATCCCAGTCACTGACAGAGGATCAATCCGTGTCATGGACTGAGATACAATCCCTGCCACTGACTGAGATTCAATCCCTGTCACGGACAGAGATTGAATTCCTGTCACTGACTGATGATCAATCTCTAACACTGAGTGAGATCCAATCCCTGCCACTGACTGAGATACAAACCCTGTCACTGACTGAGATTCAATCCCTGTCACGGACAGAGATTGAATTCCTGTCACTGACTGATGATCAATCTCTAACACTGAGTGAGATCCAATCCCTGTCACTGACTGAGATACAAACCCTGTCACTGACTGAGATTCAATCCCTGTCACGGACAGAGATTGAATTCCTGTCACTGACTGATGATCAATCCCTAACACTGAGTGAGATCCAATCCCTGCCACTGACTGAGATTCAATCCCTGTCACTGACTGACGGTCAATCCATGTCACTGACTGAATCTCAATCACTGTCACTGACTGAGATTCAATCCCTGTAACTGATTGAGACTCAATCTCTGTTACTGACTGAGATTCAATCCCTGTCACTGACTGAGATTCAATACCTGTCACTGCCTGAGATACAATCCCTGTCGCTGACTGAGGATCAATCCCTGTCACTGACAGTGGTTCAATCCCTGTCACTGACTGAGATTCACTCCCTGTCACTGACTGACGTTCGCTCCATGTCTTTGACTGAGCTTCAATCCCTGACACTGACTGACGATCAATCCCTGACACTGATTGAGATCCAATCCCTGCCACTGACTGTGATTCAATCCCTGTCACTGACTGAGGGTCAATCCTTGTCACTGACTGAATCTCAAACACTGTTGCTGACTGAGATTCAATACCTGTCACTGACTGAGTTTCAATCACTATCACTGACTGAGCTTCAATTCCTGTCACTGACTGAGAGACAATCCCTGACACTGATTGAGATTCAATCCCTGTCAATGACTGAGATTCAATCCCTGTCACTAAATGAGATTCAATCCCTGTCACTGACTGAAGCTCAATCCCTGACACTGACTGAGGATCATTCCCTGTCACTGACGGGAATTCAATCCCTGTCACTGATTGAGATTCAATCCCTGTCACTGACTGACGATCAAAACCTGTCACTGACTGAGACTCAATCCCTGTCGCTGACTGAGATTCAATCCCTGTCACTGACTGAGGATCAATCCGTTTCATGGACTGACATTCAATCCCTGTCACGGATAGAGATTGAATATCTGTCACTGACTGAGATTCAATCCCTGTCACTGACTGAGGATCAATCCCTGTCACTGACTGAGGTTCAATCCCTGTCACTGACTGAGATTCAATCCCTGTCACTGACTGAGATTCAATCCCTGTCACTGATTGAGATTCAATCCCTGTCACTGACTGACGATCAAAACCTGTCACTGACTGAGACTCAATCCCTGTCACTGACTGAGATTCAATCCCTGTCACTGACTGAGGATCAATCCGTTTCATGGACTGACATTCAATCCCTGTCACGGATAGAGATTGAATATCTGTCACTGACTGAGATTCAATCCCTGTCACTGACTGAGGATCAATCCCTGTCACTGACTGAGGTTCAATCCCTGTCACTGACTGAGATTCAATCCCTGTCACTGACTGAGATTCAATCCCTGTCACTAAATGAGATTCATTCCCGGTCACTGATTGAGATTCAATCCCTGTCACTGACTGAGATTCAATCCCTGTCACTGACTGAGGATCAATCCCTGTCACAGACTGAGGTTCCATCCCTGTCATTGACTGACGTTCACTCCCTGTCACTGACTGAGTTTCAATCACTGTCACTGACTGAGCTTCAATTCCTGTCACTGACTGAGAATCAATCCCGTCACTAACTGAGGGTCAATCCCTGTCACTGACTGAATCTCAAACACTGTCCCAGACTGAGATTCATTCCCGGTTACTGATTGAGATTCAATCCCTGTCACAGACTGAAATTCAATCCCTGTCTCTGACTGAGGATCAATCCGTTTCATGGTATGAGATTCAATCCCTGTCACTGATTGAGATTGAATATCTGTCACTGACTGAGATTCAATCCCTGTCACTGACTGAGGATCAATCCCTGTCACTGACAGAGGTTCAATCCCTGTCACTGACTGAGGTTCAAACCCTGTCATTGACTGACGTTCAATATCTGTCACACACTGAAATTCAATTCCTGTCACTGACTGAGTTTCAATCCCTGTCACTGACTGAGGTTCAATCCCTGTCACTGACTGAATCTCAATCACTGTCACTGACTGAGAATCAATCCCTGTCACTGACTGATATTCAATCCCTGTCACTGAGTGAATCTCAATCCCTGTAACTGACTGGAACTCACTCGCTGTCTCTGAGTGAGATTTACTCCCTGTCACTGATTGAGATTCAATCCCTGTCACTGACTGAGGTTCAATCACTGTCACTGACTGAGGTTCAATCCCTGTAACTGACTGAATCTCAATCCCTGTCACTGACTGAGCTTCAATCCCTGTCACTGACTGAGGATCAAACCCAGCCACTGACTGAGATTGAATCCCTATCACTAACTGAGAATTAATCCCTGTCTCTGACTGAAGCTCAATCCCTGTCACTGACTGAGATCCAAACCCTGTCACTGACTGAGATTGAATCCCTATCACTAACTGAGAATTAATCCCTGTCTCTGACTGAAGCTCAATCCCTGTCACTGACTGAGATCCAATCCCTGTCACTGACTGAGATTCAATCCCTGTCACTGACAGAGATTCAATCCCTGTCACTGACTGAGGATCAATCCCTGTCACTGACTGAAGCTCAATCCCTGTCACTGACTTTGATTCATTTCCTGTCACTGACTGACGATCAAAACCTGTCGTGACTGAGACTCAATCCCTGTCACTTACTGAGATTCAATCCCTGTCACTGACTGAGGTTCTCTCCCTGTCTCAGACTGAGGATCAGTCCATGTCATGGACTGAGATTCAATGCCTGTCACTGATTGAGATTCAGTCACGGTCACTGAATGAGGTTCAATCATTGTCACTGACTGTGGTTCACTCCCTGTCACTGACTGAAATTCAATCCCAGTCACTGACTGAAGCTCAATCCCTGTCACTGACTGAAGCTCAATCCCTGTCACTGACTGATGTTCAATCCCTGTCACTGACTGAGATCCAATCCCTGCCACTGACTGAGATTCAATCCCTCTCTCTGACTGAGGTTCACTCCCTGTCACTGACTGAGATTCAATCCCTGTCACGGACAGAGATTGAATTCCTGTCACTGACTGATGATCAATCTCTAACACTGATTGAGATCCAATCCCTGCCACTGACTGAGATTCAATCCCTGTCACTGACTGACGGTCAATCCATGTCACTGACTGAATCTCAATCACTGTCACTGACTGAGATTCAATCCCTGTAACTGATTGAGACTCAATCTCTGTTACTGACTGAGATTCAATCCCTGTCACTGATTGAGATTCAATACCTGTCACTGCCTGAGATACAATCCCTGTCGCTGACTGAGGATCAATCCCTGTCACTGACAGTGGTTCAATCCCTGTCACTGACTGAGATTCACTCCCTGTCACTGACTGACGTTCGCTCCATGTCTTTGACTGAGCTTCAATCCCTGACACTGACTGACGATCAATCCCTGACACTGATTGAGATCCAATCCCTGCCACTGACTGTGATTCAATCCCTGTCACTGACTGAGGTTCAATCCCTGTCACTAACTGAGATTCAATCCCTGTCACTAACTGAGGGTCAATCCCTGTCACTGACTGAATCTCAGACACCGTCCCTGACTGAGATTCATTCCCAGTTACTGATTGAGATTCAATCCCTGTCACAGACTGAGATCCAATCCCTGTCACTGACTGACTTTCGCTCCCTGTCTTTGACTGAGCTTCAATCCCTGACACTGACTGACGATCAATCCCTGACACTGATTGAGAGCCAATCCCTGCCACTGACTGTGATTCAATCCCTGTCACTGGCTGAGGCTCAATCCTTGTCACTGACTGAATCACAAACACTGTCACTGACTGAGATTCAATTCCTGTCACTGACTGAGTTTCAATCACTATCACTGACTGAGCTTCAATTCCTGTCACTGACTGAGGATCAATCCCTGTCACTGACAGAGATTCAATCCCTGTCACTGACTGAGAATCAATCCCGTCACTGACTGAGGTTCAATCCCTGTCACTGACTGAGAGACAATCCCTGACACTGATTGAGATTCAATCCCTGTCAATGACTGAGATTCAATCCCTGTCACTAAATGAGATTCAATCCCTGTCACTGACTGAAGCTCAATCCCTGACACTGACTGAGGATCATTCCCTGTCACTGACGGGAATTCAATCCCTGTCACTGATTGAGATTCAATCCCTGTCACTGACTGACGATCAAAACCTGTCACTGACTGAGACTCAATCCCTGTCACTGACTGAGGTTCTCTCCCTGTCTCAGACTGAGGATCAATCCGTGTCATGGACTGAGATTCAATGCCTGTCACTGATTGAGATTCAGTCTCGGTCACTGACTGAGGTTCAATCCCTGTCACTGACTGAGGTTCACTCACTGTCACTGACTGAAATTCAATCCCTGTCACTGACTGAAGCTCAATCCCTGTCACTGACAGAGATTCAATCCCTGCCACTGACTGAGATTCAATCCCTCTCTCTGACTGAGGTTCACTCCCTGTCACTGACTGAGCTTCAATCCCTGTCACTGACTGAGATCCAATCCCTGCCACTGACTGAGATTCAATCCCTCTCTCTGACTGAGGTTCACTCCCTGTCACTGACTGAGATTCAATCCCTGTCACGGACAGAGATTGAATTCCTGTCACTGACTGATGATCAATCTCTAACACTGATTGAGATCCAATCCCTGCCACTGACTGAGATTCAATCCCTGTCACTGACTGACGGTCAATCCATGTCACTGACTGAATCTCAATCACTGTCACTGACTGAGATTCAATCCCTGTAACTGATTGAGACTCAATCTCTGTTACTGACTGAGATTCAATCCCTGTCACTGATTGAGATTCAATACCTGTCACTGCCTGAGATACAATCCCTGTCGCTGACTGAGGATCAATCCCTGTCACTGACAGTGGTTCAATCCCTGTCACTGACTGAGATTCACTCCCTGTCACTGACTGACGTTCGCTCCATGTCTTTGACTGAGCTTCAATCCCTGACACTGACTGACGATCAATCCCTGACACTGATTGAGATCCAATCCCTGCCACTGACTGTGATTCAATCCCTGTCACTGACTGAGGTTCAATCCCTGTCACTAACTGAGATTCAATCCCTGTCACTAACTGAGGGTCAATCCCTGTCACTGACTGAATCTCAGACACCGTCCCTGACTGAGATTCATTCCCAGTTACTGATTGAGATTCAATCCCTGTCACAGACTGAGATCCAATCCCTGTCACTGACTGACTTTCGCTCCCTGTCTTTGACTGAGCTTCAATCCCTGACACTGACTGACGATCAATCCCTGACACTGATTGAGAGCCAATCCCTGCCACTGACTGTGATTCAATCCCTGTCACTGGCTGAGGCTCAATCCTTGTCACTGACTGAATCACAAACACTGTCACTGACTGAGATTCAATTCCTGTCACTGACTGAGTTTCAATCACTATCACTGACTGAGCTTCAATTCCTGTCACTGACTGAGGATCAATCCCTGTCACTGACAGAGATTCAATCCCTGTCACTGACTGAGAATCAATCCCGTCACTGACTGAGGTTCAATCCCTGTCACTGACTGAGAGACAATCCCTGACACTGATTGAGATTCAATCCCTGTCAATGACTGAGATTCAATCCCTGTCACTAAATGAGATTCAATCCCTGTCACTGACTGAAGCTCAATCCCTGACACTGACTGAGGATCATTCCCTGTCACTGACGGGAATTCAATCCCTGTCACTGATTGAGATTCAATCCCTGTCACTGACTGACGATCAAAACCTGTCACTGACTGAGACTCAATCCCTGTCACTGACTGAGGTTCTCTCCCTGTCTCAGACTGAGGATCAATCCGTGTCATGGACTGAGATTCAATGCCTGTCACTGATTGAGATTCAGTCTCGGTCACTGACTGAGGTTCAATCCCTGTCACTGACTGAGGTTCACTCACTGTCACTGACTGAAATTCAATCCCTGTCACTGACTGAAGCTCAATCCCTGTCACTGACAGAGATTCAATTCCTGCCACTGACTGAGATTCAATCCCTCTCTCTGACTGAGGTTCACTCCCTGTCACTGACTGAGCTTCAATCCCTGTCACTGACTGAGATCCAATCCCTGCCACTGACTGAGATTCAATCCCTCTCTCTGACTGAGGTTCACTCCCTGTCACTGACTGAGATTCAATCCCTGTCACGGACAGAGATTGAATTCCTGTCACTGACTGATGATCAATCTCTAACACTGATTGAGATCCAATCCCTGCCACTGACTGAGATTCAATCCCTGTCACTGACTGACGGTCAATCCATGTCACTGACTGAATCTCAATCACTGTCACTGACTGAGATTCAATCCCTGTAACTGATTGAGACTCAATCTCTGTTACTGACTGAGATTCAATCCCTGTCACTGATTGAGATTCAATACCTGTCACTGCCTGAGATACAATCCCTGTCGCTGACTGAGGATCAATCCCTGTCACTGACAGTGGTTCAATCCCTGTCACTGACTGAGATTCACTCCCTGTCACTGACTGACGTTCGCTCCATGTCTTTGACTGAGCTTCAATCCCTGACACTGACTGACGATCAATCCCTGACACTGATTGAGATCCAATCCCTGCCACTGACTGTGATTCAATCCCTGTCACTGACTGAGGTTCAATCCCTGTCACTAACTGAGATTCAATCCCTGTCACTAACTGAGGGTCAATCCCTGTCACTGACTGAATCTCAGACACCGTCCCTGACTGAGATTCATTCCCAGTTACTGATTGAGATTCAATCCCTGTCACAGACTGAGATCCAATCCCTGTCACTGACTGACTTTCGCTCCCTGTCTTTGACTGAGCTTCAATCCCTGACACGGACTGACGATCAATCCCTGACACTGATTGAGAGCCAATCCCTGCCACTGACTGTGATTCAATCCCTGTCACTGGCTGAGGCTCAATCCTTGTCACTGACTGAATCACAAACACTGTCACTGACTGAGATTCAATTCCTGTCACTGACTGAGTTTCAATCACTATCACTGACTGAGCTTCAATTCCTGTCACTGACTGAGAATCAATCCCGTCACTGACTGAGGTTCAATCCCTGTCACTGACTGAGAGACAATCCCTGACACTGATTGAGATTCAATCCCTGTCAATGACTGAGATTCAATCCCTGTCACTAAATGAGATTCAATCCCTGTCACTGACTGAAGCTCAATCCCTGACACTGACTGAGGATCATTCCCTGTCACTGACGGGAATTCAATCCCTGTCACTGATTGAGATTCAATCCCTGTCACTGACTGACGATCAAAACCTGTCACTGACTGAGACTCAATCCCTGTCACTGACTGAGATTCAATCCCTGTCACTGACTGAGGTTCTCTCCCTGTCTCAGACTGAGGATCAATCCGTGTCATGGACTGAGATTCAATGCCTGTCACTGATTGAGATTCAGTCTCGGTCACTGACTGAGGTTCAATCCCTGTCACTGACTGAGGTTCACTCACTGTCACTGACTGAAATTCAATCCCTGTCACTGACTGAAGCTCAATCCCTGTCACTGACTGAGATTCAATCCCTGCCACTGACTGAGATTCAATCCCTCTCTCTGACTGAGGTTCACTCCCTGTCACTGACTGAGCTTCAATCCCTGTCACTGACTGAGATCCAATCCCTGTCACTGACTGAAATTCCATCCCTGTCACTGACTGAAGCTCAATCCCTGTCACTGACTGAGGTTCAATCCCTGTCACTGACTGAGATCCAATCCCTGTCACTGATTGAGATCCAATCCATGTCACTGACTGAGAATCAATTCCTGTCACTGACTGAGATTCAATCCCTATCACTGACTGAGGATCAATCCATCTCACTGACTGCGATTCAATCCCTGTCACTGACTGAGATACAAACCCTGTCACTGACTGAGGATCAATCCCTGTCACTGACTGAGGTTCAATCCCTGTCACTGACTGAGGTTCAATCCCTGTCACTGACTGAGGTTCAATCCCTTTCATTGACTGAGGTTCAATCCCTGTCACTGACTGAGATTCAATTCCTGTCACTGACTGAGATTCAATCCCTGTCACTGACTGCATCTCAATCCCTGTCATTGACTGAGATTCAATCCCTGTCACTGAATGAGATTCAAACCCCGTCATTGACTGAGATTCAATCCCTGTGACTGATTGAGATTCAATCCCTGTCACTGACTGAGATTCAATCCCAGTCACTGACAGAGGATCAATCCGTGTCATGGACTGAGATACAATCCCTGCCACTGACTGAGGATCATTCCCTGTCACCCACTGGGATTCAATCCCTGTCACTGACTGAATCTCAAACACTGTCACTGACTGTGATTCATTCGCTGTTATTGATTGAGATTCAATCCCGGTCACTGACTCAGCACCAAAACCTGTTACTGACTGAGATTCAATCCCTGTCAATGACTGAGGATCAATCCCTGTCTCTGACTGAGCTTCAATTCCTGTCACTGACTGAGTTTCAATCCCTGTCACTGACTGAGATTCAATCCCTGTCACTGACTGAGAATCAATCCCTGTCACTGACTGAGGATCAAACCCTGTCACTGACTGAAATTCAATCCCTGTCACTGATTGAGAGTCAATCCCTGTGACTGACTGAGATTCTATCCCTGTCACTAAATGAAATTCAACCCCTGTCACTGACTGAGGTTCAATCCCCGTCACTAACAGAGATTCAGTCCCTGTCACTGATTGAGATACAATTCCTGTCACTGACTGAGATTCAATCCCTGTAACTGATTGAGATTCAATCCCTGTCACTGACTGAGGGTCAATCCCTGTCACTGACTAAGATTCAATCCCTGTCACTAAATGAGATTCAATCCCTGTCACTGACTGAAGCTCAATCCCTGTCACTGACTGAGGATCAATCACTGTCACTGACGGGAATTCAATCCCTGTCACTGACTGAGATCCAATCCCTGTCACTGACTGAAATTCAATCCCTGTCACTGACTGAAGCTCAATCCCTGTCACTGACTGAGGTTCAATCCCTGTCACTGACTGAGATCCAATCCCTGTCACTGATTGAGATCCAATCCATGTCACTGACTGAGAATCAATTCCTGTCATTGACTGAGATTCAATCCCTCTCACTGACTGAGGATCAATCCATCTCACTGACTGAGATTCAATCCCTGACACTGAGTGAGATTCAATCCCTCTCACTGACTGAGATTCAATCCCTGTCACTGACTGAGGATCAGTCTCTGTCACTGATTGAGATTCAGTCCCTGTCACTGACTGAGATTCAATCCTTGTCACTGACTGAGGATCAATCCCTCTCACTGACTGAGATTCAATCCCTGTCACTGAGTGAGATTCAATCGCTGTCACTGACTGAGAATCAATCCCTGTCACTGACTGAGGATCAATCCCTGTTACTGATTGAGATTCAGTCCCTGTCACTGATTGAAATTCAATCCCAGTCACTGACTGAGATTCAATCCCTGTCACTGATTGAGATTCAATCCCGGTCACAGACTGAGATTCAATCCCTGTCACTGACTAAGAATCAAACCCTGCCACTGTCTGAGCTTCAATCCCTGTCACTGACTGAGATACAAACCCTGTCACTGACTGAGGATCAATCCCTGTCACTGACTGAGGTTCAATCCCTGTTACTGACTGAGGTTCAATCCCTGTCACAGACTGAAGTTCAATGCCTTTCATTGACTGAGGTTCAATCCCTGTCACTGACTGAGATTCAATTCCTGTCACTGACTGAGATTCAATCCCTGTCACTGACTGCATCTCAATCCCTGTCACTGAATGAGATTCAAACCCCGTCATTGACTGAGATTCAATCCCTGTGACTGATTGAGATTCAATCCCTGTCACTGACTGAGATTCAATCCCAGTCACTGACAGAGGATCAATCCGTGTCATGGACTGAGATACAATCCCTGCCACTGACTGAGGATCATTCCCTGTCACCCACTGGGATTCAATCCCTGTCACTGACTGAATCTCAAACACTGTCACTGACTGTGATTCATTTGCTGTTACTGATTGAGATTCAATCCCGGTCACTGACTCAGCACCAAAACCTGTCACTGACTGAGATTCAATCCCTGTCAATGACTGAGGATCAATCTCTGTCTCTGACTGAGCTTCAATTCCTGTCACTGAGTGAGTTTCAATCCCTGTCACTGACTGAGATTCAATCCCTGTCACTGACTGAGAATCAATCCCTGTCACTGACTGAGGATCAAACCCTGTCACTGACTGAAATTCAATCCCTGTCACTGATTGAGAGTCAATCCCTGTGACTGACTGAGATTCTATCCCTGTCACTAAATGAAATTCAACCCCTGTCACTGACTGAGGTTCAATCCCCGTCACTAACAGAGATTCAGTCCCTGTCACTGATTGAGATACAATTCCTGTCACTGACTGAGATTCAATCCCTGTAACTGATTGAGATTCAATCCCTGTAACTGACTGAGGGTCAATCCCTGTCACTGACTAAGATTCAATCCCTGTCACTAAATGAGATTCAATCCCTGTCACTGACTGAAGCTCAATCCCTGTCACTGACTGAGGATCAATCACTGTCACTGACGGGAATTCAATCCCTGTCACTGATTGAGGTCCAATCCCTGTCACTGATTGAGATTCAGTCGCGGTCACTGACTGAGGTTCAATCACTGTCACTGACTGAGGTTCAATACCTGTCACTGACTGAGATTCAATCCCTGTAACTGATTGAGATTGAATCCCTGTCACTGACTGAGGTTCAATCACTGTCACTGACTGAGGTTCAATACCTGTCACTGACTGAGATTCAATCCCTGCCACTGACTGAGGTTCAATCCCTGTCACTGACTGAAGCTCAATCCCTGTCACTGAATGAGATCCAATCCCTGTCACTGACTGAAATTCAATCCCTGTCACTGACTGAAGCTCAATCCCTGTCACTGACTGAGGTTCAATCCCTGTCACTGACTGAGATCCAATCCCTGTCACTGATTGAGATCCATTCCATGTCACTGACTGAGAATCAATTCCTGTCACTGACTGAGATTCAATCCCTATCACTGACTGAGGATCAATCCATCTCACTGACTGAGATTCAATCCCTGTCACTGAGTGAGATTCAATCCCTCTCACTGACTGAGATTCAATCCCTGTCACTGACTGAGGATCAGTCTCTGTCACTGATTGAGATTCAGTCCCTATCACTGACTGAGATTCAATCCTTGTCACTGACTGAGGATCAATCCCTCTCACTGACTGAGATTCAATCCCTGTCACTGAGTGAGATTCAATCGCTGTCACTGACTGAGAATCAATCCCTGTCACTGACTGAGGATCAATCCCTGTTACTGATTGAGATTCAGTCCCTGTCACTGATTGAAATTCAATCCCAGTCACTGACTGAGATTCAATCCCTGTCACTGATTGAGATTCAATCCCGGTCACAGACTGAGATTCAATCCCTGTCACTGACTAAGAATCAAACCCTGCCACTGTCTGAGCTTCAATCCCTGTCACTGACTGAGATACAAACCCTGTCACTGACTGAGGATCAATCCCTGTCACTGACTGAGGTTCAATCCCTGTCACTGACTGAGGTTCAATCCCTGTCACAGACTGAAGTTCAATCCCTTTCATTGACTGAGGTTCAATCCCTGTCACTGACTGAGATTCAATTCCTGTCACTGACTGAGATTCAATCCCTGTCACTGACTGCATCTCAATCCCTGTCATTGACTGAGATTCAATCCCTGTCACTGAATGAGATTCAAACCCCGTCATTGACTGAGATTCAATCCCTGTGACTGATTGAGATTCAATCCCAGTCACTGACAGAGGATCAATCCGTGTCATGGACTGAGATACAATCCCTGCCACTGACTGAGATTCAATCCCTGTCACGGACAGAGATTGAATTCCTGTCACTGACTGATGATCAATCTCTAACACTGAGTGAGATCCAATCCCTGCCACTGACTGAGATACAAACCCTGTCACTGACTGAGATTCAATCCCTGTCACGGACAGAGATTGAATTCCTGTCACTGACTGATGATCAATCTCTAACACTGAGTGAGATCCAATCCCTGTCACTGACTGAGATACAAACCCTGTCACTGACTGAGATTCAATCCCTGTCACGGACAGAGATTGAATTCCTGTCACTGACTGATGATCAATCCCTAACACTGAGTGAGATCCAATCCCTGCCACTGACTGAGATTCAATCCCTGTCACTGACTGACGGTCAATCCATGTCACTGACTGAATCTCAATCACTGTCACTGACTGAGATTCAATCCCTGTAACTGATTGAGACTCAATCTCTGTTACTGACTGAGATTCAATCCCTGTCACTGACTGAGATTCAATACCTGTCACTGCCTGAGATACAATCCCTGTCGCTGACTGAGGATCAATCCCTGTCACTGACAGTGGTTCAATCCCTGTCACTGACTGAGATTCACTCCCTGTCACTGACTGACGTTCGCTCCATGTCTTTGACTGAGCTTCAATCCCTGACACTGACTGACGATCAATCCCTGACACTGATTGAGATCCAATCCCTGCCACTGACTGTGATTCAATCCCTGTCACTGACTGAGGTTCAATCCCTGTCACTAACTGAGATTCAATCCCTGTCACTAACTGAGGGTCAATCCCTGTCACTGACTGAATCTCAGACACCGTCCCTGACTGAGATTCATTCCCAGTTACTGATTGAGATTCAATCCCTGTCACAGACTGAGATCCAATCCCTGTCACTGACTGACTTTCGCTCCCTGTCTTTGACTGAGCTTCAATCCCTGACACTGACTGACGATCAATCCCTGACACTGATTGAGAGCCAATCCCTGCCACTGACTGTGATTCAATCCCTGTCACTGGCTGAGGCTCAATCCTTGTCACTGACTGAATCACAAACACTGTCACTGACTGAGATTCAATTCCTGTCACTGACTGAGTTTCAATCACTATCACTGACTGAGCTTCAATTCCTGTCACTGACTGAGGATCAATCCCTGTCACTGACAGAGATTCAATCCCTGTCACTGACTGAGAATCAATCCCGTCACTGACTGAGGTTCAATCCCTATCACTGACTGAGAGACAATCCCTGACACTGATTGAGATTCAATCCCTGTCAATGACTGAGATTCAATCCCTGTCACTAAATGAGATTCAATCCCTGTCACTGACTGAAGCTCAATCCCTGACACTGACTGAGGATCATTCCCTGTCACTGACGGGAATTCAATCCCTGTCACTGATTGAGATTCAATCCCTGTCACTGACTGACGATCAAAACCTGTCACTGACTGAGACTCAATCCCTGTCACTGACTGAGGTTCTCTCCCTGTCTCAGACTGAGGATCAATCCGTGTCATGGACTGAGATTCAATGCCTGTCACTGATTGAGATTCAGTCTCGGTCACTGACTGAGGTTCAATCCCTGTCACTGACTGAGGTTCACTCACTGTCACTGACTGAAATTCAATCCCTGTCACTGACTGAAGCTCAATCCCTGTCACTGACAGAGATTCAATCCCTGCCACTGACTGAGATTCAATCCCTCTCTCTGACTGAGGTTCACTCCCTGTCACTGACTGAGCTTCAATCCCTGTCACTGACGGAAATCCAATCCCTGCCACTGACTGAGATTCAATCCCTCTCTCTGACTGAGGTTCACTCCCTGTCACTGACTGAGATTCAATCCCTGTCACGGACAGAGATTGAATTCCTGTCACTGACTGATGATCAATCTCTAACACTGATTGAGATCCAATCCCTGCCACTGACTGAGATTCAATCCCTGTCACTGACTGACGGTCAATCCATGTCACTGACTGAATCTCAATCACTGTCACTGACTGAGATTCAATCCCTGTAACTGATTGAGACTCAATCTCTGTTACTGACTGAGATTCAATCCCTGTCACTGATTGAGATTCAATACCTGTCACTGACTGAGGATCAATCCCTGTCACTGACAGTGGTTCAATCCCTGTCACTGACTGAGATTCACTCCCTGTCACTGACTGACGTTCGCTCCATGTCTTTGACTGAGCTTCAATCCCTGACACTGACTGACGATCAATCCCTGACACTGATTGAGATCCAATCCCTGCCACTGACTGTGATTCAATCCCTGTCACTGACTGAGGTTCAATCCCTGTCACTAACTGAGATTCAATCCCTGTCACTAACTGAGGGTCAATCCCTGTCACTGACTGAATCTCAGACACCGTCCCTGACTGAGATTCATTCCCAGTTACTGATTGAGATTCAATCCCTGTCACAGACTGAGATCCAATCCCTGTCACTGACTGACTTTCGCTCCCTGTCTTTGACTGAGCTTCAATCCCTGACACGGACTGACGATCAATCCCTGACACTGATTGAGAGCCAATCCCTGCCACTGACTGTGATTCAATCCCTGTCACTGGCTGAGGCTCAATCCTTGTCACTGACTGAATCACAAACACTGTCACTGACTGAGATTCAATTCCTGTCACTGACTGAGTTTCAATCACTATCACTGACTGAGCTTCAATTCCTGTCACTGACTGAGAATCAATCCCGTCACTGACTGAGGTTCAATCCCTGTCACTGACTGAGAGACAATCCCTGACACTGATTGAGATTCAATCCCTGTCAATGACTGAGATTCAATCCCTGTCACTAAATGAGATTCAATCCCTGTCACTGACTGAAGCTCAATCCCTGACACTGACTGAGGATCATTCCCTGTCACTGACGGGAATTCAATCCCTGTCACTGATTGAGATTCAATCCCTGTCACTGACTGACGATCAAAACCTGTCACTGACTGAGACTCAATCCCTGTCACTGACTGAGATTCAATCCCTGTCACTGACTGAGGTTCTCTCCCTGTCTCAGACTGAGGATCAATCCGTGTCATGGACTGAGATTCAATGCCTGTCACTGATTGAGATTCAGTCTCGGTCACTGACTGAGGTTCAATCCCTGTCACTGACTGAGGTTCACTCACTGTCACTGACTGAAATTCAATCCCTGTCACTGACTGAAGCTCAATCCCTGTCACTGACTGAGATTCAATCCCTGCCACTGACTGAGATTCAATCCCTCTCTCTGACTGAGGTTCACTCCCTGTCACTGACTGAGCTTCAATCCCTGTCACTGACTGAGATCCAATCCCTGTCACTGACTGAAATTCAATCCCTGTCACTGACTGAAGCTCAATCCCTGTCACTGACTGAGGTTCAATCCCTGTCACTGACTGAGATCCAATCCCTGTCACTGATTGAGATCCAATCCATGTCACTGACTGAGAATCAATTCCTGTCACTGACTGAGATTCAATCCCTATCACTGACTGAGGATCAATCCATCTCACTGACTGCGATTCAATCCCTGTCACTGAGTGAGATTCAATCCCTCTCACTGACTGAGATTCAATCCCTGTCACTGACTGAGGATCAGTCTCTGTCACTGATTGAGATTCAGTCCCTGTCACTGACTGAGATTCAATCCTTGTCACTGACTGAGGATCAATCCCTCTCACTGACTGAGATTCAATCCCTGTCACTGAGTGAGATTCAATCGCTGTCACTGACTGAGAATCAATCCCTGTCACTGACTGAGGATCAATCCCTGTTACTGATTGAGATTCAGTCCCTGTCACTGATTGAAATTCAATCCCAGTCACTGACTGAGATTCAATCCCTGTCACTGATTGAGATTCAATCCCTGTCACAGACTGAGATTCAATCCCTCTCACTGACTAAGAATCAAACCCTGCCACTGTCTGAGCTTCAATCCCTGTCACTGACTGAGATACAAACCCTGTCACTGACTGAGGATCAATCCCTGTCACTGACTGAGGTTCAATCCCTGTCACTGACTGAGGTTCAATCCCTGTCACTGACTGAGGTTCAATCCCTTTCATTGACTGAGGTTCAATCCCTGTCACTGACTGAGATTCAATTCCTGTCACTGACTGAGATTCAATCCCTGTCACTGACTGCATCTCAATCCCTGTCATTGACTGAGATTCAATCCCTGTCACTGAATGAGATTCAAACCCCGTCATTGACTGAGATTCAATCCCTGTGACTGATTGAGATTCAATCCCTGTCACTGACTGAGATTCAATCCCAGTCACTGACAGAGGATCAATCCGTGTCATGGACTGAGATACAATCCCTGCCACTGACTGAGGATCATTCCCTGTCACCCACTGGGATTCAATCCCTGTCACTGACTGAATCTCAAACACTGTCACTGACTGTGATTCATTCGCTGTTACTGATTGAGATTCAATCCCGGTCACTGACTCAGCACCAAAACCTGTTACTGACTGAGATTCAATCCCTGTCAATGACTGAGGATCAATCCCTGTCTCTGACTGAGCTTCAATTCCTGTCACTGACTGAGTTTCAATCCCTGTCACTGACTGAGATTCAATCCCTGTCACTGACTGAGAATCAATCCCTGTCACTGACTGAGGATCAAACCCTGTCACTGACTGAAATTCAATCCCTGTCACTGATTGAGAGTCAATGCCTGTGACTGACTGAGATTCTATCCCTGTCACTAAATGAAATTCAACCCCTGTCACTGACTGAGGTTCAATCCCCGTCACTAACAGAGATTCAGTCCCTGTCACTGATTGAGATACAATTCCTGTCACTGACTGAGATTCAATCCCTGTAACTGATTGAGATTCAATCCCTGTCACTGACTGAGGGTCAATCCCTGTCACTGACTAAGATTCAATCCCTGTCACTAAATGAGATTCAATCCCTGTCACTGACTGAAGCTCAATCCCTGTCACTGACTGAGGATCAATCACTGTCACTGACGGGAATTCAATCCCTGTCACTGATTGAGGTCCAATCCCTGTCACTGATTGAGATTCAGTCGCGGTCACTGACTGAGGTTCAATCACTGTCACTGACTGAGGTTCAATACCTGTCACTGACTGAGATTCAATCCCTGCCACTGACTGAGGTTCAATCCCTGTCACTGACTGAAGCTCAATCCCTGTCACTGACTGAGATCCAATCCCTGTCACTGACTGAAATTCAATCCCTGTCACTGACTGAAGCTCAATCCCTGTCACTGACTGAGGTTCAATCCCTGTCACTGACTGAGATCCAATCCCTGTCACTGATTGAGATCCAATCCATGTCACTGACTGAGAATCAATTCCTGTCATTGACTGAGATTCAATCCCTCTCACTGACTGAGGATCAATCCATCTCACTGACTGAGATTCAATCCCTGACACTGAGTGAGATTCAATCCCTCTCACTGACTGAGATTCAATCCCTGTCACTGACTGAGGATCAGTCTCTGTCACTGATTGAGATTCAGTCCCTGTCACTGACTGAGATTCAATCCTTGTCACTGACTGAGGATCAATCCCTCTCACTGACTGAGATTCAATCCTTGTCACTGAGTGAGATTCAATCGCTGTCACTGACTGAGAATCAATCCCTGTCACTGACTGAGGATCAATCCCTGTTACTGATTGAGATTCAGTCCCTGTCACTGATTGAAATTCAATCCCAGTCACTGACTGAGATTCAATCCCTGTCACTGATTGAGATTCAATCCCGGTCACAGACTGAGATTCAATCCCTGTCACTGACTGAGAATCAAACCCTGCCACTGTCTGAGCTTCAATCCCTGTCACTGACTGAGATACAAACCCTGTCACTGACTGAGGATCAATCCCTGTCACTGACTGAGGTTCAATCCCTGTTACTGACTGAGGTTCAATCCCTGTCACAGACTGAAGTTCAATCCCTTTCATTGACTGAGGTTCAATCCCTGTCACTGACTGAGATTCAATTCCTGCCACTGACTGAGAATCAATCCCTGTCACTGACTGCATCTCAATCCCTGTCATTGACTGAGATTCAATCCCTGTCACTGAATGAGATTCAAACCCCGTCATTGACTGAGATTCAATCCCTGTGACTGATTGAGATTCAATCCCTGTCACTGACTGAGATTCAATCCCAGTCACTGACAGAGGATCAATCCGTGTCATGGACTGAGATACAATCCCTGCCACTGACTGAGGATCATTCCCTGTCACCCACTGGGACTCAATCCCTGTCACTGACTGAATCTCAAACACTGTCACTGACTGTGATTCATTTGCTGTTACTGATTGAGATTCAATCCCTGTCACTGACTCAGCACCAAAACCTGTCACTGACTGAGATTCAATCCCTGTCAATGACTGAGGATCAATCTCTGTCTCTGACTGAGCTTCAATTCCTGTCACTGAGTGAGTTTCAATCCCTGTCACTGACTGAGATTCAATCCCTGTCACTGACTGAGGATCAAACCCTGTCACTGACTGAAATTCAATCCCTGTCACTGATTGAGAGTCAATCCCTGTGACTGACTGAGATTCTATCCCTGTCACTAAATGAAATTCAACCCCTGTCACTGACTGAGGTTCAATCCCCGTCACTAACAGAGATTCAGTCCCTGTCACTGATTGAGATACAATTCCTGTCACTGACTGAGATTCAATCCCTGTAACTGATTGAGATTCAATCCCTGTAACTGACTGAGGGTCAATCCCTGTCACTGACTAAGATTCAATCCCTGTCACTAAATGAGATTCAATCCCTGTCACTGACTGAAGCTCAATCCCTGTCACTGACTGAGGATCAATCACTGTCACTGACGGGAATTCAATCCCTGTCACTGATTGAGGTCCAATCCCTGTCACTGATTGAGATTCAGTCGCGGTCACTGACTGAGGTTCAATCACTGTCACTGACTGAGGTTCAATACCTGTCACTGACTGAGATTCAATCCCTGTAACTGATTGAGATTCAATCCCTGTCACTGACTGAGGTTCAATCACTGTCACTGACTGAGGTTCAATACCTGTCACTGACTGAGATTCAATCCCTGCCACTGACTGAGGTTCAATCCCTGTCACTGACTGAAGCTCAATCCCTGTCACTGACTGAGATCCAATCCCTGTCACTGACTGAAATTCAATTCCTGTCACTGACTGAAGCTCAATCCCTGTCACTGACTGAGTTTCAATCCCTGTCACTGACTGAGATCCAATCCCTGTCACTGATTGAGATCCAATCCATGTCACTGACTGAGAATCAATTCCTGTCACTGACTGAGATTCAATCCCTATCACTGACTGAGGATCAATCCATCTCACTGACTGAGATTCAATCCCTGTCACTGAGTGAGATTCAATCCCTCTCACTGACTGAGATTCAATCCCTGTCACTGACTGAGGATCAGTCTCTGTCACTGATTGAGATTCAGTCCCTGTCACTGACTGAGATTCAATCCTTGTCACTGACTGAGGATCAATCCCTCTCACTGACTGAGATTCAATCCCTGTCACTGAGTGAGATTCAATCGCTGTCACTGACTGAGAATCAATCCCTGTCACTGACTGAGGATCAATCCCTGTTACTGATTGAGATTCAGTCCCTGTCACTGATTGAAATTCAATCCCAGTCACTGACTGAGATTCAATCCCTGTCACTGATTGAGATTCAATCCCGGTCACAGACTGAGATTCAATCCCTGTCACTGACTAAGAATCAAACCCTGCCACTGTCTGAGCTTCAATCCCTGTCACTGACTGAGATACAAACCCTGTCACTGACTGAGGATCAATCCCTGTCACTGACTGAGGTTCAATCCCTGTCACTGACTGAGGTTCAATCCCTGTCACAGACTGAAGTTCAATCCCTTTCATTGACTGAGGTTCAATCCCTGTCACTGACTGAGATTCAATTCCTGTCACTGACTGAGATTCAATCCCTGTCACTGACTGCATCTCAATCCCTGTCATTGACTGAGATTCAATCCCTGTCACTGAATGAGATTCAAACCCCGTCATTGACTGAGATTCAATCCCTGTGACTGATTGAGATTCAATCCCAGTCACTGACAGAGGATCAATCCGTGTCATGGACTGAGATACAATCCCTGCCACTGACTGAGGATCATTCCCTGTCACCCACTGGGATTCAATCCCTGTCACTGACTGAATCTCAAACACTGTCACTGACTGTGATTCATTCGCTGTTACTGATTGAGATTCAATCCCTGTCACTGACTCAGCACCAAAACCTGTCACTGACTGAGATTCAATCCCTGTCAATGACTGAGGATCAATCCCTGTCTCTGACTGAGCTTCAATTCCTGTCACTGACTGAGTTTCAATCCCTGTCACTGACTGAGATTCAATCCCTGTCACTGACTGAGAATCAATCCCTGTCACTGACTGAGGATCAAACCCTGTCACTGACTGAAATTCAATCCCTGTCACTGATTGAGAGTCAATCCCTGTGACTGACTGAGATTCTATCCCTGTCACGAAATGAAATTCAACACCGGTCACTGACTGAGGTTCAATCCCCGTCACTAACAGAGATTCAGTCCCTGTCACTGATTGAGATACAATTCCTGTCACTGACTGAGATTCAATCCCTGTAACTGATTGAGATTCAATCCCTGTCACTGACTGAGGGTCAATCCCTGTCACTGACTGAGATTCAATCCCTGTCACTAAATGAGATTCAATCCCTGTCACTGACTGAAGCTCAATCCCTGTCACTGACTGAGGATCAATCACTGTCACTGACGGGAATTCAATCCCTGTCACTGATTGAGATCCAATCCCTGTCACTGATTGAGATTCAGTCGCGGTCACTGACTGAGGTTCAATCACTGTCACTGACTGAGGTTCAATACCTGTCACTGACTGAGATTCAATCCCTGTAACTGATTGAGATTCAATCCCTGTCACTGACTGAGGTTCAATCACTGTCACTGACTGAGATCCAATCCCTGTCACTGACTGAAATTCAATCCCTGTCACTGACTGAAGCTCAATCCCTGTCACTGATTGAGATCCAATCCCTGTCACTGACTGAGAATCAATTCCTGTCACTAATAGAGTTCAATGACTGTCACTGACTGAGATTCAATCCCTATCACTGACTGAGGATCAAACCCTCTCACTGACTGAGGTTCAATCCCTGTCACTGAGTGACATTCAATCGCTGTCACTGACTGAGATTCAATCCCTGTCACTGACTGAGGATCAGTCCCTGTCACTGATTGAGATTCAGTCCCTGTCACAGACTGAGGAACAATCCCTGTCACTGACTGGGATTCAATCCCTGTCACTGACTGAATCTCAAACACTGTCACTGACTGAGATTCAATTCCTGTCACTGACTGTGATTCATTCCCTGTTACTGATTGAGATTCAATCCCTGTCACTGACTCAGCACCAAAACCTGTCACTGACTGAGATTCAATCCCTGTCAATGACTGAGGATCCATCCCTGTCTCTGACTGAGATTCAATTCCTGTCACTGACTGAGTTTCAATCCCTGTCACTGACTGAGATTCAATCCCTGTCACTGACTGAGAATCAATCCCTGTCACTGACTGAGGATGAAACCCTGTCACTGACTGAAATTCAATCCCTGTCACTGATTGAGATTCAATCCCTGTGACTGACTGAGATTCTATCCCTGTCACTAAATGAGATTCAACCCCTGTCACTGATTGAGGTTCAATCCCCGTCACTAACAGAGATTCAGTCCCTGTCACTGAATGAGATTCAATCCCTGTCACTGACTGAGATTCAATCCCTGTCACTGATTGAGATTCAATCCCTGTCACTGACTGAGGGTCAATCCCTGTCACTGACTAAGATTCAATCCCTGTCACTAAATGAGATTCAATCCCAGTCACTGACTGAAGCTCAATCCCTGTCACTGACTGAGGATCATTCCCTGTCACTGATTGAGATTCATTCCCTGTCACTGACTGAGATTCAATCCCTGTAACTGATTGAGATTCAATCCCTGTCACTGACTGAGGTTCAATCACTGTCACTGACTGAGGTTCAATACCTGTCACTGACTGAGATTCAATCCCTGCCACTGACTGAGATTCAATCCCTCTCTCTGACTGAGGTTCACTCCCTGGCACTGACTGAGCTTCAATCCCTGTCACTGACTGAGATCCAATCCCTGTCACTGACTGAAATTCAATCCCTGTCACTGACTGAAGCTCAATCCCTGTCACTGACTGAGGTTCAATCCCTGTCACTGACTGAGATCCAATCCCTGTCACTGACTGAGATTCAATCCCTATCACTGACTGAGGATCAATCCCTCTCACTGACTGAGATTCAATCCCTATCACTGAGTGAGATTCAATCGCTGTCACTGACTGAGATTCAATCCCTGTCACTGACTGAGGATCAGTCCCTGTCACTGATTGAGATTCAGTCCCTGTCACAGACTGAGGATCAATCCCTGTCACTGACTGGGATTCAGTCCCTGTCACTGACTGAATCTCAAACACTGTCACTGACTGAGATTCAATTCCTGTCACTGACTGAGATTCAATTCCTGTCACTGACTGCATCTCAATCCCTGTCATTGACTGAGATTCAATTCCTGTCACTGAATGAGATTCAAACCCCGTCATTGACTGAGATTCAATCCCTGTGACTGATTGAGATTCAATCCCTGTCACTGACTGAGATTTAATCCCTGTCACTGACAGAGGATCAATCCGTGTCATGGACTGAGATACAATCCCTGCCACTGACTGAGGATCATTCCCTGTCACTGACTGAGATCCAATCCCTGTCACTGATTGAGATCCAATCCGCGTCACTGACTGAGATTCAATCCCTATCACTGACTGAGGATCAGTCCCTGTCACTGATTGAGGGTCAATCCCTGTCACTGACTGAAGCTCAATCCCTGTAACAGACTGAGATTCAATCCCTATCACTGACTGAGGATCAAACCCTCTCACTGACTGAGATTCAATCCCTGTCACTGAGTGAGATTCAATCGCTGTCACTGACTGAGATTCAATCCCTGTCACTGACTGAGGATCAGTCCCTGTCACTGATTGAAATTCAGTCCCTGTCACAGACTGAGGATCAATCCCTATCACTGACTGGGATTCAATCCCTGTCACTGACTGAATCTCAAACACTGTCACTGACTGAGATTCCATCCCTGTCACTGACTCAGCATCTAAACCTGTCACTGACTGAGATTCAATCCCTGTCACTGACTGAGATTCAATCCCTGTCACAGACTGAGGTTCTCTCTCTGTCACTGACTGAGGTTCAATCCCTGTCACTGACTGAGGTTCTATCCCTGTCGCTGACTGCGATTCAATACTTGTCTCTGACTGAGGTTCACTCCCTGTCACTGACTGAGCTTCAATCCCTGTCACTGACTGAAGCTCAATCCCTGTCACTGACTGAGGTTCAATCCCTGTCACTGACAGATTCAATCCCTGCCACTGACTGAGATTCAATCCCTGTCTCAGACTGAGGATCAATCCCTGTCACTGACTGAGGATCAATCCCTGTTACTGATTGAGATTCAGTCCCTGTCACTGATTGAAATTCAATCCCAGTCACAGACTGAGATTCAATCCCTGTCACTGACAAAGAATCAAACCCTGCCACTGTCTGAGCTTCAATCCCTGTCACTGACTGAGGTTCAATCCCTGTCACTGACTGAGGATCAATCCCTGCCACTGATTGAGATTCAATCCCTGTCACTGACTGATGATGTATCCGTGTCACTGACAGAGATTCAATCCCTGTCACTGATTGAGATGCAATACCTGTCACTGACTGAGATTCAATCCCTGTCACTGATTGAGATACAATTCCTGTCACTGACTGAGATTCAATCCCTGTAACTGATTGAGATTCAATCCCTGTCACTGACTGAGGGTCAATCCCTGTCACTGACTAAGATTCAATCCCTGTCACTAAATGAGATTCAATCCCTGTCACTGACTGAAGCTCAATCCCCGTCACTGACTGAGGATCAATCACTGTCACTGACGGGAATTCAATCCCTGTCACTGATTGAGGTCCAATCCCTGTCACTGATTGAGATTCAGTCGCGGTCACTGACTGAGGTTCAATCACTGTCACTGACTGAGGTTCAATACCTGTCACTGACTGAGATTCAATCCCTGCCACTGACTGAGGTTCAATCCCTGTCACTGACTGAAGCTCAATCCCTGTCACTGACTGAGATCCAATCCCTGTCACTGACTGAAATTCCATCCCTGTCACTGACTGAAGCTCAATCCCTGTCACTGACTGAGGTTCAATCCCTGTCACTGACTGAGATCCAATCCCTGTCACTGATTGAGATCCAATCCATGTCACTGACTGAGAATCAATTCCTGTCATTGACTGAGATTCAATCCCTCTCACTGACTGAGGATCAATCCATCTCACTGACTGAGATTCAATCCCTGACACTGAGTGAGATTCAATCCCTCTCACTGACTGAGATTCAATCCCTGTCACTGACTGAGGATCAGTCTCTGTCACTGATTGAGATTCAGTCCCTGTCACTGACTGAGATTCAATCCTTGTCACTGACTGAGGATCAATCCCTCTCACTGACTGAGATTCAATCCTTGTCACTGAGTGAGATTCAATCGCTGTCACTGACTGAGAATCAATCCCTGTCACTGACTGAGGATCAATCCCTGTTACTGATTGAGATTCAGTCCCTGTCACTGATTGAAATTCAATCCCAGTCACTGACTGAGATTCAATCCCTGTCACTGATTGAGATTCAATTCCGGTCACAGACTGAGATTCAATCCCTGTCACTGACTGAGAATCAAACCCTGCCACTGTCTGAGCTTCAATCCCTGTCACTGACTGAGATACAAACCCTGTCACTGACTGAGGATCAATCCCTGTCACTGACTGAGGTTCAATCCCTGTTACTGACTGAGGTTCAATCCCTGTCACAGACTGAAGTTCAATCCCTTTCATTGACTGAGGTTCAATCCCTGTCACTGACTGAGATTCAATTCCTGCCACTGACTGAGAATCAATCCCTGTCACTGACTGCATCTCAATCCCTGTCATTGACTGAGATTCAATCCCTGTCACTGAATGAGATTCAAACCCCGTCATTGACTGAGATTCAATCCCTGTGACTGATTGAGATTCAATCCCTGTCACTGACTGAGATTCAATCCCAGTCACTGACAGAGGATCAATCCGTGTCATGGACTGAGATACAATCCCTGCCACTGACTGAGGATCATTCCCTGTCACCCACTGGGACTCAATCCCTGTCACTGACTGAATCTCAAACACTGTCACTGACTGTGATTCATTTGCTGTTACTGATTGAGATTCAATCCCTGTCACTGACTCAGCACCAAAACCTGTCACTGACTGAGATTCAATCCCTGTCAATGACTGAGGATCAATCTCTGTCTCTGACTGAGCTTCAATTCCTGTCACTGAGTGAGTTTCAATCCCTGTCACTGACTGAGATTCAATCCCTGTCACTGACTGAGAATCAATCCCTGTCACTGACTGAGGATCAAACCCTGTCACTGACTGAAATTCAATCCCTGTCACTGATTGAGAGTCAATCCCTGTGACTGACTGAGATTCTATCCCTGTCACTAAATGAAATTCAACCCCTGTCACTGACTGAGGTTCAATCCCCGTCACTAACAGAGATTCAGTCCCTGTCACTGATTGAGATACAATTCCTGTCACTGACTGAGATTCAATCCCTGTAACTGATTGAGATTCAATCCCTGTAACTGACTGAGGGTCAATCCCTGTCACTGACTAAGATTCAATCCCTGTCACTAAATGAGATTCAATCCCTGTCACTGACTGAAGCTCAATCCCTGTCACTGACTGAGGATCAATCACTGTCACTGACGGGAATTCAATCCCTGTCACTGATTGAGGTCCAATCCCTGTCACTGATTGAGATTCAGTCGCGGTCACTGACTGAGGTTCAATCACTGTCACTGACTGAGGTTCAATACCTGTCACTGACTGAGATTCAATCCCTGTAACTGATTGAGATTCAATCCCTGTCACTGACTGAGGTTCAATCACTGTCACTGACTGAGGTTCAATACCTGTCACTGACTGAGATTCAATCCCTGCCACTGACTGAGGTTCAATCCCTGTCACTGACTGAAGCTCAATCCCTGTCACTGACTGAGATCCAATCCCTGTCACTGACTGAAATTCAATTCCTGTCACTGACTGAAGCTCAATCCCTGTCACTGACTGAGGTTCAATCCCTGTCACTGACTGAGATCCAATCCCTGTCACTGATTGAGATCCAATCCATGTCACTGACTGAGAATCAATTCCTGTCACTGACTGAGATTCAATCCCTATCACTGACTGAGGATCAATCCATCTCACTGACTGAGATTCAATCCCTGTCACTGAGTGAGATTCAATCCCTCTCACTGACTGAGATTCAATCCCTGTCACTGACTGAGGATCAGTCTCTGTCACTGATTGAGATTCAGTCCCTGTCACTGACTGAGATTCAATCCTTGTCACTGACTGAGGATCAATCCCTCTCACTGACTGAGATTCAATCCCTGTCACTGAGTGAGATTCAATCGCTGTCACTGACTGAGAATCAATCCCTGTCACTGACTGAGGATCAATCCCTGTTACTGATTGAGATTCAGTCCCTGTCACTGATTGAAATTCAATCCCAGTCACTGACTGAGATTCAATCCCTGTCACTGATTGAGATTCAATCCCGGTCACAGACTGAGATTCAATCCCTGTCACTGACTAAGAATCAAACCCTGCCACTGTCTGAGCTTCAATCCCTGTCACTGACTGAGATACAAACCCTGTCACTGACTGAGGATCAATCCCTGTCACTGACTGAGGTTCAATCCCTGTCACTGACTGAGGTTCAATCCCTGTCACAGACTGAAGTTCAATCCCTTTCATTGACTGAGGTTCAATCCCTGTCACTGACTGAGATTCAATTCCTGTCACTGACTGAGATTCAATCCCTGTCACTGACTGCATCTCAATCCCTGTCATTGACTGAGATTCAATCCCTGTCACTGAATGAGATTCAAACCCCGTCATTGACTGAGATTCAATCCCTGTGACTGATTGAGATTCAATCCCAGTCACTGACAGAGGATCAATCCGTGTCATGGACTGAGATACAATCCCTGCCACTGACTGAGGATCATTCCCTGTCACCCACTGGGATTCAATCCCTGTCACTGACTGAATCTCAAACACTGTCACTGACTGTGATTCATTCGCTGTTACTGATTGAGATTCAATCCCTGTCACTGACTCAGCACCAAAACCTGTCACTGACTGAGATTCAATCCCTGTCAATGACTGAGGATCAATCCCTGTCTCTGACTGAGCTTCAATTCCTGTCACTGACTGAGTTTCAATCCCTGTCACTGACTGAGATTCAATCCCTGTCACTGACTGAGAATCAATCCCTGTCACTGACTGAGGATCAAACCCTGTCACTGACTGAAATTCAATCCCTGTCACTGATTGAGAGTCAATCCCTGTGACTGACTGAGATTCTATCCCTGTCACGAAATGAAATTCAACACCGGTCACTGACTGAGGTTCAATCCCCGTCACTAACAGAGATTCAGTCCCTGTCACTGATTGAGATACAATTCCTGTCACTGACTGAGATTCAATCCCTGTAACTGATTGAGATTCAATCCCTGTCACTGACTGAGGGTCAATCCCTGTCACTGACTGAGATTCAATCCCTGTCACTAAATGAGATTCAATCCCTGTCACTGACTGAAGCTCAATCCCTGTCACTGACTGAGGATCAATCACTGTCACTGACGGGAATTCAATCCCTGTCACTGATTGAGATCCAATCCCTGTCACTGATTGAGATTCAGTCGCGGTCACTGACTGAGGTTCAATCACTGTCACTGACTGAGGTTCAATACCTGTCACTGACTGAGATTCAATCCCTGTAACTGATTGAGATTCAATCCCTGTCACTGACTGAGGTTCAATCACTGTCACTGACTGAGATCCAATCCCTGTCACTGACTGAAATTCAATCCCTGTCACTGACTGAAGCTCAATCCCTGTCACTGATTGAGATCCAATCCCTGTCACTGACTGAGAATCAATTCCTGTCACTAATAGAGTTCAATGACTGTCACTGACTGAGATTCAATCCCTATCACTGACTGAGGATCAAACCCTCTCACTGACTGAGGTTCAATCCCTGTCACTGAGTGACATTCAATCGCTGTCACTGACTGAGATTCAATCCCTGTCACTGACTGAGGATCAGTCCCTGTCACTGATTGAGATTCAGTCCCTGTCACAGACTGAGGAACAATCCCTGTCACTGACTGGGATTCAATCCCTGTCACTGACTGAATCTCAAACACTGTCACTGACTGAGATTCAATTCCTGTCACTGACTGTGATTCATTCCCTGTTACTGATTGAGATTCAATCCCTGTCACTGACTCAGCACCAAAACCTGTCACTGACTGAGATTCAATCCCTGTCAATGACTGAGGATCCATCCCTGTCTCTGACTGAGATTCAATTCCTGTCACTGACTGAGTTTCAATCCCTGTCACTGACTGAGATTCAATCCCTGTCACTGACTGAGAATCAATCCCTGTCACTGACTGAGGATGAAACCCTGTCACTGACTGAAATTCAATCCCTGTCACTGATTGAGATTCAATCCCTGTGACTGACTGAGATTCTATCCCTGTCACTAAATGAGATTCAACCCCTGTCACTGATTGAGGTTCAATCCCCGTCACTAACAGAGATTCAGTCCCTGTCACTGAATGAGATTCAATCCCTGTCACTGACTGAGATTCAATCCCTGTCACTGATTGAGATTCAATCCCTGTCACTGACTGAGGGTCAATCCCTGTCACTGACTAAGATTCAATCCCTGTCACTAAATGAGATTCAATCCCAGTCACTGACTGAAGCTCAATCCCTGTCACTGACTGAGGATCATTCCCTGTCACTGATTGAGATTCATTCCCTGTCACTGACTGAGATTCAATCCCTGTAACTGATTGAGATTCAATCCCTGTCACTGACTGAGGTTCAATCACTGTCACTGACTGAGGTTCAATACCTGTCACTGACTGAGATTCAATCCCTGCCACTGACTGAGATTCAATCCCTCTCTCTGACTGAGGTTCACTCCCTGGCACTGACTGAGCTTCAATCCCTGTCACTGACTGAGATCCAATCCCTGTCACTGACTGAAATTCAATCCCTGTCACTGACTGAAGCTCAATCCCTGTCACTGACTGAGGTTCAATCCCTGTCACTGACTGAGATCCAATCCCTGTCACTGACTGAGATTCAATCCCTATCACTGACTGAGGATCAATCCCTCTCACTGACTGAGATTCAATCCCTATCACTGAGTGAGATTCAATCGCTGTCACTGACTGAGATTCAATCCCTGTCACTGACTGAGGATCAGTCCCTGTCACTGATTGAGATTCAGTCCCTGTCACAGACTGAGGATCAATCCCTGTCACTGACTGGGATTCAGTCCCTGTCACTGACTGAATCTCAAACACTGTCACTGACTGAGATTCAATTCCTGTCACTGACTGAGATTCAATTCCTGTCACTGACTGCATCTCAATCCCTGTCATTGACTGAGATTCAATTCCTGTCACTGAATGAGATTCAAACCCCGTCATTGACTGAGATTCAATCCCTGTGACTGATTGAGATTCAATCCCTGTCACTGACTGAGATTTAATCCCTGTCACTGACAGAGGATCAATCCGTGTCATGGACTGAGATACAATCCCTGCCACTGACTGAGGATCATTCCCTGTCACTGACTGAGATCCAATCCCTGTCACTGATTGAGATCCAATCCGCGTCACTGACTGAGATTCAATCCCTATCACTGACTGAGGATCAGTCCCTGTCACTGATTGAGGGTCAATCCCTGTCACTGACTGAAGCTCAATCCCTGTAACAGACTGAGATTCAATCCCTATCACTGACTGAGGATCAAACCCTCTCACTGACTGAGATTCAATCCCTGTCACTGAGTGAGATTCAATCGCTGTCACTGACTGAGATTCAATCCCTGTCACTGACTGAGGATCAGTCCCTGTCACTGATTGAAATTCAGTCCCTGTCACAGACTGAGGATCAATCCCTATCACTGACTGGGATTCAATCCCTGTCACTGACTGAATCTCAAACACTGTCACTGACTGAGATTCCATCCCTGTCACTGACTCAGCATCTAAACCTGTCACTGACTGAGATTCAATCCCTGTCACTGACTGAGATTCAATCCCTGTCACAGACTGAGGTTCTCTCTCTGTCAATGACTGAGGTTCAATCCCTGTCACTGACTGAGGTTCTATCCCTGTCGCTGACTGCGATTCAATACTTGTCTCTGACTGAGGTTCACTCCCTGTCACTGACTGAGCTTCAATCCCTGTCACTGACTGAAGCTCAATCCCTGTCACTGACTGAGGTTCAATCCCTGCCACTGACTGAGATTCAATCCCTGTCTCAGACTGAGGATCAATCCCTGTCACTGACTGAGGATCAATCCCTGTTACTGATTGAGATTCAGTCCCTGTCACTGATTGAAATTCAATCCCAGTCACAGACTGAGATTCAATCCCTGTCACTGACAAAGAATCAAACCCTGCCACTGTCTGAGCTTCAATCCCTGTCACTGACTGAGGTTCAATCCCTGTCACTGACTGAGGATCAATCCCTGCCACTGATTGAGATTCAATCCCTGTCACTGACTGATGATGTATCCGTGTCACTGACAGAGATTCAATCCCTGTCACTGATTGAGATGCAATACCTGTCACTGACTGAGATTCAATCCCTGTCACTGACTGAGGATCAATCCCTGTCACTGACTGAGGATCAATCCCTGTCACTGACTGAGGTTCAATCCCTGTCACTGACTGAGATTCAATCCCTGTCACTGACTGAGGTTCAATCCCTGTTACTGACTGAGATTCAATCCATGTCACTGATTGAGATTCAATCCCTATCAATGACTGAGATTCAATCGCTGTCACTGACTGAAATTCTAACCCTGTCACTAACTGAGATTCAATTCCTGTCACTGAGGAAATTTAATCCCAGTCATTGTCTGAGATTCAATTCCTGTCACTGAGTGAGATTCAATCACTGTCACTGACTGAGATTCAATCCCTGTCACAGACTGAGATTTAGTCCCTGTCACTGACTGAGGTTCAATCCCTTTCACTGACTGAGATTTAGTCCCTGTCACTAACTGAGGGTAAATCCCTGTCACTGACTGAGGGTCAATCCTTGAAAATGACTGAGATTCAATCCCTGTCCCTGACTGAGGCTAAATCCCTGTCACTGACTGAGATTCAATGGGTGTCACTGACTGAGATTTAGTCCATGTCACTGATTGATGTTCAATCCCTGTCACTGACTGAGATTTAGTCCCTGTCCCTGACTGAGGCTCAATCCCCGTCACTGACTGAGATTCAATCCCTGTCACAGACTGAGATTTAGTCCCTGTCACTGACTGAGGTTCAATCCCTTTCACTGACTGAGATTTAGTCCTTGTCACTGACTGAGTTTCAATCCCTGTCACTGACTGAGAATCAAACCCTGTCCCTGGGTGAGATTCAATCCCTGTCACTGACAGAGATTCAATCTCTGTCACTAACTGAGGGTAAATCCCTGTCACTGACTGAGGGTCAATCCTTGAAAATGACTGAGGTTTAGACCCTGTCAATGACTAAGGCACAATCGCTGTCACTGACTGAAATTCTAACCCTGTCACTAACTGAGATTCAATTCCTGTCATTGAGGAAATTTAATCCCAGCCATTGTCTGAGATTCAATTCCTGTCACTGAGTGAGATTCAATCCCTGTCAATGACTGAGGATCAATCCATGTCACTGACTGAGATTTAGTCCCTGTCACTAATTGAGATGCAATACCTGTCACTGACTGAGATTCAATCCCTGTCACTGACTGAGGATAAATCCCTGTCAATGACTGAGATTCAAACCCTGTCACTGACTGAGGATCAATCCCTGTCACTGACTGAGGTTCAATCCCTGTTACTGACTGAGCTTCAATCCCTGTCACTGACTGAGCCTCAATCACTGTCAATGACTGTGATTCAATCCCTGTCACTGACTGATATTCAATCCCTGTCACTGACTGATATTCAATCCCTGTCACTGACTGAGGTTCAATCCCAGTCACTGATTGAGATTCAATCCCTGTCACTGACTGAGATTCAATCCCTGTCACTGATTGAGGCTCAATCCCTGTCACTGACTGAAATTCTATCCCTGTCACTAATTGAGATTCAATCCCTGTCACTGACTGACATTCAAACCCTGTCACTGACTGAGGATTAATCCCTGTCACTGACTGAGGTTCAATCGCTGTTACTGACTGAGCCTCAATCACTGTAACTGATGGAGATTCAATCCCTGTCACTGACTGAGATTCAATCCCTGTCACTGATTGAGGTTCAATCCCTGTCACTGACTGAAGTTCAATCCCTGTTACTGACTGAGATTCAATCCCTGTCACTGACTGAAGTTCAATTCCAGTCACTGACTGAGTTTCAATCCCTGTCACTGACTGAGGTTCAATCCCTGTAACTGACTGAGGATCAAACCGTGTCATTGACTGAGATTCAATCCCTGTCACTGACTGAGGTTCAATCCCTGTTACATACTGAGATTCAACCCCTGTCACTGCCTGAGATTCAATTCCAGTCACTGACTGAGGCTCATTCCTTGTCACTGACTGAGATTCAATCCCTGTCACTGACTGAGGCTTAGAAAATGTCACTGACTGAGGCACAATCCCTGTCACTGCCTGAAAACCAATCCCTATCACTGAGTGAGATTCAATCCCTGTCCCTGACTGAGGCTAAATCCCTGTCACTGACTGAGATTTAGTCCCTGTCACTGATTGAGATGCAACACCTGTCACTGACTGAGATTCAATTCCAGTCACTGACTGAGGATCAATCCCTGTCACTGACTGAGATTCAATCCCTGTCACTGACTGAGATTCAATCCCTGTCACTGACTGAGGATCAATCCCTGTCACTGACTGAGGTTCAATCCCTGTTACTGACTGAGCTTCAATCCCTGTCACTGACTGAGCCTCAATCACTGTCAATGACTGTGATTCAATCCCTGTCACTGACTGATATTCAATCCCTGTCACTGACTGAGGTTCCATCCCTGTCACTGACTGATGATCAATCCCTTTAACTGACTGAGATTCAATCCCAGTCACTGATTGAGATTCAATCCCTGCCACTGACTGAGGCTCAATCCCTGTCACTGACTGAGATTCAATCCCAGTCACTGATTGAGATTCAATCCCTGCCACTGACTGAGGTTCAATCCCTGTCACTGACTGAGGTGCAATCCCTGTCACTGACTGAGGGTCAATCCCTGTCACTGACTGAAATTAAATCCCTGCCACTGACTAAGGCACAATCCCTGTCACTGACTGAAATTCTAACCCTGTCACAGACTGAGGATCAATCCCTGTCACTAATTGAGATTCAATCTCAGTCACTGACTGAGATTCAATCCCTGTCACTGACTGAGGATCAATCCCTGTCACTGACTGAGGTTCAATCGCTGTTACTGACTGAGCCTCAATCACTGTAACTGATGGAGATTCAATCCCTGTCACTGACTGAGATTCAATCCCTGTCACAGACTGAGATTTAGTCCCTGTCACTGACTGAGGTTCAATCCCTTTCACTGACTGAGATTTAGTCCTTGTCACTGACTGAGTTTCAATCCCTGTCACTGACTGAGAATCAAACCCTGTCCCTGGGTGAGATTCAATCCCTGTCACTGACAGAGATTCAATCCCTGTCACTAACTGAGGGTAAATCCCTGTCACTGACTGAGGGTCAATCCTTGAAAATGACTGAGGTTTAGACCCTGTCAATGATTAAGGCACAATCGCTGTCACTGACTGAAATTCTAACCCTGTCACTAACTGAGATTCAATTCCTGTCATTGAGGAAATTTAATCCCAGCCATTGTCTGAGATTCAATTCCTGTCACTGAGTGAGATTCAATCCCTGTCAATGACTGAGGATCAATCCATGTCACTGACTGAGATTTAGTCCCTGTCACTAATTGAGATGCAATACCTGTCACTGACTGAGATTCAATCCCTGTCACTGACTGAGGATCAATCCCAGTCACTGATTGAGATTCAATCCCTGCCACTGACTGAGGTTCAATCCCTGTCACTGACTGAGGTGCAATCCCTGTCACTGACTGAGGGTCAATCCCTGTCACTGACTGAAATTAAATCCCTGTCACTGACTAAGGCACAATCCCTGTCACTGACTGAAATTCTAACCCTGTCACAGACTGAGGATCAATCCCTGTCACTAATTGAGATTCAATCTCAGTCACTGACTGAGATTCAATCCCTGTCACTGACTGAGGATCAATCCCTGTCACTGACTGAGGTTCAATCGCTGTTACTGACTGAGCCTCAATCACTGTAACTGATGGAGATTCAATCCCTGTCACTGACTGAGATTCAATCCCTGTCACAGACTGAGATTTAGTCCCTGTCACTGACTGAGGTTCAATCCCTTTCACTGACTGAGATTTAGTCCTTGTCACTGACTGAGTTTCAATCCCTGTCACTGACTGAGAATCAAACCCTGTCCCTGGGTGAGATTCAATCCCTGTCACTGACAGAGATTCAATCCCTGTCACTAACTGAGGGTAAATCCCTGTCACTGACTGAGGGTCAATCCTTGAAAATGACTGAGGTTTAGACCCTGTCAATGACTAAGGCACAATCGCTGTCACTGACTGAAATTCTAACCCTGTCACTAACTGAGATTCAATTCCTGTCATTGAGGAAATTTAATCCCAGCCATTGTCTGAGATTCAATTCCTGTCACTGAGTGAGATTCAATCCCTGTCAATGACTGAGGATCAATCCATGTCACTGACTGAGATTTAGTCCCTGTCACTAATTGAGATGCAATACCTGTCACTGACTGAGATTCAATCCCTGTCACTGACTGAGGATCAATCCCTGTCAATGACTGAGATTCAAACCCTGTCACTGACTGAGGATCAATCCCTGTCACTGACTGAGGTTCAATCCCTGTTACTGACTGAGATTCAATCCGTGTCACTGACTGAGCCTCAATCACTGTCAATGACTGTGATTCAATCCCTGTCACTGACTGATATTCAATCCCTGTCACTGACTGATATTCAATCCCTGTCACTGACTGAGGTTCAATCCCAGTCACTGATTGAGATTCAATCCCTGTCACTGACTGAGATTCAATCCCTGTCACTGATTGAGGTTCAATCCCTGTCACTGACTGAAGTTCAATCCCTGTTACTGACTGAGATTCAATCCCTGTCACTGACTGAAGTTCAATTCCAGTCACTGACTGAGTTTCAATCCCTGTCACTGACTGAGGTTCAATCCCTGTAACTGACTGAGGATCAAACCGTGTCATTGACTGAGATTCAATCCCTGTCACTGACTGAGGTTCAATCCCTGTTACATACTGAGATTCAACCCCTGTCACTGCCTGAGATTCAATTCCAGTCACTGACTGAGGCTCATTCCTTGTCACTGACTGAGATTCAATCCCTGTCACTGACTGAGGCTTAGAAAATGTCACTGACTGAGGCACAATCCCTGTCACTGCCTGAAAACCAATCCCTATCACTGAGTGAGATTCAATCCCTGTCCCTGACTGAGGCTAAATCCCTGTCACTGACTGAGATTTAGTCCCTGTCACTGAGTGAGATGCAACACCTGTCACTGACTGAGATTCAATTCCAGTCACTGACTGAGGATCAATCCCTGTCACTGACTGAGATTCAATCCCTGTCACTGACTGAGATTCAATCCCTGTCACTGACTGAGGATCAATCCCTGTCACTGACTGAGGTTCAATCCCTGTTACTGACTGAGCTTCAATCCCTGTCACTGACTGAGCCTCAATCACTGTCAATGACTGTGATTCAATCCCTGTCACTGACTGATATTCAATCCCTGTCACTGACTGAGGTTCCATCCCTGTCACTGACTGATGATCAATCCCTTTAACTGACTGAGATTCAATCCCAGTCACTGATTGAGATTCAATCCCTGCCACTGACTGAGGCTCAATCCCTGTCACTGACTGAGATTCAATCCCAGTCACTGATTGAGATTCAATCCCTGCCACTGACTGAGGTTCAATCCCTGTCACTGACTGAGGTGCAATCCCTGTCACTGACTGAGGGTCAATCCCTGTCACTGACTGAAATTAAATCCCTGTCACTGACTAAGGCACAATCCCTGTCACTGACTGAAATTCTAACCCTGTCACAGACTGAGGATCAATCCCTGTCACTAATTGAGATTCAATCTCAGTCACTGACTGAGATTCAATCCCTCTCACTGACTGAGGATCAATCCCTGTCACTGACTGAGGTTCAATCGCTGTTACTGACTGAGCCTCAATCACTGTAACTGATGGAGATTCAATCCCTGTCACTGACTGAGATTCATTCCCTGTCACTGACTGAGGTTCAATCCCTGTTACATACTGAGATTCAACCCCTGTCACTGACTGAGATTCAATCCCTGTCACTGACTGAAGTTCAATTCCAGTCACTGACTGAGTTTCAATCCCTGTCACTGACTGAGGTTCAATCCCTGTAACTGACTGAGGATCAAACCGTGTCACTGACTGAGATTCAACCCCTGTCACTGCCTGAGATTCAATTCCAGTCACTGACTGAGGCTCATTCCTTGTCACTGACTGAGATTCAATCCCTGTCACTGACTGAGGATCATTTCCCTGTCACTGACTGAGATTCAATCCCTGTCACTGACGGAAACTCAATCACTGTCACTGACTGAGGATCAATCCCTGTCACTGACTGAGATTCAATCCCTGTCACTGACTGTGAAAATGTCACTGACAATCCCTGTCACTAACTGAGGCTTAGAAAATGTCACTGACTGAGGCACAATCCCTGTCACTGCCTGAAAACCAATCCCTATCACTGAGTGAGATTCAATCCCTGTCCCTGACTGAGGCTAAATCCCTGTCACTGACTGAGATTTTGTCCCTGTCACTGACAGAGGTCCAATCCCTGTCACTGACTGAGATTCAATGCCTGTCACTGACTGAGGTTCAATCCCTGTAACTGACTGAGGATCAAACCCTGTAACTGACTGAGATTCAATCCCTGTCACTGACTGAGATTCAATCACTGTCACTGACTGAGGCTTAGAAAATGTCACTGACTGAGGCACAATCCCTGTCACTGCCTGAAAACCAATCCCTATCACTGAGTGAGATTCAATCCCTGTCCTGACTGAGGCTAAATCCCTGTCACTGACTGAGATTTTGTCCATGTCACTGACAGAGGTCCAATCCCTGTCAATGACTGAGATTCAATGGCCGTCACTGACTGAGATTTAGTCCCTGTCACTGAATGAGGTTCAATCCCTTTCTATGACTGAGATTTAGTCCCTGTCACTGACTGAGGTTCAATTCCTGTCACTGACTGAGAATCAAACCCTGTCCCTGAATGAGATTCAATCCCTGTCACTAACTGAGGCTCAATCCCTGTCACTGACTGAGATTCAATCCCTGTCACTAACTGAGATTCAATCCCTGTCACTGAGGAAATTCAATCCCAGTCATTGTCTGAGATTCAATCCTTATCACTGATTGAGATCCAATCCCTGTCACTGACTGAGATTCAATTCCTGTCACTAATAGAGATTCAATCCCTGTCACAGACTGAGATTCAATCCCTGTCACTGACTGAGGATCAATCCCTGCCACTGATTGAGATTCAATCCCTGTCACTGACTGATGATGTATCCGTGTCACTGACAGAGATTCAATCCCTGTCACTGATTGAGATGCAATACCTGTCACTGACTGAGATTCAATCCCTGTCACTGACTGAGGATCAATCCCTGTCACTGACTGAGGATCAATCCCTGTCACTGACTGAGGTTCAATCCCTGTCACTGACTGAGATTCAATCCCTGTCACTGACTGAGGTTCAGTCCCTGTTAATGACTGAGATTCAATCCATGTCACTGATTGAGATTCAATCCCTATCAATGACTGAGATTCAATCGCTGTCACTGACTGAAATTCTAACCCTGTCACTAACTGAGATTCAATTCCTGTCACTGAGGAAATTTAATCCCAGTCATTGTCTGAGATTCAATTCCTGTCACTGAGTGAGATTCAATCCCTGTCACTGACAGAGATTCAATCCCTATCACTGATTGAGATCCAATCCCTGTCACTGACTGAGATTCAACTCCTGTCACTAATAGAGATTTGTTCCCTGTCACAGACTGAGGATCAATCCCTGTCACTAATTGAGATTCAATCTCTGTCACTGACTGAGATTCAATCCCTGTCACTGACTGAGGATCAATCCCTGTCACTGACTGAGGTTCAATCCCTGTTACTGACTGAGCTTCAATCCCTGTCACTGACTGAGCCTCAATCACTGTCAATGACTGTGATTCAATCCCTGTCACTGACTGAGATTCAATCCCTGTCACTGACTGAGGTTCAATACCTGTCACTGACTGATGATCAATCCCTTTAACTGACTGAGATTCAATCCCAGTCACTGTTTGAGATTCAATCCCTGCCACTGACTGAGGCTCAATCCCTGTCACTGACTGAGATTTAATCCCTGTCACTCATTGAGGTTCAATCCCTGTCACTGACTGAGGTGCAATCCCTGTCACTGACTGAGGGTCAATCCCTGTCACTGACTGAAATTAAATCCCTGTCACTGACTGAGGATCAATCCCTGTCACTAATTGAGATTCCATCTCTGTCACTGACTGAGATTCAATCCCTGTCGCTGACTGAGGATCAATCCCTGTCACTGACTGAGGTTCAATTGCTATTACTGACTGAGCCTCAATCACTGTAACTGATGGAGATTCAATCCCTGTCACTGATTGAGTATCAATCCCTGTAAATGACTGAGGATCAAACCGTGTCACTGACTGAGATTCAAACCCTGTCACTGACTGAGGCTCAATCCCTGTCACTGACTGAGATTCAATTCCAGTCACTGACTGAGATTCAATCCCTGTAACTGACTGAGGATCAAACCGTGTCACTGACTGAGATTCAATCCCTGTCACTGACTGAGGTTCAATAACTGTTACAGACTGAGATTCAACCCCTGTCACTGACAGAGATTCAAATCCAGTCACTGACTGAGATTCAATCCCTGTCACTGACTGAAGTTCAATCCCTGTTACATACTGAGATTCAACTGACTGAGGATCAATCCGTGTCAGTGACTGAGGATCAATCACTGTCACTGACTGAGAATCAATCCCTGGTACTGACTGAGATTCAATCCCTGTCACTGAATGAACCTCAATCCCTGTCTCTGACTGAGGTTCAATCCCTGTCACTGACTGAGGTTCAATCCCTGTCACTGACTGAGATTCTATCCCTGTCACTGATTGAGATTCAATCCCTGTCACTGACTGAGGATCAATCCGTGTCACTGACTGAGATTCAATCCCTGTCACTGACTGAGGTTCAATCCCTGTCACTGGCTGAGATTCAATCCCTGTCACTGACTGAGGATCAAACCGTGTCACTGATTGAGATTGAATCCCTGTCACTGACTGAGGAACAATCCCTTTAACTGACTGAGATTCAATCCCAGTCACTGATTGAGATTCAATCCCTGCCATTGACTGAGGCTCAAACCCTGTCACTGATTGAGATTTAGTCCCTGTCACTGATTGAGGTTCAATCCCTGTCACTGACTGAGGTGCAATCTCTGTCACTGACTGAGGGTCAATCCCTGTCACTGACTGAAATTAAATCCCTGTCACTGACTAAGGCACAATCCCTGTCACTTACTGAAATTCTAACCCTGTCACTAACTGAGATTCAATCCCTGTCACTGAGGAAATTCAATCCCTGTCATTGTCTGAGATTCAATCCCTGTCACTGATTGAGATTCAATCCCTGCCACTGACTGAGATTCAATTCCTGTCGCTAATAGAGTTTCAGTCCCTGTCAAAGCCTGAGATTCAATTCCTGTCACTGATTGAGATGCAATACCTGTCACTGACTGAAATTAAATCCCTGTCACTGACTAAGGCACAATCCCTGTCACTGACTGAAATTCTAACCCTGCAACTAACTGAGATTCAATGCCTTTCACTGAGGAAATTCAATCCCTGTCATTGTCTGAGATTCAATCCCTGTCACTGATTGAGATCCAATCCCTGTCATCTGACTGAGATTCAATTCCTGTCACTAATAGAGATTCAAACCCTGTCACAGACTGAGATTAAAACCCTGTCACTGATTGAGGATCAATCCCTTTCACTGATTGAGATTCAATACCTGTCACTGATTGAGATGCAATACCTGTCACTGACTGACGGTCAATCCCTGTCACTGACTGAGGTTCAATCCCTGTCACTGATTGAGATTTAATCCCTGTCACTGGCTGAGATCAATTCCAGTCACTGACTGAGGTTCAATCCCTGTCACTGACTGAGGATCAAACCGTGTCACTGATGGAGATTCAATCCCTGTCACTGACTGAAGTTCAATCCCTGTTACATACTGAGATTCAACCCCTGTCACTGACTGAGGCTCAATCCCTGTCACTGACTGAGGATCAAACCGTGTCACTGACGGAGATTCAATCCCTGTCACTGACTGAAGTTCAATCCCTGTTACATACTGAGATTCAAACCCTGTCACTGACTGAGGTTCAATCCCTGTAACTGACTGAGGATCAAACCCTGTAACTGACTGAGATTCAATCCCTGTCACTGACTGAGATTCAATCCCTGTCACTGACTGAGATTCAATTCCTGTCACTGACTGAGATTCAATCCCTGTCACTGACTGAGGCTTAGAAAATGTCACTGACTGAGGCACAATCCCTGTCACTGCCTGAAAACCAATCCCTATCACTGAGTGAGATTCAATCCCTGTCCCTGACTGAGGCTAAATCCCTGTCACTGACTGAGATTTAGTCCCTGTCACTGACAGAGGTCCAATCCCTGTCACTGACTGAGATTCAATGGCTGTCACTGACTGAGATTTAGTCCCTGTCACTGATTGATATTCAATCCCTGTCCCTGACTCAGGATCAAACCCTGTCACTGAGTGAGATTCAATCCCTGTCACGGACTGAGGCTCAATCCCTGTCACTGACTGATTTTCAATCCCTGTCACTGACTGAGATTTAGTCCCTGTCACTGACTGAGGTTCAATCCCTTTCACTGACTGAGATTTAGTCCCTGTCACTGACTGAGGTTCAATCCCTGTCACTGACTGAGGCTCAATCCCTGTCACTGACTGAGATTTAGTCCCTGTCACTAACTGAGATTCAATCCCTGTCACTGAGGAAATTCAATCCGAGTCATTGTCTGAGATTCAATCCCTGTCACTGAGGAAATTCAATCCGAGTCATTGTCTGAGATTCAATCCCTTTCACTGAATGAGATCCAATCCCTGTCACTGACTGAGGTTCAATCCCTGTCACAGACTGAGATTCAATCCCTGTCACTGCCTGAGGATCAATCCCTGTCACTGATTGAGATTTTATCCCATTCACTGATTGAGATTCAATCCCTGTCACTGACTGAGGATCAATCCCTGTCACTGACTGAGGATCAATCACTGTCAATGACTGTGATTCAATCCCTGTCACTGACTGAGATTCAATCCCTGTCACTGACTGAGGTTCAATCCCTGTCACTGACTGATGATCAATCCCTTTAACTGACTGAGATTCAATCCCTGTCACTGATTGAGATTCAATCCCTGTCACTGACTGAGGTTCAATCCCTGTCACTGACTGAGGATCAATCCCTGTCACTGATTGAGATTCAATCCCTGTCACTGACGGAGATTCAATTCCAGTCACTGACAGAGGCTCAATCCCTGTCACTGACTGAGATTCAATTCCTATCACTGTCAGAGGGTCAATCCCTGTCACTGACTGAGGCTCAATCCCTGTCACTGACTGAGATTTAGTCCCTGTCACTGACTGAGGTTCAATCCCTGTCATTTACTGAGATTTAGTCCCTGTCACTGATTGAGGTTCAATCCCTGTCACTGACTGAGCTTCAATACCTGTCACTGACTGAGGGCCAATCCCTGTCATTGTCTGATATTCAATCCCTATCACTGATTGAGATCCAATCCATGTCATCTGACTGAGATTCAATCCCTGTCACTGATTGAGGATCAATCCCTTTCACTGATTGAGATTCAATACCTGTCACTGATTGAGATGCAATACCTGTCACTGACTGTGATTCAATCCCTGTCACTGACTGAGGATCAATCACTTCACTAACTGAGGGTCAATCCCTGTCACTGACTGAGGGTCAATCCCTGTCACTGACTGAAATTAAATCCCTGTCACTGACGAAGGCACAATCCCTGACACTGACTGAAATTCTAACCCTGTCACTGACTGAGATTCAATCCCTGTCATTCTCTGAAATATAATCCCTATCACTGATTGAGATCCAATCCCTGTCACTGACTGAGATTCAATTCCTGTCGCTAAGAGAGATTCAATCCCTGTCACTGACTGAGGTTCAATCCCTGTCACATACTGAGATTCAACCCCTGTCACTGATTGAGATTCAATCCCTGTCACTGACTGAGATTCAATTCCAGTCACTGACTGAGATTCAATCCCTGTCACTGACTGAGGTTCAATCCCTGTGACATACTGAGATTCAAACCCTGTCACTGATTGAGATTCAATCCCTGTCACTGACTGAGATTCAATTCCAGTCACTGACAGAGGCTCAATCCCTGTCACTGACTGAGATTCAATTCCTATCACTGTCAGAGGGTCAATCGCTGTCACTGACAGAGAATCAATCCCTGTCACTGACTGAGGCACAATCCCTGTCACTGCCTGAAAACCAATCCCTATCACTGAGTGAGATTCAATCCCTGTCCCTGACTGAGGCTAAATCCCTGTCACTGACTGAGATTTTGTCCCTGTCACTGACAGAGGTCCAATCCCTGTCAATGACGGGGATTCAATGGCTGTCACTGACTGAGATTTAGTCCCTGTCCCTGACTGAGGATCAAACCCTGTCACTGACTGAGATTTAGTCCCTGTCACGGACTGAGGCTCAATCCCTGTCACTGACTGAGATTTAGTCCCTGTCACTGACTGAGGTTCAATCCCTTTCACTGACTGAGATTTTGTCCCTGTCACTGACTGAGGTTCAATCCCTGTCATTGACTGAGAATCAAACCCTGTCCCTGAGTGAGCTTCAATCCCTGTCACTGACTGAGGCTCAATCCCTGTCCCTGACTGAGATTCAATCCCTGTCACTAACTGAGATTCAATCCCTGTCACTGAGGAAATTCAATCCCAGTCATTGTCTGAGATTCAATCCGTATCACTGATTGAGATCCAATCCCTGTTCCTGACTGAGGATCAATCCCTGTCATTGACTGAGGTTCAATTCCTGTCACTGACTGAGATTAAATCCCTGTCACTGACTGAGGTTCAATCCCTTTTACTGACTGAGATTCAATCCATGTCACTGATTGAGATTCAATCCCTGTCAATGACTGAGATTCAAATCCAGTCACTGACTGAGGTTCAATCCCTGTCACTGACTGAGGGTAAACCCCTATCACTGACTGAGATTGAATCCCTGTCACTGACAGAGGTTTAGTCCCTGTCACTAAGTGATATTCAATCCCTGTCACTGACGGAGGCTAACAAAATGTCACTGACTGAGGCACAATCCCTGTCACTGACTGAGATTCAATTCCTGTCACAAATAGAGATTCAATCCCTGCAACTGATTGAGATTCAACCCCTGTCACTGACTGAAATTCAAACCCTGTCACTGACTGAGGTTCAGTCCCTGTCATTGATTGAGATTCGATCCCTGTCACTGATTGAGAATCAATCTCTGTCACTGACTGAAATTCTATTCCCTGTCACTGACAGAGATTCAGTCCCGGACACTGACTGAGATTCAATCCCTGTCACTGACTGAGGATCATTTCCCTGTCACTGACTGAGATTCAATCCCTGTCACTGACGGAATCTCAATCACTGTCATTGACTGAGGGTCAATCCCTGTCACTGACAGAGAATCAATCCCTATCACTGACTGAGATTCAATCCCTGTCACTGACGGAATCTCAATCACTGTCATTGACTGAGGTTTAATCCCTGTCACTGACTGAGATTCAATCCCTGTTACTGATTGTGAGTTAATCCCTGTCACGGAATGAAGCTCAACCCCTGTCACTGACTGAGATTCAATCCCAAGTCACTGACTGAGGCACTATCCCTGTCACTGACTGATATTCAATCTCTGTCACTGACTGAGGGTCAATCCCTGTCACTGACTGAGATTCAATCCCGGTCAGTGACTGAGGATCAATCCGTGTCACTGACTGAGATTCAATCCCTGTCACTGCTTGAGATTCACTCCCTGTCAATGACTAAGATTCAATTCCTGTCACTTACTGAGGGTCAATCCCTGTCACTGACTGAAATTCGATCCCTGTCACTGACTGAGGGTCAATCCCTGTCACTGACTGAGATTCAATCCCTGTCACTGACTGAGGGTCATTCCCTGTCACTGACTGAGATTCAATCCCTATTACTGATTGAGATTCAATCCGTGTCACTGATTGAATTTCAAATCCTGTCACTGACTGAGATTCAATCCATGTCACTGACTGAGATTCATTCCCTGTCTCTGATTGAGATTCAATCCCTGTCACTGACTGAGATTCAATCCTTTTCTTTGACTGAGATTCACTCCCTGTCACAAACGGAGGTTCAATCCCTGACACTGACTGAAGGTTAATCTCAGTCACTGACTGAGATTCAATCCCTATCTCTGACTGAGATTCAATCCCTGTCACTGACTGAGATTCAATCCCTGTCACAGACTCAGGATCAATCCGTGTCACTGACTGAGATTCAATCCGTGTCACTGATTGAATTTCAAATCCTGTCACTGACTGAGATTCAATCCATGTCACTGACTGAGATTCATTCCCTGTCTCTGATTGAGATTCAATCCCTGTCACTGACTGAGATTCAATCCCTGTCTTTGACTGAGATTCACTCCCTGTCACTAACTGAGGTTCAATCCCTGACACTGACTGAAGGTTAATCTCAGTCACTGACTGAGATTCAATCCCTATCTCTGACTGAGATTCAATCCCTGTCACTGACTGAGATTCAATCCCTGTCACTGACTGAGGGTCATTCCCTGTCACTGACTGAGATTCAATCCCTATTACTGATTGAGATTCAATCCGTGTCACTGATTGAATTTCAAATCCTGTCACTGACTGAGATTCAATCCATGTCACTGACTGAGATTCATTCCCTGTCTCTGATTGAGATTCAATCCCTGTCACTGACTGAGATTCAATCCCTGTCTTTGACTGAGATTCACTCCCTGTCACTAACGGAGGTTCAATCCCTGACACTGACTGAAGGTTAATCTCAGTCACTGACTGAGATTCAATCCCTATCTCTGACTGAGATTCAATCCCTGTCACTGACTGAGATTCAATCCCTGTCACAGACTCAGGATCAATCCGTGTCACTGACTGAGATTCAATCCGTGTCACTGATTGAATTTCAAATCCTGTCACTGACTGAGATTCAATCCCTGTCACTGACTGTGGTTCAATCCCTGTCACTGACTGAGATTTAATCCCTGTTACTTACTGAGATTCAATGCCTGTCACTGATTGAGAATCAACACCTGTCACTGACTGAGATTCAATCCCTGTCACTGAATCAGGTTCAATCCCTGTCATTGACTGAGATTCAATCCCTGTCACTGACTGAATATCAATCACTGTTACTGACTGGGGGTCAATTCCTGTCACCGACTGAGGTTCTATCCCTGTCACTGTCTGAGGTTCAATCCCAGTCACGGACTGAATCTCAATCCCTGTCACTGACTGAGATTCAATCACTGTCACTGATTGAGAATCAATCCCTGTCACTGACTGAGGTTCAATCCCTGTCATTGACTGAGAACCAATCCCTGTCACTGACTGAATCTCAATCCCTGTCACTTACTGAGATTCAATCCCTGTCACTGACTGAGGTTCAATCCCTGTCACAGACTGAGAGTCATACCCTGTCACTGATTGAGATTCAATACCTGTCACTGACTGAGGTTCAATCCCTGTCATAGACTGAGGGTCAATCCCTATCACTGACTGAGATTCAATCCCTGTCACTGACTGAGTCTCTATCCCTGTCACTGATTGAGATTCAAAACCAGTCACTGACTGAGATTCAATCCCTGTCCATGACTGAGAGTGAATCCCTGTCACTGACTGAGGGTCAATTCCTGTCTCTGACTGAGGTTCAATCCCGGTCACTGACTGAGATTCAATCCCTGCCACTGACTGAGATTCAATTCCTGTCACTGACTGAGATTCAATCCCTGTCACTGACTCAGCGTCAATCCCTGTCACTGACTGAGATTCAATCCCTGTCACTGACTGAGATTCAATCCCTGTCACTGACTGAGGAAGACTCGCTTTCACTGACTGAGATTCAATCCCTGTTACTGATTGAGAGTTAATCCCTGTCACGGAATGAAGCTCAACCCCTGTCACTGACTGCGATTCAATCCCTGTCACTGACTGAGGCACTATCCCTGTCACTGACTGATATTCAATCTCTGTAACTGACTGAGGGTAAATCCCTGTCACTGACTGAGGGTCAATCCCTGTCACTGAACTGAGGTTCAATCCCTGTTACTGACTGAGATTCAATCCCTGTCACTGACTGAGATTCAATCCCGGTCAGTGACTGAGGATCAATCCGTGTCACTGACTGAGATTCAATCCCTGTCACTGATTGAGATTCACTCCCTGTCAATGACTAAGATTCAATTCCTGTCACTTACTGAGGGTCAATCCCTGTCACTGACTGAAACTCAATCACTGTCTCTGACTGAAATTCAATCCCTGTCACTGACTGAGGGTCAATCCCTGTCACTGACTGAGAAACAATCCCTGTCATTGACTAAGTATCAATCCCTGTCACTGACTGAGATTCAATCCCTGTCACTGACTGAGGGTCATTCCCTGTCACTGACTGAGATTCAATCCCTGTTACTGATTGAGATTCAATCCCTGTCACTGATTGAGATTCAATCCCTGTCACTGACTGAGGATCAATCCCTGTCACTGACTGAGGTTCACTCCCTGTCACTGACTGAGGGTCAATCCCTGTCACTTACTGAATCTCAATCACTGTCACTTGCTGAGCGTCAATCCCTGTCACTGACTGAGAATCAATCCCTGTCAGTGACTGAGGTTCAATCCCAGTCACGGACTGAGATACAATCCCTGTCACTGACTGAAACTCAATCACTGTCACTGACTGAGATTCAATCCCTGACACTGACTGAGGCACTATCCCTTTCAATGAGTGATAATCAATCCCTGTCACTGACTGAGGGTCAATCCCTGTCACTGACTGAGGTTCAATCCCTGTCACTGACTGAGATTCAATGCCTCTTACTGACTGAGATTCAATCCCTGTCACTGAATGAAGCTCAAACCCTGTCACTGATTGAGATTCAATCCCTGTCACTGATTGAGATTCAATCCCTGTCACTGATTGAGATTCAATCCCTGTCACCTACTGAGGATCAATCCCTGTCACTGACTGAGATTCAATCCCTGTTACTGACTGAGAATAAATCCCTGTCACTGAATGAAGCTCAAGCCCTGTCACTTACTGAGATTCAATCCCTTTCACTGAATGAAGCTCAATCCCTGTCATTAATTGAGATTCAATCCCTGTCACTGACTGAGATTCAATCCCTGTCACTGATTGAGATTCAATACCTGTCACTGATTGAGATTCAATACCGGTCACTGACTGAGGATCAATTCCAGTCACTGACTGAGGCTCAATCCCTGTCCCTGACTGAGATTCAATCCCTGTCACTAACTGAGATTCAATCCCTGTCACTGAGGAAATTCAATCCCAGTCATTGTCTGAGATTCAATCCGTATCACTGATTGAGATCCAATCCCTGTCACTGACTGAGGATCAATCCCTGCCACTGATAGAGATTCAATCCCTGTCACTGACTGATGATGAATCCGTGTCACTGACAGAGATTCAATCCCTGTCACTGATTGTGATGCAATACCTGTCACTGACTGAGATTCAATCCCTGTCACTGACTGAGGATCAATCCCTGTTCCTGACTGAGGATCAATCCCTGTCATTGACTGAGGTTCAATTCCTGTCACTGACTGAGATTCAATCCCTGTCACTGACTGAGGTTCAATCCCTTTTACTGACTGAGATTCAATCCATGTCACTGATTGAGATTCAATCCCTGTCAATGACTGAGATTCAAATCCAGTCACTGACTGAGGTTCAATCCCTGTCACTGACTGAGGGTAAACCCCTATCACTGACTGAGATTGAATCCCTGTCACTGACAGAGGTTTAGTCCCTGTCACTAAGTGATATTCAATCCCTGTCACTGACGGAGGCTAACAAAATGTCACTGACTGAGGCACAATCCCTGTCACTGACTGAGATTCAATTCCTGTCACAAATAGAGATTCAATCCCTGCAACTGATTGAGATTCAACCCCTGTCACTGACTGAAATTCAAACCCTGTCACTGACTGAGGTTCAGTCCCTGTCATTGATTGAGATTCGATCCCTGTCACTGATTGAGAATCAATCTCTGTCACTGACTGAAATTCTATTCCCTGTCACTGACAGAGATTCAGTCCCGGACACTGACTGAGATTCAATCCCTGTCACTGACTGAGGATCATTTCCCTGTCACTGACTGAGATTCAATCCCTGTCACTGACGGAATCTCAATCACTGTCATTGACTGAGGGTCAATCCCTGTCACTGACAGAGAATCAATCCCTATCACTGACTGAGATTCAATCCCTGTCACTGACGGAATCTCAATCACTGTCATTGAATGAGGTTTAATCCCTGTCACTGACTGAGATTCAATCCCTGTTACTGATTGTGAGTTAATCCCTGTCACGGAATGAAGCTCAACCCCTGTCACTGACTGAGATTCAATCCCAAGTCACTGACTGAGGCACTATCCCTGTCACTGACTGATATTCAATCTCTGTCACTGACTGAGGGTAAATCCCTGTCACTGACTGAGGGTAAATCCCTGTCACTGACTGAGGGTCAATCCCTGTCACTGAACTGAGGTTCAATCCCTGTCACTGACTGAGATTCAATCCCGGTCAGTGACTGAGGATCAATCCGTGTCACTGACTGAGATTCAATCCCTGTCACTGCTTGAGATTCACTCCCTGTCAATGACTAAGATTCAATTCCTGTCACTTACTGAGGGTCAATCCCTGTCACTGACTGAAATTCGATCCCTGTCACTGACTGAGGGTCAATCCCTGTCACTGACTGAGATTCAATCCCTGTCACTGACTGAGGGTCATTCCCTGTCACTGACTGAGATTCAATCCCTATTACTGATTGAGATTCAATCCGTGTCACTGATTGAATTTCAAATCCTGGCACTGACTGAGATTCAATCCATGTCACTGACTGAGATTCATTCCCTGTCTCTGATTGAGATTCAATCCCTGTCACTGACTGAGATTCAATCCCTGTCTTTGACTGAGATTCACTCCCTGTCACAAACGGAGGTTCAATCCCTGACACTGACTGAAGGTTAATCTCAGTCACTGACTGAGATTCAATCCCTATCTCTGACTGAGATTCAATCCCTGTCACTGACTGAGATTCAATCCCTGTCACAGACTCAGGATCAATCCGTGTCACTGACTGAGATTCAATCCGTGTCACTGATTGAATTTCAAATCCTGTCACTGACTGAGATTCAATCCATGTCACTGACTGAGATTCATTCCCTGTCTCTGATTGAGATTCAATCCCTGTCACTGACTGAGATTCAATCCCTGTCTTTGACTGAGATTCACTCCCTGTCACTAACTGAGGTTCAATCCCTGACACTGACTGAAGGTTAATCTCAGTCACTGACTGAGATTCAATCCCTATCTCTGACTGAGATTCAATCCCTGTCACTGACTGAGATTCAATCCCTGTCACTGACTGAGGGTCATTCCCTGTCACTGACTGAGATTCAATCCCTATTACTGATTGAGATTCAATCCGTGTCACTGATTGAATTTCAAATCCTGTCACTGACTGAGATTCAATCCATGTCACTGACTGAGATTCATTCCCTGTCTCTGATTGAGATTCAATCCCTGTCACTGACTGAGATTCAATCCCTGTCTTTGACTGAGATTCACTCCCTGTCACTAACGGAGGTTCAATCCCTGACACTGACTGAAGGTTAATCTCAGTCACTGACTGAGATTCAATCCCTATCTCTGACTGAGATTCAATCCCTGTCACTGACTGAGATTCAATCCCTGTCACAGACTCAGGATCAATCCGTGTCACTGACTGAGATTCAATCCGTGTCACTGATTGAATTTCAAATCCTGTCACTGACTGAGATTCAATCCCTGTCACTGACTGTGGTTCAATCCCTGTCACTGACTGAGATTTAATCCCTGTTACTGACTGAGATTCAATCCCTGTCACTGAATCAGGTTCAATCCCTGTCATTGACTGAGATTCAATCCCTGTCACTGACTGAATATCAATCACTGTTACTGACTGGGGGTCAATTCCTGTCACCGACTGAGGTTCTATCCCTGTCACTGTCTGAGGTTCAATCCCAGTCACGGACTGAATCTCAATCCCTGTCACTGACTGAGATTCAATCACTGTCACTGATTGAGAATCAATCCCTGTCACTGACTGAGGTTCAATCCCTGTCATTGACTGAGAACCAATCCCTGTCACTGACTGAATCTCAATCCCTGTCACTTACTGAGATTCAATCCCTGTCACTGACTGAGGTTCAATCCCTGTCACAGACTGAGAGTCATACCCTGTCACTGATTGAGATTCAATACCTGTCACTGACTGAGGTTCAATCCCTGTCATAGACTGAGGGTCAATCCCTATCACTGACTGAGATTCAATCCCTGTCACTGACTGAGTCTCTATCCCTGTCACTGATTGAGATTCAAAACCAGTCACTGACTGAGATTCAATCCCTGTCCATGACTGAGAGTGAATCCCTGTCACTGACTGAGGGTCAATTCCTGTCTCTGACTGAGGTTCAAACCCGGTCACTGACTGAGATTCAATCCCTGCCACTGACTGAGATTCAATTCCTGTCACTGACTGAGATTCAATCCCTGTCACTGACTCAGCGTCAATCCCTGTCACTGACTGAGATTCAATCCCTGTCACTGACTGAGATTCAATCCCTGTCACTGACTGAGGAAGACTCGCTTTCACTGACTGAGATTCAATCCCTGTTACTGATTGAGAGTTAATCCCTGTCACGGAATGAAGCTCAACCCCTGTCACTGACTGCGATTCAATCCCTGTCACTGACTGAGGCACTATCCCTGTCACTGACTGATATTCAATCTCTGTAACTGACTGAGGGTAAATCCCTGTCACTGACTGAGGGTCAATCCCTGTCACTGAACTGAGGTTCAATCCCTGTTACTGACTGAGATTCAATCCCTGTCACTGACTGAGATTCAATCCCGGTCAGTGACTGAGGATCAATCCGTGTCACTGACTGAGATTCAATCCCTGTCACTGATTGAGATTCACTCCCTGTCAATGACTAAGATTCAATTCCTGTCACTTACTGAGGGTCAATCCCTGTCACTGACTGAAACTCAATCACTGTCTCTGACTGAAATTCAATCCCTGTCACTGACTGAGGGTCAATCCCTGTCACTGACTGAGAAACAATCCCTGTCATTGACTAAGTATCAATCCCTGTCACTGACTGAGATTCAATCCCTGTCACTGACTGAGGGTCATTCCCTGTCACTGACTGAGATTCAATCCCTGTTACTGATTGAGATTCAATCCCTGTCACTGATTGAGATTCAATCCCTGTCACTGACTGAGGATCAATCCCTGTCACTGACTGAGGTTCACTCCCTGTCACTGACTGAGGGTCAATCCCTGTCACTTACTGAATCTCAATCACTGTCACTTGCTGAGCGTCAATCCCTGTCACTGACTGAGAATCAATCCCTGTCAGTGACTGAGGTTCAATCCCAGTCACGGACTGAGATACAATCCCTGTCACTGACTGAAACTCAATCACTGTCACTGACTGAGATTCAATCCCTGACACTGACAGAGGTTCAATCCCTGTCACTGACTGAGATTCAATGCCTCTTACTGACTGAGATTCAATCCCTGTTACTGAATGAAGCTCAAACCCTGTCACTGATTGAGATTCAATCCCTGTCACTGATTGAGATTCAATCCCTGTCACCTACTGAGGATCAATCCCTGTCACTGACTGAGATTGAATCCCTGTTACTGACTGAGAATAAATCCCTGTCACTGAATGAAGCTCAAGCCCTGTCACTTACTGAGATTCAATCCCTTTCACTGAATGAAGCTCAATCCCTGTCATTAATTGAGATTCAATCCCTGTCACTGACTGAGATTCAATCCCTGTCACTGATTGAGATTCAATACCTGTCACTGATTGAGAATCAATCCCTGTCACTGACTGAGATTCATACCCTGCCACTGATTGAGATTGAATACCTGTCACTGACTGAAACTCAATCCCTGTTACTGACTGAGGTTCAATCCCTGTCACTGACTGAAGATCAATCCCAGTCACTGACTGAGGTTCAATCCCAGTCACTGAGTGAAACTCAATCACTGTCACTGACTGAGATTCAATCCCTGTCACTGAATGAGATTCCATCCCTGTCACTGACTGAGATTCATACCCTGTCACTGACTGAGGGTCAATCCCTGTCACTGATTGAGGTTCAATCCCTGTCACTGACTGAGATTCAGTACCTGTCACAGACTGATATTCAATCCCTGTCACTGACTGAGGTTCAATCAATGTCACTGACTGATGTTCAATCCCTGTCACTGACTGAGGATCAATCCCTGTCACTGACTGTGATTCAATCACTGACACTGACTGAGATTCAATCCCTGTCACTGACAGAGATTCAATCACTTTCACTGACTGCGGTTCAATCCCTGTCACTGAATGAGATTCAATCCCTATCACTGACTGCGGTTCAATCCCTGTCACTGAATGAGATTCAATTCCTGTCACGAACTGAGATTCAGTCACTGTCACTGACTGAGTCTCTATCCCTGTCACTGATTGAGATTCAAAACCAGTCACTGACTGAGATTCAATCCGTGTCCATGACTGAGAGTGAATCCCTGTCACTGACTGAGGGTCAATTCCTGTCTCTGACTGAGGTTCAATCCCGGTCACTGACTGAGATTCAATCCCTGCCACTGACTGAGATTCAATTCCTGTCACTGACTGAGATTCAATGCCTGTCACTGACTCAGCGTCAATCCCTGTCACTGATTGAGATTCAATCCCTGTCACTGACTGAGATTCAATCCCTGTCACTGACTGAGATTCAATCCCTGTCACTGACTGAGGAAGACTCGCTTTCACTGAATGAGATTCAATCCCTGTTACTGATTGAGAGTTAATCCCTGTCACGGAATGAAGCTCAACCCCTGTCACTGACTGAGATTCAATCCCTGTCACTGACTGAGGCACTATCCCTGTCACTGACTGATATTCAATCTCTGTAACTGACTGAGGGTAAATCCCTGTCACTGACTGAGGGTCAATCCCTGTCACTGAACTGAGGTTCAATCCCTGTTACTGACTGAGATTCAATCCCTGTCACTGACTGAGATTCAATCCCGGTCAGTGACTGAGGATCAATCCGTGTCACTGACTGAGATTCAATCCCTGTCACTGATTGAGATTCACTCCCTGTCAATGACTAAGATTCAATTCCTGTCACTTACTGAGGGTCAATCCCTGTCACTGACTGAAATTCAATCCCTGTCACTGACTGAGATTCAATCCCTGTCACTGACTGAGGGTCATTCCCTGTCACTGACTGAGATTCAATCCCTGTTACTGATTAAGATTCAATCCCTGTCACTGATTGAGAATGAATCCATGTCACTGACTGTGATTCAATCCCTGTCACTGACTGAGGTTCAATCCCAGTCACTGACTAAGAATCAATCCCTGTCACTGACAGAGGTTCAATCCCTGTCACTGACTGAAACTCAATCACTGTCTTTGACTGAAATTCAATCCCTGTCACTGACTGAGGGTCAATCCCTGTCACTGACTGAGAAACAATCCCTGTCATTGACTAAGTATCAATCCCTGTCACTGACTGAGATTCAATCCCTGTCACTGACTGAGGATCATTCCCTGTCACTGACTGAGATTCAATCCCTGTTACTGATTGAGATTCAATCCCTGTCACTGATTGAGATTCAATCCCTGTCACTGACTGAGGGTCAATCCCTGTCACTGACTGAGGTTCACTCCCTGTCACTGACTGAGGGTCAATCCCTGTCACTTACTGAATCTCAATCACTGTCACTTGCTGAGCGTCAATCCCTGTCACTGACTGAGAATCAATCCCTGTCAGTGACTGAGGTTCAATCCCAGTCACGGACTGAGATACAATCCCTGTCACTGACTGAAACTCAATCACTGTCACTGACTGAGATTCAATCCCTGACACTGACTGAGGCACTATCCCTGTCAATGAGTGATATTCAATCCCTGTCACTGACTGAGGGTCAATCCCTGTCACTGACTGAGGGTCAATCCCTGTCACTGAACTGAGGTTCAATCCCTGTCACTGACTGAGATTCAATGCCTCTTACTGACTGAGATTCAATCCCTGTTACTGAATGAAGCTCAAACCCTGTCACTGATTGAGATTCAATCCCTGTCACTGATTGAGATTCAATCCCTGTCACCTACTGAGGATCAGTCCCTGTCACTGACTGAGCTTCAATCCCTGTTACTGACTGAGAATAAATCCCTGTCACTGAATGAAGCTCAAGCCCTGTCACTTACTGAGATTCAATCCCTTTCACTGAATGAAGCTCAATCCCTGTCATTAATTGAGATTCAATCCCTGTCACTGACTGAGGTTCAATCCCTGTCACTGATTGAGATTCAATACCTGTCACTGATTGAGAATCAATCCCTGTCACTGACTGAGATTCATACCCTGCCACTGATTGAGATTGAATACCTGTCACTGACTGAAACTCAATCCCTGTTACTGACTGAGGTTCAATCCCTGTCACTGACTGAAGATCAATCCCTGTCACTGACTGAGGTTCAATCCCTGTCACTGACTGAATCTCAATCACTGTCTCTGACTGAGGGTCAATCCCTGTCGCTGACTGAGAATCAATCCCTGTCAGTGACTGAGGTTCAATCCCAGTCACGGACTGAAGATCAATCCCTGTCACTGACTGAGGTTCAATCCCTGTCACTGACTGAACCTCAATCACTGTCACTGACTGAGATTCAATCCCTGTCACTGACTGAGGGTAAATCCCTGTCACTGACTGAGATTCATACCCTGTCACTGACTGAGGGTCAATCCCTGTCACTGATTGAGGTTCAATCCCTATCACTGACTGAGATTCAGTACCTGTCACAGACTGATATTCAATCCCTGTCACTGACTGAGGTTCAATCAATGTCACTGACTGATGTTCAATCCCTGTCACTGACTGAGGATCAATCCCTGTCACTGACTGTGATTCAATCACTGTCACTGACTGAGATTCAATCCCTGTCACTGACAGAGATTCAATCACTGTCACTGACTGCGGTTCAATCCCTGTCACTGAATGAGATTCAATCCCTATCACTGACTGAGGGTCAATCCCTGTCACTGACTGAGAGTCAATCCCTGTCACAGACAGTGGTTCAATCCCTGTCACTGACTGAGATTCAATCCCTTTCACTGAATGAGATTCAATTCCTGTCACGAACTGAGATTCAGTCCCTGTTACTGACTGAGATTCAATCCCTGTCACTGAATGAAGCTCAATCCATGTCATTGATTGAGTTCAAACCCTGTCACTGACTGAGGTTCAATCCCTGTCACTGATTGAGATTCAATCCCTGTCACTGATTGAGAATCAATCCCTGTCACTGACTGAGATTCAATCCCTGTCACTGACTGAGATTCAGTACCTGTCACAGACTGATATTCAATCCCTGTCACTGACTGAGGTTCAATCAATGTCACTGACTGATGTTCAATCCCTGTCACTGACTGAGGATCAATCCCTGTCACTGACTGTGATTCAATCACTGACACTGACTGAGATTCAATCCCTGTCACAGACTCAGGATCAATCCGTGTCACTGACTGAGATTCAATCCGTGTCACTGATTGAATTTCAAATCCTGTCACTGACTGAGATTCAATCCCTGTCACTGACTGTGGTTCAATCCCTGTCACTGACTGAGATTTAATCCCTGTTACTTACTGAGATTCAATGCCTGTCACTGATTGAGAATCAACACCTGTCACTGACTGAGATTCAATCCCTGTCACTGAATCAGGTTCAATCCCTGTCATTGACTGAGATTCAATCCCTGTCACTGACTGAATATCAATCACTGTTACTGACTGGGGGTCAATTCCTGTCACCGACTGAGGTTCTATCCCTGTCACTGTCTGAGGTTCAATCCCAGTCACGGACTGAATCTCAATCCCTGTCACTGACTGAGATTCAATCACTGTCACTGATTGAGAATCAATCCCTGTCACTGACTGAGGTTCAATCCCTGTCATTGACTGAGAACCAATCCCTGTCACTGACTGAATCTCAATCCCTGTCACTTACTGAGATTCAATCCCTGTCACTGACTGAGGTTCAATCCCTGTCACAGACTGAGAGTCATACCCTGTCACTGATTGAGATTCAATACCTGTCACTGACTGAGGTTCAATCCCTGTCATAGACTGAGGGTCAATCCCTATCACTGACTGAGATTCAATCCCTGTCACTGACTGAGTCTCTATCCCTGTCACTGATTGAGATTCAAAACCAGTCACTGACTGAGATTCAATCCCTGTCCATGACTGAGAGTGAATCCCTGTCACTGACTGAGGGTCAATTCCTGTCTCTGACTGAGGTTCAATCCCGGTCACTGACTGAGATTCAATCCCTGCCACTGACTGAGATTCAATTCCTGTCACTGACTGAGATTCAATCCCTGTCACTGACTCAGCGTCAATCCCTGTCACTGACTGAGATTCAATCCCTGTCACTGACTGAGATTCAATCCCTGTCACTGACTGAGGAAGACTCGCTTTCACTGACTGAGATTCAATCCCTGTTACTGATTGAGAGTTAATCCCTGTCACGGAATGAAGCTCAACCCCTGTCAATGACTGAGATTCAATCCCTGTCACTGACTGAGGCACTATCCCTGTCACTGACTGATATTCAATCTCTGTAACTGACTGAGGGTAAATCCCTGTCACTGACTGAGGGTCAATCCCTGTCACTGAACTGAGGTTCAATCCCTGTTACTGACTGAGATTCAATCCCTGTCACTGACTGAGATTCAATCCCGGTCAGTGACTGAGGATCAATCCGTGTCACTGACTGAGATTCAATCCCTGTCACTGATTGAGATTCACTCCCTGTCAATGACTAAGATTCAATTCCTGTCACTTACTGAGGGTCAATCCCTGTCACTGACTGAAACTCAATCACTGTCTCTGACTGAAATTCAATCCCTGTCACTGACTGAGGGTCAATCCCTGTCACTGACTGAGAAACAATCCCTGTCATTGACTAAGTATCAATCCCTGTCACTGACTGAGATTCAATCCCTGTCACTGACTGAGGGTCATTCCCTGTCACTGACTGAGATTCAATCCCTGTTACTGATTGAGATTCAATCCCTGTCACTGATTGAGATTCAATCCCTGTCACTGACTGAGGATCAATCCCTGTCACTGACTGAGGTTCACTCCCTGTCACTGACTGAGGGTCAATCCCTGTCACTTACTGAATCTCAATCACTGTCACTTGCTGAGCGTCAATCCCTGTCACTGACTGAGAATCAATCCCTGTCAGTGACTGAGGTTCAATCCCAGTCACGGACTGAGATACAATCCCTGTCACTGACTGAAACTCAATCACTGTCACTGACTGAGATTCAATCCCTGACACTGACTGAGGTTCAATCCCTGTCACTGACTGAGATTCAATGCCTCTTACTGACTGAGATTCAATCCCTGTTACTGAATGAAGCTCAAACCCTGTCACTGATTGAGATTCAATCCCTGTCACTGATTGAGATTCAATCCCTGTCACCTACTGAGGATCAATCCCTGTCACTGACTGAGATTGAATCCCTGTTACTGACTGAGAATAAATCCCTGTCACTGAATGAAGCTCAAGCCCTGTCACTTACTGAGATTCAATCCCTTTCACTGAATGAAGCTCAATCCCTGTCATTAATTGAGATTCAATCCCTGTCACTGACTGAGATTCAATCCCTGTCACTGATTGAGATTCAATACCTGTCACTGATTGAGAATCAATCCCTGTCACTGACTGAGATTCATACCCTGCCACTGATTGAGATTGAATACCTGTCACTGACTGAAACTCAATCCCTGTTACTGACTGAGGTTCAATCCCTGTCACTGACTGAAGATCAATCCCAGTCACTGACTGAGGTTCAATCCCTGTCACTGACTGCATCTCAATCACTGTCTCTGACTGAGGGTCAATCCCTGTCGCTGACTGAGAATCAATCCCTGTCAGTGACTGAGGTTCAATCCCAGTCACGGACTGAAGATCAATCCCTGTCACTGACTGAGGTTCAATCCCTGTCACTGAGTGAAACTCAATCACTGTCACTGACTGAGATTCAATCCCTGTCACTGAATGAGATTCCATCCCTGTCACTGACTGAGATTCATACCCTGTCACTGACTGAGGGTCAATCCCTGTCACTGATTGAGGTTCAATCCCTGTCACTGACTGAGATTCAGTACCTGTCACAGACTGATATTCAATCCCTGTCACTGACTGAGGTTCAATCAATGTCACTGACTGATGTTCAATCCCTGTCACTGACTGAGGATCAATCCCTGTCACTGACTGTGATTCAATCACTGACACTGACTGAGATTCAATCCCTGTCACTGACAGAGATTCAATCACTTTCACTGACTGCGGTTCAATCCCTGTCACTGAATGAGATTCAATCCCTATCACTGACTGAGGGTCAATCCCTGTCACTGACTGAGATTCAATTCCTTTCACTGAATGAGATTCAATTCCTGTCACGAACTGAGATTCAGTCACTGTCACTGACTGAGTCTCTATCCCTGTCACTGATTGAGATTCAAAACCAGTCACTGACTGAGATTCAATCCGTGTCCATGACTGAGAGTGAATCCCTGTCACTGACTGAGGGTCAATTCCTGTCTCTGACTGAGGTTCAATCCCGGTCACTGACTGAGATTCAATCCCTGCCACTGACTGAGATTCAATTCCTGTCACTGACTGAGATTCAATGCCTGTCACTGACTCAGCGTCAATCCCTGTCACTGATTGAGATTCAATCCCTGTCACTGACTGAGATTCAATCCCTGTCACTGACTGAGATTCAATCCCTGTCACTGACTGAGGAAGACTCGCTTTCACTGAATGAGATTCAATCCCTGTTACTGATTGAGAGTTAATCCCTGTCACGGAATGAAGCTCAACCCCTGTCACTGACTGAGATTCAATCCCTGTCACTGACTGAGGCACTATCCCTGTCACTGACTGATATTCAATCTCTGTAACTGACTGAGGGTAAATCCCTGTCACTGACTGAGGGTCAATCCCTGTCACTGAACTGAGGTTCAATCCCTGTTACTGACTGAGATTCAATCCCTGTCACTGACTGAGATTCAATCCCGGTCAGTGACTGAGGATCAATCCGTGTCACTGACTGAGATTCAATCCCTGTCACTGATTGAGATTCACTCCCTGTCAATGACTAAGATTCAATTCCTGTCACTTACTGAGGGTCAATCCCTGTCACTGACTGAAATTCAATCCCTGTCACTGACTGAGATTCAATCCCTGTCACTGACTGAGGGTCATTCCCTGTCACTGACTGAGATTCAATCCCTGTTACTGATTAAGATTCAATCCCTGTCACTGATTGAGAATGAATCCATGTCACTGACTGTGATTCAATCCCTGTCACTGACTGAGGTTCAATCCCAGTCACTGACTAAGAATCAATCCCTGTCACTGACAGAGGTTCAATCCCTGTCACTGACTGAAACTCAATCACTGTCTTTGACTGAAATTCAATCCCTGTCACTGACTGAGGGTCAATCCCTGTCACTGACTGAGAAACAATCCCTGTCATTGACTAAGTATCAATCCCTGTCACTGACTGAGATTCAATCCCTGTCACTGACTGAGGATCATTCCCTGTCACTGACTGAGATTCAATCCCTGTTACTGATTGAGATTCAATCCCTGTCACTGATTGAGATTCAATCCCTGTCACTGACTGAGGGTCAATCCCTGTCACTGACTGAGGTTCACTCCCTGTCACTGACTGAGGGTCAATCCCTGTCACTTACTGAATCTCAATCACTGTCACTTGCTGAGCGTCAATCCCTGTCACTGACTGAGAATCAATCCCTGTCAGTGACTGAGGTTCAATCCCAGTCACGGACTGAGATACAATCCCTGTCACTGACTGAAACTCAATCACTGTCACTGACTGAGATTCAATCCCTGACACTGACTGAGGCACTATCCCTGTCAATGAGTGATATTCAATCCCTGTCACTGACTGAGGGTCAATCCCTGTCACTGACTGAGGGTCAATCCCTGTCACTGAACTGAGGTTCAATCCCTGTCACTGACTGAGATTCAATGCCTCTTACTGACTGAGATTCAATCCCTGTTACTGAATGAAGCTCAAACCCTGTCACTGATTGAGATTCAATCCCTGTCACTGATTGAGATTCAATCCCTGTCACCTACTGAGGATCAGTCCCTGTCACTGACTGAGCTTCAATCCCTGTTACTGACTGAGAATAAATCCCTGTCACTGAATGAAGCTCAAGCCCTGTCACTTACTGAGATTCAATCCCTTTCACTGAATGAAGCTCAATCCCTGTCATTAATTGAGATTCAATCCCTGTCACTGACTGAGGTTCAATCCCTGTCACTGATTGAGATTCAATACCTGTCACTGATTGAGAATCAATCCCTGTCACTGACTGAGATTCATACCCTGCCACTGATTGAGATTGAATACCTGTCACTGACTGAAACTCAATCCCTGTTACTGACTGAGGTTCAATCCCTGTCACTGACTGAAGATCAATCCCTGTCACTGACTGAGGTTCAATCCCTGTCACTGACTGAATCTCAATCACTGTCTCTGACTGAGGGTCAATCCCTGTCGCTGACTGAGAATCAATCCCTGTCAGTGACTGAGGTTCAATCCCAGTCACGGACTGAAGATCAATCCCTGTCACTGACTGAGGGTAAATCCCTGTCACTGACTGAGATTCATACCCTGTCACTGACTGAGGGTCAATCCCTGTCACTGATTGAGGTTCAATCCCTATCACTGACTGAGATTCAGTACCTGTCACAGACTGATATTCAATCCCTGTCACTGACTGAGGTTCAATCAATGTCACTGACTGATGTTCAATCCCTGTCACTGACTGAGGATCAATCCCTGTCACTGACTGTGATTCAATCACTGTCACTGACTGAGATTCAATCCCTGTCACTGACAGAGATTCAATCACTGTCACTGACTGCGGTTCAATCCCTGTCACTGAATGAGATTCAATCCCTATCACTGACTGAGGGTCAATCCCTGTCACTGACTGAGAGTCAATCCCTGTCACAGACAGTGGTTCAATCCCTGTCACTGACTGAGATTCAATCCCTTTCACTGAATGAGATTCAATTCCTGTCACGAACTGAGATTCAGTCCCTGTTACTGACTGAGATTCAATCCCTGTCACTGAATGAAGCTCAATCCATGTCATTGATTGAGTTCAAACCCTGTCACTGACTGAGGTTCAATCCCTGTCACTGATTGAGATTCAATCCCTGTCACTGATTGAGAATCAATCCCTGTCACTGACTGAGATTCAATCCCTGTCACTGACTGAGATTCAGTACCTGTCACAGACTGATATTCAATCCCTGTCACTGACTGAGGTTCAATCAATGTCACTGACTGATGTTCAATCCCTGTCACTGACTGAGGATCAATCCCTGTCACTGACTGTGATTCAATCACTGACACTGACTGAGATTCAATCCCTGTCACTGACAGAGATTCAATCACTGTCACTGACTGCGGTTCAATCCCTGTCACTGAATGAGATTCAATCCCTATCACTGACTGAGGGTCAATCCCTGTCATTGACTGAGATTCAATTCCTTTCACTGAATGAGATTCAATTCCTGTCACGAACTGAGATTCAGTCACTGTCACTGACTGAGTCTCTATCCCTGTCACTGATTGAGATTCAAAACCAGTCACTGACTGAGATTCAATCCCTGTCCATGACTGAGAGTGAATCCCTGTCACTGACTGAGGGTCAATTCCTGTCTCTGACTGAGGTTCAATCCCGGTCACTGACTGAGATTCAATCCCTGCCACTGACTGAGATTCAATTCCTGTCACTGACTGAGATTCAATGCCTGTCACTGACTCAGCGTCAATCCCTGTCACTGATTGAGATTCAATCCCTGTCACTGACTGAGATTCAATCCCTGTCACTGACTGAGATTCAATCCCTGTCACTGACTGAGGAAGACTCGCTTTCACTGACTGAGATTCAATCCCTGTTACTGATTGAGAGTTAATCCCTGTCACGGAATGAAGCTCAACCCCTGTCACTGACTGAGATTCAATCCATGTCACTGACTGAGGCACTATCCCTGTCACTGACTGATATTCAATCTCTGTAACTGACTGAGGGTAAATCCCTGTCACTGACTGAGGGTCAATCCCTGTCACTGAACTGAGGTTCAATCCCTGTTACTGACTGAGATTCAATCCCTGTCACTGACTGAGATTCAATCCCGGTCAGTGACTGAGGATCAATCCGTGTCACTGACTGAGATTCAATCCCTGTCACTGATTGAGATTCACTCCCTGTCAATGACTAAGATTCAATTCCTGTCACTTACTGAGGGTCAATCCCTGTCACTGACTGAAATTCAATCCCTGTCACTGACTGAGATTCAATCCCTGTCACTGACTGAGGGTCATTCCCTGTCACTGACTGAGATTCAATCCCTGTTACTGATTAAGATTCAATCCCTGTCACTGATTGAGAATGAATCCATGTCACTGACTGTGATTCAATCCCTGTCACTGACTGAGGTTCAATCCCAGTCACTGACTAAGAATCAATCCCTGTCACTGACAGAGGTTCAATCCCTGTCACTGACTGAAACTCAATCACTGTCTTTGACTGAAATTCAATCCCTGTCACTGACTGAGGGTCAATCCCTGTCACTGACTGAGAAACAATCCCTGTCATTGACTAAGTATCAATCCCTGTCACTGACTGAGATTCAATCCCTGTCACTGACTGAGGGTCATTCCCTGTCACTGACTGAGATTCAATCCCTGTTACTGATTGAGATTCAATCCCTGTCACTGATTGAGATTCAATCCCTGTCACTGACTGAGGGTCAATCCCTGTCACTGACTGAGGTTCACTCCCTGTCACTGACTGAGGGTCAATCCCTGTCACTTACTGAATCTCAATCACTGTCACTTGCTGAGCGTCAATCCCTGTCACTGACTGAGAATCAATCCCTGTCAGTGACTGAGGTTCAATCCCAGTCACGGACTGAGATACAATCCCTGTCACTGACTGAAACTCAATCACTGTCACTGACTGAGATTCAATCCCTGACACTGACTGAGGCACTATCCCTGTCAATGAGTGATATTCAATCCCTGTCACTGACTGAGGGTCAATCCCTGTCACTGACTGAGGGTCAATCCCTGTCACTGAACTGAGGTTCAATCCCTGTCACTGACTGAGATTCAATGCCTCTTACTGACTGAGATTCAATCCCTGTTACTGAATGAAGCTCAAACCCTGTCACTGATTGAGATTCAATCCCTGTCACTGATTGAGATTCAATCCCTGTCACCTACTGAGGATCAGTCCCTGTCACTGACTGAGCTTCAATCCCTGTTACTGACTGAGAATAAATCCCTGTCACTGAATGAAGCTCAAGCCCTGTCACTTACTGAGATTCAATCCCTTTCACTGAATGGAGCTCAATCCCTGTCATTAATTGAGATTCAATCCCTGTCACTGACTGAGGTTCAATCCCTGTCACTGATTGAGATTCAATACCTGTCACTGATTGAGAATCAATCCCTGTCACTGACTGAGATTCATACCCTGCCACTGATTGAGATTGAATACCTGTCACTGACTGAAACTCAATCCCTGTTACTGACTGAGGTTCAATCCCTGTCACTGACTGAAGATCAATCCCTGTCACTGACTGAGGTTCAATCCCTGTCACTGACTGAATCTCAATCACTGTCTCTGACTGAGGGTCAATCCCTGTCGCTGACTGAGAATCAATCCCTGTCAGTGACTGAGGTTCAATCCCAGTCACGGACTGAAGATCAATCCCTGTCACTGACTGAGGTTCAATCCCTGTCACTGACTGAACCTCAATCACTGTCACTGACTGAGATTCAATCCCTGTCACTGACTGAGGGTAAATCCCTGTCACTGACTGAGATTCATACCCTGTCACTGACTGAGGGTCAATCCCTGTCACTGATTGAGGTTCAATCCCTGTCACTGACTGAGATTCAGTACCTGTCACAGACTGATATTCAATCCCTGTCACTGACTGAGGTTCAATCAATGTCACTGACTGATGTTCAATCCCTGTCACTGACTGAGGATCAATCCCTGTCACTGACTGTGATTCAATCACTGTCACTGACTGAGATTCAATCCCTGTCACTGACAGAGATTCAATCACTGTCACTGACTGCGGTTCAATCCCTGTCACTGAATGAGATTCAATCCCTATCACTGACTGAGGGTCAATCCCTGTCACTGACTGAGAGTCAATCCCTGTCACAGACAGTGGTTCAATCCCTGTCACTGACTGAGATTCAATCCCTTTCACTGAATGAGATTCAATTCCTGTCACGAACTGAGATTCAGTCCCTGTTACTGACTGAGATTCAATCCCTGTCACTGAATGAAGCTCAATCCATGTCATTGATTGAGTTCAAACCCTGTCACTGACTGAGGTTCAATCCCTGTCACTGATTGAGATTCAATCCCTGTCACTGATTGAGAATCAATCCCTGTCACTGACTGAGATTCAATCCCTGTCACTGACTGAGAATCAATCCCTGTCAGTGACTGAGGTTCAATCCCAGTCACGGACTGAGATTCAATCCCTGTCACTGACTGAAACTCAGTCACTGTCACTGACTGAGATTCAATCCCTGTCACTGACTAAGGGTCAATCCCTGTCACTGACTGGGGTTCAATCCCTGTCACTGACTGAGGGTCAATCCCTGTCACTGACTGGGGTTCAATCCCTGTCACTGATTGAGGTTCAATCCCTGTCACTGACTGAGATTCAATCCCTGTCACTGACTGAGGGTCAAACCCTGTTACTGACTGAATCTCAATAACTGGCACTGACTGAGTGTAAATCCCTGTCACTGATTGAGGTTCAATCCCTGTCACTGACTGAGATTGAATCCCTATCACTGACTGAGGTTCAATCCCTGTCACTGACTGAGATTCAATCCCTGTCACTGAATGAGGATCAATCCGTGTCACTGACTGAGATTCAATCCCTGTCACTGATTGAGATTCAATTCCTGTCACTGACTGAGATTCAATCCCTGTCAATGACTGAGATTCAATCCCTGTCACTGACTGAGGTTCAATCCCTGTCACTGACTGAGGGTCAATCCCTGTCACTGACTGAGGATCAATCCCTGTCACTGACTGAGGATCAATCCCGGTCACTGACTGAGATTCAATCCCTCTCACTGACTGCGGTTCAATCCCTGTCACTGACTGAATTTCAATACCTGTCACAGACTGATATTCAATCCCTGTCACTGATTGAGGTTCAATCCCTGTCACTGACTGAGGTTCAATCCCTGTCACTGACTGAGGATCAATCCCTGTCACTGACTGAGATTCAATCCCTGTCACTGACTGAGGGTCAATCCCTGTCAATGACTAATATTCAATTCCTGTCACTTACTGAGGGTCAATCCCTGTCACTGACTGAAATTCAATCCCTGTCACTGACTGAGGGTCAATCCCTGACACTGACTGAAATTCAATCCCTGTCACTGACTGAGGGTCAATCCCTGTCACTGACTGAGATTCAATCCCTGTCACTGACTGAGGTTCAATCCCTGTCACTGACTGAGGTTAAATCCCGGTCAGTGACTGAGGATCAATCCGTGTCACTGACTGAGATTCAATCCCTGTCACTGCTTGAGATTCACTCCCTGTCAATGACTAATATTCAATTCCTGTCACTTACTGAGGGTCAATCCCTGTCACTGACTGAAATTCAATCCCTGTCACTGACTGAGGGTCAATCCCTGTCACTGACTGAAATTCAATCCCTGTCACTGACTGAGGGTCAATCCCTGTCACTGACTGAGATTCAATCCCTGTCACTGACTGAGAAACAATCCCTGTCATTGACTGAGATTCAATCCCTATTGCTGATTGAGATTCAATCCGTGTCACTGACTGTGATTCAATCCGTGTCACTGATTGAATTTCAAATCCTGTCACTGACTGAGATTCAATCCATGTCACTGACTGAGATTCAATCCCTGTCTCTGATTGAGTTTCAATCCCTGTCACTGACTGAGAAACAATCCCTGTCATTGACTATGTATCAATCCCTGTCACTGACTGAGGGTCAATCCCTGTCACTGACTGAGGTTCACTCCCTGTCACTGACTGAGGGTCAATCCCTGTCACTTACTGAATCTCAATCACTGTCACTTGCTGAGCGTCAATCCCTGTCACTGACTGAGAATCAATCCCTGTCAGTGACTGAGGTTCAATCCCAGTCACGGACTGAGATACAATCCCTGTCACTGACTGAAACTCAATCACTGTCACTGACTGAGATTCAATCCCTGTCAATGAGTGATATTCAATCCCTGTCACTGACTGAGGGTCAATCCCTGTCACTGAACTGAGGTTCAATCCCTGTCACTGACTGAGATTCAATGCCTCTTACTGACTGAGATTCAATCCCTGTTACTGAATGAAGCTCAAACCCTGTCACTGATTGAGATTCAATCCCTGTCACTGATTGAGATTCAATCCCTGTCACCTACTGAGGATCAATCCCTGTCACTGACTGAGATTCAATCCCTGTTACTGACTGAGAATAAATCCCTGTCACTGAATGAAGCTCAAGCCCTGTCACTGACTGAGATTCAATCCCTTTCACTGAATGAAGCTCAATCCCTGTCATTAATTGAGATTCAATACCTGTCACTGACTGAGGTTCAATCCCTGTCACTGATTGAGATTCAATACCTGTCACTGACTGAGATTCATACCCTGCCACTGATTGAGATTGAATACCTGTCACTGACTGAAACTCAATCCCTGTTGCTGACTGAGGTTCAATCCCTGTCACTGACTGAAGATCAATCCCTGTCACTGACTGGGGTTCAATCCCTGTCACTGACTGAATCTCAATCACTGTCTCTGACTGAGGGTCAATCCCTGTCGCTGACTGAGAATCAATCCCTGTCAGTGACTGAGGTTCAATCCCAGTCACAGACTGAAGATCAATCCCTGTCACTGACTGAGGTTCAATCCCTGTCACTGACTGAACCTCAATCACTGTCACTGACTGAGATTCAATCCCTGTCACTGACTGAGGGTAAATCCCTGTCACTGACTGAGATTCATACCCTGTCACTGAATGAACCTCATTCCCTGTCATTAATTCAGATTCAATCCCTGTCACTGATTGAGGTTCAATCCCTGTCACTGACTGAGATTCAGTACCTGTCACAGACTGATATTCCATCCCTGTCACTGACTGAGGTTCAATCAATGTCACTGACTGATGTTCAATCCCTGTCACTGACTGAGGATCAATCCCTGTCACTGACTGTGATTCAATCACTGTCACTGACTGAGATTCAATCCCTGTCACTGACAGAGATTCAATCACTGTCACTGACTGCGGTTCAATCCCTGTCACTGAATGAGATTCAATCCCTATCACTGACTGAGGGTCAATCCCTGTCACTGACTGAGAGTCAATCCCTGTCACAGACAGTGGTTCAATCCCTGTCACTGACTGAGATTCAATCCAAGTCACTGACTGAGGTTCAATCCCTGTCACTGACTGAGATTCAATCCCTGTTACTGACTGAGATTCAATCCCTGTCACTGAATGAAGCTCAAACCCTGTCACTGACTGAGATTCAATCCTGTCACTGAATGAACCTCATTCCCTGTCATTAATTCAGATTCAATCACTGTCACTGACTGAGGTTCAATCCCTGTTACTGACTGAGATTCAATCCCTCTTTCTAAATGAAGCTCCATACCTGTCACTGACTGAGATTCAATCCCTGTCACTGACTGAGATTCAATCCCTGTCACTGATTGAGATTCAATCCCTGTCACTGATTGAGAATCAATCCCTGTCACTGACTGAGATTCAATCCCTGTCACTGACTGAGAATCAATCCCTGTCAGTGACTGAGGTTCAATCCCAATCACGGACTGAGATTCAATCCCTGTCACTGACTGAAAGTCAGTCACTGTCACTGACTGAGATTCAATCCCTGTCACTGACTAAGGGTCAATCCCTGTCACTGACTGGGGTTCAATCCCTGTCACTGACTGAGGGTCAATCCCTGTCACTGACTGGGGTTCAATCCCTGTCACTGATTGAGGTTCAATCCCTGTCACTGACTGAGATTCAATCCCTGTCACTGACTGAGGGTCAAACCCTGTTACTGACTGAATCTCAATAACTGGCACTGACTGAGTGTAAATCCCTGTCACTGATTGAGGTTCAATCCCTGTCACTGACTGAGATTCAATCACTGTCACTGACTGAGGTTCAATCCCTGTCACTGATTGAGATTCAATTCCTGTCCATGACTGATGATCAATCCCTGTCACTGACTGAGGTTCAATTACTGTCACTGACTAAGATCAATCCCTGTCACTGACTGAGGCTCTATCCCTGTCACTGACTGAGATTGAATCCCTATCACTGACTGAGGTTCAATCCCTGTCACTGACTAAGATTCAATCCCTGTCACTGAATGAGGATCAATCCGTGTCGCTGACTGAGATTCAATCCCTGTCACTGATTGAGATTCAATTCCTGTCACTGACTGAGATTCAATCCCTGTCAATGACTGAGATTCAATCCCTGTCACTGACTGAGGTTCAATCCCTGTCACTGACTGAGGGTCAATCCCTGTCACTGACTGAGGATCAATCCCTGTCACTGACTGAGAATCAATCCCTGTCAGTGACTGAGGTACAATCCCAGTCACGGACTGAGATTCAAGCTCTGTCACTGACTGAGATTCAATCCCTGTCTCGGACTGAGATTCAATCCCTGTCACTGACTGAGATTCAATCCCTGTCTCGGACTGAGATTCAATCCCTGTCACTGACTGAGGGTGAATCGCTGTCACTGACTGAGAATCAATCCCTGTCACTGACTGAGGTTTAATCACTGTCACTGACTGAGATTCAATCCCTGTCATTGACTGAGAATCAATCCCTGTCACTGACCGAGATTCAATCCCTGTCACTGACTGTGGTTCAATCCCTGTCACTGACTGAGATTTAATCCCTGTTACTGACTGAGATTCAATGCCTGTCACTGATTGAGAATCAACACCTGGCACTGACTGAGATTCAATCCCTGTCACTGAATCAGGTTCAATCCCTGTCATTGACTGAGATTCAATCCCTGTCACTGACTGAATATCAATCACTGTTACTGACTGGGGGTCAATTCCTGTCACCGACTGAGGTTCTATCCCTTTCACTGACTGAGGTTCAATCCCAGTCACGGACTGAATCTCAATCCCTGTCACTGACTGAGATTCAATCCCTGTCACTGATTGAGAATCAATCCCTGTCACTGCTTGAGGTTCAATCCCTGTCACTGACTGAGATTCATTCCCTGTCACTGACTGAGAGTCATACCCTGTCACTGATTGAGATTCAAACACTGCCATTGACTGAGAATCAATCCCTGTCACTGACTGAATCTCAATCGCTGTCACTTACTGAGATTCAATCCCTGTCACAGACTGAGAGTCATACCCTGTCACTGATTGAGATTCAATACCTGTCACTGGCTGAGGGTCAATCCCTATCACTGACTAAGATTCAATCCCTGTCACTGACTGAGTCTCTATCCCTGTCACTGACTGAGATTGAGTCACTGTCACTGATTGAGATTCAAAACCAGTCACTGACTGAGATTCAATCCCTGTCCATGACTGAGAGTGAATCCCTGTCTCTGACTGAGGTTCAATCCCGGTCACTGACTGAGATTCAATCCCTGCCACTGACTGAGATTCAATTCCTGTCACTGACTGAGATTCAATCCCTGTCACTGACTCAGCGTCAATCCCTGTCACTGATTGAGATTCAATCCCTGTCACTGACTGAGATTCAATCCCTGTCACTGACTGAGATTCAATCCCTGTCACTGACTGAGGAAGACTCGCTTTCACTGACTGAGATTCAATCCCTGTTACTGATTGAGAGTTAATCCCTGTCACGGAATGAAGCTCAACCCCTGTCACTGACTGAGATTCAATCCCTGTCACTGACTGAAGCACTATCCCTGTCACTGACTGATATTCAATCTCTGTAACTGACTGAGGGTAAATCCCTGTCACTGACTGAGGGTCAATCCCTGTCACTGAACTGAGGTTCAATCCCTGTCACTGACTGAGATTCAATCCCTGTCACTGACTGAGATTCAATCCCTGTCAATGACTGAGATTCAATCCCTGTCACTGACTGAGGTTCAATCCCTGTCACTGACTGAGGGTCAATCCCTGTCACTGACTGAGGATCAATCCCTGTCACTGACTGAGATTCAATCCCTGTCACTGACTGAGGGTCTTTCCCTGTCTCTGACTGAGATTCAATCCCTGTTACTGATTGAGATTCAATCCCTGTCACTGAATGAGAATCAGTCCCTGTCACTGACTGAGATTCAATCCCTGTCTCGGACTGAGATTCAATCCCTGTCACTGACTGAGGGTGAATCGCTGTCACTGACTGAGAATCAATCCCTGTCACTGACTGAGGTTTAATCACTGTCACTGACTGAGATTCAATCCCTGTCATTGACTGAGAATCAATCCCTGTCACTGACCGAGATTCAATCCCTGTCACTGACTGTGGTTCAATCCCTGTCACTGACTGAGATTTAATCCCTGTTACTGACTGAGATTCAATGCCTGTCACTGATTGAGAATCAACACCTGGCACTGACTGAGATTCAATCCCTGTCACTGAATCAGGTTCAATCCCTGTCATTGACTGAGATTCAATCCCTGTCACTGACTGAATATCAATCACTGTTACTGACTGGGGGTCAATTCCTGTCACCGACTGAGGTTCTATCCCTTTCACTGACTGAGGTTCAATCCCAGTCACGGACTGAATCTCAATCCCTGTCACTGACTGAGATTCAATCCCTGTCACTGATTGAGAATCAATCCCTGTCACTGCTTGAGGTTCAATCCCTGTCACTGACTGAGATTCATTCCCTGTCACTGACTGAGAGTCATACCCTGTCACTGATTGAGATTCAAACACTGCCATTGACTGAGAATCAATCCCTGTCACTGACTGAATCTCAATCGCTGTCACTTACTGAGATTCAATCCCTGTCACAGACTGAGAGTCATACCCTGTCACTGATTGAGATTCAATACCTGTCACTGGCTGAGGGTCAATCCCTATCACTGACTAAGATTCAATCCCTGTCACTGACTGAGTCTCTATCCCTGTCACTGACTGAGATTGAGTCACTGTCACTGATTGAGATTCAAAACCAGTCACTGACTGAGATTCAATCCCTGTCCATGACTGAGAGTGAATCCCTGTCTCTGACTGAGGTTCAATCCCGGTCACTGACTGAGATTCAATCCCTGCCACTGACTGAGATTCAATTCCTGTCACTGACTGAGATTCAATCCCTGTCACTGACTCAGCGTCAATCCCTGTCACTGATTGAGATTCAATCCCTGTCACTGACTGAGATTCATTCCCTGTCACTGACTGAGATTCAATCCCTGTCACTGACTGAGGAAGACTCGCTTTCACTGACTGAGATTCAATCCCTGTTACTGATTGAGAGTTAATCCCTGTCACGGAATGAAGCTCAACCCCTGTCACTGACTGAGATTCAATCCCTGCCACTGACTGAAGCACTATCCCTGTCACTGACTGATATTCAATCTCTGTAACTGACTGAGGGTAAATCCCTGTCACTGACTGAGGGTCAATCCCTGTCACTGAACTGAGGTTCAATCCCTGTCACTGACTGAGATTCAATCCCTGTCACTGACTGAGATTCAATCCCGGTCAGTGACTGAGGATCAATCCGTGTCACTGACTGAGATTCAATCCCTGTCACTGATTGAGATTCACTCCCTGTCAATGACTAAGATTCAATTCCTGTCACTTACTGAGGGTCAATCCCTGTCACTGACTGAAATTCAATCCCTGTCACTGACTGAGGGTCAATCCCTGTCACTGACTGAGAAACAATCCCTCTCATTGACTAAGTATCAATCCCTGTCACTGACTGAGATTCAATCCCTGTCACTGACTGAGGGTCTTTCCCTGTCTCTGACTGAGATTCAATCCCTGTTACTGATTGAGATTCAATCCCTGTCACTGAATGAGAATCAGTCCATGTCACTGACTGTGATTCAATCCCTGTCACTGACTGAGGTTCAATCCCTGTCACTGACTAAGAATCAATCCCTGTCACTGACAGAGGTTCAATCCCTGTCACTGACTGAAACTCAATCACTGTCTCTAACTGAAATTCAATCCCTGTCACTGACTGAGGGTCAATCCCTGTCACTGACTGAGAAACAATCCCTGTCATTGACTAAGTATCAATCCCTGTCACTGATCGAGATTCAATCCCTGTCATTGACTGAGAATCAATCCCTGTCACTGACCGAGATTCAATCCCTGTCACTGACTGTGGTTCAATCCCTGTCACTGACTGAGATTTAATCCCTGTCACTGACTGAGATTCAATGCCTGTCACTGATTGAGAATCAACACCTGGCACTGACTGAGATTCAATCCCTGTCACTGAATCAGGTTCAATCCCTGTCATTGACTGAGATTCAATCCCTGTCACTGACTGAATATCAATCACTGTTACTGACTGGGGGTCAATTCCTGTCACCGACTGAGGTTCTATCCCTGTCACTGACTGAGGTTCAATCCCAGTCACGGACTGAATCTCAATCCCTGTCACTGACTGAGATTCAATCCCTGTCACTGATTGAGAATCAATCCCTGTCACTGACTGAGGTTCAATCCCTGTCACTGACTGAGATTCAATCCCTGTCACTGATTGAGAATCAATCCCTGTCACTGACTGAGATTCAATCCCTGTCACTGACTGAGAATCAATCCCTGTCACAGACTGAGAGTCATACCCTGTCACTGATTGAGATTCAATACCTGTCACTGACTGAGGGTCAATCCCTATCACTGACTAAGATTCAATCCCTGTCACTGATTGAGTCTCTATCCCTGTCACTGACTGAGATTGAATCACTGTCACTGATTGAGATTCAAAACCAGTCACTGACTGAGATTCAATCCCTGTCCATGACTGAGAGTGAATCCCTGTCTCTGACTGAGGTTCAATCCCGGTCACTGACTGAGATTCAATCCCTGCCACTGACTGAGATTCAATTCCTGTCACTGACTGAGGGTCAATCCCTGTCACTGACTGAGAAACAATCCCTGTCATTGACTAAGTATCAATCCCTGTCACTGACTGAGATTCAATCCCTGTCACTGATTGAGAATCAATCCCTGTCACTGACTGAGGTTCAATCCCTGTCACTGACTGAGATTCAATCCCTGTCACTGATTGAGATTCAATCCCTGTCTCTGATTGAGATTCAATCCCTGTCACTGACTGAGATTCAATCCCTGTCTTTGACTGAGATTCACTCCCTGTCACTAACGGAGGTTCAATCCCTGACACTGACTGAAGGTCAATCTCAGTCACTGACTGAGATTCAATCCCTATCTCTGACTGAGATTCAATCCCTGTCACTGACTGAGATTCAATCCCTGTCACAGACTCAGGATCAATCCGTGTCACTGACTGAGATTCAATCCGTGTCACTGATTGAATTTCAAATCCTGTCACTGACTGAGATTCAATCCATGTCACTGACTGAGGATCAATCCCTGTCTCAGACTGAGATTCCATCCCTGTCACTGACCGAGTTTCAATACCTGTCAGTGACTGAGATTCAATCCCTGTAACTGAATGAGGATCAATCCCTGTCTCTGAATGAGATTCAATCCCTGTCACTGACTGAGATTCAATCCTTGTCTCGGACTGAGATTCAATCCCTGTCACTGACTGAGGGTGAATCGCTGTCACTGACTGAGAATCAATCCCTGTCACTGACTGAGGTTTAATCCCTGTCACTGACTGAGATTCAATCCCTGTCATTGACTGAGAATCAATCCCTGTTACTGACTGAGATTCAATCCCTGTCACTGACTGAGGTTCAATCCCTGTCACTGACTAAGGGTCAATCCCTGTCACTGAATGCAGCTCAATCCCTGTCAAAGATTGTGATTCAATCCCTGTCACTGACTGAGGTTCAATCCCTGTCACTGATTGAGATTCAATACCTGTCACTGATTGAGAATCAATCCCTGTCACTGACTGAGATTCAATCCCTGTCACTGACTGAAAGTCAATCCCTGTCACTGGCTGAGGTTCAATCCCAATCACGGACTGAGATTCAATCCCTGTCACTGACTGAAAGTCAGTCACTGTCACTGACTGAGATTCAATCCCTGTCACTGACTAAGGGTCAATCCCTGTCACTGACTGGGGTTCAATCCCTGTCACTGACTGAGGGTCAATCCCTGTCACTGACTGGGGTTCAATCCCTGTCACTGATTGAGGTTCAATCCCTGTCACTGACTGAGATTCAATCCCTGTCACTGACTGAGGGTCAAACCCTGTTACTGACTGAATCTCAATAACTGGCACTGACTGAGTGTAAATCCCTGTCACTGATTGAGGTTCAATCCCTGTCACTGACTGAGATTCAATCACTGTCACTGACTGAGGTTCAATCCCTGTCACTGATTGAGATTCAATTCCTGTCCATGACTGATGGTCAATCCCTGTCACTGACTGAGGTTCAATTACTGTCACTGACTAAGATCAATCCCTGTCACTGACTGAGGCTCTATCCCTGTCACTGACTGAGATTGAATCCCTATCACTGACTGAGGTTCAATCCCTGTCACTGACTGAGATTCAATCCCTGTCACTGAATGAGGATCAATCCGTGTCGCTGACTGAGATTCAATCCCTGTCACTGATTGAGATTCAATTCCTGTCACTGACTGAGATTCAATCCCTGTCAATGACTGAGATTCAATCCCTGTCACTGACTGAGGTTCAATCCCTGTCACTGACTGAGGGTCAATCCCTGTCACTGACTGAGGATCAATCCCTGTCACTGACTGAGATTCAATCCCTGTCACTGACTGAGGGTCTTTCCCTGTCTCTGACTGAGATTCAATCCCTGTCTCGGACTGAGATTCAATCCCTGTCACTGAATGAGAATCAGTCCCTGTCACTGACTGAGATTCAATCCCTGTCTCGGACTGAGATTCAATCCCTGTCACTGACTGAGGGTGAATCGCTGTCACTGACTGAGAATCAATCCCTGTCACTGACTGAGGTTTAATCACTGTCACTGACTGTGGTTCAATCCCTGTCACTGACTGAGATTTAATCCCTGTTACTGACTGAGATTCAATGCCTGTCACTGATTGAGAATCAACACCTGGCACTGACTGAGATTCAATCCCTGTCACTGAATCAGGTTCAATCCCTGTCATTGACTGAGATTCAATCCCTGTCACTGACTGAATATCAATCACTGTTACTGACTGGGGGTCAATTCCTGTCACCGACTGAGGTTCTATCCCTTTCACTGACTGAGGTTCAATCCCAGTCACGGACTGAATCTCAATCCCTGTCACTGACTGAGATTCAATCCCTGTCACTGATTGAGAATCAATCCCTGTCACTGCTTGAGGTTCAATCCCTGTCACTGACTGAGATTCATTCCCTGTCACTGACTGAGAGTCATACCCTGTCACTGATTGAGATTCAAACACTGCCATTGACTGAGAATCAATCCCTGTCACTGACTGAATCTCAATCGCTGTCACTTACTGAGATTCAATCCCTGTCACAGACTGAGAGTCATACCCTGTCACTGATTGAGATTCAATACCTGTCACTGGCTGAGGGTCAATCCCTATCACTGACTAAGATTCAATCCCTGTCACTGACTGAGTCTCTATCCCTGTCACTGACTGAGATTGAATCACTGTCACTGATTGAGATTCAAAACCAGTCACTGACTGAGATTCAATCCCTGTCCATGACTGAGAGTGAATCCCTGTCTCTGACTGAGGTTCAATCCCGGTCACTGACTGAGATTCAATCCCTGCCACTGACTGAGATTCAATTCCTGTCACTGACTGAGATTCAATCCCTGTCACTGACTCAGCGTCAATCCCTGTCACTGATTGAGATTCAATCCCTGTCACTGACTGAGATTCAATCCCTGTCACTGACTGAGATTCAATCCCTGTCACTGACTGAGGAAGACTCGCTTTCACTGACTGAGATTCAATCCCTGTTACTGATTGAGAGTTAATCCCTGTCACGGAATGAAGCTCAACCCCTGTCACTGACTGAGATTCAATCCCTGTCACTGACTGAAGCACTATCCCTGTCACTGACTGATATTCAATCTCTGTAACTGACTGAGGGTAAATCCCTGTCACTGACTGAGGGTCAATCCCTGTCACTGAACTGAGGTTCAATCCCTGTCACTGACTGAGATTCAATCCCTGTCACTGACTGAGATTCAATCCCGGTCAGTGACTGAGGATCAATCCGTGTCACTGACTGAGATTCAATCCCTGTCACTGATTGAGATTCACTCCCTGTCAATGACTAAGATTCAATTCCTGTCACTTACTGAGGGTCAATCCCTGTCACTGACTGAAATTCAATCCCTGTCACTGACTGAGGGTCAATCCCTGTCACTGACTGAGAAACAATCCCTCTCATTGACTAAGTATCAATCCCTGTCACTGACTGAGATTCAATCCCTGTCACTGACTGAGGGTCTTTCCCTGTCTCTGACTGAGATTCAATCCCTGTTACTGATTGAGATTCAATCCCTGTCACTGAATGAGAATCAGTCCCTGTCACTGACTGTGATTCAATCCCTGTCACTGACTGAGGTTCAATCCCTGTCACTGACTAAGAATCAATCCCTGTCACTGACAGAGGTTCAATCCCTGTCACTGACTGAAACTCAATCACTGTCTCTAACTGAAATTCAATCCCTGTCACTGACTGAGGGTCAATCCCTGTCACTGACTGAGAAACAATCCCTGTCATTGACTAAGTATCAATCCCTGTCACTGATCGAGATTCAATCCCTGTCATTGACTGAGAATCAATCCCTGTCACTGACCGAGATTCAATCCCTGTCACTGACTGTGGTTCAATCCCTGTCACTGACTGAGATTTAATCCCTGTCACTGACTGAGATTCAATGCCTGTCACTGATTGAGAATCAACACCTGGCACTGACTGAGATTCAATCCCTGTCACTGAATCAGGTTCAATCCCTGTCATTGACTGAGATTCAATCCCTGTCACTGACTGAATATCAATCACTGTTACTGACTGGGGGTCAATTCCTGTCACCGACTGAGGTTCTATCCCTGTCACTGACTGAGGTTCAATCCCAGTCACGGACTGAATCTCAATCCCTGTCACTGACTGAGATTCAATCCCTGTCACTGATTGAGAAATAATCCCTGTCACTGACTGAGGTTCAATCCCTGTCACTGACTGAGATTCAATCCCTGTCACTGATTGAGAATCAATCCCTGTCACTGACTGAGATTCAATCCCTGTCACTGACTGAGAATCAATCCCTGTCACAGACTGAGAGTCATACCCTGTCACTGATTGAGATTCAATACCTGTCACTGACTGAGGGTCAATCCCTATCACTGACTAAGATTCAATCCCTGTCACTGAATGAGTCTCTATCCCTGTCACTGACTGAGATTGAATCACTGTCACTGATTGAGATTCAAAACCAGTCACTGACTGAGATTCAATCCCTGTCCATGACTGAGAGTGAATCCCTGTCTCTGACTGAGGTTCAATCCAGGTCACTGACTGAGATTCAATCCCTGCCACTGACTGAGATTCAATTCCTGTCACTGACTGAGGGTCAATCCCTGTCACTGACTGAGAAACAATCCCTGTCATTGACTAAGTATCAATCCCTGTCACTGACTGAGATTCAATCCCTGTCACTGATTGAGAATCAATCCCTGTCACTGACTGAGGTTCGATCCCTGTCACTGACTGAGATTCAATCCCTGTCACTGATTGAGATTCAATCCCTGTCTCTGATTGAGATTCAATCCCTGTCACTGACTGAGATTCAATCCCTGTCTTTGACTGAGATTCACTCCCTGTCACTAACGGAGGTTCAATCCCTGACACTGACTGAAGGTCAATCTCAGTCACTGACTGAGATTCAATCCCTATCTCTGACTGAGATTCAATCCCTGTCACTGACTGAGATTCAATCCCTGTCACAGACTCAGGATCAATCCGTGTCACTGACTGAGATTCAATCCGTGTCACTGATTGAATTTCAAATCCTGTCACTGACTGAGATTCAATCCATGTCACTGACTGAGGATCAATCCCTGTCTCAGACTGAGATTCCATCCCTGTCACTGACCGAGTTTCAATACCTGTCAGTGACTGAGATTCAATCCCTGTAACTGAATGAGGATCAATCCCTGTCTCTGAATGAGATTCAATCCCTGTCACTGACTGAGATTCAATCCTTGTCTCGGACTGAGATTCAATCCCTGTCACTGACTGAGGGTGAATCGCTGTCACTGACTGAGAATCAATCCCTGTCACTGACTGAGGTTTAATCCCTGTCACTGACTGAGATTCAATCCCTGTCATTGACTGAGAATCAATCCCTGTCACTGACCGAGATTCAATCCCTGTCACTGACTGTGGTTCAATCCCTGTCACTGACTGAGATTTAATCCCTGTTACTGACTGAGATTCAATGCCTGTCACTGATTGAGAATCAACACCTGGCACTGACTGAGATTCAATCCCTGTCACTGAATCAGGTTCAATCCCTGTCATTGACTGAGATTCAATCCCTGTCACTGACTGAATATCAATCACTGTTACTGACTGGGGGTCAATTCCTGTCACCGACTGAGGTTCTATCCCTGTCACTGACTGAGGTTCAATCCCAGTCACGGACTGAATCTCAATCCCTGTCACTGACTGAGATTCAATCCCTGTCACTGATTGAGAATCAATCCCTGTCACTGACTGAGGTTCAATCCCTGTCACTGACTGAGATTCAATCCCTGTCACTGACTGAGAATCAATCCCTGTCACAGACTGAGAGTCATACCCTGTCACTGATTGAGATTCAATACCTGTCACTGACTGAGGGTCAATCCCTATCACTGACTAAGATTCAATCCCTGTCACTGACTGAGTCTCTATCCCTGTCACTGACTGAGATTGAATCACTGTCACTGATTGAGATTCAAAACCAGTCACTGACTGAGATTCAATCCCTGTCCATGACTGAGAGTGAATCCCTGTCTCTGACTGAGGTTCAATCCCGGTCACTGACTGAGATTCAATCCCTGCCACTGACTGAGATTCAATCCCTGTCACTGATTGAGATTCAATCCCTGTCTCTGATTGAGATTCAATCCCTGTCACTGACTGAGATTCAATCCCTGTCTTTGACTGAGATTCACTCCCTGTCACTAACGGAGGTTCAATCCCTGACACTGACTGAAGGTCAATCTCAGTCACTGACTGAGATTCAATCCCTATCTCTGACTGAGATTCAATCCCTGTCACTGACTGAGATTCAATCCCTGTCACAGACTCAGGATCAATCCGTGTCACTGACTGAGATTCAATCCGTGTCACTGATTGAATTTCAAATCCTGTCACTGACTGAGATTCAATCCATGTCACTGACTGAGGATCAATCCCTGTCTCAGACTGAGATTCCATCCCTGTCACTGACCGAGTTTCAATACCTGTCAGTGACTGAGATTCAATCCCTGTAACTGAATGAGGATCAATCCCTGTCTCTGAATGAGATTCAATCCCTGTCACTGACTGAGATTCAATCCTTGTCTCGGACTGAGATTCAATCCCTGTCACTGACTGAGGGTGAATCGCTGTCACTGACTGAGAATCAATCCCTGTCACTGACTGAGGTTTAATCCCTGTCACTGACTGAGATTCAACCCCTGTCATTGACTGAGAATCAATCCCTGTCACTGACCGAGATTCAATCCCTGTCACTGACTGTGGTTCAATCCCTGTCACTGACTGAGATTTAATCCCTGTTACTGACTGAGATTCAATGCCTGTCACTGATTGAGAATCAATCCCTGACACTGACTGAAGGTCAATCTCAGTCACTGACTGAGATTCAATCCCTATCTCTGACTGAGATTCAATCCCTGTCACTGACTGAGATTCAATCCCTGTCACAGACTCAGGATCAATCCGTGTCACTGACTGAGATTCAATCCGTGTCACTGATTGAATTTCAAATCCTGTCACTGACTGAGATTCAATCCATGTCACTGACTGAGGATCAATCCCTGTCTCAGACTGAGATTCCATCCCTGTCACTGACCGAGTTTCAATACCTGTCAGTGACTGAGATTCAATCCCTGTAACTGAATGAGGATCAATCCCTGTCTCTGAATGAGATTCAATCCCTGTCACTGACTGAGGGTGAATCGCTGTCACTGACTGAGAATCAATCCCTGTCACTGACTGAGGTTTAATCCCTGTCACTGACTGAGATTCAATCCCTGTCATTGACTGAGAATCAATCCCTGTCACTGACCGAGATTCAATCCCTGTCACTGACTGTGGTTCAATCCCTGTCACTGACTGAGATTTAATCCCTGTTACTGACTGAGATTCAATGCCTGTCACTGATTGAGAATCAACACCTGGCACTGACTGAGATTCAATCCCTGTCACTGAATCAGGTTCAATCCCTGTCATTGACTGAGATTCAATCCCTGTCACTGACTGAATATCAATCACTGTTACTGACTGGGGGTCAATTCCTGTCACCGACTGAGGTTCTATCCCTGTCACTGACTGAGGTTCAATCCCAGTCACGGACTGAATCTCAATCCCTGTCACTGACTGAGATTCAATCCCTGTCACTGATTGAGAATCAATCCCTGTCACTGACTGAGGTTCAATCCCTGTCACTGACTGAGATTCAATCCCTGTCACTGACTGAGAATCAATCCCTGTCACAGACTGAGAGTCATACCCTGTCACTGATTGAGATTCAATACCTGTCACTGACTGAGGGTCAATCCCTATCACTGACTAAGATTCAATCCCTGTCACTGACTGAGTCTCTATCCCTGTCACTGACTGAGATTGAATCACTGTCACTGATTGAGATTCAAAACCAGTCACTGACTGAGATTCAATCCCTGTCCATGACTGAGAGTGAATCCCTGTCTCTGACTGAGGTTCAATCCCGGTCACTGACTGAGATTCAATCCCTGCCACTGACTGAGATTCAATTCCTGTCACTGACTGAGGGTCAATCCCTGTCACTGACTGAGAAACAATCCCTGTCATTGACTAAGTATCAATCCCTGTCACTGACTGAGATTCAATCCCTGTCACTGATTGAGAATCAATCCCTGTCACTGACTGAGGTTCAATCCCTGTCACTGACTGAAATTCAATCCCTGTCACTGATTGAGATTCAATCCCTGTCTCTGATTGAGATTCAATCCCTGTCACTGACTGAGATTCAATCCCTGTCTTTGACTGAGATTCACTCCCTGTCACTGATTGAGAATCAATCCCTGACACTGACTGAAGGTCAATCTCAGTCACTGACTGAGATTCAATCCCTATCTCTGACTGAGATTCAATCCCTGTCACTGACTGAGATTCAATCCCTGTCACAGACTCAGGATCAATCCGTGTCACTGACTGAGATTCAATCCGTGTCACTGATTGAATTTCAAATCCTGTCACTGACTGAGATTCAATCCATGTCACTGACTGAGGATCAATCCCTGTCTCAGACTGAGATTCCATCCCTGTCACTGACCGAGTTTCAATCCCTGTCACTGACTGAGGGTCAATCCCTGTCACTGACTGGGGTTCAATCCCTGTCACTGATTGAGGTTCAATCCCTGTCACTGACTGAGATTCAATCCCTGTCACTGACTGAGGGTCAAACCCTGTTACTGACTGAATCTCAATAACTGGCACTGACTGAGTGTAAATCCCTGTCACTGATTGAGGTTCAATCCCTGTCACTGACTGAGATTCAATCACTGTCACTGACTGAGGTTCAATCCCTGTCACTGATTGAGATTCAATTCCTGTCCATGACTGATGGTCAATCCCTGTCACTGACTGAGGTTCAATTACTGTCACTGACTAAGATCAATCCCTGTCACTGACTGAGGCTCTATCCCTGTCACTGACTGAGATTGAATCCCTATCACTGACTGAGGTTCAATCCCTGTCACTGACTGAGATTCAATCCCTGTCACTGAATGAGGATCAATCCGTGTCGCTGACTGAGATTCAATCCCTGTCACTGATTGAGATTCAATTCCTGTCACTGACTGAGATTCAATCCCTGTCAATGACTGAGATTCAATCCCTGTCACTGACTGAGGTTCAATCCCTGTCACTGACTGAGGGTCAATCCCTGTCACTGACAGAGGATCAATCCCTGTCACTGACTGAGATTCAATCCCTGTCACTGACTGAGGGTCTTTCCCTGTCTCTGACTGAGATTCAATCCCTGTTACTGATTGAGATTCAATCCCTGTCACTGAATGAGAATCAGTCCCTGTCACTGACTGAGATTCAATCCCTGTCTCGGACTGAGATTCAATCCCTGTCACTGACTGAGGGTGAATCGCTGTCACTGACTGAGAATCAATCCCTGTCACTGACTGAGGTTTAATCACTGTCACTGACTGTGGTTCAATCCCTGTCACTGACTGAGATTTAATCCCTGTTACTGACTGAGATACAATGCCTGTCACTGATTGAGAATCAACACCTGGCACTGACTGAGATTCAATCCCTGTCACTGAATCAGGTTCAATCCCTGTCATTGACTGAGATTCAATCCCTGTCACTGACTGAATATCAATCACTGTTACTGACTGGGGGTCAATTCCTGTCACCGACTGAGGTTCTATCCCTTTCACTGACTGAGGTTCAATCCCAGTCACGGACTGAATCTCAATCCCTGTCACTGACTGAGATTCAATCCCTGTCACTGATTGAGAATCAATCCCTGTCACTGCTTGAGGTTCAATCCCTGTCACTGACTGAGATTCATTCCCTGTCACTGACTGAGAGTCATACCCTGTCACTGATTGAGATTCAAACACTGCCATTGACTGAGAATCAATCCCTGTCACTGACTGAATCTCAATCCCTGTCACTTACTGAGATTCAATCCCTGTCACAGACTGAGAGTCATACCCTGTCACTGATTGAGATTCAATACCTGTCACTGGCTGAGGGTCAATCCCTATCACTGACTAAGATTCAATCCCTGTCACTGACTGAGTCTCTATCCCTGTCACTGACTGAGATTGAATCACTGTCACTGATTGAGATTCAAAACCAGTCACTGACTGAGATTCAATCCCTGTCCATGACTGAGAGTGAATCCCTGTCTCTGACTGAGGTTCAATCCCGGTCACTGACTGAGATTCAATCCCTGCCACTGACTGAGATTCAATTCCTGTCACTGACTGAGATTCAATCCCTGTCACTGACTCAGCGTCAATCCCTGTCACTGATTGAGATTCAATCCCTGTCACTGACTGAGATTCAATCCCTGTCACTGACTGAGATTCAATCCCTGTCACTGACTGAGGAAGACTCGCTTTCACTGACTGAGATTCAATCCCTGTTACTGATTGAGAGTTAATCCCTGTCACGGAATGAAGCTCAACCCCTGTCACTGACTGAGATTCAATCCCTGTCACTGACTGAAGCACTATCCCTGTCACTGACTGATATTCAATCTCTGTAACTGACTGAGGGTAAATCCCTGTCACTGACTGAGGGTCAATCCCTGTCACTGAACTGAGGTTCAATCCCTGTCACTGACTGAGATTCAATCCCTGTCACTGACTGAGATTCAATCCCGGTCAGTGACTGAGGATCAATCCTTGTCACTGACTGAGATTCAATCCCTGTCACTGATTGAGATTCACTCCCTGTCAATGACTAAGATTCAATTCCTGTCACTTACTGAGGGTCAATCCCTGTCACTGACTGAAATTCAATCCCTGTCACTGACTGAGGGTCAATCCCTGTCACTGACTGAGAAACAATCCCTCTCATTGACTAAGTATCAATCCCTGTCACTGACTGAGATTCAATCCCTGTCACTGACTGAGGGTCTTTCCCTGTCTCTGACAGAGATTCAATCCCTGTTACTGATTGAGATTCAATCCCTGTCACTGAATGAGAATCAGTCCATGTCACTGACTGTGATTCAATCCCTGTCACTGACTGAGGTTCAATCCCTGTCACTGACTAAGAATCAATCCCTGTCACTGACAGAGGTTCAATCCCTGTCACTGACTGAAACTCAATCACTGTCTCTAACTGAAATTCAATCCCTGTCACTGACTGAGGGTCAATCCCTGTCACTGACTGAGAAACAATCCCTGTCATTGACTAAGTATCAATCCCTGTCACTGATCGAGATTCAATCCCTGTCATTGACTGAGAATCAATCCCTGTCACTGACCGAGATTCAATCCCTGTCACTGACTGTGGTTCAATCCCTGTCACTGACTGAGATTTAATCCCTGTCACTGACTGAGATTCAATGCCTGTCACTGATTGAGAATCAACACCTGGCACTGACTGAGATTCAATCCCTGTCACTGAATCAGGTTCAATCCCTGTCATTGACTGAGATTCAATCCCTGTCACTGACTGAGATTCAATCCCTGTCACTGATTGAGAAATAATCCCTGTCACTGACTGAGGTTCAATCCCTGTCACTGACTGAGATTCAATCCCTGTCACTGATTGAGAATCAATCCCTGTCACTGACTGAGATTCAATCCCTGTCACTGACTGAGAATCAATCCCTGTCACAGACTGAGAGTCATACCCTGTCACTGATTGAGATTCAATACCTGTCACTGACTGAGGGTCAATCCCTATCACTGACTAAGATTCAATCCCTGTCACTGACTGAGTCTCTATCCCTGTCACTGACTGAGATTGAATCACTGTCACTGATTGAGATTCAAAACCAGTCACTGACTGAGATTCAATCCCTGTCCATGACTGAGAGTGAATCCCTGTCTCTGACTGAGGTTCAATCCCGGTCACTGACTGAGATTCAATCCCTGCCACTGACTGAGATTCAATTCCTGTCACTGACTGAGGGTCAATCCCTGTCACTGACTGAGAAACAATCCCTGTCATTGACTAAGTATCAATCCCTGTCACTGACTGAGATTCAATCCCTGTCACTGATTGAGAATCAATCCCTGTCACTGACTGAGGTTCGATCCCTGTCACTGACTGAGATTCAATCCCTGTCACTGATTGAGATTCAATCCCTGTCTCTGATTGAGATTCAATCCCTGTCACTGACTGAGATTCAATCCCTGTCTTTGACTGAGATTCACTCCCTGTCACTAACGGAGGTTCAATCCCTGACACTGACTGAAGGTCAATCTCAGTCACTGACTGAGATTCAATCCCTATCTCTGACTGAGATTCAATCCCTGTCACTGACTGAGATTCAATCCCTGTCACAGACTCAGGATCAATCCGTGTCACTGACTGAGATTCAATCCGTGTCACTGATTGAATTTCAAATCCTGTCACTGACTGAGATTCAATCCATGTCACTGACTGAGGATCAATCCCTGTCTCAGACTGAGATTCCATCCCTGTCACTGACCGAGTTTCAATACCTGTCAGTGACTGAGATTCAATCCCTGTAACTGAATGAGGATCAATCCCTGTCTCTGAATGAGATTCAATCCCTGTCACTGACTGAGATTCAATCCTTGTCTCGGACTGAGATTCAATCCCTGTCACTGACTGAGGGTGAATCGCTGTCACTGACTGAGAATCAATCCCTGTCACTGACTGAGGTTTAATCCCTGTCACTGACTGAGATTCAATCCCTGTCATTGACTGAGAATCAATCCCTGTCACTGACCGAGATTCAATCCCTGTCACTGACTGTGGTTCAATCCCTGTCACTGACTGAGATTTAATCCCTGTTACTGACTGAGATTCAATGCCTGTCACTGATTGAGAATCAACACCTGGCACTGACTGAGATTCAATCCCTGTCACTGAATCAGGTTCAATCCCTGTCATTGACTGAGATTCAATCCCTGTCACTGACTGAATATCAATCACTGTTACTGACTGGGGGTCAATTCCTGTCACCGACTGAGGTTCTATCCCTGTCACTGACTGAGGTTCAATCCCAGTCACGGACTGAATCTCAATCCCTGTCACTGACTGAGATTCAATCCCTGTCACTGATTGAGAATCAATCCCTGTCACTGACTGAGGTTCAATCCCTGTCACTGACTGAGATTCAATCCCTGTCACTGACTGAGAATCAATCCCTGTCACAGACTGAGAGTCATACCCTGTCACTGATTGAGATTCAATACCTGTCACTGACTGAGGGTCAATCCCTATCACTGACTAAGATTCAATCCCTGTCACTGACTGAGTCTCTATCCCTGTCACTGACTGAGATTGAATCACTGTCACTGATTGAGATTCAAAACCAGTCACTGACTGAGATTCAATCCCTGTCCATGACTGAGAGTGAATCCCTGTCTCTGACTGAGGTTCAATCCCGGTCACTGACTGAGATTCAATCCCTGCCACTGACTGAGATTCAATTCCTGTCACTGACTGAGGGTCAATCCCTGTCACTGACTGAGAAACAATCCCTGTCATTGACTAAGTATCAATCCCTGTCACTGACTGAGATTCAATCCCTGTCACTGATTGAGAATCAATCCCTGTCACTGACTGAGGTTCAATCCCTGTCACTGACTGAGATTCAATCCCTGTCACTGATTGAGATTCAATCCCTGTCTCTGATTGAGATTCAATCCCTGTCACTGACTGAGATTCAATCCCTGTCTTTGACTGAGATTCACTCCCTGTCACTAACGGAGGTTCAATCCCTGACACTGACTGAAGGTCAATCTCAGTCACTGACTGAGATTCAATCCCTATCTCTGACTGAGATTCAATCCCTGTCACTGACTGAGATTCAATCCCTGTCACAGACTCAGGATCAATCCGTGTCACTGACTGAGATTCAATCCGTGTCACTGATTGAATTTCAAATCCTGTCACTGACTGAGATTCAATCCATGTCACTGACTGAGGATCAATCCCTGTCTCAGACTGAGATTCCATCCCTGTCACTGACCGAGTTTCAATCCCTGTCACTGACTGAGATTCAATCCCTGTCTCGGACTGAGATTCAATCCCTGTCACTGACTGAGGGTGAATCGCTGTCACTGACTGAGAATCAATCCCTGTCACTGACTGAGGTTTAATCCCTGTCACTGACTGAGATTCAACCCCTGTCATTGACTGAGAATCAATCCCTGTCACTGACCGAGATTCAATCCCTGTCACTGACTGTGGTTCAATCCCTGTCACTGACTGAGATTTAATCCCTGTTACTGACTGAGATTCAATGCCTGTCACTGATTGAGAATCAATCCCTGACACTGACTGAAGGTCAATCTCAGTCACTGACTGAGATTCAATCCCTATCTCTGACTGAGATTCAATCCCTGTCACTGACTGAGATTCAATCCCTGTCACAGACTCAGGATCAATCCGTGTCACTGACTGAGATTCAATCCGTGTCACTGATTGAATTTCAAATCCTGTCACTGACTGAGATTCAATCCATGTCACTGACTGAGGATCAATCCCTGTCTCAGACTGAGATTCCATCCCTGTCACTGACCGAGTTTCAATACCTGTCAGTGACTGAGATTCAATCCCTGTAACTGAATGAGGATCAATCCCTGTCTCTGAATGAGATTCAATCCCTGTCACTGACTGAGATTCAATCCTTGTCTCGGACTGAGATTCAATCCCTGTCACTGACTGAGGTTTAATCCCTGTCACTGACTGAGATTCAATCCCTGTCATTGACTGAGAATCAATCCCTGTCACTGACCGAGATTCAATCCCTGTCACTGACTGTGGTTCAATCCCTGTCACTGACTGAGATTTAATCCCTGTTACTGACTGAGATTCAATGCCTGTCACTGATTGAGAATCAACACCTGGCACTGACTGAGATTCAATCCCTGTCACTGAATCAGGTTCAATCCCTGTCATTGACTGAGATTCAATCCCTGTCACTGACTGAATATCAATCACTGTTACTGACTGGGGGTCAATTCCTGTCACCGACTGAGGTTCTATCCCTGTCACTGACTGAGGTTCAATCCCAGTCACGGACTGAATCTCAATCCCTGTCACTGACTGAGATTCAATCCCTGTCACTGATTGAGAATCAATCCCTGTCACTGACTGAGGTTCAATCCCTGTCACTGACTGAGATTCAATCCCTGTCACTGACTGAGAATCAATCCCTGTCACAGACTGAGAGTCATACCCTGTCACTGATTGAGATTCAATACCTGTCACTGACTGAGGGTCAATCCCTATCACTGACTAAGATTCAATCCCTGTCACTGACTGAGTCTCTATCCCTGTCACTGACTGAGATTGAATCACTGTCACTGATTGAGATTCAAAACCAGTCACTGACTGAGATTCAATCCCTGTCCATGACTGAGAGTGAATCCCTGTCTCTGACTGAGGTTCAATCCCGGTCACTGACTGAGATTCAATCCCTGCCACTGACTGAGATTCAATTCCTGTCACTGACTGAGGGTCAATCCCTGTCACTGACTGAGAAACAATCCCTGTCATTGACTAAGTATCAATCCCTGTCACTGACTGAGATTCAATCCCTGTCACTGATTGAGAATCAATCCCTGTCACTGACTGAGGTTCAATCCCTGTCACTGACTGAGATTCAATCCCTGTCACTGATTGAGATTCAATCCCTGTCTCTGATTGAGATTCAATCCCTGTCACTGACTGAGATTCAATCCCTGTCTTTGACTGAGATTCACTCCCTGTCACTAACGGAGGTTCAATCCCTGACACTGACTGAAGGTCAATCTCAGTCACTGACTGAGATTCAATCTCTATCTCTGACTGAGATTCAATCCCTGTCACTGACTGAGATTCAATCCCTGTCACAGACTCAGGATCAATCCGTGTCACTGACTGAGATTCAATCCGTGTCACTGATTGAATTTCAAATCCTGTCACTGACTGAGATTCAATCCATGTCACTGACTGAGGATCAATCCCTGTCTCAGACTGAGATTCCATCCCTGTCACTGACCGAGTTTCAATACCTGTCAGTGACTGAGATTCAATCCCTGTAACTGAATGAGGATCAATCCCTGTCTCTGAATGAGATTCAATCCCTGTCACTGACTGAGATTCAATCCTTGTCTCGGACTGAGATTCAATCCCTGTCACTGACTGAGGGTGAATCGCTGTCACTAACTGAGAATCAATCCCTGTCACTGACTGAGGTTTAATCCCTGTCACTGACTGAGATTCAACCCCTGTCATTGACTGAGAATCAATCCCTGTCACTGACCGAGATTCAATCCCTGTCACTGACTGTGGTTCAATCCCTGTCACTGACTGAGATTTAATCCCTGTTACTGACTGAGATTCAATGCCTGTCACTGATTGAGAATCAATCCCTGACACTGACTGAAGGTCAATCTCAGTCACTGACTGAGATTCAATCCCTATCTCTGACTGAGATTCAATCCCTGTCACTGACTGAGATTCAATCCCTGTCACAGACTCAGGATCAATCCGTGTCACTGACTGAGATTCAATCCGTGTCACTGATTGAATTTCAAATCCTGTCACTGACTGAGATTCAATCCATGTCACTGACTGAGGATCAATCCCTGTCTCAGACTGAGATTCCATCCCTGTCACTGACCGAGTTTCAATACCTGTCAGTGACTGAGATTCAATCCCTGTAACTGAATGAGGATCAATCCCTGTCTCTGAATGAGATTCAATCCCTGTCACTGACTGAGGGTGAATCGCTGTCACTGACTGAGAATCAATCCCTGTCACTGACTGAGGTTTAATCCCTGTCACTGACTGAGATTCAATCCCTGTCATTGACTGAGAATCAATCCCTGTCACTGACCGAGATTCAATCCCTGTCACTGACTGTGGTTCAATCCCTGTCACTGACTGAGATTTAATCCCTGTTACTGACTGAGATTCAATGCCTGTCACTGATTGAGAATCAACACCTGGCACTGACTGAGATTCAATCCCTGTCACTGAATCAGGTTCAATCCCTGTCATTGACTGAGATTCAATCCCTGTCACTGACTGAATATCAATCACTGTTACTGACTGGGGGTCAATTCCTGTCACCGACTGAGGTTCTATCCCTGTCACTGACTGAGGTTCAATCCCAGTCACGGACTGAATCTCAATCCCTGTCACTGACTGAGATTCAATCCCTGTCACTGATTGAGAATCAATCCCTGTCACTGACTGAGGTTCAATCCCTGTCACTGACTGAGATTCAATCCCTGTCACTGACTGAGAATCAATCCCTGTCACAGACTGAGAGTCATACCCTGTCACTGATTGAGATTCAATACCTGTCACTGACTGAGGGTCAATCCCTATCACTGACTAAGATTCAATCCCTGTCACTGACTGAGTCTCTATCCCTGTCACTGACTGAGATTGAATCACTGTCACTGATTGAGATTCAAAACCAGTCACTGACTGAGATTCAATCCCTGTCCATGACTGAGAGTGAATCCCTGTCTCTGACTGAGGTTCAATCCCGGTCACTGACTGAGATTCAATCCCTGCCACTGACTGAGATTCAATTCCTGTCACTGACTGAGGGTCAATCCCTGTCACTGACTGAGAAACAATCCCTGTCATTGACTAAGTATCAATCCCTGTCACTGACTGAGATTCAATCCCTGTCACTGATTGAGAATCAATCCCTGTCACTGACTGAGGTTCAATCCCTGTCACTGACTGAAATTCAATCCCTGTCACTGATTGAGATTCAATCCCTGTCTCTGATTGAGATTCAATCCCTGTCACTGACTGAGATTCAATCCCTGTCTTTGACTGAGATTCACTCCCTGTCACTGATTGAGAATCAATCCCTGACACTGACTGAAGGTCAATCTCAGTCACTGACTGAGATTCAATCCCTATCTCTGACTGAGATTCAATCCCTGTCACTGGCTGAGATTCAATCCCTGTCACAGACTCAGGATCAATCCGTGTCACTGACTGAGATTCAATCCGTGTCACTGATTGAATTTCAAATCCTGTCACTGACTGAGATTCAATCCATGTCACTGACTGAGGATCAATCCCTGTCTCAGACTGAGATTCCATCCCTGTCACTGACCGAGTTTCAATACCTGTCAGTGACTGAGATTCAATCCCTGTAACTGAATGAGGATCAATCCCTGTCTCTGAATGAGATTCAATCCCTGTCACTGACTGAGATTCAATCCTTGTCTCGGACTGAGATTCAATCCCTGTCACTGACTGAGGGTGAATCGCTGTCACTGACTGAGAATCAATCCCTGTCACTAACTGAGGTTTAATCCCTGTCACTGACTGAGATTCAATCCCTGTCATTGACTGAGAATCAATCCCTGTCACTGACCGAGATTCAATCCCTGTCACTGACTGTGGTTCAATCCCTGTCACTGACTGAGATTTAATCCCTGTTACTGACTGAGATTCAATGCCTGTCACTGATTGAGAATCAACACCTGGCACTGACTGAGATTCAATCCCTGTCACTGACTGAATATCAATCACTGTTACTGACTGGGGGTCAATTCCTGTCACCGACTGAGGTTCTATCCCTGTCACTGACTGAGGTTCAATCCCAGTCACGGACTGAATCTCAATCCCTGTCACTGACTGAGATTCAATCCCTGTCACTGATTGAGAATCAATCCCTGTCACTGACTGAGGTTCAATCCCTGTCACTGACTGAGATTCAATCCCTGTCACTGATTGAGATTCCAACACTGCCATTGACTGAGAATCAATCCCTGTCACTGACTGAATCTCAATCCCTGTCACTTACTGAGATTCAATCCCTGTCACAGACTGAGAGTCATACCCTGTCACTGATTGAGATTCAATACCTGTCACTGACTGAGGGTCAATCCCTATCACTGACTAAGATTCAATCCCTGTCACTGACTGAGTCTCTATCCCTGTCACTGACTGAGATTGAATCACTGTCACTGATTGAGATTCAAAACCAGTCACTGACTGAGATTCAGTCCCTGTCCATGACTGAGAGTGAATCCCTGTCTCTGACTGAGGTTCAATCCCGGTCACTGACTGAGATTCAATCCCTGCCACTGACTGAGATTCAATTCCTGTCACTGACTGAGATTCAATCCCTGTCACTGACTCAGCGTCAATCCCTGTCACTGATTGAGATTCAATCCCTGTCACTGACTGAGATTCAATCCCTGTCACTGACTGAGATTCAATCCCTGTCACTGACTGAGGAAGACTCGCTTTCACTGACTGAGATTCAATCCCTGTTACTGATTGAGAGTTAATCCCTGTCACGGAATGAAGCTCAACCCCTGTCACTGACTGAGATTCATTCCCTGTCACTGACTGAGGCACTATCCCTGTCACTGACTGATATTCAATCTCTGTAACTGACTGAGGGTAAATCCCTGTCACTGACTGAGGTTCAATCCCTGTCACTGAACTGAGATTCAATCACTGTCACTGACTGAGATTCAATCCCGGTCAGTGACTGAGGATCAATCCGTGTCACTGACTGAGATTCAATCCCTGTCACTGATTGAGATTCACTCCCTGTCAATGACTAAGATTCAATTCCTGTCACTTACTGAGGGCCAATCCCTGTCACTGACTGAAATTCAATCCCTGTCACTGACTGAGGGTCAATCCCTGTCACTGACTGAGAAACAATCCCTGTCATTGACTAAGTATCAATCCCTGACACTGACTGAGATTCAATCCCTGTCACTGACTGAGGGTCATTCCCTGTCACTGACTGAGATTCAATCCCTGTTACTGATTGAGATTCAATCCCTGTCACTGATTGAGAATCAATCCATGTCACTGACTGTGAATCAATCCCTGTCACTGACTGAGGATCAATCCCTGTCACTGACTAAGAATCAATCCCTGTCACTGACAGAGGTTCAATCCCTGTCACTGACTGAAACTCAATCACTGTCTCTGACTGAAATTCAATCCCTGTCACTGACTGAGGGTCAATCCCTGTCACTGACTGAGAAACAATCCCTGTCATTGACTAAGTATCAATCCCTGTCACTGACTGAGATTCAATCCCTGTCACTGACTGAGGGTCATTCCCTGTCACTGACTGAGATTCAATCCCTGTTACTGATTCAGATTCAAACCCTGTCACTGATTGAGATTCAATCCCTGTCACTGACTGAGGGTCAATCCCTGTCACTGACTGAGGTTCACTCCCTGTCACTGACTGAGGGTCAATCCCTGTCACTTACTGAATCTCAATCACTGTCACTTGCTGAGCGTCAATCCCTGTCACTGACTGAGAATCAATCCCTGTCAGTGACTGAGGTTCAATCCCAGTCACGGACTGAGATACAATCCCTGTCACTGACTGAAACTCAATCACTGTCACTGACTGAGATTCAATCCCTGACACTGACTGAGGCACTATCCCTGTCAATGAGTGATATTCAATCCCTGTCACTGACTGAGGGTCAATCCCTGTCACTGACTAAGGGTCAATCCCTGTCACTGAACTGAGGTTCAATCCCTGTCACTGACTGAGATTCAATGCCTCTGACTGACTGAGATTCAATCCCTGTTACTGAATGAAGCTCAAACCCTGTCACTGATTGAGATTCATTCCCTGTCACTGATTGAGATTCAATCCATGTCACCTACTGAGAATCAATCCCTGTCACTGACTGAGATTCAATCCCTGTTACTGACTGAGAATAAATCCCTGTCACTGAATGAAGCTCAAGCCCTGTCACTTACTGAGATTCAATCCCTGTCACTGACTGAGGTTCAATCCCTGTCACTGATTGAGATTCAATGCCTGTCACTGATTGAGAATCAATCCCTGTCACTGATTGAGATTCATACCCTGCCACTGATTGAGATTGAATACCTGTCACTGACTGAAACTCAATCCCTGTTACTGACTGAGGTTCAATCCCTGTCACTGACTGAAGATCAATCCCTGTCACTGACTGAGGTTCAATCCCTGTCACTGACTGAATCTCAATCACTGTCTCTGACTGAGGGTCAATCCCTGTCGCTGACTGAGAATCAATCCCTGTCAGTGACTGAGGTTCAATCCCAGTCACGGAATGAAGATCAATCCCTGTCACTGACTGAGAATCAATCCCTGTCACTGATCGAGATTCAATCCCTGTCACTGACTGTGGTTCAATCCCTGTCACTGACTGAGATTTAATCCCTGTTACTGACTGAGATTCAATGCCTGTCACTGATTGAGAATCAACACCTGGCACTGACTGAGATTCAATCCCTGTCACTGAATCAGGTTCAATCCCTGTCATTGACTGAGATTCAATCCCTGTCACTGACTGAATATCAATCACTGTTACTGACTGGGGGTCAATTCCTGTCACCGACTGAGGTTCTATCCCTGTCACTGACTGAGGTTCAATCCCAGTCACGGACTGAATCTCAATCCCTGTCACTGACTGAGATTCAATCCCTGTCACTGATTGAGAATCAATCCCTGTCACTGACTGAGGTTCAATCCCTGTCACTGACTGAGATTCAATCCCTGTCACTGATTGAGATTCAAACACTGCCATTGACTGAGAATCAATCCCTGTCACTGACTGAGATTCAATCCCTGTCACAGAATGAGAGTCATACCCTGTCACTGATTGAGATTCAATACCTGTCACTGACTGAGGGTCAATCCCTATCACTGACTAAGATTCAATCCCTGTCATTGACTGAGAATCAATCCCTGTCACTGACCGAGATTCAATCCCTGTCACTGACTGTGGTTCAATCCCTGTCACTGACTGAGATTTAATCCCTGTTACTGACTGAGATTCAATGCCTGTCACTGATTGAGAATCAACACCTGGCACTGACTGAGATTCAATCCCTGTCACTGACTGAATATCAATCACTGTTACTGACTGGGGGTCAATTCCTGTCACCGACTGAGGTTCTATCCCTGTCACTGACTGAGGTTCAATCCCAGTCACGGACTGAATCTCAATCCCTGTCACTGACTGAGATTCAATCCCTGTCACTGACTGAGGTTCAATCCCTGTCACTGACTGAGATTCAATCCCTGTCACTGATTGAGATTCAAACACTGCCATTGACTGAGAATCAATCCCTGTCACTGACTGAATCTCAATCCCTGTCACTTACTGAGATTCAATCCCTGTCACAGACTGAGAGTCATACCCTGTCACTGATTGAGATTCAATACCTGTCACTGACTGAGGGTCAATCCCTATCACTGACTAAGATTCAGTCCCTGTCACTGACTGAGTCTCTATCCCTGTCACTGACTGAGATTGAATCACTGTCACTGATTGAGATTCAAAACCAGTCACTGACTGAGATTCAATCCCTGTCCATGACTGAGAGTGAATCCCTGTCTCTTACAGAGGTTCAATCCCGGTCACTGACTGAGATTCAATCCCTGCCACTGACTGAGATTCAATTCCTGTCACTGACTGAGATTCAATGCCTGTCACTGACTCAGCGTCAATCCCTGTCACTGATTGAGATTCAATCCCTGTCACTGACTGAGATTCAATCCCTGTCACTGACTGAGATTCAATCCCTGTCACTGACTGAGGAAGACTCGCTTTCACTGACTGAGATTCAATCCCTGTTACTGATTGAGAGTTAATCCCTGTCACGGAATGAAGCTCAACCCCTGTCACTGACTGAGATTCATTCCCTGTCACTGACTGAGGCACTATCCCTGTCACTGACTGATATTCAATCTCTGTAACTGACTGAGGGTAAATCCCTGTCACTGACTGAGGGTCAATCCCTGTCACTGAACTGAGGTTCAATCCCTGTCACTGACTGAGATTCAATCCCTGTCACTGACTGAGATTCAATCCCGGTCAGTGACTGAGGATCAATCCGTGTCACTGACTGAGATTCAATCCCTGTCACTGATTGAGATTCACTCCCTGTCAATGACTAAGATTCAATTCCTGTCACTTACTGAGGGTCAATCCCTGTCACTGACTGAAATTCAATCCCTGTCACTGACTGAGGGTCAATCCCTGTCACTGACTGAGAAACAATCCCTGTCATTGACTAAGAATCAATCCCTGTCACTGACAGAGGTTCAATCCCTGTCACTGACTGAAACTCAATCACTGTCTCTGACTGAAATTCAATCCCTGTCACTGACTGAGGGTCAATCCCTGTCACTGACTGAGAAACAATCTCTGTCATTGACTAAGTATCAATCCCTGTCACTGACTGAGATTCAATCCCTGTCACTGACTGAGGGTCATTCCCTGTCACTGACTGAGATTCAATCCCTGTTACTGATTCAGATTCAATCCCTGTCACTGACTGAGGTTCACTCCCTGTCACTGACTGAGGGTCAATCCCTGTCACTTACTGAATCTCAATCACTGTCACTTGCCGAGCGTCAATCCCTGTCATTGACTGAGAATCAATCCCTGTCAGTGACTGAGGTTCAATCCCAGTCACGGACTGAGATACAATCCCTGTCACTGACTGAAACTCAATCACTGTCACTGACTGAGATTCAATCCCTGACACTGACTGAGGCACTATCCCTGTCAATGAGTGATATTCAATCCCTGTCACTGACTGAGGGTCAATCCCTGTCACTGACTAAGGGTCAATCCCTGTCACTGAACTGAGGTTCAATCCCTGTCACTGACTGAGATTCAATGCCTCTTACTGACTGAGATTCAATCCCTGTTACTGAATGAAGCTCAAACCCTGTCACTGATTGAGATTCATTCCCTGTCACTGATTGAGATTCAATCCATGTCACCTACTGAGAATCAATCCCTGTCACTGACTGAGATTCAATCCCTGTTACTGACTGAGAATAAATCCCTGTCACTGAATGAAGCTCAAGCCCTGTCACTTACTGAGATTCAATCCCTTTCACTGAATGAAGCTCAATCCCTGTCATTAATTGAGATTCAATCCCTGTCACTGACTGAGGTTCAATCCCTGTCACTGATTGAGATTCAATGCCTGTCACTGATTGAGAATCAATCCCTGTCACTGACTGAGATTCATACCCTGCCACTGATTGAGATTGAATACCTGTCACTGACTGAAACTCAATCCCTGTTACTGACTGAGGTTCAATCCCTGTCACTGACTGAAGATCAATCCCTGTCACTGACTGAGGTTCAATCCCTGTCACTGACTGAATCTCAATCACTGTCTCTGACTGAGGGTCAATCCCTGTCGCTGACTGAGAATCAATCCCTGTCAGTGACTGAGGTTCAATCCCAGTCACGGACTGAAGATCAATCCCTGTCACTGACTGAGAATCAATCCCTGTCACTGACCGAGATTCAATCCCTGTCACTGACTGTGGTTCAATCCCTGTCACTGACTGAGATTTAATCCCTGTTACTGACTGAGATTCAATGCCTGTCACTGATTGAGAATCAACACCTGGCACTGACTGAGATTCAATCCCTGTCACTGAATCAGGTTCAATCCCTGTCATTGACTGAGATTCAATCCCTGTCACTGACTGAATATCAATCACTGTTACTGACTGGGGGTCAATTCCTGTCACCGACTGAGGTTCTATCCCTGTCACTGACTGAGGTTCAATCCCAGTCACGGACTGAATCTCAATCCCTGTGACTGACTGAGATTCAATCCCTGTCACTGATTGAGAATCAATCCCTGTCACTGACTGAGGTTCAATCCCTGTCACTGACTGAGATTCAATCCCTGTCACTGATTGAGATTCAAACACTGCCATTGACTGAGAATCAATCCCTGTCACTGACTGAGATTCAATCCCTGTCACAGACTGAGAGTCATTCCCTGTCACTGATTGAGATTCAATACCTGTCACTGACTGAGGGTCAATCCCTATCACTGACTAAGATTCAATCCCTGTCACTGACTGAGTCTCTATCCCTGTCACTGACTGAGATTGAATCACTGTCACTGATTGAGATTCAAAACCAGTCACTGACTGAGATTCAATCCCTGTCCATGACTGAGAGCGAATCCCTGTCTCTGACTGAGGTTCAATCCCTGTCACTGACTGAGATTCAATCCCTGCCACTGACTGAGATTCAATTCCTGTCACTGACTGAGGGTCAATCCCTGTCACTGACTGAGAAACAATCCCTGTCATTGACTAAGTATCAATCCCTGTCACTGACTGAGATTCAATCCCTGTCACTGACTGAGATTCAATCCATGTCACTGACTGAGATTCAATCCCTGTCTCTGATTGAGATTCAATCCCTGTCACTGACTGAGATTCAATCCCTGTCTTTGACTGAGATTCACTCCCTGTCACTGATTGAGAATCAATCCCTGACACTGACTGAAGGTCAATCTCAGTCACTGACTGAGATTCAATCCCTATCTCTGACTGAGATTCAATCCCTGTCACTGACTGAGATTCAATCCCTGTCACAGACTCAGGATCAATCCGTGTCACTGACTGAGATTCAATCCGTGTCACTGATTGAATTTCAAATCCTGTCACTGACTGAGATTCAATCCATGTCACTGACTGAGGATCAATCCCTGTCTCGGACTGAGATTCCATCCCTGTCACTGACCGAGTTTCAATACCTGTCAGTGACTGAGATTCAATCCCTGTAACTGAATGAGGATCAATCCCTGTCTCTGAATGAGATTCAATCCCTGTCACTGACTGAGATTCAATCCCTGTCTCGGACTGAGATTCAATCCCTGTCACTGACTGAGGGTGAATCGCTGTCACTGACTGAGAATCAATCCCTGTCACTGACTGAGGTTTAATCCCTGTCACTGACTGAGATTCAACCCCTGTCATTGACTGAGAATCAATCCCTGTCACTGACCGAGATTCAATCCCTGTCACTGACTCTGGTTCAATCCCTGTCACTGACTGAGATTTAGTCCCTGTTACTGACTGAGATTCAATGCCTGTCACTGATTGAGAATCAACACCTGGCACTGACTGAGATTCAATCCCTGTCACTGAATCAGGTTCAATCCCTGTCATTGACTGAGATTCAATCCCTGTCACTGACTGAATATCAATCACTGTTACTGACTGGGGGTCAATTCCTGTCACCGACTGAGGTTCTATCCCTGTCACTGACTGAGGTTCAATCCCAGTCACGGACTGAATCTCAATCCCTGTCACTGACTGAGATTCAATCCCTGTCACTGATTGAGAATCAATCCCTGTCACTGACTGAGGTTCAATCCCTGTCACTGACTGAGATTCAATCCCTGTCACTGATTGAGATTCAAACACTGCCATTGACTGAGAATCAATCCCTGTCACTGACTGAGATTCAATCCCTGTCACAGACTGAGAGTCATACCCTGTCACTGATTGAGATTCAATACCTGTCACTGACTGAGGGTCAATCCCTATCACTGACTAAGATTCAATCCCTGTAACTGAATGAGGATCAATCCCTGTCTTTGAATGAGATTCAATCCCTGTCATTGACTGAGATTCAATCCCTGTCACTGACTGAATATCAATCACTGTTACTGACTGGGGGTCAATTCCTGTCACCGACTGAGGTTCTATCCCTGTCACTGACTGAGGTTCAATCCCAGTCACGGACTGAATCTCAATCCCTGTCACTGACTGAGATTCAATCCCTGTCACTGATTGAGAATCAATCCCTGTCACTGACTGAGGTTCAATCCCTGTCACTGACTGAGATTCAATCCCTGTCACTGATTGAGATTCAAACACTGCCATTGACTGAGAATCAATCCCTGTCACTGACTGAGATTCAATCCCTGTCACAGACTGAGAGTCATACCCTGTCACTGATTGAGATTCAATACCTGTCACTGACTGAGGGTCAATCCCTATCACTGACTAAGATTCAATCCCTGTAACTGAATGAGGATCAATCCCTGTCTCTGAATGAGATTCAATCCCTGTCACTGACTGAGATTCAATCCCTGTCTCGGACTGAGATTCAATCCCTGTCACTGACTGAGGGTGAATCGCTGTCACTGACTGAGAATCAATCCCTGTCACTGACTGAGGTTTAATCCCTGTCACTGACTGAGATTCAACCCCTGTCATTGACTGAGAATCAATCCCTGTCACTGACCGAGATTCAATCCCTGTCACTGACTGTGGTTCAATCCCTGTCACTGACTGAGATTTAGTCCCTGTTACTGACTGAGATTCAATGCCTGTCACTGATTGAGAATCAACACCTGGCACTGACTGAGATTCAATCCCTGTCACTGAATCAGGTTCAATCCCTGTCATTGACTGAGATTCAATCCCTGTCACTGACTGAATATCAATCACTGTTACTGACTGGGGGTCAATTCCTGTCACCGACTGAGGTTCTATCCCTGTCACTGACTGAGGTTCAATCCCAGTCACGGACTGAATCTCAATCCCTGTCACTGACTGAGATTCAATCCCTGTCACTGATTGAGAATCAATCCCTGTCACTGACTGAGGTTCAATCCCTGTCACTGACTGAGATTCAATCCCTGTCACTGATTGAGATTCAAACACTGCCATTGACTGAGAATCAATCCCTGTCACTGACTGAGATTCAATCCCTGTCACAGACTGAGAGTCATACCCTGTCACTGATTGAGATTCAATACCTGTCACTGACTGAGGGTCAATCCCTATCACTGACTAAGATTCAATCCCTGTCACTGACTGAGTCTCTATCCCTGTCACTGACTGAGATTGAATCACTGTCACTGATTGAGATTCAAAACCAGTCACTGACTGAGATTCAATCCCTGTCCATGACTGAGAGCGAATCCCTGTCTCTGACTGAGGTTCAATCCCGGTCACTGACTGAGATTCAATCCCTGCCACTGACTGAGATTCAATTCCTGTCACTGACTGAGGGTCAATCCCTGTCACTGACTGAGAAACAATCCCAGTCATTGACTAAGTATCAATCCCTGTCACTGACTGAGATTCAATCCCTGTCACTGACTGAGGGTCATTCCCTGTCACTGACTGAGATTCAATCCCTGTCACTGACTGAGAATCAATCCATGTCACTGACTGAGATTCAATCCCTGTCTCTGATTGAGATTCAATCCCTGTCACTGACTGAGATTCAATCCCTGTCTTTGACTGAGATTCACTCCCTGTCACTAACGGAGGTTCAATCCCTGACACTGACTGAAGGTCAATCTCAGTCACTGACTGAGATTCAATCCCTATCTCTGACTGAGATTCAATCCCTGTCACTGACTGAGATTCAATCCCTGTCACAGACTCAGGATCAATCCGTGTCACTGACTGAGATTCAATCCGTGTCACTGATTGAATTTCAAATCCTGTCACTGACTGAGATTCAATCCATGTCACTGACTGAGGATCAATCCCTGTCTCAGACTGAGATTCCATCCCTGTCACTGACCGAGTTTCAATACCTGTCAGTGACTGAGATTCAATCCCTGTAACTGAATGAGGATCAATCCCTGTCTCTGAATGAGATTCAATCCCTGTCACTGACTGAGATTCAATCCCTGTCTCGGACTGAGATTCAATCCCTGTTACTGACTGAGGGTGAATCGCTGTCACTGACTGAGAATCAATCCCTGTCACTGACTGAGGTTTAATCCCTGTCACTGACTGAGATTCAATTCCTGTCACTGACTGAGATTCAATCCCTGTCACTGACTCAGCGTCAATCCCTGTCACTGATTGAGATTCAATCCCTGTCACTGACTGAGATTCAATCCCTGTCACTGACTGAGATTCAATCCCTGTCACTGACTGAGGAAGACTCGCTTTCACTGACTGAGATTCAATCCCTGTTACTGATTGAGAGTTAATCCCTGTCACGGAATGAAGCTCAACCGCTGTCACTGACTGAGATTCAATCCCTGTCACTGACTGAGGCACTATCCCTGTCACTGACTGATATTCAATCTCTGTAACTGACTGAGGGTAAATCCCTGTCACTGACTGAGGGTCAATCCCTGTCACTGAACTGAGGTTCAATCCCTGTCACTGACTGAGATTCAATCACTGTCACTGACTGAGATTCAATCCCGGTCAGTGACTGAGGATCAATCCGTGTCACTGACTGAGATTCAATCCCTGTCACTGATTGAGATTCACTCCCTGTCAATGACTAAGATTCAATTCCTGTCACTTACTGAGGGTCAATCCCTGTCACTGACTGAAATTCAATCCCTGTCACTGACTGAGGGTCAATCCCTGTCACTGACTGAGAAACAATCCCTGTCATTGACTAAGTATCAATCCCTGTCACTGACTGAGATTCAATCCCTGTCACTGACTGAGGGTCATTCCCTGTCACTGACTGAGATTCAATCCCTGTTACTGATTGAGATTCAATCCCTGTCACTGATTGAGAATCAATCCATGTCACTGACTGTGATTCAATCCCTGTCACTGACTGAGGATCAATCCCTGTCACTGACTAAGAATCAAACCCTGTCACTGACAGAGGTTCAATCCCTGTCACTGACTGAAACTCAATCACTGTCTCTGACTGAAATTCAATCCCTGTCACTGACTGAGGGTCAATCCCTGTCACTGACTGAAACTCAATCACTGTCTCTGACTGAAATTCAATCCCTGTCACTGACTGAGGGTCAATCCCTGTCACTGACTGAGAAACAATCCCTGTCATTGACTAAGTATCAATCCCTGTCACTGACTGAGATTCAATCCCTGTCACTGACTGAGGGTCATTCCCTGTCACTGACTGAGATTCAATCCCTGTTACTGATTGAGATTCAAACCCTGTCACTGATTGAGATTCAATCCCTGTCACTGACTGAGGGTCAATCCCTGTCACTGACTGAGGTTCACTCCCTGTCACTGACTGAGGGTCAATCCCTGTCACTTACTGAATCTCAATCACTGTCACTTGCTGAGCGTCAATCCCTGTCACTGACTGAGAATCAATCCCTGTCAGTGACTGAGGTTCAATCACAGTCACGGACTGAGATACAATCCCTGTCACTGACTGAAACTCAATCACTGTCACTGACTGAGATTCAATCCCAGACACTGACTGAGGCACTATCCCTGTCAATGAGTGATATTCAATCCCTGTCACTGACTGAGGGTCAATCCCTGTCACTGACTAAGGGTCAATCCCTGTCACTGAACTGAGGTTCAATCCCTGTCACTGACTGAGATTCAATGCCTCTTACTGACTGAGATTCAATCCCTGTTACTGAATGAAGCTCAAACCCTGTCACTGATTGAGATTCATTCCCTGTCACTGATTGAGATTCAATCCATGTCACCTACTGAGAATCAATCCCTGTCACTGACTGAGATTCAATCCCTGTTACTGACTGAGAATAAATCCCTGTCACTGAATGAAGCTCAAGCCCTGTCACTTACTGAGATTCAATCCCTTTCACTGAATGAAGCTCAATCCCTGTCATTAATTGAGATTCAATCCCTGTCACTGACTGAGGTTCAATCCCTGTCACTGATTGAGATTCAATACCTGTCACTGATTGAGAATCAATCCCTGTCACTGACTGAGATTCATACCCTGCCACTGATTGAGATTGAATACCTGTCACTGACTGAAACTCAATCCCTGTTACTGACTGAGGTTCAATCCCTGTCACTGACTGAAGATCAATCCCTGTCACTGACTGAGGTTCAATCCCTGTCACTGACTGAATCTCAATCACTGTCTCTGACTGAGGGTCAATCCCTGTCGCTGACTGAGAATCAATCCCTGTCAGTGACTGAGGTTCAATCCCAGTCACGGACTGAAGATCAATCCCTGTCACTGACTGAGAATCAATCCCTGTCACTGACCGAGATTCAATCCCTGTCACTGACTGTGGTTCAATCCCTGTCACTGACTGAGATTTAATCCCTGTTACTGACTGAGATTCAATGCCTGTCACTGATTGAGAATCAACACCTGGCACTGACTGAGATTCAATCCCTGTCACTGAATCAGGTTCAATCCCTGTCATTGACTGAGATTCAATCCCTGTCACTGACTGAATATCAATCACTGTTACTGACTGGGGGTCAATTCCTGTCACCGACTGAGGTTTTATCCCTGTCAGTGACTGAGGTTCAATCCCAGTCACGGACTGAAGATCAATCCCTGTCACTGACTGAGAATCAATCCCTGTCACTGACTGAGATTCAATCCCTGTCACTGATTGAGATTCAAACACTGCCATTGACTGAGAATCAATCCCTGTCACTGACTGAGATTCAATCCCTGTCACAGACTGAGAGTCATACCCTGTCACTGATTGAGATTCAATACCTGTCACTGACTGAGGGTCAATCCCTATCACTGACTAAGATTCAATCCCTGTCACTGACTGAGTCTCTATCCCTGTCACTGACTGAGATTGAATCAGTGTCACTGATTGAGATTCAAAACCAGTCACTGACTGAGATTCAATCCCTGTCCATGACTGAGAGTGAATCCCTGTCTCTGACTGAGGTTCAATCCCGGTCACTGACTGAGACTCAATCCCTGCCACTGACTGAGATTCAATTCCTGTCACTGACTGAGATTCAATCCCTGTCACTGACTCAGCGTCAATCCCTGTCACTGATTGAGATTCAATCCCTGTCACTGACTGAGATTCAATCCCTGTCACTGACTGAGATTCAATCCCTGTCACTGACTGAGGAAGACTCGCTTTCACTGACTGAGATTCAATCCCTGTTACTGATTGAGAGTTAATCCCTGTCACGGAATGAAGCTCAACCGCTGTCACTGACTGAGATTCAATCCCTGTCACTGACTGAGGCACTATCCCTGTCACTGACTGATATTCAATCTCTGTAACTGACTGAGGGTAAATCCCTGTCACTGACTGAGGGTCAATCCCTGTCACTGAACTGAGGTTCAATCCCTGTCACTGACTGAGATTCAATCACTGTCACTGACTGAGATTCAATCCCGGTCAGTGACTGAGGATCAATCCGTGTCACTGACTGAGATTCAATCCCTGTCACTGATTGAGATTCACTCCCTGTCAATGACTAAGATTCAATTCCTGTCACTTACTGAGGGTCAATCCCTGTCACTGACTGAAATTCAATCCCTGTCACTGACTGAGGGTCAATCCCTGTCACTGACTGAGGGTCATTCCCTGTCACTGACTGAGATTCAATCCCTGTTACTGATTGAGATTCAATCCCTGTCACTGATTGAGAATCAATCCATGTCACTGACTGTGATTCAATCCCTGTCACTGACTGAGGATCAATCCCTGTCACTGACTAAGAATCAATCCCTGTCACTGACAGAGGTTCAATCCCTGTCACTGACTGAAACTCAATCGCTGTCTCTGACTGAAATTCAATCCCTGTCACTGACTGAGGGTCAATCCCTGTCACTGACTGAGAAACAATCCCTGTCATTGACTAAGTATCAATCCCTGTCACTGACTGAGATTCAATCCCTGTCACTGACTGAGGGTCATTCCCTGTCACTGACTGAGATTCAATCCCTGTTACTGATTGAGATTCAAACCCTGTCACTGATTGAGATTCAATCCCTGTCACTGACTGAGGGTCAATCCCTGTCACTGACTGAGGTTCACTCCCTGTCACTGACTGAGGGTCAATCCCTGTCACTTACTGAATCTCAATCACTGTCACTTGCTGAGCGTCAATCCCTGTCACTGACTGAGCATCAATCCCTGTCAGTGACTGAGGTTCAATCCCAGTCACGGACTGAGATACAATCCCTGTCACTGACTGAAGCACTATCCCTGTCAATGAGTGATATTCAATCCCTGTCACTGACTGAGGGTCAATCCCTGTCACTGACTAAGGGTCAATCCCTGTCACTGAACTGAGGTTCAATCCCTGTCACTGACTGAGATTCAATGCCTCTTACTGACTGAGATTCAATCCCTGTTACTGAATGAAGCTCAAACCCTGTCACTGATTGAGATTCATTCCCTGTCACTGATTGAGATTCAATCCATGTCACCTACTGAGAATCAATCCCTGTCACTGACTGAGATTCAATCCCTGTTACTGACTGAGAATAAATCCCTATCACTGAATGAAGCTCAAGCCCTGTCACTTACTGAGATTCAATCCCTTTCACTGAATGAAGCTCAATCCCTGTCATTAATTGAGATTCAATCCCTGTCACTGACTGAGGTTCAATCCCTGTCACTGATTGAGATTCAATACCTGTCATTGATTGAGAATCAATCCCTGTCACTGACTGAGATTCATACCCTGCCACTGATTGAGATTGAATACCTGTCACTGACTGAAACTCAATCCCTGTTACTGACTGAATCTCAATCACTGTCTCTGACTGAGGGTCAATCCCTGTCGCTGACTGAGAATCAATCCCTGTCAGTGACTGAGGTTCAATCCCAGTCACGGACTGAAGATCAATCCCTGTCACTGACTGAGTTTCAATCCCTGTCACTGACCGAGATTCAATCCCTGTCACTGACTGTGGTTCAATCCCTGTCACTGACTGAGATTTAATCCCTGTTACTGACTGAGATTCAATGCCTGTCACTGATTGAGAATCAACACCTGGCACTGACTGAGATTCAATCCCTGTCACTGAATCAGGTTCAATCCCTGTCATTGACTGAGATTCAATCCCTGTCACTGACTGAATATCAATCACTGTTACTGACTGGGGTCAATTCCTGTCACTGACTGAAGATCAATCCCTGTCACTGACTGAGGTTCAATCCCTGTCACTGACTGAATCTCAATCACTGTCTCTGACTGAGGGTCAATCCCTGTCGCTGACTGAGAATCAATCCCTGTCAGTGACTGAGGTTCAATCCCAGTCACGGACTGAAGATCAATCCCTGTCACTGACTGAGAATCAATCCCTGTCACTGACCGAGATTCAATCCCTGTCACTGACTGTGGTTCAATCCCTGTCACTGACTGAGATTTAATCCCTGTTACTGACTGAGATTCAATGCCTGTCACTGATTGAGAATCAACACCTGGCACTGACTGAGATTCAATCCCTGTCACTGAATCAGGTTCAATCCCTGTCATTGACTGAGATTCAATCCCTGTCACTGACTGAATATCAATCACTGTTACTGACTGGGGGTCAATTCCTGTCACCGACTGAGGTTTTATCCCTGTCAGTGACTGAGGTTCAATCCCAGTCACGGACTGTAGATCAATCCCTGTCACTGACTGAGAATCAATCCCTGTCACTGACTGAGATTCAATCCCTGTCACTGATTGAGATTCAAACACTGCCATTGACTGAGAATCAATCCCTGTCACTGACTGAGATTCAATCCCTGTCACAGACTGAGAGTCATACCCTGTCACTGATTGAGATTCAATACCTGTCACTGGCTGAGGGTCAATCCCTATCACTGACTAAGATTCAATCCCTGTCACTGACTGAGTCTCTATCCCTGTCACTGACTGAGATTGAATCAGTGTCACTGATTGAGATTCAAAACCAGTCACTGACTGAGATTCAATCCCTGTCCATGACTGAGAGTGAATCCCTGTCTCTGACTGAGGTTCAATCCCGGTCACTGACTGAGATTCAATCCCTGCCACTGACTGAGATTCAATTCCTGTCACTGACTGAGATTCAATCCCTGTCACTGACTCAGCGTCAATCCCTGTCACTGATTGAGATTCAATCCCTGTCACTGACTGAGATTCAATCCCTGTCACTGACTGAGATTCAATCCCTGTCACTGACTGAGGAAGACTCGCTTTCACTGACTGAGATTCAATCCCTGTTACTGATTGAGAGTTAATCCCTGTCACGGAATGAAGCTCAACCCCTGTCACTGACTGAGATTCAATCCCTGTCACTGACTGAGGCACTATCCCTGTCACTGACTGATATTCAATCTCTGTAACTGACTGAGGGTAAATCCCTGTCACTGACTGAGGGTCAATCCCTGTCACTGAACTGAGGTTCAATCCCTGTCACTGACTGAGATTCAATCACTGTCACTGACTGAGATTCAATCCCGGTCAGTGACTGAGGATCAATCCGTGTCACTGACTGAGATTCAATCCCTGTCACTGATTGAGATTCACTCCCTGTCAATGACTAAGATTCAATTCCTGTCACTTACTGAGGGTCAATCCCTGTCACTGACTGAAATTCAATCCCTGTCACTGACTGAGGGTCAATCCCTGTCACTGACTGAGGGTCATTCCCTGTCACTGACTGAGATTCAATCCCTGTTACTGATTGAGATTCAATCCCTGTCACTGATTGAGAATCAATCCATGTCACTGACTGTGATTCAATCCCTGTCACTGACTGAGGATCAATCCCTGTCACTGACTAAGAATCAATCCCTGTCACTGACAGAGGTTCAATCCCTGTCACTGACTGAAACTCAATCGCTGTCTCTGACTGAAATTCAATCCCTGTCACTGACTGAGGGTCAATCCCTGTCACTGACTGAGAAACAATCCCTGTCATTGACTAAGTATCAATCCCTGTCACTGACTGAGATTCAATCCCTGTCACTGACTGAGGGTCATTCCCTGTCACTGACTGAGATTCAATCCCTGTTACTGATTGAGATTCAAACCCTGTCACTGATTGAGATTCAATCCCTGTCACTGACTGAGGGTCAATCCCTGTCACTGACTGAGGTTCACTCCCTGTCACTGACTGAGGGTCAATCCCTGTCACTTACTGAATCTCAATCACTGTCACTTGCTGAGCGTCAATCCCTGTCACTGACTGAGAATCAATCCCTGTCAGTGACTGAGGTTCAATCCCAGTCACGGACTGAGATACAATCCCTGTCACTGACTGAAGCACTATCCCTGTCAATGAGTGATATTCAATCCCTGTCACTGACTGAGGGTCAATCCCTGTCACTGACTAAGGGTCAATCCCTGTCACTGAACTGAGGTTCAATCCCTGTCACTGACTGAGATTCAATGCCTCTTACTGACTGAGATTCAATCCCTGTTACTGAATGAAGCTCAAACCCTGTCACTGATTGAGATTCATTCCCTGTCACTGATTGAGATTCAATCCATGTCACCTACTGAGAATCAATCCCTGTCACTGACTGAGATTCAATCCCTGTTACTGACTGAGAATAAATCCCTATCACTGAATGAAGCTCAAGCCCTGTCACTTACTGAGATTCAATCCCTTTCACTGAATGAAGCTCAATCCCTGTCATTAATTGAGATTCAATCCCTGTCACTGACTGAGGTTCAATCCCTGTCACTGATTGAGATTCAATACCTGTCATTGATTGAGAATCAATCCCTGTCACTGACTGAGATTCATACCCTGCCACTGATTGAGATTGAATACCTGTCACTGACTGAAACTCAATCCCTGTTACTGACTGAGGTTCAATCCCTGTCACTGACTGAAGATCAATCCCTGTCACTGACTGAGGTTCAATCCCTGTCACTGACTGAATCTCAATCACTGTCTCTGACTGAGGGTCAATCCCTGTCGCTGACTGAGAATCAATCCCTGTCAGTGACTGAGGTTCAATCCCAGTCACGGACTGAAGATCAATCCCTGTCACTGACTGAGTTTCAATCCCTGTCACTGACCGAGATTCAATCCCTGTCACTGACTGTGGTTCAATCCCTGTCACTGACTGAGATTTAATCCCTGTTACTGACTGAGATTCAATGCCTGTCACTGATTGAGAATCAATCCCTGTCACTGACTGAGATTCAATCCCTGTCACAGAATGAGAGTCATTCCCTGTCACTGATTGAGATTCAATACCTGTCACTGACTGAGGGTCAATCCCGATCACTGACTAAGATTCAATCCCTGTCACTGACTGAGTCTCTATCCCTGTCACTGACTGAGATTGAATCACTGTCACTGATTGAGATTCAAAACCAGTCACTGACTGAGATTCAATCCCTGTCCATGACTGAGAGCGAATCCCTGTCTCTGACTGAGGTTCAATCCCTGTCACTGACTGAGATTCAATCCCTGCCACTGACTGAGATTCAATTCCTGTCACTGACTGAGGGTCAATCCCTGTCACTGACTGAGAAACAATCCCTGTCATTGACTAAGTATCAATCCCTGTCACTGACTGAGATTCAATCCCTGTCACTGACTGAGGGTCATTCCCTGTCACTGACTGAGATTCAATCCCTGTCACTGACTGAGATTCAATCCATGTCACTGACTGAGATTCAATCCCTGTCTCTGATTGAGATTCAATCCCTGTCACTGACTGAGATTCAATCCCTGTCTTTGACTGAGATTCACTCCCTGTCACTAACGGAGGTTTAATCCCTGACACTGACTGAAGGTCAATCTCAGTCACTGACTGAGATTCAATCCCTATCTCTGACTGAGATTCAATCCCTGTCACTGACTGAGATTCAATCCCTGTCACAGACTCAGGATCAATCCGTGTCACTGACTGAGATTCAATCCGTGTCACTGATTGAATTTCAAATCCTGTCACTGACTGAGATTCAATCCATGTCACTGACTGAGGATCAATCCCTGTCTCAGACTGAGATTCCATCCCTGTCACTGACCGAGTTTCAATACCTGTCAGTGACTGAGATTCAATCCCTATCTCTGACTGAGATTCAATCCCTGTCACTGACTGAGATTCAATCCCTGTCACAGACTCAGGATCAATCCGTGTCACTGACTGAGATTCAATCCGTGTCACTGATTGAATTTCAAATCCTGTCACTGACTGAGATTCAATCCATGTCACTGACTGAGGATCAATCCCTGTCTCGGACTGAGATTCAATCCCTGTCACTGACTGAGGGTGAATCGCTGTCACTGACTGAGAATCAATCCCTGTCACTGACTGAGGTTTAATCCCTGTCACTGACTGAGATTCAACCCCTGTCATTGACTGAGAATCAATCCCTGTCACTGACCGAGATTCAATCCCTGTCACTGACTCTGGTTCAATCCCTGTCACTGACTGAGATTTAGTCCCTGTTACTGACTGAGATTCAATGCCTGTCACTGATTGAGAATCAACACCTGGCACTGACTGAGATTCAATCCCTGTCACTGAATCAGGTTCAATCCCTGTCATTGACTGAGATTCAATCCCTGTCACTGACTGAATATCAATCACTGTTACTGACTGGGGGTCAATTCCTGTCACCGACTGAGGTTCTATCCCTGTCACTGACTGAGGTTCAATCCCAGTCACGGACTGAATCTCAATCCCTGTCACTGACTGAGATTCAATCCCTGTCACTGATTGAGAATCAATCCCTGTCACTGACTGAGGTTCAATCCCTGTCACTGACTGAGATTCAATCCCTGTCACTGATTGAGATTCAAACACTGCCATTGACTGAGAATCAATCCCTGTCACTGACTGAGATTCAATCCCTGTCACAGACTGAGAGTCATACCCTGTCACTGATTGAGATTCAATACCTGTCACTGACTGAGGGTCAATCCCTATCACTGACTAAGATTCAATCCCTGTCACTGACTGAGTCTCTATCCCTGTCACTGACTGAGATTGAATCACTGTCACTGATTGAGATTCAAAACCAGTCACTGACTGAGATTCAATCCCTGTCCATGACTGAGAGCGAATCCCTGTCTCTGACTGAGGTTCAATCCCGGTCACTGACTGAGATTCAATCCCTGCCACTGACTGAGATTCAATACCTGTCACTGACTGAGGGTCAATCCCTGTCACTGACTGAGAAACAATCCCTGTCATTGACTAAGTATCAATCCCTGTCACTGACTGAGATTCAATCCCTGTCACTGACTGAGGGTCATTCCCTGTCACTGACTGAGATTCAATCCCTGTCACTGACTGAGATTCAATCCATGTCACTGACTGAGATTCAATCCCTGTCTCTGATTGAGATTCAATCCCTGTCACTGACTGAGATTCAATCCCTGTCTTTGACTGAGATTCACTCCCTGTCACTAACGGAGGTTCAATCCCTGACACTGACTGAAGGTCAATCTCAGTCACTGACTGAGATTCAATCCCTATCTCTGACTGAGATTCAATCCCTGTCACTGACTGAGATTCAATCCCTGTCACAGACTCAGGATCAATCCGTGTCACTGACTGAGCTTCAATCCGTGTCACTGATTGAATTTCAAATCCTGTCACTGACTGAAATTCAATCCATGTCACTGACTGAGGATCAATCCCTGTCTCAGACTGAGATTCCATCCCTGTCACTGACCGAGTTTCAATACCTGTCAGTGACTGAGATTCAATCCCTGTAACTGAATGAGAATCAATCCCTTTCTCTGAATGAGATTCAATCCCTGTCACTGACTGAGATTCAATCCCTGTCTCGGACTGAGATTCAATCCCTGTTACTGACTGAGGGTGAATCGCTGTCACTGACTGAGAATCAATCCCTGTCACTGACTGAGGTTTAATCCCTGTCACTGACTGAGATTCAACCCCTGTCATTGACTGAGAATCAATCCCTGTCACTGACCGAGATTCAATCCCTGTCACTGACTGTGGTTCAATCCCTGTCACTGACTGAGATTTAGTCCCTGTTACTGACTGAGATTCAATGCCTGTCACTGATTGAGAATCAACACCTGGCACTGACTGAGATTCAATCCCTGTCACTGAATCAGGTTCAATCCCTGTCATTGACTGAGATTCAATCCCTGTCACTGACTGAATTTCAATCACTGTTACTGACTGGGGGTCAATTCCTGTCACCGACTGAGGTTCTATCCCTGTCACTGACTGAGGTTCAATCCCAGTCACGGACTGAATCTCAATCCCTGTCACTGACTGAGATTCAATCCCTGTCACTGATTGAGAATCAATCCCTGTCACTGACTGAGGTTCAATCCCTGTCACTGACGGAGATTCAATCCCTGTCACTGATTGAGATTCAAACACTGCCATTGACTGAGAATCAATCCCTGTCACTGACTGAATCTCAATCCCTGTCACTTACTGAGATTCAATCCCTGTCACAGACTGAGAGTCATTCCCTGTCACTGATTGAGATTCAATACCTGTCACTGACTGAGGGTCAATCCCTATCACTGACTAAGATTCAATCCCTGTCACTGACTGAGTCTCTATCCCTGTCACTGACTGAGATTGAATCACTGTCACTGATTGAGATTCAAAACCAGTCACTGACTGAGATTCAATCCCTGTCCATGACTGAGAGTGAATCCCTGTCTCTGACTGAGGTTCAATCCCGGTCACTGACTGAGATTCAATCCCTGCCACTGACTGAGATTCAATTCCTGTCACTGACTGAGTTTCAATCCCTGTCACTGACTCAGCGTCAATCCCTGTCACTGATTGAGATTCAATCCCGGTCACTGACTGAGATTCAATCCCTGTCACTGACTGAGATTCAATCCCTGTCACTGACTGAGGAAGACTCGCTTTCACTGACTGAGATTCAATCCCTGTCACTGACTGAGGCACTATCCCTGTCACTGACTGATATTCAATCTCTGTAACTGACTGAGGGTAAATCCCTGTCACTGACTGAGGGTCAATCCCTGTCACTGAACTGAGGTTCAATCCCTGTCACTGACTGAGATTCAATCACTGTCACTGATTGAGAATCATTCCCGGTCAGTGACTGAGGATCAATCCGTGTCACTGACTGAGATTCAATCCCTGTCACTGACTAAGAATCAATCCCTGTCACTGACAGAGGTTCAATCCCTGTCACTGACTGAAACTCAATCACTGTCTCTGACTGAAATTCAATCCCTGTCACTGACTGAGGGTCAATCCCTGTCACTGACTGAGAAACAATCCCTGTCATTGACTAAGTATCAATCCCTGTCACTGACTGAGATTCAATCCCTGTCACTGACTGAGGGTCATTCCCTGTCACTGACTGAGATTCAATCCCTGTTACTGATTGAGACTCAAACCCTGTCACTGATTGAGATTCAATCCCCGTCACTGAGTGAGATTCAATCCCTGTCACTGACTGAGGTTCACTCCCTGTCACTGACTGAGGGTCAATCCCTGTCACTTACTGAATCTCAATCACTGTCACTTGCTGAGCGTCAATCCCTGTCACTGACTGAGAATCAATCCCTGTCAGTGACTGAGGTTCAATCCCAGTCACGGACTGAGATACAATCCCTGTCACTGACTGAAACTCAATCACTGTCACTGACTGAGATTCAATCCCTGACACTGACTGAGGCACTATCCCTGTCAATGAGTGATATTCAATCCCTGTCACTGACTGAGGGTCAATCCCTGTCACTGACTGAGGGTCAATCCCTGTCACTGAACTGAGGTTCAATCCCTGTCACTGACTGAGATTCAATGCCTCTTACTGACTGAGATTCAATCCCTGTTACTGAATGAAGCTCAAACCCTGTCACTGATTGAGATTCAATCCCTGTCACTGATTGAGATTCAATCCATGTCACCTACTGAGAATCAATCCCTGTCACTGACTGAGATTCAATCCCTGTTACTGACTGAGAATAAATCCCCTTCACTGAATGAAGCTCAAGCCCTGTCACTTACTGAGATTCAATCCCTTTCACTGAATGAAGCTCAATCCCTGTCATTAATTGAGATTCAATCCCTGTCACTGACTGAGGTTCAATCCCTGTCACTGATTGAGATTCAATACCTGTCACTGATTGAGAATCAATCCCTGTCACTGACTGAGATTCATACCCTGCCACTGATTGAGATTGAATACCTGTCACTGACTGAAACTCAATCCCTGTTACTGACTGAGGTTCAATCCCTGTCACTGACTGAAGATCAATCCCTGTCACTGACTGAGGTTCAATCCCTGTCACTGACTGAATCTCAATCACTGTCTCTGACTGAGGGTCAATCCCTGTCGCTGACTGAGAATCAATCCCTGTCAGTGACTGAGGTTCAATCCCAGTCACGGACTGAAGATCAATCCCTGTCACTGACTGAGGTTCAATCCCTGTCACTGACTGAAACTCAATCACTGTCACTGACTGAGATTCAATCCCTGTCACTGACTGAGGGTCAATCCCTGTCACTGATTGAGGTTCAATCCCTGTCACTGACAGAGATTCAGTACCTGTCACAGACTGATATTCAATCCCTGTCACTGACAGAGGTTCAATCCATGTCACTGACTGTGATTCAATCACTGTCACTGACTGAGATTCAATCCCTGTCACTGACAGAGATTCAATCACTGTCAATGACTGCGGTTCAATCCCTGTCACTGAATGAGATTCAATCCCTGTCACTGACTGAGGGTCAATCCCTGTCACTGACTGAGAGTCAAACCCTGTCACAGACAGTGGTTCAATCCCTGTCACTGACTGAGATTCAATCCCTTTCACTGAATGAGATTCAATTCCTGTCACTAACTGAGATTCAGTCACTGTCACTGACTGAGATTCAATCCAAGTCACTGACGGAGGTTCAATCCCTGTCACTGACTGAGATTCAATCCCTGTTACTGACTGAGATTCAATCCCTGTCACTGAATGAAGCTCAAGCCCTGTCACTGACTGAGATTCAATCCTGTCACTGAATGAAGCTCAATCCCTGTCATTAATTGAGATTCAATCCCTGTCACTGACTGAGGTTCAATCCCTGTTACTGACTGAGATTCAATCCCTCTTTCTAAATGAAGCTCCATACCTGTCACTGACTGAGATTCAATCCCTGTCACTGAATGAAGCTCAATCCATGTCATTGATTGAGTTCAATCCCAGTCACTGACTGAGGTTCAATCCCTGTCACTGATTGAGATTCAATCCCTGTCACTGATTGAGAATCAATCCCTGTCACTGACTGAGATTCAATCCCTGTCACTGACTGAGATTCATTCCCTGCAACTGATTCAGATTCAATACCTGTCACTGTTTGAGATTCAATCCCTGTCACTGACTGAGGTTCAATCCCTGTCACTGACTGAAGATCAATCTCTGTCACTGACTGAGATTCAATCCCTGTCACTGACTGAATCTTAGTCACTTTCTCTGACTGAGGGTCAATCCCTGTCGCTGACTGAGAATCAATCCCTGTCAGTGACTGAGGTTCAATCCCAGTCACGGACTGAGATTCAATCCCTGTCACTGACTGAAACTCAGTCACTGTCACTGTCTGAGATTCAATCCCTGTCACTGACTGAGGGTCAATCCCTGTCACTGACTGGGGTTCAATCCCTGTCACTGATTGAGGTTCAATCCCTGTCACTGACTGAGATTCAATCCCTGTCACTGACTGAGGGTCAAACCCTGTTACTGACTGAATCCCAATAACTGGCACTGACTGAGTGTAAATCCCTGTCACTGACTGAGGTTCAATCCCTGTCACTGACTGAGATTCAATCACTGTCACTGACTGAGGTTCAATCCCTGTCACTGATTGAGATTCAATTCCTGTCCATGACTGATGGTCAATCCCTGTCACTGACTGAGGTTCAATTACTGTCACTGACTAAGATCAATCCCTGTCACTGACGGAGGTTCAATCCCTGTCACTGACTGAGGGTAAATCCCTGTCACATGACTGAGATTCATACCCTGTCACTGACTGAGGGTCAATCCCTGTCACTGATTGAGGTTCAATCCCTGTCACTGACAGAGATTCAGTACCTGTCACAGACTGATATTCAATCCCTGTCACTGACAGAGGTTCAATCCATGTCACTGACTGTGATTCAATCACTGTCACTGACTGAGATTCAATCCCTGTCACTGACAGAGATTCAATCACTGTCAATGACTGCGGTTCAATCCCTGTCACTGAATGAGATTCAATCCCTGTCACTGACTGAGGGTCAATCCCTGTCACTGACTGAGAGTCAAACCCTGTCACAGACAGTGGTTCAATCCCTGTCACTGACTGAGATTCAATCCCTTTCACTGAATGAGATTCAATTCCTGTCACTAACTGAGATTCAGTCACTGTCACTGACTGAGATTCAATCCAAGTCACTGACGGAGGTTCAATCCCTGTCACTGACTGAGATTCAATCCCTGTTACTGACTGAGATTCAATCCCTGTCACTGAATGAAGCTCAAGCCCTGTCACTGACTGAGATTCAATCCTGTCACTGAATGAAGCTCAATCCCTGTCATTAATTGAGATTCAATCCCTGTCACTGACTGAGGTTCAATCCCTGTTACTGACTGAGATTCAATCCCTCTTTCTAAATGAAGCTCCATACCTGTCACTGACTGAGATTCAATCCCTGTCACTGAATGAAGCTCAATCCATGTCATTGATTGAGTTCAATCCCAGTCACTGACTGAGGTTCAATCCCTGTCACTGATTGAGATTCAATCCCTGTCACTGATTGAGAATCAATCCCTGTCACTGACTGAGATTCAATCCCTGTCACTGACTGAGATTCATTCCCTGCAACTGATTCAGATTCAATACCTGTCACTGTTTGAGATTCAATCCCTGTCACTGACTGAGGTTCAATCCCTGTCACTGACTGAAGATCAATCTCTGTCACTGACTGAGATTCAATCCCTGTCACTGACTGAATCTTAGTCACTTTCTCTGACTGAGGGTCAATCCCTGTCGCTGACTGAGAATCAATCCCTGTCAGTGACTGAGGTTCAATCCCAGTCACGGACTGAGATTCAATCCCTGTCACTGACTGAAACTCAGTCACTGTCACTGTCTGAGATTCAATCCCTGTCACTGACTGAGGGTCAATCCATGTCACTGACTGGGGTTCAATCCCTGTCACTGACAGAGGGTCAATCCCTGTCACTGACTGGGGTTCAATCCCTGTCACTGATTGAGGTTCAATCCCTGTCACTGACTGAGATTCAATCCCTGTCACTGACTGAGGGTCAAACCCTGTTACTGACTGAATCCCAATAACTGGCACTGACTGAGTGTAAATCCCTGTCACTGATTGAGGTTCAATCCCTGTCACTGACTGAGATTCAATCACTGTCACTGACTGAGGTTCAATCCCTGTCACTGATTGAGATTCAATTCCTGTCCATGACTGATGGTCAATCCCTGTCACTGACTGAGGTTCAATTACTGTCACTGACTAAGATCAATCCCTGTCACTGACTGAGGCTCTATCCCTGTCACTGACTGAGATTGAATCCCTATCACTGACTGAGGTTCAATCCCTGTCACTGACTGAGATTCAATCCCTGTCACTGAATGAGGATCAATCCGTGTCGCTGACTGAGATTCAATCCCTGTCACTGATTGAGATTCAATTCCTGTCACTGACTGAGATTCAATCCCTGTTAATGACTGAGATTCAATCCCTGTCACTGACTGAGGTTCAATCCCTGTCACTGACTGAGGGACAATCCCTGTCACTGACTGAGGATCAATCCCTGTCACTGACTGAGGATCAATCCCTGTCACTGACTGAGATTCAATCCCTGTCACTGACTGAGATTCATTCCCTGGAACTGATTCAGATTCAATACCTGTCACTGTTTGAGATTCAATCCCTGTCACTGACTGAGGTTCAATCCCTGTCACTGACTGAAGATCAATCTCTGTCACTGACTGAGATTCAATCCCTGTCACTGACTGAATCTTAGTCACTTTCTCTGACTGAGGGTCAATCCCTGTCGCTGACTGAGAATCAATCCCTGTTAGTGACTGAGGTTCAATCCCAGTCACGGACTGAGATTCAATCCCTGTCACTGACTGAAACTCAGTCACTGTCACTGACTGAGATTCAATCCCTGTCACTGACTGAGGGTCAATCCATGTCACTGACTGGGGTTCAATCCCTGTCACTGACTGAGGGTCAATCCCTGTCACTGACTGGGGTTCAATCCCTGTCACTGATTGAGTTTCAATCCCTGTCACTGACTGAGATTCAATCCCTGTCACTGACTGAGGGTCAAACCCTGTTACTGACTGAATCCCAATAACTGGCACTGACTGAGTGTAAATCCCTGTCACTGATTGAGGTTCAATCCCTGTCACTGACTGAGATTCAATCACTGTCACTGACTGAGGTTCAATCCCTGTCACTGATTGAGATTCAATTCCTGTCCATGACTGATGGTCAATCCCTGTCACTGACTGAGGTTCAATTACTGTAACTGACGCAGATCAATCCCTGTCACTGACTGAGGCTCTATCCCTGTCACTGACTGAGATTGAATCCCTATCACTGACTGAGGTTCAATCCCTGTCACTGACTGAGATTCAATCCCTGTCACTGAATGAGGATCAATCCGTGTCGCTGACTGAGATTCAATCCCTGTCACTGATTGAGATTCAATTCCTGTCACTGACTGAGATTCAATCCCTGTTAATGACTGAGATTCAATCCCTGTCACTGACTGAGGTTCAATCCCTGTCACTGACTGAGGGTCAATCCCTGTCACTGACTGAGGATCAATCCCTGTCACTGACTGAGGATCAATCCCTGTCACTGACTGAGATTCAATCCCTGTCACTGACTGCGGTTCAATCCCTGTCACTGACTGAGGTTCAATACCTGTCACAGACTGATATTCAATCCCTGTCACTGACTGAGGTTCAATACCTGTCACTGACTGATATTCAATCCCGGTCTCTGACTGAGGATCAATCCCTGTCACTGACTGAGGATCAATCCCTGTCACTGACTGAGGTTCAATCCCTGTCACTGACTGAAACTCAGTCACTGTCACTGACTGAGATTCAATCCCTGTCACTGACTGAGGGTCAATCCATGTCACTGACTGGGGTTCAATCCCTGTCACTGACTGAGGGTCAATCCCTGTCACTGACTGGGGTTCAATCCCTGTCACTGATTGAGTTTCAATCCCTGTCACTGACTGAGATTCAATCCCTGTCACTGACTGAGGGTCAAACCCTGTTACTGACTGAATCCCAATAACTGGCACTGACTGAGTGTAAATCCCTGTCACTGATTGAGGTTCAATCCCTGTCACTGACTGAGATTCAATCACTGTCACTGACTGAGGTTCAATCCCTGTCACTGATTGAGATTCAATTCCTGTCCATGACTGATGGTCAATCCCTGTCACTGACTGAGGTTCAATTACTGTCACTGACGAAGATCAATCCCTGTCACTGACTGAGGCTCTATCCCTGTCACTGACTGAGATTGAATCCCTATCACTGACTGAGGTTCAATCCCTGTCACTGACTGAGATTCAATCCCTGTCACTGAATGAGGATCAATCCGTGTCGCTGACTGAGATTCAATCCCTGTCACTGATTGAGATTCAATTCCTGTCACTGACTGAGATTCAATCCCTGTTAATGACTGAGATTTAATCCCTGTCACTGACTGAGGTTCAATCCCTGTCACTGACTGAGGGTCAATCCCTGTCACTGACTGAGGATCAATCCCTGTCACTGACTGAGGATCAATCCCTGTCACTGACTGAGATTCAATCCCTGTCACTGACTGCGGTTCAATCCCTGTCACTGACTGAGGTTCAATACCTGTCACAGACTGATATTCAATCCCTGTCACTGACTGAGGTTCAATACCTGTCACTGACTGAGATTCAATCCCGGTCTCTGACTGAGGATCAATCCCTGTCACTGACTGAGGATCAATCCCTGTCACTGACTGAGGTTCAATCCCTGTCGCTGATTGAATCTCAATCTATGTCAATGACTGAGGGTCAATCCCTGTCACTGACTAAGAATCAATCCCTGTCACTGACAGAGGTTCAATCCCTGTCACTGACTGGAACTCAATCACTGTCACTGACTGAGATTCGATCCCTGTCACTGATTGAGATTCAATCCCGGTCTCTGACTGAGGATCAATCCCTGTCACTGACTGAGGATCAATCCCTGTCACTGACTGAGGTTCAATCCCTGTCGCTGATTGAATCTCAATCTATGTCAATGACTGAGGGTCAATCCCTGTCACTGACTAAGAATCAATCCCTGTCACTGACAGAGGTTCAATCCCTGTCACTGACTGGAACTCAATCACTGTCACTGACTGAGATTCGATCCCTGTCACTGATTGAGATTCAATCCCTGTCACTGACTGAGGGCCAATACCTGTCACTGACTGAGGTTCACTCCCTGTCACTGACTGAGGGTCAATCCCTGTCACTTACTGAATCTCAATCCCTGTCACTGACTGAGAATCAATCCCTGTCACTGACTGAGGTACAATCCCTGTCACTGACTGAGGAAGACTCGCTTTCACTGACTGAGATTCAATCCCTGTTACTGATTGAGAGTTAATGCCTGTCACGGAATGAAGCTCAACCCCGGTCACTGACTGAGAATCAATCCCTGCCACTGACTGAGATTCAATTCCTGTCACTGACTGAGATTCAATCCCTGTCACTGACTCAGCGTCAATCCCTGTCACTGATTGAGATTCAATCCCTGTCACTGACTGAGATTCAATCCCTGTCACTGACTGAGATTCAATCCCTGTCACTGACTGAGGAAGACTCGCTTTCACTGACTGAGATTCAATCCCTGTCACTGACTGAGGCACTATCCCTGTCACTGACTGATATTCAATCTCTGTCACTGACTGAGGGTCAATCCCTGTCACTGACTGAGATTCAATTCCTGTTACTGATTGAGATTCAATCCCTGTCACTGATTGAGAATCAATCCATGTCACTGACTGTGATTCAATCCCGGTCAGTGACTGAGGGTCATTCCCTGTCACTGACTGAGATTCAATCCCTGTTACTGATTGAGATTCAAACCCTGTCACTGATTGAGATTCAATCCCTGTCACTGACTGAGGGTCAATCCCTGTCACTGACTGAGGTTCACTCCCTGTCACTGACTGAGGGTCAATCCCTGTCACTTACTGAGGGTCAATCCCTGTCACTTACTGAATCTCAATCTCTGTCACTTGCTGAGCGTCAATCCCTGTCACTGACTGAGGGTCAATCCCTGTCACTGACTGAGGTTCACTCCCTGTCACTGACTGAGGGTCAATCCCTGTCACTTACTGAATCTCAATCACTGTCACTTGCTGAGCGTCAATCCCTGTCACTGACTGAGAATCAATCCCTGTCAGTGACTGAGGTTCAATCACAGTCACGGACTGAGATACAATCCCTGTCACTGACTGAAACTCAATCACTGTCACTGACTGAGATTCAATCCCTGACACTGACTGAGGCACTATCCCTGTCAATGAGTGATATTCAATCCCTGTCACTGACTGAGGGTCAATCCCTGTCACTGACTGAGGGTCAATCCCTGTCACTGAACTGAGGTTCAATCCCTGTCACTGACTGAGATTCAATGCCTCTTACTGACTGAGATTCAATCCCTGTTACTGAATGAAGCTCAAACCCAGTCACTGATTGAGATTCAATCCCTGTCACTGATTGAGATTCAATCCATGTCACCTACTGAGAATCAATCCCTGTCACTGATTGAGGTTCAATCCCTGTCACTGACTGAGATTCAATCCCTGTCACTGACTGAGGGTCAAACCCTGTTACTGACTGAATCCCAATAACTGGCACTGACTGAGTGTAAATCCCTGTCACTGATTGAGGTTCAATCCCTGTCACTGACTGAGATTCAATCACTGTCACTGACTGAGGTTCAATCCCTGTCACTGATTGAGATTCAATTCCTGTCCATGACTGATGGTCAATCCCTGTCACTGACTGAGGTTCAATTACTGTCACTGACTAAGATCAATCCCTGTCACTGACTGAGGCTCTATCCCTGTCACTGACTGAGATTGAATCCCTATCACTGACTGCGGTTCAATCCCTGTCACTGACTGAGATTCAATCCCTGTCACTGAATGAGGATCAATCCGTGTCGCTGACTGAGATTCAATCCCTGTCACTGATTGAGATTCAATTCCTGTCACTGACTGAGATTCAATCCCTGTTAATGACTGAGATTCAATCCCTGTCACTGACTGAGGTTCAATCCCTGTCACTGACTGAGGGACAATCCCTGTCACTGACTGAGGATCAATCCCTGTCACTGACTGAGGATCAATCCCTGTCACTGACTGAGATTCAATCCCTGTCACTGACTGAGATTCATTCCCTGGAACTGATTCAGATTCAATACCTGTCACTGTTTGAGAATCAATCCCTGTCACTGACTGAGATTCAATCCCTGTCACTGACTGAGATTCATTCCCTGGAACTGATTCAGATTCAATACCTGTCACTGTTTGAGATTCAATCCCTGTCACTGACTGTGGTTCAATCCCTGTCACTGACTGAAGATCAATCTCTGTCACTGACTGAGATTCAATCCCTGTCACTGACTGAGATTCATTCCCTGGAACTGATTCAGATTCAATACCTGTCACTGTTTGAGAATCAATCCCTGTCACTGACTGAGATTCAATCCCTGTCACTGACTGACATTCATTCCCTGGAACTGATTCAGATTCAATACCTGTCACTGTTTGAGATTCAATCCCTGTCACTGACTGAGGTTCAATCCCTGTCACTGACTGAAGATCAATCTCTGTCACTGACTGAGATTCAATCCCTGTCACTGACTGAATCTTAGTCACTTTCTCTGACTGAGGGTCAATCCCTGTCGCTGACTGAGAATCAATCCCTGTTAGTGACTGAGGTTCAATCCCAGTCACGGACTGAGATTCAATCCCTGTCACTGGCTGAAACTCAGTCACTGTCACTGACTGAGATTCAATCCCTGTCACTGACTGAGGGTCAATCCATGTCACTGACTGGGGTTCAATCCCTGTCACTGACTGAGGGTCAATCCCTGTCACTGACTGGGGTTCAATCCCTGTCACTGATTGAGGTTCAATCCCTGTCACTGACTGAGATTCAATCCCTGTCACTGACTGAGGGTCAAACCCTGTTACTGACTGAATCCCAATAACTGGCACTGACTGAGTGTAAATCCCTGTCGCTGATTGAGGTTCAATCCCTGTCACTGACTGAGATTCAATCACTGTCACTGACTGAGGTTCAATCCCTGTCACTGATTGAGATTCAATTCCTGTCCATGACTGATGGTCAATCCCTGTCACTGACTGAGGTTCAATTACTGTCACTGACGAAGATCAATCCCTGTCACTGACTGAGGCTCTATCCCTGTCACTGACTGAGATTGAATCCCTATCACTGACTGAGGTTCAATCCCTGTCACTGACTGAGATTCAATCCCTGTCACTGAATGAGGATCAATCCGTGTCGCTGACTGAGATTCAATCCCTGTCACTGATTGAGATTCAATTCCTGTCACTGACTGAGATTCAATCCCTGTTAATGACTGAGATTCAATCCCTGTCACTGACTGAGGTTCAATCCCTGTCACTGACTGAGGTTCAATCCCTGTCACTGACTGAGGATCAATCCCTGTCACTGACTGAGGATCAATCCCTGTCACTGACTGAGATTCAATCCCTGTCACTGACTGCGGTTCAATCCCTGTCACTGACTGAGGTTCAATACCTGTCACAGACTGATATTCAATCCCTGTCACTGACTGAGGTTCAATACCTGTCACTGACTGATATTCAATCCCGGTCTCTGACTGAGGATCAATCCCTGTCACTGACTGAGGATCAATCCCTGTCACTGACTGAGGTTCAATCCCTGTCGCTGATTGAATCTCAATCTATGTCAATGACTGAGGGTCAATCCCTGTCACTGACTAAGAATCAATCCCTGTCACTGACAGAGGTTCAATCCCTGTCACTGACTGGAACTCAATCACTGTCACTGACTGAGATTCGATCCCTGTCACTGATTGAGATTCAATCCCGGTCTCTGACTGAGGATCAATCCCTGTCACTGACTGAGGATCAATCCCTGTCACTGACTGAGGTTCAATCCCTGTCGCTGATTGAATCTCAATCTATGTCAATGACTGAGGGTCAATCCCTGTCACTGACTAAGAATCAATCCCTGTCACTGACAGAGGTTCAATCCCTGTCACTGACTGGAACTCAATCACTGTCACTGACTGAGATTCGATCCCTGTCACTGATTGAGATTCAATCCCTGTCACTGACTGAGGGCCAATACCTGTCACTGACTGAGGTTCACTCCCTGTCACTGACTGAGGGTCAATCCCTGTCACTAACTGAATCTCAATCCCTGTCACTGACTGAGAATCAATCCCTGTCACTGACTGAGGTACAATCCCTGTCACTGACTGAGGAAGACTCGCTTTCACTGACTGAGATTCAATCCCTGTTACTGATTGAGAGTTAATCCCTGTCACGGAATGAAGCTCAACCCCGGTCACTGACTGAGATTCAATCCCTGCCACTGACTGAGATTCAATTCCTGTCACTGACTGAGATTCAATCCCTGTCACTGACTCAGCGTCAATCCCTGTCACTGATTGAGATTCAATCCCTGTCACTGACTGAGATTCAATCCCTGTCACTGACTGAGATTCAATCCCTGTCACTGACTGAGGAAGACTCGCTTTCACTGACTGAGATTCAATCCCTGTCACTGACTGAGGCACTATCCCTGTCACTGACTGATATTCAATCTCTGTCACTGACTGAGGGTCAATCCCTGTCACTGACTGTGATTCAATTCCTGTTACTGATTGAGATTCAATCCCTGTCACTGATTGAGAATCAATCCATGTCACTGACTGTGATTCAATCCCGGTCAGTGACTGAGGGTCATTCCCTGTCACTGACTGAGATTCAATCCCTGTTACTGATTGAGATTCAAACCCTGTCACTGATTGAGATTCAATCCCTGTCACTGACTGAGGGTCAATCCCTGTCACTGACTGAGGTTCACTCCCTGTCACTGACTGAGGGTCAATCCCTGTCACTTACTGAGGGTCAATCCCTGTCACTTACTGAATCTCAATCACTGTCACTTGCTGAGCGTCAATCCCTGTCACTGACTGAGGTTCAATCCCTGTCACTGACTGAGGTTCACTCCCTGTCACTGACTGAGGGTCAATCCCTGTCACTTACTGAATCTCAATCACTGTCACTTGCTGAGCGTCAATCCCTGTCACTGACTGAGAATCAATCCCTGTCAGTGACTGAGGTTCAATCACAGTCACGGACTGAGATACAATCCCTGTCACTGACTGAAACTCAATCACTGTCACTGACTGAGATTCAATCCCTGACACTGACTGAGGCACTATCCCTGTCAATGAGTGATATTCAATCCCTGTCACTGACTGAGGGTCAATCCCTGTCACTGACTGAGGGTCAATCCCTGTCACTGAACTGAGGTTCAATCCCTGTCACTGACTGAGATTCAATGCCTCTTACTGACTGAGATTCAATCCCTGTTACTGAATGAAGCTCAAACCCAGTCACTGATTGAGATTCAATCCCTGTCACTGATTGAGATTCAATCCATGTCACCTACTGAGAATCAATCCCTGTCACTGACTGAGATTCAATCCCTGTTACTGACTGAGAATAAATCCCTGTCACTGAATGAAGCTCAAGCCCTGTCACTTACTGAGATTCAATCCCTTTCACTGAATGAAGCTCAATCCCTGTCATTAATTGAGATTCAATCCCTGTCACTGACTGAGGTTCAATCCCTGTCACTGATTGAGATTCAATACCTGTCACTGATTGAGATTCAATACCTGTCACTGACTGAGATACAATCCCTGTCACTGACTGAGAATCAATCCCTGTCACTGACCGAGATTCAATCCCTGTCACTGACTGTGGTTCAATCCCTGTCACTGACTGAGATTTAATCCCTGTTACTGACTGAGATTCAATGCCTGTCACTGATTGAGAATCAACACCTGGCACTGACTGAGATTCAATCCCTGTCACTGAATCAGGTTCAATCCCTGTCATTGACTGAGATTCAATCCCTGTCACTGACTGAATATCAATCACTGTTACTGACTGGGGGTCAATTCCTGTCACCGACTGAGGTTCTATCCCTGTCACTGACTGAGGTTCAATCCCAGTCACGGACTGAATCTCAATCCCTGTCACTGACTGAGATTCAATCCCTGTCACTGATTGAGAATCAATCCCTGTCACTGACTGAGGTTCAATCCCTGTCACTGACTGAGATTCAATCCCTGTCACTGATTGAGATTCAAACACTGCCATTGACTGAGAATCAATCCCTGTCACTGACTGAGATTCAATCCCTGTCACAGACTGAGAGTCATACCCTGTCACTGATTGAGATTCAATACCTGTCACTGACTGAGGGTCAATCCCTATCACTGACTAAGATTCAATCCCTGTCACTGACTGAGTCTCTATCCCTGTCACTGACTGAGATTGAATCACTGTCACTGATTGAGATTCAAAACCAGTCACTGACTGAGATTCAATCCCTGTCCATGACTGAGAGTGAATCCCTGTCTCTGACTGAGGTTCAATCCCGGTCACTGACTGAGATTCAATCCCTGCCACTGACTGAGATTCAATTCCTGTCACTGACTGAGATTCAATCCCTGTCACTGACTCAGCGTCAATCCCTGTCACTGATTGAGATTCAATCCCTGTCACTGACTGAGATTCAATCCCTGTCACTGACTGAGATTCAATCCCTGTCACTGACTGAGGAAGACTCGCTTTCACTGACTGAGATTCAATCCCTGTTACTGATTGAGAGTTAATCCCTGTCACGGAATGAAGCTCAACCGCTGTCACTGACTGAGATTCAATCCCTGTCACTGACTGAGGCACTATCCCTGTCACTGACTGATATTCAATCTCTGTAACTGACTGAGGGTAAATCCCTGTCACTGACTGAGGGTCAATCCCTGTCACTGAACTGAGGTTCAATCCCTGTCACTGACTGAGATTCAATCACTGTCACTGACTGAGATTCAATCCCGGTCAGTGACTGAGGATCAATCCGTGTCACTGACTGAGATTCAATCCCTGTCACTGATTGAGATTCACTCCCTGTCAATGACTAAGATTCAATTCCTGTCACTTACTGAGGGTCAATCCCTGTCACTGACTGAAATTCAATCCCTGTCACTGACTGAGGGTCATTCTCTGTCACTGACTGAGGGTCATTCCCTGTCACTGACTGAGATTCAATCCCTGTTACTGATTGAGATTAAATCCCTGTCACTGATTGAGAATCAATCCATGTCACTGACTGTGATTCAATCCCTGTCACTGACTGAGGATCAATCCCTGTCACTGACTAAGAATCAATCCCTGTTACTGATTGAGATTCATACCCTGCCACTGATTGAGATTGAATACCTGTCACTGACTGAAACTCAATCCCTGTTACTGACTGAGGTTCAATCCCTGTCACTGACTGAAGATCAATCCCTGTCACTGACTGAGGTTCAATCCCTGTCACTGACTGAATCTCAATCACTGTCTCTGACTGAGGGTCAATCCCTGTCGCTGACTGAGAATCAATCCCTGTCAGTGACTGAGGTTCAATCCCAGTCACGGACTGAAGATCAATCCCTGTCACTGACTGAGTTTCAATCCCTGTCACTGACCGAGATTCAATCCCTGTCACTGACTGTGGTTCAATCCCTGTCACTGACTGAGATTTAATCCCTGTTACTGACTGAGATTCAATGCCTGTCACTGATTGAGAATCAACACCTGGCACTGACTGAGATTCAATCCCTGTCACTGAATCAGGTTCAATCCCTGTCATTGACTGAGATTCAATCCCTGTCACTGACTGAGATTCATTCCCTGGAACTGATTCAGATTCAATACCTGTCACTGTTTGAGATTCAATCCCTGTCACTGACTGTGGTTCAATCCCTGTCACTGACTGAAGATCAATCTCTGTCACTGACTGAGATTCAATCCCTGTCACTGACTGAGATTCATTCCCTGGAACTGATTCAGATTCAATACCTGTCACTGTTTGAGAATCAATCCCTGTCACTGACTGAGATTCAATCCCTGTCACTGACTGACATTCATTCCCTGGAACTGATTCAGATTCAATACCTGTCACTGTTTGAGATTCAATCCCTGTCACTGACTGAGGTTCAATCCCTGTCACTGACTGAAGATCAATCTCTGTCACTGACTGAGATTCAATCCCTGTCACTGACTGAATCTTAGTCACTTTCTCTGACTGAGGGTCAATCCCTGTCGCTGACTGAGATTCAATCCCTGTTAATGAGTGAGATTCAATCCCTGTCACTGACTGAGGTTCAATCCCTGTCACTGACTGAGGGACAATCCCTGTCACTGACTGAGGATCAATCCCTGTCACTGACTGAGGATCAATCTCTGTCACTGACTGAGATTCAATCCCTGTCACTGACTGAGATTCATTCCCTGGAACTGATTCAGATTCAATACCTGTCACTGTTTGAGAATCAATCCCTGTCACTGACTGAGATTCAATCCCTGTCACTGACTGACATTCATTCCCTGGAACTGATTCAGATTCAATACCTGTCACTGTTTGAGATTCAATCCCAGTCACGGACTGAGATTCAATCCCTGTCACTGGCTGAAACTCAGTCACTGTCACTGACTGAGATTCAATCCCTGTCACTGACTGATGGTCAATCCATGTCACTGACTGGGGTTCAATCCCTGTCACTGACTGAGGGTCAATCCCTGTCACTGACTGGGGTTCAATCCCTGTCACTGATTGAGGTTCAATCCCTGTCACTGACTGAGATTCAATCCCTGTCACTGACTGAGGGTCAAACCCTGTTACTGACTGAATCCCAATAACTGGCACTGACTGAGTGTAAATCCCTGTCGCTGATTGAGGTTCAATCCCTGTCACTGACTGAGATTCAATCACTGTCACTGACTGAGGTTCAATCCCTGTCACTGATTGAGATTCAATTCCTGTCCATGACTGATGGTCAATCCCTGTCACTGACTGAGGTTCAATTACTGTCACTGACGAAGATCAATCCCTGTCACTGACTGAGGCTCTATCCCTGTCACTGACTGAGATTGAATCCCTATCACTGACTGAGGTTCAATCCCTGTCACTGACTGAGATTCAATCCCTGTCACTGAATGAGGATCAATCCGTGTCGCTGACTGAGATTCAATCCCTGTCACTGATTGAGATTCAATTCCTGTCACTGACTGAGATTCAATCCCTGTTAATGACTGAGATTCAATCCCTGTCACTGACTGAGGTTCAATCCCTGTCACTGACTGAGGTTCAATCCCTGTCACTGACTGAGGATCAATCCCTGTCACTGACTGAGGATCAATCCCTGTCACTGACTGAGATTCAATCCCTGTCACTGACTGCGGTTCAATCCCTGTCACTGACTGAGGTTCAATACCTGTCACAGACTGATATTCAATCCCTGTCACTGACTGAGGTTCAATACCTGTCACTGACTGATATTCAATCCCGGTCTCTGACTGAGGATCAATCCCTGTCACTGACTGAGGATCAATCCCTGTCACTGACTGAGGTTCAATCCCTGTCGCTGATTGAATCTCAATCTATGTCAATGACTGAGGGTCAATCCCTGTCACTGACTAAGAATCAATCCCTGTCACTGACAGAGGTTCAATCCCTGTCACTGACTGGAACTCAATCACTGTCACTGACTGAGATTCGATCCCTGTCACTGATTGAGATTCAATCCCGGTCTCTGACTGAGGATCAATCCCTGTCACTGACTGAGGATCAATCCCTGTCACTGACTGAGGTTCAATCCCTGTCGCTGATTGAATCTCAATCTATGTCAATGACTGAGGGTCAATCCCTGTCACTGACTAAGAATCAATCCCTGTCACTGACAGAGGTTCAATCCCTGTCACTGACTGGAACTCAATCACTGTCACTGACTGAGATTCGATCCCTGTCACTGATTGAGATTCAATCCCTGTCACTGACTGAGGGCCAATACCTGTCACTGACTGAGGTTCACTCCCTGTCACTGACTGAGGGTCAATCCCTGTCACTAACTGAATCTCAATCCCTGTCACTGACTGAGAATCAATCCCTGTCACTGACTGAGGTACAATCCCTGTCACTGACTGAGGAAGACTCGCTTTCACTGACTGAGATTCAATCCCTGTTACTGATTGAGAGTTAATCCCTGTCACGGAATGAAGCTCAACCCCGGTCACTGACTGAGATTCAATCCCTGCCACTGACTGAGATTCAATTCCTGTCACTGACTGAGATTCAATCCCTGTCACTGACTCAGCGTCAATCCCTGTCACTGATTGAGATTCAATCCCTGTCACTGACTGAGATTCAATCCCTGTCACTGACTGAGATTCAATCCCTGTCACTGACTGAGGAAGACTCGCTTTCACTGACTGAGATTCAATCCCTGTCACTGACTGAGGCACTATCCCTGTCACTGACTGATATTCAATCTCTGTCACTGACTGAGGGTCAATCCCTGTCACTGACTGTGATTCAATTCCTGTTACTGATTGAGATTCAATCCCTGTCACTGATTGAGAATCAATCCATGTCACTGACTGTGATTCAATCCCGGTCAGTGACTGAGGGTCATTCCCTGTCACTGACTGAGATTCAAACCCTGTCACTGATTGAGATTCAATCCCTGTCACTGACTGAGGGTCAATCCCTGTCACTGACTGAGGTTCACTCCCTGTCACTGACTGAGGGTCAATCCCTGTCACTTACTGAGGGTCAATCCCTGTCACTTACTGAATCTCAATCACTGTCACTTGCTGAGCGTCAATCCCTGTCACTGACTGAGGTTCAATCCCTGTCACTGACTGAGGTTCACTCCCTGTCACTGACTGAGGGTCAATCCCTGTCACTTACTGAATCTCAATCACTGTCACTTGCTGAGCGTCAATCCCTGTCACTGACTGAGAATCAATCCCTGTCAGTGACTGAGGTTCAATCACAGTCACGGACTGAGATACAATCCCTGTCACTGACTGAAACTCAATCACTGTCACTGACTGAGATTCAATCCCTGACACTGACTGAGGCACTATCCCTGTCAATGAGTGATATTCAATCCCTGTCACTGACTGAGGGTCAATCCCTGTCACTGACTGAGGGTCAATCCCTGTCACTGAACTGAGGTTCAATCCCTGTCACTGACTGAGATTCAATGCCTCTTACTGACTGAGATTCAATCCCTGTTACTGAATGAAGCTCAAACCCAGTCACTGATTGAGATTCAATCCCTGTCACTGATTGAGATTCAATCCATGTCACCTACTGAGAATCAATCCCTGTCACTGACTGAGATTCAATCCCTGTTACTGACTGAGAATAAATCCCTGTCACTGAATGAAGCTCAAGCCCTGTCACTTACTGAGATTCAATCCCTTTCACTGAATGAAGCTCAATCCCTGTCATTAATTGAGATTCAATCCCTGTCACTGACTGAGGTTCAATCCCTGTCACTGATTGAGATTCAATACCTGTCACTGATTGAGATTCAATACCTGTCACTGACTGAGATACAATCCCTGTCACTGACTGAGAATCAATCCCTGTCACTGACCGAGATTCAATCCCTGTCACTGACTGTGGTTCAATCCCTGTCACTGACTGAGATTTAATCCCTGTTACTGACTGAGATTCAATGCCTGTCACTGATTGAGAATCAACACCTGGCACTGACTGAGATTCAATCCCTGTCACTGAATCAGGTTCAATCCCTGTCATTGACTGAGATTCAATCCCTGTCACTGACTGAATATCAATCACTGTTACTGACTGGGGGTCAATTCCTGTCACCGACTGAGGTTCTATCCCTGTCACTGACTGAGGTTCAATCCCAGTCACGGACTGAATCTCAATCCCTGTCACTGACTGAGATTCAATCCCTGTCACTGATTGAGAATCAATCCCTGTCACTGACTGAGGTTCAATCCCTGTCACTGACTGAGATTCAATCCCTGTCACTGATTGAGATTCAAACACTGCCATTGACTGAGAATCAATCCCTGTCACTGACTGAGATTCAATCCCTGTCACAGACTGAGAGTCATACCCTGTCACTGATTGAGATTCAATACCTGTCACTGACTGAGGGTCAATCCCTATCACTGACTAAGATTCAATCCCTGTCACTGACTGAGTCTCTATCCCTGTCACTGACTGAGATTGAATCAGTGTCACTGATTGAGATTCAAAACCAGTCACTGACTGAGATTCAATCCCTGTCCATGACTGAGAGTGAATCCCTGTCTCTGACTGAGGTTCAATCCCGGTCACTGACTGAGATTCAATCCCTGCCACTGACTGAGATTCAATTCCTGTCACTGACTGAGATTCAATCCCTGTCACTGACTCAGCGTCAATCCCTGTCACTGATTGAGATTCAATCCCTGTCACTGACTGAGATTCAATCCCTGTCACTGACTGAGATTCAATCCCTGTCACTGACTGAGGAAGACTCGCTTTCACTGACTGAGATTCAATCCCTGTTACTGATTGAGAGTTAATCCCTGTCACGGAATGAAGCTCAACCGCTGTCACTGACTGAGATTCAATCCCTGTCACTGACTGAGGCACTATCCCTGTCACTGACTGATATTCAATCTCTGTAACTGACTGAGGGTAAATCCCTGTCACTGACTGAGGGTCAATCCCTGTCACTGAACTGAGGTTCAATCCCTGTCACTGACTGAGATTCAATCACTGTCACTGACTGAGATTCAATCCCGGTCAGTGACTGAGGATCAATCCGTGTCACTGACTGAGATTCAATCCCTGTCACTGATTGAGATTCACTCCCTGTCAATGACTAAGATTCAATTCCTGTCACTTACTGAGGGTCAATCCCTGTCACTGACTGAAATTCAATCCCTGTCACTGACTGAGGGTCATTCCCTGTCACTGACTGAGGGTCATTCCCTGTCACTGACTGAGATTCAATCCCTGTTACTGATTGAGATTAAATCCCTGTCACTGATTGAGAATCAATCCATGTCACTGACTGTGATTCAATCCCTGTCACTGACTGAGGATCAATCCCTGTCACTGACTAAGAATCAATCCCTGTCACTGACAGAGGTTCAATCCCTGTCACTGACTGAAACTCAATCACTGTCTCTGACTGAAATTCAATCCCTGTCACTGACTGAGGGTCAATCCCTGTCACTGACTGAGAAACAATCCCTGTCATTGACTAAGTATCAATCCCTGTCACTGACTGAGATTCAATCCCTGTCACTGACTGAGGGTCATTCCCTGTCACTGACTGAGATTCAATCCCTGTTACTGATTGAGATTCAAACCCTGTCACTGATTGAGATTCAATCCCTGTCACTGACTGAGGGTCAATCCCTGTCACTGACTGAGGTTCACTCCCTGTCACTGACTGAGGGTCAATCCCTGTCACTTACTGAATCTCAATCACTGTCACTTGCTGAGCGTCAATCCCTGTCACTGACTGAGAATCAATCCCTGTCAGTGACTGAGGTTCAATCCCAGTCACGGACTGAGATACAATCCCTGTCACTGACTGAAACTCAATCACTGTCACTGACTGAGATTCAATCCCTGACACTGACTGAGGCACTATCCCTGTCAATGAGTGATATTCAATCCCTGTCACTGACTGAGGGTCAATCCCTGTCACTGACTAAGGGTCAATCCCTGTCACTGAACTGAGGTTCAATCCCTGTCACTGACTGAGATTCAATGCCTCTTACTGACTGAGATTCAATCCCTGTTACTGAATGAAGCTCATACCCTGTCACTGATTGAGATTCATTCCCTGTCACTGATTGAGATTCAATCCATGTCACCTACTGAGAATCAATCCCTGTCACTGACTGAGATTCAATCCCTGTTACTGACTGAGAATAAATCCCTGTCACTGAATGAAGCTCAAGCCCTGTCACTTACTGAGATTCAATCCCTTTCACTGAATGAAGCTCAATCCCTGTCATTAATTGAGATTCAATCCCTGTCACTGACTGAGGTTCAATCCCTGTCACTGATTGAGATTCATACCCTGCCACTGATTGAGATTGAATACCTGTCACTGACTGAAACTCAATCCCTGTTACTGACTGAGGTTCAATCCCTGTCACTGACTGAAGATCAATCCCTGTCACTGACTGAGGTTCAATCCCTGTCACTGACTGAATCTCAATCACTGTCTCTGACTGAGGGTCAATCCCTGTCGCTGACTGAGAATCAATCCCTGTCAGTGACTGAGGTTCAATCCCAGTCACGGACTGAAGATCAATCCCTGTCACTGACTGAGTTTCAATCCCTGTCACTGACCGAGATTCAATCCCTGTCACTGACTGTGGTTCAATCCCTGTCACTGACTGAGATTTAATCCCTGTTACTGACTGAGATTCAATGCCTGTCACTGATTGAGAATCAACACCTGGCACTGACTGAGATTCAATCCCTGTCACTGAATCAGGTTCAATCCCTGTCATTGACTGAGATTCAATCCCTGTCACTGACTGAATATCAATCACTGTTACCGACTGGGGGTCAATTCCTGTCACCGACTGAGGTTCTATCCCTGTCACTGACTGAGGTTCAATCCCAGTCACGGACTGAATCTCAATCCCTGTCACTGACTGAGATTCAATCCCTGTCACTGATTGAGAATCAATCCCTGTCACTGACTGAGGTTCAATCCCTGTCACTGACTGAGATTCAATCCCTGTCACTGATTGAGATTCAAACACTGCCATTGACTGAGAATCAATCCCTGTCACTGACTGAGATTCAATCCCTGTCACAGACTGAGAGTCATACCCTGTCACTGATTGAGATTCAATACCTGTCACTGACTGAGGGTCAATCCCTATCACTGACTAAGATTCAATCCCTGTCACTGACTGAGTCTCTATCCCTGTCACTGACTGAGATTGAATCAGTGTCACTGATTGAGATTCAAAACCAGTCACTGACTGAGATTCAATCCCTGTCCATGACTGAGAGCGAATCCCTGTCTCTGACTGAGGTTCAATCCCGGTCACTGACTGAGATTCAATCCCTGCCACTGACTGAGATTCAATTCCTGTCACTGACTTAGGGTCAATCCCTGTCACTGACTGAGAAACAATCCCTGTCATTGACTAAGTATGAATCCCTGTCACTGACTGAGATTCAATCCCTGTCACTGACTGAGGGTCATTCCCTGTCACTGACTGAGATTCAATCCCTGTCACTGACTGAGATTCAATCCATGTCACTGACTGAGATTCAATCCCTGTCTCTGATTGAGATTCAATCCCTGTCACTGACTGAGATTCAATCCCTGTCTTTGACTGAGATTCACTCCCTGTCACTAATGGAGGTTCAATCCCTGACACTGACTGAAGGTCAATCTCAGTCACTGACTGAGATTCAATCCCTATCTCTGACTGAGATTCAATCCCTGTCACTGACTGAGATTCAATCCCTGTCACAGACTCAGGATCAATCCGTGTCACTGACTGAGATTCAATCCGTGTCACTGATTGAATTTCAAATCCTGTCACTGACTGAGATTCAATCCATGTCACTGACTGAGGATCAATCCCTGTCTCAGACTGAGATTCCATCCCTGTCACTGACCGAGTTTCAATACCTGTCAGTGACTGAGATTCAATCCCTGTAACTGAATGAGGATCAATCCCTGTCTCTGAATGAGATTCAATCCCTGTCACTGACTGAGATTCAATCCCTGTCTCGGACTGAGATTCAATCCCTGTTACTGACTGAGGGTGAATCGCTGTCACTGACTGAGAATCAATCCCTGTCACTGACTGAGTTTTAATCCCTGTCACTGACTGAGATTCAACCCCTGTCATTGACTGAGAATCAATCCCTGTCACTGACCGAGATTCAATCCCTGTCACTGACTGTGGTTCAATCCCTGTCACTGACTGAGATTTAGTCCCTGTTACTGACTGAGATTCAATGCCTGTCACTGATTGAGAATCAACACCTGGCACTGACTGAGATTCAATCCCTGTCACTGAATCAGGTTCAATCCCTGTCATTGACTGAGATTCAATCCCTGTCACTGACTGAATTTCAATCACTGTTACTGACTGGGGGTCAATTCCTGTCACCGACTGAGGTTCTATCCCTGTCACTGACTGAGGTTCAATCCCAGTCACGGACTGAATCTCAATCCCTGTCACTGACTGAGATTCAATCCCTGTCACTGATTGAGAATCAATCCCTGTCACTGACTGAGGTTCAATCCCTGTCACTGACTGAGATTCAATCCCTGTCACTGATTGAGATTCAAACACTGCCATTGACTGAGAATCAATCCCTGTCACTGACTGAATCTCAATCCCTGTCACTTACTGAGATTCAATCCCTGTCACAGACTGAGAGTCATTCCCTGTCACTGATTGAGATTCAATACCTGTCACTGACTGAGGGTCAATCCCTATCACTGACTAAGATTCAATCCCTGTCACTGACTGAGTCTCTATCCCTGTCACTGACTGAGATTGAATCACTGTCACTGATTGAGATTCAAAACCAGTCACTGACTGAGATTCAATCCCTGTCCATGACTGAGAGTGAATCCCTGTCTCTGACTGAGGTTCAATCCCGGTCACTGACTGAGATTCAATCCCTGCCACTGACTGAGATTCAATTCCTGTCACTGACTGAGATTCAATCCCTGTCACTGACTCAGCGTCAATCCCTGTCACTGATTGAGATTCAATCCCGGTCACTGACTGAGATTCAATCCCTGTCATTGACTGAGATTCAATCCCTGTCACTGACTGAGGAAGACTCGCTTTCACTGACTGAGATTCAATCCCTGTCACTGACTGAGGCACTATCCCTGTCACTGACTGATATTCAATCTCTGTAACTGACTGAGGGTAAATCCCTGTCACTGACTGAGGGTCAATCCCTGTCACTGAACTGAGGTTCAATCCCTGTCACTGACTGAGATTCAATCACTGTCACTGACTGAGATTCAATCCCGGTCAGTGACTGAGGATCAATCCGTGTCACTGACTGAGATTCAATCCCTGTCACTGATTGAGATTCACTCCATGTCAATGACTAAGATTCAATTCCTGTCACTTACTGAGGGTCAATCCCTGTCACTGACTGAAATTCAATCCCTGTCACTGACTGAGGGTCAATCCCTGTCACTGACTGAGAAACAATCCCTGTCATTGACTAAGTATCAATCCCTGTCACTGACTGAGATTCAATCCCTGTCACTGACTGTGGGTCATTCCCTGTCACTGACTGAGATTCAATCCCTGTTACAGATTGAGATTCAATCCCTGTCACTGATTGAGAATCAATCCATGTCACTGACTGTGATTCAATCCCTGTCACTGACTGAGGTTCAATCCCTGTCACTGACTAAGAATCAATCCCTGTCACTGACAGAGGTTCAATCCCTGTCACTGACTGAAACTCAATCACTGTCTCTGACTGAAATTCAATCCCTGTCACTGACTGAGGGTCAATCCCTGTCACTGACTGAGAAACAATCCCTGTCATTGACTAAGTATCAATCCCTGTCACTGACTGAGATTCAATCCCTGTCACTGACTGAGGGTCATTCCCTGTCACTGACTGAGATTCAATCCCTGTTACTGATTGAGACTCAAACCCTGTCACTGATTGAGATTCAATCCCCGTCACTGACTGAGGGTCAATCCCTGTCACTGACTGAGGTTCACTCCCTGTCACTGACTGAGGGTCAATCCCTGTCACTTACTGAATCTCAATCACTGTCACTTGCTGAGCGTCAATCCCTGTCACTGACTGAGAATCAATCCCTGTCAGTGACTGAGGTTCAATCACAGTCACGGACTGAGATACAATCCCTGTCACTGACTGAAACTCAATCACTGTCACTGACTGAGATTCAATCCCTGACACTGACTGAGGCACTATCCCTGTCAATGAGTGATATTCAATCCCTGTCACTGACTGAGGGTCAATCCCTGTCACTGACTGAGGGTCAATCCCTGTCACTGAACTGAGGTTCAATCCCTGTCACTGACTGAGATTCAATGCCTCTTACTGACTGAGATTCAATCCCTGTTACTGAATGAAGCTCAAACCCTGTCACTGATTGAGATTCAATCCCTGTCACTGATTGAGATTCAATCCATGTCACCTACTGAGAATCAATCCCTGTCACTGACTGAGATTCAATCCCTGTTACTGACTGAGAATAAATCCCCGTCACTGAATGAAGCTCAAGCCCTGTCACTTACTGAGATTCAATCCCTTTCACTGAATGAAGCTCAATCCCTGTCATTAATTGAGATTCAATCCCTGTCACTGACTGAGGTTCAATCCCTGTCACTGATTGAGATTCAATACCTGTCACTGATTGAGAATCAATCCCTGTCACTGACTGAGATTCAATCCCTTTCACTGAATGAGATTCAATTCCTGTCACTAACTGAGATTCAGTCACTGTCACTGACTGAGATTCAATCCAAGTCACTGACGGAGGTTCAATCCCTGTCACTGACTGAGATTCAATCCCTGTTACTGACTGAGATTCAATCCCTGTCACTGAATGAAGCTCAAGCCCTGTCACTGACTGAGATTCAATCCTGTCACTGAAAGAAGCTCAATCCCTGTCATTAATTGAGATTCAATCCCTGTCACTGACTGAGGTTCAATCCCTGTTACTGACTGAGATTCAATCCCTCTTTCTAAATGAAGCTCCATACCTGTCACTGACTGAGATTCAATCCCTGTCACTGAATGAAGCTCAATCCATGTCATTGATTGAGTTCAATCCCCAGTCACTGACTGAGGTTCAATCCCTGTCACTGATTGAGATTCAATCCCTGTCACTGATTGAGAATCAATCCCTGTCACTGACTGAGATTCAATCCCTGTCACTGACTGAGATTCATTCCCTGGAACTGATTCAGATTCAATACCTGTCACTGTTTGAGATTCAATCCCTGTCACTGACTGAGGTTCAATCCCTGTCACTGACTGAGATTCAATCACTGTCACTGACTGAGGTTCAATCCCTGTCACTGATTGAGATTCAATTCCTGTCCATGACTGATGGTCAATCCCTGTCACTGACTGAGGTTCAATTACTGTCACTGACTAAGATCAATCCCTGTCACTGACTGAGGCTCTATCCCTGTCACTGACTGAGATTGAATCCCTATCACTGACTGAGGTTCAATCCCTGTCACTGACTGAGCTTCAATCCCTGTCACTGAATGAGGATCAATCCGTGTCGCTGACTGAGATTCAATCCCTGTCACTGATTGAGATTCAATTCCTGTCACTGACTGAGATTCAATCCCTGTTAATGACTGAGATTCAATCCCTGTCACTGACTGAGGTTCAATCCCTGTCACTGACTGAGGGACAATCCCTGTCACTGACTGAGGATCAATCCCTGTCACTGACTGAGGATCAATCTCTGTCACTGACTGAGATTCAATCCCTGTCACTGACTGAGATTCATTCCCTGGAACTGATTCAGATTCAATACCTGTCACTGTTTGAGAATCAATCCCTGTCACTGACTGAGATTCAATCCCTGTCACTGACTGAGATTCATTCCCTGGAACTGATTCAGATTCAATACCTGTCACTGTTTGAGATTCAATCCCTGTCACTGACTGAGGTTCAATCCCTGTCACTGACTGAAGATCAATCTCTGTCACTGACTGAGATTCAATCCCTGTCACTGACTGAATCTTAGTCACTTTCTCTGACTGAGAGTCAATCCCTGTCGCTGACTGAGAATCAATCCCTGTTAGTGACTGAGGTTCAATCCCAGTCACGGACTGAGATTCAATCCCTGTCACTGACTGAAACTCAGTCACTGTCACTGACTGAGATTCAATCCCTGTCACTGACTGAGGGTCAATCCATGTCACTGACTGGGGTTCAATCCCTGTCACTGACTGAGGGTCAATCCCTGTCACTGACTGGGGTTCAATCCCTGTCACTGATTGAGTTTCAATCCCTGTCACTGACTGAGATTCAATCCCTGTCACTGACTGAGGGTCAAACCCTGTTACTGACTGAATCCCAATAACTGGCACTGACTGAGTGTAAATCCCTGTCACTGATTGAGGTTCAATCCCTGTCACTGACTGAGATTCAATCACTGTCACTGACTGAGGTTCAATCCCTGTCACTGATTGAGATTCAATTCCTGTCCATGACTGATGGTCAATCCCTGTCACTGACTGAGGTTCAATTACTGTCACTGACAAAGATCAATCCCTGTCACTGACTGAGGCTCTATCCCTGTCACTGACTGAGATTGAATCCCTATCACTGACTGAGGTTCAATCCCTGTCACTGACTGAGATTCAATCCCTGTCACTGAATGAGGATCAATCCGTGTCGCTGACTGAGATTCAATCCCTGTCACTGATTGAGAATCAATTCCTGTCACTGACTGAGATTCAATCCCTGTTAATGACTGAGATTCAATCCCTGTCACTGACTGAGGTTCAATCCCTGTCACTGACTGAGGGTCAATCCCTGTCACTGACTGAGGATCAATCCCTGTCACTGACTGAGGATCAATCCCTGTCACTGACTGAGATTCAATCCCTGTCACTGACTGCGGTTCAATCCCTGTCACTGACTGAGGTTCAATACCTGTCACAGACTGATATTCAATCCCTGTCACTGACTGAGGTTCAATACCTGTCACTGACTGAGATTCAATCCATGTCACTGACTAAGGGTCAATCCCTGTCACTGACTGAGGATCAATCCCTGTCACTGACTGAGGTTCAATCCCTGTCGCTGATTGAATCTCAATCTATGTCAATGACTGAGGGTCAATCCGTGTCACTGACTAAGAATCAATCCCTGTCACTGACAGAGGTTCAATCCCTGTCACTGACTGGAACTCAATCACTGTCACTGACTGAGATTCGATCCCTGTCACTGATTGAGATTCAATCCCGGTCTCTGACTGAGGATCAATCCCTGTCACTGACTGAGGATCAATCCCTGTCACTGACTGAAGTTCAATCCCTGTCGCTGATTGAATCTCAATCTATGTCAATGACTGAGGGTCAATCCCTGTCACTGACTAAGAATCAATCCCTGTCACTGACAGAGGTTCAATCCCTGTCACTGACTGGAACTCAATCACTGTCACTGACTGAGATTCGATCCCTGTCACTGATTGAGATTCAATCCCTGTCACTGACTGAGGGCCAATACCTGTCACTGACTGAGGTTCACTCCCTGTCACTGACTGAGGGTCAATCCCTGTCACTTACTGAATCTCAATCCCTGTCACTGACTGAGAATCAATCCCTGTCACTGACTGAGGTACAATCCCTGTCACTGACTGAGGAAGACTCGCTTTCACTGACTGAGATTCAATCCCTGTTACTGATTGAGAGTTAATCCCTGTCACGGAATGAAGCTCAACCCCGGTCACTGACTGAGATTCAATCCCTGCCACTGACTGAGATTCAATTCCTGTCACTGACTGAGATTCAATCCCTGTCACTGCCTCAGCGTCAATCCCTGTCACTGATTGAGATTCAATCCCTGTCACTGACTGAGATTCAATCCCTGTCACTGACTGAGATTCAATCCCTGTCACTGACTGAGGAAGACTCGCTTTCACTGACTGAGATTCAATCCCTGTCACTGACTGAGGCACTATCCCTGTCACTGACTGATATTCAATCTCTGTCACTGACTGAGGGTCAATCCCTGTCACTGACTGAGATTCAATTCCTGTTACTGATTGAGATTCAATCCCTGTCACTGATTGAGAATCAATCCATGTCACTGACTGTGATTCAATCCCGGTCAGTGACTGAGGGTCATTCCCTGTCACTGACTGAGATTCAATCCCTGTCACTGATTGAGATTCAATCCCTGTCACTGACTGAGGGTCAATCCCTGTCACTGACTGAGGTTCACTCCCTGTCACTGACTGAGGGTCAATCCCTGTCACTTACTGAGGGTCAATCCCTGTCACTTACTGAATCTCAATCACTGTCACTTGCTGAGCGTCAATCCCTGTCACTGACTGAGGGTCAATCCCTGTCACTGACTGAGGTTCACTCCCTGTCACTGACTGAGGGTCAATCCCTGTCACTTACTGAATCTCAATCACTGTCACTTGCTGAGCGTCAATCCCTGTCACTGACTGAGAATCAATCCCTGTCAGTGACTGAGGTTCAATCACAGTCACGGACTGAGATACAATCCCTGTCACTGACTGAAACTCAATCACTGTCACTGACTGAGATTCAATCCCTGACACTGACTGAGGCACTATCCCTGTCAATGAGTGATATTCAATCCCTGTCACTGACTGAGGGTCAATCCCTGTCACTGACTGAGGGTCAATCCCTGTCACTGAACTGAGGTTCAATCCCTGTCACTGACTGAGATTCAATGCCTCTTACTGACTGAGATTCAATCCCTGTTACTGAATGAAGCTCACACCCAGTCACTGATTGAGATTCAATCCCTGTCACTGATTGAGATTCAATCCCTGTCACCTACTGAGGATCAATCCCTGTCACTGACTGAGATTCAATCCCTGTTACTGACTGAGAATAAATCCCTGTCACTGAATGAAGCTCAATCCCTGTCATTAATTGAGATTCAATCCCTGTCACTGACTGAGGTTCAATCCCTGTCTCTGATTGAGATTCAATACCTGTCACTGATTGAGAATCAATCCCTGTCACTGACTGAGGTTCAATCCCTGCCACTGACTGAAGATCAATCCCTGTCACTGACTGAGGTTCAATCCCTGTCACTGACTGTGATTCAATCCCTGTCACTGACTGAGGTTCAATCCCTGTCACTGACTAAGAATCAATCCCTGTCACTGACAGAGGTTCAATCCCTGTCACTGACTGAAACTCAATCACTGTCTCTGACTGAAATTCAATCCCTGTCACTGACTGAGGGTCAATCCCTGTCACTGACTGAGAAACAATCCCTGTCATTGACTAAGTATCAATCCCTGTCACTGACTGAGATTCAATCCCTGTCACTGACTGAGGGTCATTCCCTGTCACTGACTGAGATTCAATCCCTGTTACTGATTGAGATTCAAACCCTGTCACTGATTGAGATTCAATCCCTGTCACTGACTGAGGGTCAATCCCTGTCACTGACTGAGGTTCACTCCCTGTCACTGACTGAGGGTCAATCCCTGTCACTTACTGAGGGTCAATCCCTGTCACTTACTGAATCTCAATCACTGTCACTTGCTGAGCGTCAATCCCTGTCACTGACTGAGGGTCAATCCCTGTCACTGACTGAGGTTCACTCCCTGTAACTGACTGAGGGTCAATCCCTGTCACTTACTGAATCTCAATCACTGTCACTTGCTGAGCGTCAATCCCTGTCACTGACTGAGAATCAATCCCTGTCAGTGACTGAGGTTCAATCACAGTCACGGACTGAGATACAATCCCTGTCACTGACTGAAACTCAATCACTGTCACTGACTGAGATTAAATCCCTGACACTGACTGACGCACTATCCCTGTCAATGAGTGATATTCAATCCCTGTCACTGACTGAGGGTCAATCCCTGTCACTGACTGAGGGTCAATCCCGGTCACTGAACTGAGGTTCAATCCCTGTCACTGACTGAGATTCAATGCCTCTTACTGACTGAGATTCAATCCCTGTTACTGAATGAAGCTCACACCCAGTCACTGATTGAGATTCAATCCCTGTCACTGATTGAGATTCAATCCCTGTCACCTACTGAGGATCAATCCCTGTCACTGACTGAGATTCAATCCCTGTTACTGACTGAGAATAAATCCCTGTCACTGAATGAAGCTCAATCCCTGTCATTAATTGAGATTCAATCCCTGTCACTGACTGAGGTTCAATCCCTGTCACTGATTGAGATTCAATACCTGTCACTGATTGAGAATCAATCCCTGTCACTGACTGAGATTCATACCCTGCCACTGATTGAGATTGAATACCTGTCACTGACTGAAACTCAATCCCTGTTACTGACTGAGGTTCAATCCCTGCCACTGACTGAAGATCAATCCCTGTCACTGACTGAGGTTCAATCCCTGTCACTGACTGAATCTGAATCACTGTCTCTGACTGAGGGTCAATCCCTGTCGCTGACTGAGAATCAATCCCTGTCAGTGACTGAGGTTCAATCCCAGTCACGGACTGAAGATCAATCCCTGTCACTGACTGAGGTTCAATCCCTGTCACTGACTGAAACTCAATCACTGTCACTGACTGAGATTCAATCCCTGTCACTGACTGAGGGTAAATCCCTGTCACTGACTGAGATTCATACCCTGTCACTGACTGAGGGTCAATCCCTGTCACTGATTGAGGTTCAATCCCTGTCACTGACTGAGATTCAGTACCTGTCACAGACTGATATTCAATCCCTGTCACTGACTGAGGTTCAATCCATGTCACTGACTGATGTTCAATCCCTGTCACTGACTGAGGATCAATCCCTGTCACTGACTGTGATTCAATCACTGTCACTGACTGAGATTCAATCCCTGTCACTGACAGAGATTCAATCACTGTCACTGACTGCGGTTCAATCCCTGTCACTGAATGAGATTCAATCCCTGTCACTGACTGAGGGTCAATCCCTGTCACTGACTGAGAGTCAAACCCTGTCACAGACAGTGGTTCAATCCCTGTCACTGACTGAGATTCAATCCCTTTCACTGAATGAGATTCAATTCCTGTCACTAACTGAGATTCAGTCCCTGTCACTGACTGAGATTCAATCCAAGTCACTGACGGAGGTTCAATCCCTGTCACTGACTGAGATTCAATCCCTGTCACTGACTGAGATTCAATCCTGTCACTGACTGAAGCTCAATCCGTGTCATTAATTGAGATTCAATCCCTGTCATTGACTGAGGTTCAATCCCTGTTACTGACTGAGATTCAATCCCTCTTTCTAAATGAATCTCCATACCTGTCACTGACTGAGATTCAATCCCTGTCACTGAATGAAGCTCAATCCATGTCATTGATTGAGTTCAATCCCTGTCACTGACTGAGGTTCAATCCCTGTCACTGATTGAGATTCAATCCCTGTCACTGATTGAGAATCAATCCCTGTCACTGACTGAGATTCAATCCCTGTCACTGACTGAGGTTCAATACCTGTCACTGACTGAGATTCATTCCCTGGAACTGATTCAGATTCAATACCTGTCACTGTTTGAGATTCAATCCCTGTCACTGACTGAGGTTTAATCCCTGTCACTGACTGAGGATCAATCCCTGTCACTGACTGAGATTCAATCCCTGTCACTGACTGCGGTTCAATCCCTGTCACTGACTGAGGTTCAATACCTGTCACAGACTGATATTCAATCCCTCTCACTGACTGAGGTTCAATACCTGTCACTGACTGATATTCAATCCCGGTCTCTGACTGAGGATCAATCCCTGTCACTGACTGAGGATCAATCCCTGTCACTGACTGAGGTTCAATCCCTGTCGCTGATTGAATCTCAATCTATGTCAATGACTGAGGGTCAATCCCTGTCACTGACTAAGAATCAATCACTGTCACTGACTGAGGTTCAATCCCTCTCACTGATTGAGATTCAATCCCTGTCACTGATTGAAATTCAATCCCTGTCACTGACTGAGGGACAATCCCTGTCACTGACTGTGATTCAATCCCTGTCACTGACTGAGATTCAATCCCTGTCACTGACTGAGATTCAATCGCAGTCCCTGACTCATGGTCAATCACTGTCACTGACTGAGATTCAATCCCTGTTACTGACTGAGATTCAATCACTGTTACTGACTGAGATTCAATCCCTGTCACTGAATGAAGCTCAAGCCCTGTCACTGACTGAGATTCAATCCCTGTCACTGAATGAAGCTCAATCCCTGTCATTAATTGAGATTCAATCCCTGTCACTGACTGAGGTTCAATCCCTGTCACTGACTGAGATTCAATCCCTGTCACTGAATGAAGCTCAATCCCTGTCATTAATTGAGATTCAATCCCTGTCACTGACTGAGGGTCATTCCCTGTCACTGACTGGGGTTCAATCCCTGTCACTGACTGAGATTCAATCACTGTCACTGACTGAGGTCCAATCCCTGTCACTGACTGAGATTCAATCGCAGTCCCTGACTGATGGTAAATCACTGTCACTGACTGAAATTGAATCCCTGTCACTGACTGAGGGTCAATCCCTGTCACTGACTGAATCTCAATAACTGGCACTGACTGAGGGTCAATCCCTGTCACTGACTGAGATTCAATCCCTCTACCTGACTGATGGTCAATCACTGTCACTGATTGAGGTTCAATCCCTGTCACTGACTGAGGATCAATCCCTGTCACTGACTGAGATTCAATCCCTGTCACTGACTGAGGTTCAATCCCTGTCATTAACTGAGATTCAATTCCTGTCACTGACTGAGATTCAATACCTGTCAATGACTGAGATTCAATCCCTGTCACTTACTGAGGGTCAGTCCCTGTCACTGACTGAAATTCAATCCCTGTCACTGACTGAGGGTCAATCCCTGTCACTGACTGAGATTCAATCCCTGTCATTGACTGAGTATCAATCCCTGTCACTGAATGAGATTCAATCCCTGTCACTGACTGAGGATCACTCCCTGTCTCTGACTGAGATTCAATCCCTTTTACTGACTGAGATTCAATCCCTGTCACTGAATGAATTTCAATCCCTGTCACTGACTGAGATTTAATCCCTGTCACTGAATAAAGCTTAATTTCTGTCACTAATTGAGATTGAATTCCTGTCACTGACTGAGGTTCAATCCCAATCACTGATTGAGATTCAATCCCTGTCACTGATTGAGAATCAATCCCTGTCACTGACTGTGATTCAATCCCTGTCACGGACTGAGATTCAATCCCTGTCACTGACTGAGGTTCAATCCATGTCACTGACTGAGGGTCAATCCCTGTCACTGACTGAGGATCAATCCCTATCACTGACTGAGCTTCAATCACTGTCGCTGATTGAATCTCAATCTATGTCAATGACTGAGGGTCAATCCCTGTCACTGACTGAGAATCAATCCCTGTCACTGACTGAGATTCAATCCCTGTCACTGACTGAGGGTCAATCCCTGTCATTGACTGAGGTTCACTCCCTGTCACTGACTGAGGGTCAATCCCTGTCAGTGACTGAGGTTCAATCCCAGTCAAGGACTGAGATTCAATCCCTGTCACTGACTGAAACTCAATCACTGTCACTGACTGAGGTTCAATCCCCGTCACTGACTGAGGATCAATCCCCGTCACTGACTGAGGTTCAATCTCTGTCACTGACTGTGAATCAATCTCTGTCACTGATTGAGATTCAATTCCAGTCACTGACTGAGATAGAATCCCTGTCACTGACTGAGGGTCAATCCCTGTCACTGACTGAGAGTCAATCCCTGTCACTGATTGAGATTCAATTCCAGTCACTGACTGAGATAGAATCCCTGTCACAGACTGAGGTTCAATCCCTGTCACTGACTGAGATTCAATCCCTGTCACTGACTGAGATTCAATTCCTGAAACCAACTGAGATTCAGTCCCTGTCACTGATGAGATTCAATCCCTGTCACTGACTGAGGGTCAATCCCTGTCACTGATTTAGATTCAATTCATTTCACTGACTGAGATTCAATTCCTGTCGCTGACTGAGATTCAATCCATGTGACTGACTGAGGGTCAATCCCTGTCACTGACTGAGATTCAAACCCTGTCACTGACTGAGGGTCAATCCCTGTCACTTACTGAGATTCAATTCCTGTCACCGTCTGAGATTCAATCCCTGTCACTGACTGAGTCTCTATCCCTGTCACTGATTGAGATTCAAAACCTGTCACTGACTGAGATTCAATCCCTGTCACTGATTGAGATTCAATCCCTGTCACTAACTGAGAGTCAACACCTGTCACAGACTGAGTGCCAATTACAGTCACTGATTGAGATTCAATCCCGATCACTGACGGAGGTTCAATCCCGGTCACTGACTGAGATTCAATCCCTGTCACTGTCTGAGATTCAATTCCTGTCACTGACTGAGATCCATTCCATGTCACCGACTGTGATTCAATCCCTGTCACTGACTGAGATTCAATCCCTGTCACTGACTGAGGATCACTCGCTGTCACTGACTGAGATTCAATGCCTGATACTGATTGAGATACAATCCCTGTCACTGAATGAAGCTCAACCTCTGTCACTGACTGAGATTCAATCCCTGTCACTGACTGAGGCACTATCCCTGTCACTGACTGATATTCAATCCCTGTCACTGACTGAGGGTCAATCCCTGTCACTGACTGAGAGTCAATCCCTGTCACTGTCTGAGATTCAATTCCTGTCACTGACTGAGATCCATTCCATGTCACCGACTGAGGTTCAATCCCTGTCACTGATTGAGATTCAATCCCTGTCACTGACTGAGGATCACTCGCTGTCACTGACTGAGATTCAATGCCTGATACTGACTGAGATACAATCCCTGTCACTGAATGAAGCTCAACCTCTGTCACTGACTGAATCTCAATCACTGTCACTGACTGAGGGTCATTCCCTGTCGCTGATTGAGAATCAATCCACGTCAGTGACTAAGGTTCAATCTCAGTCACGGACTGAAATTCAATCCCTGTCACTGACTAAAACTCAATCACTGTCACTGACTGAGGGTCATTCACTGTCACTGACTGAATCTCAATAACTGGCACTGACTGAGGGTCATTCCCTGTCACTGACTGAGGGTCAATCCATGTCAATAACTGAGGGTCAATCCCTGTCACTGACTGAGGATCAATCCCTGTCACTGACTGAGGTTCAATCCCTGTCACTGAATGAATCTCAATCACTGTCACTGACTGAGGGTCAATCCCTGTCGCTGACTGAGAATCAATCACTGTCACTGACTGAGATTCGCTCCCTGTCACTGATTGAGATTCTATCCCTGTCACTGACTGAGGGTTAATCCCTGTCAATGACTGAATCTCAATCCCTGTCACTGTTTGAATCTCAATCCCTGTTACTGACTGAGAATCAATCCCTGTCAGTGACTGAGGTTCAACCCCAGTCACGGACTGAGATTCAATCCCTGTCACTGACGGAAACTCAATCCCTGTCACAGATTGAGATTCAATCCCTGTCACTGACTGAGGTTCAATCCCTGTCACTGACTGAGATTCAATCACTGACACTGAATGATGATCAATCCCTGTCATTAATTGAGATTCAATCCCTGTCGCTGACTGAGAATCAATCCATGTCACTGACTGAAGATCAATCACTGTCATTGACTGAGGGTCAATCCCTGTCACTGACTGAATCTCATGAACTGGCAATGACTGAGGGTCATTCCCTGTCACTGACTGGGGTGCAATCCCTGTCACTGATTGAGGATCAATCCCTGTCACTGACTGAGATTCAATCACTGTCACTGACTGAGGTTCTATCCTTGTCTCAGATTGAGATTCAATCCCTGTCACTGACTGAAATTCAATCCCTGTCACTGACTGAGATTCAATCACTGTCACTGACTGAGATTCAATCCCTGTCACTGACTGAGATTCAATCCCTGTCACTGAATGAGATTAAATCCCTGTCACTGACTGAGGATCACTCCCTGTCTCTGACTGAGATTCAATCCCTGTCACTGACTGAGATTTTATCCCTGTCACTGACTGAGATTCAATCCCTGTCACTGATTGAGATTCAATCCCTGTCACTGATTGAGAATCAATCCCTGTCACTGACTGTGATTCAATCCCTGTCACTGACTGAGATTCAATCCCTGTCACTGATTGAGATTCAATCCCTGTCACTGACTGAGGTTCAATCCCTGTCACTGACTGTGATTCAATCCCTGTCACTGACTGAGATTCAATCCCTGTCACTGATTGAGATTCAATCCCTGTCACTGACTGAGGTTCAATCCCTGTCACTGACTGAGATTCAATCCCTGTCACTGATTGAGATTCAATCCCTGTCACTGACTGAGGTTCAATCCCTGTCACTGACTGAGGTTCAATCCCTGTCACAGACTGATATTCAATCCCTGTCGCTGATTGAATCTCAATCTATGTCAATGACTGAGGGTCAATCACTGTCACTGACTAAGAATCAATCCCTGTCACTGACTGAGATTCAATCCCTGTCACTGACTGAGGGTCAATCCCTGTCATTGACTGAGGTTCACTCCCTGTCACTGAATGAGGGTCAATCCCTGTCACTTACTGAATCTCAAACACTGTCACTGGCTAAGCGTCAATCCCTCTCACTGACTGAAACTCAATCACTATCAATGACTAAGATTCAATCCCTGTCACTGATTGAAATTCAATCCCTGTCACAGACTGAGATTCAATCCCTGTCACTGACTGAGATTCAATTCCTGACACTAACTGAGATTCAGTCCCTGTCACTGACTGAGATTCAATCCCTGTCACTGACTGAGGGTCAATCCCTATCACTGACTGAGATTCAATTCCTGTCACTGACTGAGATTCAATTCCTGTCGCTGACTGAGATTCAATCCATGTCACTGACTAAGATTCAATTCCTGTCACAGACTGAGATTCAATCCCTCTCACTAACTGTGGGCCAATCCCTATCACTGACTGAGATTCAATCCCTGTCACTGACTGAGATTGAATCACTGTAACTGATTCAGATTCAAAACCTGTCACTGACTGAGATTCAATCCCTGTCACTGACTGAGGGTCAATCCCTGTCATTGACTGAGATTCAATCCCTGTCACTGACTGAGATTCAATTCCTGTCACTGACTGAGATCCATTCCATGTCAACGACTGAGGTTCAATCCCTGTCACTGATTGAGATTCATTCCTTGTCACTGACTGAGGCACTATCCCTGTCACTGACTGATATTCAATCCCTGTCACTGACTGAGGGTCAATCCCCGTCACTAACTGAGAGTCAATACCTGTCACTGAACTAAGGTTCAATCCCTGTCACTGAATGAAGCTCAACCCCTGTCACTGACTGAGATTCAATCCCTGTCACTGACTGTGGCACTATCCCTGTCACTGACTGACGTTCAATCCCTGTCACTGACTGAGGGTCAATCCCCGTCACTGACTGAGTGTCAATACCCGTCACTGAACTGAGGTTCAATCCCTGTCACTGACTGCGATTCAATCCCTGTTACTGACTGAGATTGAATCCCTGTCACTGAATGAAGCTCAATCCCTGTCACTGATTGAGATCCAATACCTGTCACTGACTGAGATTCAATCCTTGTCACTGACTGAGGGTCAATCCCTGTCACTGACTGAGATTCAATCCCTGTTACTGACTGAGATTCAATCCATGTCACTGAATGAAGCTCAAGCCCTGTCACTGACTGAGAATCAATCCCTGTCACTGAATGATGATCAATCCCTGTCATTAATTGAGATTCAATCCCTGTCGCTGACTGAGAATCAATCCATGTCACTGACTGAAGATCAATCCCTGTCATTGACTGAGGGTCAATCCCTGTCACTGACTGAATCTCATAAACTGGCAATGACTGAGGGTCATTCCCTGTCACTGACTGAGGTTCAATCCCTGTCACTGACTGAGATTCAATCCCTGTCACAGACTGATATTCAATCCCTGTCGCTGATTGAATCTCAATCTATGTCAATGACTGAGGGTCAATCACTGTCACTGACTAAGAATCAATCCCTGTCACTGACTGAGATTCAATCCCTGTCACTGACTGAGGGTCAATCCCTGTCATTGACTGAGGTTCACTCCCTGTCACTGAATGAGGGTCAATCCCTGTCACTTACTGAATCTCAAACACTGTCACTGGCTAAGCGTCAATCCCTCTCACTGACTGAAACTCAATCACTATCAATGACTAAGATTCAATCCCTGTCACTGATTGAAATTCAATCCCTGTCACAGACTGAGATTCAATCCCTGTCACTGACTGAGATTCAATTCCTGACACTAACTGAGATTCAGTCCCTGTAACTGACTGAGATTCAATCCCTGTCACTGACTGAGGGTCAATCCCTATCACTGACTGAGATTCAATTCCTGTCACTGACTGAGATTCAATTCCTGTCGCTGACTGAGATTCAATCCATGTCACTGACTAAGATTCAATTCCTGTCACAGACTGAGATTCAATCCCTCTCACTAACTGTGGGCCAATCCCTATCACTGACTGAGATTCAATCCCTGTCACTGACTGAGATTGAATCACTGTAACTGATTCAGATTCAAAACCTGTCACTGACTGAGATTCAATCCCTGTCACTGACTGAGGGTCAATCCCTGTCATTGACTGAGATTCAATCCCTGTCACTGACTGAGATTCAATTCCTGTCACTGACTGAGATCCATTCCATGTCAACGACTGAGGTTCAATCCCTGTCACTGATTGAGATTCATTCCTTGTCACTGACTGAGGCACTATCCCTGTCACTGACTGATATTCAATCCCTGTCACTGACTGAGGGTCAATCCCCGTCACTAACTGAGAGTCAATACCTGTCACTGAACTAAGGTTCAATCCCTGTCACTGAATGAAGCTCAACCCCTGTCACTGACTGAGATTCAATCCCTGTCACTGACTGTGGCACTATCCCTGTCACTGACTGATGTTCAATCCCTGTCACTGACTGAGGGTCAATCCCCGTCACTGACTGAGTGTCAATACCCGTCACTGAACTGAGGTTCAATCCCTGTCACTGACTGCGATTCAATCCCTGTTACTGACTGAGATTGAATCCCTGTCACTGAATGAAGCTCAATCCCTGTCACTGATTGAGATCCAATACCTGTCACTGACTGAGATTCAATCCTTGTCACTGACTGAGGGTCAATCCCTGTCACTGACTGAGATTCAATCCCTGTTACTGACTGAGATTCAATCCATGTCACTAAATGAAGCTCAAGCCCTGTCACTGACTGAGAATCAATCCCTGTCACTGAATGATGATCAATCCCTGTCATTAATTGAGATTCAATCCCTGTCGCTGACTGAGAATCAATCCATGTCACTGACTGAAGATCAATCCCTGTCATTGACTGAGGGTCAATCCCTGTCACTGACTGAATCTCATAAACTGGCAATGACTGAGGGTCATTCCCTGTCACTGACTGGGGTTCAATCCATGTCACTGATTGAGGAACAATCCCTGTCACTGACTGAGATTCAATCACTGTCACTGACTGAGGTTCAATCCCTGTCACTGACTGAGATTCAATCCCAGTCCCTGACTCATGGTCATTTCCCTGTCAATGACTGAGATTCAATCACTGTCACGGACTGAGATCAATCCCTGTCACTGACTGAGGTTCTATCCCTGTCACTGACTGAGATTGAATCCCTGTCACTGACTGAATTTCAATCCCTGTCACTGACTGAGGGTCAATCCCTGTCAATAACTGAGGGTCAATCCCATTCAATGACTGAGGATCAACCCCTGTCACTGACTGAATCTGAATCACTGTCACTGACTGAGGATCAATCCCTGTCACTTATTGAGATTTAATCCCTGTCACTGACTGAGGGTCAATCCCTGTCACTGACTGAGATTCAATCCCTGTCACTGACTAAATCTCAATCACCGTCACTGACTGAGATTCGCTCCCTGTCACTGATTGAGATTCAATCCCTGTCACTGATTGAGAATCAATCCCTGTCACTGACTGTGATTCAATCCCTGTCACTGACTGAGATTCAATCCCTGTCACTGATTGAGATTCAATCCCAGTCACTGACTGAGGATCAATCCCTGTCACTGACTGTGATTCAATCCCTGTCACTGATTGAGATTCAATCCCTGTCACTGATTGAGATTCAATCCCTGTCACTGACTGAGGTTCAATCCCTGTCACTGACTGAGATTCAATCCCTGTCACAGACTGATATTCAATCCCTGTCACTGACTGTGGTTCAATCCATGTCACTGACTGAGGGTCAATCCCGGTCACTGACTGAGGATCAATCCCTGTCACTGACTGAGGTTCAATCCCTGTCGCTGATTGAATCTCAATCTATGTCAATGACTGAGGGTCAATACCTGTCACTGACTAAGAATCAATCCCTGTCACTGACTGAGATTCAATCCCTGTCACTGACTAAGAATCAATCCCTGTCACTGACTGAGATTCAATCCCTGTCACTGACTGAGCGTCAATCCCTGTCACTGACTGAGAATCAATCCCTGTCAGTGACTGAGGTTCAATCCCAGTCATGGACTGAGATTCAATCCCTCTCACTGACTGAAACTCAATCACTGTCAATGACTAAGATTCAATCCCTGACACTGATTGAAATTCAATGCCTGTCACTAACTGAGGTTCAATCCCTGTCACTGACTGAGGATCAATCCCTGTCACTGACTGAGATTCAATTCCAGTCATTGACTGAGATACAATCACTGTCACTGACGGAGGGTCAATCCCTGTCACTGACTAGGAGTCAATCCCTGTCACAGACTGAGATTCAATCCCTGTCACTGACTGAGATTCAATTCCTGACACTAATTGAGATTCAATCCCTGTCACTGACTGAGGGTCAACCCCGTCATGGACTGAGAGTCAATACCTGTCACTGAACTGAGGTTCAATCCCTGTCACTGAATGAAGCTCAACCCCTGCCACTGACTGAGATTCAATCCCTGTCACTGACTGATATTCAATCCCTGTCACTGACTGAGGGTCAATCCCCGTCACTGACTGAGAGTCAATACCTGTCACTGAACTGAGGTTCAATCCCTGTCACTGACTGAGATTCAATCCCTGTTACTGACTGAGATTGAATTCCTGTCACTGAATGAAGCTCAATCCCTGTCACTGATTGAGATCCAATACCTGTCACTGACTGAGATTCAATCCTTGTCACTGACTGAGGGTCAATCCCTGTCACTGACTGAGATTCAATCCCTGTTACTGACTGAGATTCAATCCATGTCACTGAATGAAGCTCAAGCCCTGTCACTGACTGAGAATCAATCCCTGTCACTGAATGATGATCAATCCCTGTCATTAATTGAGATTCAATCCCTGTCGCTGACTGAGAATCAATCCATGTCACTGACTGAAGATCAATCCCTGTCATTGACTGAGGGTCAATCCCTGTCACTGACTGAATCTCATAAACTGGCAATGACTGAGGGTCATTCCCTGTCACTGACTGGGGTTCAATCCCTGTCACTGATTGAGGATCAATCCCTGTCACTGACTGAGATTCAATCACTGTCACTGACTGAGGTTCAATCCCTGTCACAGATTGAAATTCAATCCCTGTCACTGACTGAGGTTCAATCCCTGTCACTGACTGAGATTCAATCACTGTTACTGACTGAGATTCAATCCCTGTCACTGGCTGAGATTCAATCCCAGTCACTGAATGAGATTCAATCCCTGTCACTGACTGAGGATCACTCCCTGTCTCTGACTGAGGATCACTCCCTGTCTCTGACTGAGATTCAATCCCTGTTACTGACTGAGATTCAATTCCTGTCACAGACTGAGATTCAATCCCTGTCACTAACTGTGGGCCAATCCCCATCACTGACTGAGATTCAATCCCTGTCACTGACTGAGATTGAATCACTGTAACTGATTCAGATTCAAAACCTGTCACTGACTGAGATTCTATCCTTGTCACTGACTGAGGGTCAATCCCTGTCACTGACTGAGATTCAATCCCTGTCACTGACTGAGATTCAATTCCTGTCACTGACTGAGATCCATTCCATGACAACGACTGAGGTTCAATCCCTGTCACTGATTGAGATTCATTCCTTGTCACTGACTGAGGCACTATCCCTGTCACTGACTGATATTCAATCCCTGTCACTGACTGAGGGTCAATCCCCGTCACTGACTGAGAGTCAATACCTGTCACTGAACTGAGGTTCAATCCCTGTCACTGAATGAAGTTCAACCCCTGTTACTGACTGAGATTGAATCCCTGTCACTGAATGAAGCTCAATCCCTGTCACTGATTGAGATCCAATACCTGTCACTGACTGAGATTCAATCCTTGTCACTGACTGAGGGTCAATCCCTGTCACTGACTGAGATTCAATCCCTGTTACTGACTGAGATTCAATCCATGTCACTGAATGAAGCTCAAGCCCTGTCACTGACTGAGAATCAATCCCTGTCACTGAATGATGATCAAAACCCTGTCATTAATTGAGATTCAATCCCTGTCGCTGACTGAGAATCAATCCATGTCACTGACTGAAGATCAATCCCTGTCATTGACTGAGTGTCAATCCCTGTCACTGACTGAATCTCATAAACTGGCAATGACTGAGGGTCATTCCCTGTCACTGACCGGGGTTCAATCCATGTCACTGATTGAGGAACAATCCCTGTCACTGACTGAGATTCAATCACTGTCACTGACTGAGGTTCAATCGCTGTCATTGACTGAGATTCAATCCCAGTCCCTGACTCATGGTCATTTCCCTGTCAATGACTGAGATTCAATCACTGTCACTGACTGAGATCAATCCCTGTCACTGTCTGAGATTCAATTCCTGTCACTGACTGAGATCCATTCCATGTCACTGACTGAGGTTCAATCCCTGTCACTGATTGAGATTCAATGCCTGATACTGACTGAGATACAATCCCTGTCACTGAATGAAGCTCAACCTCTGTCACTGACTGAGATTCAATCCCTGTCACTGACTGAGGCACTATCCCTGTCACTGACTGATATTCAATCCCTGTCACTGACTGAGGGTCCATCCCTGTCTCTGACTGAGAGTCAATCCCTGTCACTGTCTGAGATTCAATTCCTGTCACTGACTGAGATCCATTCCATGTCACCGACTGAGGTTCAATCCCTGTCACTGATTGAGATTCAATCCCTGTCACTGACTGAGGATCACTCGCTGTCACTGACTGAGATTCAATGCCTGATACTGACTGAGATACAAACCCTGTCACTGAATGAAGCTCAACCTCTGTCACTGACTGAATCTCAATCCCTGTCACTGACTGAGGCACTATCCCTGTCACTGACTGATATTCAATCCCTGTCACTGACTGAGGGTCAGTCCCTGTCACTGACTGAGAGTCAATCCCTGTCAATGAACTGAGGTTCAATCCCTGTCACTGACTGAGATTCAATCCCTGTTACTGACTGAGATTCAATCCCTGTCACTGAATGAAGCTCAAGCCCTGTCACTGACTGAGATTCAATCCCTGTCACTGACTGAGATACAATCACTGTCACTGACTGAGGTTCGATCCCTGTCACTGATTGAGATTCAATACCTGACACTGATTGAGAATCAATCCATGTCACTGACCGAGATTCAATCCCTGTCACTGACTGAGATTCATACCCTGTCACTGATTGAGATTCAATACCTGTCACTGACTGAGATTCAATCCCTGTCACTGACTGAGGTTCAATCCCTGTCACTGACTGAAGAACAATCCCTGTCGCTGACTGAGGTTCAATCCCTGTCACTGACTGAATCTCAATCACTGTCACTGACTGAGGGTCATTCCCTGCCGCTGATTGAGAATCAATCCACGTCAGTGACTGAGGTTCAATCTCAGTCACGGAATGAAATTCAATCCCTGTCACTGACTGAAACTCAATCACTGTCACTGACTGAGATTCAATCCCTGTCACTGACTGAGGGTCATTCACTGTCACTGCCTGAATCTCAATAACTGGCACTGACTGAGGGTCATTCCCTGTCACTGACTGAGGGTCAATCCATGTCAAGAACTGAGGGTCAATCCCTGTCACTGACTGAGGATCAATCCCTGTCACTGACTGAGGTTCAATCCCTGTCACTGACTGAATCTCAATCACTGTCACTGACTGAGGGTCAATCCCTGTCGCTGACTGAGAATCAATCACTGTCACTGACTGAGATTCGCTCCCTGTCACTGATTGAGATTCTATCCCTGTCACTGACTGAGGGTCAATCCCTGTCACTGACTGAATCTCAATCCCTGTCACTGTTTGAATCTCAATCCCTGTTACTGACTGAGAATCAATCCCTGTCAGTGACTGAGGTTCAATCCCTGTCACTGACGGAAACTCAGTCACTGTCACTGACTGAGATTCAATCCCTGTCACAGATTGAGATTCAATCCCTGTCACTGACTGAGGTTCAATCCCTGTCACTGAATGATGATCAATCCCTGTCATTAAGTGAGATTCAATCCCTGTCGCTGACTGAGAATCAATCCATGTCACTGACTGAAGATCAATCACTGTCATTGACTGACGGTCAATCCCTGTCACTGACTGAATCTCATGAACTGGCAATGACTGAGGGTATTTCCCTGTCACTGACTGGGGTTCAATCCCTGTCACTGATTGAGGATCAATCCCTGTCACTGACTGAGATTCAATCACTGTCACTGACTGAGGTTCAATCCCTGTCACAGATTGAGATTCAATCCCTGTCACTGACTGAGATTCAATCACTGTCACTGACTGAGATTCAATCCCTGTCACTGACTGAGATTCAATCCCTGTTACTGACTGAGATTCAATCCCTGTCACTGAATGAATTTCAATCCCTGTCACTGACTGAGATTTTATCCCTGTCACTGACTGAGATTCAATCCCTATCACTGATTGAGATTCAATCCCTGTCACTGATTGAGAATCAATCCCTGTCACTGACTGTGATTCAATCCTTGTCACTGACTGAGATTCAATCCCTGTCACTGATTGAGATTCAATCCCTGTCACTGACTGAGGTTCAATCCCTGTCACTGACTGTGATTCAATCCCTGTCACTGACTGAGATTCAATCCCTGTCACTGATTGAGATTCAATCCCTGTCACTGACTGAGGTTCAATCCCTGTCACTGACTGAGATTCAATCCCTGTCACAGACTGATATTCAATCCCAGTCACTGACTGAGGTTCAATCCATGTCACTGACTGAGGGTCAATCCCTGTCACTGACTGAGGATCAATCCCTGTCACTGACTGAGGTTCAATGCCTGTCGCTGATTGAATCTCAATCTATGTCAATGACTGAGGGTCAATCCCTGTGACTGACTAAGAATCAATCCCTGTCACTGATTGAGATCCATTCCATGTCACCGACTGAGGTTCAATCCCTGTCACTGATTGAGATTCAATCCCTGTCACTGACTGAGGATCACTCGCTGTCACTGACTGAGATTCAATGCCTGATACTGACTGAGATACAATCCCTGTCACTGAATGAAGCTCAACCTCTGTCACTGACTGAGATTCAATCCCTGTCACTGACTGAGGCACTATCCCTGTCACTGACTGATATTCAATCCCTGTCACTGACTGAGGGTCAATCCCTGTCACTGACTGAGAGTCAATCCCTGTCAATGAACTGAGGTTCAATCCCTGTCACTGACTGAGAGTCAATCCCTGTCAATGAACTGAGGTTCAATCACTGTCACTGACTGAGATTCAATCCCTGTTACTGACTGAGATTCAATCCCTGTCACTGACTGAGATACAATCACTGTCACTGATTGAGAATCAATCCATGTCACTGACCGAGATTCAATCCCTGTCACTGACTGAGATTCATACCCTGTCACTGATTGAGATTCAATACCTGTCACTGACTGAGATTCAATCCCTGTCACTGACTGAGGTTCAATCCCTGTCACTGACTGAAGAACAATCCCTGTCGCTGACTGAGGTTCAATCCCTGTCACTGACTGAATCTCAATCACTGTCACTGACTGAGGGTCATTCCCTGTCGCTGATTGAGAATCAATCCACGTCAGTGACTGAGGTTCAATCTCAGTCACGGACTGAAATTCAATCCCTGTCACTGACTGAAACTCAATCACTGTCACTGACTGAGATTCAATCCCTGTCACTGACTGAGGGTCATTCACTGTCACTGCCTGAATCTCAATAACTGGCACTGACTGAGGGTCATTCCCTGTCACTGACTGAGGGTCAATCCATGTCAATAACTGAGGGTCAATCCCTGTCACTGACTGAGGATCAATCCCTGTCACTGACTGAGGTTCAATCCCTGTCACTGACTGAATCTCAATCACTGTCACTGACTGAGGGTCAATCCCTGTCGCAGACTGAGAATCAATCACTGTCACTGACTGAGATTCGCTCCCTGTCACTGATTGAGATTCTATCCCTGTCACTGACTGAGGGTCAATCCCTGTCACTGACTGAATCTCAATCCCTGTCACTGTTTGAATCTCAATCCCTGTTACTGACTGAGAATCAATCCCTGTCAGTGACTGAGGTTCAATTCCAGTCACGGACTGAGATTCAATCCCTGTCACTGACGGAAACTCAGTCACTGTCACTGACTGAGATTCAATCCCTGTCACTGACTGAGGTTCAATCCCTGTCACTGACTGAGATTCAATCACTGACACTGAATGATGATCAATCCCGGTCATTAAGTGAGATTCAATCCCTGTCGCTGACCGAGAATCAATCCATGTCACTGACTGAAGATCAATCACTGTCATTGACTGAGGGTCAATCCCTGTCACTGACTGAATCTCATGAACTGGCAATGACTGAGGGTCATTCCCTGTCACTGACTGGGGTTCAATCCCTGTCACTGATTGAGGATCAATCCCTGTCACTGACTGAGATTCAATCACTGTCACTGACTGAGGTTCAATCCCTGTCACAGATTGAGATTCAATCCCTGTCACTGACTGAGATTCAATCACTGTCACTGACTGAGATTCAATCCCTGTCAGTGACTGAGATTCAATCCCTGTCACTGAATGAGATTAAATCCCTGTCACTGGCTGAGGATCACTCCCTGTCTCTGACTGAGATTCAATCCCTGTTACTGACTGAGATTCAATCCCTGTCACTGAATGAATTTCAATCCCTGTCACTGACTGAGATTTTATCTCTGTCACTGACTGAGATTCAATCCCTCTCACTGATTGAGATTCAATCCCTGTCACTGACTAAATCTCAATCACCGTCACTGACTGAGATTCGCTCCCTGTCACTGATTGAGATTCAATCCCTGTCACTGACTGAGGTTCAATCCCTGTCACTGACTGAGATTCAATCCCTGTCACAGACTGACATTCAATTCCTGTCACTGACTGAGGTTCAATCCATGTCACTGACTGAGGGTCAATCCCTGTCACTGACTGAGGATCAATCCCTGTCACTGACTGAGGTTCAATCCCTGTCGCTGATTGAATCTCAATCTATGTCAATGACTGAGGGTCAATCCCTGTCACTGACTAAGAATCAATCCCTGTCACTGACTGAGATTCAATCCCTGTCACTGACTGAGGGTCAATCCCTGTCATTGACTGAGGTTCACTCCCTGTCACTGACTGAGGGTCAATCCCTGTCACTTACTGAATCTCATTCACTGTCACTGGCTGAGCATCAACCCCTGTCACTGACTGAGAATCAATCCCTGTCAGTGACTGAGGTTCAATCCCAGTCATGGACTGAGATTCTATCCCTCTCACTGACTGAAACTCAATCACTGTCAATGACTAAGATTCAATCCCTGACACTGATTGAAATTCAATCCCTGTCACTGACTGAGAGTCAATCCCTGTCACAGACAGAGGTTCAATCCCTGTCACAGACTGAGATTCATTCCCTGTCACTGACTGTGGCACTATCCCTGTCACTGACTGATATTCAATCCCTGTCACTGACTGAGGGTCAAACCCCGTCACTGACTAAGAGTCAATACCTGTCACTGAACTGAGGTTCAATCCCTGTCACTGACTGAGATTCAATCCCTGTTACTGACTGAGATTGAATCCCTGTCACTGAATGAAGCTCAATCCCTGTCACTGATTGAGATCCAATCCCTGTCACTGACTGAGAGTCAATACCTGTCACTGACTGAGATTCAATCCTTGTCACTGACTGAGGGTCAATCCCTGTCACTGACTGAGATTCAATCCCTGTTACTGACTGAGATTCAATCCATGTCACTGAATGAAGCTCAAGCCCTGTCACTGACTGAGAATCAATCCCTGTCACTGAATGATGATCAATCCCTGTCATTAATTGAGATTCAATCCCTGTCGCTGACTGAGAATCAATCCATGTCACTGATTGAAGATCAATCCCTGTCATTGACTGAGGGTCAATCCCTGTCACTGACTGAATCTCATAAACTGGCAATGACTGAGGGTCATTCCCTGTCACTGACCGGGGTTCAATCCATGTCACTGATTGAGGAACAATCCCTGTCACTGACTGAGATTCAATCACTGTCACTGACTGAGGTTCAATCCCTGTCACTGACTGAGATTCAATCCGAGTCCCTGACTCATGGTCATTTCCCTGTCAATGACTGAGATTCAATCACTGTCACTGACTGAGATCAATCCCTGTCACTGACTGAGGTTCTATCCCTGTCACTGACTGAATTTCAATCCCTGTCACTGACTGAGGGTCAATCCCTGTCAATAACTGAGGGTCAATCCCATTCAATGACTGAGGGTCAATCCCTGTCACTGACTGAGATTCAATCCCTGTCACTGACTAAATCTCAATCACCGTCACTGACTGAGATTCGCTCCCTGTCACTGATTGAGATTCAATCCCTGTCACTGACTGTGATTCAATCCCTGTCACTGACTGAGATTCAATCCCTGTCACTGATTGAGAATCAATCCCTGTCACTGACTGTGATTCAATCCCTGTCACTGACTGAGGCACTATCCCTGTCACTGATTGAGATTCAATCCCTGTCACTGACTGAGGTTCAATCCCTGTCACTGACTGTGATTCAATCCCTGTCACTGACTGAGATTCAATCCCTGTCACTGATTGAGATTCAATCCCTGTCACTGACTGAGGTTCAATCCCTGTCACTGACTGAGATTCAATCCCTGTCACAGACTGATATTCAATCCCTGTCACTGACTGAGGTTCAATCCATGTCACTGACTGAGGATCAATCCCTGTCACTGACTGAGATTCAATTCCAGTCATTGACTGAGATACAATCACTGTCACTGACTGAGGGTCAATCCCTGTCACTGACTGAGAGTCAATCCCTGTCACAGACAGAGGTTCCATCCCTGTCACAGACTGAGATTCAATCCCTGTCACTGACTGAGGGTCAATACCTGTCACTGAATCAAGCTCAACCCCTGCCACTGACTGAGATTCAATCCCTGTCACTGACTGAGGCACTATCCCTGTCACTGACTGATATTCAATCCCTGTCACTGACTGAGGGTCAATCCCCGTCACTGACTGAGAGTCAATACCTGTCACTGACTCAGATTCAATCCTTGTCACTGACTGAGGGTCAATCCCTGTCACTGACTGAGATTCAATCCCTGTTACTGACTGAGATTCAATCCATGTCACTGAATGAAGCTCAAGCCCTATCACTGACTGAGAATCAATCCCTGTCACTGAATGATGATCAATCCCTGTCATTAATTGAGATTCAATCCCTGTCGCTGACTGAGAATCAATCCATGTCATTGACTGAGGGTCAATCCCTGTCACTGACTGAATCTCATAAACTGGCAATGACTGAGGGTCATTCCCTGTCACTGACTGGGGTTCAATCCCTGTCACTGATTGAGGATCAATCCCTGTCACTGACTGAGATTCAATCACTGTCACTGACTGAGGTTCAATCCCTGTCACAGATTGAGATTCAATCCCTGTCACTGACTGAGGTTCAATCCCAGTCACTGACTGAGATTCAATCCCTGTCACTGACTGAGATTGAATCCCTGTCACTGAATGATGATCAATCCCTGTCATTAATTGAGATTCAATCCCTGTCGCTGACTGAGAATCAATCCATGTCACTGACTGAAGATCAATCCCTGTCATTGACTGAGGGTCAATCCCTGTCACTGACTGAATCTCATAAACTGGCAATGACTGAGGGTCATTCCCTGTCACTGACTGGGGTTCAATCCCTGTCACTGATTGAGGATCAATCCCTGTCACTGACTGAGATTCAATCACTGTCACTGACTGAGGTTCAATCCCTGTCACAGATTGAGATTCAATCCCTGTCACTGACTGAGGTTCAATCCCAGTCACTGACTGAGATTCAATCCCTGTCCCTGACTGAGATTGAATCCCTGTCACTGACTGAGATTCAATCCCTGTCACTGAATGAGATTCAATCCCTGTCACTGACTGAGGATCACTCCCTGTCTCTGACTGAGATTCAATCCCTGTTACTGACTGAGATTCAATTCCTGTCACAGACTGAGATTCAATCCCTGTCACTGACTGAGATTGAATCACTTTAACTGATTCAGATTCAAAACCTGTCACTTACTGAGATTCAATCCCTGTCACTGACTGAGGGTCAATCCCTGTCACTGACTGAGGTTCAATCCCTGTCACTGACTGAGATTCAATTCCTGTCACTGACTGAGATTCAATCCCTGTCACTGACTGAGATTGAATCACTGTAACTGATTCAGATTCAAAACCTGTCACTGATTGAGATCCATTCCATGTCAACGACTGAGATTCAATCCCTGTCACTGACTGAGATTCATACCCTGTCACTGATTGAGATTCAATACCTGTCACTGACTGAGATTCAATCCCTGTCACTGACTGAGGTTCAATCCCTGTCACTGACTGAAGAACAATCCCTGTCGCTGACTGAGGTTCAATCCCTGTCACTGACTGAATCTCAATCACTGTCACTGACTGAGGGTCATTCCCTGTCGCTGATTGAGAATCAATCCACGTCAGTGACTGAGGTTCAATCTCAGTCACGGACTGAAATTCAATCCCTGTCACTGACTGAAACTCAATCACTGTCACTGACTGAGATTCAATCCCTGTCACTGACTGAGGGTCATTCACTGTCACTGCCTGAATCTCAATAACTGGCACTGACTGAGGGTCATTCCCTGTCACTGACTGAGGTTCAATCCCTGTCACTGACTGAATCTCAATCACTGTCACTGACTGAGGGTCAATCCCTGTCGCTGACTGAGATTCGCTCCCTGTCACTGATTGAGATTCTATCCCTGTCACTGACTGAGGGTCAATCCCTGTCACTGACTGAATCTCAATCCCTGTCACTGTTTGAATCTCAATCCCTGTTACTGACTGAGAATCAATCCCTGTCAGTGACTGAGGTTCAATCCCAGTCACGGACTGAGATTCAATCCCTGTCACTGACGGAAACTCAATCACTGTCACTGACTGAGATTCAATCCCTGTCACAGATTGAGATTCAATCCCTGTCACTGACTGAGGTTCAAACCCTGTCACTGACTGAGATTCAATCACTGACACTGAATGATGATCAATCCCTGTCATTAAGTGAGATTCAATCCCTGTCGCTGACTGAGAATCAATCCATGTCACTGACTGAAGATCAACAACTGTCATTGACTGAGGGTCAATCCCTGTCACTGACTGAATCTCATGAACTGGCAATGACTGAGGGTCATTCCCTGTCACTGACTGGCGTTTGAATCTCAATCCCTGTTACTGACTGAGAATCAATCCCTGTCACAGATTGAGATTCAATCCCTGTCACTGACTGAGGTTCAAACCCTGTCACTGACTGAGATTCAATCACTGACACTGAATGATGATCAATCCCTGTCATTAAGTGAGATTCAATCCCTGTCGCTGACTGAGAATCAATCCATGTCACTGACTGAAGATCAATCACTGTCATTGACTGAGGGTCAATCCCTGTCACTGACTGAATCTCATGAACTGGCAATGACTGAGGGTCATTCCCTGTCACTGACTGGGGTTCAATCCCTGTCACTGATTGAGGATCAATCCCTGTCACTGACTGAGATTCAATCACTGTCACTGACTGAGATTCAATCCCTGTCACAGATTGAGATTCAATCCCTGTCACTGACTGAGATTCAATCCCTGTCACTGACTGAGATTCAATCCCTGTCACTGAATGAGATTAAATCCCTGTCACTGACTGAGGATCACTCCCTGTCTCTGACTGAGATTCAATCCCTGTTACTGACTGAGATTCAATCCCTGTCACTGAATGAATTTCAATCCCTGTCACTGACTGAGATTTTATCTCTGTCACTGACTGAGATTCAATCCCTCTCACTGATTGAGATTCAATCCCTGTCACTGATTGAGAATCAATCCCTGTCACTGACTGTGATTCAATCCTTGTCACTGACTGAGATTCAATCCCTGTCACTGATTGAGATTCAATCCCTGTCGCTGACTGAGAATCAATCCATGTCACTGACTGAAGATCAATCACTGTCATTGACTGAGGGTCAATCCCTGTCACTGACTGAATCTCATGAACTGGCAATGACTGAGGGTCATTCCCTGTCACTGACTGGGGTTCAATCCCTGTCACTGATTGAGGATCAATCCCTGTCACTGACTGAGATTCAATCACTGTCACTGACTGAGGTTCAATCCCTGTCACAGATTGAGATTCAATCCCTGTCACTGACTGAGATTCAATCCCTGTCACTGACTGAGATTCAATCCCTGTCACTGACTGAGAATCAATCCCTGTCACTGAATGAGATTCCATCCCTGTCACTGACTGAGGCACTATCCCTGTCACTGACTGATATTCAATCCCTGCCACTGACTGAGGGTCAATCCCTGTCACTGACTGAGAGTCAATCCCTGTCAATGAACTGAGGTTCAATCCCTGTCACTGACTGAGATTCAATCCCTGTTACTGACTGAGATTCAATCCCTGTCACTGAATGAAGCTCAAGCCCTGTCACTGACTGAGATTCAATCCCTGTCACTGACTGAGATACAATCACTGTCACTGACTGAGGTTCGATCCCTGTCACTGATTGAGATTCAATACCTGACACTGATTGAGAATCAATCCATGTCACTGACCGAGATTCAATCCCTGTCACTGACTGAGATTCATACCCTGTCACTGATTGACATTCAATACCTGTCACTGACTGAGATTCAATCCCTGTCACTGACTGAGGTTCAATCCCTGTCACTGACTGAAGAACAATCCCTGTCGCTGACTGAGGTTCAATCCCTGTCACTGACTGAATCTCAATCACTGTCACTGACTGAGGGTCATTCCCTGTCGCTGATTGAGAATCAATCCACGTCAGTGACTGAGGTTCAATCTCAGTCACGGACTGAAATTCAATCCCTGTCACTGACTGAAACTCAATCACTGTCACTGACTGAGATTCAATCCCTGTCACTGACTGAGGGTCATTCACTGTCACTGCCTGAATCTCAATAACTGGCACTGACTGAGGGTCATTCCCTGTCACTGACTGAGGGTCAATCCATGTCACTGACTGAGGATCAATCCCTGTCACTGACTGAGGTTCAATCCCTGTCACTGACTGAATCTCAATCACTGTCACTGACTGAGATTCAATCCCTGTCACTGACTGAGGGTCATTCACTGTCACTGCCTGAATCTCAATAACTGGCACTGACTGAGGGTCAATCCCTGTCACTGACTGAGGATCAATCCCTGTCACTGACTGAGGTTCAATCCCTGTCACTGACTGAATCTCAATCACTGTCACTGACTGAGGGTCAATCCCTGTCGCAGACTGAGAATCAATCACTGTCACTGACTGAGATTCGCTCCCTGTCACTGATTGAGATTCTATCCCTGTCACTGACTGAGGGTCAATCCCTGTCACTGACTGAATCTCAATCCCTGTCACTGTTTGAATCTCAATCCCTGTTACTGACTGAGAATCAATCCCTGTCAGTGACTGAGGTTCAATTCCAGTCACGGACTGAGATTCAATCCCTGTCACTGACGGAAACTCAGTCACTGTCACTGACTGAGATTCAATCCCTGTCACAGATTGAGATTCAATCCCTGTCACTGACTGAGGTTCAATCCCTGTCGCTGACTGAGATTCAATCACTGACACTGAATGATGATCAATCCCGGTCATTAAGTGAGATTCAATCCCTGTCGCTGACCGAGAATCAATCCATGTCACTGACTGAAGATCAATCACTGTCATTGACTGAGGGTCAATCCCTGTCACTGACTGAATCTCATGAACTGGCAATGACTGAGGGTCATTCCCTGTCACTGACTGGGGTTCAATCCCTGTCACTGATTGAGGATCAATCCCTGTCACTGACTGAGATTCAATCACTGCCACTGACTGAGGTTCAATCCCTGTCACAGATTGAGATTCAATCCCTGTCACTGACTGAGATTCAATCACTGTCACTGACTGAGATTCAATCCCTGTCAGTGACTGAGATTCAATCCCTGTCACTGAATGAGATTAAATCCCTGTCACTGGCTGAGGATCACTCCCTGTCTCTGACTGAGATTCAATCCCTGTTACTGACTGAGATTCAATCCCTGTCACTGAATGAATTTCAATCCCTGTCACTGACTGAGATTTTATCTCTGTCACTGACTGAGATTCAATCCCTCTCACTGATTGAGATTCAATCCCTGTCACTGATTGAGAATCAATCCCTGTCACTGACTGTGATTCAATCCTTGTCACTGACTGAGATTCAATCCCTGTCACTGATTGAGATTCAATCCCTGTCACTGACTAAATCTCAATCACCGTCACTGACTGAGATTCGCTCCCTGTCACTGATTGAGATTCAATCCCTGTCACTGACTGAGGTTCAATCCCTGTCACTGACTGAGATTCAATCCCTGTCACAGACTGATATTCAATTCCTGTCACTGACTGAGGTTCAATCCATGTCACTGACTGAGGGTCAATCCCTGTCACTGACTGAGGATCAATCCCTGTCACTGACTGAGGTTCAATCCCTGTCGCTGATTGAATCTCAATCTATGTCAATGACTGAGGGTCAATCCCTGTCACTGACTAAGAATCAATCCCTGTCACTGACTGAGATTCAATCCCTGTCACTGACTGAGGGTCAATCCCTGTCATTGACTGAGGTTCACTCCCTGTCACTGACTGAGGGTCAATCCCTGTCACTTACTGAATCTCAATCACTGTCACTGGCTGAGCATCAACCCCTGTCACTGACTGAGAATCAATCCCTGTCAGTGACTGAGATACAATCCCTGTAACTGACGGAGGGTCAATCCCTGTCACTGACTGAGAGTCAATCCCTGTCACAGACAGAGGTTCAATCCCTGTCACAGACTGAGATTCAATCCCTGTCACTGACTGTGGCACTATCCCTGTCACTGACTGATATTCAATCCCTGTCACTGACTGAGGGTCAAACCCCGTCACTGACTAAGAGTCAATACCTGTCACTGAACTGAGGTTCAATCCCTGTCACTGACTGAGATTCAATCCCTGTTACTGACTGAGATTGAATCCCTGTCACTGAATGAAGCTCAATCCCTGTCACTGATTGAGATCCAATCCCTGTCACTGACTGAGAGTCAATACCTGTCACTGACAGAGATTCAATCCTTGTCACTGACTGAGGGTCAATCCCTGTCACTGACTGAGATTCAATCCCTGTTACTGACTGAGATTCAATCCATGTCACTGAATGAAGCTCAAGCCCTGTCACTGACTGAGAATCAATCCCTGTCACTGAATGATGATCAATCCCTGTCATTAATTGAGATTCAATCCCTGTCGCTGACTGAGAATCAATCCATGTCACTGATTGAAGATCAATCCCTGTCATTGACTGAGGGTCAATCCCTGTCACTGACTGAATCTCATAAACTGGCAATGACTGAGGGTCATTCCCTGTCACTGACCGGGGTTCAATCCATGTCACTGATTGAGGAACAATCCCTGTCACTGACTGAGATTCAATCACTGTCACTGACTGAGGTTCAATCCCTGTCACTGACTGAGATTCAATCCGAGTCCCTGACTCATGGTCATTTCCCTGTCAATGACTGAGATTCAATCACTGTCACTGACTGAGATCAATCCCTGTCACTGACTGAGGTTCTATCCCTGTCACTGACTGAATTTCAATCTCTGTCACTGACTGAGGGTCAATCCCTGTCAATAACTGAGGGTCAATCCCATTCAATGACTGAGGGTCAATCCCTGTCACTGACTGAGATTCAATCCCTGTCACTGACTAAATCTCAATCACCGTCACTGACTGAGATTCGCTCCCTGTCACTGATTGAGATTCAATCCCTGTCACTGACTGTGATTCATTCCCTGTCACTGACTGAGATTCAATCCCTGTCACTGATTGAGAATCAATCCCTGTCACTGACTGTGATTCAATCCCTGTCACTGACTGAGATTCAATCCCTGTCACTGATTGAGATTCAATCCCTGTCACTGACTGAGGTTCAATCCCTGTCACTGACTGTGATTCAATCCCTGTCACTGACTGAGATTCAATCCCTGTCACTGATTGAGATTCAATCCCTGTCACTGACTGAGGTTCAATCCCTGTCACTGACTGAGATTCAATCCCTGTCACAGACTGATATTCAATCCCTGTCACTGACTGAGGTTCAATCCATGTCACTGACTGAGGATCAATCCCTGTCACTGACTGAGATTCAATTCCAGTCATTGACTGAGATACAATCACTGTCACTGACTGAGGGTCAATCCCTGTCACTGACTGAGAGTCAATCCCTGTCACAGACAGAGGTTCAATCCCTGTCACAGACTGAGATTCAATCCCTGTCACTGACTGAGATTCAATTCCTGTCACTGACTGAGGGTCAACCCCGTCACGGACTGAGAGTCAATACCTGTCACTGAATCAAGCTCAACCCCTGCCACTGACTGAGATTCAATCCCTGTCACTGACTGAGGCACTATCCCTGTCACTGACTGATATTCAATCCCTGTCACTGACTGAGGGTCAATCCCCGTCACTGACTGAGAGTCAATACCTGTCACTGACTCAGATTCAATCCTTGTCACTGACTGAGGGTCAATCCCTGTCACTGACTGAGATTCAATCCCTGTTACTGACTGAGATTCAATCCATGTCACTGAATGAAGCTCAAGCCCTGTCACTGACTGAGAATCAATCCCTGTCACTGAATGATGATCAATCCCTGTCATTAATTGAGATTCAATCCCTGTCGCTGACTGAGAATCAATCCATGTCATTGACTGAGGGTCAATCCCTGTCACTGACTGAATCTCATAAACTGGCAATGACTGAGGGTCATTCCCTGTCACTGACTGGGGTTCAATCCCTGTCACTGATTGAGGATCAATCCCTGTCACTGACTGAGATTCAATCACTGTCACTGACTGAGGTTCAATCCCTGTCACAGATTGAGATTCAATCCCTGTCACTGACTGAGGTTCAATCCCAGTCACTGACTGAGATTCAATCCCTGTCACTGACTGAGATTGAATCCCTGTCACTGAATGATGATCAATCCCTGTCATTAATTGAGATTCAATCCCTGTCGCTGACTGAGAATCAATCCATGTCACTGACTGAAGATCAATCCCTGTCATTGACTGAGGGTCAATCCCTGTCACTGACTGAATCTCATAAACTGGCAATGACTGAGGGTCATTCCCTGTCACTGACTGGGGTTCAATCCCTGTCACTGATTGAGGAACAATCCCTGTCACTGACTGAGATTCAATCACTGTCACTGACTGAGGTTCAATCCCTGTCACTGACTGAGATTCAATCCGAGTCCCTGACTCATGGTCATTTCCCTGTCAATGACTGAGATTCAATCACTGTCACTGACTGAGATCAATCCCTGTCACTGACTGAGGTTCTATCCCTGTCACTGACTGAATTTCAATCTCTGTCACTGACTGAGGGTCAATCCCTGTCAATAACTGAGGGTCAATCCCATTCAATGACTGAGGGTCAATCCCTGTCACTGACTGAGATTCAATCCCTGTCACTGACTAAATCTCAATCACCGTCACTGACTGAGATTCGCTCCCTGTCACTGATTGAGATTCAATCCCTGTCACTGACTGTGATTCATTCCCTGTCACTGACTGAGATTCAATCCCTGTCACTGATTGAGAATCAATCCCTGTCACTGACTGTGATTCAATCCCTGTCACTGACTGAGATTCAATCCCTGTCACTGATTGAGATTCAATCCCTGTCACTGACTGAGGTTCAATCCCTGTCACTGACTGTGATTCAATCCCTGTCACTGACTGAGATTCAATCCCTGTCACTGATTGAGATTCAATCCCTGTCACTGACTGAGGTTCAATCCCTGTCACTGACTGAGATTCAATCCCTGTCACAGACTGATATTCAATCCCTGTCACTGACTGAGGTTCAATCCATGTCACTGACTGAGGATCAATCCCTGTCACTGACTGAGATTCAATTCCAGTCATTGACTGAGATACAATCACTGTCACTGACTGAGGGTCAATCCCTGTCACTGACTGAGAGTCAATCCCTGTCACAGACAGAGGTTCAATCCCTGTCACAGACTGAGATTCAATCCCTGTCACTGACTGAGATTCAATTCCTGTCACTGACTGAGGGTCAACCCCGTCACGGACTGAGAGTCAATACCTGTCACTGAATCAAGCTCAACCCCTGCCACTGACTGAGATTCAATCCCTGTCACTGACTGAGGCACTATCCCTGTCACTGACTGATATTCAATCCCTGTCACTGACTGAGGGTCAATCCCCGTCACTGACTGAGAGTCAATACCTGTCACTGACTCAGATTCAATCCTTGTCACTGACTGAGGGTCAATCCCTGTCACTGACTGAGATTCAATCCCTGTTACTGACTGAGATTCAATCCATGTCACTGAATGAAGCTCAAGCCCTGTCACTGACTGAGAATCAATCCCTGTCACTGAATGATGATCAATCCCTGTCATTAATTGAGATTCAATCCCTGTCGCTGACTGAGAATCAATCCATGTCATTGACTGAGGGTCAATCCCTGTCACTGACTGAATCTCATAAACTGGCAATGACTGAGGGTCATTCCCTGTCACTGACTGGGGTTCAATCCCTGTCACTGATTGAGGATCAATCCCTGTCACTGACTGAGATTCAATCACTGTCACTGACTGAGGTTCAATCCCTGTCACAGATTGAGATTCAATCCCTGTCACTGACTGAGGTTCAATCCCAGTCACTGACTGAGATTCAATCCCTGTCACTGACTGAGATTGAATCCCTGTCACTGAATGATGATCAATCCCTGTCATTAATTGAGATTCAATCCCTGTCGCTGACTGAGAATCAATCCATGTCATTGACTGAGGGTCAATCCCTGTCACTGAATGAGATTCAATCCCTGTCACTGACTGAGGATCACTCCCTGTCTCTGACTGAGATTCAATCCCTGTCACTGACTGAGATTCAATCACTGTCACTGACTGAGGTTCAATCCCTGTCACAGATTGAGATTCAATCCCTGTCACTGACTGAGGTTCAATCCCAGTCACTGACTGAGATTCAATCCCTGTCACTGACTGAGATTGAATCCCTGTCACTGAATGATGATCAATCCCTGTCATTAATTGAGATTCAATCCCTGTCGCTGACTGAGAATCAATCCATGTCACTGACTGAAGATCAATCCCTGTCATTGACTGAGGGTCAATCCCTGTCACTGACTGAATCTCATAAACTGGCAATGACTGAGGGTCATTCCCTGTCACTGACTGGGGTTCAATCCCTGTCACTGATTGAGGATCAATCCCTGTCACTGACTGAGATTCAATCACTGTCACTGACTGAGGTTCAATCCCTGTCACAGATTGAGATTCAATCCCTGTCACTGACTGAGGTTCAATCCCAGTCACTGACTGAGATTCAATCCCTGTCCCTGACTGAGATTGAATCCCTGTCACTGACTGAGATTCAATCCCTGTCACTGACTGAGAGTCAATCCCTGTCACTGACTGAGATTGAATCACTTTAACTGATTCAGATTCAAAACCTGTCACTTACTGAGATTCAATCCCTGTCACTGACTGAGGGTCAATCCCTGTCACTGACTGAGGTTCAATCCCTGTCACTGACTGAGATTCAATTCCTGTCACTGACTGAGATTCAATCCCTGTCACTGACTGAGATTGAATCACTGTAACTGATTCAGATTCAAAACCTGTCACTGATTGAGATCCATTCCATGTCAACGACTGAGATTCAATCCCTGTCACTGACTGAGATTCAATCCTTGTCACTGACTGAGGGTCAATCCCTGTCACTGACTGAGATTCAATCCCTGTTACTGACTGAGATTCAATCCATGTCACTGAATGAAGCTCAAGCCCTGTCACTGACTGAGAATCAATCCCTGTCACTGAATGATGATCAATCCCTGTCATTAATTGAGATTCAATCCCTGTCGCTGACTGAGAATCAATCCATGTCACTGACTGAAGATCAATCCCTGTCATTGACTGAGGGTCAATCCCTGTCACTGACTGAATCTCATAAACTGGCAATGACTGAGGGTCATTCCCTGTCACTGACTGGGGTTCAATCCATGTCACTGATTGAGGAACAATCCCTGTCACTGACTGAGATTCAATCACTGTCACTGACTGAGGTTCAATCCCTGTCACTGACTGAGATTCAATCCCTGTCACTGACTGAGATTCAATTCCTGACACTAACTGAGATTCAGTCCCTGTCACTGACTGAGATTCAATCCCTGTCACTGACTGAGGGTCAATCCCTGTCACTGACTGAGATTCATTCCCTGTCACTGACGGAAACTCAATCACTGTCACTGACTGAGATTCAATCCCTGTCACAGATTGAGATTCAATCCCTGTCACTGCCTGAGATTCAATCCCTGTCACTGAATGAGATTAAATCCCTGTCACTGACTGAGGATCACTCCCTGTCACTGACTGAGATTCAATCCCTGTTACTGACTGAGATTCAATTCCTGTCACAGACTGAGATTCAATCCCTGTCACTAACTGATTGAGGATCAATCCCTATCACTGACTGAGATTCAATCCCTGTCACTGACTGAGATTGAATCACTGTAACTGATTCAGATTCAAAACCTGTCACTGACTGAGATTCAATCCCTGTCACTGACTGAGGGTCAATCCCTGTCACTGACTGAGGTTCAATCCCTGTCACTGACTGAGATTCAATTCCTGTCACTGATTGAGATCCATTCCATGTCAACGACTGAGGTTCAATCCCTGTCACTGATTGAGATTCATTCCTTGTCACTGACTGAGGCACTATCCCTGTCACTGACTGATATTCAATTCCTGTCACTGACTGAGGGTCAATCCCCGTCACTGACTGAGAGTCAATACCTGTCACTGAACTGAGGTTCAATCCCTGTCACTGAATGAAGCTCAACCCCTGTTACTGACTGAGATTGAATCCCTGTCACTGAATGAAGCTCAATCCCTGTCACTGATTGAGATCCAATACCTGTCACTGACTGAGATTCAATCCTTGTCACTGACTGAGGGTCAATCCCTGTCACTGACTGAGATTCAATCCCTGTTACTGACTGAGATTCAATCCATGTCACTGAATGAAGCTCAAGCCCTGTCACTGACTGAGAATCAATCCCTGTCACTGAATGATGATCAATCCCTGTCATTAATTGAGATTCAATCCCTGTCGCTGACTGAGAATCAATCCATGTCACTGACTGAAGATCAATCCCTGTCATTGACTGAGGGTCAATCCCTGTCACTGACTGAATCTCATAAACTGGCAATGACTGAGGGTCATTCCCTGTCACTGACTGGGGTTCAATCCATGTCACTGATTGAGGGACAATCCCTGTCACTGACTGAGATTCAATCACTGTCACTGACTGAGGTTCAATTCCTGTCACTGACTGAGATTCAATCCCTGTCACTGACTGAGATTCAATTCCTGACACTAACTGAGATTCAGTCCCTGTCACTGACTGAGATTCAATCCCTGTCACTGACTGAGGGTCAATCCCTGTCACTGACTGAGATTCATTCCCTGTCACTGACGGAAACTCAATCACTGTCACTGACTGAGATTCAATCCCTGTCACAGATTGAGATTCAATCCCTGTCACTGACTGAGGTTCAATCCCTGTCACTGACTGAGATTCAATCACTGTCACTGAATGATGATCAATCCCTGTCATTAATTGAGATTCAATCCCTGTCGCTGACTGAGAATCAATCCATGTCACTGACTGAAGATCAATCACTGTCATTGACTGAGGGTCATTCCGTGTCACTGACTGAATCTCATGAACTGGCAATGACTGAGGGTCATTCCCTGTCACTGACTGGGGTTCAAACCCTGTCACTGATTGAGGATCAATCCCTGTCACTGACTGAGATTCAATCACTGTCACTGACTGAGGTTCAATCCCTGTCACAGATTGAGATTCAATCCCTGTCACTGACTGAGGTTCAATCCCTGTCACTGACTGAGATTCAATCACTGTCACTGACTGAGAATCAATCCCTGTCACTGACTGAGATTCAATCCCTGTCACTGAATGAGATTAAATCCCTGTCACTGACTGAGGTTCACTCCCTGTCTCTGACTGAGATTCAATCCCTGTTACTGACTGAGATTCAATCCCTGTCACTGAATGAATTTCAATCCCTGTCACTGACTGAGATTTTATCCCTGTCACTGACTGAGATTCAATCCCTCTCACTGATTGAGATTCAATCCCTGTCACTGACTGAGGGTCAATCCCTGTCATTGACTGAGGATCACTCCCTGTCACTGACTGAGGGTCAATCCCTCTCACTTACTGAATCTCAATCACTGTCACTGGCTGAGCGTCAATCCCTGTCACTGACTGAGAAGCAATCCCTGTCAATGACTGAGGTTCAATCCCAGTCATGGACTGAGATTCAATCCCTGTCACTGACTGAGGGTCAATCCCTGTCACTGACTGAGATTCAATCCCTGTCACTGACTGAGATTCAATTCCTGTCACTGACTGAGATCCATTCCATGTCAACGACTGAGGTTCAATCCCTGTCACTGATTGAGATTCATTCCTTGTCACTGACTGAGGCACTATCCCTGTCACTGACTGAGATTCAATCCCTGTCACTGACTGAGGTTAAATCCCCGTCACTGACTGAGAGTCAATACCTGTCACTGAACTGAGGTTCAATCCCTGTCACTGACTGAGATTCAATCCCTGTTACTGAATGAGATTGAATCCCTGTCACTGAATGAAGCTCAATCCCTGTCACTGATTGAGATCCAATACCTGTCACTGACTGAGATTCAATCCTTGTCACTGACTGAGGGTCAATCCCTGTCACTGACTGAGATTCAATCCCTGTTACTGACTGAGATTCAATCCATGTCACTGAATGAAGCTCAAGCCCTGTCACTGACTGAGAATCAATCCCTGTCACTGAATGATGATCAATCCCTGTCATTAAGTGAGATTCAATCCCTGTCGCTGACTGAGAATCAATCCATGTCACTGACTGAAGATCAATCCCTGTCATTGACTGAGGGTCAATCCCTATCAATGACTGAATCTCATAAACTGGGAATGACTGAGGGTCATTCCCTGTCACTGACTGGGGTTCAATCCATGTCACTGATTGAGGAACAATCCCTGTCACTGACTGAGATTCAATCACTGTCACTGACTGAGGTTCAATCCCTGTCACTGACTGAGATTCAATCCCAGTCCCTGACTCATGGTCATTTCCCTGTCAATGACTGAGATTCAATCACTGTCACTGACTGAGATCAATCCCGGTCACTGACTGAGGTTCTATCCCTGTCACTGACTGAGATTGAATCCCTGTCATTGACTGAATTTCAATCCCTGTCACTGACTGAGGGTCAATCCCTGTCAATAACTGAGGGTAAATCCCATTCAATGACTGAGGATCAATCCCTGTCACTGACTGAATCTCAATCACTGTCACTGACTGAGATTCGCTCCCTGTCACTTATTGAGATTTAATCCCTGTCACTGACTGAGGGTCAATCCCTGTCACTGACTGAGATTCAATCCCTGTCACTGACTAAATCTCAATCACCGTCACTGACTGCGATTCGCTCCCTGTCACTGATTGAGATTCAATCCCTGTCACTGATTGAGAATCAATCCCTGTCACTGATTGAGAATCAATCCCTGTCTCTGACTGAGATTCGCTCCCTGTCACTTATTGAGATTTAATCCCTGTCACTGACTGAGATTCAAATACAGTCATTGACTGAGATTCAATCCCTGTCACTGACTGAGGGTCAACCCCGTCACGGACTGAGAGTCAATCCCTGTCACTGAACTGAGGTTCAATCCCTGTCACTGAATGAAGCTCAACCCCTGCCACTGACTGAGATTCAATCCCTGTCACTGACTGATATTCAATCCCTGTCACTGACTGAGGGTCAATCCCCGTCACTGACTGAGAGTCAATACCTGTCACTGAACTGAGGTTCAATCCCTGTCACTGAATGAAGCTCAACCCCTGTTACTGACTGAGATTGAATCCCTGTCACTGAATGAAGCTCAATCCCTGTCACTGATTGAGATCCAATACCTGTCACTGACTGTGATTCAATCCTTGTCACTGACTGAGGGTCAATCCCTGTCACTGACTGAGATTCAATCCCTGTTACTGACTGAGATTCAATCCATGTCACTGAATGAAGCTCAAGCCCTGTCACTGACTGAGAATCAATCCCTGTCACTGACTGAAGATCAATCCCTGTCACTGACTGAATCTCATAAACTGGCAATGACTGAGGGTCATTCCCTGTCACTAACTGGGGTTCAATCCATGTCACTGATTGAGGAACAATCCCTGTCACTGACAGAGATTCAATCCCAGTCCCTGACTCATGGTCATTTCCCTGTCAATGACTGAGATTCAATCACTGTCACTGACTGAGATCAATCCCTGTCATTGGCTGAGGTTCTATCCCTGTCACTGACTGGGATTGAATCCCTGTGACTGACTGAATTTCAATCCCTGTTACTGACTGAGATTGAATCCCTGTCACTGAATGAAGCTCAATCCCTGTCACTGATTGTGATCCAATACCTGTCACTGACTGAGATTCAATCCCTGTCACTGACTGAGATTCGCTCCCTGTCACTGATTGAGATTTAATCCCTGTCACTGACTGAGGGTCAATCCCTGTCACTGACTGAGATTCACTCCCTGTCACTGACTAAATCTCAATCACCGTCACTGACTGTGATTCGCTCCCTGTCACTGATTGAGATTCAATCCCTGTCACTGATTGAGAATCAATCCCTGTCACTGACTGTGATTCAATCCCTGTCACTGACTGAGATCCAATCCCTGTCACTGACTGAGATTGAATCCCTGTCACTGACTGAATTTCAATCCCTGTCACTGACTGAGGGTCAATCCCTGCCAATAACTGAGGGTCAATCCCATTCAATGACTGAGGATCAATCCCTGTCACTGACTGAATCTCAATCACTGTCACTGACTGAGGTTCAATCCCTGTCGCTGACTGAGGATCAATCCCTGTCACTGATTGAGATTCAATTCCAGTCATTGACTGAGATACAATCACTGTCACTGACTGAGGGTCAATCCCTGTCACTGACTGAGAGTCAATCCCTGTCACAGACAGAGGTTCAATCCCTGTCACAGACTGAGATTCAATCCCTGTCACTGACTGAGGTTCAATCCCTGTCACTGACTGAGATCCAATCCCTGTCACTGACTGAGATTGAATCCCTGTCACTGACTGAATTTCAATCCCATTCAATGACTGAGGATCAATCCCTGTCACTGACTGAGGATCAATCCCTGTCACTGACTGAGGTTCAATCCCTGTCGCTGATTGAATCTCAATCTATGTCAATGACTGAGGGTCAATCCCTGTCACTGACTAAGATTCAATCCCTGTCACTGACTGAGGGTCAATCCCTGTCATTGACTGAGGTTCACCCCCTGTCACTGACTGAGGGTCAGTCCCTGTCACTTACTGAATCTCAATAACTGTCACTGGCTGAGGGTCAATCCCTGTCACTGACTGAGAATCAATCCCTGTCAGTGACTGAGGTTCAATCCCAGTCATGGACTGAGATTCAATCCCTCTCACTGACTGAAACTCAATCACTGTCAATGACTAAGATTCAATCCCTGACACTGATTGAAATTCAATCCCTGTCACTGACTGAGGTTCAATCCCTGGCACTGACTGAGGATCAATCCCTGTCACTGATTGAGATTCAATTCCAGTCATTTACTGAGGTACAATCACTGTCACTGACTGAGGGTCAATCCCTGTCACTGACTGAGAGTCAATCCCTGTCACAGACAGAGGTTCAATCCCTGTCACAGACTGAGATTCAATCCCTGTCACTGACTGAGATTGAATCCCTGTCACTGACTGAATTTCAATCCCTGTCACTGACTGAGGGTCAATCCCTGTCAATAACTGAGGGTCCATTCCCATTCAATGACTGAGAATCAATCCCTGTCACTGACTGAATCTCAATCACTGTCACTGACTGAGATTCGCTCCCTGTCACTGATTGAGATTTAATCCCTGTCACTGACTGAGGGTCAATCCCTGTCACTGACTGAGATTCAATCCCTGTCACTGATTGAGAATCAATCCCTGTCACTGACTGTGATTCAATCCCTGTCACTGACTGAGATTCAATCCCTGTCACTGATTGAGATTCAATCCCTGTCACTGACTGAGGTTCAATCCCTGTCACTGACTGTGATTCAATCCCTGTCACTGACTGAGATTCAATCCCTGTCACTGATTGAGATTCAATCCCTGTCACTGATTGAGAATCAATCCCTGTCACTGACTGTGATTCAATCCCTGTCACTGACTGAGATTCAATCCCTGTCACTGATTGAGATTCAATCCCTGTCACTGACTGAGGTTCAATCCCTGTCACTGACTGTGATTCAATCCCTGTCACTGACTGAGATTCAATCCCTGTCACTGATTGAGATTCAATCCCTGTCACTGACTGAGGTTCAATCCCTGTCACTGACTGAGATTCAATCCCTGTCACAGACTGATATTCAATCCCTGTCACTGACTGAGGTTCAATCCCTGTCACTGACTGAGGATCAATCCCTGTCACTGACTGAGGTTCAATCCCTGTCGCTGATTGAATCTCAATCTATGTCAATTACTGAGGGTCAATCCCTGTCACTGACTAAGAATCAATCCCTGTCACTGACTGAGATTCAATACCTGTCACTGACTGAGGGTCAAAACCTGTCATTGACTGAGGTTCACTCCCTGTCACTGACTGAGGGTCAATCCCTGTAATTTACTGAATCTCAATCACTGTCACTGGCTGAGCGTCAATCCCTGTCACTGACTGAGAATCAATCCCTGTCAGTGACTGAGGTTCAATCCCAGTCATGGACTGAGATTCAATCCCTCTCTCTGACTGAAACTCAATCACTGTCAATGACTAAGATTCAATCCCTGACACTGTATGAAATTCAATCCCTGTCACTGACTGAGGTTCAATCCCTGTCACTGACTGAGGATCAATCCCTGTCACTGATTGAGATTCAATTCCAGTCATTGACTGAGATACAATCACTGTCACTGACTGAGGGTCAATCCCTGTCACTGACTAGGAGTCAATCCCTGTCACAGACAGGGTTCAATCCCTGTCACAGACTGAGATTCAATCCCTGTCACTGACTGAGATTGAATCCCTGTCACTGACTGAATTTCAATCCCTGTCACTGACTGAGGGTCAATCCCTGTCAATAACTGAGGGTCAATCCCTTTCAATGAATGAGGATCAATCCCTGTCACTGACTGAATCTCAATCACTGTCACTGACTGAGATTCGCTCCATGTCACTGATTGAGATTTAATCCCTGTCACTGACTGAGGGTCAATCCCTGTCACTGACTGAGATTCAATACCTGTCACTGACTGAGGGTCAAAACCTGTCATTGACTGAGGTTCACTCCCAGTCACTGACTGAGGGTCAATCCCTGTAATTTACTGAATCTCAATCACTGTCACTGGCTGAGCGTCAATCCCTGTCACTGATTGAGAATCAATCCCTGTCAGTGACTGAGGTTCAATCCCAGTCATGGACTGAGATTCAATCCCTCTCTCTGACTGAAACTCAATCACTGTCAATGACTAAGATTCAATCCCTGACACTGATTGAAATTCAATCCCTGTCACTGACTGAGGTTCAATCCCTGTCACAGACTGAGATTCAATCCCTGTCACTGACTGAGATTGAATCCCTGTCACTGACTGAATTTCAATCCCTGTCACTGACTGAGGGTCAATCCCTGTCAATAACTGAGGGTCAATCCCATTCAATGAATGAGGATCAATCCCTGTCACTGACTGAATCTCAATCACTGTCACTGACTGAGATTCGCTCCATGTCACTATTTGAGATTCAATCCCTGTCACTGATTGAGAATCAATCCCTGTCACTGATTGAGATTCAATCCCTGTCACTGACTGAGATTCAATCCCTGTCACTGACTGTGATTCAATCCCTGTCACTGACTGAGATTCAATTCCAGTCACTGACTGAGATTCAATCCCTGTCACTGGTTGAGATTCAATACCTGTCACTGACTGAGATTCAATCCCTGTCACTGATTGAGATTGAATCCCTGTCACTGACTGAGATCCAATCCCTGTCACTGACTGAGGGTCAATCCCTGTCACTGACTGAGATTCAATCGCTGCCACTGCCTGAGGATCACTCCCTGTCACTGACTGAGATTCAATCCCTGTTCCTGATAGAGATTCAATCCCTGTCACTGAATGAAGCTCAATCCCTGTCACTGACTGAGATTCAATCCCTGTCACTGACTGATGCTCTATCCCTTTCATTGACTGAGAATCAATTCCTGTCACTCACTGAGATTCAATCCCTGTCACTAATTGAGATTAAATCCCTGTTACTGACTGAGGTTCAAGCCATGTCACTGATTGAGATTCAATCCCTGTCACTGAATGAGATTCAATCCCTGTCACTGACTGAGTGTCAATCCGTGTAACTGAGTGAGAGTCAATCCCTATCATTGACTGAGGTTCAATTCTGTCACTGACTGAGTTTCAATCCCTGTCACTGACTGAAACTCAATCCCTGTCACTGACTGAGTTTCAATCCCTGTCACTGACTGAGTTTCAAACCTTGTCACTGACTGAGGTTCAATCCCTGTCACTGACTGAGGATCAAACCGTGTCACTGAATGAGATTCAATCCCTGTCACTGGTTGAGATTCAATACCTGTCACTGACTGAGATTCAATCCCTGTCACTGACTGAGTTTCAAACCTTGTCACTGACTGAGGTTCAATCCCTGTCACTGACTGAGGATCAAAATGTGTCACTGAATGAGGTTCAATCCCTGTCACTGGTTGAGATTCAATACCTGTCACTGACTGAGATTCAATCCCTGTCACTGATTGAGATTGAATCCCTGTCACTGACTGAGATTCAATCCCTGTCACTGACTGAGGGTCAATCCCTGTCACTGACTGAGATTCAATCGCTGCCACTGCCTGAGGATCACTCCCTGTCACTGACTGAGATTCAATCCCTGTTCCTGATAGAGATTCAATCCCTGTCACTGAATGAAGCTCAATCCCTGTCACTGACTGAGATTCAATCCCTGTCACTGACTGATGCTCTATCCCTTTCATTGACTGAGAATCAATTCCTGTCACTCACTGAGATTCAATCCCTGTCACTAATTGAGATTAAATCCCTGTTACTGACTGAGGTTCAAGCCATGTCACTGATTGAGATTCAATCCCTGTCACTGATTGAGAATCAATGCCTGTCACTGACTGAGAATAAATCCCTGTCACTGATTGAGAATCAATCACTGTAACTGATTGAGATTCAATGCCTGTCACTGACTGAATCTCAATCCCTGTCACTGACTGAGATTCAATTCTTGTCTCTGACTGAGATTCAATTCCTGTCACTGAATGAGATTCAATCCCTGTCACTGACTGAGTGTCAATCCGTGTAACTGACTGAGATTCAATCCCTGTCACTGACCGAGGTTCAATCCCTGTCTCTGACTGAGATTCAATTCCTGTCTCTGACTGAGATTCAATCCCTGTCACTGATTGAGATTCAATCCCTGTCACTGATTGAGATTCAATCCCAGTCACTGACTGAGTTTCAAACCTTATCACTGACTGAGGTTCAATCCCTGTCACGGACTGAGGATCAAACCGTGTCACTGACTGAGGTTCAATCCCTGTCACTGATTGAGATTGAATCCCTGTCACTGACTGAGATTCAATCCCTGTCACTGACTGAGGATCAATCCCTTTCACTGACTGAGATTCAATTCCTGTCACTGAATGAAGCTCAATCCCTGTCAATGACTGAGATTCATTCCCTGTCACTGAATGAGGCTCAATCCCTGTCACTGTCTGAGGGTCAATCCCTGTCACTGACTGAGGATCAATCCCTGTCATTGACTGAGGATCAATACCTGTCACTGACTGAGGTTCAATCCCTGTCACTGACTGAGATTCAATCCCTGTCACTGACTGAGATTCAATCCCTGTTACTGATTGAGATTCAATCCCTGTCACTGAATGAAGCTCAATCCCTGTCACTGATTGAGATTCAATCCCTGTCACTGAATGAAGCTCAATCCCTGTCACTGACTGAGATTCAATCCCTGTCACTGACTGATGCTCTATCCCTTTCAATGACTGAGATTGAATCCCTGTCACTGACTGAGGTTCAATCCCTGTCACTGATTGAGATTCAATCCCTGTCACTAATAGAGAATCATTCCCTGTCACTGACTGAGAATCAATTCCTGTCACTGACTGAGATTCAATCCCTGTCACTGATTGAGATTCAATCCTTGTCACTGACTGAGGATCAATTCCAGTCACTGAATGAGATTCTATCCCTGTCACTGTCTGAGGATCAATCCCTGTCACTGACTGAGATTCAATCCCTGTCACTTATTGAGAATCAATCACTGTCACTGATTGAGATTCAATGCCTGTCACTGACTGAGATTCAATCCCTGTCACTGACTGAATCTCAATCCCTGTCACTGATTGAGATACGATCCCTGTCACTAATAGAGAATCATTCCCTGTCACTGACTGAGAATCAATTCCTGTCACTGACTGAGATTCAATCCCTGTCACTGATTGAGATTCAATCCTTGTCACTGACTGAGGATCAATTCCAGTCACTGACTGAGATTCTATCCCTGTCACTGTCTGAGGATCAATCCCTGTCACTGACTGAGATTCAATCACTGTCACTGATTGAGATTCAATGCCTGTCACTGAATGAAGCTCAATCCCTGTCAATGACTGAAATTCTTTCCCTGTCACTGAATGAGGCTCAATCCCTGTCACTGACTAAGGGTCAATCCCTGTCACTGACTGAGGATCAATCCCTGTCATTGACTGAGGATCAATCCCTGTCACTGACTGATGTTCAATCCCTGTCACTGACTGAGCTTCAATCCCTGTCACTGACTGAGATTCAATCCCTGTTACTAATTGAGATTCAATCCCTGTCACTGAATGAAGCTCAATCCCTGTCACTGATTGAGATTCAATCCCTGTCACTGAATGAAGCTCAATCCCTGTCACTGACTGAAATTCAATCCCTGTCACTGACTGATGCTCTATCCCTTTCAATGACTGAGATTGAATCCCTGTCACTGACTGAGGTTCAATCCCTGTCACTGATTGAGATTCAATCCCTGTCACTAATAGAGAATCATTCCCTGTCACTGACTGAGATTCAATTCTTGTCTCTGACTGAGATTCAATTCCTGTCACTGAATGAGATTCAATCCCTGTCACTGACTGAGTGTCAATCTGTGTAACTGACTGAGATTCAATGCCTATCATTGACTGAGGTTCAATTCTGTCACTGACTGAGATTCAATCCCTGTCACTGATTGAGAATCAATCACTGTAACTGATTGAGATTCAATGCCTGTCACTGACTGAATCTCAATCCCTGTCACTGACTGAGATTCAATTCTTGTCTCTGACTGAGATTCAATTCCTGTCACTGAATGAGATTCAATCCCTGTCACTGACTGAGTGTCAATCTGTGTAACTGACTGAGATTCAATGCCTATCATTGACTGAGGTTCAATTCTGTCACTGACTGAGATTCAATCCCTGTCACTGACTGAATCTCAATCCCTGTCACTGACTGAGATTCAATTCCTGTCTCTGACTGAGATTCAATCCCTGTCACTGATTGAGATTCAATCCCTGTCACTGATTGAGATTCAAACCCAGTCACTGACTGAGTTTCAAAACTTATCACTGACTGAGGTTCAATCCCTGTCACTGACTCAGGATCAAACCGTGTCACTGACTGAGGTTCAATCCCTGTCACTGATTGAGATTGAATCCCTGTCACTGACTGAGATTCAATCCGTGTCACTGACTGAGGATCAATCCCTGTCACTGACTGAGGTTCAATCCTTGTTACTGACTGAGATTCAATTCCTGTCCCTGAATGAAGCTCAATCCATGTCAATGACTGAGATTCATTCCCTGTCACTGAATGAGGCTCAATCCCTGTCACTGACTGAGGTTCAATCCCTGTCACTGATTGAGAGTGAATCCCTGTCACTGACTGAGATTCAATCCCTGTCACTGACTGAGGATCAATCCCTGTCACTGACTGAGGTTCAATTCTGTCACTGACTGAGTTTCAATCCCTGTCACTGACTGAAACTCAATCCCTGTCACTGACTGAGTTTCAATCCCTGTCACTGACTGAGTTTCAAACCTTGTCACTGACTGAGGTTCAATCCCTGTCACTGACTGAGGATCAAACCGTGTCACTGAATGAGATTCAATCCCTGTCACTGGTTGAGATTCAATACCTGTCACTGACTGAGATTCAATCCCTGTCACTGACTGAGTTTCAAACCTTGTCACTGACTGAGGTTCAATCCCTGTCACTGACTGAGGATCAAAATGTGTCACTGAATGAGGTTCAATCCCTGTCACTGGTTGAGATTCAATACCTGTCACTGACTGAGATTCAATCCCTGTCACTGATTGAGATTGAATCCCTGTCACTGACTGAGATTCAATCCCTGTCACTGACTGAGGGTCAATCCCTGTCACTGACTGAGATTCAATCGCTGCCACTGCCTGAGGATCACTCCCTGTCACTGACTGAGATTCAATCCCTGTTCCTGATAGAGATTCAATCCCTGTCACTGAATGAAGCTCAATCCCTGTCACTGACTGAGATTCAATCCCTGTCACTGACTGATGCTCTATCCCTTTCATTGACTGAGAATCAATTCCTGTCACTCACTGAGATTCAATCCCTGTCACTAATTGAGATTAAATCCCTGTTACTGACTGAGGTTCAAGCCATGTCACTGATTGAGATTCAATCCCTGTCACTGATTGAGAATCAATGCCTGTCACTGACTGAGAATAAATCCCTGTCACTGATTGAGAATCAATCACTGTAACTGATTGAGATTCAATGCCTGTCACTGACTGAATCTCAATCCCTGTCACTGACTGAGATTCAATTCTTGTCTCTGACTGAGATTCAATTCCTGTCACTGAATGAGATTCAATCCCTGTCACTGACTGAGTGTCAATCCGTGTAACTGACTGAGATTCAATCCCTGTCACTGACCGAGGTTCAATCCCTGTCTCTGACTGAGATTCAATTCCTGTCTCTGACTGAGATTCAATCCCTGTCACTGATTGAGATTCAATCCCTGTCACTGATTGAGATTCAATCCCAGTCACTGACTGAGTTTCAAACCTTATCACTGACTGAGGTTCAATCCCTGTCACGGACTGAGGATCAAACCGTGTCACTGACTGAGGTTCAATCCCTGTCACTGATTGAGATTGAATCCCTGTCACTGACTGAGATTCAATCCCTGTCACTGACTGAGGATCAATCCCTTTCACTGACTGAGATTCAATTCCTGTCACTGAATGAAGCTCAATCCCTGTCAATGACTGAGATTCATTCCCTGTCACTGAATGAGGCTCAATCCCTGTCACTGTCTGAGGGTCAATCCCTGTCACTGACTGAGGATCAATCCCTGTCATTGACTGAGGATCAATACCTGTCACTGACTGAGGTTCAATCCCTGTCACTGACTGAGATTCAATCCCTGTCACTGACTGAGATTCAATCCCTGTTACTGATTGAGATTCAATCCCTGTCACTGAATGAAGCTCAATCCCTGTCACTGATTGAGATTCAATCCCTGTCACTGAATGAAGCTCAATCCCTGTCACTGACTGAGATTCAATCCCTGTCACTGACTGATGCTCTATCCCTTTCAATGACTGAGATTGAATCCCTGTCACTGACTGAGGTTCAATCCCTGTCACTGATTGAGATTCAATCCCTGTCACTAATAGAGAATCATTCCCTGTCACTGACTGAGAATCAATTCCTGTCACTGACTGAGATTCAATCCCTGTCACTGATTGAGATTCAATCCTTGTCACTGACTGAGGATCAATTCCAGTCACTGAATGAGATTCTATCCCTGTCACTGTCTGAGGATCAATCCCTGTCACTGACTGAGATTCAATCCCTGTCACTTATTGAGAATCAATCACTGTCACTGATTGAGATTCAATGCCTGTCACTGACTGAGATTCAATCCCTGTCACTGACTGAATCTCAATCCCTGTCACTGATTGAGATACGATCCCTGTCACTAATAGAGAATCATTCCCTGTCACTGACTGAGAATCAATTCCTGTCACTGACTGAGATTCAATCCCTGTCACTGATTGAGATTCAATCCTTGTCACTGACTGAGGATCAATTCCAGTCACTGACTGAGATTCTATCCCTGTCACTGTCTGAGGATCAATCCCTGTCACTGACTGAGATTCAATCACTGTCACTGATTGAGATTCAATGCCTGTCACTGAATGAAGCTCAATCCCTGTCAATGACTGAAATTCTTTCCCTGTCACTGAATGAGGCTCAATCCCTGTCACTGACTAAGGGTCAATCCCTGTCACTGACTGAGGATCAATCCCTGTCATTGACTGAGGATCAATCCCTGTCACTGACTGATGTTCAATCCCTGTCACTGACTGAGCTTCAATCCCTGTCACTGACTGAGATTCAATCCCTGTTACTAATTGAGATTCAATCCCTGTCACTGAATGAAGCTCAATCCCTGTCACTGATTGAGATTCAATCCCTGTCACTGAATGAAGCTCAATCCCTGTCACTGACTGAAATTCAATCCCTGTCACTGACTGATGCTCTATCCCTTTCAATGACTGAGATTGAATCCCTGTCACTGACTGAGGTTCAATCCCTGTCACTGATTGAGATTCAATCCCTGTCACTAATAGAGAATCATTCCCTGTCACTGACTGAGATTCAATTCTTGTCTCTGACTGAGATTCAATTCCTGTCACTGAATGAGATTCAATCCCTGTCACTGACTGAGTGTCAATCTGTGTAACTGACTGAGATTCAATGCCTATCATTGACTGAGGTTCAATTCTGTCACTGACTGAGATTCAATCCCTGTCACTGATTGAGAATCAATCACTGTAACTGATTGAGATTCAATGCCTGTCACTGACTGAATCTCAATCCCTGTCACTGACTGAGATTCAATTCTTGTCTCTGACTGAGATTCAATTCCTGTCACTGAATGAGATTCAATCCCTGTCACTGACTGAGTGTCAATCTGTGTAACTGACTGAGATTCAATGCCTATCATTGACTGAGGTTCAATTCTGTCACTGACTGAGATTCAATCCCTGTCACTGACTGAATCTCAATCCCTGTCACTGACTGAGATTCAATTCCTGTCTCTGACTGAGATTCAATCCCTGTCACTGATTGAGATTCAATCCCTGTCACTGATTGAGATTCAAACCCAGTCACTGACTGAGTTTCAAAACTTATCACTGACTGAGGTTCAATCCCTGTCACTGACTGAGATTCAATTCCTGTCTCTGACTGAGATTCAATCCCTGTCACTGATTGAGATTCAATCCCTGTCACTGATTGAGATTCAAACCCAGTCACTGACTGAGTTTCAAAACTTATCACTGACTGAGGTTCAATCCCTGTCACTGACTCAGGATCAAACCGTGTCACTGACTGAGGTTCAATCCCTGTCACTGATTGAGATTGAATCCCTGTCACTGACTGAGATTCAATCCGTGTCACTGACTGAGGATCAATCCCTGTCACTGACTGAGGTTCAATCCTTGTTACTGACTGAGATTCAATTCCTGTCCCTGAATGAAGCTCAATCCATGTCAATGACTGAGATTCATTCCCTGTCACTGAATGAGGCTCAATCCCTGTCACTGACTGAGGTTCAATCCCTGTCACTGATTGAGAGTGAATCCCTGTCACTGACTGAGATTCAATCCCTGTCACTGACTGAGGATCAATCCCTGTCACTGACTGAGGTTCAATTCTGTCACTGACTGAGTTTCAATCCCTGTCACTGACTGAAACTCAATCCCTGTCACTGACTGAGTTTCAATCCCTGTCACTGACTGAGTTTCAAACCTTGTCACTGACTGAGGTTCAATCCCTGTCACTGACTGAGGATCAAACCGTGTCACTGAATGAGATTCAATCCCTGTCACTGGTTGAGATTCAATACCTGTCACTGACTGAGATTCAATCCCTGTCACTGACTGAGTTTCAAACCTTGTCACTGACTGAGGTTCAATCCCTGTCACTGACTGAGGATCAAAATGTGTCACTGAATGAGGTTCAATCCCTGTCACTGGTTGAGATTCAATACCTGTCACTGACTGAGATTCAATCCCTGTCACTGATTGAGATTGAATCCCTGTCACTGACTGAGATTCAATCCCTGTCACTGACTGAGGGTCAATCCCTGTCACTGACTGAGATTCAATCGCTGCCACTGCCTGAGGATCACTCCCTGTCACTGACTGAGATTCAATCCCTGTTCCTGATAGAGATTCAATCCCTGTCACTGAATGAAGCTCAATCCCTGTCACTGACTGAGATTCAATCCCTGTCACTGACTGATGCTCTATCCCTTTCATTGACTGAGAATCAATTCCTGTCACTCACTGAGATTCAATCCCTGTCACTAATTGAGATTAAATCCCTGTTACTGACTGAGGTTCAAGCCATGTCACTGATTGAGATTCAATCCCTGTCACTGATTGAGAATCAATGCCTGTCACTGACTGAGAATAAATCCCTGTCACTGATTGAGAATCAATCACTGTAACTGATTGAGATTCAATGCCTGTCACTGACTGAATCTCAATCCCTGTCACTGACTGAGATTCAATTCTTGTCTCTGACTGAGATTCAATTCCTGTCACTGAATGAGATTCAATCCCTGTCACTGACTGAGTGTCAATCCGTGTAACTGACTGAGATTCAATCCCTGTCACTGACCGAGGTTCAATCCCTGTCTCTGACTGAGATTCAATTCCTGTCTCTGACTGAGATTCAATCCCTGTCACTGATTGAGATTCAATCCCTGTCACTGATTGAGATTCAATCCCAGTCACTGACTGAGTTTCAAACCTTATCACTGACTGAGGTTCAATCCCTGTCACGGACTGAGGATCAAACCGTGTCACTGACTGAGGTTCAATCCCTGTCACTGATTGAGATTGAATCCCTGTCACTGACTGAGATTCAATCCCTGTCACTGACTGAGGATCAATCCCTTTCACTGACTGAGATTCAATTCCTGTCACTGAATGAAGCTCAATCCCTGTCAATGACTGAGATTCATTCCCTGTCACTGAATGAGGCTCAATCCCTGTCACTGTCTGAGGGTCAATCCCTGTCACTGACTGAGGATCAATCCCTGTCATTGACTGAGGATCAATACCTGTCACTGACTGAGGTTCAATCCCTGTCACTGACTGAGATTCAATCCCTGTCACTGACTGAGATTCAATCCCTGTTACTGATTGAGATTCAATCCCTGTCACTGAATGAAGCTCAATCCCTGTCACTGATTGAGATTCAATCCCTGTCACTGAATGAAGCTCAATCCCTGTCACTGACTGAGATTCAATCCCTGTCACTGACTGATGCTCTATCCCTTTCAATGACTGAGATTGAATCCCTGTCACTGACTGAGGTTCAATCCCTGTCACTGATTGAGATTCAATCCCTGTCACTAATAGAGAATCATTCCCTGTCACTGACTGAGAATCAATTCCTGTCACTGACTGAGATTCAATCCCTGTCACTGATTGAGATTCAATCCTTGTCACTGACTGAGGATCAATTCCAGTCACTGAATGAGATTCTATCCCTGTCACTGTCTGAGGATCAATCCCTGTCACTGACTGAGATTCAATCCCTGTCACTTATTGAGAATCAATCACTGTCACTGATTGAGATTCAATGCCTGTCACTGACTGAGATTCAATCCCTGTCACTGACTGAATCTCAATCCCTGTCACTGATTGAGATACGATCCCTGTCACTAATAGAGAATCATTCCCTGTCACTGACTGAGAATCAATTCCTGTCACTGACTGAGATTCAATCCCTGTCACTGATTGAGATTCAATCCTTGTCACTGACTGAGGATCAATTCCAGTCACTGACTGAGATTCTATCCCTGTCACTGTCTGAGGATCAATCCCTGTCACTGACTGAGATTCAATCACTGTCACTGATTGAGATTCAATGCCTGTCACTGAATGAAGCTCAATCCCTGTCAATGACTGAAATTCTTTCCCTGTCACTGAATGAGGCTCAATCCCTGTCACTGACTAAGGGTCAATCCCTGTCACTGACTGAGGATCAATCCCTGTCATTGACTGAGGATCAATCCCTGTCACTGACTGATGTTCAATCCCTGTCACTGACTGAGCTTCAATCCCTGTCACTGACTGAGATTCAATCCCTGTTACTAATTGAGATTCAATCCCTGTCACTGAATGAAGCTCAATCCCTGTCACTGATTGAGATTCAATCCCTGTCACTGAATGAAGCTCAATCCCTGTCACTGACTGAAATTCAATCCCTGTCACTGACTGATGCTCTATCCCTTTCAATGACTGAGATTGAATCCCTGTCACTGACTGAGGTTCAATCCCTGTCACTGATTGAGATTCAATCCCTGTCACTAATAGAGAATCATTCCCTGTCACTGACTGAGATTCAATTCTTGTCTCTGACTGAGATTCAATTCCTGTCACTGAATGAGATTCAATCCCTGTCACTGACTGAGTGTCAATCTGTGTAACTGACTGAGATTCAATGCCTATCATTGACTGAGGTTCAATTCTGTCACTGACTGAGATTCAATCCCTGTCACTGATTGAGAATCAATCACTGTAACTGATTGAGATTCAATGCCTGTCACTGACTGAATCTCAATCCCTGTCACTGACTGAGATTCAATTCTTGTCTCTGACTGAGATTCAATTCCTGTCACTGAATGAGATTCAATCCCTGTCACTGACTGAGTGTCAATCTGTGTAACTGACTGAGATTCAATGCCTATCATTGACTGAGGTTCAATTCTGTCACTGACTGAGATTCAATCCCTGTCACTGACTGAATCTCAATCCCTGTCACTGACTGAGATTCAATTCCTGTCTCTGACTGAGATTCAATCCCTGTCACTGATTGAGATTCAATCCCTGTCACTGATTGAGATTCAAACCCAGTCACTGACTGAGTTTCAAAACTTATCACTGACTGAGGTTCAATCCCTGTCACTGACTCAGGATCAAACCGTGTCACTGACTGAGGTTCAATCCCTGTCACTGATTGAGATTGAATCCCTGTCACTGACTGAGATTCAATCCGTGTCACTGACTGAGGATCAATCCCTGTCACTGACTGAGGTTCAATCCTTGTTACTGACTGAGATTCAATTCCTGTCCCTGAATGAAGCTCAATCCATGTCAATGACTGAGATTCATTCCCTGTCACTGAATGAGGCTCAATCCCTGTCACTGACTGAGGTTCAATCCCTGTCACTGATTGAGAGTGAATCCCTGTCACTGACTGAGATTCAATCCCTGTCACTGACTGAGGATCAATCCCTGTCACTGACTGAGGTTCAATCCTTGTTACTGACTGAGATTCAATTCCTGTCACTGAATGAAGCTCAATCCCTGTCAATGACTGAGATTCATTCCCTGTCACTGAATGAGGCTCAATCCCTGTCACTGACTAAGGGTCAATCCCTGTCACTGACTGAGGATCAATCCCTGTCATTGACTGAGGATCAATCCCTGTCACTGACTGAGGGTCAATCCCTGTCACTGAGTGAGGCTCAATCACTGTCACTGACTGAGGGTCAATCCCTGTCACTGCCTGAGGATCAATCCCATTCATTGACTGAGGATCAATCCCTGTCACTGACTGAGGGTAAATCCCTTTCACTGACTGAGGATCAATCCCTGTCCCTGACTGAGGTTCAATCCCTGTCACTGACTGAGGATCAATCCCTGTCACTGACTGAGATTCAGTCCCTGTCACTGACTGAGAATCAATCAGTGTTACTGACTGAGATTCAATCCCTGTCACTGACTGAGATTCAATCCCTGTCACTGACTGAGGATCAATCCCTGTCACTGACTGAGGATCAATCCCTGTCCCTGACTGAGGTTCAATCCCTGTCACTGACTGAGATTCAATCCCTGTCGCTGACTGAGGATCAATCCCTGTCTCTGACTGAGATTCAGTCCCTGTCACTGATTGAGATTCAATCCCTGTCACTGACTGAGATTCAATCCGTGTCAGTGACTGAGGTTCACTCCCTGTCACTGACTGATTCTCAATCACTGTCACTGACTGAGGTAGAATCCCTGTCTCTGACTGAGGATCAATCACTGTCACTGACTGAGATTGAATCCCTGTCACTGATTGAGATTCAATCCCTGTCACTGACTGAGGATCAATCCATGTCACTGACTGAGATTCTATCCCTGTCACTGACTGAATCTCAATCACTGTCACTGACTGAGATTCAATTCTGGTCTCTGACTGAGAATCAATTCCTGTCACTGACTGAGAATCAATCCCTATGACTGACTGAGTGTCAATTCCAGTCACTGACTTAGATACAATCCCTGTCACTGATTGAGATTCAATCCCTGTCACTGATTGAGATTCAATCCCTGTCACTGTCTAAGATTCAGACACTGTCACTGACTGAGGATAAATCCGTGTCACTGACTGAGATTCAATCCCTGTCACTGACTGAGATTCAATTCCTGCCAATGAATGAAGCTCTATCCCTGTCACTGACTGAGATTCAACCCCCGTCACTGACTGAGCTTCAATACCTGTCACTGACTGTGGTTCAATCCCTGTCAATGACTGAGAATCAATCCCTGTTACTGACTGAGATCCAATCCCTGTCACTGACTGAGATGCAATCCCTGTCACTGATTGAAATTCAGTCCCTGTCACTGACTGATGTTCAATCCCTGTCACTGACTGAGGGTCAATCCCTGTCACTGACTGAGGTTCAATCCCTGTCACTGACTGAGATTCAATTCCTGTCACTGACTGAGATTCAATCCCTGTCACTGATTGAGATTCAATACCTGTCACTGACTGAGATTCAATCCCTGTCACTGACTGCGATTCAATTCCTGTCATTGATTGACATTCAATCCCTGTCACTGATTGAGACTCAATACCTGTCACTGACTGAGGATCAATCCCTGTCACTGACTGAGATCCAATCCCTGTCACTGATTGAGATTCAGTCCCTGTCACTGACTGAGGTTCAATCCCAGTCACTGACTGAGATTCAATTCTTATCACTGACTGACGTTCACTCCCTGTCACTGATTGAGGGTCAATCCCTGTCACTCACTGAGGTTCAATCCCTGTCACAGTCTGAGGTTCAATCCTTGGCACTCACTGAGATCCAATCCCTGTCACTGACTGAGATTCAATTCCTGTCACTGATTGAGATTCAATCCCTGTCACTGACTGAGATTCAATCCCTGTCACTGACTGAGATTCAATTCCTGTCACTGACTGAGTTTCAATCCCTGTCACTGATTGAGAATCAATCCCTGCCACTGATTGAGATTCAATACCTGTCACTGACTGAGATTGAATCCCTGTCACTGATTGAGATTCAATCACTGTCACTGACTGAGGTTCAATCCCTGTCACTGACTGAGGATGAAAATGTGTCACTGAATGAGATTCAATACCTGTCACTGACTGAGATTCAATCCCTGTCACTGATTGAGATTGAATCCCTGTCACTGACTGAGATTCAATCCCTGTCACTGACTGATGATCAATCCCTGTCACTGACTGAGGTTCAATCCCTGTCACTGACTGAGATTCAATCCCTGTCACTGTTTGAGAATCAATCACTGTCACTGATTGAGATTCAATCCCTGTCACTGACTGAATCTCAATCCCTGTCACTGACTGAGGTTGAATCCCTATCTCTGACTGAGGATCAATCCCTGTCACTGACTGAGATTGTATCCCTGTCACTGATTGAGATTCAATCCCTGTCACTGACTGAGGATCAATCCATGTCACTGACTGAGATTCTATCCCTGTCACTGATTGAGATTCAATCCCTGTCACTGACTGACGGTCACTCCCTGTCACTGACTGAGATTCAATCCCTGTCACTGACTGAGATTCAATCCCAGTCACTGTCTGAGATTCAATCCCTGACACTGACTGAGGATCAATCCGTGTCACTGACTGAGTTTCAATCCCTGTCATTGATTGAGATTCAATCCCTGTCACTGACTGAGGTTCAATCCCAGTCAATGACTGTGATTCAAACCCTGTCACTGACTGAGGGTCAATCCCTGTCACTGACTGAGATTCAATCCCTGTCACTTTCTGAGCTTCAATCCCTGTCACTGACTGAATCTCAATCACTGTCACTGACTGAGATTCAATCCCCGTCACTGACTGAGCTTCAATACCTGTCACTGATTGTGATTTGTTCACTGTCACTGACTGACGGTCAATCCCTGTAACTGACTGAGGGTGAATCCCTGTCACTGACTGAGGTTCAATCCCTGTCTCTGTATGTGATTCCATCCTTGTCACTGACTGAGGATGAAACCGTGTCACTGACACAGATTCAAACCCTGTCACTGATTTAGATTCAATCCCTGTCACTGACTGAATCTCAATCACTGTCACTGACTGAGATTCAATTCTGGTCTCTGACTGAGAATCAATTCCTGTCACTGACTGAGATTCAATCCCTATAACTGATTGAGTGTCAATCCCAGTCACTGACTTAGATACAATCCCTGTTACTGACTGAGATCCAATCCCTGTCACTGACTGAGATCCAATCCCTGTCACTGATTGAAATTCAGTCCCTGTCACTGACTGATGTTCAATCCCTGTCACTGACTGAGGGTCAATCCCTGTCACTGACTGAGGTTCAATCCCTGTCACTGACTGAGATTCAATTCCTGTCACTGACTGAGATTCAATCCCTGTCACTGATTGAGATTCAATACCTGTCACTGACTGAGATTCAATCCCTGACACTGACTGCGATTCAATTCCTGTCACTGATTGACAGTCAATCCCTGTCACTGATTGAGATTCAATACCTGTCACTGACTGAGGATCAATCCCTGTCACTGACTGAGATCCAATCCCTGTCACTGATTGAGATTCAGACCCTGTCACTGACTGAGGTTCAATCCCAGTCACTGACTGAGATTCAATTCTTGTCACTGACTGACGTTCACTCCCTGTCACTGACTGACGTTCAATCCCTGTCACTGACTGAGGGTCAATCCCTGTCACTCACTGAGGTTCAATCCCTGTCACAGTCTGAGGTTCAATCCTTGTCACTCACTGAGATCCAATCCCTGTCACTGACTGAGGTTCAATCCCTGTCACTGACTGAGATTCAATCCCTGTCACTGTTTGAGAATCAATCACTGTCACTGATTGAGATTCAATCCCTGTCACTGACTGAATCTCAATCCCTGTCACTGACTGAGATTCAATTCTCGTCTCTGACTGAGATTCAATTCCTGCCACTGAATGAGATTCAATCCCTGTCACTGACTGAGTGTCAATGCGTGTAACTGACTGAGATTCAATCCCTGTCACTGACTGAGATTCAATCCCTGTCACTGACTGAGATTCAATCCCTGTCACTGATTGAGATTCAATCCCTGTCACTGACTGAGGTTCAATCCCAGTCACTGACTGAGATTCAAACCTTGTCACTAACTGAGGTTCAATCCCTGTCACTAACTGAGGATCAATCCCTATCACTGACTGTGGTTCAATCCCAGTCACTGACAGAGTTTCAATCCCTGTCACTGACTGAGATTAAAATCTGTCACTGACTGCGGGTCATTCCCTGTCACTGACTGAGATTAAATCCCTGTCACTGACGGAGGTTCAATCCCTGCCACAGACTGAGAATCAATCCGTCTCACTGACTGAGGTTCAATCCCTGTCACTGACTGAGATACAAGTCACTGACTGAGATTCAATCCCTGTCTCTGAGTGAAGGTCAATCCCTGTCTCTGACTGAGGTTCAATCCCAGTCACTGACTGAGGTTCAATCCCTGTCACTGACTGAGTATCAAACCGTGTCACTGACTGAGATTCAATCCCTGTCACTGACTGAGATTCAATCCCTGTCCCTGAATGAGGACCAATCCCTGTCTCTGACTGAGATTCAATCCTTGTCACTGACTGAGGTTCAATCCCTGTCACTGACAGAGGATCAAATCGTGTCACTGACTGAGATTCAATCCCTGTCACTGGTTGAGATTCAATACCTGTCACTGACTGAGATTCAATCCCTTTCTCTGACTGAGATTCAATCACTGTCACTGACTGAGGATAAAACCGTGACCCTGAGTGAGATTCAATCCCTGTCAATGATTGAGATTTAATACCTGTCACTGACTGAGGGTCAATCCCTCTCACTGACTGAGATTCAATCGCTGTCACTGCCGGAGGATCACTCCCTGTCTCTGACTGAGATTCAATCCCTGTCACTGACTGAGGTTCAATCCCTGTCACTGAATGAAGCTCAATCCCTGTCACTGACTGAGATTCAATCCCTGTCACTGACTGATGCTCTATCCCTTTCAATGACTGAGATTCAATCCCTGTCACTGACTGAGGTTCAATCCCTGTCACTGATTGAGATTCCATCCCTGTCACTAATAGAGAATCATTCCCTGTCACTGACTGAGAAACAATTCCTGTCACTGACTGAGATTCAATCCCTGTCACTGACTGAGGATCAATCCTTGTCCCTGATTGAGATTCAATACCTGTCACTGACTGAGGTTCAATCGCTGTCACTGACTGAGGATCAATCCCTATCACTGATTGAGATTCAATACCTGTCACTGACTGAGATTCAATCCCTGTCACTGAAGGAAGGTCAATCCCTGTCACTGACTGAGATTCAATCCCTGTCACTGACTAAGGATCAATCCCTGTCACTGACTGACAATCAATCCCTGTCACTGACGGAGGATCAAACCGTGTCACTGACTGACATTCAATCACTGTCACTGACTGAGGTTCACTCCCTGTCACTGAACGAAGGTCAATCCCTGTAACTGAAGGAAGGTCAATTCCTGTCACTGACTGAGATTCAATCCCTGTCACTGACTGAGGGTCAATCCCTCTCACTGACTGAGATTCAATCGCTGTCACTGCCTGAGGATCACTCCCTGTCACTGACTGAGATTCAATCCCTGTTACTGATTGAGATTCAATCCCTGTCACTGAATGAAGCTCAATCCCTGTCACTGTCTGAGATTCAATCCCTGTCACTGACTGATGCTCTATCCCTTTCAATGCCTGAGATTGAATCCCTGTCACTGACTGAGGTTCAATCCCTGTCACTGATTGAGATTCCATCCCTGTCACTAATAGAGAATCATTCCCTGTCACTGACTGAGAATCAATTCCTGTCACTGACTGAGATTCAATCCCTGTCCCTGATTGAGATTCAATCCTTGTCACTGACTGAGGATCAATCCCAGTCACCGACTGAGATTCTATCCCTGTCACTGACTGAGGATCAATACCTGTCACTGACTGAGATTCAATCCCTGTCACTAACTGAATCTCAATCCCTGTCACTGACTGAGATTCAATTCCTGTCTCTGACTGAGATTCAATTCCTGTCACTGAATGAGATTCAATCCCTGTCACTGACTGAGAGTCAATCCCTATCATTGACTGAGGTTCAATTCTGTCACTGACTGAGTTTCAATCCCTGTCACTGACTGAATCTCAATCCCTGTCACTGACTGAGGTTCAATCCCTGTCACTGACTAAGGATCAAACCGTGTCACTGAATGAGATTCATTCCCTGTCACTGGTTGAGATTCAATACCTGTCACTGACTGAGATTCAATCCCTGTCACTGACTGAGATTCAATCCCTGTCACTGACTGAGGTTCAATCCCTGTCACTGACTGAGGATCAAACCGTGTCACTGAATGAGATTCAATCCCTGTCACTGGTTGAGATTCAATACCTGTCACTGACTGAGATTCAATCCCTGTCACTGATTGAGATTGAATCCCTGTCACTGACTGAGATTCAATCCCTGTCACTGACTGAGGATCAATCCCTGTCACTGACTGATATTCAATCGCTGTCACTGCCTGATGATCACTCCCTGTCACTGACTGAGATTCAATCCCTGTTACTGATTGAGATTCAATCCCTGTCACTGAATGAAGCTCAATCCCTGTCACTGACTGAATCTCAATCCCTGTCACTGACTGATGCTCTATCCCTTTCAATGACTGAGATTGAATCCCTGTCACTGACTGAGGTTCAATCCCTGTCACTGACTGAGATTCAATCCGTGTCACTGATTGAGATTCAATCCTTGTCACTGACTGAGGATCAATTCCTGTAACTGACTGAGATTCTATCCCTGTCACTGTCTGAGGATCAATCCCTGTCACAGACTGAGATTCAATCCCTGTCACTGATTGAGAATCAATCACTGTCATTGATTGAGATTCAATCCCTGTCACTGACTGAGGTTCAATCCCTGTCACTGATTGAGATTCCATCCCTGTCACTAATAGAGAATCATTCCCTGTCACTGACTGAGAAACAATTCCTGTCACTGACTGAGATTCAATCCCTGTCACTGACTGAGGATCAATCCTTGTCCCTGATTGAGATTCAATACCTGTCACTGACTGAGGTTCAATCGCTGTCACTGACTGAGGATCAATCCCTGTCACTGATTGAGATTCAATACCTGTCACTGACTTAGATTCAATCCCTGTCACTGACTGAGATTCAATCCCTGTCACTGAAGGAAGGTCAATCCCTGTCACTGACTTAGATTCAATCCCTGTCACTGACTGAGGTTCAATCCCTGTCACTGAATGAAGCTCAATCCCTGTCACTGACTGAGATTCAATCCCTGTCACTGACTGATGCTCTATCCCTTTCAATGACTGAGATTCAATCCCTGTCACTGACTGAGGTTCAATCCCTGTCACTGATTGAGATTCCATCCCTGTCACTAATAGAGAATCATTCCCTGTCACTGACTGAGAAACAATTCCTGTCACTGACTGAGATTCAATCCCTGTCACTGACTGAGGATCAATCCTTGTCCCTGATTGAGATTCAATACCTGTCACTGACTGAGGTTCAATCGCTGTCACTGACTGAGGATCAATCCCTATCACTGATTGAGATTCAATACCTGTCACTGACTGAGATTCAATCCCTGTCACTGAAGGAAGGTCAATCCCTGTCACTGACTGAGATTCAATCCCTGTCACTGACTAAGGATCAATCCCTGTCACTGACTGACAATCAATCCCTGTCACTGACGGAGGATCAAACCGTGTCACTGACTGACATTCAATCACTGTCACTGACTGAGGTTCACTCCCTGTCACTGAACGAAGGTCAATCCCTGTAACTGAAGGAAGGTCAATTCCTGTCACTGACTGAGATTCAATCCCTGTCACTGACTGAGGGTCAATCCCTCTCACTGACTGAGATTCAATCGCTGTCACTGCCTGAGGATCACTCCCTGTCACTGACTGAGATTCAATCCCTGTTACTGATTGAGATTCAATCCCTGTCACTGAATGAAGCTCAATCCCTGTCACTGACTGAGATTCAATCCCTGTCACTGACTGATGCTCTATCCCTTTCAATGACTGAGATTGAATCCCTGTCACTGACTGAGGTTCAATCCCTGTCACTGATTGAGATTCCATCCCTGTCACTAATAGAGAATCATTCCCTGTCACTGACTGAGAATCAATTCCTGTCACTGACTGAGATTCAATCCCTGTCCCTGATTGAGATTCAATCCTTGTCACTGACTGAGGATCAATCCCAGTCACCGACTGAGATTCTATCCCTGTCACTGACTGAGGATCAATACCTGTCACTGACTGAGATTCAATCCCTGTCACTAACTGAATCTCAATCCCTGTCACTGACTGAGATTCAATTCCTGTCTCTGACTGAGATTCAATTCCTGTCACTGAATGAGATTCAATCCCTGTCACTGACTGAGAGTCAATCCCTATCATTGACTGAGGTTCAATTCTGTCACTGACTGAGTTTCAATCCCTGTCACTGACTGAATCTCAATCCCTGTCACTGACTGAGGTTCAATCCCTGTCACTGACTAAGGATCAAACCGTGTCACTGAATGAGATTCATTCCCTGTCACTGGTTGAGATTCAATACCTGTCACTGACTGAGATTCAATCCCTGTCACTGACTGAGATTCAATCCCTGTCACTGACTGAGGTTCAATCCCTGTCACTGACTGAGGATCAAACCGTGTCACTGAATGAGATTCAATCCCTGTCACTGGTTGAGATTCAATACCTGTCACTGACTGAGATTCAATCCCTGTCACTGATTGAGATTGAATCCCTGTCACTGACTGAGATTCAATCCCTGTCACTGACTGAGGATCAATCCCTGTCACTGACTGATATTCAATCGCTGTCACTGCCTGATGATCACTCCCTGTCACTGACTGAGATTCAATCCCTGTTACTGATTGAGATTCAATCCCTGTCACTGAATGAAGCTCAATCCCTGTCACTGACTGAATCTCAATCCCTGTCACTGACTGATGCTCTATCCCTTTCAATGACTGAGATTGAATCCCTGTCACTGACTGAGGTTCAATCCCTGTCACTGACTGAGATTCAATCCGTGTCACTGATTGAGATTCAATCCTTGTCACTGACTGAGGATCAATTCCTGTAACTGACTGAGATTCTATCCCTGTCACTGTCTGAGGATCAATCCCTGTCACAGACTGAGATTCAATCCCTGTCACTGACTGAGAATCAATCACTGTCATTGATTGAGATTCAATCCCTGTCACTGACTGAGGTTCAATCCCTGTCACTGATTGAGATTCCAACCCTGTCACTAATAGAGAATCATTCCCTGTCACTGACTGAGAAACAATTCCTGTCACTGACTGAGATTCAATCCCTGTCACTGACTGAGGATCAATCCTTGTCCCTGATTGAGATTCAATACCTGTCACTGACTGAGGTTCAATCGCTGTCACTGACTGAGGATCAATCCCTGTCACTGATTGAGATTCAATACCTGTCACTGACTTAGATTCAATCCCTGTCACTGACTGAGATTCAATCCCTGTCACTGAAGGAAGGTCAATCCCTGTCACTGACTGAGATTCAATCCCTGTCACTGACTAAGGATCAATCCCTGTCACTGACTGACAATCAATCCCTGTCACTGACGGAGGATCAAACCGTGTCACTGACTGACATTCAATCACTGTCACTGACTGAGGTTCACTCCCTGTCACTGAACGAAGGTCAATCCCTGTAACTGAAGGAAGGTCAATTCCTGTCACTGACTGAGATTCAATCCCTGTCACTGACTGAGGGTCAATCCCTCTCACTGACTGAGATTCAATCGCTGTCACTGCCTGAGGATCACTCCCTGTCACTGACTGAGATTCAATCCCTGTTACTGATTGAGATTCAATCCCTGTCACTGAATGAAGCTCAATCCCTGTCACTGACTGAGATTCAATCCCTGTCACTGACTGATGCTCTATCCCTTTCAATGCCTGAGATTGAATCCCTGTCACTGACTGAGGTTCAATCCCTGTCACTGATTGAGATTCCATCCCTGTCACTAATAGAGAATCATTCCCTGTCACTGACTGAGAATCAATTCCTGTCACTGACTGAGATTCAATCCCTGTCCCTGATTGAGATTCAATCCTTGTCACTGACTGAGGATCAATCCAAGTCACCGACTGAGATTCTATCCCTGTCACTGACTGAGGATCAATACCTGTCACTGACTGAGATTCAATCCCTGTCACTAACTGAATCTCAATCCCTGTCACTGACTGAGATTCAATTCCTGTCTCTGACTGAGATTCAATTCCTGTCACTGAATGAGATTCAATCCCTGTCACTGACTGAGAGTCAATCCCTATCATTGACTGAGGTTCAATTCTGTCACTGACTGAGTTTCAATCCCTGTCACTGACTGAATCTCAATCCCTGTCACTGACTGAGGTTCAATCCCTGTCACTGACTAAGGATCAAACCGTGTCACTGAATGAGATTCATTCCCTGTCACTGGTTGAGATTCAATACCTGTCACTGACTGAGATTCAATCCCTGTCACTGACTGAGATTCAATCCCTGTCACTGACTGAGATTCAATCCCTGTCCCTGAATGAGGACCAATCCCTGTCTCTGACTGAGATTCAATCCTTGTCACTGACTGAGGTTCAATCCCTGTCACTGACAGAGGATCAAATCGTGTCACTGACTGAGATTCAATCCCTGTCATTGGTTGAGATTCAATACCTGTCACTGACTGAGATTCAATCCCTTTCTCTGACTGAGATTCAATCACTGTCACTGACTGAGGATAAAACCGTGACCCTGAGTGAGATTCAATCCCTGTCAATGATTGAGATTTAATACCTGTCACTGACTGAGGGTCAATCCCTCTCACTGACTGAGATTCAATCGCTGTCACTGCCGGAGGATCACTCCCTGTCTCTGACTGAGATTCAATCCCTGTCACTGACTGAGGTTCAATCCCTGTCACTGAATGAAGCTCAATCCCTGTCACTGACTGAGATTCAATCCCTGTCACTGACTGATGCTCTATCCCTTTCAATGACTGAGATTCAATCCCTGTCACTGACTGAGGTTCAATCCCTGTCACTGATTGAGATTCCATCCCTGTCACTAATAGAGAATCATTCCCTGTCACTGACTGAGAAACAATTCCTGTCACTGACTGAGATTCAATCCCTGTCACTGACTGAGGATCAATCCTTGTCCCTGATTGAGATTCAATACCTGTCACTGACTGAGGTTCAATCGCTGTCACTGACTGAGGATCAATCCCTATCACTGATTGAGATTCAATACCTGTCACTGACTTAGATTCAATCCCTGTCACTGACTGAGATTCAATCCCTGTCACTGAAGGAAGGTCAATCCCTGTCACTGACTGAGATTCAATCCCTGTCACTGACTAAGGATCAATCCCTGTCACTGACTGACAATCAATCCCTGTCACTGACGGAGGATCAAACCGTGTCACTGACTGACATTCAATCACTGTCACTGACTGAGGTTCACTCCCTGTCACTGAACGAAGGTCAATCCCTGTAACTGAAGGAAGGTCAATTCCTGTCACTGACTGAGATTCAATCCCTGTCACTGACTGAGGGTCAATCCCTCTCACTGACTGAGATTCAATCGCTGTCACTGCCTGAGGATCACTCCCTGTCACTGACTGAGATTCAATCCCTATTACTGATTGAGATTCAATCCCTGTCACTGACTGAAGCTCAATCCCTGTCACTGACTGAGATTCAATCCCTGTCACTGACTGATGCTCTATCCCTTTCAATGCCTGAGATTGAATCCCTGTCACTGACTGAGGTTCAATCCCTGTCACTGATTGAGATTCCATCCCTGTCACTAATAGAGAATCATTCCCTGTCACTGACTGAGAATCAATTCCTGTCACTGACTGAGATTCAATCCCTGTCCCTGATTGAGATTCAATCCTTGTCACTGACTGAGGATCAATCCCAGTCACCGACTGAGATTCTATCCCTGTCACTGACTGAGGATCAATACCTGTCACTGACTGAGATTCAATCCCTGTCACTAACTGAATCTCAATCCCTGTCACTGACTGAGATTCAATTCCTGTCTCTGACTGAGATTCAATTCCTGTCACTGAATGAGATTCAATCCCTGTCACTGACTGAGAGTCAATCCCTATCATTGACTGAGTTTCAATCCCTGTCACTGACTGAATCTCAATCCCTGTCACTGACTGAGGTTCAATCCCTGTCACTGACTAAGGATCAAACCGTGTCACTGAATGAGATTCATTCCCTGTCACTGGTTGAGATTCAATACCTGTCACTGACTGAGATTCAATCCCTGTCACTGACTGAGATTCAATCCCTGTCACTGACTGAGGTTCAATCCCTGTCACTGTCTGAGGATCAATCCCTGTCACAGACTGAGATTCAATCCCTGTCACTGATTGAGAATCAATCACTGTCATTGATTGAGATTCAATCCCTGTCACTGACTGAGGTTCAATCCCTGTCACTGATTGAGATTCCATCCCTGTCACTAATAGAGAATCATTCCCTGTCACTGACTGAGAAACAATTCCTGTCACTGACTGAGATTCAATCCCTGTCACTGACTGAGGATCAATCCTTGTCCCTGATTGAGATTCAATACCTGTCACTGACTGAGGTTCAATCGCTGTCACTGACTGAGGATCAATCCCTGTCACTGATTGAGATTCAATACCTGTCACTGACTTAGATTCAATCCCTGTCACTGACTGAGATTCAATCCCTGTCACTGAAGGAAGGTCAATCCCTGTCACTGACTGAGATTCAATCCCTGTCACTGACTAAGGATCAATCCCTGTCACTGACTGACAATCAATCCCTGTCACTGACGGAGGATCAAACCGTGTCACTGACTGACATTCAATCACTGTCACTGACTGAGGTTCACTCCCTGTCACTGAACGAAGGTCAATCCCTGTAACTGAAGGAAGGTCAATTCCTGTCACTGACTGAGATTCAATCCCTGTCACTGACTGAGGGTCAATCCCTCTCACTGACTGAGATTCAATCGCTGTCACTGCCTGAGGATCACTCCCTGTCACTGACTGAGATTCAATCCCTGTTACTGATTGAGATTCAATCCCTGTCACTGAATGAAGCTCAATCCCTGTCACTGACTGAGATTCAATCCCTGTCACTGACTGATGCTCTATCCCTTTCAATGACTGAGATTGAATCCCTGTCACTGACTGAGGTTCAATCCCTGTCACTGATTGAGATTCCATCCCTGTCACTAATAGAGAATCATTCCCTGTCACTGACTGAGAATCAATTCCTGTCACTGACTGAGATTCAATCCCTGTCCCTGATTGAGATTCAATCCTTGTCACTGACTGAGGATCAATCCCAGTCACCGACTGAGATTCTATCCCTGTCACTGACTGAGGATCAATACCTGTCACTGACTGAGATTCAATCCCTGTCACTAACTGAATCTCAATCCCTGTCACTGACTGAGATTCAATTCCTGTCTCTGACTGAGATTCAATTCCTGTCACTGAATGAGATTCAATCCCTGTCACTGACTGAGAGTCAATCCCTTTCATTGACTGAGGTTCAATTCTGTCACTGACTGAGTTTCAATCCCTGTCACTGACTGAATCTCAATCCCTGTCACTGACTGAGGTTCAATCCCTGTCACTGACTAAGGATCAAACCGTGTCACTGAATGAGATTCATTCCCTGTCACTGGTTGAGATTCAATACCTGTCACTGACTGAGATTCAATCCCTGTCACTGACTGAGATTCAATCCCTGTCACTGACTGAGGTTCAATCCCTGTCACTGACTGAGGATCAAACCATGTCACTGAATGAGATTCAATCCCTGTCACTGGTTGACATTCAATACCTGTCACTGACTGAGATTCAATCCCTGTCACTGATTGAGATTGAATCCCTGTCACTGACTGAGATTCAATCCCTGTCACTGACTGAGGGTCAATCCCTGTCACTGACTGATATTCAATCGCTGTCACTGCCTGATGATCACTCCCTGTCACTGACTGAGATTCAATCCCTGTTACTGATTGAGATTCAATCCCTGTCACTGAATGAAGCTCAATCCCTGTCACTGACTGAGATTCAATCCCTGTCACTGACTGATGCTCTATCCCTTTCAATGACTGAGATTGAATCCCTGTCACTGACTGAGGTTCAATCCCTGTCACTGACTGAGATTCAATCCGTGTCACTGATTGAGATTCAATCCTTGTCACTGACTGAGGATCAATTCCTGTAACTGACTGAGATTCTATCCCTGTCACTGTCTGAGGATCAATCCCTGTCACTGACTGAGGGTCAATCCCTGTCCCTGATTGAGATTCAATACCTGTCACTGACTGAGGTTCAATCGCTGTCACTGACTGAGGATCAATCCCTGTCACTGATTGAGATTCAATACCTGTCACTGACTGAGATTCAATCCCTGTCACTGACTGAGATTCAATCCCTGTCACTGAAGGAAGGTCAATCCCCGTCACTGACTGAGATTCAATCCCTGTCACTGACTAAGGATCAATCCCTGTCACTGACTGAGAATCAATCCCTGTCACTGACTGAGGATCAAACCGTGTCACTGACTGACATTCAATCCCTGTCACTGACTGAGGTTCACTCCCTGTCACTGAACGAAGGTCAATCCCTGTAACTGAAGGAAGGTCAATTCCTGTCACTGACTGAGATTCAATCCCTGTCACTGACTGAGGGTCAATCCCTCTCACTGACTGAGATTCAATCGCTGTCACTGCCTGAGGATCAATCCCTGTCACTGACTGAGATTCAATCCCTGTTACTGATTGAGATTCAATCCCTGTCACTGAATGAAGCTCAATCCCTGTCACTGACTGAGATTCAATCCCTGTCACTGACTGATGCTCTATCCCTTTCAATGACTGAGATTGAATCCCTGTCACTGACTGAGGTTCAATCCCTGTCACTGATTGAGATTCCATCCCTGTCACTAATAGAGAATCATTCCCTGTCACTGACTGAGGATCAATTCCAGTCACCGACTGAGATTCTATCCCTGTCACTGACTGAGGATCAATACCTGTCACTGACTGAAATTCAATCCCTGTCACTGACTGAATCTCAATCCCTGTCACTGACTGAGATTCAATTCCTGTCTCTGACTGAGATTCAATTCCTGTCACTGAATGAGATTCAATCCCTGTCACTGACTGAGAGTCAATCCCTATCATTGACTGAGGTTCAATTCTGTCACTGACTGAGTTTCAATCCCTGTCACTGACTGAATCTCAATCCCTGTCACTGACTGAGGTTCAATCCCTGTCACTGACTGAGGATCAAACCGTGTCACTGACTGAGATTCAATCCCTGTCACTGACTGAGAGTCAATCCCTATCATTGACTGAGTTTCAATCCCTGTCACTGACTGAATCTCAATCCCTGTCACTGACTGAGGTTCAATACCTGTCACTGACTAAGGATCAAACCGTGTCACTGAATGAGATTCATTCCCTGTCACTGGTTGAGATTCAATACCTGTCACTGACTGAGATTCAATCCCTGTCACTGACTGAGATTCAATCCCTGTCACTGACTGAGGTTCAATCCCTGTCACTGTCTGAGGATCAATCCCTGTCACAGACTGAGATTCAATCCCTGTCACTGATTGAGAATCAATCACTGTCATTGATTGAGATTCAATCCCTGTCACTGACTGAGGTTCAATCCCTGTCACTTATTGAGATTCCATCCCTGTCACTAATAGAGAATCATTCCCTGTCACTGACTGAGAAACAATTCCTGTCACTGACTGAGATTCAATCCCTGTCACTGACTGAGGATCAATCCTTGTCCCTGATTGAGATTCAATACCTGTCACTGACTGAGGTTCAATCGCTGTCACTGACTGAGGATCAATCCCTGTCACTGATTGAGATTCAATACCTGTCACTGACTTAGATTCAATCCCTGTCACTGACTGAGATTCAATCCCTGTCACTGAAGGAAGGTCAATCCCTGTCACTGACTGAGATTCAATCCCTGTCACTGACTAAGGATCAATCCCTGTCACTGACTGACAATCAATCCCTGTCACTGACGGAGGATCAAACCGTGTCACTGACTGACATTCAATCACTGTCACTGACTGAGGTTCACTCCCTGTCACTGAACGAAGGTCAATCCCTGTAACTGAAGGAAGGTCAATTCCTGTCACTGACTGAGATTCAATCCCTGTCACTGACTGAGGGTCAATCCCTCTCACTGACTGAGATTCAATCGCTGTCACTGCCTGAGGATCACTCCCTGTCACTGACTGAGATTCAATCCCTGTTACTGATTGAGATTCAATCCCTGTCACTGAATGAAGCTCAATCCCTGTCACTGACTGAGATTCAATCCCTGTCACTGACTGATGCTCTATCCCTTTCAATGACTGAGATTGAATCCCTGTCACTGACTGAGGTTCAATCCCTGTCACTGATTGAGATTCCATCCCTGTCACTAATAGAGAATCATTCCCTGTCACTGACTGAGAATCAATTCCTGTCACTGACTGAGATTCAATCCCTGTCCCTGATTGAGATTCAATCCTTGTCACTGACTGAGGATCAATCCCAGTCACCGACTGAGATTCTATCCCTGTCACTGACTGAGGATCAATACCTGTCACTGACTGAGATTCAATCCCTGTCACTAACTGAATCTCAATCCCTGTCACTGACTGAGATTCAATTCCTGTCTCTGACTGAGATTCAATTCCTGTCACTGAATGAGATTCAATCCCTGTCACTGACTGAGAGTCAATCCCTTTCATTGACTGAGGTTCAATTCTGTCACTGACTGAGTTTCAATCCCTGTCACTGACTGAATCTCAATCCCTGTCACTGACTGAGGTTCAATCCCTGTCACTGACTAAGGATCAAACCGTGTCACTGAATGAGATTCATTCCCTGTCACTGGTTGAGATTCAATACCTGTCACTGACTGAGATTCAATCCCTGTCACTGACTGAGATTCAATCCCTGTCACTGACTGAGATTCAATACCTGTCACTGACTGAGATTCAATCCCTGTCACTGATTGAGATTGAATCCCTGTCACTGACTGAGATTCAATCCCTGTCACTGACTGAGGGTCAATCCCTGTCACTGACTGATATTCAATCGCTGTCACTGCCTGATGATCACTCCCTGTCACTGACTGAGATTCAATCCCTGTTACTGATTGAGATTCAATCCCTGTCACTGAATGAAGCTCAATCCCTGTCACTGACTGAGATTCAATCCCTGTCACTGACTGATGCTCTATCCCTTTCAATGACTGAGATTGAATCCCTGTCACTGACTGAGGTTCAATCCCTGTCACTGACTGAGATTCAATCCGTGTCACTGATTGAGATTCAATCCTTGTCACTGACTGAGGATCAATTCCTGTAACTGACTGAGATTCTATCCCTGTCACTGTCTGAGGATCAATCCCTGTCACTGACTGAGGGTCAATCCCTGTCCCTGATTGAGATTCAATACCTGTCACTGACTGAGGTTCAATCGCTGTCACTGACTGAGGATCAATCCCTGTCACTGATTGAGATTCAATACCTGTCACTGACTGAGATTCAATCCCTGTCACTGACTGAGATTCAATCCCTGTCACTGAAGGAAGGTCAATCCCCGTCACTGACTGAGATTCAATCCCTGTCACTGACTGAGGGTCAATCCCTCTCACTGACTGAGATTCAATCGCTGTCACTGCCTGAGGATCAATCCCTGTCACTGACTGAGATTCAATCCCTGTTACTGATTGAGATTCAATCCCTGTCACTGAATGAAGCTCAATCCCTGTCACTGACTGAGATTCAATCCCTGTCACTGACTGATGCTCTATCCCTTTCAATGACTGAGATTGAATCCCTGTCACTGACTGAGGTTCAATCCCTGTCACTGATTGAGATTCCATCCCTGTCACTAATAGAGAATCATTCCCTGTCACTGACTGAGGATCAATTCCAGTCACCGACTGAGATTCTATCCCTGTCACTGACTGAGGATCAATACCTGTCACTGACTGAAATTCAATCCCTGTCACTGACTGAATCTCAATCCCTGTCACTGACTGAGATTCAATTCCTGTCTCTGACTGAGATTCAATTCCTGTCACTGAATGAGATTCAATCCCTGTCACTGACTGAGAGTCAATCCCTATCATTGACTGAGGTTCAATTCTGTCACTGACTGAGTTTCAATCCCTGTCACTGACTGAATCTCAATCCCTGTCACTGACTGAGGTTCAATCCCTGTCACTGACTGAGGATCAAACCGTGTCACTGACTGAGATTCAATCCCTGTCACTGACTGAGAGTCAATCCCTATCATTGACTGAGTTTCAATCCCTGTCACTGACTGAATCTCAATCCCTGTCACTGACTGAGGTTCAATACCTGTCACTGACTAAGGATCAAACCGTGTCACTGAATGAGATTCATTCCCTGTCACTGGTTGAGATTCAATACCTGTCACTGACTGAGATTCAATCCCTGTCACTGACTGAGATTCAATCCCTGTCACTGACTGAGGTTCAATCCCTGTCACTGTCTGAGGATCAATCCCTGTCACAGACTGAGATTCAATCCCTGTCACTGATTGAGAATCAATCACTGTCATTGATTGAGATTCAATCCCTGTCACTGACTGAGGTTCAATCCCTGTCACTTATTGAGATTCCATCCCTGTCACTAATAGAGAATCATTCCCTGTCACTGACTGAGAAACAATTCCTGTCACTGACTGAGATTCAATCCCTGTCACTGACTGAGGATCAATCCTTGTCCCTGATTGAGATTCAATACCTGTCACTGACTGAGGTTCAATCGCTGTCACTGACTGAGGATCAATCCCTGTCACTGATTGAGATTCAATACCTGTCACTGACTTAGATTCAATCCCTGTCACTGACTGAGATTCAATCCCTGTCACTGAAGGAAGGTCAATCCCTGTCACTGACTGAGATTCAATCCCTGTCACTGACTAAGGATCAATCCCTGTCACTGACTGACAATCAATCCCTGTCACTGACGGAGGATCAAACCGTGTCACTGACTGACATTCAATCACTGTCACTGACTGAGGTTCACTCCCTGTCACTGAACGAAGGTCAATCCCTGTAACTGAAGGAAGGTCAATTCCTGTCACTGACTGAGATTCAATCCCTGTCACTGACTGAGGGTCAATCCCTCTCACTGACTGAGATTCAATCGCTGTCACTGCCTGAGGATCACTCCCTGTCACTGACTGAGATTCAATCCCTGTTACTGATTGAGATTCAATCCCTGTCACTGAATGAAGCTCAATCCCTGTCACTGACTGAGATTCAATCCCTGTCACTGACTGATGCTCTATCCCTTTCAATGACTGAGATTGAATCCCTGTCACTGACTGAGGTTCAATCCCTGTCACTGATTGAGATTCCATCCCTGTCACTAATAGAGAATCATTCCCTGTCACTGACTGAGAATCAATTCCTGTCACTGACTGAGATTCAATCCCTGTCCCTGATTGAGATTCAATCCTTGTCACTGACTGAGGATCAATCCCAGTCACCGACTGAGATTCTATCCCTGTCACTGACTGAGGATCAATACCTGTCACTGACTGAGATTCAATCCCTGTCACTAACTGAATCTCAATCCCTGTCACTGACTGAGATTCAATTCCTGTCTCTGACTGAGATTCAATTCCTGTCACTGAATGAGATTCAATCCCTGTCACTGACTGAGAGTCAATCCCTTTCATTGACTGAGGTTCAATTCTGTCACTGACTGAGTTTCAATCCCTGTCACTGACTGAATCTCAATCCCTGTCACTGACTGAGGTTCAATCCCTGTCACTGACTAAGGATCAAACCGTGTCACTGAATGAGATTCATTCCCTGTCACTGGTTGAGATTCAATACCTGTCACTGACTGAGATTCAATCCCTGTCACTGACTGAGATTCAATCCCTGTCACTGACTGAGATTCAATACCTGTCACTGACTGAGATTCAATCCCTGTCACTGATTGAGATTGAATCCCTGTCACTGACTGAGATTCAATCCCTGTCACTGACTGAGGGTCAATCCCTGTCACTGACTGATATTCAATCGCTGTCACTGCCTGATGATCACTCCCTGTCACTGACTGAGATTCAATCCCTGTTACTGATTGAGATTCAATCCCTGTCACTGAATGAAGCTCAATCCCTGTCACTGACTGAGATTCAATCCCTGTCACTGACTGATGCTCTATCCCTTTCAATGACTGAGATTGAATCCCTGTCACTGACTGAGGTTCAATCCCTGTCACTGACTGAGATTCAATCCGTGTCACTGATTGAGATTCAATCCTTGTCACTGACTGAGGATCAATTCCTGTAACTGACTGAGATTCTATCCCTGTCACTGTCTGAGGATCAATCCCTGTCACTGACTGAGGGTCAATCCCTGTCCCTGATTGAGATTCAATACCTGTCACTGACTGAGGTTCAATCGCTGTCACTGACTGAGGATCAATCCCTGTCACTGATTGAGATTCAATACCTGTCACTGACTGAGATTCAATCCCTGTCACTGACTGAGATTCAATCCCTGTCACTGAAGGAAGGTCAATCCCCGTCACTGACTGAGATTCAATCCCTGTCACTGACTGAGGGTCAATCCCTCTCACTGACTGAGAATCAATCGCTGTCACTGCCTGAGGATCAATCCCTGTCACTGACTGAGATTCAATCCCTGTTACTGATTGAGATTCAATCCCTGTCACTGAATGAAGCTCAATCCCTGTCACTGACTGAGATTCAATCCCTGTCACTGACTGATGCTCTATCCCTTTCAATGACTGAGATTGAATCCCTGTCACTGACTGAGGTTCAATCCCTGTCACTGATTGAGATTCCATCCCTGTCACTAATAGAGAATCATTCCCTGTCACTGACTGAGGATCAATTCCAGTCACCGACTGAGATTCTATCCCTGTCACTGACTGAGGATCAATACCTGTCACTGACTGAAATTCAATCCCTGTCACTGACTGAATCTCAATCCCTGTCACTGACTGAGATTCAATTCCTGTCTCTGACTGAGATTCAATTCCTGTCACTGAATGAGATTCAATCCCTGTCACTGACTGAGAGTCAATCCCTATCATTGACTGAGGTTCAATTCTGTCACTGACTGAGTTTCAATCCCTGTCACTGACTGAATCTCAATCCCTGTCACTGACTGAGGTTCAATCCCTGTCACTGACTGAGGATCAAACCGTGTCACTGAATGAGATTCATTCCCTGTCACTGGTTGAGATTCAATACCTGTCACTGACTGAGATTCAATCCCTGTCACTGACTGAGATTCAATCCCTGTCACTGACTGAGGTTCAATCCCTGTCACTGACTGAGGATCAAACCGTGTCACTGAATGAGATTCAATCCCTGTCACTGGTTGACATTCAATACCTGTCACTGACTGAGATTCAATCCCTGTCACTGATTGAGATTGAATCCCTGTCACTGATTGAGATTCAATCCCTGTCACTGACTGAGGGTCAATCCATGTCACTGACTGAGATTCAATCCCTGTCACTGCCTGATGATCACTCCCTGTCACTTACTGAGATTCAATCCCTGTTACTGATTGAGATTCAATCCCTGTCACTGAATGAAGCTCAATCCCTGTCACTGACTGAGATTCAATCCCTGTCACTGACTGAGGTTCAATCCCTGTCACTGACTGAGATTCAATCCGTGTCACTGATTGAGATTCAATCCTTGTCACTGACTGAGGATCAATTCCTGTCACTGACTGAGATTCTATCCCTGTCACTGTCTGAGGATCAATCCCTGTCACAGACTAAGATTCAATCCCTGTCACCGATTGAGAATCAATCACTGTCACTGACTGAGATTCAATCCCAGTCACTGACTGAGGTTCAATCCCTGTCACTGACTGAGTATCAAACCGTGTCACTGACTGAGATTCAATACCTGTCACTGACTGAGATTCTATCCCTGTCACTGTCTGAGGATCAATCCCTGTCACAGACTAAGATTCAATCCCTGTCACCGATTGAGATTCAATCCCTGTCACTGACTGAGATTCAATCCTTGTCACTGACTGAGGTTCAATCCCTGTCACTGACAGAGGATCAAATCGTGTCACTGACTGAGATTCAATACCTGTCACTGACTGAGGTTCAATCGCTGTCACTGACTGAGGATCAATCCCTGTCACTGACTGAGGTTCAATCCCTGTCACTGACTTAGATTCAATCCCTGTCACTGACTGAGATTCAATCCCTGTCACTGAAGGAAGGTCAATCCCTGTCACTGACTGAGATTCAATGCCTGTCCTTAATGAAGACCAATCCCTGTCTCTGACTGAGATTCAATCCTTGTCACTGACTGAGATTCAATCCCTGTCACTGACTGAGGATCAATCCTTGTCCCTGATTGAGATTCAATACCTGTCACTGACTGAGGTTCAATCGCTGTCACTGACTGAGGATCAATCCCTGTCACTGATTGAGATTCAATACCTGTCACTGACTTAGATTCAATCCCTCTCACTGACTGAGATTCAATCCCTGTCACTGAAGGAAGGTCAATCCCTGTCACTGACTGAGATTCAATCCCTGTCACTGACTGAGATTCAATCCCTGTCACTGACTGAGGTTCAATCCCTGTCACTGTCTGAGGATCAATCCCTGTCACAGACTGAGATTCAATCCCTGTCACTGATTGAGAATCAATCACTGTCATTGATTGAGATTCAATCCCTGTCACTGACTGAGGTTCAATCCCTGTCACTGATTGAGATTCCATCCCTGTCACTAATAGAGAATCATTCCCTGTCACTGACTGAGAAACAATTCCTGTCACTGACTGAGGATCAATCCCTGTCACTGATTGAGATTCAATACCTGTCACTGACTTAGATTCAATCCCTCTCACTGACTGAGATTCAATCCCTGTCACTGAAGGAAGGTCAATCCCTGTCACTGACTGAGGTTCAATCGCTGTCACTGACTGAGGATCAATCCCTGTCACTGATTGAGATTCAATACCTGTCACTGACTTAGATTCAATCCCTCTCACTGACTGAGATTCAATCCCTGTCACTGAAGGAAGGTCAATCCCTGTCACTGACTGAGGTTCAATCCCTGTCACTGATTGAGATTCCATCCCTGTCACTAATAGAGAATCATTCCCTGTCACTGACTGAGAATCAATTCCTGTCACTGACTGAGATTCAATCCCTGTCCCTGATTGAGATTCAATCCTTGTCACTGACTGAGGATCAATCCCAGTCACCGACTGAGATTCTATCCCTGTCACTGACTGAGGATCAATACCTGTCACTGACTGAGATTCAATCCCTGTCACTAACTGAATCTCAATCCCTGTCACTGACTGAGATTCAATTCCTGTCTCTGACTGAGATTCAATTCCTGTCACTGAATGAGATTCAATCCCTGTCACTGACTGAGAGTCAATCCCTTTCATTGACTGAGGTTCAATTCTGTCACTGACTGAGTTTCAATCCCTGTCACTGACTGAATCTCAATCCCTGTCACTGACTGAGGTTCAATCCCTGTCACTGACTAAGGATCAAACCGTGTCACTGAATGAGATTCATTCCCTGTCACTGGTTGAGATTCAATACCTGTCACTGACTGAGATTCAATCCCTGTCACTGAATGAGATTCAATCCCTGTCACTGGTTGACATTCAATACCTGTCACTGACTGAGATTCAATCCCTGTCACTGATTGAGATTGAATCCCTGTCACTGACTGAGATTCAATCCCTGTCACTGACTGAGGGTCAATCCCTGTCACTGACTGATATTCAATCGCTGTCACTGCCTGATGATCACTCCCTGTCACTGACTGAGATTCAATCCCTGTTACTGATTGAGATTCAATCCCTGTCACTGAATGAAGCTCAATCCCTGTCACTGACTGAGATTCAATCCCTGTCACTGACTGATGCTCTATCCCTTTCAATGACTGAGATTGAATCCCTGTCACTGACTGAGGTTCAATCCCTGTCACTGACTGAGATTCAATCCGTGTCACTGATTGAGATTCAATCCTTGTCACTGACTGAGGATCAATTCCTGTAACTGACTGAGATTCTATCCCTGTCACTGTCTGAGGATCAATCCCTGTCACTGACTGAGGGTCAATCCCTGTCCCTGATTGAGATTCAATACCTGTCACTGACTGAGGTTCAATCGCTGTCACTGACTGAGGATCAATCCCTGTCACTGATTGAGATTCAATACCTGTCACTGACTGAGATTCAATCCCTGTCACTGACTGAGATTCAATCCCTGTCACTGAAGGAAGGTCAATCCCCGTCACTGACTGAGATTCAATCCCTGTCACTGACTAAGGATCAATCCCTGTCACTGACTGAGAATCAATCCCTGTCACTGACTGAGGATCAAACCGTGTCACTGACTGACATTCAATCCCTGTCACTGACTGAGGTTCACTCCCTGTCACTGACTGAGATTCAATCGCTGTCACTGCCTGAGGATCAATCCCTCTCACTGACTGAGATTCAATCCCTGTTACTGATTGAGATTCAATCCCTGTCACTGAAGGAAGGTCAATTCCTGTCACTGACTGAGATTCAATCCCTGTCACTGACTGAGGGTCAATCCCTCTCACTGACTGAGATTCAATCGCTGTCACTGCCTGAGGATCAATCCCTGTCACTGACTGAGATTCAATCCCTGTTACTGATTGAGATTCAATCCCTGTCACTGAATGAAGCTCAATCCCTGTCACTGACTGAGATTCAATCCCTGTCACTGACTGATGCTCTATCCCTTTCAATGACTGAGATTGAATCCCTGTCACTGACTGAGGTTCAATCCCTGTCACTGATTGAGATTCCATCCCTGTCACTAATAGAGAATCATTCCCTGTCACTGACTGAGGATCAATTCCAGTCACCGACTGAGATTCTATCCCTGTCACTGACTGAGGATCAATACCTGTCACTGACTGAAATTCAATCCCTGTCACTGACTGAATCTCAATCCCTGTCACTGACTGAGATTCAATTCCTGTCTCTGACTGAGATTCAATTCCTGTCACTGAATGAGATTCAATCCCTGTCACTGACTGAGAGTCAATCCCTATCATTGACTGAGGTTCAATTCTGTCACTGACTGAGTTTCAATCCCTGTCACTGACTGAATCTCAATCCCTGTCACTGACTGAGGTTCAATCCCTGTCACTGACTGAGGATCAAACCGTGTCACTGAATGAGATTCATTCCCTGTCACTGGTTGAGATTCAATACCTGTCACTGACTGAGATTCAATCCCTGTCACTGACTGAGATTCAATCCCTGTCACTGACTGAGGTTCAATCCCTGTCACTGACTGAGGATCAAACCGTGTCACTGAATGAGATTCAATCCCTGTCACTGGTTGCCATTCAATACCTGTCACTGACTGAGATTCAATCCCTGTCACTGATTGAGATTGAATCCCTGTCACTGATTGAGATTCAATCCCTGTCACTGACTGAGGGTCAATCCATGTCACTGACTGAGATTCAATCCCTGTCACTGCCTGATGATCACTCCCTGTCACTTACTGAGATTCAATCCCTGTTACTGATTGAGATTCAATCCCTGTCACTGAATGAAGCTCAATCCCTGTCACTGACTGAGATTCAATCCCTGTCACTGACTGATGCTCTATCCCTTTCAATGACTGAGATTGAATCCCTGTCACTGACTGAGGTTCAATCCCTGTCACTGACTGAGATTCAATCCGTGTCACTGATTGAGATTCAATCCTTGTCACTGACTGAGGATCAATTCCTGTCACTGACTGAGATTCTATCCCTGTCACTGTCTGAGGATCAATCCCTGTCACAGACTAAGATTCAATCCCTGTCACCGATTGAGAATCAATCACTGTCACTGACTGAGATTCAATCCCAGTCACTGACTGAGGTTCAATCCCTGTCACTGACTGAGTATCAAACCGTGTCACTGACTGAGATTCAATACCTGTCACTGACTGAGATTCTATCCCTGTCACTGTCTGAGGATCAATCCCTGTCACAGACTAAGATTCAATCCCTGTCACCGATTGAGATTCAATCCCTGTCACTGACTGAGATTCAATCCTTGTCACTGACTGAGGTTCAATCCCTGTCACTGACAGAGGATCAAATCGTGTCACTGACTGAGATTCAATACCTGTCACTGACTGAGGTTCAATCGCTGTCACTGACTGAGGATCAATCCCTGTCACTGACTGAGGTTCAATCCCTGTCACTGACTTAGATTCAATCCCTGTCACTGACTGAGATTCAATCCCTGTCACTGAAGGAAGGTCAATCCCTGTCACTGACTGAGATTCAATCCCTGTCCTTAATGAAGACCAATCCCTGTCTCTGACTGAGATTCAATCCTTGTCACTGACTGAGATTCAATCCCTGTCACTGACTGAGGATCAATCCTTGTCCCTGATTGAGATTCAATACCTGTCACTGACTGAGGTTCAATCGCTGTCACTGACTGAGGATCAATCCCTGTCACTGATTGAGATTCAATACCTGTCACTGACTTAGATTCAATCCCTCTCACTGACTGAGATTCAATCCCTGTCACTGAAGGAAGGTCAATCCCTGTCACTGACTGAGATTCAATCCCTGTCACTGACTAAGGATCAATCCCTGTCACTGACTGACAATCAATCCCTGTCACTGACTGAGGATCAAACCGTGTCACTGACTGACATTCAATCACTGTCACTGACTGAGGTTCACTCCCTGTCACTGAACGAAGGTCAATCCCTGTAACTGAAGGAAGGTCAATTCCTGTCACTGACTGAGATTCAATCCCTGTCACTGACTGAGGGTCAATCCCTCTCACTGACTGAGATTCAATCGCTGTCACTGCTTGAGGATCACTCCCTGTCACTGACTGAGATTCAATCCCTGTTACTGATTGAGATTCAATCCCTGTCACTGAATGAAGCTCAATCCCTGTCACTGACTGAGATTCAATCCCTGTCACTGACTGATGCTCTATCCCTTTCAATGACTGAGATTGAATCCCTGTCACTGACTGAGGTTCAATCCCTGTCACTGATTGAGATTCCATCCCTGTCACTAATAGAGAATCATTCCCTGTCACTGACTGAGAATCAATTCCTGTCACTGACTGAGATTCAATCCCTGTCCCTGATTGAGATTCAATCCTTGTCAGTGACTGAGGATCAATCCCAGTCACCGACTGAGATTCTATCCCTGTCACTGACTGAGGATCAATACCTGTCACTGACTGAGAATCAATCCCTGTCACTGACTGAATCTCAATCCCTGTCACTGACTGAGATTCAATTCCTGTCTCTGACTGAGATTCAATTCCTGTCACTGAATGAGATTCAATCCCTGTCACTGACTGAGAGTCAATCCCTATCATTGACTGAGGTTCAATTCTGTCACTGACTGAGGTTCAATCCCTGTCACTGACTGAATCTCAATCCCTGTCACTGACTGAGGTTCAATCCCTGTCACTGACTAAGGATCAAACCGTGTCACTGAATGAGATTCATTCCCTGTCACTGGTTGAGATTCAATACCTGTCACTGACTGAGATTCAATCCCTGTCACTGACTGAGATTCAATCCCTGTCACTGACTGAGGTTCAATCCCTGATACTGACTGAGGATCAAACCGTGTCACTGAATGAGATTCAATCCCTGTCACTGGTTGAGATTCAATACCTGTCACTGACTGAGATTCAATCCCTGTCACTGATTGAGATTGAATCCCTGTCACTGACTGATATTCAATCGCTGTCACTGCCTGATGATCACTCCCTGTCACTGACTGAGATTCAATCCCTGTTACTGATTGAGATTCAATCCCTGTCACTGAATGAAGCTCAATCCCTGTCACTGACTGAGATTCAATCCCTGTCACTGACTGATGCTCTATCCCTTTCAATGACTGAGATTGAATCCCTTTCACTGACTGCGGTTCAATCCCTGTCACTGACTGAGATTCAATCCGTGTCACTGATTGAGATTCAATCCTTGTCACTGACTGAGGATCAATTCCTGTCACTGACTGAGATTCTATCCCTGTCACTGTCTGAGGATCAATCCCTGTCACAGACTGAGATTCAATCCCTGTCACTGATTGAGAATCAATCACTGTCATTGATTGAGATTCAATACCTGTCACTGACTGAGATTCAATCCCAGTCACTGACTGAGGATCAATCCCTGTCCCTGATTGAGATTCAATACCTGTCACTGACTGAGGATCAATCCCTGTCACTGATTGAGATTCAATACCTGTCACTGACTTAGATTCAATCCCTGTCACTGACTGAGATTCAATCCCTGTCACTGACTGAGATTCAATCCCTGTCACTGACTAAGGATCAATCCCTGTCACTGACTGAGAATCAATCCCTGTCACTGACTGAGATTCAATCCCTGTCACTGAATGAAGCTCAATCCCTGTCACTGACTGAGATTCAATCCCTGTCACTGACTGATGCTCTATCCCTTTCAATGACTGAGATTGAATCCCTGTCACTGACTGAGGTTCAATCCCTGTTACTGATTGAGATTCCAGCCCTGTCACTAATAGAGAATCATTCCCTGTCACTGACTGAGAAACAATTCCTGTCACTGACTGAGATTCAATCCCTGTCACTGACTGAGGATCAAACCTTGTCCCTGATTGAGATTCAATACCTGTCACTGACTGAGGTTCAATCGCTGTCACTGACTGAGGATCAATCCCTGTCACTGATTGAGATTCAATACCTGTCACTGACTTAGATTCAATCCCTCTCACTGACTGAGATTCAATCCCTGTCACTAAAGGAAGGTCAATCCCTGTCACTGACTGAGATTCAATCCCTGTCACTGACTAAGGATCAATCCCTGTCACTGACTGAGAATCAATCCCTGTCACTGACTGAGGATCAAACCGTGTCACTGACTGACATTCAATCCCTGTCACTGACTGAGGTTCACTCCCTGTCACTGAACGAAGGTCAATCCCTGTAACTGAAGGAAGGTCAATTCCTGTCACTGACTGAGATTCAATCCCTGTCACTGACTGAGGGTCAATCCCTCTCACTGACTGAGATTCAATCGCTGTCACTGCCTGAGGATCACTCCCTGTCACTGACTGAGATTCAATCCCTGTTACTGATTGAGATTCAATCCCTGTCACTGAATGAAGCTCAATCCCTGTCACTGACTGAGATTCAATCCCTGTCACTGACTGATGCTCTATCCCTTTCAATGACTGAGATTGAATCCCTGTCACTGACTGAGGTTCAATCCCTGTCACTGACTGAGATTCAATTCCTGTCTCTGACTGAGATTCAATCCCTGTCACTGATTGAGATTCAATCCCTGTCACTGATTGAGATCCAATCCCTGTCACTGATTGAGATTCAAACCTTGTCACTGAATGAGGTACAATCCCTGTCACTGACTGAGGATCAATCCCTGTCACTGAATGAAGCTCAATCCCTGTCACTGACTGAGATTCAATCCCTGTCACTGACTGATGCTCTATCCCTTTCAATGACTGAGATTGAATCCCTGTCACTGACTGAGGTTCAATCCCTGTCACTGATTGAGATTCCATCCCTGTCACTAATAGAGAATCATTCCCTGTCACTGACTGAGAATCAATTCCTGTCACTGACTGAGATTCAATCCCTGTCCCTGATTGAGATTCAATCCTTGTCACTGACTGAGGATCAATTCCAGTCACCGACTGAGATTCTATCCCTGTCACTGACTGAGGATCAATACCTGTCACTGACTGAGATTCAATCCCTGTCACTGACTGAATCTCAATCCCTGTCACTGACTGAGATTCAATTCCTGTCTCTGACTGAGATTCAATTCCTGTCACTGAATGAGATTCAATCCCTGTCACTGACTGAGAGTCAATCCCTATCATTGACTGAGGTTCAATTCTGTCACTGACTGAGTTTCAATCCCTGTCACTGACTGAATCTCAATCCCTGTCACTGACTGAGGTTCAATCCCTGTCACTGACTGAGGATCAAACCGTGTCACTGAATGAGATTCATTCCCTGTCACTGGTTGAGATTCAATACCTGTCACTGACTGAGATTCAATCCCTGTCACTGACTGAGATTCAATCCCTGTCACTGACTGAGGTTCAATCCCTGTCACTGACTGAGGATCAAACCGTGTCACTGAATGAGATTCAATCCCTGTCACTGGTTGACATTCAATACCTGTCACTGACTGAGATTCAATCCCTGTCACTGATTGAGATTGAATCCCTGTCACTGACTGAGATTCAATCCCTGTCACTGACTGAGGGTCAATCCCTCTCACTGACTGAGATTCAATCGCTGTCACTGCCTGATGATCACTCCCTGTCACTGACTGAGATTCAATCCCTGTTACTGATTGAGATTCAATCCCTGTCACTGAATGAAGCTCAATCCCTGTCACTGACTGAGATTCAATCCCTGTCACTGACTGATGCTCTATCCCTTTCAATGACTGAGATTGAATCCCTGTCACTGACTGAGGTTCAATCCCTGTCACTGACTGAGATTCAATCCGTGTCACTGATTGAGATTCAATCCTTGTCACTGTCTGAGGATCAATCCCTGTCACTGACTGAGATTCAATCCCTGTTACTGATTGAGATTCAATCCCTGTCACTGAATGAAGCTCAATCCCTGTCACTGACTGAGATTCAATCCCTGTCACTGACTGATGCTCTATCCCTTTCAATGACTGAGATTGAATCCCTGTCACTGACTGAGGTTCAATCCCTGTCACTGACTGAGATTCAATCCGTGTCACTGATTGAGATTCAATCCTTGTCACTGTCTGAGGATCAATTCCTGTCACTGACTGAGATTCTATCCCTGTCACTGTCTGAGGATCAATCCCTGTCACAGACTGAGATTCAATCCCTGTCACTGATTGAGAATCAATCCCTGTCACAGACTGAGATTCAATCCCTGTCATTGATTGAGATTCAATACCTGTCACTGACTGAGATTCAATACATGTCACTGACTGTATCTCAATCCCTATCACTGACTGAGATTCAATTCTTGTCTCTGACTGAGATTCAATTCCTGTCACTGAATGAGATTCAATCCCTGTCACTGACTGAGTGTCAATCCGTGTAACTGACTGAGATTCAATCCCTGTCACTGACTGAGGTTCAATTCTGTCACTGACTGAGATTCAATCCCTGTCACTGACTGAGATTCAATTCCTGTCTCTGACTGAGATTCAATCCCTGTCACTGATTGAGATTCAATCCCTGTCACTGATTGAGATCCAATCCCTGTCACTGATTGAGATTCAAACCTTGTCACTGAATGAGGTACAATCCCTGTCACTGACTGAGGATCAAACCGTGTCACTGAATGAGATTCAATCCCTGTCACTGGTTGAGATTCAATAACTGTCACTGACTGAGATTCAATCCCTGTCACTGATTGAGATTGAATCCCTGTCACTGACTGAGATTCAATCCCTGTCACTGACTGAGGATCAATCCCTGTCACTGACTGAGATTCAATTCCTGTCTCTGACTGAGATTCAATCCCTGTCACTGATTGAGATTCAATCCCTGTCATTGATTGAGATTCAATCCCTGTCACTGACTGAGGGTCAATCCCTGTCACTGACTGAGATTCAATCCCTGTCACTGACTGAGCTTCAATCCCTGTCACTGACTGAATCTCAATCACTGTCACTGACTGAGATTCAATTCTGGTCTCTGACTGAGAATCAATTCCTGTCACTGACTGAGATTCAATCCCTATCACTGACTGAGTGTCAATCCCAGTCACTGACTTAGATACAATCGCTGTCACTGATTGAGATTCAATCCCTGTCACTGATTGAGATTCAATCCCTGTCACTGACTGAGATTCAGACACTGTCACTGACTGAGATTCAATTCCTGCCAATGAATGAAGCTCTATCCCTGTCACTGACTGAGATTCAATCCCCGTCACTGACTGAGCTTCAATACCTGTCACTGATTGTGATTTGTTCACTGTCACTGACTGAGGGTCAATCCCTGTAACTGACTGAGGGTGAATCCCTGTCACTGACTGAGGTTCAATCCCTGTCTCTGTATGCGATTCCATCCTTGTCACTGACTGAGGATGAAACCGTGTCACTGACACAGATTCAAACCCTGTCACTGATTTAGATTCAATACCTGTCACTGACTGTGGTTCAATCCCTGTCAATGACTGAGAATCAATCCCTGTTACTGACTGAGATCCAATTCCTGTCACTGACTGAGATCCAATCCCTGACACTGATTGAAATTCAGTCCCTGTCACTGACTGATGTTCAATCCCTGTCACTGACTGAGGGTCAATCCCTGTCACTGACTGAGGTTCAATCCCTGTCACTGACTGAGATTCAATTCCTGTCACTGACTGAGATTCAATCCCTGTCACTGACTGAGATCCAATCCCTGTCACTGATTGAGATTCAGTCCCTGTCACTGACTGAGGTTCAATCCCAGTCACTGACTGAGATTCAATTCTTGTCACGGACTGACGTTCACTCCCTGTCACTGACTGACGTTCAATCCCTGTCACTGACTGAAGGTCAATCCCTGTCACTCACTGAGGTTCATTCCCTGTCACAGTCTGAGGTTCAATCCTTGTCACTCACTGAGATCCAATCCCTGTCACTGACTGAGATTCAATTCCTGTCACTGATTGAGATTCAATCCCTGTCACTGATTGAGATTCAATACCTGTCACTGACTGAGATTCAATTCCTGTCACTGACTGAGTTTCAATCCCTGTCACTGATTGAGAATCAATCCCTGCCACTGATTGAGATTCAATACCTGCCACTGACTGAGATTGAATCCCTGTCTCTGACTTAGATTCAATCACTGTCACTGACTGAGGATCAAACCGTGACCCTGTGTGAGATTCAATCCCTGTCAATGATTGAGATTTAATACCTGTCACTGACTGAGATTCAATCCCTGTCACTGACTGAGGATCAATCCCTGTCCCTGATTGAGATTCAATACCTGTCACTGACTGAGGTTCAACCGCTGTCACTGACTGAGGATCAATCCCTGTCACTGATTGAGATTCAATACCTGTCACTGACTTAGATTCAATCCCTGTCACTGACTGAGATTCAATCCCTGTCACTGAAGGAAGGTCAATCCCTGTCACTGACTGAGATTCAATCCCTGTCACTGACTAAGGATCAATCCCTGTCACTGACTGAGAATCAATCCCTGTCACTGACTGAGGATCAAACCGTGTCACTGACTGACATTCAATCCCTGTCACTGACTGAGGTTCACTCCCTGTCACTGAACGAAGGTCAATCCCTGTAACTGAAGGAAGGTCAATTCCTGTCACTGACTGAGATTCAATCCCTGTCACTGACTGAGGGTCAATCCCTCTCACTGACTGAGATTCAATCCCTGTCACTGACTGAGGATCACTCCCTGTCACTGACTGAGATTCAATCCCTGTTACTGATTGAGATTCAATCCCTGTCACTGAATGAAGCTCAATCCCTGTCACTGACTGAGATTCAATCCCTGTCACTGACTGATGCTCTATCCCTTTCAATGACTGAGATTGAATCCCTGTCACTGACTGAGGTTCAATCCCTGTCACTGATTGAGATTCCATCCCTGTCACTAATAGAGAATCATTCCCTGTCACTGACTGAGAAACAATTCCTGTCACTGACTGAGGTTCAATCCCTGTCACTGACTGAGGATCAATCCCTGTCCCTGATTGAGATTCAATACCTGTCACTGACTGAGGTTCAATCGCTGTCACTGACTGAGGATCAATCTCTGTCACTGATTGAGATTCAAACCTGTCACTGACTTAGATTCAATCCCTCTCACTGACTGAGATTCAATCCCTGTCACTGAAGGAAGGTCAATCCCCGTCACTGACTGAGATTCAATCCCTGTCACTGACTAAGGATCAATCCCTGTCACTGACTGAGAATCAATCCCTGTCACTGACTGAGGATCAAACCGTGTCACTGACTGAGAATCAATCCCTGTCACTGACTGAGGATCAAACCGTGTCACTGACTGACATTCAATCCCTGTCACTGACTGAGGTTCACTCCCTGTCACTGAACGAAGGTCAATAGCTGTAACTGAAGGAAGGTCAATTCCTGTCACTGACTGAGATTCAATCCCTGTCACTGACTGAGGGTCAATCCCTCTCACTGACTGAGATTCAATCGCTGTCACTGCCTGAGGATCACTCCCTGTCACTGACTGAGATTCAATCCCTGTTACTGATTGAGATTCAATCCCTGTCACTGAATGAAGCTCAATCCCTGTCACTGACTGAAGCTCAATCCCTGTCACTGACTGAGATTCAATCCCTGTCACTGACTGATGCTCTATCCCTTTCAATGACTGAGATTGAATCCCTTTCACTGACTGAGGTTCAATCCCTGTCACTGATTGAGATTCCATCCCTGTCACTAATAGAGAATCTTTCCCTGTCACTGACTGAGAATCAATTCCTGTCACTAACTGAGATTCAATCCCTGCCCCTGATTGAGATTCAATCCTTGTCACTGACTGAGGATCAATTCCAGTCACCGACTGAGATTCTATCCCTGTCACTGACTGAGGATCAATACCTGTCACTGACTGAGATTCAATCCCTGTCATTGACTGAATCTCAATCCCTGTCACTGACTGAGATTCAATTCCTGTCTCTGACTGAGATTCAATTCCTGTCACTGAATGAGATTCAATCCCTGTCACTGACTGAGAGTCAATCCCTATCATTGACTGAGGTTCAATTCTGTCACTGACTGGGTTTCAATCCCTGTCACTGACTGAGGTTCAATCCCTGTCACTGAATGAGGATCAAACCGTGTCACTGAATGAGATTCAATCCCTGTCACTGGTTGAGATTCAATACCTGTCACTGACTGAGATTCAATCCCTGTCACTGACTGAGATTCAATCCCTGTCACTGACTGAGGTTCAATCCCTGTCACTGACTGAGGATCAAACCGTGTCATTGAATGAGATTCAATCCCTGTCACTGGTTGACATTCAATACCTGTCACTGACTGAGATTCAATCCCTGTCACTGATTGAGATTGAATCCCTGTCACTGACTGAGATTCAATCCCTGTCACTGACTGAGGGTCAGTCCCTGTCAATGACTGATATTCAATCGCTGTCACTGCCTGATGATCACTCCCTGTCACTGACTGAGATTCAATCCCTGTTACTGATTGAGATTCAATCCCTGTCACTGAATGAAGCTCAATCCCTGTCACTGACTGAGATCCAATCCCTGTCACTGACTGATGCTCTATCCCTTTCAATGACTGAGATTGAATCCCTGTCACTGACTGAGGTTCAATCCCTGTCACTGACTGAGATTCAATCCGTGTCACTGATTGAGATTCAATCCTTGTCACTGACTGAGGATCAATTCCTGTCACTGACTGAGATTCTATCCCTGTCACTGTCTGAGGATCAATCCCTGTCACAGACTGAGATTCAATCCCTGTCACTGATTGAGAATCAATCACTGTCATTGATTGAGATTCAATACCTGTCACTGACTGAGATTCAATACATGTCACTGACTGTTTCTCAATCCCTGTCACTGACTGAGATACAATTCTTGTCTCTGACTGAGATTCAATTCCTGTCACTGAATGAGATTCAATCCCTGTCACTGACTGAGTGTCAATCCGTGTAACTGACTGAGATTCAATCCCTATCATTGACTGAGTTCAATTTTGTCACTGACTGAGATTCAATCCCTGTCACTGACTGAGATTCAATTCCTGTCTCTGACTGAGATTCAATCCCTGTCACTGATTGAGATTCAATCCCTGTCACTGATTGAGTTCCAATCCCTGTCACTGATTGAGATTCAAACCTTGTCACTGACTGAGGTTCAATCCCTGTCACTGACTGAGGATCAAACCGTGTCACTGAATGAGATTCAATCCCTGTCACTGGTTGAGATTCAATAACTGTCACTGACTGTGATTCAATCCCTGTCACTGATTGAGAATGAATCCCTGTCACTGACTGAGATTCAATCCCTGTCACTGACTGAGGATCAATCCCTGTCACTGACTGAGATTCAATTCCTGTCTCTGACTGAGATTCAATCCCTGTCACTGATTTAGATTCAATCCCTGTCTCTGATTGAGATTCATTCGCAGTCACTGACTAAGTTTCAAACCTTGTCACTGACTGAGGTTCAATCCCTGTCACTGACTGAGGATCAAACCGTGTCACAGAATGAGATTCAATCCCTGTCACTGGTTGAGATTCAATACCTGTCACTGACTGAGATTCAATCCCTGTCACTGATTGAGATTGAATCCCTGTCAGTGACTGAGATTCAATGCCTGTCACTGACTGAGGGTCAATCCCTGTCACTGACTGAGGTTCAATCCTTGTTCCTGACTGAAATTCAATTCCTGTCACTGAATGAAGCTCAATCCCTGTCAATGGCTGAGATTCATTCCCTGTCACTGAATGAGGCTCAATCCCTGTCACTGACTGAGATTCAATCCCTGTCACTGATTGAGATTCAATCCTTGTCACTGACTTAGATGCAATCACTGTCACTGACTGAGGGTCAATCCCTGTCACTGACTGAGGATCAATCCCTGTCATTGACTGAGGATCAATCCCTGTCAATGACTGAGGGTCAATCCCTGTCACTGAGTGAGGCTCAATCACTGTCACTGACTGAGGGTCAATCCCTGTCATTGACTGAGGATCAATCCCTGTCATTGACTGAGGATCAATCCCTGTCACTGACTGAAGATAAATCCTTTTCACTGACTGAGGATCAATCCCTGTCCCTGACTGAGGTTCAATCCCTGTCACTGACTGAGATTCAATCCCTGTCACTGATTGAGATTCAATACCGATCACTGACTCAGATTCAATCCCTGTCACTGACTGAAGATCCAATCCCTGTCACTAATTGAGATTCAATCCCTGTCACTGACTGAGGATCAATCCCAGTCACTGACTGAGATTCAATCCCTGTCACTGATTGAGATTCAATTCCTGTCACTGACTGAGATTCATTCCCTGTCACTGACCGAGGATCAATTCCAGTCACTGACTGAGATCCAATCCCTGTCACTGATTGAGATTCAGTCCCTGTCACTGACTGAGGTTCAATCCCAGTCACTGACTGAGATTCAATTCTTGTCACTGATTGACGTACAATCCCTGTCACTGACTGAGGATCAAACCGTGTCACTGAATGAGATTCAATCCCTGTCACTGACTGAGGGTCAATCCCTCTCACTGACTGAGATTCAATCGCTGTCACTGCCTGAGGATCACTCCCTGTCACTGACTGAGATTCAATCCATGTTACTGATTGAGATTCAATCCCTGTCACTGAATGAAGCTCAATCCCTGTCACTGACTGAAGCTCAATCCCTGTCACTGACTGAGATTCAATCCCTGTCACTGACTGATGCTCTATCCCTTTCAATGACTGAGATTGAATCCCTTTCACTGACTGAGGTTCAATCCCTGTCACTGATTGAGATTCCATCCCTGTCACTAATAGAGAATCTTTCCCTGTCACTGACTGAGAATCAATTCCTGTCACTAACTGAGATTCAATCCCTGCCCCTGATTGAGATTCAATCCTTGTCACTGACTGAGGATCAATTCCAGTCACCGACTGAGATTCTATCCCTGTCACTGACTGAGGATCAATACCTGTCACTGACTGAGATTCAATCCCTGTCACTGACTGAATCTCAATCCCTGTCACTGACTGAGATTCAATTCCTGTCTCTGACTGAGATTCAATTCCTGTCACTGAATGAGGATCAAACCGTGTCACTGAATGAGATTCAATCCCTGTCACTGGTTGAGATTCAATACCTGTCACTGACTGAGATTCAATCCCTGTCACTGACTGAGATTCAATCCCTGTCACTGACTGAGGTTCAATCCCTGTCACTGACTGAGGATCAAACCGTGTCATTGAATGAGATTCAATCCCTGTCACTGGTTGACATTCAATACCTGTCACTGACTGAGATTCAATCCCTGTCACTGATTGAGATTGAATCCCTGTCACTGACTGAGATTCAATCCCTGTCACTGACTGAGGGTCAATCCCTGTCAATGACTGATATTCAATCGCTGTCACTGCCTGATGATCACTCCCTGTCACTGACTGAGATTCAATCCCTGTTACTGATTGAGATTCAATCCCTGTCACTGAATGAAGCTCAATCCCTGTCACTGACTGAGATCCAATCCCTGTCACTGACTGATGCTCTATCCCTTTCAATGACTGAGATTGAATCCCTGTCACTGACTGAGGTTCAATCCCTGTCACTGACTGAGATTCAATCCGTGTCACTGATTGAGATTCAATCCTTGTCACTGACTGAGGATCAATTCCTGTCACTGACTGAGATTCTATCCCTGTCACTGTCTGAGGATCAATCCCTGTCACAGACTGAGATTCAATCCCTGTCACTGATTGAGAATCAATCACTGTCATTGATTGAGATTCAATACCTGTCACTGACTGAGATTCAATAAATGTCACTGACTGTTTCTCAATCCCTGTCACTGACTGAGATACAATTCTTGTCTCTGACTGAGATTCAATTCCTGTCACTGAATGAGATTCAATCCCTGTCACTGACTGAGTGTCAATCCGTGTAACTGACTGAGATTCAATCCCTATCATTGACTGAGGTTCAATTTTGTCACTGACTGAGATTCAATCCCTGTCACTGACTGAGATTCAATTCCTGTCTCTGACTGAGATTCAATCCCTGTCACTGATTGAGATTCAATCCCTGTCACTGATTGAGTTCCAATCCCTGTCACTGATTGAGATTCAAACCTTGTCACTGACTGAGGTTCAATCCCTGTCACTGACTGAGGATCAAACCGTGTCACTGAATGAGATTCAATCCCTGTCACTGGTTGAGATTCAATAACTGTCACTGACTGTGATTCAATCCCTGTCACTGATTGAGAATGAATCCCTGTCACTGACTGAGATTCAATCCCTGTCACTGACTGAGGATCAATCCCTGTCACTGACTGAGATTCAATTCCTGTCTCTGACTGAGATTCAATCCCTGTCTCTGATTGAGATTCAATCCCTGTCACTGATTGAGATTCAATCCCTGTCACTGATTGAGTTCCAATCCCTGTCACTGATTGAGATTCAATCCCTGTCTCTGATTGAGATTCATTCGCAGTCACTGACTAAGTTTCAAACCTTGTCACTGACTGAGGTTCAATCCCTGTCACTGACTGAGGATCAAACCGTGTCACAGAATGAGATTCAATCCCTGTCACTGGTTGAGATTCAATACCTGTCACTGACTGAGATTCAATCCCTGTCACTGATTGAGATTGAATCCCTGTCACTGACTGAGATTCAATGCCTGTCACTGACTGAGGGTCAATCCCTGTCACTGACTGAGGTTCAATCCTTGTTCCTGACTGAGATTCAATTCCTGTCACTGAATGAAGCTCAATCCCTGTCAATGGCTGAGATTCATTCCCTGTCACTGAATGAGGCTCAATCCCTGTCACTGACTGAGGTTCAATCCCTGTCACTGATTGAGATTCAATCCTTGTCACTGACTTAGATGCAATCACTGTCACTGACTGAGGGTCAATCCCTGTCACTGACTGAGGATCAATCCCTGTCATTGACTGAGGATCAATCCCTGTCAATGACTGAGGGTCAATCCCTGTCACTGAGTGAGGCTCAATCACTGTCACTGACTGAGGGTCAATCCCTGTCATTGACTGAGGATCAATCCCTGTCATTGACTGAGGATCAATCCCTGTCACTGACTGAAGATAAATCCTTTTCACTGACTGAGGATCAATCCCTGTCCCTGACTGAGGTTCAATCCCTGTCACTGACTGAGATTCAATCCCTGTCACTGATTGAGATTCAATACCGATCACTGACTCAGATTCAATCCCTGTCACTGACTGAAGATCCAATCCCTGTCACTAATTGAGATTCAATCCCTGTCACTGACTGAGGATCAATCCCAGTCACTGACTGAGATTCAATCCCTGTCACTGATTGAGATTCAATTCCTGTCACTGACTGAGATTCATTCCCTGTCACTGACCGAGGATCAATTCCTGTCACTGACTGAGATCCAATCCCTGTCACTGATTGAGATTCAGTCCCTGTCACTGACTGAGGTTCAATCCCAGTCACTGACTGAGATTCAATTCTTGTCACTGACTGAGGTTCAATCCCTGTCACTGACTGAGGATCAAACCGTGTCACTGAATGAGATTCAATCCCTGTCACTGGTTGAGATTCAATAACTGTCACTGACTGTGATTCAATCCCTGTCACTGATTGAGAATGAATCCCTGTCACTGACTGAGATTCAATCCCTGTCACTGACTGAGGATCAATCCCTGTCACTGACTGAGATTCAATTCCTGTCTCTGACTGAGATTCAATCCCTGTCACTGATTGAGATTCAATCCCTGTCTCTGATTGAGATTCATTCGCAGTCACTGACTAAGTTTCAAACCTTGTCACTGACTGAGGTTCAATCCCTGTCACTGACTGAGGATCAAACCGTGTCACAGAATGAGATTCAATCCCAGTCACTGGTTGAGATTCAATACCTGTCACTGACTGAGATTCAATCCCTGTCACTGATTGAAATTGAATCCCTGTCACTGACTGAGATTCAATGCCTGTCACTGACTGAGGGTCAATCCCTGTCACTGACTGAGGTTCAATCCTTGTTACTGACTGAGATTCAATTGCTGTCACTGAATGAAGCTCAATCCCTGTCAATGGCTGAGATTCATTCCCTGTCACTGAATGAGGCTCAATCCCTGTCACTGACTGAGGTTCAATCCCTGTCACTGATTGAGATTCAATCCTTGTCACTGACTTAGATGCAATCACTGTCACTGACTGAGGGTCAATCCCTGTCACTGACTGAGGATCAATCCCTGTCATTGACTGAGGATCAATCCCTGTCAATGACTGAGGGTCAATCCCTGTCACTGAGTGAGGCTCAATCACTGTCACTGACTGAGGGTCAATCCCTGTCACAGACTGAGGATCAATCCCTGTCATTGACTGAGGATCAATCCCTGTCACTGACTGAAGATAAATCCTTTCTACTGACTGAGGATCAATCCCTGTCCCTGACTGAGGTTCAATCCCTGTCACTGACTGAGATTCAATCCCTGTCACTGATTGAGATTCAATACCGATCACTGACTCAGATTCAATCCCTGTCACTGACTGAAGATCCAATCCCTGTCACTAATTGAGATTCAATCCCTGTCACTGACTGAGGATCAATCCCAGTCACTGATTGAGATTCAATCCCTGTCACTGATTGAGATTCAATTCCTGTCACTGACTGAGATTCAATCCCTGTCACTGATTGAGATTCAATCCCTGTCTCTGATTGAGATTCATTCGCAGTCACTGACTAAGTTTCAAACCTTGTCACTGACTGAGGTTCAATCCCTGTCACTGACTGAGGATCAAACCGTGTCACAGAATGAGATTCAATCCCTGTCACTGGTTGAGATTCAATACCTGTCACTGACTGAGATTCAATCCCTGTCACTGATTGAGATTGAATCCCTGTCACTGACTGAGATTCAATGCCTGTCACTGACTGAGGGTCAATCCCTGTCACTGACTGAGGTTCAATCCTTGTTCCTGACTGAGATTCAATTCCTGTCACTGAATGAAGCTCAATCCCTGTCAATGGCTGAGATTCATTCCCTGTCACTGAATGAGGCTCAATCCCTGTCACTGACTGAGGTTCAATCCCTGTCACTGATTGAGATTCAATCCTTGTCACTGACTTAGATGCAATCACTGTCACTGACTGAGGTTCAATCCCTGTCACTGATTGAGATTCAATCCTTGTCACTGACTTAGATGCAATCACTGTCACTGACTGAGGGTCAATCCCTGCCACTGACTGAGGATCAATCCCTGTCATTGACTGAGGATCAATCCCTGTCAATGACTGAGGGTCAATCCCTGTCACTGAGTGAGGCTCAATCACTGTCACTGACTGAGGGTCAATCCCTGTCATTGACTGAGGATCAATCCCTGTCATTGACTGAGGATCAATCCCTGTCACTGACTGAAGATAAATCCTTTTCACTGACTGAGGATCAATCCCTGTCCCTGACTGAGGTTCAATCCCTGTCACTGACTGAGATTCAATCCCTGTCACTGATTGAGATTCAATACCGATCACTGACTCAGATTCAATCCCTGTCACTGACTGAAGATCCAATCCCTGTCACTAATTGAGATTCAATCCCTGTCACTGACTGAGGATCAATCCCAGTCACTGACTGAGATTCAATCCCTGTCACTGATTGAGATTCAATTCCTGTCACTGACTGAGATTCATTCCCTGTCACTGACCGAGGATCAATTCCTGTCACTGACTGAGATCCAATCCCTGTCACTGATTGAGATTCAGTCCCTGTCACTGACTGAGGTTCAATCCCAGTCACTGACTGAGATTCAATTCTTGTCACTGACTGAGGTTCAATCCCTGTCACTGACTGAGGATCAAACCGTGTCACTGAATGAGATTCAATCCCTGTCACTGGTTGAGATTCAATAACTGTCACTGACTGTGATTCAATCCCTGTCACTGATTGAGAATGAATCCCTGTCACTGACTGAGATTCAATCCCTGTCACTGACTGAGGATCAATCCCTGTCACTGACTGAGATTCAATTCCTGTCTCTGACTGAGATTCAATCGCTGTCACTGATTGAGATTCAATCCCTGTCTCTGATTGAGATTCATTCGCAGTCGCTGACTAAGTTTCAAACCTTGTCACTGACTGAGGTTCAATCCCTGTCACTGACTGAGGATCAAACCGTGTCACAGAATGAGATTCAATCCCTGTCACTGGTTGAGATTCAATACCTGTCACTGACTGAGATTCAATCCCTGTCACTGATTGAGATTGAATCCCTGTCACTGACTGAGATTCAATGCCTGTCACTGACTGAGGGTCAATCCCTGTCACTGACTGAGGTTCAATCCTTGTTACTGACTGAGATTCAATTCCTGTCACTGAATGAAGCTCAATCCCTGTCAATGGCTGAGATTCATTCCCTGTCACTGAATGAGGCTCAATCCCTGTCACTGACTGAGGTTCAATCCCTGTCACTGATTGAGATTCAATCATTGTCACTGACTTAGATGCAATCACTGTCACTGACTGAGGGTCAATCCCTGTCACTGACTGAGGATCAATCCCTGTCATTGACTGAGGATCAATCCCTGTCAATGACTCAGGGTCAATCCCTGTCACTGAGTGAGGCTCAATCACTGTCACTGACTGAGGGTCAATCCCTGTCACAGACTGAGGATCAATCCCTGTCATTGACTGAGGATCAATCCCTGTCACTGACTGAAGATAAATCCTTTTCACTGACTGAGGATCAATCCCTGTCCCTGACTGAGGTTCAATCCCTGTCACTGACTGAGATTCAATCCCTGTCACTGATTGAGATTCAATACCGATCACTGACTCAGATTCAATCCCTGTCACTGACTGAAGATCCAATCCCTGTCACTAATTGAGATTCAATCCCTGTCACTGACTGAGGATCAATCCCAGTCACTGATTGAGATTCAATCCCTGTCACTAATTGAGATTCAATTCCTGTCACGGACTGAGATTCATTCCCTGTCACTGACCGAGGATCAATTCCTGTCACTGACTGAGATCCAATCCCTGTCACTGATTGAGATTCAGTCCCTGTCACTGACTGAGGTTCAATCCCAGTCACTGACTGAGATTCAATTCTTGTCACTGATTGACGTTCAATCCCTGTCACTGACTGAGGGTCAATCCCTGTCACTGACTGAGGTTCAATTCCTGTCACTGATTGAGATTCAATCCCTGTCACTGATTGAGATTCAATCCCTGTCACTGATTGAGATTCAGTCCCTGTCACTGACTGAGGTTCAATCCCTGTCACTGACTGAGATTCAATTCTTGTCACTGATTGACGTTCAATCCCTGTCACTGACTGAGGGTCAATCCCTGTCACTGACTGAGGTTCAATTCCTGTCACTGATTGAGATTCAATCCCTGTCACTGATTGAGATTCAATCCCTGTCACTGATTGAGATTCAGTCCCTGTCACTGACTGAGGTTCAATCCCAGTCACTGACTGAGATTTAATTCTTGTCACTGACTGAGATTCAATCACTGTCACTGACTGAGATTCAATCCTGGTCATCACTGTCACTGACTGAGATTCAATCCCGGTCACTGATTGAGATTCAATCCCTGTCACTGACTGAGATCCAATCCCTGTCACTGACTGAGATTCAATTCCTGCCAATGAATGAAGCTCAATCCCTGTCACTGACTGAGATTCAATTCTTGTCACTGACTGAGATTCAATCACTGTCACTGACTGAGATTCAATCCTGGTCACTGATTGAGATTCAATCCCTGTCACTGACAGGGATCCAATCCCTGTCACTGACTGAGATTCAATTCCTGCCAATGAATGAAGCTCAATCCGTGTCACTGACTGAGATTCAATCCCTGTCACTGACTGATGCTCTATCCCTTTCAATGACTGAGATTGAATCCCTGTCACTGACTGAGGATCAATTCCTGTCACTGACTGAGATTCTATCCCTGTCACTGTCTGAGGATCAATCCCTGTCACAGACTGAGATTCAATCCCTGTCACTGATTGAGAATCAATCACTGTCATTGATTGAGATTCAATACCTGTCACTGACTGAGATTCAATACATGTCACTGACTGTATCTCAATCCCTGTCACTGACTGAGATTCAATTCTTGTCTCTGACTGAGATTCAATTCCTGTCACTGAATGAGATTCAATCCCTGTCACTGACTGAGTGTCAATTCGTGTAACTGACTGAGATTCAATCCCTGTCACTGACTGAGGTTCAATTCTGTCACTGACTGAGATTCAATCCCTGTCACTGACTGAGATTCAATTCCTGTCTCTGACTGAGATTCATTCCCTGTCACTGATTGAGATTCAATCCCTGTCACTGATTGAGATCCAATCCCTGTCACTGATTGAGATTCAAACCTTGTCACTGACTGAGGTACAATCCCTGTCACTGACTGAGGATCAAACCGTGTCACTGAATGAGATTCAATCCCTGTTACTGATTGAGATTCAATCCCTGTCACTGAATGAAGCTCAATCCCTGTCACTGACTGAGATTCAATCCCTGTCACTGACTGATGCTCTATCCCTTTCAATGACTGAGATTGAAACCCTGTCACTGACTGAGGTTCAATCCCTGTCACTGACTGAGATTCAATCCGTGTCACTGATTGAGATTCAATCCTTGTCACTGACTGAGGATCAATTCCTGTCACTGACTGAGATTCTATCCCTGTCACTGTCTGAGGATCAATCCCTGTCACAGACTGAGATTCAATCCCTGTCACTGATTGAGAATCAATCCCTGTCATTGATTGAGATTCAATACCTGTCACTGACTGAGATTCAATACATGTCACTGACTGTATCTCAATCCCTGTCACTGACTGAGATTCAATTCTTGTCTCTGACTAAGATTCAATTCCTGTCACTGAATGAGATTCAATCCCTGTCACTGACTGAATGTCAATTCGTGTAACTGACTGAGATTCAATCCCTGTCACTGACTGAGGTTCAATTCTGTCACTGACTGAGATTCAATCCCTGTCACTGACTGAGATTCAATTCCTGTCTCTGACTGAGATTCAATCCCTGTCACTGATTGTGATTCAATCCCTGTCACTGATTGAGATCCAATCCCTGTCACTGATTGAGATTCAAACCTTGTCACTGACTGAGGTACAATCCCTGTCACTGACTGAGGATCAAACCGTGTCACTGAATGAGATTGAATCCCTGTCACTGACTGAGATTCAATCCCTGTCACTGACTGAGGATCAATCCCTGTCACTGACTGAGATTCAATTCCTGTCTCTGACTGAGATTCAATCCCTGTCACTGATTGAGATTCAATCCCTGTCATTGATTGAGATTCAATCCCTGTCACTGACTGAGGTTCAATCCCAGTCAATGACTGTGATTCAAACCCTGTCACTGACTGAGGGTCAATCCCTGTCACTGACTGAGATTCAATCCCTGTCACTGACTGAGCTTCAATTCCTGTCACTGACTGAATCTCAATCACTGTCACTGATTGAGATTCAATTCTGGTCTCTGACTGAGAATCAATTCCTGTCACTGACTGAGATTCAATCCCTATCACTGACTGAGTGTCAATCCCAGTCACTGACTTAGATACAATCCCTGTCACTGATTGAGATTCAATCCCTGTCACTGATTGAGATTCAATCCCTGTCACTGACTGAGATTCAGACACTGTCACTGACTGATGATAAATCCGTGTCACTGACTGAGATTTAATCCCTGTCACTGACTGAGATTCAATTCCTGCCAATGAATGAAGCTCTATCCCTGTCACTGACTGAGATTCAATCCCCGTCACTGACTGAGCTTCAATACCTGTCACTGATTGTGATTTGTTCACTGTCACTAACTGAGGGTCAATCCCTGTAACTGACTGAGGGTGAATCCCTGTCACTGACTGAGGTTCAATCCCTGTCCCTGTATGTGATTCCATCCTTGTCACTGACTGAGGATGAAACCGTGTCACTGACACAGATTCAAACCCTGTCACTGATTTAGATTCAATATCTGTCACTGACTGTGGTTCAATCCCTGTCAATGACTGAGAATCAATTCCTGTTACTGACTGAGATCCAATCCCTGTCACTGACTGAGATCCAATCCCTGTCACTGATTGAAATTCAGTCCCTGTCACTGACTGATGTTCAATCCCTGTCACTGACTGAGGGTCAATCCCTGTCACTGACTGAGGTTCAATCCCTGTCACTGACTGAGATTCAATTCCTGTCACTGACTGAGATTCAATCCCTGTCACTGACTGAGATCCAATCCCTGTCACTGATTGAGATTCAGTCCCTGTCACTGACTGAGGTTCAATCCCAGTCACTGACTGAGATTCAATTCTTGTCACGGACTGACGTTCACTCCCTGTCACTGACTGACGTTCAATCCCTGTCACTGACTGAGGGTCAATCCCTGTCACTCACTGAGATCCAATCCCTGTCACTGACTGAGATTCAATTCCTGTCACTGATTGAGATTCAATCCCTGTCACTGATTGAGATTCAATACCTGTCACTGACTGAGATTCAATACCTGCCACTGACTGAGATTGAATCCCTGTCACTGATTGAGATTCAATCACTGTCACTGACTGAGGTTCAATCCCTGTCACTGACTGAGGATGAAAATGTGTCACTGAATGAGATTCAATCCCTGTCACTGGTTGAGATTCAATACCTGTCACTGACTGAGATTCAATCCCTGTCACTGATTGAGATTGAATCCCTGTCACTGACTGAGATTCAATCCCTGTCACTGACTGATGATCAATCCCTGTCACTGACTGAGGTTCAATCCCTGTCACTGACTGAGATTCATTCCCTGTCACTGTTTGAGAATCAATCACTGTCACTGATTGAGATTCAATCCCTGTCACTGACTGAATGTCAATCCTTGTCACTGAATGAGATTCAATTCTTGTCTCTGACTGAGATTCAATTCCTGCCACTGAATGAGATTCAATCCCTGTCACTGACTTCGTGTCAATCCGTTTTACTGACTGAGATTCAATCCCTGTCACTGACTGAGGTTCAATCCCAGTCACTGACTGAGATTCAAACCTTGTCACTAACTGAGGTTCAATCCCTGTCACTAACTGAGGATCAATCCCTATCACTGACTGTGGTTCAATCCCAGTCACTGACTGAGTTTCAATCCCTGTCACTGACTGAGATTAAAATCTGTCACTGACTGCGGGTCATTCCCTGTCACTGACTGAGATTAAATCCCTGTCACTGACGGAGGTTCAATCCCTGCCACAGACTGAGAATCAATCCGTCTCACTGACTGAGGTTCAATCCCTGTCACTGACTGAGATTCAAGTCACTGACTGAGATTCAATCCCTGTCTCTGAGTGAAGGTCAATCCCTGTCTCTGACTGAGGTTCAATCCCTGTCACTGACTGAGATTCAAGTCACTGACTGAGATTCAATCCCTGTCTCTGAGTGAAGGTCAATCCCTGTCTCTGACTAATGTTCAATCCCAGTCACTGACTGAGGTTCAATCCCTGTCACTGACTGAGTATCAAACCGTGTCACTGACTGAGATTCAATCCTTGTCACTGACTGAGGTTCAATCCCTGTCACTGACAGAGGATCAAATCGTGTCACTGACTGAGATTCAATCCCTGTCACTGGTTGAGATTCAATACCTGTCACTGACTGAGATTCAATCCCTTTCTCTGACTGAGATTCAATCACTGTCACTGACTGAGGATCAAACCGTGACCCTGTGTGAGATTCAATCCCTGTCAATGATTGAGATTTAATACCTGTCACTGACTGAGATTCAATCCCTGTCACTGACTGAGGATCAATCCCTGTCCCTGATTGAGATTCAATACCTGTCACTGACTGAGGTTCAACCGCTGTCACTGACTGAGGATCAATCCCTGTCACTGATTGAGATTCAATACCTGTCACTGACTTAGATTCAATCCCTGTCACTGACTGAGATTCAATCCCTGTCACTGAAGGAAGGTCAATCCCTGTCACTGACTGAGATTCAATCCCTGTCACTGACTAAGGATCAATCCCTGTCACTGACTGAGAATCAATCCCTGTCACTGACTGAGGATCAAACCGTGTCACTGACTGACATTCAATCCCTGTCACTGACTGAGGTTCACTCCCTGTCACTGAACGAAGGTCAATCCCTGTAACTGATGGAAGGTCAATTCCTGTCACTGACTGAGATTCAATCCCTGTCACTGACTGAGGGTCAATCCCTCTCACTGACTGAGATTCAATCGCTGTCACTGCCTGAGGATCACTCCCTGTCACTGACTGAGATTCAATCCCTGTTACTGATTGAGATTCAATCCCTGTCACTGAATGAAGCTCAATCCCTGTCACTGACTGAGATTCAATCCCTGTCACTGACTGATGCTCTATCCCTTTCAATGACTGAGATTGAATCCCTGTCACTGACTGAGGTTCAATCCCTGTCACTGATTGAGATTCCATCCCTGTCACTAATAGAGAATCATTCCCTGTCACTGACTGAGAAACAATTCCTGTCACTGACTGAGATTCAATCCCTGTCACTGACTGAGGATCAATCCCTGTCCCTGATTGAGATTCAATACCTGTCACTGACTGAGGTTCAATCGCTGTCACTGACTGAGGATCAATCCCTGTCACTGATTGAGATTCAATACCTGTCACTGACTTAGATTCAATCCCTCTCACTGACTGAGATTCAATCCCTGTCACTGAAGGAAGGTCAATCCCTGTCACTGACTGAGATTCAATCCCTGTCACTGACTAAGGATCAATCCCTGTCACTGACTGAGAATCAATCCCTGTCACTGACTGAGGATCAAACCGTGTCACTGACTGACATTCAATCCCTGTCACTGACTGAGGTTCACTCCCTGTCACTGAACGAAGGTCAATCCCTGTAACTGAAGGAAGGTCAATTCCTGTCACTGACTGAGATTCAATCCCTGTCACTGACTGAGGGTCAATCCCTCTCACTGACTGAGATTCAATCGCTGTCACTGCCTGAGGATCACTCCCTGTCACTGACTGAGATTCAATCCCTGTTACTGATTGAGATTCAATCCCTGTCACTGAATGAAGCTCAATCCCTGTCACTGACTGAGATTCAATCCCTGTCACTGACTGATGCTCTATCCCTTTCAATGACTGAGATTGAATCCCTGTCACTGACTGAGGTTCAATCCCTGTCACTGATTGAGATTCCATCCCTGTCACTAATAGAGAATCTTTCCCTGTCACTGACTGAGAATCAATTCCTGTCACTGACTGAGATTCAATCCCTGCCCCTGATTGAGATTCAATCCTTGTCACTGACTGAGGATCAATTCCAGTCACCGACTGAGATTCTATCCCTGTCACTGACTGAGGATCAATACCTGTCACTGACTGAGATTCAATCCCTGTCACTGACTGAATCTCAATCCCTGTCACTGACTGAGATTCAATTCCTGTCTCTGACTGAGATTCAATTCCTGTCACTGACTGAGATTCAATCCCTGTCACTGACTGAGAGTCAATCCCTATCATTGACTGAGGTTCAATTCTGTCACTGAATGAGATTCAATCCCTGTCACTGGTTGACATTCAATACCTGTCACTGACTGAGATTCAATCCCTGTCACTGACTGAGATTCAATCCCTGTCACTGAAGGAAGGTCAATCCCTGTCACTGACTGAGATTCAATCCCTGTCACTGACTAAGGATCAATCCCTGTCACTGACTGAGAATCAATCCCTGTCACTGACTGAGGATCAAACCGTGTCACTGACTGACATTCAATCCCTGTCACTGACTGAGGTTCACTCCCTGTCACTGAACGAAGGTCAATCCCTGTAACTGAAGGAAGGTCAATTCCTGTCACTGACTGAGATTCAATCCCTGTCACTGACTGAGGGTCAATCCCTCTCACTGACTGAGATTCAATCGCTGTCACTGCCTGAGGATCACTCCCTGTCACTGACTGAGGGTCAATCCCTCTCACTGACTGAGATTCAATCGCTGTCACTGCCTGAGGATCACTCCCTGTCACTGACTGAGATTCAATCCCTGTTACTGATTGAGATTCAATCCCTGTCACTGAATGAAGCTCAATCCCTGTCACTGACTGAGATTCAATCCCTGTCACTGACTGATGCTCTATCCCTTTCAATGACTGAGATTGAATCCCTGTCAGTGACTGAGGTTCAATCCCTGTCACTGATTGAGATTCCATCCCTGTCACTAATAGAGAATCTTTCCCTGTCACTGACTGAGAATCAATTCCTGTCACTGACTGAGATTCAATCCCTGCCCCTGATTGAGATTCAATCCTTGTCACTGACTGAGGATCAATTCCAGTCACCGACTGAGATTCTATCCCTGTCACTGACTGAGGATCAATACCTGTCACTGACTGAGATTCAATCCCTGTCACTGACTGAATCTCAATCCCTGTCACTGACTGAGATTCAATTCCTGTCACTGATTGAGATTCAATCCCTGTCATTGATTGAGATTCAATCCCTGTCACTGACTGAGGTTCAATCCCAGTCAATGACTGTGATTCAAACCCTGTCACTGACTGAGGGTCAATCCCTGTCACTGACTGAGATTCAATCCCTGTCACTGACTGAGCTTCAATCCCTGTCACTGACTGAATCTCAATCACTGTCACTGATTGAGATTCAATTCTGGACTCTGACTGAGAATCAATTCCTGTCACTGACTGAGATTCAATCCCTATCACTGACTGAGTGTCAATCCCAGTCACTGACTTAGATACAATCCCTGTCACTGATTGAGATTCAATCCCTGTCACTGATTGAGATTCAATCCCTGTCACTGACTGAGATTCAAACACTGTCACTGACTGATGATAAATCCGTGTCACTGACTGAGATTCAATTCCTGCCAATGAATGAAGCTCCATCCCTGTCACTGACTGAGATTCAATCCCCGTCACTGACTGAGCTTCAATACCTGTCACTGATTGTGATTTGTTCACTGTCACTGACTGAGGGTCAATCCCTGTAACTGACTGAGGGTGAATCCCTGTCACTGACTGAGGTTCAATCCCTGTCTCTGTATGTGATTCCATCCTTGTCACTGACTGAGGATGAAACCGTGTCACGGACACAGATTCAAACCCTGTCACTGATTTAGATTCAATATCTGTCACTGACTGTGGTTCAATCCCTGTCAATGACTGAGAATCAATTCCTGTTACTGACTGAGATCCAATCCCTGTCACTGACTGAGATCCAATCCCTGTCACTGATTGAAATTCAGTCCCTGTCACTGACTGATGTTCAATCCCTGTCACTGACTGAGGGTCAATCCCTGTCACTGACTGAGGTTCAATCCCTGTCACTGACTGAGATTCAATTCCTGTCACTGACTGAGATTCAATCCCTGTCACTGACTGAGATCCAATCCCTGTCACTGATTGAGATTCAGTCCCTGTCACTGACTGAGGTTCAATCCCAGTCACTGACTGAGATTCAATTCTTGTCACGGACTGACGTTCACTCCCTGTCACTGACTGACGTTCAATCCCTGTCACTGACTGAGGGTCAATCCCTGTCACTCACTGAGGTTCAATCCCTGTCACAGTCTGAGGTTCAATCCTTGGCACTCACTGAGATCCAATCCCTGTCACTGACTGAGATTCAATTCCTGTCACTGATTGAGATTCAATCCCTGTCACTGATTGAGATTCAATACCTGTCACTGACTGAGATTCAATTCCTGTCACTGACTGAGTTTCAATCCCTGTCACTGATTGAGATTCAATACCTGCCACTGACTGAGATTGAATCCCTGTCACTGATTGAGATTCAATCATTGTCACTGACTGAGGTTCAATCCCTGTCACTGACTGAGGATGAAAATGTGTCACTGAATGAGATTCAATCCCTGTCACTGGTTGAGATTCAATACCTGTCACTGACTGAGATTCAATCCCTGTCACTGATTGAGATTGAATCCCTGTCACTGACTGAGATTCAAGTCACTGACTGAGATTCAATCCCTGTCTCTGAGTGAAGGTCAATCCCTGTCTCTGACTGAGGTTCAATCCCAGTCACTGACTGAGGTTCAATCCCTGTCACTGACTGAGTATCAAACCGTGTCACTGACTGAGATTCAATCCCTGTCACTGACTGAGGTTCAATCCCTGTCACTGACTGAGATTCAAGTCACTGACTGAGATTCAATCCCTGTCTCTGAGTGAAGGTCAATCCCTGTCTCTGACTAATGTTCAATCCCAGTCACTGACTGAGGTTCAATCCCTGTCACTGACTGAGTATCAAACCGTGTCACTGACTGAGATTCAATCCTTGTCACTGACTGAGGTTCAATCCCTGTCACTGACAGAGGATCAAATCGTGTCACTGACTGAGATTCAATCCCTGTCACTGGTTGAGATTCAATACCTGTCACTGACTGAGATTCAATCCCTTTCTCTGACTGAGATTCAATCACTGTCACTGACTGAGGATCAAACCGTGACCCTGTGTGAGATTCAATCCCTGTCAATGATTGAGATTTAATACCTGTCACTGACTGAGATTCAATCCCTGTCACTGACTGAGGATCAATCCCTGTCCCTGATTGAGATTCAATACCTGTCACTGACTGAGGTTCAACCGCTGTCACTGACTGAGGATCAATCCCTGTCACTGATTGAGATTCAATACCTGTCACTGACTTAGATTCAATCCCTGTCACTGACTGAGATTCAATCCCTGTCACTGAAGGAAGGTCAATCCCTGTCACTGACTGAGATTCAATCCCTGTCACTGACTAAGGATCAATCCCTGTCACTGACTGAGAATCAATCCCTGTCACTGACTGAGGATCAAACCGTGTCACTGACTGACATTCAATCCCTGTCACTGACTGAGGTTCACTCCCTGTCACTGAACGAAGGTCAATCCCTGTAACTGATGGAAGGTCAATTCCTGTCACTGACTGAGATTCAATCCCTGTCACTGACTGAGGGTCAATCCCTCTCACTGACTGAGATTCAATCGCTGTCACTGCCTGAGGATCACTCCCTGTCACTGACTGAGATTCAATCCCTGTTACTGATTGAGATTCAATCCCTGTCACTGAATGAAGCTCAATCCCTGTCACTGACTGAGATTCAATCCCTGTCACTGACTGATGCTCTATCCCTTTCAATGACTGAGATTGAATCCCTGTCACTGACTGAGGTTCAATCCCTGTCACTGATTGAGATTCCATCCCTGTCACTAATAGAGAATCATTCCCTGTCACTGACTGAGAAACAATTCCTGTCACTGACTGAGATTCAATCCCTGTCACTGACTGAGGATCAATCCCTGTCCCTGATTGAGATTCAATACCTGTCACTGACTGAGGTTCAATCGCTGTCACTGACTGAGGATCAATCCCTGTCACTGATTGAGATTCAATACCTGTCACTGACTTAGATTCAATCCCTCTCACTGACTGAGATTCAATCCCTGTCACTGAAGGAAGGTCAATCCCTGTCACTGACTGAGATTCAATCCCTGTCACTGACTAAGGATCAATCCCTGTCACTGACTGAGAATCAATCCCTGTCACTGACTGAGGATCAAACCGTGTCACTGACTGACATTCAATCCCTGTCACTGACTGAGGTTCACTCCCTGTCACTGAACGAAGGTCAATCCCTGTAACTGAAGGAAGGTCAATTCCTGTCACTGACTGAGATTCAATCCCTGTCACTGACTGAGGGTCAATCCCTCTCACTGACTGAGATTCAATCGCTGTCACTGCCTGAGGATCACTCCCTGTCACTGACTGAGATTCAATCCCTGTTACTGATTGAGATTCAATCCCTGTCACTGAATGAAGCTCAATCCCTGTCACTGACTGAGATTCAATCCCTGTCACTGACTGATGCTCTATCCCTATCAATGACTGAGATTGAATCCCTGTCACTGACTGAGGTTCAATCCCTGTCACTGATTGAGATTCCATCCCTGTCACTAATAGAGAATCTTTCCCTGTCACTGACTGAGAATCAATTCCTGTCACTGACTGAGATTCAATCCCTGCCCCTGATTGAGATTCAATCCTTGTCACTGACTGAGGATCAATTCCAGTCACCGACTGAGATTCTATCCCTGTCACTGACTGAGGATCAATACCTGTCACTGACTGAGATTCAATCCCTGTCACTGACTGAATCTCAATCCCTGTCACTGACTGAGATTCAATTCCTGTCTCTGACTGAGATTCAATTCCTGTCACTGACTGAGATTCAATCCCTGTCACTGACTGAGAGTCAATCCCTATCATTGACTGAGGTTCAATTCTGTCACTGAATGAGATTCAATCCCTGTCACTGGTTGACATTCAATACCTGTCACTGACTGAGATTCAATCCCTGTCACTGACTGAATCTCAATCCCTGTCACTGACTGAGGTTCAATCCCTGTCACTGAATGAGGATCAAACCGTGTCACTGAATGAGATTCAATCCCTGTCACTGGTTGAGATTCAATACCTGTCACTGACTGAGATTCAATCCCTGTCACTGACTGAGATTCAATCCCTGTCACTGACTGAGGTTCAATCCCTGTCACTGACTGAGGATCAAACCGTGTCACTGAATGAGATTCAATCCCTGTCACTGGTTGACATTCAATACCTGTCACTGACTGAGATTCAATCCCTGTCACTGATTGAGATTGAATCCCTGTCACTAACTGAGATTCAATCCCTGTCACTGACTGAGGGTCAATCCCTGTCACTGACTGATATTCAATCGCTGTCACTGCCTGATGATCACTCCCTGTCACTGACTGAGATTCAATCCCTGTTACTGATTGAGATTCAATCCCTGTCACTGAATGAAGCTCAATCCCTGTCACTGACTGAGATTCAATCCCTGTCACTGACTGATGCTCTATCCCTTTCAATGACTGAGATTGAATCCCTGTCACTGACTGAGGTTCAATCCCTGTCACTGACTGAGATTCAATCCGTGTCACTGATTGAGATTCAATCCTTGTCACTGACTGAGGATCAATTCCAGTCACTGACTGTGATTCTATCCCTGTCACTGTCTGAGGATCAATCCCTGTCACAGACTGAGATTCAATCCATGTCACTGATTGAGAATCAATCACAGTCATTGATTGAGATTCAATACCTGTCACTGACTGAGATTCAATACATGTCACTGACTGTATCTCAATCCCTGTCACTGACTGAGATTCAATTCTTGTCTCTGACTGAGATTCAATTCCTGTCACTGAATGAGATTCAATCCCTGTCACTGACTGAGTGTAAATCCGTGTAACTGACTGAGATTCAATCCCTATCATTGACTGAGGTTCAATTCTGTCACTGACTGAGATTCAATCCCTGTCACTGACTGAGATTCAATTCCTGTCTCTGACTGAGATTCAATCCCTGTCACTGATTGAGATTCAATCACTGTCACTGATTGAGATCCAATCCCTGTCACTGATTGAGATTCAAACCTTGTCACTGACTGAGGTTCAATCCCTGTCACTGACTGAGGATCAAACCGTGTCACTGAATGAGATTCAATCCCTGTCGCTGGTTGAGATTCAATAAACGTCACTGACTGTGATTCAATCCCTGTCACTGATTGAGAATGAATCCCTGTCACTGACTGAGATTCAATCCCTGTCACTGACTGAGGATCAATCCCTGTCACTGACTGAGATTCAATTCCTGTCTCTGACTGAGATTCAATCCCTGTCACTGATTGAGATTCAATCCCTGTCTCTGATTGAGATTCATTCGCAGTCACTGACTAAGTTTCAAACCTTGTCACTGACTGAGGTTCAATCCCTGTCACTGACTGAGGATCAAACCGTGTCACAGAATGAGATTCAATCCCTGTCACTGGTTGAGATTCAATACCTGTCACTGACTGAGATTCAATCCCTGTCACTGACTGAGGGTCAATCCCTGTCACTGACTGAGGTTCAATCCTTGTTACTGACTGAGATTCAATTCCTGTCACTGAATGAAGCTCAATCCCTGTCAATGGCTGAGATTCATTCCCTGTCACTGAATGAGGCTCAATCCCTGTCACTGACTGAGGTTCAATCCCTGTCACTGATTGAGATTCAATCCTTGTCACTGACTTAGATGCAATCACTGTCTCTGACTGAGGGTCAACCCCTGTCACTGACTGAGGATCAATCCCTGTCATTGACTGAGGATCAATCCCTGTCAATGACTGAGGGTCAATCCCTGTCACTGAGTGAGGCTCAATCACTGTCACTGACTGAGGGTCAATCCCTGTCACAGACTGAGGATCAATCCCTGTCATTGACTGAGGATCAATCCCTGTCACTGACTGAAGGTAAATCCTTTTCACTGACTGAGGATCAATCCCTGTCCCTGACTGAGGTTCAATCCCTGTCACTGACTGAGATTCAATCCCTGTCACTGATTGAGATTCAACACCGATCACTGACTCAGATTCAATCCCTGTCACTGACTGAAGATCCAATCCCTGTCACTAATTGAGATTCAATCCCTGTCACTGACTGAGGATCAATCCCAGTCACTGACTGAGATTCAATCCCTGTCACTGATTGAGATTCAATTCCTGTCACTGACTGAGATTCATTCCCTGTCACTGACCGAGGATCAATTCCTGTCACTGACTGAGATCCAATCCCTGTCACTGATTGAGATCCAATCCCTGTCACTGACTGAGGGTCAATCCCTGTCACTGACTGAGGTTCAATTCCTGTCACTGATTGAGATTCAATCCCTGTCACTGATTGAGATTCAATCCCTGTCACTGATTGAGATTCAGTCCCTGTCACTGACTGAGGTTCAATCCCAGTCACTGACTGAGATTCAATTCTTGTCACTGATTGACGTTCAATCCCTGTCACTGACTGAGGGTCAATCCCTGTCACTGACTGAGGTTCAATTCCTGTCACTGATTGAGATTCAATCCCTGTCACTGATTGAGATTCAATCCCTGTCACTGATTGAGATTCAGTCCCTGTCACTGACTGAGGTTCAATCCCAGTCACTGACTGAGATTCAATTCTTGTCACTGACTGAGATTCAATCACTGTCACTGACTGAGATTCAATCCTGGTCATCACTGTCACTGACTGAGATTCAATCCCGGTCACTGATTGAGATTCAATCCCTGTCACTGACTGAGATCCAATCCCTGTCACTGACTGAGATTCAATTCCTGCCAATGAATGAAGCTCATTCCCTGTCACTGACTGAGATTCAATTCTTGTCACTGACTGAGATTCAATCACTGTCACTGACTGAGATTCAATCCTGGTCACTGATTGAGATTCAATCCCTGTCACTGACTGAGATCCAATCCCTGTCACTGACTGAGATTCAATTCCTGCCAATGAATGAAGCTCAATCCCTGTCACTGACTGAGATTCAATTCCTGTCACTGACTGAGATTCAATCCCCGTCACTGACTGAGCTTCAATACCTGTCACTGATTGTGATTTATTCACTGTCACTGACTGAGGGTCAATCGCTGTAACTGACTGAGGGTGAATCCCTGTCACTGACTGAGGTTCAATCCCTGTCTCTGTATGAGATTCCATCCTTGTTACTGACTGAGGATGAAACCCTGTCACTGACAGAGATTCAAACCCTGTCACTGATTTAGATTCAATACCTGTCACTGACTGTGGTTCAATCCCTGTCACTGACGGAGAATCAATCCCTGTTACTGACTGAGATCCAATCCCTGTCACTAACTGAGATTCAATTCCTGTCACTGATTGAGATTCAATCCCTGTCACTGATTGAGATTCAATTCCTGTCACTGACTGAGGATCAATCGCTGTCACTGACTGAGATCCAATCCCTGTCACTGATTGAGATTCAGTCACTGTCACTGACTGAGGTTCAATCCCAGTCACTGACTGAGATTCAATCCCCGTCACTGACTGAGGGTCACTCGCTGTCACAGACTGAGGTTCAATCCTTGTCACTCACTGAGATCCAATTCCTGTCACTGACTGAGATTCAATTCCTGTCACTGATTGAGATCCAATCCCTGTCACTGATTGAGATTCAGTCACTGTCACTGACTGAGGTTCAATCCCAGTCACTGACTGACGTTCACTCCCTGTCACTGACTGACATTCACTCCCTGTCACTGACTGACGTTCAATCCCTGTCACAGACTGAGGTTCAATCCTTGTCACTCACTGAGATCCAATCCCTGTCACTGACTGAGATTCAATTCCTGTCACTGATTGAGATTCAATCCCTGACACCGATTGAGATTCAATACCTGTCACTGACTGAGATTCAATTCCTGTCACTGACTGAGTTTCAATCCCTGTCACTGATTGAGAATCAATCCCTGCCACTGATTGAGTTTCAATACCTGTCACTGACTGAGGATCAATCGCTGTCACTGATTGAGATTCAATACCTGTCACTGATTGAGGTTCAATCCCAGTCACTGACTGTGATTCAAACCCTGTCACTGACTGAGGGTCAATCCCTGTCACTGACTGAGGTCAATCCCTGTCACTGACTGAGCTTCAATCCCTGTCACTGACTGAATCTCAATCACTTTCACTGACTGAGATTCAATTCCGGTCTCTGACTGAGAATCAATTCCTGTCACTGACTGAGATTCAATCTCTGTCACTGACTGAGTGTCAATCCCAGTCACTGACTTAGATACAATCCCTGTCACTGACTGAGGGTCATCACTGTCACTGACTGAGATTCAATCCCGGTCACTGATTGAGATTCAATCCCTGTCACTGACTGAGATCCAATCCCTGTCACTGACTGAGATTCAATTCCTGAAAATGAATGAAGCTCAATCCCAGTCACTGACTGAGATTCAACTCCTGTCACTGACTGAGATTCAATCCCTGTCACTGACTGAGAATCAATCACTGTTACTGACTGAGATTCAATCCCTGTCACTGATTGAGATTCAATACCGGTCACTGACTGAGATTCAATCCCTGTCACTGACTGAGGTTCAATCCCTGTCACTGACTGAGATTCAATCCCTGTCACTGACTGAGATTCAATGCCTGTCACTGACTGAGATTCAATCCCTGTCACTGATTGAGATTCAATCCCTTTCACTGACTGAGATTCAATCACTGTCACTGACAGAGGATCAATCCGTGTCACTGAATGAGATTCAATCCCTGCCACTGACTGAGATTCAATTCCTGCCAATGAATGAAGCTCAATCCCTGTCACTGACTGAGATTCAATTCCTGTCACTGACTGAGCTTCAAAACCTGTCACTGATTGTGATTTATTCACTGTCACTGACTGAGGGTCAATCCCTGTCACTGACTGAGGGTGAATCCCTGTCACTGACTGAGGTTCAATCCCTGTCTCTGACTGAGATTCCATCCCTGTCACTGACTGAGGATCAAACCGTGTCACTGACAGAGATTCAAAACCTGTCACTGATTTAGATTCAATACCTGTCACTGACTGTGGTTCAATCCCTGTCACTGACGGAGAATCAAGACCTGTTACTGACTGAGATCCAATCCCTGTCACTAATTGAGATTCAATTCCTGTCACTGACTGAGATTCAATCCCTGTCACTGATTGAGATTCAATACCTGTCACTGACTGAGGATCAATCGCTGTCACTGACTGAGATCCAATCCCAGTCACTGATTGAGATTCAGTCACTGTCACTGACTGAGGTTCAATCCCAGTCACTGACTGAGATTCAATCCCCGTCACTGACTGAGGGTCACTCGCTGTCACAGACTGAGGTTCAATCCTTGTCACTCACTGATATCCAATCCCTGTCTCTGACTGAGATTCAATTCCTGTCACTGATTGAGATCCAATCCCTGTCACTGATTGAGATTCAGTCACTGTCACTGACTGAGGTTCAATCGCTGTCACTGACTGAGATCCAATCCCAGTCACTGATTGAGATTCAGTCACTGTCACTGACTGAGGTTCAATCCCAGTCACTGACTGACGTTCACTCCCTGTCACTGACTGACGTTCACTCCCTGTCACTGACTGACGTTCAATCCCTGTCACAGACTGAGGTTCAATCCTTGTCACTCACTGAGATCCAATCCCTGTCGCTGACTGAGATTCAATTCCTGTCACTGATTGAGATTCAATCACTGTCACTGATTGAGATTCAATACCTGTCACTGACTGAGATTCAATTCCTGTCACTGACTGAGATTGAATCCCTGTCACTGATTGAGATTCAATCCCTGTCACTGACTGAGATTCAATCCCTGTCACTGACTGAGGATCAATCCCTGTCACTGACTGAGGTTCAATCCCTGTTACTGACTGAGATTCAATTCCTGTCACTGAATGAAGCTCAATCCCTGTCAATGACTGAGATTCATTCCCTGTCACTGATTGAGATTCAATCCCTGTCACTGACTGAGGGTCAATCCATGTCACTGACTGAGGATGAATCCCTGTCATTGACTGAGGATCAATCCCTGTCACTGACTGAGGGTCAATCCCTGTCGCTGACTGAGGATCAATCCCTGTCACTGACTGAGGATCAATCCCTGTCACTGACTGAATCTCAATCACTGTCACTGACTGAAGTTCAATCCCAGTCACTGACTGAGATTCAATCCCTGTCACTGACTGAGATTCAATCCCTGTCACTGACTGAGGATCAATCCCAGTCACTGTCTGAGATTCAACTCCTGTCACTGACTGAGATTCAATCCCTGTCACTGACTGAGAATCAATCACTGCTACTGACTGATATTCAATCCCTGTCACTGATTGAGATTCAATACCGGTCACTGACTGAGATTCAATCCCTGTCACTGACTGAGGTTCAATCCCTGTCACTGACTGAGATTCAATCCCTGTCACTGACTGAGATTCAATGCCTGTCACTGACTGAGATTCAATCCCTGTCACTGATTGAGATTCAGTCCCTGTCACTGACTGAGGATCAATCCCTGTCACTGACTGAGATCCAATCCCTGTCACTGATTGAGATTCAGTCCCTGTCACTGGTTGAGATTCAATACCTGTCACTGACTGAGATTCAATCCCTGTCACTGATTAAGATTGAATCCCTGTCACTGACTGAGGATCAATCCCTGTCACTGACTGAGGTTCAATCCCTGTTACTGACTGAGATTCAATTCCTGTCACTGAATGAAGCTCAATCCCTGTCATCGACTGAGATTCATTCCCTGTCACTGAATGAGGCTCAATCCCTGTCACTGACTGAGGTTCAATCCCTGTCAATGATTGAGACTCAATCCCTGTCACTGACTGAGGATCAATCCCTGTCACTGACTGAGATCCAATCCCTGTCACTGATTGAGATTCAGTCCCTGTCACTGATTGAGATTCAATACCTGTCACTGACTGAGGATCAATCGCTGTCACTGACTGAGATCCAATCCCTGTCACTGATTGAGATTCAGTCACTGTCACTGACTGAGGTTCAATCCCAGTCACTGACTGAGATTCAATTCCCGTCATTGACTGAGGGTCACTCGCTGTCACAGACTGAGGTTCAATCCTTGTCACTCACTGAGATCCAATCCCTGTCACTGACTGAGATTCAATTCCTGTCACTGATTGAGATCTAATCCCTGTCACTGACTGAGATTCAATCCCTGTCTCAGACTGAGGATCAATCCCAGTCACTGACTGAGGATCAATCCCTGTCACTGACTGAGATTCAATCCCTGTCACAGACTGAGCTTCTCTCTCTGTCACTGACAGAGGTTCAATGCCTGTCACTGACTGAGATTCAATCCCTGTCGCTGACTGCGATTCAATGCTTGTCTCTGACTGAGGTTCACTCCCTGTCACTGACTGAGCTTCAATCCCTGTCACTGACTGAAGTTCAATCCCTGTCGCTGACTGCGATTCAATACTTGTCTCTGACTGAGGTTCACTCCCTGTCACTGACTGAAATTCAATCCCTGTCACTGACTGAAGCTCAATCCCTGTCACTGACTGAGGTTCAATCCCTGTCACTGACAGATTCAATACCTGACACTGTCTGACATTCAATCCCTGTCACTGATTGAGATCCAATCCCTGTCACTGACTGAGCTTCAATTCCTGTCACTAATAGAGATCAATGACTGTCACTGATTGAGATCCAATCCCTGCCACTGACTGAGATTCAATCCCTGTCACTGACTGAGGGTCAATCCCTGTCACTGACTGACTCTCAAACACTGTTACTGACTGAGATTCATTCCCTGTTACTGATTGAGATTCAATCCCTGTCACTGACTGCGGTGCAATCCCTGTCACTGACTGAGATTCAATCCCTGTCACAGACTGAGATTCAATCCCTGTCACTGACTGAGATCCAATCCCTGTCACTGACTGAAATTCAATCCCTGTCACTGACTGAAGCTCAATCCCTGTCACTGACTGAGGTTCGATCCCTGTCACTGAGTGAGATCCAATCCCTGTCACTGATTGAGATCCAATCCCTGTCACTGAGTGAGATTCAATTCCTGTCACTATTAGAGTTCAATGACTGTCACTGACTGAAGTTCAATTCCTGTCACTGACTGAGGATCAATCCCTGTCACTGATTGAGATCCAATCCCTGTCACTGACTTGAATCAAACCCTGTCACTGACTGAGATTCAATCGCTGTCACTGACTGACGATCAAAAGCTGTCACTGACTGAGACTCAATCCCTGTCACTGACTGAGTTTCAATCCCTGTCACTGACTGAGGTTCTCTCCCTGTCTCAGACTGAGGATCAATCCGTGTCATGGACTGAGATTCAATGCCTGTCACTGATTGAGATTCAGTCTCGGTCACTGACTGAGGTTCAATCCCTGTCAGTGACTGAGGTTCACTCCCTGTCACTGACTGAAATTCAATCCCTGTCACTGACTGAGATTCAATCTCTGCCACTGACTGAGATTCAATCCCTCTCTCTGACTGAGGTTCACTCCCTGTCACTGACTGAGCTTCAATCCCTGTCACTGACTGAGATCCAATCCCTGTCACTGACTGAAATTCAATCCCTGTCACTGACTGAAGCTCAATCCCTGTCACTGACTGAGGTTCAATCCCTGTCACTGACTGAGATCCAATTCCTGTCACTGATTGAGATCCAATTCGTGTCACTGACTGAGATTCAATCCCTATCACTGACTGAGGATCAGTCCCTGTCACTGATTGAGATTCAGTCCCTGTCACTGACTGAGATTCAATCCCTATCACTGACTGAGGATCAATCCCTCTCACTGACTGAGATTCAATCCCTGTCACTGACTGAGGTTCAATCCCTGTCACTGACTGAGATTCAATCCCTGTCTCTGACTGAGATTCCATCCCTGTCACTGACTGAGGATCAAACCGTGTCACTGACAGAGATTCAAAACCTGTCACTGATTTAGATTCAATACCTGTCACTGACTGTGGTTCAATCCCTGTCACTGACGGAGAATCAATCCCTGTTACTGACTGAGATCCAATCCCTGTCACTAATTGAGATTCAATTCCTGTCACTGACTGAGATTCAATCCCTGTCACTGATTGAGATTCAATACCTGTCACTGACTGAGGATCAATCGCTGTCACTGACTGAGATCCAATCCCAGTCACTGATTGAGATTCAGTCACTGTCACTGACTGTGGTTCAATCCCAGTCACTGACTGAGATTCAATCCCCGTCACTGACTGAGGGTCACTCGCTGTCACAGACTGAGGTTCAATCCTTGTCACTCAATGATATCCAATCCCTGTCACTGACTGAGATTCAATTCCTGTCACTGATTGAGATCCAATCCCTGTCACTGATTGAGATTCAGTCACTGTCACTGACTGAGGTTCAATCCCAGTCACTGACTGACGTTCACTCCCTGTCACTGACTGCCGTTCACTACCTGTCACTGACTGACGTTCAATCCCTGTCACAGACTGAGGTTCAATCCTTGTCACTCACTGAGATCCAATCCCTGTCACTGACTGAGATTCAATTCCTGTCACTGATTGAGATTCAATCGCTGTCACTGATTGAGATTCAATACCTGTCACTGACTGAGATTCAATTCCTGTCACTGACTGAGATTGAATCCCTGTCACTGATTGAGATTGAATCCCTGTCACTGACTGAGATTCAATCCCTGTCACTGACTGAGGATCAATCCCTGTCACTGACTGAGGTTCAATCCCTGTTACTGACTGAGATTCAATTCCTGTCACTGAATGAAGCTCAATCCCTGTCAATGACTGAGATTCATTCCCTGTCACTGAATGAGGCTCAATCCCTGTCACTGACTGAGGTTCAATCCCTGTCACTGATTGAGATTCAATCCCTGTCACTGACTGAGGGTCAATCCATGTCACTGACTGAGGATGAATCCCTGTCATTGACTGAGGATCAATCCCTGTCACAGACTGAGGGTCAATCCCTGTCGCTGACTGAGGATCAATCCCTGTCACTGACTGAGGATCAATCCCTGTCACTGACTGAATCTCAATCACTGTCACTGACTGAAGTTCAATCCCTGTCACTGACTGAGGATCAATCCCTGTACCTGACTGAGGTTCAATCCCAGTCACTGACTGAGATTCAATCCCTGTCACTGACTGAGGATCAATCCCAGTCACTGTCTGAGATTCAACTCCTGTCACTGACTGAGATTCAATCCCTGTCACTGACTGAGAATCAATCACTGTTACTGACTGATATTCAATCCCTGTCACTGATTGAGATTCAATACCGGTCACTGACTGAGATTCAATCCCTGTCACTGACTGAGGTTCAATCCCTGTCACTGACTGAGATTCAATCCCTGTCACTGACTGAGATTCAATGCCTGTCACTGACTGAGATTCAATCCCTGTCACTGATTGAGATTCAGTCCCTGTCACTGACTGAGGATCAATCCCTGTCACTGACTGAGATCCAATCCCTGTCACTGATTGAGATTCAGTCCCTGTCACTGACTGAGGTTCAATCCCTGTCATCGACTGAGATTCATTCCCTGTCACTGAATGAGGCTCAATCCCTGTCACTGACTGAGGTTCAATCCCTGTCAATGATTGAGACTCAATCCCTGTCACTGACTGAGGATCAATCCCTGTCACTGACTGAGATCCAATCCCTGTCACTGATTGAGATTCAGTCCCTGTCACTGATTGAGATTCAATACCTGTCACTGACTGTGATTCAATCCCTGTCACTGACTGAGGTTCAATCCCTGTCACTGACTGAGGTTCAATCCCTGTCACAGACTGAGGTTCAATCCCTTTCATTGACTGAGGTTCAATCCCTGTCACTGACTGAGATACAAACCCTGTCACTGACTGAGGTTCAATCCCTGTCACTGACTGAGGTTCAATCCCTGTCACAGACTGAGGTTCAATCCCTTTCATTGACTGAGGTTCAATCCCTGTTACTGACTGAGATTCAATTCCTGTCACTGACTGAGATTCAATTCCTGTCACTGAATGAGATTCAAATCCCGTCATTGACTGAGATTCAATCCCTGTGACTGATTGAGATTCAATCCCTGTCACTGACTGAGGTTCAATCCCTGTCACTGACTGAGGTTCAATCCCTGTCACAGACTGAGGTTCAATCCCTTTCATTGACTGAGGTTCAATCCCTGTCACTGACTGAGATTCAATTCCTGTCACTGACTGAGATTCAATCCCTGTCACTGACTGAGGATCAATCCCTGTCACTGACTGAGGTTTAATTCCTGTCACTGACTGGAACTCAATCGCTGTCACTGAGTGAGATTCAATCCCTGCCACTGACTGAGATTCAATCCCTGTCACTGACTGAGATTCAATCCCAGTCACTGACAGAGGATCAATCCGTGCCATGGACTGAGATACAATCCCTGCCACTGACTGAATCTCAAACACTGTCACTGACTGTGATTCATTCCCTGTTACTGATTGAGATTCAATCCCTGTCACTGACTCAGCACCAATTCCTGTCACTGACTGAGATTCAATCCCTTTCAATGACTGAGGATCAATCCCTGTCTCTGACTGAGCTTCAATTCCTGTCACTGACTGAGTTTCAATCCCTGTCACTGACTGAGATTCAATCCCTGTCACTGACTGAGAATCAATCCCTGTCACTGACTGAGGATCAAACCCTGTCACTGACTGAGGGTCAATCCCTGTCACTGACTAAGATTCAATCCCTGTCACTGATTGAGATTCAATCCCTGTCACTGACTGAGATTAAATCGCTGTCACTGACTGAATTTCTCTCCCTGTCTCAGACTGAGGATCAATCCGTGTCATGTACTGAGATTCAATGCCTGTCACTGATTGAGATTCAGTCGCGGTCACTGACTGAGGTTCAATCACTGTCACTGACTGAGGAACAATACCTGTCACTGACTGAGATTCAATCTCTGCAACTGACTGAGGTTCAATCACTGTCACTGACTGAAGGTCAATCCCTGTCACTGACTGAGATCCAATCCCTGTCACTGACTGAAATTCAATCCCTGTCACTGACTGAAGCTCAATCCCTGTCACTGATTGAGATCCAATCCCTGTCACTGACTGAGAATCAATTCCTGTCACTAATAGAGTTCAATGACTGTCACTGACTGAGATTCAATCCCTATCACTGACTGAGGATCAAACCCTCTCACTGACTGAGATTCAATCCCTGTCACAGAGTGAGATTCAATCGCTGTCACTGACTGAGATTCAATCCCTGTCACTGACTGAGGATCAGTCCCTGTCACTGATTGAGATTCAGTCCCTGTCACAGACTGAGGAACAATCCCTGTCACTGACTGAATCTCAAACACTGTCACTGACTGAGATTCAATTCCTGTCACTGACTGAGATTCAATCGCTGTCACTGACTGCATCTCAATCCCTGTCATTGACTGAGATTCAATCCCTGTCACTGAATGAGATTCAAACCCCGTCATTGACTGAGATTCAATCCCTGTGACTGATTGAGATTCAATTCCTGTCACTGACTGAGATTCAATTCCTGTCACTGACTGAGGATCATTCCCTGTCACCCACTGGGATTCAATCCCTGTCATAGACTGAATCTCAAACACTGTCACTGACTGTGATTCATTCCCTGTTACTGATTGAGATTCAATCCCTGTCACTGACTCAGCACCAAAACCTGTCACTGACTGAGATTCAATCCCTGTCAATGACTGAGGATCAATCCCTGTCTCTGACTGAGCTTCAATTCCTGTCACTGACTGAGTTTCAATCCCTGTCACTGACTGAGAATCAATCCCTGTCACTGACTGAGGAACAAACCCTGTCACTGACTGAAATTCAATCCCTGTCACTGATTGAGATTCAATCCCTGTGACTGACTGAGATTCTATCCCTGTCACTAAATGAGATTCAACCCCTGTCACTGATTGAGGTTCAATCCCCGTCACTAACAGAGATTCAGTCCCTGTCACTGAATGAGATTCAATCGCTGTCACTGACTGACATTCAATCCCTGTCACTGATTGAGATTCAATCCCTGTCACTGACTGAGGGTCAATCCCTGTCACTGACTAAGATTCAATCCCTGTCACTAAATGAGATTCAATCCCTGTCACTGACTGAAGCTCAATCCCTGTCACTGATTGAGATTCAATCCCTGTTACTGATTGAGATTCAGTCGCGGTCACTGACTGAGGTTCAAACACTGTCACTGACTGAGGTTCAATACCTGTCACTGACTGAGATTCAATCCCTGCCACTGACTGAGGTTCAATCCCTGTCACTGACTGAAGCTCAAACCCTGTCACTGACTGAGATCCAATCCCTGTCACTGACTGAAATTCAATCTCTGTCACTGACAGAAGCTCAATCCCTGACACTGATTGAGATTCAATCCCTGTCACTGATTGAGATTGAATACCTGTCACTGACTGAGATACAAACCCTGTCACTGTCTGAGGATCAATCCCTGTCACTGACTGAGGTTCAATCCCTGTCACTGACTGAGGTTCAATCCCTGTCACAGACTGAGGTTCAATCCCATTCATTGACTGAGGTTCAATCCCTGTCACTGACTGAGATTCAATTCCTGTCACTGATTGAGATTCAATCCCTGTCACTGACTGGAACTCACTCGCTGTCACTGAGTGAGATTCAATCCCTGTCACTGACTGAGATTCAATCGCTGTCACTGCCTGAGGATCACTCCCTTTCACTGACTGAGCTTCAGTCCCTGTCACTGACTGAAGCTCAATCCCTGTCACTGACTGAGATTCAATCCCTGTCACTGACTGTAGCTCAATCCCTGTCACTGACTGAGGTTCAATCCCTGTCACTGACTGAGATCCAATCCCTGTCACTGATTGAAATCCAATCCCTGTCACTGACTGAGAATCAATTCCTGTCACTAATTGACTGAGGTTCAATCCCTGTCACTGACTGAGATTCAATTCCTGTCACTGACTGAGATTCAATCCCTGTCACTGACTGCATCTCAATCCCTGTCATTGACTGAGATTCAATCCCTGTCACTGAATGAGATTCAAACCCCGTCATTGACTGAGATTCAATCCCTGTGACTGATTGAGATTCAATCCCTGTCACTGACTGAGATTCAATCCCAGTCACTGACAGAGGAACAATCCTTATCATGGACTGAGATGCAATCCCTGCCACTGACTGAGGATCATTCCCTGTCACCCACTGGGATTCAATCCCTGTCACTGACTGAATCTCAAACACTGTCACTGACTGTGATTCATTCCCTGTTACTGATTGAGATTCAATCCCTGTCACTGACTCAGCACCAAAACCTGTCACTGACTGAGATTCAATCCCTGTCAATGACTGAGGATCATTCCCTGTCTCTGACTGAGCTTCAATTCCTGTCACTGACTGAGATTCAATCCCTGTCACTGACTGAGATTCAATCCCTGTCACTGACTGAGATTCAATCCCTGTCACTGAATGAGATTCAATCCCTGTCACTGACTGAGATTCAATCCCTGTCACTGATTGAGATTCAATCCCTGTCACTGACTGAGGATCAATCACTGTCACTGACGGGAATTCAATCCCTGTCACTGATTGAGATTCAATCCCTGTCACTGATTTAGATTCAGTCGCGGTCACTGACTGAGGTTCAATCACTGTCACTGACTGAGGTTCAATACCTGTCACTGACTGAGATTCAATCCCTGCCACTGACTGAGGTTCAATCCCTGTCAATGACTGAAGCTCAATCCCTGTCACTGACTGAGATCCAATCCCTGTCACTGACTGAAATTCAATCCCTGTCACTGACTGAAGCTCAATCCCTGTCACTGACTGAGATTCAATCCCTGTCACTGACTTAGATTCAATCCCTGTCACTGACTGTGATTCAATCCCTGTCACTGCCTGAAGCTCAATCCCTGTCACTGATTGAGATCCAATCCCTGTCACTGACTGAGATTCAATCCCTGTCACTGATTGAGATTCAATCCCTGTCACTGACTGAGGATCAATCACTGTCACTGACGGGAATTCAATCCCTGTCACTGATTGAGATTCAATCCCTGTCACTGATTGAGATTCAGTCGCGGTCACTGACTGAGGTTCAATCACTGTCACTGACTGAGGTTCAATACCTGTCACTGACTGAGATTCAATCCCTGCCACTGACTGAGGTTCAATCCCTGTCAATGACTGAAGCTCAATCCCTGTCACTGACTGAGATCCAATCCCTGTCACTGACTGAAATTCAATCCCTGTCACTGACTGAAGCTCAACCCCTGTCACTGACTGAGATTCAATCCCTGTCACTGACTTAGATTCAATCCCTGTCACTGACTGAGATTCAATCCCTGTCACTGACTGAGATACAATCCCTGTCACTGATTGAGATCCAATCCCTGTCACTGACTGAGAATCAATTCCTGTCTCTAATAGAGTTCAATGACTGTCACTGACTGAGATTCAATCCCTATCACTGACTGAGGATCAAACCCTCTCACTGACTGAGATTCAATCCCTGTCACTGAGTGAGATTCAATCGCTGTCACTGACTGAGATTCAATCCCTGTCACTGACTGAGGATCAGTCCCTGTCACTGATTGAGATTCAGTCCCTGTCACAGACTGAGGATCAATCCCTGTCACTGACTGGGATTCAATCCCTGTCACTGACTGAATCTCAAACACTGACACTGACTGAGATTCCATCCCTGTCACTAACTCAGCATCTAATACTGTCACTGACTGAGATCCAATCCCTGTCACTGACTGAGATTCAATCCCTGTCACTGACTGAGGTTCTCTCTCTGTCACTGACTGAGGTTCAATCCCTGTCACTGACTGAAGGTCAATCCCTGTCACTGACTGAGATCCAATCCCTGTCACTGACTGAAATTCAATCCCTGTCACTGACTGAAGCTCAATCCCTGACACTGATTGAGATCCAATCCCTGTCACTGACTGAGAATCAATTCCTGTCACTAATAGAGTCCAATGACTGTCACTGAATGAGATTCAATCCCTATCACTGACTGAGGATCAAACACTCTCACTGACTGAGATTCAATCCCTGTCACTGAGCGAGATTCAATCGCTGTCACTGACTGAGATTCAATCCCTGTCACTGACTGAGGATCAGTCCCTGTCACTGATTGAGATTCAGTCCCTGTCACAGACTGAGGATGAATCCCTGTCACTGACTGGGATTCAATCCCTGTCACTGACTGAATCTCAAACACTGTCACTGACTGAGATTCAATTCCTTTCACTGACTGAGATTCAATCCCTGTCACTGACTGCATCTCAATCCCTGTCATTGACTGAGATTCAATCCCTGTGACTGATTGAGATTCAATCCCTGTCACTGACTGAGATTCAATTCCTGTCACTGACTGAGGATCATTCCCTGTCACCCACTGGGATTCAATCCCTGTCACTGACTGAATCTCAAACACTGTCACTGACTGTGATTCATTCCCTGTTACTGATTGAGATTCAATCCCTGTCACTGACTCAGCACCAAAACCTGTCACTGACTGAGATTCAATCCCTGTCAATGACTGAGGATCATTCCCTGTCTCTGACTGAGCTTCAATTCCTGTCACTGACTGAGATTCAATCCCTGTCACTGACTGAGATTCAATCCCTGTCACTGACTGAGATTCAATCCCTGTCACTGAATGAGATTCAATCCCTGTCACTGACTGAGATTCAATCCCTGTCACTGATTGAGATTCAATCCCTGTCACTGACTGAGGATCAATCACTGTCACTGACGGGAATTCAATCCCTGTCACTGATTGAGATTCAATCCCTGTCACTGATTTAGATTCAGTCGCGGTCACTGACTGAGGTTCAATCACTGTCACTGACTGAGGTTCAATACCTGTCACTGACTGAGATTCAATCCCTGCCACTGACTGAGGTTCAATCCCTGTCAATGACTGAAGCTCAATCCCTGTCACTGACTGAGATCCAATCCCTGTCACTGACTGAAATTCAATCCCTGTCACTGACTGAAGCTCAATCCCTGTCACTGACTGAGATTCAATCCCTGTCACTGACTTAGATTCAATCCCTGTCACTGACTGTGATTCAATCCCTGTCACTGCCTGAAGCTCAATCCCTGTCACTGATTGAGATCCAATCCCTGTCACTGACTGAGAATCAATTCCTGTCACTGACTGAGGATCAGTCCCTGTCACTGACTGAGATTCAATCCCTATCACTGACTGAGGATCAAACCCTCTCACTGACTGAGATTCAATCCCTGTCACTGAGTGAGATTCAATCGCTGTCACTGACTGAGATTCAATCCCTGTCACTGACTGAGGATCAGTCCCTGTCACTGATTGAGATTCAGTCCCTGTCACAGACTGAGGATCAATCCCTGTCACTGACTGGGATTCAATCCCTGTCACTGACTGAATCTCAAACACTGACACTGACTGAGATTCCATCCCTGTCACTGACTCAGCATCTAAACCTGTCACTGACTGAGATTCAATCCCTGTCACTGACTGAGATTCAATCCCTGTCACAGACTGAGGTTCTCTCTCTGTCACTGACTGAGGTTCAATCCCTGTCACTGACTGATGTTCAATACCTGTCGCTGACTGCGATTCAATGCTTGTCTCTGACTGAGGTTCACTCCCTGTCACTGACTGAGCTTCAATCCCGGTCACTGACTGAAGTTCAATCCCTGTCACTGACTGAAGCTCAATCCCTGTCACTGACTGAGGTTCAATCCCTGTCACTGATTGAGATCCAATCCCTGTCACTGACTGAGCTTCAATTCCTGTCACTAATAGAGATCAATGACTGTCACTGACTGAGATTCCATCCCTGTCACTGAGTGGGATTCAATCGCTGTCACTGACTGAGATTCAATCCCTGTCTCAGACTGAGGATCAACCCCTGTCACTGACTGAGGATCAATCCCTGTCACTGATTGAGATTCAATCCCTGTCACAGAGTGAGATTCAATGCCTGTCACTGACTGACGATTAATCCCTTACACTGATTGAGATCCAATCCCTGCCACTGACTGCGATTCAATCCCTGTCACTGACTGAGGGTCAATCCCTGTCACTGACTGAGATTCATTCCCTGTTACTGATTGACATTCAATCCCTGTCACTGACTGAGATTCAATCCCTGTCACTGACTGAGCATCAAAACATGTCACTGACTGAGATTCATTCCCTGTTACTGATTGAGATTCAATCCCTGTCACTGACTTCGGTGCAATCCCTGTCACTGACTGAGATTCAATCCCTGTCACAGACTGAGATTCAATCCCTGTCACTGACTAAAAATCAAACCCTGTCACTGACTGAGCTTCAATCCCTGTCACTGACTGAGGTTCAATCCCTGTCACTGAGTGAGATCCAATCCCTGTCACTGATTGAGATCCAATCCCTGTCACTGAGTGAGATTCAATTCCTGTCACTATTAGAGTTCAATGACTGTCACTGACTGAAGTTCAATCCCTGTCACTGACTGAGGATCAATCCCTGTCACTGATTGAGATCCAATCCCTGTCACTGACTTGAATCAAACCCTGTCACTGACTGAGATTCAATCGCTGTCACTGACTGACGATCAAAACCTGTCACTGACTGAGACTCAATCCCTGTCACTGACTGAGTTTCAATCCCTGTCACTGACTGAGGTTCTCTCCCTGTCTCAGACTGAGGATCAATCCGTGTCATGGACTGAGATTCAATGCCTGTCACTGATTGAGATTCAGTCTCGGTCACTGACTGAGGTTCAATCCCTGTCACTGACTGAGATTCAATCTCTGCCACTGACTGAGATTCAATCCCTCTCTCTGACTGAAGCTCAATCCCTGTCACTGACTGAGGTTCAATCCCTGTCACTGACTGAGATCCAATCCCTGTCACTGATTGAGATCCAATTCGTGTCACTGACTGAGATTCAATCCCTATCACTGACTGAGGATCAGTCCCTGTCACTGATTGAGATTCAGTCCCTGTCACTGACTGAGATTCAATCCCTATCACTGACTGAGGATCAATCCCTCTCACTGACTGAGATTCAATCCCTGTCACTGATTGAGATCCAATCCCTGTCACTGACTGAGAATCAATTCCTGTCTCTAATAGAGTTCAATGACTGCCACTGACTGAGATTCAATTCCTATCACTGACTGAGTATCAAATCCTCTCACTGACTGAGATTCAATCCCTGTCACTGAGTGAGATTCAATCGCTGTCACTGACTGAGATTCAATCCCTGTCACTGACTGAGGATCAGTCCCTGTCACTGATTGAGAATCAGTCCCTGTCACAGACTGAGGATCAATCCCTGTCACTGACTGAGATTCAATTCCTGTCACTGACTGAGATTCAATTCCGGTCACTGACTGCATCTCAATCCCTGTCATTGACTGAGATTCAATTCCTGTCACTGAATGAGATTCAAACCCCGTCATTGACTGAGATTCAATCCCTGTGACTGATTGAGATTCAATCCCTGTCACTAACTGAGATACAAACCCTGTCACTGACTGAGGACCAATCCCTGTCACTGACTGAGGTTCAATCCCTGTCACTGACTGAGGTTCAATCCCTGTCACAGACTGAGGTTCAATCCCTGTCACTGATTGAGGTTCAATCCCTGTCACTGACTGAGATTCAATTCCTGTCACTGATTGAGATTCAATCCCTGTCACTGACTGGAACTCACTCGCTGTCACTGAGTGAGATTCAATCCCTGCCACTGACTGAGATTCAATCCCTGTCACTGACTGAGATTCAATCGCTGTCACTGCCTGAGGATCACTCCCTTTCACTGACTGAGCTTCAATCCCTGTCACTGACTGAAGCTCAATCCCTGTCACTGACTGAGATTCAATCCCTGTCACTGACTGTAGCTCAATCCCTGTCACTGACTGAGGTTCAATCCCTGTCACTGACTGAGATCCAATCCCTGTCACTGATTGAAATCCAATCCCTGTCACTGACTGAGAATCAATCCCTGTCACTGAATGAGATTCAATCCCTGTCACTGACTGAGATTCAATCCCTGTCACTGATTGAGATTCAATCCCTGTCACTGACTGAGGATCAATCACTGTCACTGACGGGAATTCAATCCCTGTCACTGATTGAGATTCAATCCCTGTCACTGATTTAGATTCAGTCGCGGTCACTGACTGAGGTTCAATCACTGTCACTGACTGAGGTTCAATACCTGTCACTGACTGAGATTCAATCCCTGCCACTGACTGAGGTTCAATCCCTGTCAATGACTGAAGCTCAATCCCTGTCACTGACTGAGATCCAATCCCTGTCACTGACTGAAATTCAATCCCTGTCACTGACTGAAGCTCAATCCCTGTCACTGACTGAGATTCAATCCCTGTCACTGACTTAGATTCAATCCCTGTCACTGACTGTGATTCAATCCCTGTCACTGCCTGAAGCTCAATCCCTGTCACTGATTGAGATCCAATCCCTGTCACTGACTGAGAATCAATTCCTGTCATTGACTGAGGATCAGTCCCTGTCACTGACTGAGATTCAATCCCTATCACTGACTGAGGATCAAACCCTCTCACTGACTGAGATTCAATCCCTGTCACTGAGTGAGATTCAATCGCTGTCACTGACTGAGATTCAATCCCTGTCACTGACTGAGGATCAGTCCCTGTCACTGATTGAGATTCAGTCCCTGTCACAGACTGAGGATCAATCCCTGTCACTGACTGGGATTCAATCCCTGTCACTGACTGAATCTCAAACACTGACACTGACTGAGATTCCATCCCTGTCACTGACTCAGCATCTAAACCTGTCACTGACTGAGATTCAATCCCTGTCACTGACTGAGATTCAATCCCTGTCACAGACTGAGGTTCTCTCTCTGTCACTGACTGAGGTTCAATCCCTGTCACTGACTGATGTTCAATACCTGTCGCTGACTGCGATTCAATGCTTGTCTCTGACTGAGGTTCACTCCCTGTCACTGACTGAGCTTCAATCCCGGTCACTGACTGAAGTTCAATCCCTGTCACTGACTGAAGCTCAATCCCTGTCACTGACTGAGGTTCAATCCCTGTCACTGATTGAGATCCAATCCCTGTCACTGACTGAGCTTCAATTCCTGTCACTAATAGAGATCAATGACTGTCACTGACTGAGATTCCATCCCTGTCACTGAGTGGGATTCAATCGCTGTCACTGACTGAGATTCAATCCCTGTCTCAGACTGAGGATCAATCCCTGTCACTGACTGAGGATCAATCCCTGTCACTGATTGAGATTCAATCCCTGTCACAGAGTGAGATTCAATGCCTGTCACTGACTGACGATTAATCCCTTACACTGATTGAGATCCAATCCCTGCCACTGACTGCGATTCAATCCCTGTCACTGACTGAGGGTCAATCCCTGTCACTGACTGAGATTCATTCCCTGTTACTGATTGACATTCAATCCCTGTCACTGACTGAGATTCAATCCCTGTCACTGACTGAGCATCAAAACATGTCACTGACTGAGATTCATTCCCTGTTACTGATTGAGATTCAATCCCTGTCACTGACTTCGGTGCAATCCCTGTCACTGACTGAGATTCAATCCCTGTCACAGACTGAGATTCAATCCCTGTCACTGACTAAAAATCAAACCCTGTCACTGACTGAGCTTCAATCCCTGTCACTGACTGAGGTTCAATCCCTGTCACTGAGTGAGATCCAATCCCTGTCACTGATTGAGATCCAATCCCTGTCACTGAGTGAGATTCAATTCCTGTCACTATTAGAGTTCAATGACTGTCACTGACTGAAGTTCAATCCCTGTCACTGACTGAGGATCAATCCCTGTCACTGATTGAGATCCAATCCCTGTCACTGACTTGAATCAAACCCTGTCACTGACTGAGATTCAATCGCTGTCACTGACTGACGATCAAAACCTGTCACTGACTGAGACTCAATCCCTGTCACTGACTGAGTTTCAATCCCTGTCACTGACTGAGGTTCTCTCCCTGTCTCAGACTGAGGATCAATCCGTGTCATGGACTGAGATTCAATGCCTGTCACTGATTGAGATTCAGTCTCGGTCACTGACTGAGGTTCAATCCCTGTCACTGACTGAGATTCAATCTCTGCCACTGACTGAGATTCAATCCCTCTCTCTGACTGAAGCTCAATCCCTGTCACTGACTGAGGTTCAATCCCTGTCACTGACTGAGATCCAATCCCTGTCACTGATTGAGATCCAATTCGTGTCACTGACTGAGATTCAATCCCTATCACTGACTGAGGATCAGTCCCTGTCACTGATTGAGATTCAGTCCCTGTCACTGACTGAGATTCAATCCCTATCACTGACTGAGGATCAATCCCTCTCACTGACTGAGATTCAATCCCTGTCACTGATTGAGATCCAATCCCTGTCACTGACTGAGAATCAATTCCTGTCTCTAATAGAGTTCAATGACTGCCACTGACTGAGATTCAATTCCTATCACTGACTGAGTATCAAATCCTCTCACTGACTGAGATTCAATCCCTGTCACTGAGTGAGATTCAATCGCTGTCACTGACTGAGATTCAATCCCTGTCACTGACTGAGGATCAGTCCCTGTCACTGATTGAGAATCAGTCCCTGTCACAGACTGAGGATCAATCCCTGTCACTGACTGAGATTCAATTCCTGTCACTGACTGAGATTCAATTCCGGTCACTGACTGCATCTCAATCCCTGTCATTGACTGAGATTCAATTCCTGTCACTGAATGAGATTCAAACCCCGTCATTGACTGAGATTCAATCCCTGTGACTGATTGAGATTCAATCCCTGTCACTAACTGAGATACAAACCCTGTCACTGACTGAGGACCAATCCCTGTCACTGACTGAGGTTCAATCCCTGTCACTGACTGAGGTTCAATCCCTGTCACAGACTGAGGTTCAATCCCTGTCACTGATTGAGGTTCAATCCCTGTCACTGACTGAGATTCAATTCCTGTCACTGATTGAGATTCAATCCCTGTCACTGACTGGAACTCACTCGCTGTCACTGAGTGAGATTCAATCCCTGCCACTGACTGAGATTCAATCCCTGTCACTGACTGAGATTCAATCGCTGTCACTGCCTGAGGATCACTCCCTTTCACTGACTGAGCTTCAATCCCTGTCACTGACTGAAGCTCAATCCCTGTCACTGACTGAGATTCAATCCCTGTCACTGACTGTAGCTCAATCCCTGTCACTGACTGAGGTTCAATCCCTGTCACTGACTGAGATCCAATCCCTGTCACTGATTGAAATCCAATCCCTGTCACTGACTGAGAATCAATCCCTGTCACTGAATGAGATTCAATCCCTGTCACTGACTGAGATTCAATCCCTGTCACTGATTGAGATTCAATCCCTGTCACTGACTGAGGATCAATCACTGTCACTGACGGGAATTCAATCCCTGTCACTGATTGAGATTCAATCCCTGTCACTGATTTAGATTCAGTCGCGGTCACTGACTGAGGTTCAATCACTGTCACTGACTGAGGTTCAATACCTGTCACTGACTGAGATTCAATCCCTGCCACTGACTGAGGTTCAATCCCTGTCAATGACTGAAGCTCAATCCCTGTCACTGACTGAGATCCAATCCCTGTCACTGACTGAAATTCAATCCCTGTCACTGACTGAAGCTCAATCCCTGTCACTGACTGAGATTCAATCCCTGTCACTGACTTAGATTCAATCCCTGTCACTGACTGTGATTCAATCCCTGTCACTGCCTGAAGCTCAATCCCTGTCACTGATTGAGATCCAATCCCTGTCACTGACTGAGAATCAATTCCTGTCATTGACTGAGGATCAGTCCCTGTCACTGACTGAGATTCAATCCCTATCACTGACTGAGGATCAAACCCTCTCACTGACTGAGATTCAATCCCTGTCACTGAGTGAGATTCAATCGCTGTCACTGACTGAGATTCAATCCCTGTCACTGACTGAGGATCAGTCCCTGTCACTGATTGAGATTCAGTCCCTGTCACAGACTGAGGATCAATCCCTGTCACTGACTGGGATTCAATCCCTGTCACTGACTGAATCTCAAACACTGACACTGACTGAGATTCCATCCCTGTCACTGACTCAGCATCTAAACCTGTCACTGACTGAGATTCAATCCCTGTCACTGACTGAGATTCAATCCCTGTCACAGACTGAGGTTCTCTCTCTGTCACTGACTGAGGTTCAATCCCTGTCACTGACTGATGTTCAATACCTGTCGCTGACTGCGATTCAATGCTTGTCTCTGACTGAGGTTCACTCCCTGTCACTGACTGAGCTTCAATCCCGGTCACTGACTGAAGTTCAATCCCTGTCACTGACTGAAGCTCAATCCCTGTCACTGACTGAGGTTCAATCCCTGTCACTGATTGAGATCCAATCCCTGTCACTGACTGAGCTTCAATTCCTGTCACTAATAGAGATCAATGACTGTCACTGACTGAGATTCCATCCCTGTCACTGAGTGGGATTCAATCGCTGTCACTGACTGAGATTCAATCCCTGTCTCAGACTGAGGATCAATCCCTGTCACTGACTGAGGATCAATCCCTGTCACTGATTGAGATTCAATCCCTGTCACAGAGTGAGATTCAATGCCTGTCACTGACTGACGATTAATCCCTTACACTGATTGAGATCCAATCCCTGCCACTGACTGCGATTCAATCCCTGTCACTGACTGAGGGTCAATCCCTGTCACTGACTGAGATTCATTCCCTGTTACTGATTGACATTCAATCCCTGTCACTGACTGAGATTCAATCCCTGTCACTGACTGAGCATCAAAACATGTCACTGACTGAGATTCATTCCCTGTTACTGATTGAGATTCAATCCCTGTCACTGACTTCGGTGCAATCCCTGTCACTGACTGAGATTCAATCCCTGTCACAGACTGAGATTCAATCCCTGTCACTGACTAAAAATCAAACCCTGTCACTGACTGAGCTTCAATCCCTGTCACTGACTGAGGTTCAATCCCTGTCACTGAGTGAGATCCAATCCCTGTCACTGATTGAGATCCAATCCCTGTCACTGAGTGAGATTCAATTCCTGTCACTATTAGAGTTCAATGACTGTCACTGACTGAAGTTCAATCCCTGTCACTGACTGAGGATCAATCCCTGTCACTGATTGAGATCCAATCCCTGTCACTGACTTGAATCAAACCCTGTCACTGACTGAGATTCAATCGCTGTCACTGACTGACGATCAAAACCTGTCACTGACTGAGACTCAATCCCTGTCACTGACTGAGTTTCAATCCCTGTCACTGACTGAGGTTCTCTCCCTGTCTCAGACTGAGGATCAATCCGTGTCATGGACTGAGATTCAATGCCTGTCACTGATTGAGATTCAGTCTCGGTCACTGACTGAGGTTCAATCCCTGTCACTGACTGAGATTCAATCTCTGCCACTGACTGAGATTCAATCCCTCTCTCTGACTGAAGCTCAATCCCTGTCACTGACTGAGGTTCAATCCCTGTCACTGACTGAGATCCAATCCCTGTCACTGATTGAGATCCAATTCGTGTCACTGACTGAGATTCAATCCCTATCACTGACTGAGGATCAGTCCCTGTCACTGATTGAGATTCAGTCCCTGTCACTGACTGAGATTCAATCCCTATCACTGACTGAGGATCAATCCCTCTCACTGACTGAGATTCAATCCCTGTCACTGATTGAGATCCAATCCCTGTCACTGACTGAGAATCAATTCCTGTCTCTAATAGAGTTCAATGACTGCCACTGACTGAGATTCAATTCCTATCACTGACTGAGTATCAAATCCTCTCACTGACTGAGATTCAATCCCTGTCACTGAGTGAGATTCAATCGCTGTCACTGACTGAGATTCAATCCCTGTCACTGACTGAGGATCAGTCCCTGTCACTGATTGAGAATCAGTCCCTGTCACAGACTGAGGATCAATCCCTGTCACTGACTGAGATTCAATTCCTGTCACTGACTGAGATTCAATTCCGGTCACTGACTGCATCTCAATCCCTGTCATTGACTGAGATTCAATTCCTGTCACTGAATGAGATTCAAACCCCGTCATTGACTGAGATTCAATCCCTGTGACTGATTGAGATTCAATCCCTGTCACTAACTGAGATACAAACCCTGTCACTGACTGAGGACCAATCCCTGTCACTGACTGAGGTTCAATCCCTGTCACTGACTGAGGTTCAATCCCTGTCACAGACTGAGGTTCAATCCCTGTCACTGATTGAGGTTCAATCCCTGTCACTGACTGAGATTCAATTCCTGTCACTGATTGAGATTCAATCCCTGTCACTGACTGGAACTCACTCGCTGTCACTGAGTGAGATTCAATCCCTGCCACTGACTGAGATTCAATCCCTGTCACTGACTGAGATTCAATCGCTGTCACTGCCTGAGGATCACTCCCTTTCACTGACTGAGCTTCAATCCCTGTCACTGACTGAAGCTCAATCCCTGTCACTGACTGAGATTCAATCCCTGTCACTGACTGTAGCTCAATCCCTGTCACTGACTGAGGTTCAATCCCTGTCACTGACTGAGATCCAATCCCTGTCACTGATTGAAATCCAATCCCTGTCACTGACTGAGAATCAATTCCTGTCTCTAATTGACTGAGGTTCAATCCCTGTCACTGACTGAGATTCAATTCCTGTCACTGACTGAGATTCAATCCCTGTCACTGACTGCATCTCAATCCCTGTCATTGACTGAGATTCAATCCCTGTCACTGAATGAGATTCAAACCCCGTCATTGACTGAGATTCAATCCCTGTGACTGATTGAGATTCAATCCCTGTCACTGACTGAGATTCAATCCCAGTCACTGACAGAGGATCAATCCGTGTCATGGACTGAGATACAATCCCTGCCACTGACTGAGGATCATTCCCTGTCACCCACTGGGATTCAATCCCTGTCACTGACTGAATCTCAAACACTGTCACTGACTGTGATTCATTCCCTTTTACTGATTGAGATTCAATCCCTGTCACTGACTCAGCACCAAAACCTGTCACTGACTGATATTCAATCCCTGTCAATGACTGACGATCAATCCCTGTCACTGACTGAGATTCAATCGCTGTCACTGACTGAATTTCTCTCCCTGTCTCAGACTGAGGATCAATCCGTGTCATGGACTGAGATTCAATGCCTGTCACTGATTGAGATTCAGTCGCGGTCACTGACTGAGGTTCAATCCCTGCCACTGACTGAGGTTCAATACCTGTCACTGACTGAGATTCAATCCCTGCCACTGACTGAGGTTCAATCCCTGTCACTGACTGAAGGTCAATCCCTGTCACTGACTGAGATCCAATCCCTGTCACTGACTGAAATTCAATCCTTGTCACTGACTGAAGCTCAATCCCTGTCACTGATTGAGATCCAATCCCTGTCACTGACTGAGAATCAATTCCTGTCACTAATAGAGTTCAATGACTGTCACTGACTGAGATTCAATCCCTATCACTGACTGAGGATCAAACCCTCTCACTGACTGAGATTCAATCCCTGTCACTGAGTGAGATTCAATCGCTGTCACTGACTGAGATTCAATCCCTGTCACTGACTGAGGATCAGTCCCTGTCACTGATTGAGATTCAGTCCCTGTCACAGACTGAGGATGAATCCCTGTCACTGACTGAGATTCAATCCCTGTCACTGACTGAATCTCAAACACTGTCACTGACTGAGATTCAATTCCTGTCACTGACTGAGATTCAATCCCTGTCACTGACTGCATCTCAATCCCTGTCATTGACTGAGATTCAATCCCTGTGACTGATTGAGATTCAATCCCTGTCACTGACTGAGATTCAATTCCTGTCACTGACTGAGGATCATTCCCTGTCACCCACTGGGATTCAATCCCTGTCACTGACTGAATCTCAAACACTGTCACTGACTGTGATTCATTCCCTGTTACTGATTGAGATTCAATCCCTGTCACTGACTCAGCACCAAAACCTGTCACTGACTGAGATTCAATCCCTGTCAATGACTGAGGATCATTCCCTGTCTCTGACTGAGCTTCAATTCCTGTCACTGACTGAGTTTCAATCCCTGTCACTGACTGAGATTCAATCCCTGTCACTGACTGAGAATCAATCCCTGTCACTGAATGAGATTCAATCCCTGTCACTGACTGAGATACAATCCCTGTCACTGATTGAGATTCAATCCCTGTCACTGACTGAGGATCAATCACTGTCACTGACGGGAATTCTATCCCTGTCACTGATTGAGATTCAATCCCTGTCACTGATTGAGATTCAGTCGCGGTCACTGACTGAGGTTCAATCACTGTCACTGACTGTGGTTCAATACCTGTCACTGACTGAGATTCAATCCCTGCCACTGACCGAGGTTCAATCCCTGTCAATGACTGAAGCTCAATCCCTGTCACTGACTGAGATCCAATCCCTGTCACTGACTGAAATTCAATCCCTGTCACTGACTGAAGCTCAATCCCTGTCACTGACTGAGATTCAATCCCTGTCACTGACTTAGATTCAATCCCTGTCACTGACTGAGATTCAATCCCTGTCACTGACTGAGATACAATCCCTGTCACTGATTGAGATCCAATCCCTGTCACTGACTCAGCACCAAAACCTGTCACTGACTGAGATTCAATCCCTGTCAATGACTGAGGATCATTCCCTGTCTCTGACTGAGCTTCAATTCCTGTCACTGACTGAGTTTCAATCCCTGTCACTGACTGAGATTCAATCCCTGTCACTGACTGAGAATCAATCCCTGTCACTGAATGAGATTCAATCCCTGTCACTGACTGAGATTCAATCCCTGTCACTGATTGAGATTCAATCCCTGTCACTGACTGAGGATCAATCACTGTCACTGACGGGAATTCAATCCCTGTCACTGATTGAGATTCAATCCCTGTCACTGATTGAGATTCAGTCGCGGTCACTGACTGAGGTTCAATCACTGTCACTGACTGAGGTTCAATACCTGTCACTGACTGAGATTCAATCCCTGCCACTGACTGAGGTTCAATCCCTGTCAATGACTGAAGCTCAATCCCTGTCACTGACTGAGATCCAATCCCTGTCACTGACTGAAATTCAATCCCTGTCACTGACTGAAGCTCAACCCCTGTCACTGACTGAGATTCAATCCCTGTCACTGACTTAGATTCAATCCCTGTCACTGACTGAGATTCAATCCCTGTCACTGACTGAGATACAATCCCTGTCACTGATTGAGATCCAATCCCTGTCACTGACTGAGAATCAATTCCTGTCTCTAATAGAGTTCAATGACTGTCACTGACTGAGATTCAATCCCTATCACTGACTGAGGATCAAACCCTCTCACTGACTGAGATTCAATCCCTGTCACTGAGTGAGATTCAATCGCTGTCACTGACTGAGATTCAATCCCTGTCACTGACTGAGGATCAGTCCCTGTCACTGATTGAGATTCAGTCCCTGTCACAGACTGAGGATCAATCCCTGTCACTGACTGGGATTCAATCCCTGTCACTGACTGAATCTCAAACACTGACACTGACTGAGATTCCATCCCTGTCACTGACTCAGCATCTAATACTGTCACTGACTGAGATTCAATCCCTGTCACTGACTGAGATTCAATCCCTGTCACTGACTGAGGTTCTCTCTCTGTCACTGACTGAGGTTCAATCCCTGTCACTGACTGATGTTCAATCCCTGTCGCTGACTGCGATTCAATGCTTGTCTCTGACTGAGGTTCACTCCCTGTCACTGACTGAGCTTCAATCCCTGTCACTGACTGAAGTTCACTCCCTGTCACTGACTGAAATTCAATCCCTGTCACTGACTGAAGCTCAATCCCTGTCACTGTCTGACATTCAATCCCTGTCACTGATTGAGATCCAATCCCTGTCACTGACTGAGCTTCAATTCCTGTCACTAATAGAGATCAATGACTGTCACTGACTGAGATTCCATCCCTGTCACTGAGTGGGATTCAATCGCTGTCACTGACTGAGATTCAATCCCTGTCTCAGACTGACGATCAATCCCTGTCACTGACTGAGGATCAATCCCTGTCACTGATTGAGATTCAATCCCTGTCACAGAGTGAGATTGAATGCCTGTCACTGACTGACGATTAATCCCTGACACTGATTGAGATCCAATCCCTGCCACTGACTGAGATTCAATCCCTGTCACTGACTGACGGTCAATCCCTGTCACTGACTGACTCTCAAACACTGTCACTGACTGAGATTCATTCCCTGTCACTGACTGCGGCGCAATCCCTGTCACTGACTGAGATTCAATCCCTGACACAGACTGAGATTCAATCCCTGTCACTGACTAAAAATCAAACCCTGTCACTGACTGAGCTTCAATCCCTGTCACTGACTGAGATTCATTCCCTGTTACTGATTGAGATTCAATCGCTGTCACTGACTGAGATTCAATCCCTGTCGCTGACTGAGCATCAAAACATGACACTGACTGAGATTCAATCCCTGCCACTGACTGAGATTCAATCCCTGTACCTGACTGAGCTTCAATCCCTGTCACTGACTGAGATCCAATCCCTGTCATTGACTGAAATTCAATCCCTGTCACTGACTGAAGCTCAATCCCTGTCACTGACTGAGGTTCAATCACTGTCACTGACTGAGGTCCAATCCCTGTCACTGATTGAGATCCAATCCCTGTCACTGAGTGAGATTCAATTCCTGTCACTATTAGAGTTCAATGACTGTCACTGACTGAAGTTCAATCCCTGTCACTGACTGAAATTCAATCCCTGTCACTGACTGAAGCTCAATCCCTGTCACTGACTGAGATTCAATCCCTGCCACTGACTGAGATCCAATCCCTGTCACTGATTGAGATCCAATTCGTGTCACTCACTGAGATTCACTCCCTATCACTGACTGAGGATCAGTCCCTGTCACTGATTGAGATTCAGTCCCTGTCACTGACTGAGATTCAATCCCTATCACTGACTGAGGATCAATCCCTCTCACTGACTGAGATTCAATCCCTGTCACTGATTGAGATCCAATCCCTGTCACTGACTGAGAATCAATTCCTGTCTCTAATAGAGTTCAATGACTGCCACTGACTGAGATTCAATCCCTATCACTGACTGAGGATCAAATCCTCTCACTGACTGAGATTCAATCCCTGTCACTGAGTGAGATTCAATCGCTGTCACTGACTGAGATTCAATCCCTGTCACTGACTGAGGATCAGTCCCTGTCACTGATTGAGATTCAATCCCTGTCACAGACTGAGGATCAATCCCTGTCACTGACTGAATCTCAAACACTGTCACTGACTGAGATTCAATTCCTGTCACTGACTGAGATTCAATTCCGGTCACTGACTGCATCTCAATCCCTGTCATTGACTGAGATTCAATTCCTGTCACTGAATGAGATTCAAACCCCGTCATTGACTGAGATTCAATCCCTGTGACTGATTGAGATTCAATCCCTGTCACTGACTGAGATTCAATCCCTGTCACTGACAGAGGATCAATCCGTGTCATGGACTGAGATACAATCCCTGCCACTGACTGAGGATCATTCCCTGTCTCTGACTGAGATCCAATCCCTGTCACTGACTGATTGAGATCCAATCCGTGTCACTGACTGAGATTCAATCCCTATCACTGACTGAGGATCAGTCCCTGTCACTGATTGAGATTCAATCCCTGTCACTGACTGAGATTCAATCCCTGTCACTGACTGAGGTTCAATCACTGTCACTGATTGAGATCCAATCCCTGTCACTGAGTGAGATTCAATTCCTGTCACTATTAGAGTTCAATGACTGTCACTGACTGAAGTTCAATCCCTGTCACTGACTGAAATTCAATCCCTGTCACTGACTGAAGCTCAATCCCTGTCACTGACTGAGGTTCAATCCCTGTCACTGACTGAGATCCAATCCCTGTCACTGATTGAGATCCAATTCGTGTCACTCACTGAGATTCACTCCCTATCACTGACTGAGGATCAGTCCTTGTCACTGATTGAGATTCAGTCCCTGTCACTGACTGAGATTCAATCCCTATCACTGACTGAGGATCAATCCCTCTCACTGACTGAGATCCAATCCCTGTCACTGACTGAGAATCAATTCCTGTCTCTAATAGAGTTCAATGACTGTCACTGACTGAGATTCAATCCCTATCACTGACTGAGGATCAAATCCTCTCACTGACTGAGATTCAATCCCTGTCACTGAGTGAGATTCAATCGCTGTCACTGACTGAGATTCAATCCCTGTCACTGACTGAGGATCAGTCCCTGTCACTGATTGAGATTCAATCCGTGTCACAGACTGAGGATCAATCCCTGTCACTGACTGAATCTCAAACACTGTCACTGACTGAGATTCAATTCCTGTCACTGACTGAGATTCAATTCCGGTCACTGACTGCATCTCAATCCCTGTCATTGACTGAGATTCAATTCCTGTCACTGAATGAGATTCAAACCCCGTCATTGACTGAGATTCAATCCCTGTGACTGATTGAGATTCAATCCCTGTCACTGACTGAGATTCAATCCCTGTCACTGACAGAGGATCAATCCGTGTCATGGACTGAGATACAATCCCTGCCACTGACTGAGGATCATTCCCTGTCACCCACTGGGATTCAATCCCTGTCACTGACTGATTGAGATCCAATCCGTGTCACTGCCTGGAGCTCAATCCCTGTCACTGATTGAGATCCAATCCCTGTCACTGACTGAGAATCAATTCCTGTCACTGACTGAGGATCAGTCCCTGTCACTGACTGAGATTCAATCCCTATCACTGACTGAGGATCAAACCCTCTCACTGACTGAGATTCAATCCCTGTCACTGAGTGAGATTCAATCGCTGTCACTGACTGAGATTCAATCCCTGTCACTGACTGAGGATCAGTCCCTGTCACTGATTGAGATTCAGTCCCTGTCACAGACTGAGGATCAATCCCTGTCACTGACTGGGATTCAATCCCTGTCACTGACTGAATCTCAAACACTGACACTGACTGAGATTCCATCCCTGTCACTGACTCAGCATCTAAACCTGTCACTGACTGAGATTCAATCCCTGTCACTGACTGAGATTCAATCCCTGTCACAGACTGAGGTTCTCTCTCTGTCACTGACTGAGGTTCAATCCCTGTCACTGACTGATGTTCAATACCTGTCGCTGACTGCGATTCAATGCTTGTCTCTGACTGAGCTTCACTCCCTGTCACTGACTGAGCTTCAATCCCGGTCACTGACTGAAGTTCAATCCCTGTCACTGACTGAAGCTCAATCCCTGTCACTGACTGAGGTTCAATCCCTGTCACTGATTGAGATCCAATCCCTGTCACTGACTGAGCTTCAATTCCTGTCACTAATAGAGATCAATGACTGTCACTGACTGAGATTCCATCCCTGTCACTGAGTGGGATTCAATCGCTGTCACTGACTGAGATTCAATCCCTGTCTCAGACTGAGGATCAATCCCTGTCACTGACTGAGGATCAATCCCTGTCACTGATTGAGATTCAATCCCTGTCACAGAGTGAGATTCAATGCCTGTCACTGACTGACGATTAATCCCTTACACTGATTGAGATCCAATCCCTGCCACTGACTGCGATTCAATCCCTGTCACTGACTGAGGGTCAATCCCTGTCACTGACTGAGATTCATTCCCTGTTACTGATTGACATTCAATCCCTGTCACTGACTGAGATTCAATCCCTGTCACTGACTGAGCATCAAAACATGTCACTGACTGAGATTCATTCCCTGTTACTGATTGAGATTCAATCCCTGTCACTGACTTCGGTGCAATCCCTGTCACTGACTGAGATTCAATCCCTGTCACAGACTGAGATTCAATCCCTGTCACTGACTAAAAATCAAACCCTGTCACTGACTGAGCTTCAATCCCTGTCACTGACTGAGGTTCAATCCCTGTCACTGAGTGAGATCCAATCCCTGTCACTGATTGAGATCCAATCCCTGTCACTGAGTGAGATTCAATTCCTGTCACTATTAGAGTTCAATGACTGTCACTGACTGAAGTTCAATCCCTGTCACTGACTGAGGATCAATCCCTGTCACTGATTGAGATCCAATCCCTGTCACTGACTTGAATCAAACCCTGTCACTGACTGAGATTCAATCGCTGTCACTGACTGACGATCAAAACCTGTCACTGACTGAGACTCAATCCCTGTCACTGACTGAGTTTCAATCCCTGTCACTGACTGAGGTTCTCTCCCTGTCTCAGACTGAGGATCAATCCGTGTCATGGACTGAGATTCAATGCCTGTCAATGATTGAGATTCAGTCTCGGTCACTGACTGAGGTTCAATCCCTGTCACTGACTGAGATTCAATCTCTGCCACTGACTGAGATTCAATCCCTCTCTCTGACTGAAGCTCAATCCCTGTCACTGACTGAGGTTCAATCCCTGTCACTGACTGAGATCCAATCCCTGTCACTGATTGAGATCCAATTCGTGTCACTGACTGAGATTCAATCCCTATCACTGACTGAGGATCAGTCCCTGTCACTGATTGAGATTCAGTCCCTGTCACTGACTGAGATTCAATCCCTATCACTGACTGAGGATCAATCCCTCTCACTGACTGAGATTCAATCCCTGTCACTGATTGAGATCCAATCCCTGTCACTGACTGAGAATCAATTCCTGTCTCTAATAGAGTTCAATGACTGCCACTGACTGAGATTCAATTCCTATCACTGACTGAGTATCAAATCCTCTCACTGACTGAGATTCAATCCCTGTCACTGAGTGAGATTCAATCGCTGTCACTGACTGAGATTCAATCCCTGTCACTGACTGAGGATCAGTCCCTGTCACTGATTGAGAATCAGTCCCTGTCACAGACTGAGGATCAATCCCTGTCACTGACTGAGATTCAATTCCTGTCACTGACTGAGATTCAATTCCGGTCACTGACTGCATCTCAATCCCTGTCATTGACTGAGATTCAATTCCTGTCACTGAATGAGATTCAAACCCCGTCATTGACTGAGATTCAATCCCTGTGACTGATTGAGATTCAATCCCTGTCACTAACTGAGATACAAACCCTGTCACTGACTGAGGACCAATCCCTGTCACTGACTGAGGTTCAATCCCTGTCACTGACTGAGGTTCAATCCCTGTCACAGACTGAGGTTCAATCCCTGTCACTGATTGAGGTTCAATCCCTGTCACTGACTGAGATTCAATTCCTGTCACTGATTGAGATTCAATCCCTGTCACTGACTGGAACTCACTCGCTGTCACTGAGTGAGATTCAATCCCTGCCACTGACTGAGATTCAATCCCTGTCACTGACTGAGATTCAATCGCTGTCACTGCCTGAGGATCACTCCCTTTCACTGACTGAGCTTCAATCCCTGTCACTGACTGAAGCTCAATCCCTGTCACTGACTGAGATTCAATCCCTGTCACTGACTGTAGCTCAATCCCTGTCACTGACTGAGGTTCAATCCCTGTCACTGACTGAGATCCAATCCCTGTCACTGATTGAAATCCAATCCCTGTCACTGACTGAGAATCAATTCCTGTCTCTAATTGACTGAGGTTCAATCCCTGTCACTGACTGAGATTCAATTCCTGTCACTGACTGAGATTCAATCCCTGTCACTGACTGCATCTCAATCCCTGTCATTGACTGAGATTCAATCCCTGTCACTGAATGAGATTCAAACCCCGTCATTGGCTGAGATTCAATCCCTGTGACTGATTGAGATTCAATCCCTGTCACTGACTGAGATTCAATCCCAGTCACTGACAGGGGATCAATCCGTGTCATGGACTGAGATACAATCCCTGCCACTGACTGAGGATCATTCCCTGTCACCCACTGGGATTCAATCCCTGTCACTGACTGAATCTCAAACACTGTCACTGACTGTGATTCATTCCCTTTTACTGATTGAGATTCAATCCCTGTCACTGACTCAGCACCAAAACCTGTCACTGACTGATATTCAATCCCTGTCAATGACTGACGATCAATCCCTGTCACTGACTGAGATTCAATCGCTGTCACTGACTGAATTTCTCTCCCTGTCTCAGACTGAGGATCAATCCGTGTCATGGACTGAGATTCAATGCCTGTCACTGATTGAGATTCAGTCGCGGTCACTGACTGAGGTTCAATCCCTGCCACTGACTGAGGTTCAATACCTGTCACTGACTGAGATTCAATCCCTGCCACTGACTGAGGTTCAATCCCTGTCACTGACTGAAGGTCAATCCCTGTCACTGACTGAGATCCAATCCCTGTCACTGACTGAAATTCAATCCTTGTCACTGACTGAAGCTCAATCCCTGTCACTGATTGAGATCCAATCCCTGTCACTGACTGAGAATCAATTCCTGTCACTAATAGAGTTCAATGACTGTCACTGACTGAGATTCAATCCCTATCACTGACTGAGGATCAAACCCTCTCACTGACTGAGATTCAATCCCTGTCACTGAGTGAGATTCAATCGCTGTCACTGACTGAGATTCAATCCCTGTCACTGACTGAGGATCAGTCCCTGTCACTGATTGAGATTCAGTCCCTGTCACAGACTGAGGATGAATCCCTGTCACTGACTGAGATTCAATCCCTGTCACTGACTGAATCTCAAACACTGTCACTGACTGAGATTCAATTCCTGTCACTGACTGAGATTCAATCCCTGTCACTGACTGCATCTCAATCCCTGTCATTGACTGAGATTCAATCCCTGTGACTGATTGAGATTCAATCCCTGTGACTGACTGAGATTCAATTCCTGTCACTGACTGAGGATCATTCCCTGTCACCCACTGGGATTCAATCCCTGTCACTGACTGAATCTCAAACACTGTCACTGACTGTGATTCATTCCCTGTTACTGATTGAGATTCAATCCCTGTCACTGACTCAGCACCAAAACCTGTCACTGACTGAGATTCAATCCCTGTCAATGACTGAGGATCATTCCATGTCTCTGACTGAGCTTCAATTCCTGTCACTGACTGAGTTTCAATCCCTGTCACTGACTGAGATTCAATCCCTGTCACTGACTGAGAATCAATCCCTGTCACTGAATGAGATTCAATCCCTGTCACTGACTGAGATTCAATCCCTGTCACTGATTGAGATTCAATCCCTGTCACTGACTGAGGATCAATCACTGTCACTGACGGGAATTCTATCCCTGTCACTGATTGAGATTCAATCCCTGTCACTGATTGAGATTGAGTCGCGGTCACTGACTGAGGTTCAATCACTGTCACTGACTGTGGTTCAATACCTGTCACTGACTGAGATTCAATCCCTGCCACTGACTGAGGTTCAATCCCTGTCAATGACTGAAGCTCAATCCCTGTCACTGACTGAGATCCAATCCCTGTCACTGACTGAAATTCAATCCCTGTCACTGACTGAAGCTCAATCCCTGTCACTGACTGAGATTCAATCCCTGTCACTGACTTAGATTCAATCCCTGTCACTGACTGAGATTCAATCCCTGTCACTGACTGAGATACAATCCCTGTCACTGATTGAGATCCAATCCCTGTCACTGACTCAGCACCAAAACCTGGCACTGACTGAGATTCAATCCCTGTCAATGACTGAGGATCATTCCATGTCTCTGACTGAGCTTCAATTCCTGTCACTGACTGAGTTTCAATCCCTGTCACTGACTGAGATTCAATCCCTGTCACTGACTGAGAATCAATCCCTGTCACTGAATGAGATTCAATCCCTGTCACTGACTGAGATTCAATCCCTGTCACTGATTGAGATTCAATCCCTGTCACTGACTGAGGATCAATCACTGTCACTGACGGGAATTCAATCCCTGTCACTGATTGAGATTCAATCCCTGTCACTGATTGAGATTCAGTCGCGGTCACTGACTGAGGTTCAATCACTGTCACTGACTGAGGTTCAATACCTGTCACTGACTGAGATTCAATCCCTGCCACTGACTGAGGTTCAATCCCTGTCAATGACTGAAGCTCAATCCCTGTCACTGACTGAGATCCAATCCCTGTCACTGACTGAAATTCAATCCCTGTCACTGACTGAAGCTCAACCCCTGTCACTGACTGAGATTCAATCCCTGTCACTGACTTAGATTCAATCCCTGTCACTGACTGAGATTCAATCCCTGTCACTGACTGAGATACAATCCCTGTCACTGATTGAGATCCAATCCCTGTCACTGACTGAGAATCAATTCCTGTCTCTAATAGAGTTCAATGACTGTCACTGACTGAGATTCAATCCCTATCACTGACTGAGGATCAAACCCTCTCACTGACTGAGATTCAATCCCTGTCACTGAGTGAGATTCAATCGCTGTCACTGACTGAGATTCAATCCCTGTCACTGACTGAGGTTCAGTCCCTGTCACTGATTGAGATTCAGTCCCTGTCACAGACTGAGGATCAATCCCTGTCACTGACTGGGATTCAATCCCTGTCACTGACTGAATCTCAAACACTGACACTGACTGAGATTCCATCCCTGTCACTGACTCAGCATCTAATACTGTCACTGACTGAGATTCAATCCCTGTCACTGACTGAGATTCAATCCCTGTCACTGACTGAGGTTCTCTCTCTGTCACTGACTGAGGTTCAATCCCTGTCACTGATTGAGATCCAATCCCTGTCACTGAGTGAGATTCAATTCCTGTCACTATTAGAGTTCAATGACTGTCACTGACTGAAGTTCAATCCCTGTCACTGACTGAAATTCAATCCCTGTCACTGACTGAAGCTCAATCCCTGTCACTGACTGAGGTTCAATCCCTGTCACTGACTGAGATCCAATCCCTGTCACTGATTGAGATCCAATTCGTGTCACTCACTGAGATTCACTCCCTATCACTGACTGAGGATCAGTCCTTGTCACTGATTGAGATTCAGTCCCTGTCACTGACTGAGATTCAATCCCTATCACTGACTGAGGATCAATCCCTCTCACTGACTGAGATTCAATCCCTGTCACTGATTGAGATCCAATCCCTGTCACTGACTGAGAATCAATTCCTGTCTCTAATAGAGTTCAATGACTGTCACTGACTGAGATTCAATCCCTATCACTGACTGAGGATCAAATCCTCTCACTGACTGAGATTCAATCCCTGTCACTGAGTGAGATTCAATCGCTGTCACTGACTGAGATTCAATCCCTGTCACTGACTGAGGATCAGTCCCTGTCACTGATTGAGATTCAATCCGTGTCACAGACTGAGGATCAATCCCTGTCACTGACTGAATCTCAAACACTGTCACTGACTGAGATTCAATTCCTGTCACTGACTGAGATTCAATTCCGGTCACTGACTGCATCTCAATCCCTGTCATTGACTGAGATTCAATTCCTGTCACTGAATGAGATTCAAACCCCGTCATTGACTGAGATTCAATCCCTGTGACTGATTGAGATTCAATCCCTGTCACTGACTGAGATTCAATCCCTGTCACTGACAGAGGATCAATCCGTGTCATGGACTGAGATACAATCCCTGCCACTGACTGAGGATCATTCCCTGTCACCCACTGGGATTCAATCCCTGTCACTGACTGATTGAGATCCAATCCGTGTCACTGCCTGAAGCTCAATCCCTGTCACTGATTGAGATCCAATCCCTGTCACTGACTGAGAATCAATTCCTGTCACTGACTGAGGATCAGTCCCTGTCACTGACTGAGATTCAATCCCTATCACTGACTGAGGATCAAACCCTCTCACTGACTGAGATTCAATCCCTGTCACTGAGTGAGATTCAATCGCTGTCACTGACTGAGATTCAATCCCTGTCACTGACTGAGGATCAGTCCCTGTCACTGATTGAGATTCAGTCCCTGTCACAGACTGAGGATCAATCCCTGTCACTGACTGGGATTCAATCCCTGTCACTGACTGAATCTCAAACACTGACACTGACTGAGATTCCATCCCTGTCACTGACTCAGCATCTAAACCTGTCACTGACTGAGATTCAATCCCTGTCACTGACTGAGATTCAATCCCTGTCACAGACTGAGGTTCTCTCTCTGTCACTGACTGAGGTTCAATCCCTGTCACTGACTGATGTTCAATACCTGTCGCTGACTGCGATTCAATGCTTGTCTCTGACTGAGGTTCACTCCCTGTCACTGACTGAGCTTCAATCCCGGTCACTGACTGAAGTTCAATCCCTGTCACTGACTGAAGCTCAATCCCTGTCACTGACTGAGGTTCAATCCCTGTCACTGATTGAGATCCAATCCCTGTCACTGACTGAGCTTCAATTCCTGTCACTAATAGAGATCAATGACTGTCACTGACTGAGATTCCATCCCTGTCACTGAGTGGGATTCAATCGCTGTCACTGACTGAGATTCAATCCCTGTCTCAGACTGAGGATCAATCCCTGTCACTGACTGAGGATCAATCCCTGTCACTGATTGAGATTCAATCCCTGTCACAGAGTGAGATTCAATGCCTGTCACTGACTGACGATTAATCCCTTACACTGATTGAGATCCAATCCCTGCCACTGACTGCGATTCAATCCCTGTCACTGACTGAGGGTCAATCCCTGTCACTGACTGAGATTCATTCCCTGTTACTGATTGACATTCAATCCCTGTCACTGACTGAGATTCAATCCCTGTCACTGACTGAGCATCAAAACATGTCACTGACTGAGATTCATTCCCTGTTACTGATTGAGATTCAATCCCTGTCACTGACTTCGGTGCAATCCCTGTCACTGACTGAGATTCAATCCCTGTCACAGACTGAGATTCAATCCCTGTCACTGACTAAAAATCAAACCCTGTCACTGACTGAGCTTCAATCCCTGTCACTGACTGAGGTTCAATCCCTGTCACTGAGTGAGATCCAATCCCTGTCACTGATTGAGATCCAATCCCTGTCACTGAGTGAGATTCAATTCCTGTCACTATTAGAGTTCAATGACTGTCACTGACTGAAGTTCAATCCCTGTCACTGACTGAGGATCAATCCCTGTCACTGATTGAGATCCAATCCCTGTCACTGACTTGAATCAAACCCTGTCACTGACTGAGATTCAATCGCTGTCACTGACTGACGATCAAAACCTGTCACTGACTGAGACTCAATCCCTGTCACTGACTGAGTTTCAATCCCTGTCACTGACTGAGGTTCTCTCCCTGTCTCAGACTGAGGATCAATCCGTGTCATGGACTGAGATTCAATGCCTGTCAATGATTGAGATTCAGTCTCGGTCACTGACTGAGGTTCAATCCCTGTCACTGCCTGAGATTCAATCTCTGCCACTGACTGAGATTCAATCCCTCTCTCTGACTGAAGCTCAATCCCTGTCACTGACTGAGGTTCAATCCCTGTCACTGACTGAGATCCAATCCCTGTCACTGATTGAGATCCAATTCGTGTCACTGACTGAGATTCAATCCCTATCACTGACTGAGGATCAGTCCCTGTCACTGATTGAGATTCAGTCCCTGTCACTGACTGAGATTCAATCCCTATCACTGACTGAGGATCAATCCCTCTCACTGACTGAGATTCAATCCCTGTCACTGATTGAGATCCAATCCCTGTCACTGACTGAGAATCAATTCCTGTCTCTAATAGAGTTCAATGACTGCCACTGACTGAGATTCAATTCCTATCACTGACTGAGTATCAAATCCTCTCACTGACTGAGATTCAATCCCTGTCACTGAGTGAGATTCAATCGCTGTCACTGACTGAGATTCAATCCCTGTCACTGACTGAGGATCAGTCCCTGTCACTGATTGAGAATCAGTCCCTGTCACAGACTGAGGATCAATCCCTGTCACTGACTGAGATTCAATTCCTGTCACTGACTGAGATTCAATTCCGGTCACTGACTGCATCTCAATCCCTGTCATTGACTGAGATTCAATTCCTGTCACTGAATGAGATTCAAACCCCGTCATTGACTGAGATTCAATCCCTGTGACTGATTGAGATTCAATCCCTGTCACTAACTGAGATACAAACCCTGTCACTGACTGAGGACCAATCCCTGTCACTGACTGAGGTTCAATCCCTGTCACTGACTGAGGTTCAATCCCTGTCACAGACTGAGGTTCAATCCCTGTCACTGATTGAGGTTCAATCCCTGTCACTGACTGAGATTCAATTCCTGTCACTGATTGAGATTCAATCCCTGTCACTGACTGGAACTCACTCGCTGTCACTGAGTGAGATTCAATCCCTGCCACTGACTGAGATTCAATCCCTGTCACTGACTGAGATTCAATCGCTGTCACTGCCTGAGGATCACTCCCTTTCACTGACTGAGCTTCAATCCCTGTCACTGACTGAAGCTCAATCCCTGTCACTGACTGAGATTCAATCCCTGTCACTGACTGTAGCTCAATCCCTGTCACTGACTGAGGTTCAATCCCTGTCACTGACTGAGATCCAATCCCTGTCACTGATTGAAATCCAATCCCTGTCACTGACTGAGAATCAATTCCTGTCTCTAATTGACTGAGGTTCAATCCCTGTCACTGACTGAGATTCAATTCCTGTCACTGACTGAGATTCAATCCCTGTCACTGACTGCATCTCAATCCCTGTCATTGACTGAGATTCAATCCCTGTCACTGAATGAGATTCAAACCCCGTCATTGACTGAGATTCAATCCCTGTGACTGATTGAGATTCAATCCCTGTCACTGACTGAGATTCAATCCCAGTCACTGACAGAGGATCAATCCGTGTCATGGACTGAGATACAATCCCTGCCACTGACTGAGGATCATTCCCTGTCACCCACTGGGATTCAATCCCTGTCACTGACTGAATCTCAAACACTGTCACTGACTGTGATTCATTCCCTTTTACTGATTGAGATTCAATCCCTGTCACTGACTCAGCACCAAAACCTGTCACTGACTGATATTCAATCCCTGTCAATGACTGACGATCAATCCCTGTCACTGACTGAGATTCAATCGCTGTCACTGACTGAATTTCTCTCCCTGTCTCAGACTGAGGATCAATCCGTGTCATGGACTGAGATTCAATGCCTGTCACTGATTGAGATTCAGTCGCGGTCACTGACTGAGGTTCAATCCCTGCCACTGACTGAGGTTCAATACCTGTCACTGACTGAGATTCAATCCCTGCCACTGACTGAGGTTCAATCCCTGTCACTGACTGAAGGTCAATCCCTGTCACTGACTGAGATCCAATCCCTGTCACTGACTGAAATTCAATCCTTGTCACTGACTGAAGCTCAATCCCTGTCACTGATTGAGATCCAATCCCTGTCACTGACTGAGAATCAATTCCTGTCACTAATAGAGTTCAATGACTGTCACTGACTGAGGATCAAATCCTCTCACTGACTGAGATTCAATCCCTGTCACTGAGTGAGATTCAATCGCTGTCACTGACTGAGATTCAATCCCTGTCACTGACTGAGGATCAGTCCCTGTCACTGATTGAGATTCAATCCGTGTCACAGACTGAGGATCAATCCCTGTCACTGACTGAATCTCAAACACTGTCACTGACTGAGATTCAATTCCTGTCACTGACTGAGATTCAATTCCGGTCACTGACTGCATCTCAATCCCTGTCATTGACTGAGATTCAATTCCTGTCACTGAATGAGATTCAAACCCCGTCATTGACTGAGATTCAATCCCTGTGACTGATTGAGATTCAATCCCTGTCACTGACTGAGATTCAATCCCTGTCACTGACAGAGGATCAATCCGTGTCATGGACTGAGATACAATCCCTGCCACTGACTGAGGATCATTCCCTGTCACCCACTGGGATTCAATCCCTGTCACTGACTGATTGAGATCCAATCCGTGTCACTGCCTGAAGCTCAATCCCTGTCACTGATTGAGATCCAATCCCTGTTACTGACTGAGAATCAATTCCTGTCACTGACTTAGGATCAGTCCCTGTCACTGACTGAGATTCAATCCCTATCACTGACTGAGGATCAAACCCTCTCACTGACTGAGATTCAATCCCTGTCACTGAGTGAGATTCAATCGCTGTCACTGACTGAGATTCAATCCCTGTCACTGACTGAGGATCAGTCCCTGTCACTGATTGAGATTCAGTCCCTGTCACAGACTGAGGATCAATCCCTGTCACTGACTGGGATTCAATCCCTGTCACTGACTGAATCTCAAACACTGACACTGACTGAGATTCCATCCCTGTCACTGACTCAGCATCTAAACCTGTCACTGACTGAGATTCAATCCCTGTCACTGACTGAGATTCAATCCCTGTCACAGACTGAGGTTCTCTCTCTGTCACTGACTGAGGTTCAATCCCTGTCACTGACTGATGTTCAATACCTGTCGCTGACTGCGATTCAATGCTTGTCTCTGACTGAGGTTCACTCCCTGTCACTGACTGAGCTTCAATCCCGGTCACTGACTGAAGTTCAATCCCTGTCACTGACTGAAGCTCAATCCCTGTCACTGACTGAGGTTCAATCCCTGTCACTGATTGAGATCCAATCCCTGTCACTGACTGAGCTTCAATTCCTGTCACTAATAGAGATCAATGACTGTCACTGACTGAGATTCCATCCCTGTCACTGAGTGGGATTCAATCGCTGTCACTGACTGAGATTCAATCCCTGTCTCAGACTGAGGATCAATCCCTGTCACTGACTGAGGATCAATCCCTGTCACTGATTGAGATTCAATCCCTGTCACAGAGTGAGATTCAATGCCTGTCACTGACTGACGATTAATCCCTTACACTGATTGAGATCCAATCCCTGCCACTGACTGCGATTCAATCCCTGTCACTGACTGAGGGTCAATCCCTGTCACTGACTGAGATTCATTCCCTGTTACTGATTGACATTCAATCCCTGTCACTGACTGAGATTCAATCCCTGTCACTGACTGAGCATCAAAACATGTCACTGACTGAGATTCATTCCCTGTTACTGATTGAGATTCAATCCCTGTCACTGACTTCGGTGCAATCCCTGTCACTGACTGAGATTCAATCCCTGTCACAGACTGAGATTCAATCCCTGTCACTGACTAAAAATCAAACCCTGTCACTGACTGAGCTTCAATCCCTGTCACTGACTGAGGTTCAATCCCTGTCACTGAGTGAGATCCAATCCCTGTCACTGATTGAGATCCAATCCCTGTCACTGAGTGAGATTCAATTCCTGTCACTATTAGAGTTCAATGACTGTCACTGACTGAAGTTCAATCCCTGTCACTGACTGAGGATCAATCCCTGTCACTGATTGAGATCCAATCCCTGTCACTGACTTGAATCAAACCCTGTCACTGACTGAGATTCAATCGCTGTCACTGACTGACGATCAAAACCTGTCACTGACTGAGACTCAATCCCTGTCACTGACTGAGTTTCAATCCCTGTCACTGACTGAGGTTCTCTCCCTGTCTCAGACTGAGGATCAATCCGTGTCATGGACTGAGATTCAATGCCTGTCAATGATTGAGATTCAGTCTCGGTCACTGACTGAGGTTCAATCCCTGTCACTGCCTGAGATTCAATCTCTGCCACTGACTGAGATTCAATCCCTCTCTCTGACTGAAGCTCAATCCCTGTCACTGACTGAGGTTCAATCCCTGTCACTGACTGAGATCCAATCCCTGTCACTGATTGAGATCCAATTCGTGTCACTGACTGAGATTCAATCCCTATCACTGACTGAGGATCAGTCCCTGTCACTGATTGAGATTCAGTCCCTGTAAGTGACTGAGATTCAATCCCTATCACTGACTGAGGATCAATCCCTCTCACTGACTGAGATTCAATCCCTGTCACTGATTGAGATCCAATCCCTGTCACTGACTGAGAATCAATTCCTGTCTCTAATAGAGTTCAATGACTGCCACTGACTGAGATTCAATTCCTATCACTGACTGAGTATCAAATCCTCTCACTGACTGAGATTCAATCCCTGTCACTGAGTGAGATTCAATCGCTGTCACTGACTGAGATTCAATCCCTGTCACTGACTGAGGATCAGTCCCTGTCACTGATTGAGAATCAGTCCCTGTCACAGACTGAGGATCAATCCCTGTCACTGACTGAGATTCAATTCCTGTCACTGACTGAGATTCAATTCCGGTCACTGACTGCATCTCAATCCCTGTCATTGACTGAGATTCAATTCCTGTCACTGAATGAGATTCAAACCCCGTCATTGACTGAGATTCAATCCCTGTGACTGATTGAGATTCAATCCCTGTCACTAACTGAGATACAAACCCTGTCACTGACTGAGGACCAATCCCTGTCACTGACTGAGGTTCAATCCCTGTCACTGACTGAGGTTCAATCCCTGTCACAGACTGAGGTTCAATCCCTGTCACTGATTGAGGTTCAATCCCTGTCACTGACTGAGATTCAATTCCTGTCACTGATTGAGATTCAATCCCTGTCACTGACTGGAACTCACTCGCTGTCACTGAGTGAGATTCAATCCCTGCCACTGACTGAGATTCAATCCCTGTCACTGACTGAGATTCAATCGCTGTCACTGCCTGAGGATCACTCCCTTTCACTGACTGAGCTTCAATCCCTGTCACTGACTGAAGCTCAATCCCTGTCACTGACTGAGATTCAATCCCTGTCACTGACTGTAGCTCAATCCCTGTCACTGACTGAGGTTCAATCCCTGTCACTGACTGAGATCCAATCCCTGTCACTGATTGAAATCCAATCCCTGTCACTGACTGAGAATCAATTCCTGTCTCTAATTGACTGAGGTTCAATCCCTGTCACTGACTGAGATTCAATTCCTGTCACTGACTGAGATTCAATCCCTGTCACTGACTGCATCTCAATCCCTGTCATTGACTGAGATTCAATCCCTGTCACTGAATGAGATTCAAACCCCGTCATTGACTGAGATTCAATCCCTGTGACTGATTGAGATTCAATCCCTGTCACTGACTGAGATTCAATCCCAGTCACTGACAGAGGATCAATCCGTGTCATGGACTGAGATACAATCCCTGCCACTGACTGAGGATCATTCCCTGTCACCCACTGGGATTCAATCCCTGTCACTGACTGAATCTCAAACACTGTCACTGACTGTGATTCATTCCCTTTTACTGATTGAGATTCAATCCCTGTCACTGACTCAGCACCAAAACCTGTCACTGACTGATATTCAATCCCTGTCAATGACTGACGATCAATCCCTGTCACTGACTGAGATTCAATCGCTGTCACTGACTGAATTTCTCTCCCTGTCTCAGACTGAGGATCAATCCGTGTCATGGACTGAGATTCAATGCCTGTCACTGATTGAGATTCAGTCGCGGTCACTGACTGAGGTTCAATCCCTGCCACTGACTGAGGTTCAATACCTGTCACTGACTGAGATTCAATCCCTGCCACTGACTGAGGTTCAATCCCTGTCACTGACTGAAGGTCAATCCCTGTCACTGACTGAGATCCAATCCCTGTCACTGACTGAAATTCAATCCTTGTCACTGACTGAAGCTCAATCCCTGTCACTGATTGAGATCCAATCCCTGTCACTGACTGAGAATCAATTCCTGTCACTAATAGAGTTCAATGACTGTCACTGACTGAGATTCAATCCCTATCACTGACTGAGGATCAAACCCTCTCACTGACTGAGATTCAATCCCTGTCACTGAGTGAGATTCAATCGCTGTCACTGACTGAGATTCAATCCCTGTCACTGACTGAGGATCAGTCCCTGTCACTGATTGAGATTCAGTCCCTGTCACAGACTGAGGATGAATCCCTGTCACTGACTGAGATTCAATCCCTGTCACTGACTGAATCTCAAACACTGTCACTGACTGAGATTCAATTCCTGTCACTGACTGAGATTCAATCCCTGTCACTGACTGCATCTCAATCCCTGTCATTGACTGAGATTCAATCCCTGTGACTGATTGAGATTCAATCCCTGTCACTGACTGAGATTCAATTCCTGTCACTGACTGAGGATCATTCCCTGTCACCCACTGGGATTCAATCCCTGTCACTGACTGAATCTCAAACACTGTCACTGACTGTGATTCATTCCCTGTTACTGATTGAGATTCAATCCCTGTCACTGACTCAGCACCAAAACCTGTCACTGACTGAGATTCAATCCCTGTCAATGACTGAGGATCATTCCATGTCTCTGACTGAGCTTCAATTCCTGTCACTGACTGAGTTTCAATCCCTGTCACTGACTGAGATTCAATCCCTGTCACTGACTGAGAATCAATCCCTGTCACTGAATGAGATTCAATCCCTGTCACTGACTGAGATTCAATCCCTGTCACTGATTGAGATTCAATCCCTGTCACTGACTGAGAATCAATCCCTGTCACTGACTGAGATCCAATCCCTGTCACTGACTGAGATCCAATCCCTGTCACTGACTGAAATTCAATCCCTGTCACTGACTGAAGCTCAATCCCTGTCACTGACTGAGCTTCAATTCCTGTCACTGACTGAGTTTCAATCCCTGTCACTGACTGAGATCCAATCCCTGTCACTGACTGAAATTCAATCCCTGTCACTGACTGAAGCTCAATCCCTGTCACTGACTGAGCTTCAATTCCTGTCACTGACTGAGTTTCAATCCCTGTCACTGACTGAGATTCAATCCCTGTCACTGACTGAGAATCAATCCCTGTCACTGAATGAGATTCAATCCCTGTCACTGACTGAGATTCAATCCCTGTCACTGATTGAGATTCAATCCCTGTCACTGACTGAGGATCAATCACTGTCACTGACGGGAATTCAATCCCTGTCACTGATTGAGATTCAATCCCTGTCACTGATTGAGATTCAGTCGCGGTCACTGACTGAGGTTCAATCACTGTCACTGACTGAGGTTCAATACCTGTCACTGACTGAGATTCAATCCCTGCCACTGACTGAGGTTCAATCCCTGTCAATGACTGAAGCTCAATCCCTGTCACTGACTGAGATCCAATCCCTGTCACTGACTGAAATTCAATCCCTGTCACTGACTGAAGCTCAACCCCTGTCACTGACTGAGATTCAATCCCTGTCACTGACTTAGATTCATTCCCTGTCACTGACTGAGATTCAATCCCTGTCACTGACTGAGATACAATCCCTGTCACTGATTGAGATCCAATCCCTGTCACTGACTGAGAATCAATTCCTGTCTCTAATAGAGTTCAATGACTGTCACTGACTGAGATTCAATCCCTATCACTGACTGAGGATCAAACCCTCTCACTGACTGAGATTCAATCCCTGTCACTGAGTGAGATTCAATCGCTGTCACTGACTGAGATTCAATCCCTGTCACTGACTGAGGTTCAGTCCCTGTCACTGATTGAGATTCAGTCCCTGTCACAGACTGAGGATCAATCCCTGTCACTGACTGGGATTCAATCCCTGTCACTGACTGAATCTCAAACACTGACACTGACTGAGATTCCATCCCTGTCACTGACTCAGCATCTAATACTGTCACTGACTGAGATTCAATCCCTGTCACTGACTGAGATTCAATCCCTGTCACTGACTGAGGTTCTCTCTCTGTCACTGACTGAGGTTCAATCCCTGTCACTGACTGATGTTCAATCCCTGTCACTGACTGAGATTCAATCCCTGTCACTGACTTAGATTCAATCCCTGTCACTGACTGAGATTCAATCCCTGTCACTGACTGAGATACAATCCCTGTCACTGATTGAGATCCAATCCCTGTCACTGACTCAGCACCAAAACCTGTCACTGACTGAGATTCAATCCCTGTCAATGACTGAGGATCATTCCCTGTCTCTGACTGAGCTTCAATTCCTGTCACTGACTGAGTTTCAATCCCTGTCACTGACTGAGATTCAATCCCTGTCACTGACTGAGAATCAATCCCTGTCACTGAATGAGATTCAATCCCTGTCACTGACTGAGATTCAATCCCTGTCACTGATTGAGATTCAATCCCTGTCACTGACTGAGGATCAATCACTGTCACTGACGGGAATTCAATCCCTGTCACTGATTGAGATTCAATCCCTGTCACTGATTGAGATTCAGTCGCGGTCACTGACTGAGGTTCAATCACTGTCACTGACTGAGGTTCAATACCTGTCACTGACTGAGATTCAATCCCTGCCACTGACTGAGGTTCAATCCCTGTCAATGACTGAAGCTCAATCCCTGTCACTGACTGAGATCCAATCCCTGTCACTGACTGAAATTCAATCCCTGTCACTGACTGAAGCTCAACCCCTGTCACTGACTGAGATTCAATCCCTGTCACTGACTTAGATTCAATCCCTGTCACTGACTGAGATTCAATCCCTGTCACTGACTGAGATACAATCCCTGTCACTGATTGAGATCCAATCCCTGTCACTGACTGAGAATCAATTCCTGTCTCTAATAGAGTTCAATGACTGTCACTGACTGAGATTCAATCCCTATCACTGACTGAGGATCAAACCCTCTCACTGACTGAGATTCAATCCCTGTCACTGAGTGAGATTCAATCGCTGTCACTGACTGAGATTCAATCCCTGTCACTGACTGAGGATCAGTCCCTGTCACTGATTGAGATTCAGTCCCTGTCACAGACTGAGGATCAATCCCTGTCACTGACTGGGATTCAATCCCTGTCACTGACTGAATCTCAAACACTGACACTGACTGAGATTCCATCCCTGTCACTGACTCAGCATCTAATACTGTCACTGACTGAGATTCAATCCCTGTCACTGACTGAGATTCAATCCCTGTCACTGACTGAGGTTCTCTCTCTGTCACTGACTGAGGTTCAATCCCTGTCACTGACTGATGTTCAATCCCTGTCACTGACTGAGATTCAATCCCTGTCACTGACTTAGATTCAATCCCTGTCACTGACTGAGATTCAATCCCTGTCACTGACTGAGATACAATCCCTGTCACTGATTGAGATCCAATCCCTGTCACTGACTCAGCACCAAAACCTGTCACTGACTGAGATTCAATCCCTGTCAATGACTGAGGATCATTCCCTGTCTCTGACTGAGCTTCAATTCCTGTCACTGACTGAGTTTCAATCCCTGTCACTGACTGAGATTCAATCCCTGTCACTGACTGAGAATCAATCCCTGTCACTGAATGAGATTCAATCCCTGTCACTGACTGAGATTCAATCCCTGTCACTGATTGAGATTCAATCCCTGTCACTGACTGAGGATCAATCACTGTCACTGACGGGAATTCAATCCCTGTCACTGATTGAGATTCAATCCCTGTCACTGATTGAGATTCAGTCGCGGTCACTGACTGAGGTTCAATCACTGTCACTGACTGTGGTTCAATACCTGTCACTGACTGAGATTCAATCCCTGCCACTGACTGAGGTTCAATCCCTGTCAATGACTGAAGCTCAATCCCTGTCACTGACTGAGATCCAATCCCTGTCACTGACTGAAATTCAATCCCTGTCACTGACTGAAGCTCAACCCCTGTCACTGACTGAGATTCAATCCCTGTCACTGACTTAGATTCAATCCCTGTCACTGACTGAGATTCAATCCCTGTCACTGACTGAGATACAATCCCTGTCACTGATTGAGATCCAATCCCTGTCACTGACTGAGAATCAATTCCTGTCTCTAATAGAGTTCAATGACTGTCACTGACTGAGATTCAATCCCTATCACTGACTGAGGATCAAACCCTCTCACTGACTGAGATTCAATCCCTGTCACTGAGTGAGATTCAATTGCTGTCACTGACTGAGATTCAATCCCTGTCACTGACTGAGGATCAGTCCCTGTCACTGATTGAGATTCAGTCCCTGTCACAGACTGAGGATCAATCCCTGTCACTGACTGGGATTCAATCCCTGTCACTGACTGAATCTCAAACACTGACACTGACTGAGATTCCATCCCTGTCACTGACTCAGCATCTAATACTGTCACTGACTGAGATTCAATCCCTGTCACTGACTGAGATTCAATCCCTGTCACTGACTGAGGTTCTCTCTCTGTCACTGACTGAGGTTCAATCCCTGTCACTGACTGATGTTCAATCCCTGTCGCTGACTGCGATTCAATGCTTGTCTCTGACTGAGGTTCACTCCCTGTCACTGACTGAGCTTCAATCCCTGTCACTGACTGAAGTTCACTCCCTGTCACTGACTGAAATTCAATCCCTGTCACTGACTGAAGCTCAATCCCTGTCACTGTCTGACATTCAATCCCTGTCACTGATTGAGATCCAATCCCTGTCACTGACTGAGCTTCAATTCCTGTCACTAATAGAGATCAATGACTGTCACTGACTGAGATTCCATCCCTGTCACTGAGTGGGATTCAATCGCTGTCACTGACTGAGATTCAATCCCTGTCTCAGACTGAGGATCAATCCCTGTCACTGACTGAGGATCAATCCCTGTCACTGATTGAGATTCAATCCCTGTCACAGAGTGAGATTGAATGCCTGTCACTGACTGACGATTAATCCCTTACACTGATTGAGATCCAATCCCTGCCACTGACTGAGATTCAATCCCTGTCACTGACTGACGGTCAATCCCTGTCACTGACTGACTCTCAAACACTGTCACTGACTGAGATTCATTCCCTGTCACTGACTGCGGCGCAATCCCTGTCACTGACTGAGATTCAATCCCTGACACAGACTGAGATTCAATCCCTGTCACTGACTAAAAATCAAACCCTGTCACTGACTGAGCTTCAATCCCTGTCACTGACTGAGATTCATTCCCTGTTACTGATTGAGATTCAATCGCTGTCACTGACTGAGATTCAATCCCTGTCGCTGACTGAGCATCAAAACATGACACTGACTGAGATTCAATCCCTGCCACTGACTGAGATTCAATCCCTGTACCTGACTGAGCTTCAATCCCTGTCACTGACTGAGATCCAATCCCTGTCATTGACTGAAATTCAATCCCTGTCACTGACTGAAGCTCAATCCCTGTCACTGACTGAGGTTCAATCACTGTCACTGACTGAGGTCCAATCCCTGTCACTGATTGAGATCCAATCCCTGTCACTGAGTGAGATTCAATTCCTGTCACTATTAGAGTTCAATGACTGTCACTGACTGAAGTTCAATCCCTGTCACTGACTGAAATTCAATCCCTGTCACTGACTGAAGCTCAATCCCTGTCACTGACTGAGGTTCAATCCCTGTCACTGACTGAGATCCAATCCCTGTCACTGACTGAGATCCAATTCGTGTCACTCACTGAGATTCACTCCCTATCACTGACTGAGGATCAGTCCCTGTCACTGATTGAGATTCAATCCCTGTCACAGAGTGAGATTGAATGCCTGTCACTGACTGACGATTAATCCCTTACACTGATTGAGATCCAATCCCTGCCACTGACTGAGATTCAATCCCTGTCACTGACTGACGGTCAATCCCTGTCACTGACTGACTCTCAAACACTGTCACTGACTGAGCTTCAATCCCTGTCACTGACTGAAGTTCACTCCCTGTCACTGACTGAAATTCAATCCCTGTCACTGACTGAAGCTCAATCCCTGTCACTGTCTGACATTCAATCCCTGTCACTGATTGAGATCCAATCCCTGTCACTGACTGAGCTTCAATTCCTGTCACTAATAGAGATCAATGACTGTCACTGACTGAGATTCCATCCCTGTCACTGAGTGGGATTCAATCGCTGTCACTGACTGAGATTCAATCCCTGTCTCAGACTGAGGATCAATCCCTGTCACTGACTGAGGATCAATCCCTGTCACTGATTGAGATTCAATCCCTGTCACAGAGTGAGATTGAATGCCTGTCACTGACTGACGATTAATCCCTTACACTGATTGAGATCCAATCCCTGCCACTGACTGAGATTCAATCCCTGTCACTGACTGACGGTCAATCCCTGTCACTGACTGACTCTCAAACACTGTCACTGACTGAGATTCATTCCCTGTCACTGACTGCGGCGCAATCCCTGTCACTGACTGAGATTCAATCCCTGACACAGACTGAGATTCAATCCCTGTCACTGACTAAAAATCAAACCCTGTCACTGACTGAGCTTCAATCCCTGTCACTGACTGAGATTCATTCCCTGTTACTGATTGAGATTCAATCGCTGTCACTGACTGAGATTCAATCCCTGTCGCTGACTGAGCATCAAAACATGACACTGACTGAGATTCAATCCCTGCCACTGACTGAGATTCAATCCCTGTACCTGACTGAGCTTCAATCCCTGTCACTGACTGAGATCCAATCCCTGTCATTGACTGAAATTCAATCCCTGTCACTGACTGAAGCTCAATCCCTGTCACTGACTGAGGTTCAATCACTGTCACTGACTGAGGTCCAATCCCTGTCACTGATTGAGATCCAATCCCTGTCACTGAGTGAGATTCAATTCCTGTCACTATTAGAGTTCAATGACTGTCACTGACTGAAGTTCAATCCCTGTCACTGACTGAAATTCAATCCCTGTCACTGACTGAAGCTCAATCCCTGTCACTGACTGAGGTTCAATCCCTGTCACTGACTGAGATCCAATCCCTGTCACTGACTGAGATCCAATTCGTGTCACTCACTGAGATTCACTCCCTATCACTGACTGAGGATCAGTCCCTGTCACTGATTGAGATTCAGTCCCTGTCACTGACTGAGATTCAATCCCTATCACTGACTGAGGATCAATCCCTCTCACCGACTGAGATTCAATCCCTGTCACTGATTGAGATCCAATCCCTGTCACTGACTGAGAATCAATTCCTGTCTCTAATAGAGTTCAATGACTGCCACTGACTGAGATTCAATCCCTATCACTGACTGAGGATCAAATCCTCTCACTGACTGAGATTCAATCCCTGTCACTGAGTGAGATTCAATCGCTGTCACTGACTGAGATTCAATCCCTGTCACTGACTGAGGATCAGTCCCTGTCACTGATTGAGATTCAATCCCTGTCACAGACTGAGGATCAATCCCTGTCACTGACTGAATCTCAAACACTGTCACTGACTGAGATTCAATTCCTGTCACTGACTGAGATTCAATTCCGGTCACTGACTGCATCTCAATCCCTGTCATTGACTGAGATTCAATTCCTGTCACTGAATGAGATTCAAACCCCGTCATTGACTGAGATTCAATCCCTGTGACTGATTGAGATTCAATCCCTGTCACTGACTGAGATTCAATCCCTGTCACTGACAGAGGATCAATCCGTGTCATGGACTGAGATACAATCCCTGCCACTGACTGAGGATCATTCCCTGTCTCTGACTGAGATCCAATCCCTGTCACTGACTGATTGAGATCCAATCCGTGTCACTGACTGAGATTCAATCCCTATCACTGACTGAGGATCAGTCCCTGACACTGATTGAGATTCAATCCCTGTCACTGACTGAGATTCAATCCCTGTCACTGACTGAGGTTCAATCACTGTCACTGATTGAGATCCAATCCCTGTCACTGAGTGAGATTCAATTCCTGTCACTATTAGAGTTCAATGACTGTCACTGACTGAAGTTCAATCCCTGTCACTGACTGAAATTCAATCCCTGTCACTGACTGAAGCTCAATCCCTGTCACTGACTGAGGTTCAATCCCTGTCACTGACTGAGATCCAATCCCTGTCACTGATTGAGATCCAATTCGTGTCACTCACTGAGATTCACTCCCTATCACTGACTGAGGATCAGTCCTTGTCACTGATTGAGATTCAGTCCCTGTCACTGACTGAGATTCAATCCCTATCACTGACTGAGGATCAATCCCTCTCACTGACTGAGATTCAATCCCTGTCACTGATTGAGATCCAATCCCTGTCACTGACTGAGAATCAATTCCTGTCTCTAATAGAGTTCAATGACTGTCACTGACTGAGATTCAATCCCTATCACTGACTGAGGATCAAATCCTCTCACTGACTCAGATTCAATCCCTGTCACTGAGTGAGATTCAATCGCTGTCACTGACTGAGATTCAATCCCTGTCACTGACTGAGGATCAGTCCCTGTCACTGATTGAGATTCAATCCCTGTCACAGACTGAGGATCAATCCCTGTCACTGACTGAATCTCAAACACTGTCACTGACTGAGATTCAATTCCTGTCACTGACTGAGATTCAATTCCGGTCACTGACTGCATCTCAATCCCTGTCATTGACTGAGTTCAATTCCTGTCACTGAATGAGATTCAAACCCCGTCATTGACTGAGATTCAATCCCTGTGACTGATTGAGATTCAATCCCTGTCACTGACTGAGATTCAATCCCTGTCACTGACAGAGGATCAATCCGTGTCATGGACTGAGATACAATCACTGCCACTGATTGAGATTCAATCCCTGTCTCTGACTGAGATCCAATCCCTGTCACTGACTGATTGAGATCCAATCCGTGTCACTGACTGAGATTCAATCCCTATCACTGACTGAGGATCAGTCCCTGTCACTGATTGAGGGTCAATCCCTGTCACTGACTGAAGCTCAATCCCTGTCACAGACTGAGATTCAATCCCTATCACTGACTGAGGATCAAATCCTCTCACTGACTGAGATTCAATCCCTGTCACTGACTGAGGATCAGTCCCTGTCACTGATTAAGATTCAATCCCTGTCACTGACTGAGGATCAGTCCCTGTCACTGATTGAGATTCAGTCCCTGTCACAGACTGAGGATCAGTCCCTATCACTGACTGGGATTCAATCCCTGTCACTGACTGAATCTCAAACACTGTCACTGACTGAGATTCAATCCCTGTCACTGACTGAGATTCAATCCCTGTCACAGACTGAGGTTCTCTCTCTGTCACTGACTGAGGTTCAATCCCTGTCACTGACTGAGGTTCTATCCCTGTCGCTGACTGCGATTCAATACTTGTCTCTGACTGAGGTTCACTCCCTGTCACTGACTGAGCTTCAATCACTGTCAATAACTGAAGCACTATCCCTGTCACTGACTGACATCCAATCCCTGTCACTGACTGAAGCTCAATCCCTGTCACTGACTGAGGTTCAATCCCTGTCACTGATAGATTCAATCCCTGCCACTGTCTGAGATCCAATCCCTGTCACTGACTGAGCTTCAATTCCTGTCACTAATAGAGAACAATGACTGTCACTGACTGAGATTCCATCCCTGTCACTGAGTGAGATTCATTCCCTGCTACTGATTGAGATTCAATCCCTGTCACTGACTGAGATTCAATCCCTGTCACTGACTGAGCATCAAAACATGTCACTGACTGAGATTCAATCCCTGCCACTGACTGAGATTCAATCCCTGTCTCTGACTGAGGTTCACTCCCTGTCACTGACTGAGCTTCAATCCCTGTCACTGACTGAGGACCATTCCCTGTCACTGACTGAAGCTCAATCCCTGTCACTGACTGAGATCCAATCCCGGTCACTGACTTAGCTTCAATCCCTGTCACTGACTGAGGTTCAATCACTGTCACTGACTGAGATTTAATCCCTGTCACTGAGTGAGATTCAATTCCTGTCACTATTCGAGTCCAATGACTGTCACTGACTGAAGTTCAATCCCTGTCACTGACTGAGGATCAATCCCTGTCACTGATTGAGATCCAATCCCTGTCACTGACTTGAATCAAACCCTGTCACTGACTGAGATTCAATCGCTGTCACTGACTGACGATCAAAACCTGTCACTGACTGAGACTCAATCCCTGTCACTGACTGAGATTCAATCCCTGTCACTGACTGAGGTTCTCTCCCTGTCTCAGACTGAGGATCAATCCGTGTCATGGACTGAGATTCAATGCCTGTCATTGATTGAGATTCAGTCTCGGTCACTGACTGAGGTTCAATCCCTGTCACTGACTGAGGTTCACTCCCTGTCACTGACTGAAATTCAATCCCTGTCACTGACTGAAATTCAATCCCTGCCACTGACTGAGATTCAATCCCTCTCTCTGACTGAGGTTCACTCCCTGTCACTGACTGAGCTTCAATCCCTGTCACTGACTGAGATCCAATCCCTGTCACTGACTGAAATTCAATCCCTGTCACTGACTGAAGCTCAATCCCTGTCACTGACTGAGGTTCAATCCCTGTCACTGATTGAGATCCAATCCGTGTCACTGACTGTGATTCAATCGCTATCACTGACTGAGGATCAGTCCCTGTCACTGATTGAGTTTCAGTCCCTGTCACTGACTGAGATTCAATCCATGTCACTGACTGAGGATCAATCCCTCTCACTGACTGAGATTCAATCCCTGTCACTGAGTGAGATTCAATCGCTGTCACTGACTGAGATTCAATCCCTGTCACTGACTGAGGATCGGTCCCTGTCACTGATTGAGATTCAGTCCCAGTCACTGACTGAGATTCAATCCCTGTCACTGACTGAGATTCAATCCCTGTCACAGACTGAGGTTCTCTCTCTGTCACTGACTGAGGTTCAATCCCTGTCACTGACTGCGATTCAATACTTGTCTCTGACTGAGGTTCACTCCCTGTCACTGACTGAAGCTGAATCCCTGTCACAGACTGAGGTTCAATCCCTGTCACTGACTGAGGTCCAATCCCTGTCACTGACTGAGATCCAATCCCTGTCACTGATTGAGATCCAATCCCTGTCACTGACTGAGCTTCAATTCCTGCCACTAATAGAGATCAATGACTGTCACTGACTGAGATTCCATCCCTGTCACTGAGTGAGATTCAATCGCTGTCACTGACTGAGATTCAATCCCTGTCACAGACTGAGGATCAATCGCTGTCACTGACTGAGATTCAATCCCTGTCACAGACTGAGGATCAATTCCTGTCACTGAGTGAGCTTCAATCCCTGTCACTGACTGACGATTAATCCCTGCCACTGACTGAGATTCAATCCCTGTCACAGACTGAGGGTCAATCCCTGTCACTGACTGAATCTCAAAAACTGTCACAGACTGAGATTCAATCCCTGTCACTGACTGAAAATCAAACCCTGTCACTGACTGAGCTTCAATCCCTGTCACTGACTGAGCATCAAAACACGTCACTGACTGAGATTCAATCCCTGCCACTGACTGAGATTCAATCCCTGTCTCTGACTGAGGTTCACTCCCTGTCACTGATTGAGATTCAATCCCTGTCACTGACTGAGATTCAATCCCTGTCACTGACTGAGCATCAAAACATGTCACTGACTGAGATTCAATCCCTGCCACTGACTGAGGATCATTCCCTGTCACTGACTGAGATTCAATCCCTGTCACTGACTGAGGATCATTCCCTGTCACTGACTGAGATTCAATCCCTGTCACTGATTGAGATTCAATCCCTGTCACTGACTGAGATTCAATCCCTGTCACTGACTGAGCATCAAAACATGTCACTGACTGAGAGTCAATCCCTGCCACTGACTGAGATTCAATCCCTGTCTCTGACTGAGGTTCACTCCCTGTCACTGACTGAGCTTCAATCCCTGTCACTGACTGAGATTCAATCCCTGTCACTAACTGAGATTTAATCCCTGTCACTGACTGAAGCTCAATCCCTGTCACTGACTGAGATCCAATCCCTGTCACTGACTTAGGTTCAATCCCTGTCACTGACTGAGGTTCAATCACTGTCACTGATTGAGATCCAATCCCTGTCACTGAGTGAGATTCAATTCCTGTCACTATTAGAGTTCAATGACTGTCACTGACTGAAGTTCAATCCCTGTCACTGACTGAGGATCAATACGCCTCACTGACTGAGATTCAATCCCTGTCACTGACTGAGGATCAATCCCTGTCACTGATTGAGATCCAATCCCTGTCACTGACTTGAATCAAACCCTGTCACTGACTGAGATTCAATCCCTGTCACTGACTGAGAATCAATCCCTGTCACTGGTTTAGATTCAATCCCTGTCACTGACTCAGATTCAATCCCTGTCACTAAATGAGATTCACTCCCTGTCACTGACTGAGATTCAATCCCTGTCACTGACTGAATCTCAAACACTGTCACTGACTGAGATTCATTCCCGGTTACTGATTGAGATTCAATCCCTGACACTGACTGAGATTCAATCCCTGTCACTGACTGAGGTTCTCTCCCTGTCTCTGACTGAGGATCAATCCATGTCATGGACTGAGATTCAATCCCTGTCATTGATTGAGATTGAATCCATGTCACTGACTGAGGATCAATCCCTGTCACTGACTGAGGTTCAATCCCTGTCACAGATTGAGGTTCAATCCCTGTCATTGACTGAGGTTCAATTCTTGTCACTGACTGAGATTCAATGACTGTCACTGACTGAGATTCAATCCCTATCACTGACTGTGGATCATTCCCTGCCACTGTCTGAGATTCAATCCCTGTCACTGACTGAGTTTCAATCCCTGTCACTGACTGAGGTTCAATCCCTATCACTGACTGAGGTTCAATCCCTGTCACTGACTGAGGTTTAATCCCTGTCACTGACTGAGAATCAATCCCTGTCACTGACTGTGGTTCAATCCCTGTCAATGACTGTGATTCAATCCCTGTCACTGACTGAGATTCAATCCCTGTCATTGACTGAGATTCAATCCCTGTCACTGACTGAGGTTCAATCCCTGTCACTGACAGAGGATCAATCCGTGTCATGGACTGAGATTCAATCCCTGTCACTGACTGTGATTCATTCCCTGTCACTGACTGAGAATCAACCCCTGTCACTGACTGTGGTTCAATCCCTGTCACTGACTGTGATTCAATCCCTGTCACTGACTGAGATTCAATCCCTGTCATTGACTGAGATTCAATCCCTGTCACTGACTGAGGTTCAATCCCTGTCACTGACAGAGGATCAATCCGTGTCATGGACTGAGATTCAATCCCTGTCACTGACTGTGATTCAATCCCTGTCACTGACTGAGGTTCAATCCCTGTCACAGATTGAGGTTCAATCCCTGTCACTGACTGAGGATCAATACGCCTCACTGACTGAGATTCAATCCCTGTCACTGACTGAGGATCAATCCCTGTCACTGATTGAGATCCAATCCCTGTCACTGACTTGAATCAAACCCTGTCACTGACTGAGATTCAATCCCTGTCACTGACTGAGAATCAATCCCTGTCACTGGTTTAGATTCAATCCCTGTCACTGACTCAGATTCAATCCCTGTCACTAAATGAGATTCACTCCCTGTCACTGACTGAGCATCAAAACACGTCACTGACTGAGATTCAATCCCTGCCACTGACTGAGATTCAATCCCTGTCTCTGACTGAGGTTCACTCCCTGTCACTGATTGAGATTCAATCCCTGTCACTGACTGAGATTCAATCCCTGCCACTGACTGAGGATCATTCCCTGTCACTGACTGAGATTCAATCCCTGTCACTGACTGAGGATCATTCCCTGTCACTGACTGAGATTCAATCCCTGTCACTGATTGAGATTCAATCCCTGTCACTGACTGAGATTCAATCCCTGTCACTGACTGAGCATCAAAACATGTCACTGACTGAGAGTCAATCCCTGCCACTGACTGAGATTCAATCCCTGTCTCTGACTGAGGTTCACTCCCTGTCACTGACTGAGCTTCAATCCCTGTCACTGACTGAGATTCAATCCCTGTCACTAACTGAGATTTAATCCCTGTCACTGACTGAAGCTCAATCCCTGTCACTGACTGAGATCCAATCCCTGTCACTGACTTAGGTTCAATCCCTGTCACAGACTGAGGTTCAATCACTGTCACTGATTGAGATCCAATCCCTGTCACTGAGTGAGATTCAATTCCTGTCACTATTAGAGTTCAATGACTGTCACTGACTGAAGTTCAATCCCTGTCACTGACTGAGGATCAATACGCCTCACTGACTGAGATTCAATCCCTGTCACTGACTGAGGATCAATCCCTGTCACTGATTGAGATCCAATCCCTGTCACTGACTTGAATCAAACCCTGTCACTGACTGAGATTCAATCCCTGTCACTGACTGAGAATCAATCCCTGTCACTGGTTTAGATTCAATCCCTGTCACTGACTCAGATTCAATCCCTGTCACTAAATGAGATTCACTCCCTGTCACTGACTGAGATTCAATCCCTGTCACTGACTGAATCTCAAACACTGTCACAGACTGAGATTCATTCCCGGTTACTGATTGAGATTCAATCCCTGACACTGACTGAGATTCAATCCCTGTCACTGACTGAGGTTCTCTCCCTGTCTCTGACTGAGGATCAATCCATGTCATGGACTGAGATTCAATCCATGTCACTGATTGAGATTGAATCCATGTCACTGACTGAGGATCAATCCCTGTCACTGACTGAGGTTCAATCCCTGTCACAGATTGAGGTTCAATCCCTGTCATTGACTGAGGTTCAATTCTTGTCACTGACTGAGATTCAATGACTGTCACTGACTGAGATTCAATCCCTATCACTGACTGTGGATCATTCCCTGCCACTGTCTGAGATTCAATCCCTGTCACTGACTGAGTTTCAATCCCTGTCACTGACTGAGGTTCAATCCCTATCACTGACTGAGGTTCAATCCCTGTCACTGACTGAGGTTTAATCCCTGTCACTGACTGAGAATCAATCCCTGTCACTGACTGTGGTTCAATCCCTGTCAATGACTGTGATTCAATCCCTGTCACTGACTGAGATTCAATCCCTGTCATTGACTGAGATTCAATCCCTGTCACTGACTGAGGTTCAATCCCTGTCACTGACAGAGGATCAATCCGTGTCATGGACTGAGATTCAATCCCTGTCACTGACTGTGATTCATTCCCTGTCACTGACTGAGAATCAACCCCTGTCACTGACTGTGGTTCAATCCCTGTCACTGACTGTGATTCAATCCCTGTCACTGACTGAGATTCAATCCCTGTCATTGACTGAGATTCAATCCCTGTCACTGACTGAGGTTCAATCCCTGTCACTGACAGAGGATCAATCCGTGTCATGGACTGAGATTCAATCCCTGTCACTGACTGTGATTCAATCCCTGTCACTGACTGAGGTTCAATCCCTGTCACAGATTGAGGTTCAATCCCTGTCACTGACTGAGGATCAATACGCCTCACTGACTGAGATTCAATCCCTGTCACTGACTGAGGATCAATCCCTGTCACTGATTGAGATCCAATCCCTGTCACTGACTTGAATCAAACCCTGTCACTGACTGAGATTCACTCCCTGTCACTGACTGAGATTCAATCCCTGTCACTGACTGAATCTCAAACACTGTCACTGACTGAGATTCATTCCCGGTTACTGATTGAGATTCAATCCCTGACACTGACTGAGATTCAATCCCTGTCACTGACTGAGGTTCTCTCCCTGTCTCTGACTGAGGATCAATCCATGTCATGGACTGAGATTCAATCCCTGTCACTGATTGAGATTGAATCCATGTCACTGACTGAGGATCAATCCCTGTCACTGACTGAGGTTCAATCCCTGTCACAGATTGAGGTTCAATCCCTGTCATTGACTGAGGTTCAATTCTTGTCACTGACTGAGATTCAATGACTGTCACTGACTGAGATTCAATCCCTATCACTGACTGTGGATCATTCCCTGCCACTGTCTGAGATTCAATCCCTGTCACTGACTGAGTTTCAATCCCTGTCACTGACTGAGGTTCAATCCCTATCACTGACTGAGGTTCAATCCCTGTCACTGACTGAAATTCAATCCCTGTCACTGACTGAAGCTCAATCCCTGTCACTGACTGAGGTTCAATCCCTGTCACTGATTGAGATCCAATCCGTGTCACTGACTGTGATTCAATCGCTATCACTGACTGAGGATCAGTCCCTGTCACTGATTGAGTTTCAGTCCCTGTCACTGACTGAGATTCAATCCATGTCACTGACTGAGGATCAATCCCTCTCACTGACTGAGATTCAATCCCTGTCACTGAGTGAGATTCAATCGCTGTCACTGACTGAGATTCAATCCCTGTCACTGACTGAGGATCGGTCCCTGTCACTGATTGAGATTCAGTCCCAGTCACTGACTGAGATTCAATCCCTGTCACTGACTGAGATTCAATCCCTGTCACAGACTGAGGTTCTCTCTCTGTCACTGACTGAGGTTCAATCCCTGTCACTGACTGCGATTCAATACTTGTCTCTGACTGAGGTTCACTCCCTGTCACTGACTGAAGCTGAATCCCTGTCACAGACTGAGGTTCAATCCCTGTCACTGACTGAGGTCCAATCCCTGTCACTGACTGAGATCCAATCCCTGTCACTGATTGAGATCCAATCCCTGTCACTGACTGAGCTTCAATTCCTGCCACTAATAGAGATCAATGACTGTCACTGACTGAGATTCCATCCCTGTCACTGAGTGAGATTCAATCGCTGTCACTGACTGAGATTCAATCCCTGTCACAGACTGAGGATCAATCGCTGTCACTGACTGAGATTCAATCCCTGTCACAGACTGAGGATCAATTCCTGTCACTGAGTGAGCTTCAATCCCTGTCACTGACTGACGATTAATCCCTGCCACTGACTGAGATTCAATCCCTGTCACAGACTGAGGGTCAATCCCTGTCACTGACTGAATCTCAAACACTGTCACAGACTGAGATTCAATCCCTGTCACTGACTGAAAATCAAACCCTGTCACTGACTGAGCTTCAATCCCTGTCACTGACTGAGCATCAAAACACGTCACTGACTGAGATTCAATCCCTGCCACTGACTGAGGATCATTCCCTGTCACTGACTGAGGTTCACTCCCTGTCACTGATTGAGATTCAATCCCTGTCACTGACTGAGATTCAATCCCTGTCACTGACTGAGCATCAAAACATGTCACTGACTGAGATTCAATCCCTGCCACTGACTGAGGATCATTCCCTGTCACTGACTGAGATTCAATCCCTGTCACTGACTGAGGATCATTCCCTGTCACTGACTGAGATTCAATCCCTGTCACTGATTGAGATTCAATCCCTGTCACTGACTGAGATTCAATCCCTGTCACTGACTGAGCATCAAAACATGTCACTGACTGAGAGTCAATCCCTGCCACTGACTGAGATTCAATCCCTGTCTCTGACTGAGGTTCACTCCCTGTCACTGACTGAGCTTCAATCCCTGTCACTGACTGAGATTCAATCCCTGTCACTAACTGAGATTTAATCCCTGTCACTGACTGAAGCTCAATCCCTGTCACTGACTGAGATCCAATCCCTGTCACTGACTTAGGTTCAATCCCTGTCACTGACTGAGGTTCAATCACTGTCACTGATTGAGATCCAATCCCTGTCACTGAGTGAGATTCAATTCCTGTCACTATTAGAGTTCAATGACTGTCACTGACTGAAGTTCAATCCCTGTCACTGACTGAGGATCAATACGCCTCACTGACTGAGATTCAATCCCTGTCACTGACTGAGGATCAATCCCTGTCACTGATTGAGATCCAATCCCTGTCACTGACTTGAATCAAACCCTGTCACTGACTGAGATTCAATCCCTGTCACTGACTGAGAATCAATCCCTGTCACTGGTTTAGATTCAATCCCTGTCACTGACTCAGATTCAATCCCTGTCACTAAATGAGATTCACTCCCTGTCACTGACTGAGATTCAATCCCTGTCACTGACTGAATCTCAAACACTGTCACTGACTGAGATTCATTCCCGGTTACTGATTGAGATTCAATCCCTGACACTGACTGAGATTCAATCCCTGTCACTGACTGAGGTTCTCTCCCTGTCTCTGACTGAGGATCAATCCATGTCATGGACTGAGATTCAATCCCTGTCACTGATTGAGATTGAATCCATGTCACTGACTGAGGATCAATCCCTGTCACTGACTGAGGTTCAATCCCTGTCACAGATTGAGGTTCAATCCCTGTCATTGACTGAGGTTCAATTCTTGTCACTGACTGAGATTCAATGACTGTCACTGACTGAGATTCAATCCCTATCACTGACTGTGGATCATTCCCTGCCACTGTCTGAGATTCAATCCCTGTCACTGACTGAGTTTCAATCCCTGTCACTGACTGAGGTTCAATCCCTATCACTGACTGAGGTTCAATCCCTGTCACTGACTGAGGTTTAATCCCTGTCACTGACTGAGAATCAATCCCTGTCACTGACTGTGGTTCAATCCCTGTCAATGACTGTGATTCAATCCCTGTCACTGACTGAGATTCAATCCCTGTCATTGACTGAGATTCAATCCCTGTCACTGACTGAGGTTCAATCCCTGTCACTGACAGAGGATCAATCCGTGTCATGGACTGAGATTCAATCCCTGTCACTGACTGTGATTCATTCCCTGTCACTGACTGAGAATCAACCCCTGTCACTGACTGTGGTTCAATCCCTGTCACTGACTGTGATTCAATCCCTGTCACTGACTGAGATTCAATCCCTGTCATTGACTGAGATTCAATCCCTGTCACTGACTGAGGTTCAATCCCTGTCACTGACAGAGGAACAATCCGTGTCATGGACTGAGATTCAATCCCTGTCACTGACTGTGATTCAATCCCTGTCACTGACTGAGGTTCAATCCCTGTCACAGATTGAGGTTCAATCCCTGTCACTGACTGAGGATCAATACGCCTCACTGACTGAGATTCAATCCCTGTCACTGACTGAGGATCAATCCCTGTCACTGATTGAGATCCAATCCCTGTCACTGACTTGAATCAAACCCTGTCACTGACTGTGATTCAATCCCTGTCACTGACTGAGATTCAATCCCTGTCATTGACTGAGATTCAATCCCTGTCACTGACTGAGGTTCAATCCCTGTCACTGACAGAGGATCAATCCGTGTCATGGACTGAGATTCAATCCCTGTCACTGACTGTGATTCAATCCCTGTCACTGACTGAGGTTCAATCCCTGTCACAGATTGAGGTTCAATCCCTGTCACTGACTGAGGATCAATACACCTCACTGACTGAGATTCAATCCCTGTCACTGACTGAGGATCAATCCCTGTCACTGATTGAGATCCAATCCCTGTCACTGACTTGAATCAAACCCTGTCACTGACTGAGATTCAATCCCTGTCACTGACTGAGAATCAATCCCTGTCACTGGTTTAGATTCAATCCCTGTCACTGACTCAGATTCAATCCCTGTCACTAAATGAGATTCACTCCCTGTCACTGACTGAGATTCAATCCCTGTCACTGACTGAATCTCAAACACTGTCACTGACTGAGATTCATTCCCGGTTACTGATTGAGATTCAATCCCTGACACTGACTGAGATTCAATCCCTGTCACTGACTGAAGTTCTCTCCCTGTCTCTGACTGAGGATCAATCCATGTCATGGACTGAGATTCAATCCCTGTCACTGATTGAGATTGAATCCATGTCACTGACTGAGGATCAATCCCTGTCACTGACTGAGGTTCAATCCCTGTCACAGATTGAGGTTCAATCCCTGTCATTGACTGAGGTTCAATTCTTGTCACTGACTGAGATTCAATGACTGTCACTGACTGAGATTCAATCCCTATCACTGACTGTGGATCATTCCCTGCCACTGTCTGAGATTCAATCCCTGTCACTGACTGAGTTTCAATCCCTGTCACTGACTGAGGTTCAATCCCTATCACTGACTGAGGTTCAATCCCTGTCACTGACTGAGGTTTAATCCCTGTCACTGACTGAGAATCAATCCCTGTCACTGACTGTGGTTCAATCCCTGTCAATGACTGTGATTCAATCCCTGTCACTGACTGAGATTCAATCCCTGTCATTGACTGAGATTCAATCCCTGTCACTGACTGAGGTTCAATCCCTGTCACTGACAGAGGATCAATCCGTGTCATGGACTGAGATTCAATCCCTGTCACTGACTGTGATTCATTCCCTGTCACTGACTGAGAATCAACCCCTGTCACTGACTGTGGTTCAATCCCTGTCACTGACTGTGATTCAATCCCTGTCACTGACTGAGATTCAATCCCTGTCATTGACTGAGATTCAATCCCTGTCACTGACTGAGGTTCAATCCCTGTCACTGACAGAGGATCAATCCGTGTCATGGACTGAGATTCAATCCCTGTCACTGACTGTGATTCAATCCCTGTCACTGACTGAGGTTCAATCCCTGTCACAGATTGAGGTTCAATCCCTGTCATTGACTGAGGTTCAATTCTTGTCACTGACTGAGATTCAATGACTGTCACTGACTGAGATTCAATCCCTATCACTGACTGTGGATCATTCCCTGCCACTGTCTGAGATTCAATCCCTGTCACTGACTGAGTTTCAATTCCTGTCACTGACTGAGGTTCAATCCCTGTCACTGACTGAGGTTCTATCCCTGTCACTGACTGAGGATCAATACGCCTCACTGACTGAGATTCAATCCCTGTCACTGACTGAGGATCAATCCCTGTCACTGATTGAGATCCAATCCCTGTCACTGACTTGAATCAAACCCTGTCACTGACTGAGATTCAATCCCTGTCACTGACTGAGAATCAATCCCTGTCACTGGTTTAGATTCAATCCCTGTCACTGACTCAGATTCAATCCCTGTCACTAAATGAGATTCACTCCCTGTCACTGACTGAGATTCAATCCCTGTCACTGACTGAATCTCAAACACTGTCACTGACTGAGATTCATTCCCGGTTACTGATTGAGATTCAATCCCTGACACTGACTGAGATTCAATCCCTGTCACTGACTGAGGTTCTCTCCCTGTCTCTGACTGAGGATCAATCCATGTCATGGACTGAGATTCAATCCCTGTCACTGATTGAGATTGAATCCATGTCACTGACTGAGGATCAATCCCTGTCACTGACTGAGGTTCAATCCCTGTCACAGATTGAGGTTCAATCCCTGTCATTGACTGAGGTTCAATTCTTGTCACTGACTGAGATTCAATGACTGTCACTGACTGAGATTCAATCCCTATCACTGACTGTGGATCATTCCCTGCCACTGTCTGAGATTCAATCCCTGTCACTGACTGAGTTTCAATCCCTGTCACTGACTGAGGTTCAATCCCTATCACTGACTGAGGTTCAATCCCTGTCACTGACTGAGGTTTAATCCCTGTCACTGACTGAGAATCAATCCCTGTCACTGACTGTGGTTCAATCCCTGTCAATGACTGTGATTCAATCCCTGTCACTGACTGAGATTCAATCCCTGTCATTGACTGAGATTCAATCCCTGTCACTGACTGAGGTTCAATCCCTGTCACTGACAGAGGATCAATCCGTGTCATGGACTGAGATTCAATCCCTGTCACTGACTGTGATTCATTCCCTGTCACTGACTGAGAATCAACCCCTGTCACTGACTGTGGTTCAATCCCTGTCACTGACTGTGATTCAATCCCTGTCACTGACTGAGATTCAATCCCTGTCATTGACTGAGATTCAATCCCTGTCACTGACTGAGGTTCAATCCCTGTCACTGACAGAGGATCAATCCGTGTCATGGACTGAGATTCAATCCCTGTCACTGACTGTGATTCAATCCCTGTCACTGACTGAGGTTCAATCCCTGTCACAGATTGAGGTTCAATCCCTGTCATTGACTGAGGTTCAATTCTTGTCACTGACTGAGATTCAATGACTGTCACTGACTGAGATTCAATCCCTATCACTGACTGTGGATCATTCCCTGCCACTGTCTGAGATTCAATCCCTGTCACTGACTGAGTTTCAATTCCTGTCACTGACTGAGGTTCAATCCCTGTCACTGACTGAGGTTCTATCCCTGTCACTGACTGAGGGTCAATCCCTGTCACTGACTGAGAATCAATCCCTGTCACTGACTGTGGTTCAATCCCTGTCACTGACTGTGATTCAATCCCTGTCACTGACTGAGATTCAATCCCTGTCACTGACTGAGAATCAATCCCTGTCACTGACTGAGGGTCAATCCCTGTCACTGACTGAGAATCAATCCCTGTCACTGACTGAGGTTCTATCCCTGTCACTGACTGAGGGTCAATCCCTGTCACTGACTGAGGTTCTATCCCTGTCACTGACTGTGGTTCAATCCCTGTCACTGACTGTGATTCAATCCCTGTCACTGACTGAGATTCAATCCCTGTCACTGACTGAGAATCAATCCCTGTCACTGACTGAGGGTCAATCCCTGTCACTGACTGAGAATCAATCCCTGTCACTGACTGTGGTTCAATCCCTGTCACTGACTGTGATTCAATCCCTGTCACTGACTGAGATTCAATCCCTGTCATTGACTGAGATTCAATCCCTGTCACTGACTGAGGTTCAATCCCTGTCACGGACAGAGGATCAATCCGTGTCATGGACTGAGATTCAATTCCTGTCACTGACTGAGGATCAATCCCTGTCATTGACTGAGATTCAATCCCTGTCACTGACTGAGGTTCAATCCCTGTCACGGACAGAGGATCAATCCGTGTCATGGACTGAGATTCAATTCCTGTCACTGACTGAGGATCAATTCCTGTCACTGACTGAGGATCAATCCCCTACCTTCTAGAGGAATCAGTTTTTTTTGCCATTTATCGAAAATGTATTGCCTCTGGGAGAAAGGCATCCACTAGGGAGCCCTTTTAAAGATAAACCTTGTTTCAACTTACCGAGGGAGCAGGTGAATAATGAAGGGGAGCCTGTTCATCCTACCTCACTTGGAAATTTAATGATTTGGAGCATACTTCCAAAACCATAATAATTTGGAGAACCTTAGGATTTTATCATAATACTAAATCCGCGCTAATCAGGGTCTTCCTGTTGGGACTGAAAACTAAGATTGGCAGTTAACTGTTCCTGCTGCATGTCCATATCAAAAAAGCTCAATAAAAATGCTGTATAATTTTGAATACCTCAATTTGGTTTCTTCTTATCCTTTGCTTCTCTGAGAAGGAAAGTCCCGACTTCAATTTCTCCAGGTAACAAACATCTCTCATCTTTTGATAACATTATAATAAATTCTCTATCCCTTCTTTGTGATCATGACATTCTCCCTAAAGCAGATTCTGTTGAGAATAGTGCACAGTCCCCCAGCTGAGGTCTAAGCAATGACTTGCTTGTTTGGCATGCAATACACCTTTATACAAAACCAAGAACCTTGTATAATCTGAAAGTAATTTATTTACTTCAAAGCCCAGAGTAGTTTATTTTCTGAAATATACAAGTTGGAATTGAACTCCTTTCCCTTGAGAATAGATTCCAGTCTTATTACCACAACCTCCCTGTGTTCCAAAGTCCTGTTGATGGCCATGCTTGCTTGTCCTCTTAAATGCTTTGACCCATCTCCTTCCCTGAAGACTTGATGTGATAACATCAACATTTCTGCAGATGTGAAGCTGTTGTTCTTGGATGGTTCACTGTTATGTAGCAAACTTGTTCTCGTGTCTTTTTTGCAAAAGTTAGTCTCAAGAGGATGGAGAGCTGACCATGAATAACTTGAACATTTTCTTTGTTGACACGATTTTCCGACGTTTGACAGATAATTCTCATTCAGCTGCAAATGTTAATAAGATGTACTGTTAACTTGCCAAGATTTCATTTTGTGAAGGTGATTTATACTTCACTGCTGTGTCTGGTAGCAAAGACTGCTAAAAGATGACTATTCACAGAACACTATTTCCATGATTAGTTGTAATTTAGCTGTTGGGCATTATTTATTAAATAATCCAGATTGATAATAATTACACTGGAAACCAATTTAGAATTGACCATTGGATTCGCAGTGTCACATTTTTTCACATTCTACAAATATTAACACCTAGGATCTGGGTGTTATCGACTTTTATTTCTACAATGCTGGACATTTTATTTCTCTGTTTTCTAAGACCTTAGAACAACGATACTGTATCTAGGGACCTTTGTACTTAAGATGGCGCTGTACGTGACGACATATAAACGTTTCACTGTATGCATTGGAGTACATGTGACAATAAAGTACATGTGACAATTCAATTCCAATTTCAAGTAGATACAATTTGTTCTTACAATACACCTTTTTCATTGGGAAACAATAAAAAGGACCTTGGAGAATGCTGGTCTCTGCTGCATTTCCATGGTAACTGAAATGATGATGGACCAGAACTCCAGAATTCTGTGGGTAATTTTTAAACGTTTAATTCCTTAAAAAAAAAGGAGTGTGAATGTAAATTAATTGGTGTTAAGCAAAGTCCCATGTGGCACCCATGGAATGTCAATTTGTCAAGGAAACTTCAGAGAGAGCCATAACTAGAAGAGATAACAAGCAGGCTGAATATTTTCCCCCGTATGAGCAGAAAGCCACCTCTTGTAGGCATCTTTGTGCTTTGCCCTTTCAGGAATAAACTTATTTAAAAAAGCAGGGTTTAAAACTGACTGTAGTCCTGGTGAGCATGTGCGAGTGGAAGGAGGTGTTCCAGTCTGGGTTCAAGTGCTGTTGTGGTGTTAAGGTCATGGTAGAAGACTTTGTAGATAAAGTGATGCTTATGCTTTGCATGTCAGAAGCCAATTCATCAGCAAGCCAGTCAGAAAGAACCAGGACAAAAGCAGTCTCTCACACAGTGCTCCAGTCAACAGCTGTCAAAAGGAAACTGGACAAATGGAATTCAACTAAGTGCAAAGCCAAATCCCCAAAACAAGGGTTTCAATATCAGTGTTCTACTCTCTTCACAATCCATACCGACAAATCATATATCTTTTAACTTTTCTTGGATTCGCTCCTTATTCCTAATGTGTGGTGTGAGAATTCTTTTTCATGTTTAGTAATTAATAAACTTACTCTCTTGTTAGCTCATGAAAGCTTGATTAAATTGCTTGAATGAAAAGTGAAAGGTAACCACAAGGGAGGAATCCTTATTAAGATAAGCCTTCTTGCAACCAGCCAGGGAGTGAGTGAATAAAGAAGGGAGCAAGTTCATCCCTTCTTACTTGGAACCTTAATGATTTGGAGTATGTGTCCGACACCATAATAACCCGGCCAGTCAAAATCTTCCTGCCTGGACTGAAAACTAAGATTGACATTTAACTGTTTGTAGGCAAAAGTGAGGACTGCAGATGCTGGAGTTCAGAGTCTAGGTTAGAGTGGTGCTGGAAAAGCACAGCAGGTCAGGCATCATCCGAGGAGCAGGAAAATCGACGTTTTGGGCAAAAGCCCTTCATCAGGAATTCCTGATGCCCTGATGAAGGGCTTTTGCCCAAAACGTCAATTTTCCTGCTCCTCAGATGCTGCCTGACCTGCTGTGCTTTTCCAACACTACTCTAACCTAGACACTTAACTGTTTCTGCTGAATATCAATGTCAAAAAGGCCCAAACAGCAGCCTGTCCCCTTTTGCAAATCTATTTCTTGTATCCTTGTCCTAAAGAGTGCAAAATGAAGAACTCCAATGTTTATCTCCTTTTAACGATGTTTCAGTTGTATACTATCAAGCATAATTGTTTATAGTAAAGATTGCATAGAAATCGATAGGTAGATAGAACATATTAAAGTAAAGCACAGAACAGGCTCTTTGGCCCACAATGCAGTGCCAAGGTTTAATCCTAATGTAAAATATAGTAACTTAACCTACACACCCCTCAACTCACTGCTATCCATGTGCATGTCCAGCAGTCGCTTAAATGTCCCCAATGACTCTGCTTCCACCCCCACAGCTGGCAACGCATTCCATGCATTCACAACTCTCTGCGTAAAGAACCTCCTCTGACGCCTCCTTTTATACATTCCTCCTAATATCTTCAGACTATAACTTCTCATGCCAGTCCATCCTGCCCTGGGGAAAAATCTCTGGCTATTGACTCTATCTATTCCTCTCATTATTTTGTACACCTCGATCAGGTCTCCACTCTTCCTCCTTCTCTCCAGAGAGAAAAGTGCGAGCTTATTCAACCTTCCTTCATAAGGCATGCCCTCCAGTCCAGGCAGCATCCTGGTAAACCTTCTTTGCACCCTCTCCAGAGCCTCTGTATCTTTCCTATAGTAGGGCGACCAGAACTGTACACAATATTCCAAGTGTGGTCTCACCAGGGACTTGTAGAGCTGCAGCAAAACCTCATGGCTCTTAAACTCGATCCCCCTGTTAATGAAAGCCAAAACACTATATGCTTTCTGAACAACCCTATCCACTTGGGTGGCAACTTTGAGGGATCTATGTACTTGCACACCCAGATCCCTCTGTTCCTCCACACTGCGAAGACTCCTGTCTTTAATCCTATATTCAGCATTCGAGTTCAACCTTCCAAAATGCATCACTTCGCATTTATCCAGGTTTGAACTCCATCTGCCATTTCTCAGCCCAACTCTGCATCCTGTCTATGCTGCGCTGCAGCCTTCAGTAGCCCTCTATATTATTGACAAATCCTCCAACCTTTGTGTCATCTGCAAATTTACTAACCCATCCCTCAATCTCCTCATCCAAGTCATTTATAAAAGTTACAAAGAGCAGAGGCCCAAGAACAGAGCCCTGCAGGACCCCACTCAACATTGACCTCAAGGCAGAATACTTTACATCTACAACCACTCGCTGCCTTCTGTCAGCCAGCCAATTCTGAATCCAGATAGCCAAATCTCCCTGTATCCCATACTTCCTGACTTTATGAATGAGTCTACCATGGGGAACTCTATCAAATGCCTTGCTGAAATCCACATACACCACATCCACTGCTCGACCATCGACAACATGTCTTGACACCTCAATGAACTCAATAAGATTTGTGAGGCATGACCTGCCCCTCACAAAGCCATGCTGACTGCCTTTAATTACACTATTCTTTGCCAAATAGTCATAAATCCTACCCCTCAGAATTCTTTCCAAAACTTTGCTGACCACAGATGTAAGACTGACTGGTCTGTAATTGCCAGGGATTTCCCTATTACCCTTCTTGAAAAGAGGAACAACATTCGCCTCCTTCCAATCCTCTGGTACGACTCCCGTGGAGAGTGAGGAGACAAATATCCTCGCTAGCAGCTTAGCAACACCCTTTCTCGCTTCCTGGAGCAGCCTAGAATAAATTAGGTCTGGCCCTGGGGACTTATCAATCTTAATGTTTTCCAAAATTTCTAGCACATCAACTTCATCAATCTTGATCTGGTCAAGCAGTATCCCAGCTCCTCTAAGTTTTCATTTACAACAAGTTCCCTTTCCTTGGTGAAAATCAAAGCAAAAACCTCATTTAGGGTTTCCTCTATCTGCTCAGACTCCATGCACAAGTTCCCTAAGCTATCCCTGATCGGCCCTAACTTCACCCTGATTATTCTCTTATTCCTCACATACGAGTAAAATGCCTTTGGGTTCTCCCTAATCCTTCTTGCCAAGCCTTTTTCGTGCCCCCTTCTGGTTCTCCTCAGTCCAGTTCTGAGTTCCTTTCTAGCTAGTCTGTAGTCCTTTAAAGCTGTGCTAGATCCTTGCTTCCTCCACCTTACGTAAGCTGCCTTCTTTCTTTTGACGAGAAGTTCCTCTGTTCTCGTTATCCAAGGTTCCTTAATCTTACCCCTTCTTACCTGTCTCAGAGGAACAAATTTGTGCATCACTCGCAACAATTGCTCTTTAAATAGTCTCCACAGGTCTGCTGTGCCCTTTCTGTGGAACAATTGCTCCCAGTCTGCACTTCCCAATTCCTGTCTGATAGCGTCATAATTTCCTTTTCCCCAATTAAGTGCTCCTTTCATTCTCCAAGGCTATGCTAAATGTGAGGCAGTTGTGATCACTTTCACCAGAATGCCCACCCACCGTGAGATCTGACACCTGTCCTGGCTCGTTGCAGAGCACCAAATTCAAAATGGTGTCTTCCCTCGTCAGTCTGTCTACATACTGAGTAAGGAAACCCTCCTGATGAATACACCTGACAAAAACAGCTCCATCCAAACCATCTGCACTTGGGAGATTCCGGTCGATATTGGGAAAATTGAAATCACCCATAACAACAACCCTTCTACTTCTGCATTTTTCCAGAATCTGCTTGCCTATGAGATCTTCAATCTCTCTACTGCTATTATGTGGTCTGTAGAAAACCCCCAATGCGGTGGCTGTTCCCTTGCTGTTCCTAACTTCCACCCATACTGACTCAGTAGACAAACCTTCCTCAACAACCTTTGTTTCTGTAGCTGTGATGCACTCTCTGATTAGCAATGCTACACCCCCTCCTCTTTTGCACCCTCCTTGTTTTTTCTAAACGTTCTAAACCCTGGAACATCAAGCAACAATTCCTGCCCCTGTGAAATCCACGTCTCCGTTATGGCCACAACATCGCATCTCCAAGTACTGATCCATGCTCGAAGTTTGTCACTCTTATTTCGGACACTCCTTGCATTAAAGCAGACACACTGTAACCGATCCCTTTGTTTCATCGCGTGAGAAGCCTTTCTGATAAATTCAATATATCCTGTCACTGTCCCATCTGCAACTGACCGCCTCTCCGACATGTGGCTGTGATTCCCACCCCCCCGCTAAACTAGTTTAAACCCTCCCGAATCGCATGAGCAAATCTCCCACCCAGGACATTTGTGCCCCTCCAGTTCAGGTGCAACCCGTCTTTCATGTACAGGTCCAACCTTCCCCAGAAGGTATCCCAATGGTCAAGATATCTGAAGCCCTCCAGCCTGCACCAGCCTTGCAGGCACGTGTTAAGCTGCATTCTCTGACTGTTCCTCATCTCACTATCTCGTGGCACCGGTAGCAAACCTGAGATCACGAGTCTACTCATCCTTCTCTTCAGCTTCCAACCTAACTCTCTGTAGTCACTTTTCAGATCCTCAATCCCTTTTAAGTTATTTAAATTTTTTCTTTGAGGAGTGAAAAACTCTGAAGAATCAGTTTGCATTTTATCATTTCGGCCATGCCTAAAATCTTCATGCACTCTTTGTGTTGTGGTGCAAAGGACACTAGGCACTGCTATGGGTGTAGCTTTCCCAGTACAGTCAGGTTCAGAGTGACTTCTAGTTACTTGACAGCATAGCCCACAAGTATGGTGCTGGAAAGGCACTGTCGGTCAGGCAGCATCTGAGGAGCAGGAGAGTTGATGTTTCAAGCATAAACTCTTTTTGAAACGTCGACTCTCCTCCTTGGATGCTGCCTGACCAGCCGTGTTTTTCCAGCACCACACTTTTTGACTCTGATCTCCAGCATCTGCAATTTTCACTTTCTTCCAGCATAGCCCAGCAAGCCTAGTTCCTTCTAAAGATGTGCTTGCTGTTGTTTACTAAGTTAGTTGTTTACATGCTGTTAAATAACCATTCCCTCCAGTTGCTGTGCTGGAAATTCTAACTGCAAGATACACTGCAACAACTTTAGCAATCCTGTCCTTGAAGGACAAGGACAACATGTGCATTGTATGGGAATACAATAGTCTCCATTTTCTTCCCAAGTTCTACCTACTCCTTATTTAGGTGAGTTTCACTATTTCTTCTTTGCTGGGTCAGAATCTTTGAACTCCTCATAAATTAGCAATGTTGGACTGCAGCAGTTTTCATTTGATGTTTCCATCAAATAATTGGATCTGTCAAACAAACATCTTAACATTCAGTTCAATACTCATGAATAAAATGATGGCTGATGCTTTTTCTTTTGCTGCTTCATGGTCTGCAGCAGTTTGCAAAGAAGGCCCAGCCATGTTGTCAAAGATAACTAGGTATGAACATCAGATATCAGCCCTGCCTGCGATGGCCACATCCCAGAAATCATTTTTTTTAAAAATCACTTTTCGTTTCTTTGATTATTGGTCCCTTTAGTTTTGTTGTTGTGGTCACAGAAATGGATTAGTACTTGTCAGTTGTGACTCTTCCACCTATTTTATATTATGGGAACTATATTTTCTTCTTGTGCATCACTTTTCTTTGCCTGCCATGGTGGTTATCATATCAAGCTAAGTTAGTTGAAAGCCACATCTGTTGGAAATAACAATAGAAAGTACAGAAAAACAGAAATAAATAGAAACTAAAATGGAGAGAAGATAATTCAGGTAAGTTAATGTTTCAGGGGTGAGAACTTTTAAAGGGACTTGAGTTCATTTATTCCAGTGATTTATTCTTCGCACCTTAAGGTTATATTGAGTCCTAACTTCACATCTTTAGATTATAATGAATGGTATGCTGATATACCTTTCACTGGGTTTAAAATTTCTAAGTAATAATTATTTATCATAGAATGATTCAGCGCTGAAACAAATCGTTTATCAAAGAGCATGCTAGCTCTTTGAAAGGAGGTAATGGAAGCTGTACTGGGTAATTTAGCCCATCACACCTACTCCACCTGTTCATTGACCTCAGTCTCACTTCCCCATGCTCTCCCATATCCACTAATCTAATTAATATCCAGAAATCGATTAATCTCTTTCTCCATAAGTGTATATCCATTTTCTTTTGAAAATTATTGAATTGACTTCCACTGCTCTTTCAAAAAGTATATTTTATTTTCTGTGGTGTTTATCTCATTATCTTTTCAATCAACGTAATTTTGGATTTAGAGTTTGACTTCCCTGCTTACTACAGTTTGATGCAGGTACTACATGGCTAGTCTACACACTCATATAGGGTGTGGATTCATCTTTTGCAGTAGGTAGAACTGGTGAAACTTGAAATGACATTGTACAACTTGAGCATGTACTGATTTGGCAACATAATCTAACCTCAAACTATTTACATGTGGTAAACAATAGGCCAACTAAGTTTGTTTTCGATTTTTGGCCATGCAAGTTTTCATGCTAAGAATGTACAAGCCATCTTTGAATCCAATGTCTCCCATAACTCATTTCTGAATTTAGCCATTTACAAATTGCATCTTTCTCAAAATTCAAGAAACGCATTTCTCTATCTGGAAATGTTTGTAATATATGAACTATAATAGTTCTAATTCTGTACCTTTGCTTCTGATACCTAACTGGCAGTTCCTACTTGAGAAATATACTGAAAAAAGCATCTATCTGTAATCTTGGTCATTGTTTTACCTGTTTAAAATGCATTAGGCACAGTTGAGAAATAGAATAATTGAACACTATCTACGTTTGATACATTATATAAAGAAGGCAGTTAATACAGATCGGTTACTGCATGAGTGAAATGCAAATTGAATCGCTAAGCTAAGGTGCAAATTGGGAACTGTAGAGTTGGAGATGGGAATCACTTTAAGAAAAAGCACTTCTTACTTCTTTGGATGGTATTTTCCAAGTGTCAAAAAAAGCTGCTGTCGTCTCACCGAGTTAAAATATTTGTTTATGAATCAGGTTTATTTTTTCTAGTTTTGCGAGAGTGACCTTTTATGCCACATTTTACACTTTGGAAATTTATCTGTGCTGTGTAATCCAAAGGCCCCAAGTGCACGTACATACAGGATCAGCTCTGTGTATTGAAATTGTGGCAACCCATGACAGACTTGGAGACCTGCATTTAGGCATAGTATTTTGTAAAAGGGATACAAGAACCAAGTTTTGCATTTGGTTACACTCCTGTAACCTTGAAATATGCAGTAAATCAAAATCCACAGGCAAAAGGTTTAAACTCAGTCAAAAATAAACTGTGTATCAAGTGGTGGGAAATTTTAAATTAGGAGCAATTTGTCAATAATGTAATTTAAATTCTGCATTTCATAGGGTAACTGGTGAAGTTACTACTTTGTTTAACTAATAATATCAGTTGGCAGAATCAGTCAAATTAATGCTGAAGTTTATAATAGTTAAAACTAAGTGAATTATGCCTAAAACTACTTTTATTTGTAATCTTTTACAATGGTCCAACAATCACAGGGTACAATTCCTGCCCTCCCATATATTAGACACACCTCCAATATTGAAATAGTAGGAACGGTAAACTTCATTTGTGCCATCCTTGGGGTGAGTTTGTCAACTTACACTTTCTGTGCCGGTATACTAGTACTGCTCAGGAGAGGATTAAAATTACTTGTCAATGCACGATTGGTTAAGTTAACTGACATACTGTTCAGATTGAAACTACTCATTACTTTTAAAACATGCACCTTACTGTATTCAAATTATTTTGATCACCTCATTACTATTAAATGCAGGAACTATGGCAGTAATAATTTTGCAGCTGTACAGAGAAGAATCCTTCCCTCATGACCATTAACTTCTCGGGAGCAAACAAAAAAATCTGTAGCCGTTTCAGGATCTCTCCCACATACATGAGGCCTGATTGAATCTGTTCTGAGCCACTATTAAAATGTGTTACTCCACTACATTAATTCATGGCGAATATTATGTTTTCTATTATGGAAATGTGATTAGATTAGATTAGATTAGATTACATTACATTACAGTGTGGTACAACTTCAAATTGGATGTTTGGTGCGATTTCAGTCTAAATTTACAAGCTATTGAACACGTGATTCAAACCCTGAAATTCTTTTGTTGCTCATGTGATTACGTAGCTATAGTTAGCATTTACCGGTAAATCCTTTGGTTGCAATTTAAAGAGTTGGGAACAGTAAGTGACATGAGGCGTCCAATTTTTAAAAGTCAGACCATTTCAATAATGTCCTCTTGAAAAGGGAATGTGTATGGACTTTGGGACAATGGAACAACATTATAATTTTATTGCAGAGCTACTTTTCACATGGTATAAATAGCAAAGTGTGTTGGAGATAGATAGATGAACAGTAGATATATTGGTAGGAAGTACATTTGAGTTAACAGAAGTCTAAGCATGAAGATAATTCTTGACTTTGCCTTCTCCTCGATCAGTCTGCCTTGAACCTAAGTTCTCAGGTGGGGTCCTATTGCCAAATGACAAACAAGAACTCTGACCCTGAGCAATGTGGATTTCAGCCATACACTCAAACTGTTGACTTTTAACTGCAACCTGTAACAACCTATGAAGTTTTATAAAACCACTGACAACTTCCTGGTTAAATAAAATTTTCTAATAAATATAAACTTTCCAGGAACACTCAAATTGTAAGAATGAATTATAAAAATAATTGTTTTTCCAAGGGATAATTTTAATTATATGGGTGATTGACAAATAAACTGTAATTGCAACTTCCTACTTGAATTAAATTACATCGTTGTCCAATTTCAACCGATTGTATGTTGTTAGGAAGTATGATGCTATATATCTTCTGAATATCACCTGAATGAAATTGTTATACCAGTTTTAGGGCATTATGAAATTATTGAAGAGTCTAAAGACTGTGGTTTGCTAACTCTTTATATTGTAGAGACATCAGGCAGAAATAGGCTGGTCAAACTGTTGCACCTGCTCTGTCATTCAGTATCATGTCTGGTCAAAACTGTGGGGATAATGGAGATCCAGGATGGCGGCGATCTAGGAGGGTCATATTGCAGAGCTTCCCAACGCAGCACAAGTGGGACGAACTTCTAACCCACCCAACCGGATCCTCGCGATATCCTGGGACTCTGGAAAGATCGTGGAGTCCCAGGAAATTGTGGAAAATCAATTTACTTGTGTTTTCGCTGTCCATGGATGCCGAAGAAGGGAGGAGAAACGTCTGAGGTCAGGCCTGTGGTCCAGCCTGCAGGATCCTGGGACTCGATTACCTACCAGACTTTAATTAACGAGCTCGCGAAATCTCACGAGATGTTGGGTAAGCAGATAGAGGAGAAGCTGGCCTTGATCTCTATCATGCTGCAGAAGCATGAACAGCAGCTGGGAGACCTGGAAAAGAGATGGGTAAGTTGAACACAGAGCCACAGTGGTGGAAACTGATACCGGTTCCTCAAGGATAGGATCCAAGCCCTGGAGACACAGGTGCTTAATTTGCATGACCAATTGGATGATCTCTAGAAAAGGGGCAGAAGAAAAAATATTTGGATCATTGGTCTGCTGGAGGGTAAGGAAGGTGAACGGCTGGCAGAATTTATTGAGGACTGGTTGCTGAAATTCCTTAACTTGGAGGCTGGAATGAGAGGCTTGAAGATCGAGAGGGTTCACCAGGTTATGGCGCGGAGGTCAGGTCTGGGTCAAAGTCCTCGTCCTCTCTTGGTGTGGTTTCATCATCATAGAGTTAAGGAGAGAATTGTGGAAGCTTCCAGAATCAGGGAAAGGATTCGAAGCCCGCAATTTACAAGGGCTCTAAGATCATGTTCTTGAGGACTTCTCAGCAGCGGTGATCCAGAAAAGAAAATCCTATGACGGTGTCGAGAGAAGGCTGAGGGAGCTTGGGATTTAGTATTTTTCTGAGGTATTCGGCGGTGCTTCGGACCACCTTAGATGGATCCATACATCTCTTTGACACGTCGGAGAGGGCAAGGGACTTTTTGTACAAATTAATTTAATCTGAACAATTTAGTATGTATAAATAGTGGTGATGTTTGGGTATCTCTTTTTTTTTCTTTTTGAAAAAAAGAAGTCTGGTTGGGGCTTTCTTTTCCTTTTCCTTTTTTTAAAATTCATAATAATCTAATTTAAGCTATGTTTGGCGGCAGTTGAGATGTGTACTTTCAATTTCGAAGTTACGTGATACCAAAGGATAGGTGGGGTATTTACCCCTTTTTTTCAAATGAGTTTCTTTATTCATATTTCTATTTCATGGTGTATTTTCTTACTTTTCTGCTTGTGTTTGTGGTGCGGCACGAGCTAGGAGGAGGGAAAATAGTTGGGATGGCTAGATGCCTGCTTATGGGCAGTTTATACCCGGTTCAGGTATTTAAATGCTCTGACTGCAATCTTGGCAGCAGGATGGGAAATTGGGTCTTGGGATGAGTAGTTGCCTCCTTTGGGCAGAGTGTGAGTTCCCCTATTCAGCGCTAATGGTGCTTTATATATTGTTTGCTTTTTGTTTTTTTGTATATAATCAGGAGCGGCACGATGGCTCAGTGGTTAACACTGCTGCCCCACAGCACCAGGGTCCCAGGTTTGATTCCAGTCGCGGGCAACTGTCTGTGTGAAGTTTGCACATTCTCCCCGTGTCTGTGTGGGTTTCCTCCCACAGTCCAAAGATGTGCAGGTCAGGTGAATTGTCCATGTTAAAATTGCCCGTAGTGTTAGGTGTATTAGTCAGAGAGAAATGGGTATGGGTGGGTTACTCTTCAGAGGGTCAGTGTGGACTTGTTGGGCCGAAGGGCCTGTTTCCATACTGTAAGGAATCTAATCTAACCTAATCTAATCTTTGATAGCCTTGTGGGTTTGTTCACTGTAGTGGTTTTAGTTTATGTCGTTTTTATGTTCGATGGATCTTGTGTCATTAAGGCTCAGCAGTTTGTGGTTCCAGTTCCTCCTCTCTGGAATTTAAATGTTACTGCAGAAGGTTATGGCTAATGACTTGATTAAATGGAATACCTGGAATATCAAGGCAGGGGGGGGGGGGGGGGGGGTCACTCACCAATTAAGAGGAAGAAGGTACTTTTGAGTCTTAGAAAGGAGAAAGTGGATATTGCTTTATTACAGGAGACACACTTGGATGATAGGGAGCATTTGAAACTACAGCAGAATGGCTTTGATCGGGTTTACTTTTCATCTTTTAATACCAGAAGTAAGGGAGTGGCTATATTGATTAGGGAGAATCTCCCATTGAACTTACTAGAGTGTGTTAAAAACACACACTGGAGGTTTGTAATTCTCAAAGCCCTGATAAACGGGGAAGAATACGGCCCATCCCCTCAAATTTCTGGTAGATGTGTTCTCTAAACAGATCAGTCTCGAGTCCAGGCATATCATTGTAGGGAGAGATTTTAACTGTCTCATGGATCCCACAGTAGACAGGTTGCCCCAAGGCCGCCTGATACCCTCTGTACAAACTAAACAATTAGTGGATCTGTGTGTGAAGTTAGAGTTGGTGGACATCTGGAGGCGCCTCCACCTTACAGGCAGGGATTTTACGTTATTTTTTTCAATCCACACAAATGTCACACCAGGATTGATTTTTTTTTCTGACCCCCGTGGCCACCCTAGACTTGGTGGCATCTTGTACAATTGTTAATATTACCATCTCCAATCACGCTCCAGTGTACCTGTTCGTTAAGATTAAGGACGTTATAGTAGGTCTGAGGCACTGGCGAATGGATCCCTTTATCCTCCAGAATAATAGGTTTGTGGAGTACTTCTCTAGGGAATTTCGGGCAAAACTAGACATTAACCCAGGCTCGGTTAGCAGCCCATCCATCGTTTGGGAAACTGCCAAAGCCAACGCCGGGATTGGGGTTAGTTATTTCCTACTCTGTCAGTAGGAAGCAGAAGAAGAGTGATCAGCAACGTCTCCTCGAAGCACAGTGGAAGGCAGCCGCGAAGGCTTACTTTGACAGGCCCTTGTTGGTCAAGCCACAGAGGATTACAGCGCTGCGATCTGCATTGAATTCTGTGCTCATGCAGACAGTAAAGAAGGAGCATACTTTTGCAAAGCAAAGGTTATATGAGCATGGTGACAGGCCAGGCATATCTCGCCAGGAAAAGGAGTACCCCTCAAGCCATTACGGCGATTATGGATTGGTCTGGGAACCTAACATGTGACTCCAAAAAAGATTAATGTGGAATTCCAGTGATTCAATCTGAGAGTTGTGAGGTGGGACGGGCCAAACTGGAGTCTTTTCTCCAAGGATCTGGAACTCCTGGGCATGACACTTGTTCAGTTTTCTCAATGCCCTCTTATTAGAGCAAGAGGTGCAGGAGGCTGTGAAGCAGTTTCAGAGTGGAAAGTCACCCGGTCCTGACGGACATCCCAGTGAATTCGATAAGGAATTTATAAACATATTGTCAGGCCCGATGCTCTACATGTTTAATGATTCATACAGCCATGATTGTATCCTGCCATCTCAGAGAGGCCAATATTTTGCTTATTCTTAAAAGAGGGAAGGTCCCAGAGGACTGTGCTTCGTACTGACCCATTTCACTCTTAAATGTGGAATTTAAAATCCTCTCTAAGGCTCTCGCGTTAAGGCTGGAGACTTTGTTACCTTCTGTTGTTAAAGAGGACCAGATGGCTTCATAAAGGGCTGCAGATCCTCCAATAATTAAAGCATGTCAACAACAGTCAATACAGAGATTGGTGATTTCTCTAGATGCAGAGAAGGCATTTGACCGAGTTGATTGGCTATACTTTTCCATACTCTGGAGCGGTTTGGCTTGGGTGAACTCTCTATAAGACAGGTAAAGGTTCTCTACAGTGACCTTCTTGCTGTGGTCATCACAATTGGGGTGCAATCAAGCAATTTCACTATTTTTAGGAGCAGCCGGTAAGGCTGTCCCCTTTCGCCATTGATTTTTACATTGGACTCGGCCAATGGTTCAATCACCATTTGTAGGGATCCCAATATATCAGCTCCAGAAGTGGGGTCAAAATTACATAAGATTTTGTTGTACGCAGACGATGTCCTTTTTTTTTGTCAAATCCAGCAGTTTCGGTGCCTTGCCTGATACAATGCGTTTGGTGCCTTTTCGGGGTACAAGATTAATCTTGCAGAATCAGAAACTATGCCTATGGGTGGTCTTACGAAGGTGCTAGATCTTGAGGGCGAATATCGATTCCCGTTTAAATGGTCATAGAAAGGTTGATTTTTGATAAACAAACATTCAGGAGACTGAATGGCTGGTTCAGCTCTTTTATGTATTATCGTAAATGGCCCCTCATTAAATTAGCTAAACTACAATTGCCTCATGGATTGGGGGGAGTGGATCTCCTGGACATCAAAAGCTACCAACTAAGCTCGCTTTTGTCCTATAGGAGTGTTTGGACCTGTGGGGACTCTCTTTCAATATGGTTAGATATCGAAATCTTCCAGGCAAGCTGTCTCCTTACTAGCTTGCTGTTTTTGGACAATATGAGGACAGTCAGGGAATAAGGCCATAACCCAATCATCATCAATACTGTTAAAGCATAGAGGGCAGTTCGGGAGAGGGAAGGCAATATTGGCAGAATGTCTTCTCTTAAACCTATAGTGCGTATACCGGGTTTTCAACCAGGGATGATAGGTTCAGGATTCAAACATTGGGCAGCTAGTGGTGTGTCTTGCATGGGCGATCTATTTGAGGGAGACACAATGATGTCCTTTGATCAGTTGATCTCCTTTTGATCTCGTCAAAAGAAAGAAGGCAGCTTACTTAAGGTGGAGAAAGCAAGGGTCTTGCTCAGCTCTAGAGGATTACAGGCAGGCGAGGAAGGAGCTCAAAAATGGTCTGAGGAGAGCCAGGAGGGTGCACAAAAAAGACTTGGTAGGAAGGATTAGGGAGAATCCAAAGGCATTTTACACATATGTGAGGAATAAGAGAATGATCAAAGAAAGAGTAGGGCCGATCAGGGATAGCATAGGGAACTTGTGTATAGAGACTGAGGAGGTTGGGGAAGCCCTAAATCAGTTTTTTGTTTCTGTCTTTATGAAAGAAAAGGACCTTGTAGTGAATGAAACCTTGTAGTGAAGGAGCAGGTAAGCATGCTGGAACAGATAGAGTTTGAGGAAGCTGATGTGTTGAAAATTTTGACAAACATTAAGATTGACAAGTTGCCAGGGCCAGACCAGATTTGTCGTCAGCTGCTTTGGGAAGCAAGAAATGTGATTGCTTCGCCGCTTGCGAAGATCTTTGCATCCTCGCTCTCTACCAGAGTCGTATCTGAGGACTGGAGGGAGGCAAATGTAATTCCTTCCTTCAAGAAAGGAAATAGGGAAATCCCCGGCAATTACAGACCAGTCAGTCTCACGTCTGTCGTCTGCAAGATGTTAGAAAGGATTCTGAGGGATAGGATTTATGACCATCTGGAAGAGCATGGCTTGATTAAAGGCAGTCAGCACGTCTTTGTGAGAGGCAGGTCATGCCTCACAAATCTTATTGAGTTCTTTGAGGATGTTACTAGACAAATTGATGAGGGTCGAGTGGTGGATGTTGTGTATGTGGACTTCAGTAAGGCATTTGATAAGGTTCCCCATAGTAGGCTCGTTCAGAAGGTCCGGAGGAATGGGATACAGGGAAATTTAGCTGTCTGGATACAGAATTGGCTGGTCGACAGAAGACAGCGAGTGGTAGTGGAAGGAAAATATTGTGCCTGGAAGTCAGTGGTGAGTGGTGTTCCACAGGGCTCTGTTCTTGGGCTTCTACTGTTTGTAATTTTTATTAATGACTTGGATGAGGAGATTGAAGGATGGGTTAGCAAGTTTACAGACGACACAAAGGTTGGAGGTGTCGTTGACAGTATAGAGAACTGTTGTAGGCTGCAGCGTGACTTTGACAGGATGCAGAGATGGGCTGAGGGGTGGCAGATGGAGTTCAACCTGGATAAATGCGAAGTGATGCATTTTGGAAGGTCAAACTTGAAAGTTGAGTACAGGATTAAAGACCGGATTCTTGGCAGTGTGGAGGAACAGTGGGATCTTGGTGTGCAGGTGCATAGATCCCTTAAAATGGCCACTCAGGTGAACAGGGTTGTTAAGAAAGTATATGGTGTTTTGGCTTTCGTTAACAGGGGGATTGAGTTTAAGAGCCGTGAGATCTTGTTGCAGCTCTCTAAAACTTTGGTTAGACCGCACTTGGAATACTGTGTCCAGTTCTGGTCGCCCTATTATAGGAAAGATGTGGATGCTTTGGAGAGGGTTCAGAGGAGGTTTATCAGGATACTGCCTGAATGGAGGGCTTATCTTACCAAGAGAGGTTGAGTGAGCTCGGACTTTTTTCATTGGAAAAAAGAAGGAAGAGGGCGACCTAATTGAGGTGTACAAGATAGAGTTGATAGCCAGAAACTTTTTCCCAGGGCAGAAATTGTTAACACGAGGGGTCATAGTTTTAAGCTATTTGGTGGAAAGTATAGAGGGGATATCAGAGGCCGGTTCTTTACGCAGAGAGTTGTGAGAGCATGGAATGCGTTGCCAGCAGTAGTTGTGGAAGTGAGGTCATTGGGGATATTTAAGAGACTGCTGGACATGCATAAAGTCACAGAAATTTGAGAGTTCATCCATTAGGTTTACCTCACATGAGGCTCAATGGTCGGCACAACATCGTGGGCTGAAGGGCATGTTCTGTGCTGTACTGTTCTATGTTCTAGTTAGCACGGAAATACGAGCTATCTAACAGGGACCTCCTTTCGTTCTTTTCAAGTTAAGGATCTGACATAGAGAGGAGGGTGCTCAGTACTAAGAATTCACTTTCTGTGAGCACTTTATATCATCAATTGGAGGGGATGGCCCCTTAGATGAGTTCGATCGACTCTGCAGGGTGTGGGAGAGAGAGCTAGGCATTGAGGTCACCTCAGAGGCATAGGAAGATATTTGGGAAAACGCAAGAAAGATATCAATTTGCAATAGGACAGTTAAAGGTTCTCCACAGAGTCCACTTAGCTCCAGACCGTTTGTCAAAATTTAAACCAGGAATATCTTCAACATGTCCCAAGTGCAAGGTTGGTACAGGCATTCTTACCCATTGTCTCTGGTCCTGTGGTAGGCATCAAACATACTGGAGCGCTGGTGCAGTGGAGGGGATTTTGGTGTAAGGATGGAGAAGGACTCGATCTCTCCTCTCTTTGGCCTGTTCAGTGTGTTCCCTGCAGATGTGCATAAGAAAAAACTTTTCAATATCCTCACTTTCTGCGGAAGAAAGAATATTTTGCTAGGTTCGGTATCCGAAAACTCCTGTCTGTCCCGGGTCTGTCGGGTTGGCGGAAGATTGATATGGAGCATATCCCTTGGATTTTCTCACAAGTATGGTACACCACAAAACTGAGAATTTCTGTAAGACATGGCAGCCCTTTTTGGAATACCTGGATACAGATATAAATCTGCTACACTAATAAGGGCTTTTATATAACCATAACGATTGTGCTGTTCGAGTCCAATATTCAGGGAGGGGGAACTGTGAATGTATGGGTGTTTTGTTTGGCAGACTTGAGTTATTACTATTTATTAGTTTGTTGTTGGTTATTATTTATTTAGTTAAATAGTTAGTTAGGTTTTTAAAATTTTTTTTTCTATATATATTTATACATTTTACATGAGGGCAGGTTGGGCGTTTTTAACTCCTTTTTTGTGCTCTTTGTATTGTTTTGTGGTTGTAATGTTTAAAAAAATCTATTTTTCAATAGAAATATATTTTTAAAACTGTATAATAGATCTTCCTAGGTTATGTAAATCATAAATTGTTTTTTGGCATTCTGTTTTCTTTTATGCTGTACACACTATTTCCTCTATTTTGAATATCTTGGTCCCGTAGGTATACATTTCAAGTCGACATCATGTTAACATGTTGTGAACATCTTGTGATAATTGAATCTTTATAACATGTTTATATATTTATCATTTCTTGTAGTTTTTTGGTATTACAGAGTAAGATGACATTGAATGTGACTATTCCCTGCTAAGTTTTATTAAGTACATAGGTTGGGCCTTGTCAAGAGATCCATTTAAATTAACATAATCTATACCATGTTTGTTTGCAAAGCACAGGTATTAAATATACTTTGTTGAAGAAAGCTTTTTTTCCCTGTAGAAATGCTTCCCTCAATTAAAGTGCCATGTACAAATAATAACTTTGTTACTAGTACCAGCTTTACTTAAAATCCTTAGTTAAAATCCAACATGAGATTTATTTCATAGGTTTGAAGATAACCTATCAAAGTATTTACGGTTGAAGAAATAAAATGGTTCAGTGACTGCTCTTGCCTCTGAGTTAGAACTGTTTTTCAAGGGATAATTTTAATTATGTGAGTGATTGGCTAATAAACTGCAATTGCAACTTCCTACTTGAATTAAATTACATCGTTGTCCAATTTCAACTAATTGTATGTTGTTAGGAAGTATGATTTAAGGTCCAATGAGAACATGGGCTCATTATCTAAGCTGACACTCTTAACTTCATGACACAACTAAAAGAAGAGTGCTTTTGATAAATCAAAATTTGTGGGAAATACTCATGTGATGAAGTAGCCTCTCTTGAGTGAGAAGTATATGGGGCAGAGCATGACTCTCACCTGAGGAAAAACAATATCAGTTGTGCCTTTTCAACTAACTGCTGAATTCAGATCCTGTTTTCATTGTAACAAGGGTTTTGACCCACAGGCCGAAAGTCATTATTTATTAGAGTAGATGTACATAGTTACAAAATGTGGATAAAAATGTTTGAAAATACAGCCTGTCTGTGTCTTTGAGAATTACAAAAAATCTCAAGTTGTGGATTTACTTAAATTCCTAACAGTTTAGACAGTTAAAAAATGCAATCTGTGCCAGTGAGAATTTAAAACAGAGCTGTTTTAGCATTCCAACAGTTATTTGTTAAAATTTCTCAAAGGGCCATCATTATTTTACTGTTAATGTTTGGCACTTTCCACAACTTACAATTATTTCATGAGGCGTATCTCAAGTTCACAGTTTGATCGACAGCTCAAAAAGCTTATTAAAGGATTAGTTAGTTTTGTGGAATTATGTACAGAAATGTGTTTGCTGTTATAACAATTATTAACAAAGCAAATAAATAGACTTTTCTGAATGGTACTGTATTTTTTAAGCTACTGGAGACTGGTTTGTTTTGACTCTACGTGATTCCTGATGCCTTTGACTGAACACAGTAAGTTGCCATGGGAGATGTGGGGACAAACAGTGGTGAAGCATGGGTTGGCATGAGGTAGCCTTCAGTTGGCATGAGGGATGGGTGGGGTATGATTTGGCCTGGAACTTGAAGGTATTATGTTTCTGGTTGGGTGGTGATAGAGATGAAAGAACGATTCAACTAAACAACTGGGATGTAATGCCTGAGAGCCAAGGCAGGGATTTTACATGATCCAGTCTAGTACTGAGCAGGTCCTTCTCTGCACCACATACACAGAAGCACATCAACCCTGATATGAAAGTTTAGTCAATTGGGGGGCACCTTCCTTTGAGGCACATGCAGCAAGACAGAATATTTCCTGACTTGTGCTGCCCATCGAGGGTACAAGCATCAAGCTTATTGGTTCATCAGACTTCCAAATTAATTAATTCACTGGAAAGCATTTTGGACCAAGCTGAAGTTCTCCTTTATTTCACATTGAATGATCTTAGAAGGGAATGGGCAATCTCTTGGACTGTGTTCACTGAATGTGTCCCAAGTAGGGTTAGGGATCTATTCCTAGGTTAGTTTTAGTGAGGAAAGCAGAATGAATTACGAAATAGAGAAGACCCAAATTAAATTTGATTTATTTCTGTGCTATAGTTGCTTGAAATTAATTAGTATTAGGGTAGACATCTTTTCATTTTAAAAGTCTGCACTAGGATTCACCAAGGGAGAATTATTTGGTGGCACGAATGAATGCAGGTTGATACAGATGAAACATCTGTCTTCATAATAATGACAGAAGTAGGGCGACACATACAAGCATCCCTTTGTGAAATTGCTGCCAGATGGATAGTGAAATATGAAGCCCAGTTCCCATAAAATTAATCTGAAACTAAATGGGGTGAGAATTCAGACAAGACGGTCATTGGAAACCATTTGTTTTTTAAGCTGATTTTGCACAGTAGGAATGTGTGACCACATTGAGTTTCATTTTTAAAAAAAATGCACCATCTCTGGAAACTGTTGCTTCCAGGTACTGACCTTTGAAAATACCTCCTTTTTTTGTGATGTATGGAAACACCTGTTTCTTTGTACACTGCAAAATTTTGTGACCCTTAAAGGCATGGACACATGCATTCATGCCAGATTACTGCTTACTGATTTGTAGCTCAGGTTGTGACATGCATTTAAATAATATGTACCTGTATGTAAGTGGACACTTAAACGTGTGTACTTGTCATGTAGTTAATCCTGATGATACCATTAAATATACTCAAAAGCAGACCAGAAATGCCTAATGTACAGGGTGCTAAAATTGATTGAGTTTATGGGGAGCAATTTTTAAACTCTTTTTAAAATTGATTCTGTCATTCTTTATGCCTGTAACCGTGTTAGATGTTAACAAATTATTTTAAAGCTTTCTTTATTAATGATGTTGAATGCTTTTAATACTTTAAATTCTTTAATTTCTGTGATCTGAAGAAATCATAGATGGATGGCGCTAAAAACCAAATTTGGATGATTGCTGGACTTCCAGTTGAGATTTTTATATTCATTTTTAATTCAAATGGAACAAATGCATTACAACAAAAATGTTTTTCCTTTTTTGTGAATGGACGTTTTACAGTTTCTAAGTGCATTCAGTATTATTTTTAAAATTTTCTTCTTTTATCTGTTAACATTTTATGAATTTCTTTCCATCTTTACATTTGTTATTCCAGATTAGAATTGCCAAAACTTGATTGAGACAGGTGAATTAAGATAACTAGCAGCCGTGGGATTTCTAGCACAGGATGTTAAAGATCAATGCCAATCACTCAGCTGCTTTAGCTAGTCAGTTCCTCCACCCTTCCCAACCCCATATCCAGCCCCCTACCCCAACACCCAACCCTGGAATCATTTCAAGTATGATCTAAGTTTAACCGTCATAACTTTAGCTTCTAATTTATGCTGAAAAAATATTGTTTAGCTTGTTTAATATGTTATGTATCTTGAAAACTTTTCAAAATTAATCTCCATTTAGAATCACAAACATTTATTGCTGGAAAAGAGTACTGTGGTGTCGTCTTTTGAAGAAATAATATATAGCATGTGTCCCAATATACTCATAAGTACATACAGATGTGCATTTTTTTCCTCCTCTTCTGTATTTGTCTCTTTCTCTCTTTCTCTCTCTCTCTACTTCTTTCTCTCTACTTCTGCCTGTTTTACTTTGTTTCTCCTGTTCTCTTTTTCTCTGGCAGAGATGTGCATACTTCATAGATTCATTCACTTCATACAGAATAAATAATTTACCTTTGACTTTCTGGACACTATTTGTAATTTTAAGTCTGTATTTGATGTTCTGTTAAGGTCAATGTGACTGGTTGTTACTCTTAAGAAAATCCTCAATGATTGGCAATGTTAATCCTCCGTTCATAGTTACATTGTACTGTGACCTAGAAACCTGTGACCTAGGAACAATGTGTGCACTACCATGTACAACTCTTTTATCGGCTGAAAGGCAGACTGATAATAGCCTTGTAGGAAACCAGACAAACATTTTGCAGTATATTAATGAAAGGAATTCTATTTCATATTGCTCCTCATATGATGGGGAAAAAAAACCCAACGTATACCACATGGATTCTGCTGCTATCTCTGTTGATGCACTACACTCATTTCACAGGTTTGTAACCCCTAAAAGTAATCAAAGCAAACATTTCTTCTTAGTTTTGTGCTTCAACCTGAAATCTCTTCATGCCTTCTACTGTGGAAGGAGGATGATGCTTCCCTTCATCGCTGAAACGTTTAATTTCTAAATAATTTGAAATTATCTTATTTTCACATTAAGCAGGGATGCTAACAGCTGAATATCTGACTGCACTTTTAGCTTTGTCGTAAAGCTTGACTAGTTCAAATGCTAATTAAGCCAGTCTTGGATCAGACATATCCTATCTCAATTGCAAGAGCTTTAATAGTTCTTTTATCTATTTAGCCAGCCTCTCCTACTTAATGAAAGAAGTATGAACTTCTCTGATATTTGCTAGTAAAGCATCCTATTGTCTTAAAATTGATAGATTATTGTGATTATACACACACTTAAATGCAAGGTTTGTAGCTCAGGTTGGGGTTTAGGGTGTAGGTTTGCTCGCTGAGCTGTAGGTTTGATATCCAGATGTTTCATTACCTGGCTAGGTAACATCATCAGTGGCGACCTCCAAGTCACCTACAGCTCAGCGAGCAAACCTACACCCTAAGCACACTTAAATATTTCAGCTAGCGGCACAAGTGGGTCTAACCTGTATCCTAGATAGCTTTCCATGCTCCAAAGAGTTGAACATTTAGTCCCAAGCTTAACTCCATGGCACCATCATAAATATAGAAACACATAAATAGCAACAGGAGAATGCCATTCAGCCCTTTGCACCTTTTCCGCCATTAAATGAGATCATGGCTGATCTGACATTCCTCACATCCATTTTTCAACATTTTTCTTGTAACTTTGATTTTTCATGTAATGATCAAGAATCTCTTTAACTCAGCCTTAAATATTCACAAGGAGTCTGCGCAGAGCTCTCTGTGGCAAGAGGTTCCAAAGATACTCATTTCTCAGAGAATAAATTGCTCCCTATCTCAGTCTTAAATTGGTGCCCCTTTGTTCTGAGATGATGCCCTCAGGTCTCAGACTTTCCCATGAGGGGGAACATCCTCTGAACATTTACTCTGTTAAGCCCCTTAAGAATTCTATAAGTCACTTAGATCTCTTCTAATTCATCTAAACGCCAATGAATAGAGTCACAACTTGTTTAGCCTTTGCTCCTAAATCAGTCCCTCGTTATAGCAACCATTCTAGCGAATCTTCTCTGAACTGTCTCCAATGAATTGATATCTTTTAAATAAATTTGATTATGCTGATCATCCAACTGAGTATCCTGCTGCTGGTTTCATCCCGTTCCTTTTGATTCCTTAGTCCTAAGAACTATATCTAACTCCTTCTTGAAAACATACAATATTTTGGCCTCAGCCAATTTCTGTGGCAGAGAATTCCACAGACACCACTTTAGATTAGATTAGATTAGATTACTTACAGTGTGGAAACAGGCCCTTCGGCCCAACAAGTCCACACCGCCCCACCAAAGCGCAACCCACCCATACCCCTACATCTACCCCTTACCTAATACTACGGGCAATTTAGCATGGCCAATTCACCTGACCTGCACATCTTTGGACCGTGGGAGGAGTGCAAACTCCACACAGTCAGTCGCCTCAGGCGGGAATTGAACCCGGGTCTCTGGCACTGTGAGCACACAAGTGAAAGGCAGGGGGTTTAGAGGGGATTTGAGGAAAATTCTTTACACCCATAGGGTGATGGTAGTCTGGAAAACACTGTCTGGGAAGGGAGTTCAGGCTGGTAACCTTACTATCTTTAAAAAATACTTAGGTGAACATTTGAAGTCTCATAACATTCAAGGCTATGTGCTGGAAAGTGGGATTAGTGTAGATTTAGTGTATTTGTAGTGGTACAAACTTGATGGGCCAAAGAGCATCTTTTGTATTGTATAATTCTGGGCTCATCACTCTGTGGGTAAAGAAATTTCCCCTCGTGCTGGTTTGAAATGGTCTACCCTGTATCCTCAGATTGTGATCTATGGTTCTAGACACCTGGTGATTTGTGAGTTCCTGTGAGATCCGACTTGACCTGCATAATTACTTTCAGTGACTAGTGTATAAGGACACCCAGATCTTGTTATATCTCCCCACTTCCCAATCTATCACCATTCAGGTAATAAACCACTTTCCTGTTTTTGCTACCATATTACAAATTGAACTGAAAATTCCTTTTAGGCTGCACAGATAAGACTTTTGAAATGTGAAAATTATAAAAAGTGACGCTGTAAATAATCGATGTCGGAGTTCAAAGTTTGTGAGAAGATTTGGAGTATTAACACTGCTCACACTAACAGGAATGTTAAACAAAGAAAACCCATTTCTTTATTGTTGTCATCTCTGGTCATTATTTGTATGTAAATCTTGACAATGTCAGCAGGCTATTTCAACACTGAACACATCATAAAAGTTGCTTCTTCAGTGGGAGTCATTGGATAAAGAATCAAAATGTAGGGATCCTCTCTGTTTGTACCCATGCCAATTTGTAGGGCACTGGATTTGGGGTCGAAATTGATATTATTTTTCAAGAAAGTAAATTTGAATATCAACCGTGCTTCCTTGTTTTGCTTCGATCACATGATTAGATTACTTACAGTGTGGAAACAGGCCCTTTGGCCCAACAAGTCCACACTGACCTGCCGAAGCGCAACCCACCCATATCCCTACATTTACCCCTTCACCTAACACTATGGGCAATTTAGCATGGCCAATTCACCTGACCTGCACATCTTTGGACTGTGGGAGGAAACCCAGGCAGACACGGGGAGAATGTGCAACTCCACACAGACAGTCGTCTGAGGCGGGAATTGAACCCGGGTCTCTGGCGCTGTGAGGCAGCAGTGCTAACCACTGTGCCACCGTGCTGTGCCCGTGATGTATCTACTCAGTTTGCAAAATGGAAGAATCTGAACCTCAGTGGCATTGTAGGTATTATGCTTTATTGACCAGTGTTCATCTGTCTGAGCGTAAATAGCTGAGAAGGCAACTTCTGTTTTTTTTGGTTGATTAATTCATGATTTTTCTGAAGGTAATATTTTCATAGTAGTTAACCATGATAGAATCCTCTTGGACTGTTATTTTAATTAACAAATAAGATTCTGTTATTCGCCATCAACAGTTGATTTGAGAGTCCTACTTAAGGAAGATGTTTACTGCCTCTTATTATGAATAAAGGAGAGCTGAACACCATATAAAGTCTTGAACTGCTAAGCCATATTTCGCTGGAATCCGCAAGTAGAGGAAATAAAGCGGCATGAAAGTTAATTATGATCATGGCAACAGATTGGAAAAGATTGAGTTGGCAGGGATTACTTCGTTGACAGTCTTCTGCTGTGCAACCTGGCAGAAACGTCAGACTCAATAATACCTTCCAGTCTAAGCATAACTTTCCGATGAGTGGGAGTCTGCCAGGCATTTTAGGAACTTTTGTCGCCCTGGAATTGATGTGCTGCTGTGATCTTTGACATGGAAGAATGACGTTTTTCAGAAGGTTTCAGAAGCACAGTATCCTGCCTTGGTCCTCTAATGATTGGTTACGTCAACGTTTGAACAGTATTTTGTTATATTATTGAAGCAGGTTGGATAAATCATTTTAAAAGTTTAGAAAAGCCAAGGAAGAAAGTCTTAATACTTAAATAGAAAGATGTATGGGTCGAAGGAAAGATGCATGCAGACCAAAATGAACAGAAAGTACTTACCAGAGAGAACAGAGTTTACAAGTAAATTTAACTGTTGTGTTAGGATGGATGGGCATTCATCAGCTGGAATACTAGTGGCTATCCTGGCACAAAAACATTTCAAAAGGATTATGCCTGCTTTAGCATTTTCTTTTCTGTCATGGACATGCTAGCTCCAGAAATCTTAGTGTGAGACAGAACTTCAATCATAGACTGGCAAGACACCAGTTCAAGCAGTGCCAGTGGGAGTTGTAGCCGCTTGCTTGCACTGCATACCAGCCTACATACAGGATTGTCAATGGAGATCTGTGAATTTTAAGTTGGATGTGTTTGTAGGAACCAGACAGGTGCCCAGAGCAAGGGGAAGATGAGGTACTTGGAAGGCCTGGCAAGGTCTACTCCCATGGATGAGCCTTACAATTAGCTACTCATATTGTTCGATATGAGTTGCTTCAATGGTGCCCCAAACCAGACTGTAGGCATTTTCATCAGGGTTTACCTGGTAGGTTGCCTGTGTGATGAACCTCAAAGCCTACTGCTCAAATACCAGTGATTGTGGGATGAAGACATTAGGTGGCTACTTAAGGGCCTAACTTGGTCTCTGGGTGAAAGTGGTGCTTTGCCCTTCCCTTATTTTTGGACTATATTGCAAAGAGGCAGGTAAATGACAGGATTTCCACCCCACACCTTCCCATCCGAGAGCATAACCCTCTTTTCACTACAAAAGGCTTCCATTCCGTTCATTTGGACTAGACTTGAGCTAGGCTGTCAAGTCGGACTAACCCTATAGCCCACCCAAGCAAAAGCTATTCTCTAGTCTGCTCTGAAAAACCAGGTTTTGTTTTTATATCATGGACCAGAGCCTGTGACTGGTGCTGCAGAGAGTATGGATCCCTCCTTGAATTTCAGAGGCCAAGCAATATATAATCAGGACAGGTCACATTTTGTTGGATGATTCCCTGACCAACACCTGAAAGTCTGTGGGGAATGCATCACCATTGATACCAGGTGCACCACAGCTTTTTAAGGCTCCAAAAGGCATTTAGTGGCTGGAGATGGGATTTCTGCCTGCCCTTGGAAGGAAGTCCTATCTCTGGGCTGTCAAACAATCAAGTTATCTTAAGGGGTCAAAATTCCTTGCCTCATTTTTAGGGGCAACCAAGCATTCATTCCTTGCAAGCCAGGAATATTACTCCAGCTCTTGGAGTGGTTGCCTGCAACCGTTAAACATTCTAACCCTTTAGTCGTTTCCTGGTCGGCCTGTCTCTCTTGGCCAGACAATCTTCCTCCTTTGCCAACCTACTTGACCCACGACAGTTACGCAGAACATAGAACATAGAAAAGTACAGCACAGAACAAGCCCTTTGGCCCACAGTGTTGTGCCGAGATTTAATCCTAATGTCAAATGTAGTAACTTAACCTACGCACCCCTCAACTCACTGCTATGCATGTGTATGTCCAGCAGTCGCTTAAATGTCCCCAATGACTCTGCTTCCAGCACCACAGTTGGCAACGCATTCCATGCATTCACAACTCTCTGCGTAAAGAACCTCCTCTGAAGCCTCCTTTATACATTCCTCCTAATATCTTCAGACTATAACTTCTCATACCAGTCAAACCTGCTGTGGGGAAATGTCTCTGGCTGTTGGTTCTGTCTATTGCTCGATTATTTTGTACACCTCGATCAGGTCTCCACTCTTCCTCCTTCTCTCCAGAGAGAGAAAAGTCCGAACTTATTCAACCTTTCTTCATAAGGCAAGTCCTCCAGTCCAGGCAGCATCCTGGTAAACCTTCTTTGCACCCTCTCCAAAGCCTGTTTCTTTCTTATAGTAGGGCTACCAGAACTGGACACAGTATTTCAAGTGTAGTCTCACCAGGGACATGTAGAGCTGCAGCAAAACCTCATGGCTCTTAAACTCGATCCCCCTGTTAATGAAAGCCAAAACACCATATGCTTTCTGAACAACCCTATCCACTTGGATGGCAACTTTGAGGGATCTATGTACTTGCACACCCCAGATCCCTCTGTTCCTCCACACGAGTTCGACCTTCTAAAATGCGTCCCTTTGCATTTATCCAGGTTGAATTCCATCTGCCGTTTCTCAGCCCAACTCTGCATCCTGTCTATGTCACGCTGCAGCCTGCAGTAGCCCTCTGTTCTATCGACGATACCTCCCACCTTAGCGTCATCTGCACATTTACTAACCCATCCCTCAATCTCCTCATCCAAGTCATTTATAAAAGTTACAAAGAGCAGAGGCCCAAGATCAGAGCCCTGCGGGGCCCCACTCAACACTGACCTCCAGGCAGAATACTTCCCATCTACAACCACTCTCTGCCTTCTGTCAGCCAGCCAATTCTGAATCCAGATAGCCAAATCTCCCTGTATCCCATACTTCCTGACTTTATGAATGAGTCTACCATGGGGAACCCTATCAAATGCCTTGCTGAAGTCCATATACACCACATTCACTGCTCAACCATCATCGACCTGTCTTGACACCTCAAAGAACTCAGTAAGATTTGTGAGGCATGACCTGCCCCTCACAAAGCCATGCTGACTGCCTTTAATCACACTACACTTTGCCAAATAGTCATAAATCCTATCCCTCAGAACTCGTTCCAAAACTTTGCTGTCCACAGACTTAAGACTGACTGGTCTGTAATTGCCAGGGATTTCCCTATTACCCTTCTTGAAAAGAGGAACAACATTCGCCTCCTTCCAATCCTCCGGTACGACTCCCATGGAGAGTGAGGAGGCAAATATCCTCGCCAGCGGCTTAGCAAGCTCCTTTCTCGCTTCCCGGAACAGCCTAGGATAAATCAGGTCTGGCCCTGGAGACTTATCAATCTTAATGTTTTCCAAAATTTCTAGCACATCAACTTCATCAATCTTGATCTGGTCAAGACAGTATCCCAGCTCCTCTAAGTTTTCATTTACAACAAGTTCCCTTTCCTTGGTGAAAATCAAAGCAAAAAACTCATTTAGGGTTTCCTCTATCTGCTCAGACTCCACGCACAAGTTCCCTAAGCTATCCTTGATCGGCCCTAACTTCACCCTGATCATTCTCTTATTCCTCACGTATGAGTAAAATGCCTTTGGGTTCTCCCTAATCCTTCTTGCCAAGCCTTTTTCGTGCCTCCTCCTGGCTCTCCTCAGTCCAGTTCTGTGCTCCTTTCTAGCTAGTCTGTAGTCCTTTAAAGCTGTGCTAGATCCTTGCTTCCTCCACCTTACGTAAGCTGCCTTCTTTCTTTTGACGAGAAGTTCCTCTGTTCTCGTTATCCAAGGTTCCTTAATCTTACCCCTTCTTACCTGTCTCAGAGGAACAAATTTGTGCATCACTCGCAACAATTGCTCTTTAAATAGTCTCCACAGGTCTGCTGTGCCCTTTCTGTGGAACAATTGCTCCCAGTCTGCACTTCCCAATACCTGTCTGATAGCGTCATAATTTCCTTTTCCCCAATTAAATATTTTCCCTCGGTAACTGCTCCTTTCATTCTCCAAGGCTATGCTAAATGTGAGGCAGTTGTGATCACTTTCACCAGAATGCCCACCCACCGTGAGATCTGACACCTGTCCTGGCTCGTTGTAGAGCACCAATCCAAAATGATGTCTCCCCTCGTCAGTCTGTCTACATACTGAGTAAGGAAACCCTCCTGAACGCACCTGACAAAAACGGCTCCATCCAAACCATCTACACTTAGAAGGTTCCATTGGGATCTTGGGATATTGGGAAAGTTGAAATCACCCATAACAATCCTGCTACTTTTGTATTTTTCCAGAATCTGCTTGCCTATGAGATCTTCAATCTCTCCACTGCTATTATGTGGTCTGTAGAAAACCCCCAATGCGGTGGCTGTTCCTTTGCTGTTCCTAACTTCCACCCATACTGACTCAGTAGATAAACCTTCCTCAACAACCTTTGTTTCTGTAGCTGTGATGCATTCTCTGATTAGCAATGCTACACCCCCTCCTCTTTTTGCACCTTCCCTGTTTTTTCTAAATCCTGGAACATTTACCTCTCGCCTCTCTCCTTCAGTTATCCACCGTGCTCTGTGCAGCTTAGACTCCCATCGCTTGGTCTCAATCTGTTGGCATTCTCTTCCTAAACTGAGCAAAACAGTAGTTACTCACTCCAAAGTCTAGCAAGTACAGTATCTCACTAGCTGCACACTTCTATATAGTTGAACATTGTAAGACGTGTATTGGCCATTTGCAATATACTTAATTGGAGAAAGAAAACTTTATTCAAATAAACTAGCCCATTTACTGACCATGCCTGACAAGCAAATGCTTCCAAAAATGGATTTTCCAATTTTTTGCCACCAGTAAACTTGATCACCTCTAACGTTGTAAGAAGTTAATTGCAAATGTTCATCCTGTTGTCAGGAACCTGATTTTTGACTTATTGTGCAATTTTCTCCCTGCATGTGCCTTGCTCCCCACCTCCCCCAGTGCAACACAAGATTTCACCCTATGTCAATGCAAGTTCTTTTGGAGCACATTTGATTAAGCACTGAAAACATTCACTGGTTTTATAAACCTTTGAGTGCAATAATAAAATCTTCTTTGGAATAAAATTTTGGAAACAAGTTATCCACTATAATATTAGACAAAATCCAGGGTTTATTTGCTGGAAATATTTTCTAGCAAAAAAGTACAATTACTGAGACCTTTATGAAAATGTGTGCAAAGGTGCTGGTTGAAATCCTGAAGAAGAAATTGATCGCTATATATGTGGCTTTTAATAATAGCTTGTGAATTACAGTATTCATCAAAATAGAGGGAAGAATTTGGTATGTGTAAAGCTATTGTACAATACATGGCTAACAATGTAATAATTTTCCTGGTAGATCAAGGATGTAGATGTGATTTCTATGAATAGATTATTTTATAATAGATTATTTTATAATAGGCGGCACGGTGGCACAGTGGTTAGCACTGCTGCCTTGCAGCGCCAGAGACCCGGGTTCAATTCCCGCCTCAGGCGACTGACTGTGTGGAGGTTGCACATTCTCCCCGTGACTGCGTGGGTTTCCTCCGGGTGCTCCGGTTTCCTCCCACAGTCCAAAGATGTGCAGGTCAGGTGAATTGGCCATGCTAAATTGCCCGTAGTGTTAGGTAAGGGGTAGATGTGTAGGGGTATGGGTGGGTTGCGCTTCGGCGGGTCAGTGTGGACTTGTTGGGCCGAAGGGCCTGTTTCCACACTGTAAAGTAATCTAATCTAATTACCAGTTCCCTGATAATACCTCAGGAACTTTGCTCCAATTGGATATGTCTAAGACTTGGTGGATTAAGTGTATCAAACCAAAATTTGAATATAGTCTTTATTAGTATTCTGTTAATCCCTTCAAATCTTCATGTAATCCAACATTATAGCTTCTACTGATCTACTATACAGGCATTTTGACTGAAAACATTTTTTCTCTATCTACCTCATGGAGGGCATTCCTGTTTTCTGATGGAAATGGAGGGAAAAAGAGTTCCATCTGGAAAATTTGGAAAAACCTAGTCCCAATGGGGTCACCAATTTTAAGGGAGCATGGTGCCCAGCAAAATCTAGCCCCAGGAGATTTCGGGGAAAGTGAAATATTCGAAGAGGGTTTTTGCATATCAGCATAAACACTACAGCATTTAGCGCGGCATAATCGATGGGATCTTAGTGATTCTGGTACAGGATCATCTAAACCTTCCAAAAGCTAGCATAGAACTATCTGTCCTCACTTATAGACTGTGTATGACATAAGTAGAATGGATGGAGCCAGTATAACTAACATCAGCACCTTCAGAACCATTAGCTTTTAGTGGCATGTCTAAGAGGCCACAGAGGACTGCAGTAGAGACAAAGGTTGAGGGACAAAGTCATGAAGTGAAATGAAGAAGATTTTAAAATCAATTATTATTTAACTGAGATCCAATGTTGGTCAGTGAACAGAGGGATTGAGATTGATGGAACCTGGTCTTTGGGAAGATGTTAGAGCAGAGAATTTGAATAAATTCAAGGTAATCGTTTGGGCAAAGACAGCCTAGGTCAAGAATTCATAGAATTATGTTTGGGGTAGTGTCTCAAAACAGGCTGATCTGGAGCCGATCAGAGAGTAGGCTATGCTTGACATCATATTGTGAAACAAGATAGGATTAGTTAACAATCTAATAACATAATAAAGACATCCCGAGGTAGCAGCAACCATAATGTGGTTGATTTTTAAATTTTGTTTCAGCGAGGGAGAAGGTCTGACATTTTATGAAAAACATTAAATAAAGGCAATTATGAGGGCAAGAAAGAAGAACTGACTAAAGTGAATTGATAAGTTAAAGGATAAGTCAATAGACATGCAGTGGCAAACATTTATGAGGATATTTCAGATTGCACAGAATAGATATTCTCCAACAAGTAAGACAAATTGTAGAAGACAGGCCCTTCATCTGTGGCTAAACTAAAATAGCATCAGACATAAAGAAAATGGTTATAGTTATGCAAAGGCAGATGGCAGGCCAAAAGATTGGGCAGAACATTAAAAAAAAGCAAAGAATGACCAATTTAATAAGAAGGGAAAGTTTAAAGAATAAAAAGGAAGCTAGCCAGATAAAAACATATATTAAGAATTTATATAATTATTTAGAAAACACTTAACAAAGTCGTCTTGGTCCTACAGGAGCGAGACTAGATACTTAAAAATGGAAAAGAAGGACTAGCTGATCAATTGAATAGTTATTTTGAATGGGTTATCACTGTTGAGGATACAGGTAACATACCAAAATCTGCAATACATCAGGAAATGAAAGGGAGTGGGGAACTCTGGGAACATTACATAAAAGTGGAACTGAATAAATAGTGGAGCTGCAGGTTGACTAGGGTCCGGATAAATGTCATGTCAGAGTGTTAAAAGAAGTTGCTTGCGAGGTAATTAATGATTTAATTTTTTAGGTTTTAATTTTCTAATACTCCCTTGATTTGGGATTGTCATGGAACTTGATCAATTTTAGTTTTTAAAAAAGGAATACAAAGCGGGGAGCTACAAGGATGTTAGCTTATTATCTATCTGAAGGGAAGTGTTGAAAGCTAATAATAAAGAAGTTGGAATAAGATGTTTAGATAAGTTTGAGGGAATTGGGCACATTCAACCTGATTTGTGAAAGAGCAATCATGTTTGGCCAATCTGCTTAAGTTCTTTGAGGAAGTAATGTGCTATGGATCAAGGAGAACTGGTAAATGTGCTGTACTTAAAGCGCAGTACATCCGCTAATTTCAGTTTAAAGCATTTACACTTCAGGGATTTAAAGGGTATTGTGCAAAAGAAAAGCTGGTGGTGTAGCATATTGACATGGATAGAAAGTTTGATTAGCTAACAGAAACAGAGTAGGCATCTATGTTTGTTTTCAGGTTGGTGAGATATAATTTTTATATAAATGACTTAGATGGAGGGATGGAAAGTATGGTTGTGAAATTTGCTGATAATTCGAAGGTAGGTAAGAAAGTAAATTTTGACGAGGACATGGGTGGCTACAAAGGATATGGATAGGTTAAGTAAATGGTTAAAACTGTGGGAAATTTGTAGTTAGGTGGAAACATGTGAAATTGTCCATTTTGACAATGCAAAAGAAAATCATTATTTAAACAGTGAGATTCTGGTTCTCTGGGATAGTGAGCTTTGTGTGTTCTCATGTATGAATTTGCAAAAGATTAGTGTGCAGGTACGGCAAATAATTAGTAATTCCAGCAAAATGTTGTTATTTATCAGGACAGGAATTGACTATTTACATAGGGAGGTTATGCTTCAGTTATACATGGCATTGATGAGGCCATACTGGATAACTGTGCACCCTACAGGTCACTTTATTTTTAAACAATCATATGTAAATGTATTGGAAACAGGTCAGAGGAGATTTGAGTTGCCTTATAAGAAAAGTTTGGCCGGGTTGTTTCCATTACCTGGAGTTTAGAAGAGCCTGAGGTCACTTGATTAAAACATAGAAAGTTGTCAGGGCGCATGACAGGGCAGCTGTGGCGAAGATGTTGTTTCTCATGGGAGAAACTAGAACTGGGGGCGGGAACATTGTTTAAAAATCGGGGCAAGAATGCCCGTTTAAGGCAGCAATGAGTCTTTGGAACTCTCTTCCTGAAAAGCTGATGGAAGCAGAGTTCTTCATTAATTTTAAGGTGCGATCGCTTTCACCTCACCACTGGTATTCAGCTCATTTGCCCATGTTCTGCCCAAGGCTATATTGAGATTAGAAGCCAACTGACCCTGGTAGAATCCAAACTAAGTGTCATTGCACAAGTTATACCTTTGCAAGTGACAGCACTGTGAGTGCCTCCTTCCATGACTTTTCTAATAGCTGCAAGTAGACTGATAGGGCAATAATTGCCGAGGTTGGATCTGTCTTACTTTTGTGGACAAAACCTAATTGATAAAGTGTGGCGCTGGAAAAAGCACAGCAGGTTAGGCAGCATCTGAGGAACAAGATAGTCGACATTTTGGGCTTGACCCTTCATCAGGACTTGATGAAGAAATGCTGCCAGACCTGGTGTGCTTTTTCCAGCGCCAAACTTTATCAGCTCTGACTTCTTCAGCATCTGCAGTCCTCACTATCTCTGAGGTGGACAAGATATACTTCAAGTATCCACTTTGTGATTGGCTAGATGACAGTGTTGTAACTGAACTGAAACAGATTGGATATGGGTACGAGTAGTTCTGGAGATTAAAGTTTGACTACTATTGCTGGAGCATTGTTGATGTCCATATCCTTTACAGTACTCAGTGTCTTCAGGCATTTCTTGATATCATGAAGAATTAATCAAATTGGCTTGATTTGATGCAGGGGATCTCAGGTGGAGGCCTGGGACAGAGGTGAAGTTAGATGATGGAAATAGGTAGCCATGGTGATGGTATGAAGGTTTGGTCAGAAGCCTGTCTTGTTAAACACCAAGATTACAAGCATTCTCTTTCCACCTCAGATAGTTGCCAGGGATAGATAGGAAGCCAGTGACTAGGAAACCGACTTGGTGGAGAATGAAGACAATGGCTTTGGTCTTTCCAATATTTAGTTAAAGAAAGTTGTGCTCATCTAGTTCTGGATGCAGTTTAACAACTTAAAGACAGTGGGGGGAGGGAGGGTTTGTGAGAGATTATGGTGACCTGATGTTGGAGATTATCAGTGTGTATATTTAAAGCTGGTCCTCTGGTTTCAGATAATATTGTGAAGGAAGAACATATAAGTGAAAAACTGGAAGGGTCAAGATCCTTGAGAGTAAACCAGAGCTAACAGTGCATCCAAAGAGAAGCCATCGTTTAAGGTTATGATTATATAGATGATCATGAAACCAGGCAAGCCCAGTCCATCCCATTGTATGGTAGAAGTATTAAGGAAGGTTGGTGTGATAAATCTTGTCAAATGTTCCATACGTGTTTAGGAAGAATTAACAGGAGCAGTATAGTTTTATTCAAGTCATCGTAGCTGGATTTAGTGTGTAGTAGGTTAAATGGAGATTCTAAATTGTAGAATATGACAAATTTAATTGGGCTGTAAAAATTCTTCCACTGGCAACGTTTAAATAAAATTGTCTCAAAAAAAACTTAATTTTAGTTAATTTTGAGGGAGATTAGATTTTTCCTTCATAATTACATCTTGGAGTTTGAACTCTTCAAACTTAGTCAAGTGTTAACATTTTGAACATTAATTTTAGTTATGAACCAGATGAAACCCCCTCAAAGTATATGAAGAAGATTGCCTAGACCCCAAGAGCGGCATGGTGGCTCAGTGGTTAGCACTGCCCGGGTTTGATTCCAGCCTCAGGCTGTGTACAGTTTGCACATTCTCCCCGTATCTCTCTGGGTTTCCTCCGGGTCCTCTAGTTTCCTCCCACAATCCAAGGATGTGCAGGTTAGGTGAATTGGCCAGGCTAAATTGCCCATCGCGTACAGGAATGCGTAGATCAGGAGCAAATGTAGAATAATACGGTCGGGGAATGGGTTTGGGTGAGATATTCTTCAGAGGGACCGTGTTGAGTTGAAGGGCCTCATTCCACGCTTGTAGGGATTCTATTCTAGGGGCGGTAGCTCAGTGGTTAGCACTGCTGCCACACAGCGCCAGGGACCCGAGTTCAATTCCACCCTCAGGCGACTGTGCAAACTCCATGCAAACATTCTTCCTGTGTCTGTGTGGGTTTCCTCTGGGTGCTCTGGTTTCCTTCCACAATCCACAGATGTGCAGGTGAGGTGAATTGGCCATGCTAAATTGCCCCTAGTATTCAGGGATATGTAGGTGAGGTGCATTAGTCAGGGGTTAAATATAGGGTGCGAAATGGGTCTGTGTGGGTTACTCTTTGGAGGGTCGATGTGGATTTGTTGGGCTGAAGGACCTGTTACCTGTAGGGATTCTAATTCTAATTCTAACTACTTATTTTTGTGTTTATGGAATGTTACTATATTGAGACAGTTAATTAGTAGTGCTTAATATATATATATTATTTTGTTAAGCATTTCGATGGAGTTACAGTTAAGCCATTTCTTTTCTTTCTTTTTTACTTTGTCTGTACTTTAATTATGGTGTATGTGTGTTTTACTTCAAGACAGGTAGTTTGACCAATTGAATTGCAAGTGGAATGCAACACCCAGTGCTTACCATTAACTCTATACTTCTCATTATTTCATAAGCTTCTATCAGGTTGCATCTCAACCCCATATGCTCCGGTGAAAAAAGTCCGAGCCTATCCAGCCTTTCTTTATAACTCAAACCTTCCATACTCAGCAACAGCCTGGTAAATCGCTTTTGAACCCTCTTCACCTTAAGAATATCCTTTCTACAACTGGTTGATCAGAACTGGACACAGTTTTCCAGAAGAAGCCTCATCAATGTCCTACACAGCCTCAACATGACTTCTTAACTCCTAAACTCAAAGGACTGAGCAATGAAGGCAAGCATGCCAAACGCCTTTTAACCACTCTGTCTATATGAGTTGAAAACTTCAAAGAACTATGTACCTGCACCCCTAGGTGCATCTATTCTACAGCACCATATATCAAAAACATTTCTGAACTGACAGTCAGACTAGGACTCATAACAGCACACAAACCAACAGTCACTCTCAGACAACAACTCACCAGGATAAATGACCCAATCCCCAGCATGAGCAAAACCAATGTAGTGTACAAAATCCCATGCAAGGACTGCACAAAACACTACATTGGACAAACAGGAAGACAGCTAACGATCTGTATCCACGAACACTAACTAGCCACGAAACGACACAACCAGCTATCCTTAGTAGCCACACACGCAGATGACAAGCAACATGAGTTCGACTGGGACAACACTACTATTATAGGACAAGCCAAACAGAGAACAGCCAGGGAATTCCTAGAGGCATGGCACTCATCCACAGATTCTATCAACAAACACATCGACCTGGACCCAATATACCGGCGACTGCAGCGGAGAGCTGGAACTGACAACCGGAAGCGGCAGACAAACCACTATAAATGCTGGAGGAAACAACACAGAAGCGCTTCACAGGAGGCTCCCAAGCACTGAGGATGTCACCGAGATGGGGGACGAAACGTCTGCAACACAAATTCCCAGCTCGGCGAACAGAACCACAACAACGAGCACCCGAGCTACAAATCTTCTCACAAACTTTAAGGGGTTATGATCAGCAATATTGCCAGCAACATAAATGTTGAAATGTTGCAACATGAACTCTAAACTCAAGGTCTCATTCTCAATTTTGGAATTTTTCTGTTGATCAGTATTCAACTTTTTGGAAAAATACCCAATAGGTCTTTCCATCTTGTCATTGTCTTGTAACAGTACGGTACTAACACCCACATCACTTGCATCGATAGCCACCTTGAATGACTTTGCTTAGTTCGCTGTGGCTCATATTGAAGCGGTGGTTAACACAGCTTTCAGGCAGTCAAATGTCTTTGACATTCCTCTGTCCATTGAAATTTTCTGCACTTCTTCAACAAGTCAATCAGTGGAACATCCACACTGCTAAAATATGGTATGAATTTTCTATAAAAACTATGCAGTCCCAAGAATCATCGTGCTTCCCTCTTGGTCACTGGTAATGGGAAACTCCCCAATAACCTTTTGTTTTCGCATCCCATGGGGTCGTCTGTCTATGTCCAATAACATGGCCCAGAAAAGGGACTTAGGCCTTTACGAACTCACTCTTTGCCAGGTTTTTTATCGCCAAGCACCCCTCCTGAAGTCCATCGAACAAATCGAATGGATGCACCAAATGCTTTTTTCACGTGTGACTAAAAATCACCAGAGCTTCTCTGTACACCACATTATTAAGTAATTCCAAAATGACTTTATTGGTTAGTCTTTGAAATGTGACTGGCACATTTTTCATACCAAGTTGCATGATTTTAAACTGGTACTGTCCATTCCATGTCACGAAAGCTGAAATTTCCTTCATTCTTCTGGACAAAGGTACTTGCCAATATTCTCTGAGTAAGTCCAAGTTAGAAATTTGAGTTGCCCATCCCACCGTCCACACACTGCCCCACCATGACCTTCAACGCCGTCCAATACCGTCCACAGCATGAACCTCACTGCACCTCCACACACTGCCCCCAGCCTGACCTCCACCACCGTCCACACAGCGCCCCCAGCCTGAACCTCATCGCCATCCACATACCGCCCCCAGCCTGACTCTCACCGCTGTCCACACACACCACAACCTGACCCTCACCGCCGTCCAACATGAGCCCCGCCTCCCGCACTCAGCACCACACCCCACACCCAAACCCATTCCCGCTGCTCCCATCCAACACTGCTACCCCGCCACGGATCCATTCCCCAACCCCTTCCAACATCTTCCCCTCCCCCAACCCCGTCCCCTTCCCAACCCCGTCCAACACCACCCCCTCCCCAACACCATCCCCTCCCCAACCCCATCCAATATCACCACCTCCCCCTACCCCGTCCAACACCACCCCCCTCCCACAAACCCGTCCAACACGCCCCCTCCCACAACCCTGTCCAACAGCGCCCCCTCCCCCCAACCCCGTCCAACACCTCCCCCTCCCCAACACCTCCCCCTCCCCAACACCGTCCTCTCCCCAACCCCGTCCAACACCACACCCTCCCCAACCACATCCAACACCGTCCCCTGCGTCAACCCCCTCTCTCACACTCCCTCTCCCCTCTCTCCACCCTCCTCTACCCCTCTCACTCTCCCGTCTCTCTCTTCCCCTCTCTCTCTCCCCCTCATTCTCTCGACCCCCTCTCTCTCACCCACCTCTCTCGCCCCCTCTCTCTTTCGCCCCACCTTTCGCCCACTCTCTCTTTCAGTCCTCCTCTCTTTCGCACCCCTCTCTTTTCCCATCCCCTCTTTTGCCCCCTCTCTTTCTCCCCGTCTCTTTTGCCATTGCTTGCGCCCGCTCTCTCGCCCCCCCTCTCTCTCTCGCCCCCTCTCTCTCGTCCACTCTCTCTCTCGTCCCCCTCTCTCTTGTGCCCCTCTCTCTCCCCCCTCACCATAACTCTCCCTGCTCATTCACTTTCCCTGCACATTCTCTCTCTCTCGCCCCTCTCGCTCTGTCGCTCTCTACCCACCATCACCTCCCTCTATCTGTCTGTCTTTCTCTCTCTCTTTCTCTCTCTGTCACTCTCTCTCTCTTTCTCTCTCACTTTGTCTCTCCCTCTCTGGATCCATTTCCCCCTTGCTCTCTCTGTCTCTCTCTCAAGTCACTATCACCTCATCTCTCTCTCTCTCTCTCCTCTTCTCTCTCTCGTTATCGCCCCCTGTTTTGCTTTCTCTTGCCCCTCCCTTTATCTCTCACACCTGCCTCTCTTTCATTCTCTCAGCCCTCATTTTCTCTCTCTTCCCTCTCTCCTCTTCTCTCTCTCTCTCTCTCTCGCCTCCCCATCTCTCTCATCCACTTTCTCTCTCCTTTTCCCTCTCTCTCTAAGACTTGCCCCCTTTCTCTCTTGCTCCCTCCCTCGTACCTCTCTGTCTCTCGCCTCTGTCTCTCATTACCTTCTCCCCTGTCTCTCTCTCTCTCCCTACTTAACCCTATCTCTCTCTTGCCCCCTGCTCTCTCACTCTCTGCTCCTTCACTCTCTCTCCCCGTTCTCTCACTCTCGATCCCCCTCCCTCAGTGTCTCTCTCTCCCCACATCCCTCCGTTTCTCTCTGACTGAATCTCTCTTCCTCCTGTCCCTCCCTCTCTCTCTGACACTCTCCGTCTCCCTGGTCCTTCCCTCTCCCTCTAACCCAGAGACTGGGAATTGGTAGTAGTCTGCATATGGGGGGGGGGGGGGGGGGTGGTGGAGTGAGATGATAGAGAGATATGAGAAGTGGGAGGAGGGGAAAATGGGGGTGGAGATGGAATTGAGGGAGGGAGACAGCGACGGCAGGAGAGGGAGAGAGAGAGAGAGAGTAAGGGTGAGAGGGAGAGGGAAGAGTGGAGGCAGGTGGAGAATCTCGTTTTGGGTGAGAGAGAGAGGGGGAGGGGGAGGGAGAAACAATTGTGGAGAAATCAGGGTTGGGGGTGTCTGAGAGGGGACGAGAGCGTGAAAGGGAGAGGTGGTGAGAAAGAGACAGTGTGCAGAAAGTGAGGGAGAGGGGGAGAAGTGATGAGAAAGCGTAGGGGGGAGGAAATAGGGAGGCCAGGTTGGAGTAGGAGGGGTGCAGAGGGAGTTAAACCCAGCTCCTGAGCTCAGGGTGCGGTGCCCTCCCCTTCCCTAAGGACCAGGACTTGGGGCTGAGTCTGTCTCTCTCCAGCTCAGCTTCTCCAACACAAAGACACACAACAACATCGGTCACTCTGCTGCTTGGCACGCTTTAATCAACATTTTTATTGTTTACAAATGGAAATGATGGATACAGTCAGTGGGATGGTGCCTTTTCTCACTGGCCCCTGAGTTGTGAGAAACATTGAAATGTTTCCCTGTAACCCCCCTGGTGGATAAGGATGGACAAACCAGCGCTACCCTCAGTCTGTTACCATAGCGACAGGCTGCTCCATCCCTGAAACATTGAACTGAAATGAGAAAATCCCGGATGGATTGATTAATGAGGGAATTTGATGGATGGATGGATTTGGGTGAAGGGATATTTCAGCACATTCTTCAGCTGCTGCCTGAACTTAGTCTGGGTCACGGCATAAATCGCGGTGTTTGTGCAGCAACTGAGGAGCTGCAGCATGAAGCCCAATTCCTGCACAGAGGGATGGACATACACAGACTGATATCCAATATATCACATCCGGTACCATATAGAATACAGCATGAACGTTGACCATAACAGGATGAAATTGGCCGAGATCACAAACAGTAAAATGATGGATTTTTTTCGGTTTCTCATTTCTGTGTCAGACTGAGCGTCCCCATTGGTGTGAGCGCGGAGTCTCCTGCGGGCTCTGCTGGTCACTAAAATGTGTCTGACGGTGAGAACATTGAGCAGCAGAATCAGGAGAAATGGGACACACGGGGTTAGAATGTGGTGGAGGGACTCGATTGTGACCCAGACAATGGAGACTCAAACAGCGGCTGTTACATCACAAAACCAGGGGACGTTCATCAGCCGATACTGAGCCGTGAGCATAAAATACCAGGAAATGTCCTTTAAACAGCTCAGCACAGTCACTGCTCCCAGAACCACAGCCGCCGTTTTCTCACTGCAATATTTACTTTTCAGCTTCTGGCAACAAATGGCCACAAACTGATCAAAGGTGAAAGTGACGGTGAACCAGACCGAGCAGTCAGCGGCTGCATAAAGCAGGACGGCGTGGATATTACACACGGGGACGGAGTCCTTCAGGAAATAAAACTGTTCCCGAATAAACAATGGGAATGTGTCTCAGTATCAGGTCGAGGATAATGACCTGGAGATCCGCCCCTGCCATGGCCCCCAGGTAACGTCTGACACATGGAGACAATCCACAATCTTTATAAAGCAGGACGTAGATGGTCACTACATTAACTGTGAGGAAGGAAAACAAACCCATTATCCATCAGTCTGAGGCAAAGGGACCCATTTGATCGGGGACTCAGTGAGATTTTCAAATGTGTCCCTGTATTCAGGGATTTATTAAAATAATTGGAGCTGGAATAACAAATGGGAAGGTCGGAATTCCTGACAAAAATGTGACATAAACCACAAGAAACCCTCCCTCTCCAAACACACAGAGACACATCCATAAGGACAGATGGTTTCTAGAACATTCCCACACACTCGATCACTCGAGAGCAGACACAGGTCACTCCTTCCCAGTTCCTAATACGGAGGGTGGGAACGTTGCCCTCCTGAAGGATTCTCTGCCAGTTTCCTGAAGATAGACGGAGTTTGGGAATTTCTGTATTTCGGTCTAAATTGGGGTCAATCCTGTGTTGTGTAGAAATGTAAACGCAGGAGAAACGTATTCACCCCTTTAACTGCCTGAGGGGCCTTCGGAACAGTGTCTCCTTCTCCCTGGAACGGGATCTCTTCCCTCGGGATCTTATCGTTTGTTCAATTCACTGACATCCGGCCGTTCACAAACAACGTCAGGGACAGAACATTCCGGGGAATGTCAGTTATAGAATGTCGGGGACAGAAAGTTCCGGGGAATGTCAGTTATAGAATGTCGGAGACAGAACGTTCCAGGGAATGGCAGTTATAGAATGTCGGGGACAGAACAATCCGGGGAGTGTCAGTTATAGGATGTCAGGGACGGAACGTTCCGGGGAATGTCAGTTATAGAATGTCGGGGACAGAACGTTCCGGGGAATGTCAGTTACAGAATGTCGGGGACAGAACGTTCCGGGGAATGTCAGTTATAGAATGTTGGGGACAGAATGTTCCGGGGAATGTCAGTTATAGAATATCGGGGACAGAACGTTCCGGGGAGTGTCAGTTATAGAATGTTGGGGACAGAACTTTCCGGGGAATGTCAGTTATAGAATGTCAGTTATAGAATGTCGGGGACAGAACGTTCCGGGAATGTCAGTTATAGAATGTCGGGGACGGAACGTTCCGGGGAATGTTGGTTATAGAATGTCAGGGACAGAACGTTCGAGGGAACTCCTTGACTTGTCCATCACCTTTTCTCCCTACCCACCCCACCAACATGATGTACTGTGCACAGGCTACATATCCATCCAGCACCGGGAGCTGCACTGACCACATCATTGCATTATGTATAAACCTCAACCAGATAGTCCATTCACCACAGCGACCTGTGCACTGATCACCCGTGAATTTTCTGCAAACCTGGATCAGTTACCCTCCCCTCATGTAGAGCTGTGTACCCTACCCCAGTGCATTGCTCAGTAACACTGTGTTAGATCACTGCCCAGTGTGGGGAAACTTGCATCCCATGCTGGAAGTGACAGGATGTGCAGCTCCCACCCATTTCCAGCTCCATATCTCGATTAGAGTGATGCTGGAAAAGCTCAGCAGTTCAGGCAGCATCCGATGAGGAGTAAAATCGACGTTTCAGGCAAAAGTCCTTCATCAGGAATGGAGGTTTTTGCCTGAAACGTCGATTTTACTGCTCCTTGGATGCTGCCTGAACTGTTGAGATTTTCCAGCACCACTGTAATCTAGACTCTGGTTTCCAGCATCTGCAGTCATTGTTTTTACACAGCTCCATATCCCCATTGTGCCATGACAAGGGGGTGCTGTTGGTGTGAACATCACTGCCAGAGAGAGATGACAGGGGTATCCGTTTAAATAACACCACATGAGAGGGGTTTGGGGTATAGACAGAGATGGGGAGACTGAGAGACAGAGTCATGGAAGGATATGTTACCAGGTTGCAGAATGCTGAAATATAGACACTTCGATAGCACCCTGTAACATGAGCCAGTCTTCCCAGGAAAGATGGGAAAAAGGGAGATTGGTGTGAGGTCAGATGAGCATGTGTTCCGCATCTTTGTAACTGGAAGTGGTTTCAACAGAATCTATGACTCATTGGGCAGATTCTAACAGTAATTTATTTTTGTTTGATTTTCGTTGAGTGTGACAGAGGGATCGTCCGCACGAGGCTGAGCTAGTTTCCTGATGCTGTCGTATCAAACTCACCTCATTAACTACACAGCCCACCCCATGGTGTCCCTCTCATTCAATACCAGCCCGATTCTCCCACCCATCATGGCGGGTGGTACTAACCACCGCCCGGGTACCGCTGGATATTCCGACCATGGCAATTACACCACGGTTTGTTGACAGGGCACGGAGGTCCTGGTGGATGTGCTAGTACAGAGAGGGACCATTCTTTTCCCAGAGAGAGCCACACCACCAGACCCACCGAGCATGGTCTGAGCTCACCACCCAGCTCAGTGCAGTATCTGCGGTCTGAGGAAATGTCCAGCAATACGGGACAAGCATCAATAACCTTCCCCACTCTGTCAGGGTAAAGGTTACTGTGTCCTCTCTGATCCCTCACACTCCCTGTATATCTGTTATCGCACCTAACGCCAAACAAGGCTCATGCTCCACCACTCTCACTGCTGCATGCAGCACCTTCCCCTCCACTCTCTCTCTCTCTCTCTCTCTCTCTCTCTCACCCCTCCACGTTACCCACAGCAACAGCATCCTTGGGGCCTTGGAAGGAAGTAAGGGGGGAGGTGTGTGGCCACCCGATGTGGCCTCTTCTATATTGGGAGACAGTCCGCCGACTTGCGGAACGTTTCAGAGAACATCTCTGGGACCCCTGGACCAACCAACGCAACCACCCCGTGGCTCAACACTTCAACTCCCCCTCCCACTCCACCAAGGACATGCAGGTCCTTGGACTCCTCCATCGCCAGACCATAGCAACACAACGGTTGGAGGAAGAGCGCCTCATCTTCCGCCTAGGAACCCTCCAACAACAAGGGAGGAACTCAGATTTCTCCAGTTTCCTCATTTCCACTCTCCCCACCTTGTCTCAGTCAAATCCATCGAACTCAGCACCGCCTTCCCAATCTGCAATCGTTTTCCTGACCGCTCCGCACCCACCCCCACCCCCAACCCTCACCTTGACCTCCTTCCACCTATTGCATTTCCAACGCCCCTCCCCCAAGTCCCTCCTCCCTACCTCGTAGATGAAGTATTGACAAACCACAGAGCAAGAGAAATCCGGATCGGTTCCACTTATCTATATACATCAGGGTATAATGTGATGAAGTTGGAAGGGTGTACTGTACCTTTAAGCGAGGGTGAATGCTGTTCTGAACTGAAAGCTTACAAGTACCTGAGATATGAGAGGATGGCAGACCCAGAAACAGCATATTGCTGTAGCGCTGGATTCGGGTAATAAGCAGTTAAAAGAAAGGGGGTCCCAGAGTTGTGCATAGTTGATATAAAATGTTCACTTTCAGAGTGAAAAATAAATCGATGTTTGTATTTAAACAGTGGAATTGGGGTGTTCTCTGTCCCTCATATTTTAACAGTTTACGAGGTGAGTTGAGTATTTCTTTGTTTCATTTAAGTTACCAGATGAGCTTCACGCCGTGTCCTAACCATTCCCGTGTGTATATCTGTGTGTCTCTGTGGTGCTTAAAGTGATGCAATGCCACCCTCTGCTGGCCTCCACACGCCACTGCACAGGCATTGGCAGAGGGTGAAAACCAACAGGGATTTTCACAAAGACTCTGAGCTTGATTTGCCTTGTGTGGTTAGGGGGAGGAGGGACAGATTGCAGACACAGTCAGGGAGGAGGAAAGGCTGGACAGTAATCAGCAGCCTGTTATCATTACATGGTTTTAGGAAGAGGGCAGTCGCACGTTAGAGGTGGCTAAGAGAGATCGGGTGTTTTGGGACCAGAAATTAAGCTTTTCCTTCGTCTCTGCTGTTCAGTAATAAATATCCATTTGAGACCCTTCATTGTGCAGAGTGTGTCTGCAGGATTTATTTCCCTAATATTGCAGACTACAGATAATAGCAATTAAAGATGGCCATAGTTAATTTCAATAGCATAGCACATGCACTCAATATCCTAAAGTTGAGACAAATACCTTGCATTTGTTTCTAATACAAAATGTTTTTTTGTAATTCAGTAATGGTAACCTGATTATAATAATCCACACCGTGCTGAAAGTAGGCACTAAAATATGACCCAAAATCTGGGTGTGGTTGTGTAGTGGGTCGTGTCCCTGTCTCTGAGACAGAACTTTGGATTTGATTCCAATTCCTGAACTTGTGTGGGAGTGATCCTAGCTCTAGACTAGAAGGCCTGGATTCAAGTTCTGCCTGTTGCAGAGGTATGTCACAGCATGTCAGGACAGTCTGATGAACAAACGTACAGGAGAATAATGTTACAGCTTTATGGGTATTGCTGAGTGATGCTAGTCCCTACCTCCAGGCACAAACGTCTAGGTGTAAAGCTCACAGATGTATCTCGTGATACATCTGAACAAACTGATTAAAATGGATTTAGTATTGTGACTTGATGGAGAAACAAGAGGTGTCAGTATTGAATTTCAGAATTTAGGCCCAGGATGACTGAAAGTACAGCCATTCGTGTTGATTGGAGTCACATTTCGCAGCAGTAAAGGTTTTTCAAAACCGAACGGTTATGGATAGGGTGAGTAGTCAGGGTTTTTCCCCAGGTTAGGGGCATCCAAAACCAGAGGGCATTGGTTGAAAGCGAGAGGGGAAAGGTTTTTAAGAGGCTTAAAGGGCACCTTTTCACATAGAGGGTAGTGTGCATATGGAATGAGCTGCCAGACGAAGTGGTGGAGGCTGGTACAACTACAACACTTAAAAAGCATCTGGATGCTGACAGACCTGCTGAGCTTTTCCAGCAATTTGTGCATTTCTTTAAACAATGCATTCATTTTAACACAGGTATTCTGAATAAATGAAGCATTTTATGTTTTAATGCCGCAGGGCGATGCAAACATATTTCAAATCGACCGAGACCATTTTCTGCTAAGGCTATGGCTATGTGTATGACAGCTGAAATGATGCACCTACATGGAAGAGGGAATGTGATGGAGACATTGTTTAGACAATGTACAAGGAGACCTCACATGGTCTAGTTTGGGAGAGGATAAAATTATTGTGTGATTCAGCTCAGAGAGGGAGAAAATGTAATCTACCCGAGAAGGAATGGACGATTACACTCTCGCTCCTTCATTGTTCCTCATCACAGCAATGTGTGCGAGCTAAAAAAATGCTCTAAAGTCATCGTTACCATTCTTATTTTTATAGTATCCCTGCAGTGTTGAAACAGGCCCTTTGGCCCAACAAGTCCATACCAACTCATTCACCTATAATTACCCCTGACTATGGCACCTAACCTAGAAATCCCTGAACACTACAGACAATTCAGCATGACCAATCCACCGAACCTACACAGTTTGTGGAAGGAAACGGGATCACCCATTAGAAGCTCACACAGACAAGGGGAGAATGTGCAAACTCCACACAGACAGTCACCCAAAGCTGGAATCGAACCCAAGTCCCTGGTGCTACGAGGCAGCAGTGCTAACCACAATGCTACCCTTTGGATGCTCCCTGACCAGAATTTATTGGAATCTACTCACTGCCTAAAGCAAAGGGAATTCAGCCAAATCCACCGTGGGCGGCACGGTGGCACAGTGGTTAGCACTGCTGCCTCACAGCGCCAGAGACCCGGGTTCAATTCCCGCCTCAGGCGACTGACTGTGTGGAGTTTGCACGTTCTCCCCGTGTCTGCGTGGGTTTCCCCCGGGTGCTCCGGTTTCCTCCCACAGTCCAAAGATGTGCAGGTCAGGTAAATTGGCCAAGCTAAATTGCCCGTAGTATTAGGTAAGGGGTAAATGTAGGGGAATGGGTGGGTTGCGCTTCGGCGGGGGGGGGGGTGTGGACTTGTTGGGCCGAAGAGCCTGTTTCCACACTGTAAGTAATCTAATCTAAAACTCTCCCAGGATGGCATCCCATTGCTAGCAGGTGTGTGAGTACAATATCTTCAGAAGCAGAATAACGTTTTGGACAATCTCGCAATTTTTCCTTTTGTCATGAGTTACAATAATATCTGGACAAAGTTCTTTCAAGTTAAAATTGCAGAGATTTCACCTATCTGTGTGTGTGTGTGTGCGTGTGTGCGTGCGTGCGTGAGTGTGTGTGTGTGTATATATGTGTGTGTGTGTCAGTGTTTTTAGAAAGGGAAATATTGATTTCATATTTGCAATACCCAAACAGTTTGCCATTCATCTTTCCATCATAGTTTGAGTAACATTGCTCTGGATCATAAACGTGTTGTTTTAGCAGATTAAAGAAACTAGCCGGACTTGTTTCTAAAACTGATACTGACCCAGTCTGAGAACGATTTCATTGACTATATCACCGACCTGGTTACATTTAATATTTTTTGTGAGCTGTGTAGGAGTGGGACTAGAAAAGGAAACAGAGACCCAAAAAGCCGGGGAACTACAGACGGGTGAGCCTGATGTCAGTGGTGGGTAAGTTGTTGGAGCGGATTCTGAGGGATAGCATTTACATACGTTTGGGAAGGCAAGGGCTGATCGGAGTAGACAACGTGGCTTTCTACATGGGAAATCATGGCTCATTAATTTGGTTGAGTTTTTTGAAGAGGTGACAAAGAAGATTGATGAAGGCAGTTTGGTAGACATTGTCTATAGGGACTTCAGCAAGGTGTTCATTTAAAGAACAAAGACCAAAGAAAATTTACAGCCCAGGAACAGGCCCTTCTCCCTCCAAGCCTGAGCCGATCCAAATGTACTGTCTAAATCTGTCGGACAATTCCTCAGTATCTGGATCTCTCTGCTCACTACCTACTCGTGCATCTTTCCAGACGCATCTTAAATAAATCTACCTGACTCCCTCTACCATCTCTGCTAGCAACGCGTTACAAACGCCCACCACCCTCCGTGTGAATTACTTACCGCGTGTATCCCCCTTAAACATTCCACCTCTCACTTAAAAAGCATGACCTCTCGTTATTGAATCCTTCACTCTGGGAAAAAGCTCGTCTTTATCCACCCTGTCTATACCCTTCATGATTTTGAAAACCTCAATCAGGTCCAACCTCAATCTCCTTTTTTCGAGTGAAAATAAACCTGACCTACTCAGCCTCTCTTCATAGCTAGTATTTCATTCTGATTGGTAGACAGATTAGTAATTTTCAGTCACGTGGGATACAGAAGCAGCCAGTACCAATTGGCTTGAAGGAAGAGGGATAGTTTTCAGGCTGGAGGCTTGTGAGCAGCAGTGTGCTGTAAGAATCAGTGAGGAAGGGCTTTTGCCCAAAACGTCAATTTCTCTGCTTGTTGGATGCTGCCTGAATTGCTGTGCTCTTCCAGCACCACTGATCCGTAATGTCAGAATCAGTACTGAGTTCACTGCAGTTCATCATTTATGTAAAGGATTTAAATGTGATATTGGGGCCAAAGTTAATAAGGTTACAGATTACATCAGCAAGGTAGTGTAGTAGATTATCTCAGAGTACAACGAGACCACAATTAGATGGTACAAAGGGGCAAGGAGTGACAGATGAAGCTTAATTTAGATAAATACGAAGTTTTGCATTTTGGAAAGGCAAATCAGGGCAGAGGTTATACACTTAATGGTAAGGTCCTGGGAAATCTTGTGGAACAAAGGGACATAGGGCCGCAGGTATATGGTTCCTTGAAAGTGGAGTCGCAGGTAGACAGTGTGGTGCAGAACACATTTGGCACATTTGTCTTAATCAGTCAGAGCATTGAGTATAGGAGTTGTGTTGGCATGTTGCATCTGTTCAGGATGTTGGTGAGGCCACTTTAAGAATACCGTGTGCAACTCGGTTTTCTGCAGATAAGACTTACACAGATGTTCCAGGACTGGAGGTTTGAGGTTTAGGGCGAGACAGATTACGTTGAGGTGCTCCCCGCTGGAGTGTCAGAGGTTGAGGGGTAACATTATAGAGGTTTATAAAATCATCAGAGGCATGGATATTCTGAATAGCCATATTCTGCTCCCAAGCATAGGGGAGTCCAGAACAAGATGGCATAGGTTGAAGGGTAGAGGGCGAATGATTTCGAAGAGACCTGAAGGTAAATATTTCACACAGAGAGTGGTGTGTGTACAGAAAGTGCTGTCAGAGGAAGTGGTCAAGGTGGGTAGAATCACAGGAGGAATATTGGCCTAATGCTGGCAAATGGGACGAGATCAGGTTTGATATCCGATCGGAGTGAACAGATTGGACTAACGGGTCTGTTTCCATTCTGCATGACTGTCTGATTCTATAAGAGGGATGATGAATAATTCTGCAAGGACCTTTCAAGTCGGTTTTCTCTTCACTGGAAGGTTATCGCGTCTCTGTGTTCACATTGATTGAAAGCTGCGTAAGGAAAATATTTGACAGAGAAGTGCGTCACAGATAATGGGACACAGACAGGAAAGTGGGGCAGTGACCACAACCTAATCAACTACAATCTTAGTGCCTGGTGGAGCAGGCTCAAAGTATCTAATGACCCGCTCCTGTTCCTCAGTCCCCTGTTCCTGTGTTCCATTCAGCCCCTCAAACCTACTAGACAGGAGCAGTTGGAGGCTATTTACTCCTATAACCTTTTGCACAGAAACAGAGGAGACCTTTTGGCCTTTCAAGACTGTCCCACACGCTTTGAGGTGATTTGCGAAGTGTAATTGGAAAACCCAGGCACGGGTATGAAAGAGGCCCCTCATCTCTCTTTACAGAGCTTCCGGTCTCTGCAACTTGTGCTTCATTTGTTGGTCATGTTGTAGACCCAGATTCACTGTGAATAAAGCCCATATACCTCACCCAGAGATGGCTCACAAAATCCTCTGGTCCCCCTGGCTGCAACATTCAATAACAGAACATTCATAAAAATAACACCCACTAACTTTCCAATAAGAAAATGGGAGAACATCAGAAAGAGGGGCATGTCATTCACTCCCCAAGCCTGCCTTGCCCTTCACTAAGATCATGATTGATCTGCTCTTGGTCTCAAATCATCTTTCATACCCAATTCCTCATAGCCCTCACCTCTCTGACAGGTCAATATCCATCTACCGCCTCTTCAAATATTTTCAGTCATCTAGATCCCCAACATTCTAGAGAAGAAAAATCCTGACATTCAATCCCACCTGTTTGAAGAAAACCCTTGCTGCTCCTATATCATTGGCCTATTGATTTGAACAAAAGAGGTTGTCACAAGGGTTCAGGAAAAAAAAGACTGGCCCCGATATGAAGGCAGTGATTGACTTCTGTAAACATAAAGGAGTTGAACAAACCTGGACTTAATGAGAATCAGATTAACCTCTCCAGTATTTGGAGTCAAACATGGCACAAAGCAAGATGTTCATCATCTCAGTCCTGGGTCACCTCTGTGCGAGATCCTCAGGGTAGCTTCCCCTCCACAAACACCTTCAGCTGCTTCATCAATGTCTCCTCACCCCCACCCTCCCCACCATAAGATCAGAAGTGGGGATGGTCACTGAATATTCCACAATGTTCAGAACATTTTGTTCCCTCTCAGTTCCTGAATTGGTCTGCGTTTGTGTGCAGCAACACCCAGACTCCATCGAGACTTATGCTGTTAAAGTGTCTGTAACATTCATGTCACAGCACTGCCGGACACTGCACATTGCCACAGTAAAACAAAAGTTCATTCAGCACCTCACGCTATTTTGACAGGAATACGAGGAAGTCATTCAGCCCATTGACACGACCGGAGAAGAACAGGGACAGCCCATTCAGTGCCTCCAGCCTTTTACTCAGGAAGAGAAGGAGTCTAGTGTGATGGATCAGAACAGAGCCCCTCGAAAATATTTGAAGGTGGTAACCTAGACTCTAATTTTTTTATATATTTTAAAGGCAATGTAAAGTGTCTGTCCCAGATGCAATGTGACAGGTCAAACTACTTGGTGTGAAGCAAAACACCATTTATTTAAACACGAAAGAGAAAATGAAGCCAAAGAAAGAGGAATTTAGAATAATGTAATTCGATTGGACAAGTTAACGGAATACTAGATCTAGGAACTATTACTAATGAACTGTTCCAATATAGGAAAATCCTATAAACACAGCCCTTGGCAAAAAGAAATATTCAGACACAGATAGTCACTAACATTTCTCCAATCCGGGAATTAAAAACAGCATCAAGAGAAATTTCAGAGAGAGTAGCAGCCAGGAGACATTCACTTAAGCTTCCAACTCTGTGGAGGCCCCAATAGCTTCTGATGTTACTGAGAAACCAAAACCCAGAGATCCTAATCCGTGAGAGCTGGCCACACCCATTCAGGCTGCATTAAAATAAACACAAGGCCTCCCTAGCTGTTACTCAAGTGGTCTGAACTAGCCAGCTTGGTAATGATCATTCAATCTCTCTCTTAAAAGAAACCAGGACAAAATAACCTCTTAAAGCTGCAGCATTGTCACACTAGTCTGTACAATGACTGTCAAACAGGAATCAGGCGTAACCAGTCAGGCCCTTGACCCTGTCCAATCGGACGAGGTTGAAGCCAGTCAGTCCCTTGAGTCACTTATACAGGAACAGTAGGAGGCCATTCCCACCTCAATGCACTTACACGGGGGCAGAATGAGGTATTTTATGCTGATTCCTGATGAAGGTCTTATGCCCAAAATGTCGATTCTCCTGCTTCTCGGATGCTGCCTGACCTGCTGTGCTTTTCCAGCAATCAACGCTCTACTCTGACCTCCAGCATCGGCAGTCCTCACTGTCTCCTCGATGCTCTAACATGATGAACAAGTAGAGCAGAGGCTGCACAGACAGACTGCCCCACGTTGTTCCTCCTGGCTCCATTGCTCATGATACACACGTGGGACTTGAACATGGTTTTCTAGTGGTGAGGAGGGAAGCCATATGTCTTGTGTGAAATCTCAAGAAGGCACCTTCCATCTCCGAGCATCCAGCCTGATGTTGTCTATGTCGGGTGGAAGCTGGTGGGAATGGCTGGTGGGAATTTGGAAGGTATTGTGGCTGCTCTTGGGGATTGTGAGCAACATGACGTTCAGTACGGGTTTGCACGCCGACTGCACAATAACATGGGGAGAGTTAATTTACGCATATAAACTATTAGGAAAGCCACGTTAGTCTGATGAATAGACTTCTAGAAGTTCAAATAATGCTAATCTTGTTCATGTTGATCTTGTCTAGTGCTTGTCCTGTTCAGTGTAACCTGTATGCCTTACTCTGTCCAAGTCTGTTTCCACCCTATGAACTGTCTGACCATGCTTACTATGATCTTCCTCCACTGCTCATAAATAAAGTGTTTCCCTGTACTGAGGTACATGTGGCAATAAATCAAACCAATTAACTCTGGGTAAAGTATGGAATTTCTCTCCCTGTCAATGTCTGTTTTGGAAATAAGTGATCGCTGCCACTCCTCATGTTTCAGCATCACCATTTCTTCGTCTCTCACAGCTCTACTGATTAAAAACTCAGCTTATTCACTCTATCATCATGTTATCATCACCTGCATCTGTGGTAAGGAAATCATTCCTTGCAAAGGAGATCCAATCTGTACAGAGTGCCCCAAATGCTCTCTCAGCAAGGCTTTACAACAGCAGGAAGGTGGCTTTACTTATGTACTCGAATCATCTTATAATGAAGGACAGCATACCATTGTCTGCACCCATTACTTACACAGGGTTTGATTCGGAGCAGTCAGCGTAGACTTGTAAGTGGGAGATCATGCTTCCCAAATTTCTTAGAGTCCTTTGATGAAGTAACCAGGAAGTTCGATGAGGGCAGAGTGATCGATGTAGTCTCTATGGATTTCAGTCAGGCCTTTGATAAGGTTCCATTTGGCAGGCTGCTTTGGAAGGTTACATCACTTGACATGCTGGGGGAACTGGCCAATTGGATACACAGTTGGCTTGATGGTAGGAAGCAGAAGTTTTAGTGGAAGGATGTTTGTCAGACCGGAGGCTTAGTCCATTGCTGTTTGTTGTCTATGATTTGGTTGAGAATGTACAAGGAATGATTAGTAAGTTTGCAGATGACACTAAAGTAATTGGGAGCATGATCAGTGAGGAAGTTTATCAGAAATTGAAGCAGGACCTTAATCAGGTGGGAAAGTTGGCCGAGAAATGGCAAATGGAATTTAATATAGAAACGTGAGATCTTACATTTTGGAAATTGAAGTCAAGGTAGGAGTTTCATGGTGAATGGGAGGGTCTTAAGAGGTGCAGTGGGCAGAGAGACCTTGGTGTTCAGGTGCACGGTTCTCTAAGAGTGGAGTCACAGGTAGATAGGGCAATGAAGAAGGCTTTTGGCACACTGGCGTTCATCAGGCAGGATATTGAGTATAGAAGTTGGGAACTTATGTTGCATTTACACAGGACTTTGGTAATGCCGCACTTGGCGTACTGTTCAGTTTTGGCATCTTGTTATAGGGAGGTTGTTATTAAATTAGAAAGAGTGCAGAAGAAATTTACAAAGACGTTGCCAGGACCCAATGCTCTGAGCTATAGGGAGAGGTTGGATAAGCTAGGACATTTTCTTTAGAGTGTTGGAGACTGAGGATGTCCTTATAGAGGGGTATGGATAGGGTTAATGCTCTCAGTCTTTTTCTAAGATGTAGGGCATCGAGGATTAGAGGTGATCAGTTTATGGTAAGAGGGGAAGGAATAAAAGGGAACCTGAGGGGCCACTTCTTTACACAGAGGATGTTACGTGGATGAACTGCCAGAAGATGGGGTTGAGGGGGTACAATAACAACATTTCAAAAGCATTTGGATAAATATATGGATTGGAAAGGACTAGAAGGATATGGGCCAACTGCAGGGAAATGGGGTTAGCGTGGATGGACATTTAAAAGGTGGATTCGAAGCCCTCTGTTAATTAAAACCAAACACCCAGAAAAGCTCGCCTCACCTTGTAATCTGTTAAAATATGAGCGACACAGATCTCCTACATTCCACAATTTAAACAAAAATTAACAAGTTAGTTTCTTAACTTTAATAGTGAACACTAAACAACAACTATTCACAAATACAAGCCCCTCTTTTCATAGCTTCTTACTATCTGACTCCAATTCTGTAAAAATATGCTGTTCCAACAACCCACATATTAAACATTACAATCTCAAGACCATACAGTCTCTATCTTCCAGCTGCTGATCTCCCTGGGTCATTTTTTTTTATTGCAAGTAGGTTTACATGAACATGTGCCTTTGATAGAGAGTGTTGGAGATGACCAGTTAGCACTCCTGCTCTACAGCGTTGCTCTACTGTTGGATGGCAGCAGCTCTCCCTCCTGTGTTCAAAATGCTGGGTTTATATACTCCCCATGATATAATAATTCTCATAATTTGACTGCTGTCCAGGTGTCCAAACAATAATATTCAGATTCTGTTGACTTCTGGTATCCTGAGCGTTATTTAAACTCTAAAGTTGCATTTGAATGGCTGTCAAAACAGCAACCAAAACTCAGGTATCCATTTCTCAGCTAATGGTAACATGTGGAACAGTGTGACTTTTAGCTGGCATCTGTGGCTTTAATTTCTATTCAGCAAATCCCGTTCTGTCTTAAAGTGCCCATTCACCTTTTTGGCCTCATAACATCTCCCCGCTTCAGAAAATAAAATGAACCAGCAGAATGAAAAGATGGCTACATTTCTTCTCCTCTAATTCTCAATCCAAATTTTATGAAATACATCAGTATTAATCTCAGTTATAAAATTCATATTAATTCTGCAAACCAATATAACACTGAAATAAGTCAAATCCTATTTACCCTTTTTGCTTTAAATCCGCGAAAACACATCTGCTATCACATTGTAGGACCCACAGCATGTACATTTTGTAAGTTTAAAGTCGTTAAGATAAGACTCCAATGAAATATTCTCATATTCTGGTCTTTAAATATTCCAAAAAATGCGATAAATTTGTTGTTGTCCACAACCATCTCCGACAATTTGTCTGTCGCATAAACATTAAGATATTGTCAGACCATTACGAAACTTAATCATTCTTGTTCAATAATGGGGATGTTGTCATTATTTATGGTGGATATTGAGTTTTTTCAACAAGTAGCCAATTGGTCACTCAATTCCATCATCCTCTTTCTGTATCAATACATCTCCGAGCCCGATATCCCGAGCATCAGACACAATTTTCAAAGTTTTTCAAAATATTTGGTGCAGCTAAAACTGGTGCGGGGTGATTAATCCTGCTATAAAATTCTCAAATGCCTCCTGGCATTGTTCTGTCCACTACAATTCTGTGTTCTTCTTTCGTAAATCCATCAGTGGTGCCAATACGCTGCTGAAGTTTGGAACAAACTTCCGATAAAATCCACTCAGTTCCAAAAATTGAAGCACCTCGTTCTTCGAGGATAGTCATGGAAATTCCTCAAAACCCTTCGTCTTTGTGTTCCTGCGGTCAACCTTCCATGTCCAATGTAATGTCCCAAGAATGTCACCTCTGCCTTCGAGAATTCTGTTTTCTTTAAGTTTATTACCAAGTTTGCTTCTTCTAATCGTTCAACATGCTCTGCCAGCTGTAACATGTGAGCTTCCAATCACTTGCTAAAGATCATTACATCATACAGATAAACTGCATAATTTGTTCATCTGGCCACAGTTCTTTTCCTGAGTCTTAAATGTGGCTGGTGCATTATTTATCCATATGAAATACTCGATTAAGTTTTTCTGTCATCTCCAGTATCATTACTAGATAGCTTAACAGACTCCACATTTTTTTAAAATTTGAAATGGGCCACTAAAGCTATTTTTGAAGGGATTTCTTACCACTGGTGGCAATACTAATACGTCATCGCCACAGGAAATCTTCAAAGTTTCAGAGTTTTTATCTGCCACCTGCTTCACTCTATGCTGTGCTCTTCAGATACTGTTTAGCAAACTCAACTACTCCATCTACTCTCTCCTTCACCTCAGACACATAATCTAAGTGTGACGTCAGTCGGTCCTGTCAATTTATATTTAATTAATTTCAAAGGACCTCTCACTTCATGTACGAATATTAACTCAAAGATAATAAACGGAGTAGATTTATTTGGGGCATCTCTAATGGCAAACAATATAATGGGACACCTTTGTTCCACTCATTCAGGTAATCATGTTCTTCAGCGTCTGAAGCCAACTTTCCAAGACTCCTTGGGATTCAGGATCTGACGCACTTGATTTATAGAACATAGAACATAGAACATACAGCGCAGTACAGGCCCTTTGGCCCTCGATGTTGCGCCAATCCAAGCCCACCTAACCTACACTAGCCCACTATCCTCCATATGCCTATCCAATGCCCGCTTAAAAGCCCATAAAGAGGGAGAGTCCACCACTGCTACTGGCAGGGCATTCCATGAACTCACGACTCGCTGAGTAAAGAATCTACCCCTAACATCTGTCCTTTAATTTAAAGATATGACCCCTCATAATAGCTGACTCCATAAGTGGAAAAAGGTTTTCATGGTCAACCCTATCTAATCCCCTAATCATCTTGTACACCTCTATCAAGTCACCCCTAAACCTTCTTTTCTCCAATGAAAACAGCCCCAAGTGCCTCAGCCTTTCCTCATACGATCTTCCTATCATACCAGGCAACATCCTGGTAAACCTCCTCTGCACCCGTTCCAGTGCCTCCACATCCTTCCTATTGTATGGCGACCAAAACTGCACACAATACTGCAGATGCGGCCGCACCAGAGTCTTATACAACTGCAACATGACCTCAGGACTCCGGAACTCAATTCCTCTACCAATAAAAACCAGTGTGCCATATGCCTTCCTCACCGCACTATTTACCTGGGTGGTAACTTTCAGAGATCTGTGTACATGGACACCAAGATCCCTCTGCTCATCCACACGACCAAGTATCCGACCATTAGCCCAGTACCCCATCTTTTTGTTACTCTTACTAAAGTGAATCACCTCACACTTACCTACATTGAACTCTATTTGTCACCTTTCTGCCCAGCTCTGCAGCTTATCTATATCCCGCTGTAACCTGACACATCCTTCCTCACTGTCAACAACTCCACCGACTTTCGTATCATCCACAAACGTGCTCACCCAACCTTCTAGCCCCTCCTCCAGGTCATTTATAAAAATGACAAACAGCAATGGTCCCAAAACAGATCCTTGCGGAACACCGCTAGTAACTGCACTCCAAGATGAACCTTTACCATCAACTATTACCCTCTGTCTTCTTCCAGCCAGCCAATTCCTAATCCAAACCTCCAACTCACCCTCAATGCCATACCTCCGTATTCTTTGCAGTAGCCTACCATGGGGAACCTTATCAAACGCCTTACTAAAATCCATATACACTACATCTACCGCTTCCCCCTCGTCCACCTCCTTAGTCACCTTCTTAAAGAATTCAATAAGGTTTGTGAGGCACGACCTGCCCTTCACAAAACCATGCTGACTATCCTTGAACACATTATTCCAATCCAGATGTTCATAAATCCTATCCCTTACAATTCTCTCTAAGACTTTGCCCACAACAGAAGTGAGACTCACCGGCCTATAGTTACTATGGTTATCCCTACTCCCCTTCTTGAACAAGGGAACCACATTTGCTATCCTCCAGTCATCTGGCACTATTCCTGTAGACAACGAGGACATAAAAATCAAGGCCAATGGCTCTGCAATCTCCTCCCTTGCTTCCCAGAGAATCCTGGGATAAATGCCATCAGGCCCAGGGGACTCGTCTATTTTCACCTTTTCCAGAATTTCCAACACCTCTTCCCTACATACCTCAAAGCCGTCCATTCTAATTAATTGTGACTCGGTATTCACATCAGCAACAATGTCCTGTTCCTGAGTGAATACTGACGAAAAGTATTCATTCAGTGTCTCCCCCATCTCTTCAGCCTCCACACGCAACTTCCCACTACTATCCTTGACTGGACCTATTCCTACCCTAGTCATTCTTTTATTCCAAACATACCTATAGAAAGTCTTTGGGTTTTCCCTAATCCTACCAACTAAGGACTTTTCATGTCCCTTCCTTGCTGCTCTTAGCTCTCTCTTCAGATCCCTCCTGGTTACCTTATAACTCTCAATCGCCCCAATTGAATACTATCTTTGACAAGCAATGCCACACCTCCCCCTCTTTTACCCCCACCTCTGACCCGACTAAAACATTTAAGCCCTGGAACCTGCAACAGCCAATCCTGTCCCTGTTCTACCCATGTCTCCGTAATAGCCACAACATCGAAATCCCAGGTACCAACCCACCTTTATTTCGTATACCTCTTGCATTGACGTATACACACTTCAAGCCACTTTCCTGTTTACAGGCACCCTCCTTTGAGATTGGGGCCATGTTCCTAACCTCCTAACTCCCTAAACTGCTGTATGCTGAAGCTATCCATGACTTCCTTAAACAGCTGAGCGGTAAAATGAGACCCTTGGTCTGACTGAATCTTACTGCATAGCCCACAGCGAGTAAAGAAAGCTACCAACCCCTCCACCTCCCTGTTTATCTTTACACACCATAATGGAATTGCCTCTGGAAATCTGGTACACACATCGATTATGATCAGCAAATATAGTTTTACACTTCTATTTTTGAAAGGGGAGCTACACAATTAATCATAACCCACGAGGTATGTTCTTTGAATGCAGGAATTGGCAAGAAATGTGCTGGTTTTATGACTGCCTGTTACTTACCTACCATTTGGTATGTATGTCATGTACAAAAAAACCCTAGACCCTTGTGTATTCCATGCCGCTAGGAATGCTTCTGTATCTTAGCCTGAGTCTGTATACCTAGGTGACCATCTGCAGTTAGTTTATGAACTACCCGTAACACTGTATACTACCGATAACACAATCTGGTGCACTTCGGCCCATTTCCCTTCTGCAGTAACCTATCGATGTCTTCATTTTAATTTTAGTATTCTAGCATTAAGTTAATAACGTTCAAATAATATGTTCTGATTCCTTTCCTTTGTGTGTGCATGTGTATGTGTGTGTGTATGTGTGTATATATATCTGTTGTAAGCCCATTAGCCTTTCATGGACTAAACACCTCGGCCTGATCTTCTGCCTGTTCAGGTTTTTTTTCTGCACTGTTACATCAAACAATGTATCAGTTCACGGAGCATCAACTCATTTGTCTTTTTAGTTCATTTTTCCTTGTTTCTGAAACATTTGACAGTGGAATTTTGTTCCTATACAGTCTGCAAAAATTCCTGGGTATTTTTCTTTAAACATTCCAATTCCCTAGTCTTCCTTTGCTTCTCCACCACAAGACTCTCCCACCTCCCCTCCTGCGAAATTGTTCCCAAGAACAAACTGTATTCCTAGAACTGACACTCTGTTACTCACTGTCACTGTGACGTCCCCAACCTTGATTTGGCATTCCATCCTGATGTTACACAAGGGAATGCTTAATTTCTGTCCCCATTCCACAAGTTATCACGCTCTTGATCAACATGCCAGAAAGAGTGAAAATACTTTCATCTCTTAGTATTAGCGGCCGAGAGAAAGTGAGGGCTGCACATGCTGGAGATGAGAGTTGAATAGTGTAGGGCTGGAATAGCAGAGCAGGTTGATGCCATCCGAGGGGCAGGAGAGTTGACGTTTCAGGCGTAAATCCTTCATCAGGAAAGTTGGGGGTAAGGGAGAGGGAAGGGGGTTGAGAAATAAATAGGAAGATGGAGGTGGAGTTGGGTGGAAGGGAGCTTGGAAGGCGATAGGTAGATGCAGGTGCGGTGTGATGGTCATCTGTCGGAGAGGAGGGTGAAGTGGATAGGTGGTAGGACAGCTGGAACCCTCAAACAGTACAGCATCAATGTTGACTTCACCAAATTCCAAATCTCCCCTCCCCCAACCTATCCCAGATCCAACTGTTCAACCTGGCACTGCCCTCTTGAACTGTCCTAATTGTCCATCTTCCTTCCCAACTATCCACTCTGACATATCACTATCCCTCCCACTTACATCTTCTTATCACCTTCCCAGTGACCCTCCCATCAGCCCATCTCCTAGCTTCGTATTTATCTTTCAGCCCCATTGTCCCCTCACCACATTCCTGACGATCAGTTTCTGCCTGATATTCCATTGTCCTGCTGTTTGGATGCTGCCTGATTTTTGTCCTTTTCCGGCCCCACACTTTTAAACTCTCATCTCCAGCATCTGTAGCCCTCACTTTCTATCGGTCTCTAATAGTAAGAGATGAAAGTATTTTCACTCTTTCTGGCATGTTCATCACTTCTCAACTATTAGAGACGGAGCAGATCCCGTATTTCACAAAATTATAACTTCTTGTCCTTCTCCCCCGTTCTTTCTGAGTAAACTTTATCTACAGAGGCGATTTCTTTCAGAGATCAGGCACTGCCTCCATACCTAGCCACTGCCTAGGCTGTGCACTCTCCTGCAGCTCCTAGCCTCCACTTGCGGTCTCCTTTGCCAGTTTCACTAATGCCACTGGGCTTAGCCTCTTCTACCACATCTTTCCCCAAAGTGCCTCCCTTCAACGACATCACTGTGGGTCCCAGCTTACTGCAGTCACAACACTATTTTCCTGTTCCCTTCTTAAACCATCGGCACTGTAATTTTATGTGTTCCACGCCCTTATAGTGAGAACACCTGAGGCCTTTCACCTCCTTTCAACCCCCTTGGGCTTCTTTTTTCACCTGTGGTAAACTATTGTGCGCTACTGTTCGCTTTGTAATGTGTGATTGTCCCTTCTCCCAATTTCTATCCCTCACAGGATGAAAATCCTCCCAGAAGCTAAATTCTATCTCATGTACCAATGCATATTTACCTGCTATTTCTGCCACGCTTCTCGCTTCTTGGACTTTCTGTTCATTCACATGAATTCTTACCATCACTGGAAGTGAGTGTTTAAACTTCTCCAGCAGAATAATCTCCCTTCGAGCCTCACAGGGCTTATGCATTTTTAAGTCCAGCACCCATCTATCAAAATGACTGTGGTGAATTCTTTCAAACTCAACGTAAGTCTGACCTGGTTCTGTCTCTATTTTTATGAACTTCTGTCTGTATGCTTTTAGTACCAATTCATAACCAATCAAAATAGCCAATTTGACATCTGCATAATCTCTTGATCCCTCATCTGATAGCGTTACACATATCTCACCAGCTGTGCCCACCAGCTCACCAGCATTACCCGCAAGTTCACTGGACACGTCATCTGCCGAGCCATTTTTTCAAATGACATAAAAAAAAAGGTTTTGACGTTTTTTCTCACCGAAATATGGCAAGACATTAACATAGTTGTGTATATCCCTACGTTCTCCCTTCATCTCCATCCTGTTAATTTAACTTTCTTGTCTAATTCCCAACTTCTGAATTAGAAATTCTCTCTATCTTTCTTTTTTTCCTCTCTTTCTCTTTCCTCTCTCTCTGATTCCATCTCTTTCTTTATCTTCTAACTTCAGTTGCCACATTTGCAATTTAGGTTTTTCTAACTCTACTGCACTTGTCTGTTTCTCTGATACATCAAAGTGCTTGACCAACTCCATTACAATTTCAGGTTAATGCTCTGGCAGCTGGTGGAAGTTAAAAACAATTGCCAAAATATTAAGATGCAAAATCTGGTGTCAGTAATAGTGACCTTCAAGCCAATGTTGATTGTAAACACCAATTTGCTTCGCAAATGTACTTTCAGAAAGTGAATCTCCCGTGCTTTCCTGGTCTGGCCTAGACGTGACTGCAGACACACAGACATGTGATAAACTTTTCGCTGATCACGGAATCCGCCAATCAAGACATTCTATTGTATCAAACTGTTCCGAGGTCTAAAGGATAAAACCAGACAGGACACCCAGCCCCAGCCTCAGTATCGGAAAAACGAATGAGAAACACAGTCCTGTTGACCCTGCAGAGACATCCTTCCTCACATCTGAGAGCTTGTGACAACATTTACAGACTGCACAGAAACATTGGGAATGGAGTAGGCCATACAACACAATGAGCCTTTCCCATTCCAGTTCATATTCAAATATCTCCTCAATGCATTTTTTCCACACGCTGTACACATCCCTTAATGTGATTAACTTATGAAGCTATAAAATAGGAAGTGCAGTAGTCCCTTCGGTCTGTCGAGTTTGCTACCCAATTCAATATAATGATACCTGACCCTTTATTTCCACATCGTTCTCCTGCTCTCCCACCACCCGTTTACTGTCTCTAAATTCTTATTTATATTCAGTGTCTTGGCTACCAGGTGTAAGTGAATTCCCCAGAGTCACCAGTGTCTTAATGCAGACATTTATTCTCATCTCATGAAGAATGGCCTGTCTGTACCTAATGCTGTGTCCACTTGTTTTAGACACCACAGCCTGGTGAATTATCATCCCTGCTTCCAATCTGTCTCACCCTCTCAGAGTTTTATTTTTCTCACTGAGATCTCCACCCATGTTTAATGGGTATTGTGAACAGCTGGGGCCTGAGCACCGATCCCTGTGATATCTCAGCAACCTTCCTCTGTTAAAAGAAATGTTGTTTTTCAATTTATTTATTTAATGAGTCTGGGTGTGACTGGCTGGGCCAGCATTTATTGCCTGTCCCTGGTTGCCCTTTGAGAAGGTGGTGGTGAGCTGCCTTGTTGAACCGCTGCAGTCCGCTGTGGATTCAGTGATGGTACCACCATTGAATGCCAAGGGGCAGTGGTTAGATTGTATTTTAGTGGAGATGGTCACGGTCTGGCATTTGATTGGCCTGAATATTACTTGCCACTTGTCAGCCTGGATACTGTCCAGATCTTGTCGAATTTGGACATGGATTGCTTCAGTATCTGAGGACCCACAAATGTTGCTGAACATTGTGCAATCATTGGCGACCATCCCTACTTATGACCTTAAAATGGAGGGACGCTCATTTGTGAAGCAGCCCTGAAGATGTTTGGGACTAGGCCACTGCCCGAGGGACAGTTATTCTGGAGCTGAGTTGACTAACCTTTATCAATCATGACTATATTCCGACGTGTCAGGTATGATTCTAACTAGCGGGGTGTTTGCCCCTGATACCCATTGATTCCAGTTTTGTTTACGCCCCTTGATGCCACACTTGGTCGGAGGCAGCCTTGTTTTAAAGGGCTGTCACTCTCACCCCACCTCTGGAATTCAGCTCTTTTGTCCATGTTTGAACCAAGGTAATGAGATCATGAGCTGAGTGACCCTGGTGCAACCCAAACTGGGCGTCATTGACCAGGGTATTGCTGAGCAGGTGCTGATTGAAAGCACTGAGACCTTCCACCACTTTATAGATGTTCGGGAGTAGACTGATGGGTTGGTAATTGGTCAGATTGGATTTGTTCTGCTTTTTATGTATAGGGGATACTTGGGTAATTTTCCATGTCATCGGGGAAATCTTGTTGTAATGATACTGGAACAGTTTAGCTAGGTCAGTGACAAGTTCTGCAGTTCAAGTTTTCAGTACTATTGCCAGAATGTTGTCAGGGTACGCACCATTTGGAGTATCCAGTGTCTCCAACTGAATCTGGATGAACCTGGATATCGCGTGGAATGAATTGAATTGGCTGATGACTGGTAACTGAAGTACTGAGGACCACTGGAGGAGGCCGAGATGGATCATCCACTCAGCACTTCTGACTGAAGATTGTTGCGAATGCATCAGCCTTATCTTTTGCACTAAAGTGCTGGGCTCTTCCATCATTAAGGATGGGGATATTTGTGGAATCTCCTCCTCCAATGTTTAATTATCCATAACTATTCTCAACTAGAAGTAGAAGGACTGCAGAGTTTAGATCTGAACCGTTGCTTGTGGGACCACATAGCTCTGTCTGTCACTTACTGCTTGTGTTGTTTGGCGCACACGTTGTCCTGGTTGGTGGCTTCACCAGGCTGACACATCATTTTCAGGTTTGCCTGGTGCTGGTTTTGCCCTCCTGCACACTTCATTGAACTAAGGTTGATCCTCTGGCTTGATGGTAATTGTTGTCACGGGGATCTGCCAGGCCATGACGTTACGCTGGAGTACAATTTTGCTGCTATTGCTGAGAAACAGCACCTTGTGGAAACCCAGACTTGAGCTGTTTGATGTGTTTGAAGTCTGTCTTATTTAGCACCGTGACAGTGCCACTGAAAATGATGGATGTAACTCTCAATATGAAAGTGGAACTTTGTTTCTACAGTGACAATGCGGTGGTCACTCTTATCGATACTGGCATGGGCAGACACTTCTACAGCTAGAAGATTAGTAAGAATGTGGTCACGTATGAACTTTCCTCTTGTTGGTTCCTTCATCACCTGCCATAGACTCAGCCTAGCCGTATATCCATTAGGACCCGACCAGCTTAATCAGTAATGTCGCTGCATAGCTACTTTTGGTGGTGGGCATTGAAATCCCCACCCAGATTATATCGTGCGCTCTTATCACCCTCAGTGCTTCCTCCAGATGTTGGTCAGCATGGAGGACTACTAACCCATCAGTTGAGAGAGGCTGGTACATGGTAATCAGCAGGAGGTTTCCTTTCCCATGTGTAAACTAACGCCATGAGACTTCATGGGAAACAGAGACACTGCTGAGGACTCCCAGAGCAATTCCCTTCCAACTGTATCTTACTGTGCCGCCATGTCTGCTGTGTCAGTCCTTCTGGTGAGATAGGAGAGATATGGGAAAGGTAATGGGGCGTCTGGGACATAGTCATGCTCACAGAATAATACCTTACAGACAATGTCAGGCTGTTGCTTGACGAGTCTGTTTATTTCAATTCACTGTTTCCTGCCAGCTGTCCCATTCTAGAAACATGTCCATATCTTCGCCCCAATCCACTCAGATTTGATTTTTCAAACCGGGCTTGGAACTTTACCAAAACCTTTCTGAAAATCCCCATGTTTTACATCCATTGGTTCTCTTTCTTTTGTCTCCCAGTCTGTTTCTCAAACATAATTCCCATTTCATCAATCTGTGTTAGTGTTGTCCACGGACGTTATTTTCAGTCCCAATAAGTCCTCCTAAACCATTTACTTATTATGTTCTATGTTCAATGTACTATAGCATTTTTCCACACCAGACTTGGTCTGTCTAGTATTGTTAGAAAGTTCTATGAAGACAGGGCTGAAGTAGTCATTTCATAGTTCTGCAATTTCCCTGTTGCCCCTTCTCCATTCTCTGGTTTCAGATTGTAAGGAAGCTGCACTTGTTTTTTCGTATCTCTCACATTGACATAATTTGACAAGCTATTACAGTTCACTCTTATAACCCTTGTGAATATACTCTTCGGATACGCATCAATTCCTGCCTTAAGCTGCTCAATAATTGACCTTCCACACCACACACCCACAGGAGCATAGACTCTGTGCCAACAGAAATACAGCAAAATCTACATTAGTCCCACTTTCCCACACCAGGCCCATAGCCTGGAATTTTATGACACTTCCAAGTACTTGTCCAAACACTTTTTATTGGTTGGGAGGTTACCTGTGGTAACCCCCCATCTCAGGGAGTGCATTCCAGATTCATACACCCTCCAGGTGAAAAAAAAATTAAACCCTCTGTGAAACTCAAACCTTTCACTTTAAAGGTGCGTTCCCTTGCTCTTGACTCTCTGACTAAAAGGAACAGCTGCTGTCTATCCACCCTGTTTCTGCTCCTCGTTAGCTTATCCTTCTGAATCACGTCCCGCTAGCCGCTCTGTTCCAAAGTAAACAACCCGAGCTTATCCAGCCTCTCCCCAGAGCTGATATGTTCCATCCCAGAGAACATCCTGGTGAATCTCCTCTGCTCCACTCCAGTGTAATCACATCCTCAGTGTAATTAGGCTCCAAGAACTATAGACAGCATTCCATCCTGGGCTAACCAAAGTCCTGTGTAACTCTTACAATTGATGTCATGATTAATAAATGCTATATTGACAGTCGCGTCTAATTTTGTAACTAACCTATTACCCTGTAAAGTCACATTCATGGATGTGTGGAGAAGCACCCTCTGAGATTCCTAGTGTGCTGCCATTCATTGAGTCCTCCTCTGTCTGGTTCCTTCTTCCAAAGAGCATCACCTCATATTTATCAGGGTTACATTACATCTGCAATTGATCTGATGATCTGACCAATCTATCTGTAGCTTCCTGTAATATTAACCTTCCTCCTCACTGCCAACCACCGGGCCAATCTTTATGTAAAACATAAACTAACTTATCACAACTCTCACCTCCTCTATCCACACCCCTGCAGATTCACATCTGCACCATTTATGAATACCGCAAACAATAAGGGACACAGCACTGATCCCTGTGGTACACAGGGGACACTGGTCCCCAGTCACACAAACAGCCTTCCCCCACCACCCTCTCCCTCCTGCCACTAAGAAAATTTCCATTGTAACTTGTCATGCTATCCTTGATACTGTAAGACTTTACTTTTATTTTTCAGTTTCCCATATGTAATTTTCTCAAAGGCCTTGCTGCAAAATTAAACAAGCAGCCTCCTCAAATCTAATTCAATCAAATTCATTAGATGTGACTTCCCTCTGATAAAGTCATGATGATTATCTCAGATCAAACCTTGCGACTCTGATCAGAGTTAAATTTTCTCCTTCTCTATTCTCTCTAGTAGTTTCCCTAACAGTGATCTAATACTCGCCCATCTATAGTTCCCTGGTCTACCTCCACCACCATTACTGTGAAGTGGAATCATATTAGCTGTTCTCCAGTTCTCTGGTATCTCCCCTTTTGTCAGATTCTAATTAATATTTTCAGTCAGGGTCTTTCCTCCCTTATCTCCAACAGTAGCCTGTGATAAAACTCATCCAGAACTGGGGATTGGTCCAAATTTATAGCAGACAAAGCATCAAACCCCTTCTCGTATAGTAGATCAATCTTTTCAAAAGCTTCCCAGTCCATCTTCTCGAAATCTGTCCCTGTCCCCTCCTTCTCCCAAGTAGAAGAGATGTGAAGGTCTCATGTAACAATCCATCAATGTTCTCCAGCTTCACACACAGATTGCCCCTTTGGCTTCTAATGACACTAACTGTTTGCTGATTATTCTGTTCTACTTGTACATGTAGAATATCATGGGATTCTCCCTGATCTCGCCTGTTTGCAATTCGCCATATCCCTGTGTTATTCAGTCCCCTCTCTGTTTCTACGTTTCTTAGTTTCACTACAATCACCTCACATCTTTTGAAACTCGACATCACAGGCTGAGTTTCCACATCAGACAATCTTTCCATCTTAGGGATTAATCTGGAGAATACCTTTTGCAGTTCCTCTGTCATCAGTATATTCCATCTTAGATTGGGGCTCCCAACTATAAGTTTAGACTCACCAACAGTCTATGCAACTGGTGCAAGACATCTTTTATATTCCAATTACATTCACATGAATGTAACCCTAATTTTTACTTTCCCATTTGCATATGTTCTTCCCAATAACTTTTGCTTTAACTTCTCTTATAATCTTACTGTGTGAGTTCTTTCAAAATGCTCCTAAAGGTCTAACTATACGTTATCTATTGGTTATTCATTGCCTAGGTCTACAAGAACCATCTTCAAACCAGTCCCAAAAATATGTTTGCCACTTCTGGTTTTCCTTTCATCGATGCGTTATCACACTCCCCAGTTTTGCCATTACCTTCTGTATATTTACTAGCACGTTCTTTGTAATTGAGTCCAACAGACACCCAACTGTGGATGATAAGTTAACCGGTCTGTAGTTCACCACTCTCCATCTTGGCGATGGATCAGGCCCAGAACCCTCATGTCTTTGGCAGAGTAGGAAAGGGAGTTGAAGTGTTCTGGCACAAGACGGTGGAGTTGGTCAATGTGGCTGTCCCAGCCATGTTCTCTGAAATGATCAACAATTTGGCGTCCTGTCTCAAACCATCTTACACGTGGTCATAATATCCACTTTTCCAAGCATTACCATTCAGTTGAGTTAACACAGTTTAGATAAAATGTAAACAGTAGATTATTACTGCAGTACTCACAAATGTGTAGATCTCATTTTCCTGTTTAATAGCATGCCCAACATTTTTATTGTAGCTTTCACTTTGATATATAACTCCCATCAATGTTTGCTCCTCTGCTGTTTTTTTACGCTCCACCTTATTTAATTCTGTGGAATCTGAGCGACATGGACTCTGGGGAGATTAATGGTAGAGATCATCTCGCCACATCATTTATGATCTTCTCAAGCGTCATTGTGAGATTTTCTCCAGATTTCCCATTATGCAGATGATTAGAAAAGGACAATGATTTTAAACAATGCAGTGTATTCCCCGAGACATGTGAGACTGTCCTAACCTATGTGGGAACCTTACAACAGGCTGGTAAAGTGTTGTTGCTGCTGCATAGGATCTTAGTGAGAATGCATATGGAGTAGCGTGTACAGATTTAATCTCCTCATTGAGGAAATGATATTGTTACATTGGAAGGGGCTCAGAGATGGTTCCCTCAAATGATTCCAGCAATGAAGGTGTTAACTTATAAGGAAATGATGATCAGGTTGATCCAAATGTCATTGGAGTTTACAAGAATGAAAGATGATCTTATTTCAACATAGATGACAAGGAAGGAGTCAACATCTGTAGCCAATTGCACAGATAATGACGGAATCCATTCTGTTCTCCAGACTGTTACAAGGAACAGCAGAAAGACATTCAGGCCTTTGCCCCCATTACACCAGAACAGGACAAGGCTATTCAGCCCCTGGAGTCTGATGTATATTTACAGGAGGAGGTCAGCCAGCCCCATCGACCTTATAACACTGGACACAGCAACAGGAACAGTCCATTCAGCCACCTCAAGTCTGTAACATAGGAACTGGAAGACATCACACAGTGACTGGAGAATTGTTACACTGGGATAATAGGAGGCCATTCAGACCCATCGAGCCTGTTGCAAGGGAAATGGATAAGGATACAAACTAACTGAGACTTCCTTCGTGAGAAAGGAGAAGGTAATTCAGACATGTGTCTGTTGTAAGGGAACAGGAGAAGATTATTCACTCCCCCGGTCCCATCTCCAGGATACATGAGGTGTCCGTTCAGTATCTCCAGCCTATTTTTGGAGGATTATGAGAAGACCCATCAACCTTTCAAGCTGTTATACAGCAACAGGAAGATTCCATCATCCCCCAAGCCTCTAACGCATCAACAGGAGGAGATCATTCTGGCCTTGGAGATGACAACATGGGAACATCAGAAAGATGTCAGTCCATTGAATTTGTACACCAGCAGCATGTTGCGTCCATTCAGCCACACATGGCTCTTACACAGCAATTGGAGGAAATCTCTTAAAAACATGTGCCCATTAAAACAGGAATTAAAAGTAAAAGTAAAGGTTTTCGAAAGGGAAGAGCTTACAATAACTGTTTTCATTAGAGAGTAAAATGTAAGAATAAACTATTGTAACTTAAGGCAAATTATTAGAATCCATTGTTGAGGAAATTTGCAAAGTTATACTACAAAGGATAAATCATCAGAATTGAAGTGTTTGCTTGAGTTATTTAAAGATGTGACAAATAAGGTGGATCGTGGGAATCCTGGAGATGGAATATATTTGGTCTTCCTGAAGGCATTGGATGTGTCGCTTCTCCAAAGAGTAAGTGGTAAGATCAGACAACATGGGTTTGGGAGTAATTTATTAGCTTGGATAGAGGATTGGTTAACCAACGAAATAGAGTCAGATGGATTAAATGTGTCATTTTCTTTTGGAAAATGCAATTTGTTGGGGTGCCAAAGATTTCACTGCTCATGCCTCAACTATTTGCGATCGATATTATTACTCGGTTGACGGGATAGAAAATACAACAGCTACATTTTCAGACGACACTGACATTATAGGGAAATTACTTCGGAATGATTATGCAAGAGATTTAAAAACTAGCTGGATAGTTTGGGTGATTGGGCCAACATTTGGCAATGTAAATTAAAGTAGATAAATATGGCCAGCGTAATAGAAAGGCTAATTATTAGCTAAATGGAGAGAAACTTCAAAGTGCTTAGGTGCAGAGGGATATGGTTGTTTGCTTGCATATCACAGAAAACCTGCATTCTGGTACTTCAAGTAATGAGAAATGCAAGCATAATTTCAGCGTTTATTTTTAAAGGATAGAGCGTTGGTGTAGCTATGCAAGGCATTAGTGAAGCTTGAACTGGAGTACAGTTTGGGTGTCCTGCGGAATGAAGTATTTGCATTGGAAGCAATTCAGAAGAGGTTCATTAGATTGATTCCATATTTGAAGTGTTTGTCTTATGAAGAGAAATTAATCAGTTCTGGACGATACTCTCGAGTTTATAAGAATGAAAGGAAATCTCATTGAGATCTGTAAAATGCTAAACGTAATTGAAAATGTAGATGTGGAGTGGATATTTTTTTCATTTGGCGCAATCTACAACAAGAGACCAGAGTCTTAGTATGGAGAGATAGCAGGAAAGTGGAACAGAGGCCGCGATGACATCAGCCATGATTGTATTCAATGACGGAGCAGGTTTGAGGTGTTGGATTCGTCGTTCATATTCAGCCTTTTGACTGTGCTCCACAGTAATGGGGGAGGACTGTGTATCAAACAGGAAGCAGACACTCTGGACAAATCGGTCTTAATCAGTTTGACAGAACGTCACCAGTGGAGTCACACAGTGACCAGTGCTGGGTCCTCAACTATTTATAATCTGTATCAATGATCAGGAGGATGGAACAGATATACAGATGCTGAGTTTGGTGATGTCGCTGTGATAAGCGAGAGAATACACTCAGTCCACTCAGACCCGTTCAGACATGGGAGATTTGCTCCACCCCTTATTATCTGCTCCTTGACACTCCAAGTGACCCAATTTCTTTCCATACACATGGAATGTTTTGAAGTGTTTGGTTGGTGGTGGAGATGCTGGTTAGGAATGTGTATCAAGGGGATGGCCTTTATCCAAGATACATTCATTCCTTTCTACATGGAGACCTGAAGACGATGGGACTGGCTGCCTGCTTCGCAATGAAGAGGCTGTGGCTGCTGTCAGGACGGGTGTATTCACCAACATGATGTACTGTGTATGGAGACACTGTAACATTAATAGAGAGAGAGAGAGCTCCTTCAGTTCCTCTACTTCTCCCCATTGACATGGCTACTCCGCAGATGCCAAGTACACCATCGGGAATCCCACTATACTGGGAAAATAAGGATAACAGCAACTCCCTGCTGAGGGAGAAACAATATATTTACCTCATCCACTATTATGATCCTCCGTCTCCGAATGGTGACATTGATGTTGAGATACTGGGAGATGATGGATATGTCACCCAGTTCCGGAAAATTCCGGATAATCAAAGCTAAATGAAACATGACCCTAACAATCACTGACAGCACTGTCCTCCCACTGGTGTGAAGCTGCAGGCCATGTTGAAGGAGGTGACACCGCTCTGTGACCATCTCCTTGTTCAATCAGTGTACCCTCACACTCTGCTCCTGGGTTAAGTGTCTCTTGGAAAGCTGGTCTTGGAAATCCCAGAGTACATACAGCAGATCCCGTTACCCACACGCTCACTCCGTGGTTTCAGAGGTTCCCCTCTCTACAGCCTCTGCTCCATTTGTTGTTCATGTTACATACCCAGATGCTGTAACTACAGCTCCCATGCTCCATCCAAAGTTGGGTCACCAAATCCTCACGTGTCCCTGAATGTCTGAGGCAGCTCACAGCACAACCTCCAGCAAACCATCCCTCGCCCCTCCACTAACTTTTCAACAACAGGAGAAAGTCACAAACCCCTCAGCTACAGATCCCCGCAAAATATTTTAAGAAGACTGATTATCCCCAAACCTTTCCTTAGTTAGAATATACATGTGAAATATGCGTTCTGATATGTTATGACTGGTCAAACCATGCGACATTAAGCAAAATATGATCTATTCAAATGCTTTAGTTCAAATACAATCAAAGAAAAGAACATTTTAGGATAGCACACACAATTGATACCGTACCTTCTTGGTATACACTGCTTGGCACGAAGACATATTCAAATACACATGCAGTTTTCCGATCGAAGAAAAGTCAACATCATCAGAGATCTCAGAGGAAAGCATCTCGGGATCATGTATTCAAACTTCCAACCCTTCTGGGACCTCGAACAGCTTCTGAATGCTGCAGCTAAAAACAAAACGAGAAACCCTGGTCTGGGAGAGCTGGTCACTGCCCTTCCATCGTTATCACCGTTTGAGTGGAACGTAAAGGCTTTCTCAGTTATTTAATTAAACTGTTTTCAGACAGCAGTTCTGCACCTCTGCCTTTAAAACCTCTCTTCAAAATAAAACTAAAGCGGAAGTAACGTTTTTATCGTGATAGTATCCTCACAACCCACCTTTAATAAAATGATCTATCAATATTCAAAGTTGGATTCATTTTAGACCTCCTAATCGTCCTCTATTAGTCGACTGCAATGCATATATTACATTGACTCTTGAGCATAGAAACGTTCACAACTCGATTCGATTTCAGTCATTTTACTCCTGCCACAGAATGCCTTTGTCTTTCTTCATCCAAGTCTCCACAACGTGTCAAAACTTAGGTTTTTTTGCCCTGTCAACGATATAATTTCAAATTGATTGGCAGCAATCGAAGCATATGGGAATTTTCCTCACTAAACTTCTCCAAAAATTTTACGGGACCATGGTCAGTGATAAAGATTTGTCTCAGGTATGTTATTCACAATTTAAATGCTGAAATGTTGTAACGCCAACACCAAGCTCAAGGCCTCCTTCCCCATTGTGGAATAAATCTGTTGATGTTTCCACTGGACAGTCCAATGACACGTTACATAATGGAGCACTCCTCATCTCTCCAATACTCCCTCTGAATGACATACCTCCTCATGTCTCAGCATAAAAGAATTACCTATTTCTGAACCGCTTAATGCTGTACCCTCTTTATCTGCTACTCCTGGCCTATGTGAGTAAACCTTACTCTCACCGGGATATGTTTTAAGACGATCTTGCACATTCTTCTCAATCTCTCATAGAAACCAAATTTTGATTTCTGAAACAAATCATCATCATCAGTCATTTCAGCTTCTAATCTTGCCAGTTGTAACTCTCTTCTCTTCCACACGAGTTCTCACGACTGCAGGAAATGAATTGTTGAACTTCTCCAAAATAAGTGTCTTAGCTTTGCTCTGTTTTTAGTACCATTACCCACCTTTCAAAATCACTTTGTTTGATTCTTTCAAACTCAATGTGCGTTTAACCAGGGAGCCTTTTTTAGAATCCTGAGGCGGTGTCTGGTGGATTCTGGCACAAGCTCATATGCACTTCAAATGGCTTACTGCACTTACTCATAATGGCCTGATACCTCCTCCGATAGGGACGCAAGTACATATCCGATTTGTTTGGATCAACTAAATCTGCATGGTCACTGGCCACTGCATTGGTTTAGCCACTTTCTCAAATAAAATAAAAAAGGCTTCCCCATCCTTCTCATCAAATTTAGATAATGCCTGGATGTATTTAAACAGAACCATATCATGCTTTTAACTACGGTAGAGTTGCTCATTCTGAGTATCCTCCTCATCCAGCCTACCATCTACCTTCATCTCCGCCTTCTCTGTCAACTTTCCTCTCTAATTACTAACTTTTGAAGTTGAAACTCTCTGCTTTTCTTCTCTCTTTTTCACTATTTCTTCTTAATTTCCTCTCCTTTGATTTTCATCATTATTCAAACTGTTTCAACCCTTCTCGTGTTCAAGGTGCCTCATTTGAAATTAAATTCTGATGGTAGTCCCACCAAATTTAATTAAAGTCATAGAGTCATAGAAATGTACAGCATGGAAACACATCCTTCAGTCGAACCCCTCCATGCCGAGCAGATATCCCAACCCAGATAGTCCCACCTGCCAGCACCCAGCCCATATCCCTCAAACCCTTCCTATTCATATACCCATCTAAATGCCTCTTAAATGTTACAATTGTATCAGCCTCCAGCACATCCTCGAGAAGCTCATTCCATACACGTACCACCCTCTGCGTGAAAACGTTGCCCCTTTGGTCTCTTTTATATATTTCCCCTCTCACCATAAATCTATGCCGTCTAGTTCTGGACTCCCCGACCCCAGGGAAAGTACTTTGTCTATTTATCCTATCCATGCCCCTCATAATTTTGTAAATCTCTATAAGGTCACCCCTCAGCCTCCGATGCTCCTGGGAAAACAACCCCAGCCTGTTCAGCCTTTCCCTGTAGCTCAGATCCTCCAACCCTGGCAACATCCTTGTAAATTTTTTCTGAACCCTTTCAAGTTTCACAACATGTTTCCGATAGGAAGGAGATCAGAATTGCACACAATATTCCAATAGTGGCCTAACCAATGTCCTGGACAGCCGCAACATGACCTCCCAACTCCTGTACTCAATACTCTGACCAATAAAGAAAAGCGTACCAAACGCCTTCTTCACTATCCTATCTACCTGCGACTCTACTTTCAAGGAGCTATGAACCTGCACTCCAAGGTCTCTTTGTTCAGCAACATTCCCTAGGCCATTACCATTAAATGCATAAATCCTGCTAAAATTTGCTTTCACAAAATGCAGCTCCTCGCATTTATCTGAATTAAACTCCATCTGCCACTTCTCAGCCTACTGGCACATCTGGTCTAGATCCTGTTGTAATCTGAGGCAACCCTCTTCGCTGTCCACCACACCTCCGATTTTGGTGTCATCTGCAAATTTCCTAAGTGTACCTCTTATGCTCGCATCCAAATCATTTATGTAAATGACAAACAGTAATTGCCGAGCTATAACTGTAATTATCTCTCGTTTTATCACAGACAAACGCAACCCCAACTCCAGCTTGTCTGCCAATTCCTACAGCTTTGCCTTCATTACCTTTCGTATATCCCCCAACTTCACTTCTTCCACACCCAGAGAACTCTTAGTTTCTTAAAACTTCTTTTATACACAAAACACTGTTTAAACCAACCGAATTCAACATCCGGAACAAAAAAACACTAACAACTACCATATGCGACCTTTGAACCCATTGATCTCCCGGTGCATACTCTCCAGTGTCTGCATGAGCTTATTCTGGATTCTCTGGTTTCCTCCCACAATCTAAAGATATACGTGTCAGGTGAATTATCCATGCTAAATTGTTCGTAGTTTTCAGGGATGTGTGGGTTAGGTGCCTTAGTCAGGAAAAATGTGTAATAATAGGGTAGAGGAATGGGTCTGAGTAGGTTACTCCTCGGAGGCTCGGTGGAGACTTCTTGGATTGAATGGTCTTTTTCCACACTGTAGGGATTTTAATTCTAAACCCAATTTGGTATTATTGATTTAGAACAGAACAAGCACCCCAGTTTGCAATGGACCAACCAGGTTGCCTCAAACCATTTTGAGAAGGTAGCTTGGATGCCAACCTTTTCTTATTTTAAAGGTAAATGTGAAGTGGGTGTTCCAGATGTGATGCAACTAGTCAAACCAAATTAATTAAAACACAATATACTTAAACAGTCCAAAGAAAATCCATACAAAATGAAGAGGAATTTAGAAAAGCTTAACTATTGGAAACCTTAACCGAATAATGGATACAGTACCTTCTACAAATGAACTGTCCCAATATACTAACAATACCTAAACACACCCCTTGGCAAAAAGGAGCATTCAACATATTTTCTTGTATACAGTTCTCCAGTCCAGGAGGAAATAAAATTCAGAAATGTTTCAGGGAGACTAGCAGCTAGGGATATATTATTAAAATTTCCAACCCTTCTGGGACCCCAAACATCTGGTGATTCTTACAGCTACAAGAAAAAAAAACCTAGAAAAACCTGGTCTGTGCGAGCTGGCCATTGTTACTACTATTTATTAAAAACGCTAAAAGCCTCTTACGTTATGTACTTGAGCCTGTTTCAGTAGGCGGTTTGGCCTTTAAGACCTCTTATTTTTAAAAAAAATAAGGAGAAAATAACCTTTTATAAAAAGAGACTGCAGTGTCACACAATTTAGCAGACCGGTTCTTTACGAAAGGGGCGTCCTCATGTTACTGATCACAAGGTCACCTGAGCATGACAAACACAGATACAGACCAAGTTATAAAGCCGTGTCTCATAGCTACTGAAACACCCCTGTCCATAGATCATCACATGGGACATACTGGGAAGTGAACAACAGCCTGACACACACCATTTCATTCTATCTGAGCCACACAATGCCAGCTCTCAGTACACTAGGGAACCAAAAGCCAAGACAGGAAAAGATACAGAGGGACAGAGAAATTCACATTAAAGACAGAAACAGACAGTTAATTAACTGAGAAAATGTTGTGGAAATATGGGGAATCAGGCAAGGCAGTGGGACTAACTGGGGAAGTGAGACCTTCGAGAGTAAAATGACAAGAATGAGAACATTGAATAAAGGCATTGTCAGATCAGCTGGAATGGTTTGTTATATCAAATTCTGCATCTGCTTCACAGAACACTACAAACAACATAAACAAGATGACAGCCAAGCATGGAGAGCTGTGCAGACCATGCTAGTGTGTTGCTCAGTAAACTGAACTATCTGCCCAGCATGGAGAGTATTGTAAACTTTACTATCATATGCAAACTATACTTGCATCAGATTAATGCTTACAATGGGAAGGTTTGCTGTGTTTGTGTGTGTGTGTTCATCAGAGAGAGGGAGAGCCCGTGTGTGTGCGAATGGCGTATTTGAACGCGAAACTTATTGTTTGAGAAAGAATACACATGGAGGAAACTACTTTGAATATGAACAACTGGCAGGCATTTGGTCAATCTACAGAGAGTGAACGAGAGAAGTTTCATGGACAGATGAGGGAAAGTGTTTGAGAATGTTAAAATAAAGGCATTGTCAGACACAATAATAATATACATCGGCATACACATGAATGACAGATGGATGGGAGTTTGGTGTTCATTCGAAATAGATTTGATTCTGCTGGTTTGAAGCTGGGATCATTAGCAGCAGATTATTGGCTTATTTAAGACTGTATTTCATAGCTCAAGGTTCAAACAGCGGATGGAATAAGCCAGTGGGATACATTCTGGAGTGGTGAGTATTTAAAGTTAGAAATAGTCAGGGCATGGTGTCAGGAATCAGCTCATGGTCAAAGGCATCACCCACAGTTATGACTTGTTTGCTTCAACCGCATATATTGGCCAGGGACGGTTTGGAAACAGTGGAAGGAAGTGAAGTTTGTAACCAGAACAGTAGCCAGTGACCTCCAAGCTCTTAATATTTAAATAAGAAAGGCAATGATACAATACATTGTGGCTCTCGCTGAAGCTGAGTAGGTCAACATAGAGACCCATGAGTAACACTGCCAGAGCAGCGGGAGACAGTAATTGAACACCTTCATTGATGTAGTTAGTGGTGTTCTGTCGAGTAAATATCTGGATTCAGAGTTTCAACAGGAACAATAATAGTGGCAAGAAGTGCAGACTATATGAAAGAACAATAGTACAGTCATAACTGGTTTGTAGAAAACAAAATCTGGACAGTTACACTTACCAGGAACACCAACGATAGCCAGGAAGGAATAATAAAAATATTGAATAATGAGAAGAGCATAATAGATCTGCATTGATAATGACAACCAATTAATTGCAGAAAGAATCCAAACATAATCCGATAAACTCCTGTCTATTACTGGAATATTCCAGTCTAATGTTTCAGTTTCTGATCCATTGTTGGAACATTCCAGTGAAATGTTCTCAGATTCTGCTCCATACTTGGAGAATTCCAGTCAAATATTCTAAGATTCTGATCCTTTGTTGGAACATTCCAGTCTATTGTTTTCAGATTCTAATCCATTGTTGGAACATTCCAGTCTAACGTTCTCAGATCCTGACCTCTCCTCCCCTTCTCTCTGGAGCTGCTGATCCCTGTCAATGTTGCCAGTAATGGTCCCGCTCATGTTATGGGATAACACATTGCTGGAGCCCATTTATCATTAAAATATGGGAATGCTCCACTGGGATAACTAGAATCCATGGAGTTTGGCATTAATCACAGTCACTGAACAAACAGGCTCAGTTAACCAGTTCTTTGCATCACTTTTCATATCACTATAAAAGGGACCATTTACTGGGTTTGGCTGGAATGGATGAGCGTTACTGAGGGATGGACCATAAATCTTTCAATGTTTTAAATCTTTTTTTCCTTGTATATGAGAGTATTAACATGACACTGCAAGGGTCTATATATGTTCCACTCCGTTTACGAAAGGAGACAGAATTAAAATAACACATCGGCTGCATAAAGAAAAGTCGTGTGGGCAAGTTTCTAGGTACCTGAACACAAAGTACGGTACTTACTGCCCAGTGTGAGGCTACTCCTGGTTTTAAGTACCCTGTTATCAAATCCTTTCATAAACTTGAGACAGAGCATTGGGACTGCTGCTCAGAGACAGGCCGAAGCAATTCTGTCCCTATGGGCCTCTTACAGAGAGAGAGGAGAAGGCCATTCAGCCCATATTAGCCTCTTCCTACTTGAAAAGATGGAATGCTGTAATGTTGGCACATTTTGCCAAAACAATTCATTCAAAGCAAAGAGATATGTCTTTGCAGCTCTACGAGGTATTACTGGGAGGGCACCAGGAGTACATTGTGTTGTTTGTGTTTCTGTAACTGAGAAGGGATGGACCTTCATCAGATACAGTTTAACCGCTGCTCGTAATCCACAGGTTGCTGTGTCATTTAACGTCTCGGGTCTGTTACACAGGGACAGGAGGAGGTTATTCAACCTCTCGAGCCTGTTGCAGTGGAACAGGAAGAGGTTATTTAACATTTCAAGTCTGTTACGCAGTAAATATTAGTTTTAAATTTGTTATGAAATAGGAAAGACCTGATTTAAAATTAAAGTTCTAACTTTGAACAAGACCAATTTTGAAAGTGTTAGGCGAGCCCTGCGAAAGGTTGATTGGGATACTCTATTCACAGGTAAAGGGATGATTGGAAAATGCAAAGCCATCAAAACTTGGATTCAGAGAGTCCAGAGCCAACGTGTACCTGTTAGTGAGATGGCAAGGCTAGTGGGTGCAGGGAGTGCTGGATGGGTAGATATATTGATGCTCTCGTCAAGGTAAGGAAGGAGGCGTATGTCAGGTAAACAGAGCTGAGATCAAGTGAATCCGAGAGGAGTTTAAGGGCAGTAAGTGTAGAGTCAACAGGGAAATCAGGCCAGAAAAATGTGAATATGAGATGGTTTTAGAAATAGTGTTGATGAGATATTGAAGAAATTCCACAATTCCTTTAATGGTAAAAGATTAACTGGGGAGAGAATAGGGCCCCTTAAAGATCAGTAAAGCTACATATGTGTGGAACCACAGGAGATGGGAGGGATACAAAACAAATATTTCCCTCTGTATTTAATGTGGAGGAGGTTACAAGAGCGAAATAATGAAGAAATATATAGTGATATATTGGAAACTGTCTATATTACAAGAAAGTGTTGGGCATTTTAAAGAACATAAAGGTGGACAAATCCCTGGTCACATGTATCCCAGACGTTTGTGAGAAACTAGGAAAGGATTGCTCAGCATTTTTCTGATATATTTGTTTCATTGATTTCCACTGGTGAGGTGTCAAAAGACTGAAGCACTGCTAACATAGTTTCATAATTTAAGAAAGTAAGGAAAAATCAGGTAATTATAGACCGGTGAGCCTGACGTCAATGGCGACTAAATTGTTAGAGGGGATTTTGAGGGAAAGAATGTATATGCATTTGGAAAGACAAGGACTGGAGAGGGCTTTGTACATTGGAGATCACGTCTCACTGACTGGGTGGAATTTTTTGAGGAAGTGATGAAGATAATTGATGAAGGCAGGGTGTTGTCTTTATGGAATTCAGTAAGAAAACCAAAATGTTCTACTTGGTAGACTGGCTGGCAAGGTTAGACTGCCTGGAATCCAGGGAGAGCTCGCCAAAATTTTCTTGAATATTGGAGTCAGGACATGACAATGGATATTTGTTCATTGAACTGTGACTAGTGACGTGGCACAAAGATCAGTAGAAAATCCACTGCCTTTTGTCACTTATACAAATCATTTGCACTTGAGTAAAGTAAGTATGGTCAGTAAGTTTGTAGATAATTCCAAATTTGGTGTTGTAGTCAACAGTGAAGAATGATCTCTCAGACTATAGTGGGACCTTGATTAGGTGAGACGGGGAGTAGCAGTTGGAGTTTATTTTAGATAAATGTGAGCTGTTCCATTTTGGCAAGAAATATCTGGGCAAGACATATAGATAGGGACCTGTCGAAAGTTGCCAATCAAGGATAACACCATTGAAATTATCAAATCCATACAGTTAGGAAACAGGTTATTCGGCCCATCGAGGCCACACTGACCCTCTAAACAGTATCCCACTGGACAAACCCCGACCCTATCCCTCTCAGCCTGCATTTCCCATGGCTAATCCACCTCGCCTACACATCCCTGGGTACAGTGCGCAATTTAGAATGGCCAATCTACCCTGATCTGTATATCTTTATACTGTCGGAGGAAAACATAACATCCAGTGGAAACTCATGCAGACACGGGGAGAATGTGCAAACACCACACAGGCAGTCATTTAAGGATGGAGTTAAACCCAGATCGCTGCGCTCTGAAGCAGCAATGTTAGTCACTGAGCTACTGTGTCACCTTGTGGGGCAGGTTCTCTGTTCCTTGAAAGTCCCGTCACATGTAGATAGCGTAGAGAAGAAGGCATTTGGTGATCTTCTTTTTATTGGTACGTGATTTGAGTCTAAACATTTTCTCGACATGTTGCATCTGTACAGGACATTGGTTTGGTCACTTTTGTAATACTGTCTTTAATTCCACTCTCCCTGCTGTCAGAAAGATATTGTCAAATTTGAAAGGGTGCAGAAGAGATTTAAAAGAATATTGCAGGTGTTGGAGGGTTAGAGCTACAGGGAGAGTTTGAATAGGACAGGGCTATTTTCAAGTGTTGAGGCTGAGGGGTGACCTTAAAGAGGTTTATAAAATCATGAGGGGCATAGATAAGGTAAACACTCAACGTCTTTTCCCAGGATAGACGAGTCCAAAATTAGAAGACAAAGGTTTAAGGTGAGAGGAGAAAGATTTAAATAGGGACATGAGGGACAATATTTTCACACAGAGACTGCTGCGTGTACGGATTGAACAGCTAAAAGAAGTGGTGGAGGCAGGTACAGTTACACCATTTAAAAGGCATGATGGATACATGCATGGGAGGTATTTAGAGGGAGATGGGCCAAGTGATGGCAAGGGGGCGAGATTTATTTAGGACATTTGGTCAGCATGGATGACCGGACTGAAGGATCTTTTTTCTGTGCAGTACATGTCTGAGACTCTATTGTCTCTTCAGTGTATAACAGAGGAACAGGAGGGAGCTATTCAGCTTCTGAATTCTGCCAGCTTGTTTGCTCAATTACTGAGAGTAAAATACAAAAATGCATCATTCAGATTTTGATGGTGATTTACAGAAGCAGGAGAATGGCTTTTAGTCAAGAGAAGCTGTAATGAATGTGAAGAGGCCATGCAGTCCCTCAATTCCATTACACAGGAGCAGCAGGTGAGCACAGAGCTATTGGAGCCTGTTGCACAGGAAAAGGAGGAGGACATCTATTTTCACAGACTTGGGATCAGGAGGCAGTCACTCAACTGCTTGAGACGGGGACACAGGAACAGGAGGCCATCATTCAACTGTTCGAGACTGGGACACAGGGACAGGAGGGAGTCATTCAACTGCTCGAGACTGGAACACAGGAACAGGAGGGAGTCACTCACCTGCTCGAGGCTGGGACACAGGATCAGGAGCGTGTCACTCAACTGCTTGAGACTGGGACACAGGAACAGGAGGGTGTCACTCAACTGCTCGAGACTGGGACACAGGAACAGGAGGGAGTCACTCAACTGCTCGAGACTGGGACACAGGAACAGGAGGGAGTCACTCAACTGCTCGAGACTGGGACACAGGAAGAGGACGCAGTCACGCAACAGCTCGAGGCTGAGACACAGGAACAAGAGGCAGTCATTCACCTGCTCGAGGCTGTGACACAGGAACAGGAGGGTGTCACTCAACTGCTCGAGACTGGGACACAGGAACAGGAGGGTGTCACTCAACTGCTCAAGGCTGGGACACGGGAACAGGAGGGAGTCACTCAACTGCTCGAGACTGGGACACAGGAACAGGAGGCAGTCATTCACCTGCTCGAGGCTGTGACACAGGAACAGGAGGGTGTCACTCAACTGCTCGAGACTGGGACACAGGAACAGGAGGGTGTCACTCAACTGCTCAAGGCTGGGACACGGGAACAGGAGGGTGCACCCAACTGCTCGAGACTGGGTCACAGGAACAGGAGTCAGTCACTCAACTGCTCGAGACTGGGACACAGGAACGGGAGGCAGTCATTCACCTGCTCGAGGCTGTGACACAGGAACAGGAGGGTGTCACTCAACTGCTCAAGACTGGGACACGGGAAAGGAGGGTGCACCCAACTGCTTGAGACTGGGACACAGGAACAGGAGGCAGTCACTCAACTGCTCGAGACTGGGACACAGGAACAGGAGGGAGTCACTCAACTGCTCGAGACTGGGACACAGGAAGAGGACGCAGTCACTCAACTGCTCGAGACTGGGACACAGGAAGAGGACGCAGTCACTCAACTGCTCGAGACTGGGACACAGGAACAGGAGGCTGTCACTCAACTGCTCGAGGCTGGTACACAGGAACAGGAGGCAGTCACTCAACTGCTTGAGAATGGGACACAGGGACAGGAGAGTGTCATTCAATTGTTCGAGACTGGGACACAGGAACAGGAGGCTGTCACTCAACTATTCGAAACTGTGCCACAGGGAAATCTGGAGGCTAGAGAGGCCCCAGGTTCCTGTTATGCAGGAACAGGAGGAGGTGCCTCACTTCCCACCAGTATGGGACACTGGGAGAGAAGGAGAGTTTGCTTGGAACCAACATAAATACATGAATAAGTTGCATTCGCGGTCCATTCAATCCTGCCCCACCATTCACTAAGATCACGGCTGATCTGATTGCGATTTCCTCATTCCATTTTACGGAGACTCCCCTCTCTGCAGCCTCTGCTCCATTTGTTGGTCATGTTGCACACCCAGATGCTTTAACAACAGTCACCATCACTCATCCAGAAGGATGGATCTAACCCGATGAGTCAGGATTTAAAGGGTCAAATGTCAAGAATGAGAACACAAAATAAAGGCATTGCCACATGTTTAGTTCTCTCACATTCGCAATCAAACTCACATAACCAGCCAATCCATAATACATTCAGGAAGGAGCACTGTGTAGATCCGGCTAGTGTACTGCTGAATGCATCCCAGCTATATCCATAATGGAACTCTGTGCAGCCCACACCAGTACTTGATCTATAATCCTGGGATAAATGTCCAGCGTGGGGAACTGTGCAGACCGCACTGGTTAATTCATATATAAACACAGGTTGTTCCATTTTTCGTTAACACTGTGTTAGATCCTTGCCCAGTGTGGGGAAACTTGCAGCCCATGCTGGAAGTGACAGGATGTGCAGCTCCCATCCAGTTACAGTGCCATATCTCCACTGTACCTTGAAAAGTTTTGCTGCAGACGTGAAAATCATTGCAAGGGAGAGATGTAAATGGAAACAGTTGAAATACCAATAGTTATGATTAAGGCGAGTATCACATAAGTATTTAAAGATGAAATAACTGAGATAATATCCGATGAAGAATGGCGCAAGGAAGTAAGAGGGGGATGGTGATGTTATAGTAGTTGCACTGTTATCCTCCAAATCATCAATGAGAATTAGAGGAACAAATATGCAGGGAAACTGGTGAGAATAGCAGAAGCAATAGGATTGTCATAATAGGTGATTTAAATTTTCCTAACATAGACTGGGACATCCAGATGGTTAAGAACTTCGATGGAACGTAATTTCTTAAGTTTGTTCAGGAAAGTTTCCCCAAGCATTATATAATGGGTCCTACACAGGAAGGGACAAACCCGACCTACTGTTTGGAAATAGGAATGGATAGGTGACAGAGGTAAAGTGGGGGAGTATTTTGGGAAAAGTGACTAGCGTTATATTAATTTTAAAATAGTTATGGGATGGACAAAATTGGTCCACAGATTCAAGTTCTAAATTGGGGCAAGGCATATTTTTTGGAATTAGACAGAGGATTGCAGGGTTAAATTGGAGTCGTTTGTTTTCAGGTAAAAGGATGTTGGGCACGAGGGAGGGCTGTAAAAGTGAGATATCTCGAGTTCAAGGTCAATATGTTCCTGTGAGGGGGAAGGGAAAGTGAGGCTGGAACAGAAAACCATGGATGACAAGAGATATTGAGGCTCTGACCAGCAAAAAGGAGGCGTGGCTCAGGTACAGGCAGCCTGAATCAAGGGAGTCCCTGGAGGTACACAGGGGATACAGGAGTGTAATGAAGAAGGAAATCAGGAAGGCGAAAAGGGAGTATGAGGTGTTGTGGTTCTGTTCGCCGAGCTGGGAATTTGTGTTGCAGACGTTTCGTCCCCTGTCTAGCTGACATCCTCAGTGCTTGGGAGCCTCCTGTGAAGCGTTTCTGTGATGTTTCTTCCGGCATTTATAATGGTTTGTCTCTGCCATTCCCGGTTGTCAGTTCCAGCTGTCCGTTGCAGTGGTGGTCAGTATATTAGGTCCTGGTCAATGTGCTTATTGATTGACTCTGTGGATGAGTGCCATGCTTGTAGGAATTTCCTGGCTGTTCTCTGTTTGGCTTGTCCAAACCACTATGAATGCCGGATGAAACATCACAGAAGTGCTTCACAGGAGGATCCAAGCACTGAGGATGTCACCTAGACAGGGCACGAAACGTCTGCAACACAAACTCCCAACTCTGCGAACAGAACCACAGCAACGAGCACCAGAGCTACGAATCTTCTCACAAACTTTGGAGTATGAGATAGCCTTGGCTGAGAAGATTAGGGTGAATCCAAATTCCATGCAGTAAAGAAAAAGAACAACTAGAGAGAGAATAGGACGCCTGCAAAACCAAAATGGGCACACATGTGTAAAACCTCAAGAGATGGTTGAGGTCCTCAATTTCCCCTCTGCGTTTATCATGTAGAAAGACATGAAGACCTGTGACCTTTGGGAGGTTAGTTGTGATATCTTAGTACAGTCCATTTCACAGTAGAGGTGTTGTTGGACATTTTGGAATGCACAAAGTCAGATAAATCTCTTGGTCTTGACAAGATATATCCAAGAGCACTGCAAGAGGCGAGAGAAGACAGTTCAGGGGCCAAGGTCCCGGAAGACATGGCGGTAACAATTGTAGTGCCCTTCTTCAAGAAGGGCTGCAAATAAATGCCTGGGAAATATAGACCAGTAAGCTTCAAATCTGTCTTCGGTAAACCACTTGAGAAGGTTCTGAGATATAAGATATGCATGCATTTGGAAAGAAAGAGTTGGACTTGGAGCAGTCAGTATATCTTTGTGCATGGCAGATCATGCCTTACAAATTTTGTTAGAGTTTTTTGAGGAAGTGACCAGAAACGTTGACGAGGGCAGGGCAGTGGACATAATCTATATGGATTTCAGTAAGGCCTTTGGTAGATTCCACATGGAAGGCCACTCTAGAAGTTTAGATCGCATGGACTCCAAGGTGAACTGGCAATTTGGCGACACAATTATGAAGCAAATGGCTGTGGTGGAGGTATGCTTGTCGGACTGGAGGCCTGTGACTAGTGGAGTGCCTGAGGGTTCGGTACTGTCCCCATTGCTGTTTGTTATCTATATCAATGATTTAGACGAGAGTGCACAATGCAGGTTAGTAAGTTTGCAGATGACACTAAAATAGGACGCATCGTTTACAGTGAGGAACGTTATCAGAAATTGCAGCAGTATCTTGATCAGCAGAGGAAGTGGGCTGAGAAATAGCAAATGGAGTTTAATATAGATAAGTGTGACGTCTTGCATTTTAGAAAGTCAAATTCAGGTGGGAGTTTAATGATGAATGAGAGGGCCTTAAGGAGTGTAGTGGAACAAAAGGATGTTGGAAATCAGGTGCACGGTTGTCTGAATTTGAGTCGCAGATGTACAGGACAGTGAAGAAGGCTGTTGGCACACTGTCCTACATCAGGGCATTGAGTATAGAAGTTGGGATGTTATGTTGCAGTTGCACAGGATGTTGGTAAGGCTACAGTTGGAATATTGTGCTCAGTTTTGTTCACCTTGCCCTAGAAAGGATATTATTGAACTAGAAAGAATGTAGAAGAAATTTACAAAGATGTTTCCTGGGCTAAAGGGTCTGAGTTATAGGGAGAGGTTGGACAGCTTACAACATATTTCTTTGCAGCGTAGAAAACTGCGGGGGTTTATGTAAAAGTGTAGCTCTTATCAAATCATGAGAGCCATGCATAGGGGTGAATATTTCAATTTTTTTTTGCAAGGTTGTGGAACCAAGGACTAGAGGACATCTGTTAATGTTTGGAGAGGACAAAAATAAAAAGGAACCTGAGAGTCAACTTTTTTTACACAGAGTGTGTTTTGCATATCGACTGAACTGCCAGTGGAAGTGGTTGATGTGGGTGCAATAACAACATTGAAAAGGTACTTGGATAAATACATGGATAGGAAATGAGCAAGGGCAGGGAAATGAGGATGTACATTTTGGTCGGCATGGACCAGCTATGCCGAAGGGCCTCTTTTCATGCAGTAGAAATGTATGACTGTAAATACGTGTGTTTCGGGATAGAGACAGAGAGTTACAGGCTGAGAAAAAATGTCATGGAAAGATATGTTCACAGGTTTCAGAATGCTGAAATGAAGCCATTTCGATAGTATCATGCAACACGGGTCAGTATAATGAAGAATTACGAGTGAATGGAATATTGCTGTGAGTTCAGGCAATGGAGAGTTTTGAATGAGCATTTGTTCTGCAGCTTTGGAATTGGGAGTGAGGACAGCAGAGTCTTCAGCTCATTGAGCTGTATAAAACAGTAATTTGTCTCAGTGTCATTTTCATTGAGTGTGACAGAGGGATTGTCTGTACGAAGCTGAGCTATTTTCCTGGTGCTACCTTGTCGAACTCACCTTATTAAATACCACCGACCCCACCCCCTCTCATTGAATGCCAGCCCGAATCGCCCATCCATCATGATTGGCGGTACTCACAGTCGCCAAGATGTCCCTAGATAGACGTCACTAGATGGCACTGGTGCCATTTTTAAAAGACCGAGGGGCACATGGCTGAGCATTCTCAGTTTGGAGCTGCCCTGTACAGTTTGCTCCGAGCATGGCAGATAAGGGGCAATTACATTACAGTTTGTTGACGGAGCATGGTGTGCATAGTGGATGGGCTAGTACAGAGGGGGACCATTCCCTTCCCAGGATGGGCCATACCACCAGACCCACCGAGCATGGTCTGTACTCACCACCCAGCTCAGTGCAGTATCTGCGGTCTGAAGAAATGTCCAGCAATACAGGACAAGCATCAATAACCTTCCCCGCTCTGTCAGGGTAAGGCTTACCATATTCTCTCTGCTCCCTCACACTCACTGTATATCTGTTATAGCACGAAAAAGGCTCATGCTCCACCACTCTCACTGTTCGCATGCAGCAGCTTCTCTCTCTAAATCTCTCTCTCTCTCACCTTTGCAATACACCCCACACAGTTAGAGAATATTCCAGAGAATACCAATTATGGAATGTTCCACACAGTGTGCCAAATAATGCCCAGTTTCAGGAAAATGGCAGTGCCCCAGTGCGTAACACACAAGAGGAAGGAGTAGGGATGCAAGTTTTCCAAATCACACACATTTCAAACCTTATTGAGGCCACTCAGCCCTTCAAACATCTCTAGCATTTAATAAGGTCCTGGCTGATCTGATGCTTTCCTCAGCTCCATGTTATAGGAACTTTTAGTCATTCAGCCCCTGGGTTCCTATCACTGTCCAGACAGCACTCAGGCACTTTTACCCCAGTTTTCTTCAAGCGCCTGTTTGAGGGCATTTCCCATGGAATGCACTCTCCTAACAATATATTCCATCAACTATATACTTTCATGCAACGGTCAGCATGCTTTACACAGAACAAACAAAAATCTACACTTATTTTATGGTTATAGATATCCAATCACACTTAGGTAATTCTGGTTATTTCACTTGACTCACCTTAAATATTAAACCAAAAACAGCTTCTAAACAAGTCTTGTTATAAAATACAATTTCGGGCAGAGAACGTTCTTACCCTCCGCCGTTATCTTGACCGTTATCTGAATTGTACCACTTTCCTTGTTATGAATGTTTCTCTTGCCCTTTGTCTGTGACTGTTTCTGTGTGTAACAGTTACACAGTCTCCCATTCGGTTGGCAGGATGGCTGATTTGTGATACAGAGGGAGGCCAACAGCGCAGGTTCAATTCCTCACACTGACAGAGGTTACCATGAAGGGGACAATCTCTCAGCCTCACCCCATCACCCGAGGTGTGGTGACCCTCAGGATAAACCACCATGAGTGGTCTCTCTAATGAGAGTCCTTTGGGACTCTATTCTATCAATGTTAGCATTTTAATATTTTAAAATAAATCTTTATTGAAAAATAGATTTTTAATATTATAATAAATCAATGGCAACACAACTCAAATAACTGATCAAAATTACACACATGTGCATGTACATACAAAACAAGTTAAAAACACTAAACGGACAGAAGAAAAACAAAAATAAACAGTAAACAATGAATAAATAATGCAGCTCAGCGTAACAAAATTATAGCTCTCGTTCTTCAAGAGCATTAACTGATATCCATTTTTCTGTTCATTATTCTTCCTCTTTGAATATAAACTGCATTAGATAATGTCGTCAGGGCTGTATAAAAGCCCTTCTGAGAGTGGCAGATAAGCCTGTATCATGGTAATCCAAAACGTCTGCCATGTCTTATATAAGTCTCTGTTTTTTGGTGCACCATGCCAGTGAAAACGTCCAAAGGGATATTCTCCATGAAGAGCTTACGATGACCCGGGTGTGGGGGGAGGGGGCGGCGGTGGGGTTTCAGACATCCAACACAACAGAATGCTTTTCCTAGCACAGAAATTAAGGATATTATTTCCCATGTGCATCTGTGTAATGTACCCTGGGCAGGCCCAGGAAAAGAGAAACCCGGTCCATCTCCAATTCAGTCCCCTCGATCTAATCTATCACACCTACCACAGTGCTCCAATATATCTAAAGCCTGCAGCAGCGCCGCAAGCAATGAGTAAGAGTGCCTGTAGTCATTCTGCATTTCGGAAATGCTGAAGATAATCCCACTTTGAATTTTGAGAGACAATCTGTGGTCAGACAGACCCTATGAAGAATTTTCCACTGCATGGAATGGGTCCTATTACAGATCAAAATCCTTCGAGCATTTTCACAAATGTCCTCCCATCTCTCCGAGGTGTTCTGAACCTGCACCTCTCTCTCTCGCATACATCACAAAGCTGCAGAGGGGACACTCTCCAAATAATGATAAAGGGTACTGACAGAGAGTGTATTCTAAGCAATAGGTATTCTCTTCTCTCTATCTTTTAATAGTGTGTTTTTTTTTAATTAAATCTCTGATCAGGAAAAAATAAGAAGAGGTCTCTACTCGGTACTCCATACGTACGAGTTATTTGATCAAATGACATCATTGTTTCTCTCTCAAATAACACGTGGTGGCTCAGTGGTGAGCATTGCTGCCTCACAGCACCAGGGCCCCAGCTTTGGTTCTGGCCTTGGATGCCTGGCTGTGAGGAGTTAACATATTCTCGCCGTGTCTGTGTGGGTTTCCTCCCACAGTCCAAAGATGTGCAGGTTAGGTGAATTGGTCATTGATAAGTCACCCATCGTGTTCAGGATGAGGAGGTTGGGTCATTAAACAGGGTAAATATAGAATGGAAGGGGAATGGGTCTGGGTGAGTTACACTTCAGAGGGTCGAAGTGGATTCGCTGGGCCAAATGGCTTGTATCCACATTGTAGGGATTCTACTAATTCCAAATCACTCAAACAAGGTACACCCCTGGCTGCCCAATGTGTAAACCTGGAATCCATTATCCCCGGATGACAACCCGGTATACCAATTACAGGGGTAAGAAACATGGTTTTGGCTGTATTGCTCTCGATCTGACGCATTGTCATTCATGCGTTAACAGTATTGATAATTATTTGGTTATCACAATACTCCATAAATGTTGTCATTTTGTCTAAGAACAACAAGGGTTCACTTTGTCTGAGAGGGTTCAATATCTAACCGTATTGACGCTGAGTCCTCAGCGGCCCAAGCACTAATGTAGGATAAAAAGAGCTTAATTTATAGCTTTTAATCTGGGAGATCTACTCCCCACGATCTGTGGGGCAGTTGCAATTTGGTTAGCTTGATAAAGATTTGCCAAATAAAAGAGCTAAACCAGCCATTACGTCTCCTAAATACCTGTCTGGGAAACACCAAAGGAAGCATTCACATGGGGTATAGCAAATGAGGAAGGACATTCATTTTATAAGAGTATTGGACCTAGCCAGGATATTGGAAGTGCTTCCCATCTTTGAAGGTCTTGCTTAATTTTGTCAACCACATGGACATCGTTCACGTTAATAAATTATCAAAGTCTGATGTTATGAATACACCAAAATAGAGAACCCCCCTCCTTCATGATCATTTCAAAGGAAACCAGGATTTGCCCTCAACATCAAGTATTTCCCTAAGGACTCCCATAGACATGGCCTCCAACGTAGTAAAATTAATCTTCTTGCCCAAAAAAGGCGACAAGCGAATTAATGCATTACATCACGTGAGCTGCTGAAATTTTGGGATTTGACAAACATCATAAGACCCTCATCTGTATCCAACATAATCTTATGTAGCATCTATCCCACATCTAGTATATGTTGTGGTAATATTCCCAATTGTGCAGGATTCCACCGAATCTAAGATTGTTGCAGGGATGGGGAAGAGATCCACCTTCATGTGGCATTTCTGTGGGTTAAAGAAGAAAATAAAATCCCTACTTGTGAGGTAGATCTGCCTCCAGACATCCACCAGCTCTAGTTCTGCACACAAATCCACTAATTGCTTACATTATAACAAGGGTATTGGGGAACCTTTGTACATTCTGCCCACTGTGGGGTCCATAAGACAGTTGAAATCTCCTTCTACAACAATGTGCCATGATGCGTGATAACTTAATTTGGAAAATGCAATCACCAGGAATTTAAGGGGGTGCGCCGGGGGCCAATAAACATTCAAAATACTCTTTTATTTCCCAAAGTTCAAGGCATTGGGGATTATAATCCTCCCGTGAGTGTCTAATAATCTAGTAATTTAAATGGAAGATTCTTCCTATCCATTATGACTTTTCCCCCATTCTTAGTATTAAAAGACGAGAAATAAACCCGATCAGATCGCCCTGCTGTAACGTCAAATGTTCCTTGTCATCAAGTTGCATCTCCTGCAATAGGACAACATTCACCCTCTCCGTTTTAAGACTAGAGAGTATATTTTTCCGCTTGACTGGCAGATGGCTCCCCTTAATGTTCCAGGTACACCATTTAAGCACATCATTATCCATAACACACTGTAGCAACATTTCAACTCTAGAGTTTCACATCGAATTACACATAGCTGACAATTAATGAAAAAAAAACTCATAGAGCCTAAAAACTGTACAAACTAAACTACTACAACTAACAAGCTCTCAAAACCTTCTAAAGCAAAACACATAAAAAAAAACAAAGAACGAAATATAATCCAAAGTTCCAATGACACGCGCAAGGGGAATTTACCTCCCCCCACCCCCACCCCGCTAACTGGGGACGCTTACATATCTTAAAACTTTAAGTTCTGCCCGCTACCAATATGAAATTCAAGGCAATCAACAACAAAAATCGGGCTTGAACTGCCCTTCGGTTGGCACTTAGTCATCACAACTACCTTTGTAACTCCCTCCAGCTTGAGCTGCCCCCAGACACGAACAAAGAAAGAGAAAAAGAGTAGCAATACTAACGAAGAAGTTAAAAATGAGTACTCTACCCATCCCCGACTATAATTTAACACTGGTTAATACCAGAAAAATTCAACAAAATTTCTTTAAGGAGAAGCATGATTATTTAAATATCCAGCTTACTTTAAAATGTCCACAAAGTTTTCGTTTTCTCTGCAGAGTCATACGAGTTCGTGGATCCATTGAAAGCAATATAGAGCACCGCAGGGGTCCGTAAGGAATACTGAATCCAGAGTTCCCTTACTCTTCTTTTGATCTCATCAAAAGATTTTCTGACCTGAATCACCGCCGCTGAAAAATCCTGAAAGAACATAATCCTGGAGCTCTCGTGAATTAAACCCATCGGATCTTTTCCCTGGGTTCTGAAAGCTTCCATCAGTCTTTGTTTGTCCCCATAACTAAGTAATCGCGCAAGGACAGGATGAAGGCGTTGGTCTGAGTCTGACTTCCGCCCCTAACCCGATGAAATGTCTCACTCTTCACCCGTCCCTCCTCAGTTTCGAAGTGAAGGAATCGCTGCAGCCAGTTCTTGAAAAAACTCACCGGCTGACCACCTTCTGTCCGCTCCAGCAAACCGACGATGTGAATATTCTTCATCCTACCCCTGTTCTCGAGGTCGTCATCTTGTTCAGTTAACGTGCAGACCTGTTTTTCAAGGGCGAGGATCCTCTCCCGAGAGGAATCGATCACGGTCTCTGTCGCTGCAGTTCGGCGCTTGGCATCGTCTGTTCTGTTTCCAAGGCTGTCAAGTTGCTGCTCATGTTTTGGAGCGCAGCTGAGAGCGGCTCGAGCCAAGGCTGAACCCTTCTTCAATCATGGCTTCAATCATTTCACATAACTTGGTGATCTCAGTGACCAAGGCCTGGTGAGTAACTGGGTCCATGGAACGAGCAGAGTGGGTTGCAGCTACAGCCTCAGGCAGGCTCGATGCTTCTGATGGGTGCACCGTGTGTTGGGACTTACTCGATCCTTTCCCATGTTTTGTCATTTCCCTTTGACAAATCGGGATTAGTAAAGATTCTATCGCTCTTTTAATGTTGAATTTTAAGTAAATGGCTGGGATGGGGTGGGTTAGAGAACCATTTTGCATGTTGATGCAGAGCCCAGCAAAGCAGACCTTCTGGATAGCCGCTGTGGGGAAGAGTGATCCAAAGACTCACAGCATTTTGAGAAAACAATTATAAACATTATGATCTGAGTGTGAGATTGGTTTTGTGTGTCTCCTTACCTGAGAAAGAATATAATTACATTGGAAGCAGTTCAGAGATATTTCATTTCACGTATTCCTGGGGTGAAGGGTTTATATTATGAAGGCTTTAACAGGTTACTCTAGGAATGAGAATGAAACATACAAGACCTTGATAAATGTGGATTAGGTATGTTCTCACTCGGTGTTTGTATAGTCCAAATTTATTGTTATTGTCATAGAATCTCTACAGTATGGAGGCAGGACATTCCATCCATTAATTCCACGCTGACCCACCAAACAGCATCCCACCTGGACGTGCAACCAGTCTTATCCATGTAACCCTGCATTTCCCATAACTAACCCATCTAACCAGATCATCCATGGGCACTATGGGCAATCCACTTTAAACTGCACATATTTGAACTGAGGCAGGAAACTGGAGCACTGGGTGGAAACCCACACAGGCACGGGGAGAATGTTCAAACTCCACATAGAGGGTCGCCCGGGGTTGGAATTGAGCCCAACTCCTTGGTGATGTGAGGCAGCAGTGCTACCCACAGATCCAACATACTCCTCCGTTAGTTCTGTTAGTAACTTGTGGCTGAATAAAGAAATCTGCCTGACTTGTTCTTATCACTGAACCTGACCCAGTCTGAGACCTTTATCATCGGCCATATCACCAAGCTGGTTGCATTTAAAATTTGTTGTAAGCAGTGGAAGAGTGGGACTAGAAAAGGAAAGAGTGACACCCTCCATCCTCAGTCACAACTGGAGTGAGAAAAAAAAATCACAAAGTGGGAATTCATTCAATTGGGAATTCTCTTTCCCAAAAGTTTGGGATGGCTGAATCTTTATATTATATCGAGGCTAGCCTCGTCTGATTTCCCATTGACAGGTGAATCAGGAATAATGGTGCATGTAGAGAAAAGTGCAGCTGAGACCACTATGAGATGAGCCACGACTTTATTTACTGGTGGAATAGTGTCGATTGGCCCACTCGTGTCCCTCAGCCCTATGTTCTGATGTTTCATTCAGCTCTTCGGATCTGCTACACAGGGGCAGATCAAGGCCACTCCGGTGGTTGGGTGCAGTTTTGGCAATGTACTTGGAAAATCCAGGCTGGGTCAGGAAGTGACACTCACCCCCAATCACTATTTCCAGGCTTCCCCACTCTACAACTTCTGCTCCAGATGTGGGTCGTGTTACAGACCCAAATTTACTGTGAATACAGCCCCCATACCCCACCCAGCGTTAACTCAAATCCTCTGCTCACCCGAATGCAGCATTACACAACACAACTTCCGGGAAAATAACCAGTAACTTTTCAAAAGCAGAACATGTGAAGTTAATAAATAGGAACAAGAGCAGGCTATTCGGCCCCTCAAGATTGCCCTGTCATTTAATATGAATATGGCTGATCTACTCCAGGTCTAACTCCACTTTTTGCCGACTCCTTGGATCCCTCCACACCTCTCTGGGTTAGGGAATTCCAGACATTCACTACCGTCTGACAGAAGACATCATTTTGCATCTCAGATAGAAATCGATATTCCATAATCTGTATTTATGTCCTCGAGTTCAAGACTCCACTCAGGAATGGTAACAACGTCTCAACATCTACCTTCTCTAGTCCCTTCTGTGTCTTGTATTTTTCAGCAGTATCACTCCTCATTTATTTAAACCCCAATGAATAATCACCTCACCATTTTAGAGATTCTCACTAACACAGCCCTTTCTTCCCTGGAAGCCGGCTAATGAACCAACCTAGTTACTTGCTGCATCAGCATGCTGACTTTATGTTTCATACACAGGAACACTCCAATCCCTTTGTACTGTTCTTTTTCTGGAAGTCCTCTCCATTAAATAACAGCCTGCCTTTTGATTCTCAGTGTCATCCTCAAACTCGGATGTATATTTCACTCAGTTCCCTCCTTCAAACTATCAGTATAGAGTGTAAATAACTGATGCCATTGGACTGATAGCCGTGGTCCTCCAGCAGATCCACCTTTATCATGAAGATTCATTAATTCTGACTCTTTTTGATGTGGTAACACTTGCATTTTCATATTCTCATTCTGCTGAGGGCCTCTCCCTGGAGTCACGCCTCTAATTTGTTACAATCCATTTAAAGTAATGATCTAAATCGTTTCTCTTCCACAATGTCAACTTCTGCATTTGAAGTGAATCTGTTTCCCTCTGTTTTTCTCCCTGACTATGTGCTAACCAATCATCATAACCTGTTAATACATTCTCCATCATCCTACGAGCTTCTGTCTTGTGTAAGAACTTTTATTTTGTAATACCTTGTGGAAAAACTCTAGAAAGCTTGGTGTCTACCAGATCTCCTTTATCAAGTCCGCTTGTTACACTCTCAGGCATCTCCAGAAATACTTTGCATGATTTTACAGGGCAAAGTATAATTTCACTTTCAGAGACCCACACTGATTCTGCGTGAAACTTTTCTAAATGGCCATGCTGGCCAGGTTTTCCAAATTAAGCTCGTCCCATCTGCTTTCATTTGGCCCATATGCCTCAAAATGTTTCCCATTCATATGCTTGTCCAAATGAGTTTTAAATGTTGCAGCTGTACATGGATCTACCACTTTTCCTCTGGCAGCTCATTCCATACCCACACCACTCTCTATGTAAAAACGTTGCCCCTGCGTCCCTTGTAAATCTTCCCTCTTTCACCTTAAACCTATGCCTTCTAGGGCTGAACTCCCCCATCCTGTGGAAAAGACCTTGGCTATTCACCCTATCCATATCTCTCATAATTTTAGATACTTCTATAATGTCATCTCTCAACCTTCTAATCCATCCAATACTAACTTTAAGAACAAGCATTTAAAGATAAATACTGCAAATTTGAAACTATAGTAAACATGACAGATAAACAATACTTCGCCCAAACTTCATACTGTGATTTGTTTTTTCTCCCGATTACAATACGAAGGTAGCATGAAACGCTTAATAGTGCCAGTAAGAAGGCAAGCACCTGATATCCTTTGTCTAAAGGAGGTGATGATCTCGACAGTGAAAACGTATTTATGGCCAGGTCTTTATAATGCCACATAGTCAACATTCTCCCTCCTGGCCTCCCTATGACCTTGTGTGATTGTGTCTTCTTGCACTCAATAGAGAGAACCCCTTTCCCCATTCACACTTTAATTTAAACCCATTTTATATCATCTTCTCGTTCACCACTGCTAAAAGCTGGTTTATCTTTGCCACGCCCTCTTTTCCCTGCCACCGATCTCCCACCTCTGGCAAGGTATTAAAAAGCCAAGTTTCCAATGCTTTTCAGTTGTGAAGAAGTGTCACACTGGGCTTGAAATGCTAACGCCGTTTCTCTGTCTCTGCAGATGCTGACAGACCTGCTGAGTTTCTCCAGAAGTGAATAGGCAAAGAACAAATTTTCACAAAACAAATAACTATGAATACTGGTAATAAAAATACCAAAATTGCTTGAGAAACTGAGAGCTTTGTAGAGGGTCTCTGGTCCTGAAAGTTTAACACTGCATTCATTCCAGAAGATGCTGCAACATCTTCAGCAATTTCTTAAGCAATTTCTGTTTTTGGACAATTTCCAAAGAAGTATTCAAAGATGCTCAAACATCCTGTCCAACATGGAGAGCCAGACACTGGGAACTGAACAATAACGCATGGTGCACAAGTTCCTTGACTCTGAAACTACATAAGTCTGGCATCACCGACACGACAGAGCTCTTAATCATGGTCAGGGAGAAAAACAGAGGGAAACAGATTCACTTCAAATGCAGAAGTTGACATTGTGGAAGAGAAACGATTTAGATCATTACTTTAAATGGATTGTGTTAAAGTAACAAATTAGAGGCGTGACTCCAGGGAGAGGCCCTCAGCAGAATGAGAATATGAAAATGCAAGTGTTACCACATCAAAAACCAGGTTAGCTGTAGAATACAGGGTTGATGGGTGAATGGGTCTCGGTGTGAACTGGGGGACAGTCAGTAGAATTGAATTGTAGATATTGCAACTCAAACAGGGTTATCATTTGATGCTGTCGACCACAGTAGCAGCAGAAACAGAATTGTACTCAACGACAATCTGTAACATTTTTCCGACGATAATTCATCAGTCTACCATTGCCATCAAGCCAATCCATGGTTCAGTGATGAGTGTGGATGAACATGCCAGGGTCGGAATCACGTGCACCTAAACCTGTTGACAACCCGTAAAAGCTACCACACTTAACTGGTTACATTCCGACCAGCAGAAGTAATGTCTGATGGAGAGGGGAAATGATCCCAAGACTAACAGATCAGATCTAAGCTCTGTCCGTCCTGCCAAATCCAAACAATAATGTCGGTGGACTATTAAACAATTTACTGGAGGAGAGGGCTCCACAAATATCCTCATCCTAAATTTCGGAACAGCTCTGAACTTCAGTGAAAAAACTCAAGGATGTGGTGTCTGCACCATCCTCAGTCAGACGTGTTGAGTGGATGATCCACCTCACACTCATCATGATTCCCACAGAATCACAGATGCCAGTCTTCAAGCAATTCGATTTGCTGTATAGTCATGAAGAAACAGCTGAACACAGTAGATACGACAAAGGCAATGGGCCCTGACACCATTCCTGCAATAGGACTGAAGACTTGTGCTGCACAACAAGCCGTGTCCCTGGGGAAGCTGTTTCATTCCAGTTCCAACTCTGACATCTCCCTGGCAATGTGGAAAATTACTCAGCTATGTCCAGTTACCTCAGAGGGCAATAAATAAAATCTGACCAATCAGCACCCCATCAGTCCCATTACGACAGTCAAATTGGAGGGAGTTCTTTTTTTTTAACAGAGCTGTCAAGCAGCACAGAAATAACCAGCTCAGTGTGGTTTCCGATAGGTCCCCATGTGGAGGTAGTGCTGTTGCAGAATTGTCATTGGATTACTAATACAGACCAGGCTAATGCTTGGCAGCTTGTGGAATAATAAAAACAATTATTAACATATCGAGATCTAAAATCTGTTGTCAGTAATAGTGATCTTGTGTCCAATGTTGATTATAAACATCAATCTCCTTCACCAATATACTTTCAGGAAGTGAATTTAGTTCATAATGTTTAAACATATTTTGGGATATGAACATTGTAGGGGAAAACTGCATTGAGGAGATGTTCGGCCATGAAATAGCATGGGGAAAGCTCAATGTGCTGAATGACCTCCTCCTCTCCCGATGTTTCTGTGCAGTCTGGGAGATCCAGATTCTTTTCAATGTTACAGCTCCCCACTTCCTGGGTCTATGTACACTGTATACAGTATGCAAATACCATTCCAAGTATTGACTTCCGTGTTCAGGACTCACTGCCCTACATGGACTCGGAAGGCTGCGCAGAAATAAACAAAAATGCAGCTTAAGTTCATTTATTGATCAACAATTTTCAACCAATCCCTTTTCAAATGATAGGCTGCCATTCAATTGATCCCATCAATGTACACAACCTCTCTTCTCTGCCATTGCTGTCCATCTTCCAGGTATTTGCCCAGTCACTCCACTTGTCTCAATCAACTTGGAGCCTTTTTTACATCCTCCTCATCCACTCACACGCTGACATCATTTAGAGTTGTCAGCAGTCTTGGGAATATTGCAATTGTGCCCCTCAACCAAAGATATGATGTGTATTGGGATTAACTGGATCGCAAAACCCGATCCTTGTTATATCCTCCAAGCCTTCCATTCAAAAATATGGTTTTGTTCATACTCACTGTTTCCTGCCAGCTCTCCCATTCTAAAACAATGACCATATATTAGCCCCAGTCCCATAGGATTTGAATTTGCACAATTGGCTTGGGGCTTTATCAAAAATCTTTCTAAAAATCCAATCGTATTGCGTTGATACCTTCGCCATAATTTTACTAAAAGCCATTTTCTCAAACATGATTCCTATTTCATAAACCTCTGTTGACTTTGTCTATGCCCATTAATTTCAGTCCAATATTTTCTCTAAAACGTTTTAGTTGCTAATGTCATTCTATTCCCTTTTTCTCACCAGACTAAAGTTCCCTAGTATTGCGAGAAAATTTTACTTTTGTTTTTTTCTTCTTCTGTGAAGACATAACTGAAGTATTTGCTCCATTGATCTGTTATTTCCCTGTCCTCAATTATCTGGTATAAGACTGTAAGAAAGCTGCACCTTTTTCTCTTAATTTTGCCATTGACATATTTTCTGAAGATATTACAAGTTCACTCATATGCACTGTGATAAGATATTCTTCAAAAACCCATCAATTCCTATCTTGAGCTACTGAATGATTGGCCTTTCACAGCCATACAATCACAGAAGCACAGACTCTGTACTATCAGAAATACAGCACGGTCTACATTAGCCCCACTTTCTAACACAAAACCTGTCGCTGTGAATCTTATGGCATTTCAAGTGCACAACCACGTATTTTCTAATTGTTTTGAGGTTACCATGACAATTCCCCTCTCACGAAGTGCTTCCAAGACCCAAACACACTTTGCTTGAAAAACAGTCCTCAAATCCTCACTAAGCCTCAAACCCTTCACTTTAAAAGTGTGTCCTTTTGATTAAAAGGACCAGCTGCTGTCTACCCACTCCCTCCATACCCCTCGTAATGTTATCCTCCTGATTCACGTCCCCCTTAGCCTTCTCTCTCCAAAGTAAACAATCCAAGCTTATCCAGTCTCTCTCCATAGCTGACATGCTCCATCCCAGGGAACATCCTGATGAATCTCCTCTGCACCCCCTCCAGTACAATCACATCTTTCCTGTAATGTAGCTCCGAGAATTACACACAGTATTCCATCTTGGCTAATGAAAGTTCCGCATAGCTCTTATAATCTTTGCTTCGATGTGTGAAGGCTGTGTTTACGCTCCCGTACGCTGTCTCAAATTGTGTGTTACCCTGACCAGCCACATTCAGGTATGTCTGGAGAAGCACCCTCTCAGCTTCCTAGTGTGCTGCCATTCATTGAGTCCTCCCCTGTCTGGTTCCTTCTTCCAAAGGGCATCACCTCATATTTATCAGGGTTACATTCCATTGGCCATTGATCCACCCATCTGACCATTTTCTCTGTATTGATGTGACCATCTGACCATTCCATCCGTATCTTCCTGCAACATAAGGCCTTCCTCCTCACTGTCATCTACCCAGCCAATCATTGTAGCAAACACAACCTTACTTATAACACTTCCCACCGCTCATCCATATTCACAGCTGCATCCTTTATGATAAGGTTTAAAATCACAAAACATCAGCTTATAGTCCAACAGGTTTATTCGGAGGCACGAGCTTTTGACGCGCTGCTTCTTCACCAGGTGGTTGTGCGCTTTGATGAAGCGCTTTGAACCTAGTGCCACCGAATAAACCTTTTGGACTATAACCTGGTGTTATGCAATTTTTAGCTTTGTCCACCCCAGTCCAACACCAATACCTCCGAATCACAAATATTAAGAGACACAGCACTGATCCCCGTGGTACACCATTGGACACAAGCCTCCAATCACACAAACAGCCTTCTACCACCACCCTCTGTCTCCTACCAATAAAGTTGATTTGGTTGCAACTTGGCAAGTCACTAATGAGTCCTATCTGTTCCCTGGTTATTCTGTTCCGCTGGAGACACTTGTAGAATATCTGGAGATTCTTCCGAATCTTGCCTGCCAGTAGTTTTCCATGTCCCTGTGTTAGTCAGTCACCTCCAACTGATGAATTTCCTCCTTATTGTAGCCTTAACTGGCCTGTCCCAGATCCTGCCATTATTTGCCTTGACTGTGGAATAGACAGCGAGGGAAGCGTTCTGTTAATTTCCAACTTGTCAGATGTTTTGTGAATTATCTAAATTTCACTGTGACCCACCTCTCATTCTTTGAAACTCTAGAGAACACATGCCGAGTTTCCTCATCAGGCAATCTCACCATCTGAGGGATTAATCTGGAGAATGTCCATTGCACTTCCTCTCAGGTCAGTATATTCTTTCTGAGATTCGGTCACCAAAACTGTGCACAATACTCCAGGTACAGTCCCATCAACACGCTGTGAAACTGCTTCAACATGTCTTTACATCAATGTTCTGACTTCCTTAAATGAAGGCGAACCAAACTTTAACTTTTAACTTACATTACCTGGACGACTGGAGGTTAGCGAATACTGAGCCCGTATTCAAGAAATGCTACAAGGTAAACCTGGGAACTAAAGACCAGTAATCCTAAAATCTAGTGGGTAGGTTACTTAAAAAGATTTGGAGAGATTGGATGTACATGCATTTGGAAAGGCAGGCTGTGTTTCGGAGTAAGGTTAGAATGGTGCTGGAAAAGCAGAGCAGGTCAGGCAGCATCCGATGAACAGGAAAATTGATGTTTCGTGCAAAAGCCCTTCATCAACTTCAGCACCGGAGTTTGTGCAAGGGAGATCATGACTCACAATTTTGTTGGAGTTCTTTGCTAAAGTGACGAGCAACGTTGAGGAGGTCCGGGTTGTATACGTAGTCTAGGTTGATTCCAGTAAGGACTTCAGTAAGTTTCCACGTGGTATGTTGCTTTGGAATGTTAGATCGCATGGAATTGAGGGGGAGCTGGCAAATTAGGTACAAAATTGCCTTGATGGTAGGAAGGAGAGATTAATACTGGAAACTTGCTATTCAGACTGGAGGCCTGTGAATAGTGGAATGCCTCAGGGATTGATGCTAGAACCACTACATATTACATATATCTATGATTTAGATGAGAATGTACAGGTATGATTTGTAAGTTTGAAGACGGCACTAAAACACGCGGCATCATGGAGAGTGAGGAATTTTATCAGAAATTTCAGAAATTACAGCAATACTTTGATCAGCTGGAGAAGTGGGCTGAGAAATGGAAAATGGATTTTAATATAGATCAGTGTAAGTTCTTGCATTTTAGAAAGTCAAATCAAGGTTGGAGTTTCATGGTGAATGGTTGGGTCCTGAGGAGTGTAGTGGAACATAGGGACATTGGAATTCAGGTGCATGGTTCTCTGAAAGTTGATTCAGATGTAGACAGTTAAGAAAGCTTTTCCACACTGGCCATAATCGGTTTATATCACTGAGTATCGAAATTAGGGAGTTATGTTGCAGTTATACAGGATGCTAGTGAGGCCGTATTGGTAGAGTTATATTCAGTTTTGTTCAATTTGCTATAGGAAGGATGTTATTAAACTGGAAAGAGTGCAGAAAACATTTACAAGGATGTTGCCAAGGTCTCAATGGGCTGAGTTACAGAAAGAGGTTGGACTAGCTAGGACATTTTACTTTTGTGTGCATGAGACTGAGGGAGGATCATATTGAAGTTTATAAGTTCATGACATGTATGGATAGAGTGAATGCACCCAGTCTGTTTTTCCCAGAGTTGGGCAACCACAGATTAGAGGGCATCTGTTTAAGGTCAGAGGGGACAGAATAAAAGGGAACTTGAGGAACAACTTTTTCACACAGGGGCTGTTACGCATATGGGATGAGAAGTGGTTGAGGCGGATACATTAACAATATTTAAAAGGCATTTGAACAAATACATGGATAGTAAAGGATTAGAAAGATACGGGACAATGGCAGGGAAATGGGTTTAGCGTGGATGGGCATTTTGGTCGGAATGGACCAGTTTGTCCCACAATGAAATAAGGACATCCCTTTCACTTTAGTCTTGTGCTACCTGTGGTGTCCTCATCCTCAGGGAGCAGTGAAGACTTGGTTATAGAAGATAGTCCAGTATGAGGTTTTTCCTGACAGAAGGGTCAGTGTTTATTGGAAACAGACAGGAAATGGATGGTCAGGCACACTCGGATCAGCCATGAGCATTCTGAATGGTGCAGCCGTATGGGCAACTTCTGCCCCTACCCCATGTATTGTTCCCTCAATCCACCTTTCGATGCTGTTACAGAGTTGGGGACCACTCCATTAAGTCAGACAGGATCGTTACAATGAGACAGGTGGAGACCATTCTGCCCCTCTAAGGAATTACACAGGAATATAGAATGAAGTAATTCAGCTTGTTCAGTACACTACACAGTCTAGCAGGAGGCCTTTCAACCCACCTGAGCTGCTACACAGGAACAGGGAAGCTGTCGCCAACAGGGAATAGAGAATAGAGACAAATGTTTATTTTCAGGCTGCAAAGCTGTAACTGATGGAGTGCCTCAGACATCACTGTGGGGTCATCAATGATCAATAATCTTTATCAAAGATCTGGAGGAAGGGGAGGGAATAGCTTGGAGCTCAATTAGCTCGTACACCAAAATGGCCATTCAATGTGTTGTCAAATGGAGGTAGTGAGTCTGCAACGTGATGCAGGCAGGGAAGGTTAGTGAGCAAACCTTCAGCAGAAATAACATAAGGTAAGTTATTTATTTTGGCATGAAAGATGAAACAATGGTAAACAATTAAAATGGAGAGAGATTGTAGAACTCTGTGATACAGGAGGTTTCCATTTTCTTGCGACATGAATCATATCAAGTCAGATTTAGCAAGTGATTTGGAAAGTAAGTGGAATAATGCTGTTTTTGGCAAAAAAAAAACATCAGGTTTAATTGCAGGAATGTTTACTGCATCTGTACAGGGCATTTCTGAGACCACACCTAATACATTGTATGCAGGTTTGATCGCCTAAACTAAAATAAAAAGATATAATCCTTTCGAAGATTTTCAAAGAGGTTTCCCTTTATTCATTCCTGGAATGCAGGTCTTTTGTTGTGGGGTATTATCAGTTTTGATCTTAGCTGAGAAATAGTATTGAACCATCTATGACTTTCTGAAAAGTGTATCAGCAGGATGCGTATTATCTCCTGTCAGGGAGACTATAGCTAGAGAATAAATTTTAAGGAAAAGATACATTGATAATATCACACATACTATGAAGACACCTACCAAATTTACAAATTACACAGACACATATAAGCATGTCATCAAATTATAAAGTGGATACATTTTTGGGATTGGAAGGAATTGTGTACAACAAGAGCAATGACGCACCTGCATATAATCCATAATCAGGGTTTCCAGAGAATGTTCCAGGAGATCGCATATGGTCCAGTTTGGTGTTCAGTTGACATAATTGTTTGTTCCAACACAGAAAGGGAGAAAAATGTTCCCTGCCTGAGAAGCAGCAGCCGATTGATCCCTCTCTCTTACTTTGTTCCACCTGATAGCAAAGTGTGAGACCAGAAAATCCCTGAGTTATCTTTACCACTTGTGAAGGATTCCTGGTGAGGATTCATTAGAATCTCTCTACTGCCTAAAACGAAGGAAAATGAGCAAAATCCAACTGTTCCAGAAAGAAATCCCACTGGCAGTAGCTTGTGTGAGCAGAGTAACTTCAAAGGTAGAATAACATTGGGGCACTCTGTCATTTTACCATTTGTTATGAGTTCAACTTTCTGTGTCTCACATTTTTCTCGAAAATGACCTACTCTGAGATCTATATCATTGGCCACATCACTAAACTGATTGCATTTAAGATTGGTGTAACCAGTGGAAGAGTGGGACTGGACAAGGACTTAGTGACCCTCCAACATTTGTTGGAACACAAATGAGAAATTCTCAAAGGGCTGTTCAAGTAGAAATTCCCTTCCCCAGATTGTGGTTTCTGGGTGTTTGCATTTATTCAAAGTTGTAAAATGGCAGACAGACAGAAGCGTGCTGCTGAGACCAAAAGTACATGGAGCGGTGATAAAGTACCTAATGGCCCACTCCTGCTGCTCAGTCCTGTGTTTGCTATGTTCTATTCAACCCCTCACAACTCCTGCAAGGAGCAGATGGAGGTCACTTGTCCCAGATACCTGGTCAACAGTAACACAGGATCTCATCCAGTCCTCAATACTGTCACACATGGTTTGGTGTAGGTTGGAAAATGTTATTTGGTTCAAAAGACGCCTCTGGTCTCATTACAGAGTGTTTCCTCTCTGCAACTTGTGATTCATTTGTTGGTCATATTATAGACCCAGATTCAGTGTGAATACAGTCCCCATACTTCAACCAGAGATGACTCACAAAATACTCTCTCTGATTGCAAAGTTCAATAAAAGAACATTCAGGAAAATTACAAACATTAACTTTGCAATTACTGAATATGAGGACAAAAGGAACAGGATCAGGTCATTCGGATGATCAAGCCATTGTATACCATCATGGCTGATCTACTGTTGACAGTAACTCCTCTTTAATGCCCAATTCTTCACCCCTTAGCTCTCTGACAGGTCAAAAGTCCATCTACCTCCTCCTTAAATGCTTTCAGTAATGTAGCTCCCCTAGATCTCTAGCCCAGATAATTTCTAACAGTGATTACCTTCTGTGCGAGGAAAACACTCCCTACACATACATTGTCACCTATTGATGTGAACAAGAGGCGAACACAGGGTCTCAGGAAAGAGTGAATGGCTATGATACCAATGCAGTATTTGACTGAGGATGACATTGCGACCACCTATGTATCATAGCTGAATGGGAATCAGGTGCAACTTTCCCATTGGATGGGGTCTTTCAGAACACAATAAGGTTTGGGGTCAGTCGCCAACAATCCTCTCAGTCCCGGGACATCTCTGCAGGAGATCCTCACGTTAGCCTCCTCAACACAAACATCTTTCAGTTGTTCCATCAATGTCTTTTCGGAAGTGGGTATGATGACTGAAGATCACACAATGTGCAGAACATTCTGTCCCCCATCAGCTCCTGAACCAGTCCGTGTTCATGTGCAGCAAGACCCTGACAGCATTCCGGTTTGTGCTGTTAAAGTGTCGGTAACATTTATGTAACAGTACGGCCAGACACTGCCCATTTCCACAGTGAAAAGAAGAGCTCATTCAGCATTTCAAGGTGGTTGCACACGGGAAAAGTGACAGCACATTCAATACTCCTGCCTGTTACACAGGAAGAAGAGTGGTCTGTTCAGTTCATCGACCTGTTAAACAGGAACAGGCAGAGCCCAACAGACACTTAAACCGGTTCCATGAGACCAGGAGGAGGCTATTCATCCCCACGAAACAGTTATACAGGAACAAGAGGGGGTCATTGATATTCCAACACGACAAACTAATGAAACAGAGACTGCATTGATAGAGGAGACCATGACATTAATCATGGTTCCATTATTTGTAGAACGTGTGCTGCTTTAACAAGGTTTGCTGGCAGTGAGGAGGGAAGCCAAATGATTTGTGCCAAGTCTCAAGGTGGCAACTTCCATCTCCGAGAAGACACATCCATGTTCTCCATGGGGGTCAGAATCTGGTGGGAAAAGTTAACTGTTTTAGCATGAACGTATTGTGGCTGCTGTAGGGATTGGGGATAACGAGACTTTCAGTGCAGGAGCACACACCGAATGCACTGTATTAATGTGGGGAGGGTTTATTCAAAGACTGTTCTGCTGTCTCACTCATGCGAAATGGGGATTGGTGTGGAGTGAGGGGAATATTCTCAGATGCTCTTAAACTATTGACAGTCATGTAACCCAAGTAAAAAAGAAGCCATGGAATTTTTCACCGTATCAGTGCCTATTTAGAACATCGTGAGTGACTGTCCCTCTCCCCAAGGTTCAATGCAATCGCCTCTCATTCTCTCACAATGCCGGAGATTAATCATCATTCTCTCCTCATGGCACCACCATCCCAGGGATTAGTCTGGTGAAACCCCATTGCACTCACTCTGTGGCAAGGCGATCATTCCTTATAAAGGAGAGAAAGTCTGTCCACAATATCCCAAATGCTGCCTCAACAACACTCTCAGTAATGATCACAATAAATCTTTTTCCTCTTAGACATCTCCGTTTCTTTCCTATAGCATAAAAAGGCTTTCTTTCTCTCTACACTGCTGGAAAGAGTTAACACTTTTATAATGACGGTATTGTTGTTGCTGTCGGGATTATGGATAACATGACGTTCATTACAGGATCACGCACCAATTCAACTGAATTAATGTTGGGAGAGTTTATTCAAAAGCCTGAACCCCCCTCTCTCCCCCCTCCCCCCTCCCACCCCCCACCCCCGCTCTCTTTCTCCTCTCTTTCTCAGTCGAAATAGGGAGTGGGGGTGGTTAGGTGGAAAGTTCTCAGAGGCTCTTAAATTATCGAGAATCATGTAATCTGAGTGAAAAAAAGCCATGGAACTTATCACCTGTCAGTGTCTGTTTAGAACATCATGAGTGATTGTCCAATCCCCTTAAGGTTCAATGCAATCACCTCTTATTCTCTCACTGAGCTTCACTTACTGCTCATGGTGCCATCATCCCAGGGATTAGTCTGGTGAAACTTGGGAGAACATCTTTCCACAGTACCCCAAATACTGCCTAAACAGCACTCTCCTGGATGATCACAAAGCATCTTTTCTCTCACTTAGACATTGCCATTTCTTTCCTGTGCCACAAAAAGCCATTCCTTCTCTATGAACTACGACTGACATGGGATTTATAAGTCCCTTGCATCTGTACGTCAGCATCAATAAAGCGAGCACCAGAGTTGCCCATGGAGCTGTGCATCACTCTCATGGAGAATTTCAACGAGATTGAATACATTTAAAATAGGGGATGATCACGTCCCTGAATGGAAATGAGATGTAGCAATACAGAAAACAGGCAGAGAAAGGGAGCTATCTTTACTTCTGTTCTTCTCTCACAGGATGTATGCAGCCCTGGTCAGGGCAGCATTTTATGCAGATCTTTAACTGAGTGGCTGGTTCAGCTGTTCCACAGTACCGTAAAGAGTAAATCACATAGCTGTGGGTTTGTAGTGTTACAACACAGGATAAATCTTCCTGCTTAATTAAAACCAGCAATAGAGAAAAGATTTATCCCACGCAGTAATCTGTCATAATTCTCGAGTCCAAATCTATTTAAAGTAAAAATTAACAACTTTATTTCTTAAAGTATAACAGAGAATGATAAACGAATGACTGTTTACAACTTCTTCCTCTAACCTGTCTTTTACCTTCCCCCTCCACAATACTAGTCCGATAAGACTCCTAATTAAGATTTACAAAACAAAACTTCTTATCTCAAAATCAGGAAGCTTTCGGTTCTTCTCCGTATTCCTGTCTTCTTTTCTTCTTGGGGACTCTGCTTCACCAGTTACTAATCAATAAAAGTAGCAATAGGAGAGCTATTTTTCAGGCAGTCTTTGCATGCTGGTAGCTTGGCAGTTCTCCTCTCAATTGTTCAATTTTCCATGGTCTTGTACCGCCAAACTATTGGGGATTTTATCATTGGCTTTTAAGATTGTCAATATAATAAATTCATACTTGGTTGGAGGTGTGTATTTTGGGGTATAATTTAAAATGTTTTGCTGAATTTGTTTTTGTTTCAAGACAATGAGCTAATCAGGTTGTTCGACCAAATGTTACATTATATCTATGTTTCAGAACACTTGGTGCTGTCAGATAGTTATTGCTGGCTTTTAATTCTCTCAATGGTACAGTACACCCACGTGCTCATCACAGAAGTCACACTGAAACCTGACGAAGGAAGCATGACACATTGACTCCCTTAAAGGTCTTGAGCATGCAGATTGGTTTTTATAACAAATGATAATGGTTGCCAATTTCCAATTTCCTTCATGAGATATCAACAGACCATTATTCTGTGGCTCTAGATTACCTATTTTGGATAGGTATATGGAGGATAGTGGGTTAGTATAGGTTAGGTGGGCTTGGATCGGCGCAACATCGAGGGCCAAAGGGCCTGTACTGCGCTGTATTCTTCTATGTTCTATCAGTCAATGGCTTCACCACCATAAACTGTCTTCCGGAAATGCAGATAACAAGTTAAACATTCTCAAGAGCAATTATTTAGTGAAGGACATGTGTTTAGAAGGAACGTGAAACTATTGCATTCGGATTGAACAAAGGCACAAATGGTTTATTCAGAAGTTGAACTGAGACTGAGGACGATATCACGATGGTGGTATTGGACAGAATTGGTGAGTGGGGAGGACATGGAGATGTAAATCTGTGAAGGACAAAATGGATTATGGAGTTTGAGAATAGTCTGGTTCCTTCTCGCATATCAGTGAGTAATTTATAAATAGTACTTTGTTAGTTATAATATAGAAGGAAAGGAATTTTTGTTTGGAACTGAAGGCATTGACTTGCACTTTCCAAAATTTATATATAATGAGCAGAAATTCAGGTCAACCCGGTTTAGTAGACAATATAATGACTTGAAAGCTGAAAAATGTGTTGCTGGAAAAGCGCAGCAGTTCAGGTAGCATCCAAGGAGCAGGAGAACCGACTTTTCGGGCATAAGCCCTTCTTCAGGAACTTATGCCCGAAACGTCGATTGTCCTGTTCCTTGGATGCTGCCTGACCTGCTGCGCTTTTCCAGCAACACATTTTTCAGCTCTGATCTCCAGCATCTGCAGTCCTCACTTTCTCTTATTAAATATAATGACTTCCCAGGAATACCAACTATAGCGAGGATGGGATAGTAACCACCTTGAATAATCCAAAGGATATCCTGGATCCACCATGCTAATGATATCCAAGGCCGAGAAAGCCAGTAAAGACCCAAGGATAAGCTCCTGTCCATTGTTGGAACATTCCAGTCCAATGTTCTCAGATTCTGATCTCTCCTCCCCGTCTCTCTCTCTTTCGAGCTGCTGATCCCTGTTAGTGCTGTCAGTGATGCTCCTACTCATACTATGGGATAGTACATTGAACAGAGTTCGTTTATCTTTCAACAATGAAAACTCTCCATTGTGATAATTAGGATCCACGGAGATTGACATTAATCACAGTCACTGAACAAATAGCTTCAGTTAACCCCTTTCAATTTAATATTGATTTTATTATAATTCCACAAAAACGTTTAAAGCTACACATTTGGCATGGGATATACGTGTGTGTGCGTGGGCGGGGGGGGGGGGGGGGGTGAACAGAGGGAAGAAATATTTGAGATGGTAGATTGATTGTATGTAATCATTCAATCTGCCTTACATATGCGAGTAATGCCAAAGGATTGTCAGAACTTAAAAAAGTTTATCCGTTTATAAATCGAAACATATAGTCTGTAATCAGTGATTATAATGTCAGTACAATATGGAGAGAACTTTTCTAGTCCATAATCTGACAGGAAAATGTGCATACAACAACATGAGTGATAACAGACAAATAGCATGGATATGTTAACAGAGAATATGATGTGACACACAATTCAGATGGTTATTCGAGGATCAGAGAGGGCAGGTGAGGGTCATGCTGTTCATGTTTTCGATGTCAATGAACTATGATGAAGTAAATTTCACTGGATTTCGTTTGCAGTTTGATTATGATATTGGGGACATGGCTGCTGAAACTGGAGGGAGGGAATATGATATTTCCAGCCATCAGTATTGGAATTTTATTCTTCATAAATCATATGAAGATCAAATTCCGAGATACAACTCCAATGAGGAATGAGGAGAGCCAATATTAACCATACAACCACAAGACATTGGAGCAGAAATTTGGCCATTAGGCCAATTGAGCCTGCTTCGCCATTCAGTGATGGCTGTTAACCTTCTCAACTGCATTCTCCCACTTTCTACCTGTAACCCTTGATCCCCTTTACAATCAAGAACCTATCTGTCTCACTCTTAAATAAACTCAATGACCTGGCTTCGACAGCCTTCTGTTGCGGTGAATTCCATAGATTCACCACTCTATGGCTGAAGAGGTTCGTCCGTATCTCTGTTCTGAAAGGTCTTCTCTTTACTCTGTCCCCTCGGGTCCTAGTCTTTCCTACCATTGGTAATACCTTCCCAAAATCCACTTTGTCCAGGCCATTCAGTATCCTGTAAGTTTCGAGTCGACCTCCCAATATCTTCTGAACTCTATCATATATAGACCCAGAGCCCTAAGATGTTCTTCATATGTTAAGCTTTTCATTCCTGGGACCATTCTCGTGAATCTCCTTGGAAAACGGTCCAGGGCCAGTACATCCTTCCTGAGATATGGGACCCAAAACTGTGCACAATAATCCAAATGTGGCCTGACCAAAGCCTGAAACAGCCTCAGAAGTACATCCCTGCTTTTATCTTCAAGCCCTCTTGAAATAAATGTCATCATTGTATTTGCCTTCCTAACTATTGACAAACTGCAAGATTACCTTTCGAGACTCCTGGACTGGAACTCCATAGGCTTTTTGCACTTTTGACTTCTGAACCTGCTCGCTATTTAGAAAATAATCCATCCCTGTATTCTTCTTGGCAAAGTGCATGATGTCACACTTGCCCACGTTATACTCTGACATATCTTTGCTCACTCCCCCAACCTGTATAAATCCTTCAGTAGGAGAAAGTGAAGACAGCAGATGCTGGAGATCAGAGTCAAAAAGTGTGATGCGAGAAAAGCACAGCAAGTCAGGCGACATCCGAGGAACCGGAGATTCGATGTTTCAGGCATAAAGTCTTCATCAGGAACTGGGGGGTTGGGTGGAAGGGGCTGAGAAATAAATGGGAGGGGCTGGGGCTGGGAAGAAGGTAGCTTGGACAGCGATAGCTAGATGAAGGTGAGTGGTGATAGCGAAAGGTCAGAGTGTAAGGTGGAGTGGATACATGGGTAGGAAGATGGACAGGTTGGACAGTTCAAGAGGGCGGTACTGAACTAGAGCGTTAGATCTGGGATAAGGTGGTGGGAGGAGAGATGAGGAAATTGGCGAAATTGCCTTTGATACCGTGTGGTTGGAGGGTCCCTCGGTGGAAGATGATGCGTTCTTTCTCCAGACGACTGCTGGCTAGAAATTGGCCTTGGAGGAGGCCAAAAACTTGCATGTCCTTGTTGTAGTGGGAGGGAGAGTTGAAGTATTCAAGTATAGGGAAGTGGGGTTGTTGGGTGTGTGTGTCCGAGTGTGTTTCCTGAACTGTTCTGCAAGTTGATGCCCTGTCTCCCCAATGCAGAGGAGATCCGGTGCAATGGACAGAATAGATGTGGTGTTTGGATGCACAGGATGTTCTTTGCCTGATGTGGAAGGATCCTTTGGGGTCTTGGATGGAGATGAGGAGGGAGTGTTGACATAGGTTTCATACCACTTGTAGTGGCAAAGAAGGTGTCAGGAGTGGAAAGTGGCTGGGTGGGGTTGGGGGCGTGAACCTCACGAGGGAGTTGTGAAGGGAATGCTCTCTGCTGATATGGGTGGGGAGGGAATTATACCTCTGGTGGTGGGGTCTGACTGTTGGTGGCGGAAATGGCGGAAGATTATGCGTTGTATCCTACGGTTGGTGGGGTGGAAGGCGAGGACCAGAGGGGTTCTTTCCTTGTTGTAGTTGGAAGAGTGGAGATCAAGGGCGGAGGTGCGGGAAGTTGAGGAGATGCGCTAGAGCACCCTCCTGCAGCCGAACCATCTCTTCAATGCTACCTGTCCCTCTATCTATCTTTGCACTGTTTGAAAACTTAGCCAGAATCCCCTCCGTTCCTTCATGTAAATCATTAATACATAAAGGGAAAAGTTGTGGTCCCAACATTGAGTCTTGTGAAACACCACTTGTCCCTGGCTGCAATCTGAGAAGGACTCTTTTATTACAACTCTCTGCTTTCTGTCAGACAGCCATGCTACTATGCATGTTCGCACCTTGCTTCTAACACCATGGGCCCTTATCTTTCTCAGTAGCCTCCTGTGTGGCACCTTGTCAAAGGATTCTTGAGGAGCAAGCGGATAACATCTATTGTTCATCTTGGTCTAATCTGCTCGTTACTCCCTCAATATATTCTTACAGGTTTGTTAGGCATGGCCTTCCCTTGATGAAACCATGCTGACTCTATTTTATTTTACCAAAGACCTCAAAGTCTTCAGAAATCCCATTCTTCACGATGGATTCCAGGTTGTTACCCACAACTAAGGTAAGGCTAATCAGTCTGTAATTTTCCATTTTCTGTTTAACTCCCCTATTAAACGGGGTGTGACATTAGCAATTCCCAGCCTCTTGGCCCTTTCCTGAATTTAGTCATTCCTGAAAGATACTACTTATACTTGCACTACCTCTTCATCTATCTCCCTTACAATGCTGTAATGTAGTCCATCTGGTCCAGGTGATTTATCCACATTCAGGCCATTCAGTTTTCTAACATGTTATTCTTGATGATGGCCACCATACTCAGCTCTGCCCTCTCACTCTCTTCAACTTTTGTGAAATTATTCATGTCTTCCACCATGAAGACTGATGCAAAGCTCCTCATTCATTTCTTTGTCTCCCACTACTGTCTCTCCAGCATCATTTTCCAGTTTCCAATATTACTTTTACCTCTCTTTTGCACTTTATATATCTAAAGAACCTCTGACAGTCTCTTTTATATTGCTGGTTCACTTACCCCTATAATTAAACTTCTCCCTCCTTATTTTTTTGCCCTCTGTTGGTCTTTGTAAGTTTCCCAATTCTCTAGTTTCCCACTGCCCCTTCACCACATTATATGCTTGCTCTTTTGCTTGCATGCAATCCCTGACTTCCTTCGTCAGCCCTGGTTGCCTTATCCTTCCTGTAACATGCCTCTATTCCTCAGCATGAAACTCTGCAGTGTCTCCTGAATTAATCTTGGAATCACCTGCCATTGCTGTTCCACTGTCTTTCCTCCTATACCCCTCTCCATATATCGGAGATTGCTGCCAGTTCAAGTCCATCCTATCCTTCTTGTTTAGGTCCTACCGCCTCGGGAATCCCAATGATCCACATATCAGAAGTGCTGCCTCCCCTGCCAGCTGTTTGGCCATGTATTTAACTGTGCTAACTTCCTGTTACTAACCTCATTCACGTGACATATTCTAATGTCTCCAAAATTCAAATATCCTTTCAACAGAACTCTAGCAAGGCCTTTTCTTTAAAGTGGATACACTTGATTATAAAAACTTAAATGTGACCTCAGGAAAGTGGAGTCCACTGAATCAGTCCAATGCCCAGAGGATCTGATATCTATCTCCACCTGTTTGACAAGGTAAAGATATGGATTAGTTGTGCTGGAAGAACACCACTGAACTGCTGCACTCTTCCAACACCACTAATCCAGAATCTGGTTTCCAGCATCTGCAGTCATTGTTTTTACCAAGGTATACATATGAACCATATATTTGCAGATGGACAAAGATAAACAAAAACTAGAAAGTGTCAGAGCAGATGGATGTCATGCAGCTTGTTTACTCTGCTTTTCTATTCAATTGGACTTTAGTTATTCTGTTCCTTTCAATGGCAGGATCTTTACCCTGCATCCCCAGTGGGTCAGAAAGTGTCCAGTGTCGTTGTGAGCACAGTCCTGTGAAGGCAGTGTCCAGTGCCAGGCAATGGGGTGTGGGGGGTCCCAGGTGTGGCACAAGAAAAGGCTGCATGTAGTGACGATGGACTGAGGGGCTTAAGGGGATGGAATGGGTATCCAGGGACACTGCACACACGGAAGGGGCCGGGCAAGATTCCTAAACAACCAGGGAACCCGCGATGCACGGCTGCTTTTACAAAAACCTGTCACGTTTGCTAGATTTCTCTGTTGGACCAAAGCAAAAATATTGTAGATGGTAGAAATACGAAGCAAACACAGAGACATATTGTGGAGAGACGAAAGAGTTAATGTTCCCAATGCAGACACGGGAAGAATTTACAAAGTCCACATACACAGGGTCCAGAGATTGGTATTGAACCGGAGTCCCTAGCACTTTGAAGCAGCAGTGTTGTGTCACCGTGCCGCCCAATGATGGTTAATTGGAGTTAGAGACATAGCTACTGTTCTCTGTGATTGGGATTGAGAGTCCTGAATGATGTGTTGCCTACATGGTGCTTGGGTTTGAGATATATCATCTGGGCTGCAGAAGAACTTAAATTAGGCGTGGAATGATACAGTGGTCAGGGTCCGTCTAAGTACCAACGGCTGGACAAAGAAATGACAGTGAAAAGAGCGACGGGTAATACAGGACTAAACTATCATATCGAAATGCATGCAGCATAAGGAATAAACTAAATACGCTTGTGACTCATTCACAAATTGGCAGGTACCACATGGGCATTACAGTGATATCACTGCAAGAGGATCAGGATTAGGAGCTGAATATTCAAGGATATTCATCCTGTCGAAAAGATAGGCAGGTGGGCAGAGAGATCGAGTTGTTTCATTATTAAGAGTGGAATTGAATCAATAATCAACAATAAGAAATGAAGTAAGGTCAGATCATATAGAATCTGTGTCGGTAGAATTGAGGGATCAAAAAGGTGAAAAATGCAGTTGGAGTTATGTACAGGGAGCTGGGGTGCAAGATACACCAGGAGCTAGAAAGGTCTGTAGGACAGTCAAAGTTACAATGATCATGTGGGATTTCATTATGCAGGTGGACTGGGAATTCAGGTTGGTAGTGATTCGCAAGGAATGGAATTTGTGGAATGTCTATGAGATGGCTATTTGGAGCAGCTTCTACAGGCGAACTAGATGAAGGAGCTTAAGGTGAAGGAATTCTTAGCAGGCAGTGATCATAATATGATTGAACTTACTCTGCAATTTCAGATGGAGAAGTTAGAATCAGTAGTAACGATATTACAGCTGAATAAAAGCAAATACAGGGACATGAGGGAGGAGCTGGGTAGAATTGACTGGGAGACGGGGCCCAGCAGGAAAGACAGTGCAATATCAATGGCAGGAGATTTTTTGAGTAATTCAGGATACAGCAGAGATTTACCCTGAGGAAAAAGAGGCATGGTACAGGGAGGATGAGGCAACCATAGCTGACTAGGGAAGTCAGGTATAGCATAAAAGCAAAAGAGAAAGTATGTAATGTGGCATAGTGCAGAGGAAAATCTGAGGATTGGGAAGCTTACCAAGATAAAACAGAGGGAAAACAAAATAAAATAAGGAGGGAGATTATTAAGTCTGGGGTAATATAAAGGAAGACTGTAACAGTTTCTGTCGATATATAAAGTACAAATGAGCGGCAAAAGTGAACATTGGACTGCTGGAAAATGATACTGGAGCGATAGTAGTGGGGAACGAGAAAATGGCCAAGGAACTGAAGAATTACTTCGCATCAGCCTTAACGATGGAAGATACGAGTAATACATTAAAAATTCAAGCAATTGAGAGGCCAGAGCTGAGTATGATGACCATCACCATGGAGAACATGCTAGAAAGGAATTGGAGGTGGTTAAATAACTTTGACCAGATATCCCAGTGTTATAAGGGAGATAGCCGAAGAGAGAAGGGAGGCGAGCGTGGTGATCTTTCAGGAATCACTAGAGTAATGAACGATCTCAGAGCACTGGAAACCCACTAACGTGACATCCCTCTTTCTCAAGGGAGTAAGGAAAAAGACAAAAGATCCACAATGAATAGCTTAAACTCAGTCGTGGGAAAGATTCGGGAATCCATTGTGAAGGATGAGATTTCTGAATACTTGGAAGTGTTTGGTAAAATAGGGCAAAGTCACTACGGTTTCATCAAGGGAAGATCAGGCTTGATAAATCTGTTGGAATCCTTTGAAGACAAAATGAGCAGGCTCGACCAAGCACAGTTATCCACCTTGTCTTCAAGAAGGTCTTGGACAAGGTTTCACACAAGAGATGACTGAGTACGATAAGGGTCCATGGTGTTAGAGGAAAAGTAGAGCATCGGTAGAAGCTTGGCTGTCTGGCAGAAAGCAGAGAGTGGGGATGAAATGGTCCTTATCAGGAAGGCAGCCAGTGACAAGTGGTGTTCCATAAGGCTCAGTTTTGGAATCATAATTTTTAATTGTAACGTTAACAATCTAGATTTGGGAATTAAGGCCACTCTGGCTAGGTTTGCAGACGATACAAAGATAGACAAATGGACAGGTCATATTGAGGAGGCGGAGAGGCTGAAGAAGGAGTTGGACAGGAAAAGAGATCGGCAGATGCATTCCAACGTCGCAAAGTGTGAGGTCATGCACTTTGGCACGAAGAATAGAGGCATGGTTGATTTTTTAAATGGGAGAAAATTCAGAAATCTGAAGTGCAAAGGGACTTGGGAGTTCTAGTGCAGGGTTCTCTCAAGGTAAGCTTGCAGGTTGAGGCAGTAGTTAGGAGTGCAATTGCATTTATTATTGGTGGCATTTATTACGAGAGGAATTGAATATAAAACAGATTGTATACGGCTCTGAATAGACCACATTTGGAGTATTGTGCATAATTTTGAGCCCCATATCTCAGAAAGGATGTACTGGCCCTGGGGTATGTTCACAAGATCTTCACGAGAATGGTCGTAGGAATGAAAAGCTTATCATATGAGGCATTTGGAGGACTCTGGGTCTATACACGATATAGTTTAGAAGGATGAGAGGGATTGCAACGGAAGCATGCAGAATACTGAATGACCTGGACCGAGTGGATGTTGGTAAGATGTTTCCATTTGACTAGAAGCCGAGGGCACAGCCTAAGACGAAAGGGTACACCTTTTAGAACAGTGATAAGGAGAAATGTATTTAACCAGAGAATGGCGAATCTTTGAAATTTGTTGCCACAGAAGGCTGCGGTGGCCAGGTCATTGAGTATATTTGAGACGGAGATAGATAAGATTTTGATTATCCAGGGGATCAAGGGTTACAATGAGAAGGTCGGAGAATGGGATTGAGAAACCTATCAGCGATGATTGAATGGTAGTGCAGACTCAATGGGCTAAATGGCCTACTTTCTGCTCCTATGTCTTATTGTCTTATGGGTTAAACCTCAAGGAGGCAGCTTGCATCTCCGAGAAGATGGATTCATGTTCTTCATGAAGGTCAGAAGCTGGGGGAATGGTTAACTGTTTTAGAACGAAGGCATTGTGGCTGCTGTCAGGGTGGTGGATAACATGACATTCAATGCAGGATCACACACCAACTGTACTGATTTAATGTGGGGAGAGTTTATTCAAAACCTGGGCCTCTCCTTCTCTGTCAATTACCGTGGGGAGTGGGAGTTGGGGTGGGAGGGCGTAACGTTCTCAGAGGCACTTAAACTATCCAGAATTATGCATCCTGAGTGAAACAACAGTCATGGAATCTATCACCTTCTCATTGTCTGTTTAGAATATAATGAGTTATTGCCCATCTCCCCCAGAGTTCAATGCAATCACCTCGAATTCTCTCACAGCGCTACAGATCAACCTTCACTCACTCCTCATGGTGCCATTATCCCAGAGATTAATCTGGTGGAACTCCTTTCCACACTCTCTGTGGTAAGATCACTTCTTATAAAGGCGAGAAAATCTGCCCACAATGCCCCAAATACTGCCTCAACTACACTCTCAGGTTTGATCGCAATAATTCATTTCCCTCACTTAGTGGTTCCGTTCTTTTTGTGTGAAATAGGAAATCATTTATTTACGATGCACTGTCACTGATTTGGCATTTAAAACATCCTTACATCTGTAGGTCAGCATCAATAAAGCCAGCACTGGAGGTGCCTATTCAGATGGACATCACTCTAGGGGAGAGACTCAATCACAAAGAATACATCTAAAACAGTGAATGGCCACCTACCGGAATGGAAATGAACTGCTGGAATATGGGATACAGGCAGAGGAATGGAGCTATCATTCCTTTTGATCTACCCTTGCGGGATCTGTGCAGACCTGGTCAGGCAAGCATCTTATGCCGACCTTGAACTGAGTAGCTGGTTCAGCTATTCCACAGGACAGAAAAGAGTAAAACACAGTGCTGTGGGTTTGCAGTCACACAGAAACCTGACCAGGGAAGGATGACCAATTGCTTTCTCTAATGGGCATGAGGCAAGCCGATAACAACAGATTATAATTCTGTGGCTCTAGATTATGAACCAATGACATGACCACCATACACTGTCATCCCATCTTTAGATTCTGTGCAGAGAACAAGTTAAACATCTCAAGTGCAATTGTTTTGCAAAAGACACGTGGTAGAAGGGACGTGAAACAGCTGTATCCGGAATTAACAAAGGCACAAACGAAGGTTTATTCAGGAATTGCATGAGGCTGAGGAGGACACTGGATGTCACAACGGTGGTACTGGAAAGGATTGATGAGAGAGGAAGATATGGAGATGTAATCTGGGCAGGAGAAAATGAATCAAGGAGGTTGAGAAAAGTCTGTTTCATCCTCGCATATTGGTGAGCAACTTGTGTTGAGTAATTTGCTCGTTATAATTTCTAAGGAGTGGAATCTTTGATTGAAAATGAAAACGTTGACTTGCAACTCACCTCCTGACTTCCCAAAGCCTGTTGATCATCTACAAGGCACAAATCAGGAATGAGATGGAATTCTCCCACTTGCCTGAATGAGTGCCACCCCAACAACAACAAGAAGCTTGACACCATCCTGGACAAAACAGTCCATTTGATTGGTATCGCATCCACAAGCATTCACTCCCTCCACCACCGTCTCTCAGTAGTGGAAGTGTGTACTATCTACTGGACACACTGCAGAAATTCCCCAAAGATCCTCAGACAGCACCTTCCAATCCCACGAACACTTACGTCTAGAATGACAAGGGCTGCAGACTTATGGGAATACCACCACCTACAAATTCCTTTCCAAACCAGTCAACATCCTGATGTGGAAATGTATCGCCGTTCCTTCACTGTTGCTGGGAGAAAAAAAAACCCCTGGAATTCCCTCCTTAATAGCATTGCGGGTCAACAAACAGCAGGTAGACTGCAGCGGTTCAAGAAGGCAGCTCAGTACCAATTTCTCAAGGGGGCAACGAGGGATGGGCAAGAAATGGTGGGCCCATCCAGCAATGCCCGCATCCCCAAAAAAAGATTTTGAAAAAATAGTTTCAAGTTGAGCTTCTCGATGGGACAGGTTATCTGATTTGAACATGAACGGGAAAGCAGTGTTTCTTATACAGAACATTGTAGACTTTTTGTTATTAGAAGGGTGTTCAGTTTTTGATGACTTATTGTTGCTGTGTGCTGAGATAAATTGCATCTGTTTTGTTAAATTCAACAACACTGGCGTAACAGGATCGATCGTTCGAAAATACCAGACTGAAAATGACAATCATCGGAGAGACAATGTACTCCCGCCAAATGAGACTCACAGATCGCTGTTTATATTCAATGTTTAATGGACTACTGGACGACACTGAATCCTCCCACCGTCCATATCACAGGGGTTACCATTGAGAAGAACGTGAAGTAAAATCACCATACAAATACAAGGGTTACAAAACCAGGTCAGAGACTTACAATTCTGCACTGAATAATAGACCCTACTACCTAAAGGAGAAAGTGAGGTCTGCAGATGCTGGAGATCAAAGTTGAAACTTTATTGCTGGAACAGCACAGCAGGTCAGGCAGCATCCAGGGAACAGGAGATTCGACGTTTCGGGCACAGGCCCTTCTTCAGGAATGAGCAGAGAGTGTTCAGCAGGAGAAGATAAAAGGTAGGGAGGAGGGACTTGGAGGAGGGGCGTTGGAAATGTGATAGGTGGAAAGAGGTCAAGGTGAGGGTGATAGGTCGGAGTAGGATGGAGGCGGAGAGGTCAAGAAGAAGACTGCAGGTCAGGAAGGCGGTGCCGGGCTGGAGGGATCCAGCTGAGACAAGGTGGGGGGAGGGGGGATGAAGAAACTGGTGAAGTCCAAGTTCATCCCCTGCGGTTGGAGGGTTCCCAGTCGGTAGATAAGACGCTCCTCCTCCGACCGTCGGGTTGTTGTGGTTTGGCGGTGGATGAGTCCAATGACCTGCATATCCTTGGTGGAGTGGGAGGGGGAGTTGAAATGCTGTGCTACAGGTTGGTTGGGTTGGTTCGTCCGGGTGGCCCAGAGGTGCTCTCTGAATCGCTCCGCAAGTAGGCGGCCTGTCTCCCCAATATAGAGGAGGCCACACCGGCTGCAGCGGATGCAGTAGATGATGTGGGTGGAGGTGCAGGTGAATCTGTGGCGGATATGGAAGTTTCCTTTGGGGCCTTGGAGAGAAGTGAGGGGAGAGGTGTGGGCGCAAGTGTTGCACCTCCTGCGGTTGCAAGGGAAGGTGCCGGGAGTGGAGGTTGGGTCGGTGGGGGGTGTGGATCTGACAAGGGAGTCGCGGAGGGAGTGGTCTCTACAGAAAGCTGATAGGGGAGGGGAGGGAAATATATCCTTGGTGCTGGGGTCTGTTTGGAGGTGGCGGAAGTGACGGCGGATGATGCGCTGTACATGGAGATTGGTGGGGTGGTAGGTGAGGACCAGTGGGGTTCTGTCCTGGTGGCGGTTGGAGGGGCGGGGCTCAAGGGCGGAGGAGCGGGAAGTGGAGGAGATGCGGTGGAGGGCACCGTCGACCACGTCGGGGGGGGGGGGAAATTGCGGTCCTTGAAGAAGGAGGCCATCTGTGTTGTACGTATTTTGAACTGGTCCTCCTGGGAGCAGATGCGGCGGAGACGAAGGAATTGGGAGAATGGGATGGCGTTTTTACAGGGGGCAGGATGGGAGGAGGTGTAGTCCAGGTAGCTGTGGGAGTCGGTTGGTTTGTAGTAGATGTCCGTGTTGATTCGGTCGCCTGAGATAGAAACAGAAAGGTCTAGGAAGGGGAGGGAGGAGTCCGAGACTGTCCAGGTGAATTTGAGGTCGGGGTGGAAGGTGTTAGTGTAGTGGATGAACTGTTCAACCTCCTCGTGGGAGCACGAGGTAGCGCCGATACAGTCATCTATGTAGTGAAGGAAAAGATGGGGGGTGGGGCCAGTGTAGTTGCGGAAGATGGATTGTTCCACATACCCTACGAAGAGGCAGGCATAGCTGGGGCCCATGCGGGTGCCCATGGCTACTCCTTTTGTTTGGAGAAAGTGGGAGGATTGGAAAGAAAAGTTGTTCAGGGTGAGGACCAGTTCGGTCAGTCGAAGGAGGGTGTCGGTGGAAGGGTACTGGGTGGTACGGCGGGAAAGGAAGAAGCGGAGTGCTTTGAGTCCTTTGTGATGGGGGATGGAGGTGTACAGGGACTGGATGTCCATGGTGAAGATGAGGCATTGGGGACCGGGGAAGCGGAAATCCTGGAGGAGGTGGAGGGCGTAGGTGGTGTCACGAACGTAGGTGGGGAGTTCTTGGACTAATGGGGACAGGACCGTGTCGAGGTATGCCGAGATGAGTTCAGTTGGGCAGGAGCAGGCTGAGACGATGGGTCGTCCGGGGCAGTCAGGTTTGTGGATTTTGGGCAGGAGGTAGAAACGGGCGGTGCGGGGTTGTGGGACTATGAGGTTGGAGGCGGTGGATGGGAGGTCCCCTGAGGTGATGAGGTTATGGATGGTCTGGGAGATGATGGTTTGGTGGTGGGGTGTGGGGTCATGGTCAAGGGGACAGTAGGAGGAGGTATCTGCGAGCTGGCGTTTGGCCTCAGCGGTGTAAAGGTCAGTGCGCCAAACTACTACTGCGCCTCCCTTGTCAGCTGGTTTGATGGTGAGGTTGGGGTTGGAACGGAGGGAGTGGACGGCTGCGCGTTCCGAGGGTGAGAGGTTGGAGTGGGTGGGAGGGGTGGGGGAGTTCAGGTAGCGGTTAATATCGCGGCGGCAGTTTGCTATGAAGAGGTCGAGGGCAGGTAGGAGGCCAGCACGGGGTGTCCAGGTGGACGGGGTGTGTTGGAGGTGGGAGAAGGGGTCGTCAGAGGGTGGGTGAGAGTCTTGATTGAAGAAGAAGGCACGGAGGCGAAGGCGGCGGAAGAATTGTTCGATGTCACTCCGTGTATTGAATTCATTGACCCGAGAACGTGTGGGAACGAAGGTGAGACCCCTCCTGAGGACTGATCTTTCATCATCAGAGAGGGGCAAGTCCGGAGGGATGGTGAACACACGGCAGGGCGGGGAGCTAGGACCTGGTGTGGGACTGGAGCTGGATGTGGGGGCGGGGTTAGGCCTGGGGGCGGGGACAGAGGTCGGCGGGGGGGCGGAGTTGGACATGGTGATGGAGACCGGCGGGGGGGCGGGGTTAGGCGCGGTGACGGAACTCGGCGGGGGGGCGGGGTTAGGCGCGGTGACGGAATGCGGCGGGGGGGCGGGGTTAGGCGCGGTGACGGAACGCGGCGGGGGGGGCGGGGTTTGGCGTGGTGACGGAACGCGGCGGGGGGGCGGGGTTAGGCGCGGTGACGGAACGCGGCGGGGGGGGCGGGGTTTGGCGTGGTGACGGAACGCGGCGGGGGGGCGGGGTTAGGCGTGGTGGCGGAACGCGGCGGGGGGGGCGGAGACACATGCGGCGATGTCCGAATGCAGGTCGCTGACGTCACTGGTTGCGGAAGTAGCTGCGGCGACCACGGAGACAGAGTTATTCCCCATAGCCGCGGAGGTCGCCAATCTGTTGGCGATTGTCTTCATGACGATCGCGGAGCAGGTTGTCTGTGTGGCGATCCCGGAGGCGGTTGTTTGGGCCGCGATCATGAAGGTTGCGAGGTCGGTGGGGGCGGAAGTGACGTCATCGTCGGCGGCGTCTGCGGCTATTGCCGCGGGCGCTGTAGCGGCCGCGTGTGTAATGGCGCCGGACTGGTTTCGGAGGCCGATGGAAGTTTCTGGAATGGTTGAGGAATCCGGAGTTTGGGGGTAAGTGCATGAAAGTTTTTGGTACTTCCTGCCTTTAATTTCCGAAATGGCTAGAAAGAACTGTTTGTTCAGTCTATGGATTCTTCTGTAAATGAAGAACAGTAGAGGTCCTTTACAGGTCTGTGAGAGAGTTGTCCTGTGCTGGGGTATGTCGAGTTGCAGGGAATGTAGGTACCGGCGCATGTAGGTACCTACTACCTAAAGAGCATGAGATATGGGAATAGATTTAGTCCATTCAGCCCATTCCTTCACTCTGAAACTGCCATTTTGTCATTGTCTGTATGACTAGTGGAACTATCTTCTACACACTGACTGTACCAATATTTGCAGTGATCAATCAGTTTCTATTGGATACCTTGCCTCCCATTCTTCTAAATTCCATCGAGTACACACTGCTGCTCATGACAAATCACCATCCCCAGGATGGATCACCTCCAACATCAACGGATCTTTCCCCAGAGATAGTGCCCAAAACAACTCCCAATATTCCAAATTCCAGATGAATATAGCCCATTACTTTCTCAGCAGTATGTCTCCTCTCTTGTATTCTAGATCCCTTGAAATGAATGCTAACATTGCATTTGCTTTCCTAACTGTCAACTGAACCTGCACAATAACCATAAGAGAGCATGAGTGCTTCAAAATCCTTTTGTGCTTCAGATTCAATGGATCCTATTAGAACATCGTGTCTGCCTCTATTCCGCCAATCAAAGTGCGTAACCTCACACGATCCCATATTGTGTTCCATCAGCCACGTGTTTTCCCACAGCCCGAAACTGTCCAAGCTTTAATGCAGTCTCCCCATTTCATGAATATCGCCTGCCCATCCAACCATCACTGTATTATCTCCAAACTTAGCAAAACTGCCCTCAGGTCCTTTGTTCAAGTGGTTCATGTAAATGGCATTTCCTGACTCCCTAAGGACTGTCCACCATTGAAAAGACACAGCACTCAAGGTGGTTGACTCCATTCAGGTTAAAGCAGTGACTTGACTGGAATTATACCTTTACAATGTTCACTCCCTGCACTACCTACACCCAGTAGGAGCACACTCTGCCCCCGTTTTGTTGTGAATTTACCCCGTTATGACGACAAAGGACTTGATAGCGCGCAATCCCAATCTAATGATGTCACTCTGTCTCAAAACGAACTGTGTGTTGCTCATAACAACCAATGTCACTGTGTGTTGATGATGATGGAGAGAGCTGGGAGAGGGAATGTCTCTGATGAATGACTGTGTGACTGCCTGTGTGAAACCTGCCCTGACAGCCTCGGATGTACCTGTGCCTGCTATCACCACGGCAGACATGATCAGTCTTCTTACAGGTCCAATCAAGGAAAGTGACAGACCTGCAGAGTGTTCCTGGCTGAGCACTGAAATGCTGTGAGGACCAACTGGCAGAGGTATTTAAAAACAACTTCAACTTCTCCCTCCTGAAGCCGAAATCCCAACTCACTTCAATAAGACCACTATCATTCTTGTAAGTGAGAAAGCACATGCAACGTCCCTTAATGACTACCGCCCAGTGGCTCAGACCTCAATAAACATGAAGTGCTTTGAGACGCTGGTTATGGCCCACACCACCTTCAGTCTCCCAGCCTGACCTGCTGTCCTATAATGTGCCAACTGTTGTAACGGGTCCACAACGGATGCCATATACCTGCCCTGCCCTCATCAATGGAACACCTGGACAACAAGGATGCCTACATCAGACTCCTGGTCATTGACTACAGCTCCACATTCAACATCATTATCCCCTCCAGACTTATCTCAATACTCTGTGATCTTGATCACGGCTCCACCCTCTGCAATTGGATACCCTGGTTTCTGACACACAGACCACAATCTGTGAAGGTAGATATCTGCACATTCTCCACAATAAAACTAAACACTGGAACTCCTGGAGGATGTGTTCTCAGCCCCCTATTGTACTCTCCGTGCACCCACATTAGTGTCCTCAGCCCCCTACTGTACTCCCTGTACATCCACGGCTCTGCCATCAGCCCCCTACTGTACTCCTTGTACACACGTGGCTGTGCCCTCAGCCCCCTACGGTACTCCCTGTACATCCATGGCTGTGCCCTCAGCCTCCTACTGTACTCCCTCTACACCCACGGCTGTGCCCTCAGCCTCCTACTGTCTTCCCTATAATCCCATGTTTGTGTCCTCAGCCCCATACTGTAGTCCCTGCACTCCCATGGCTGCGTCCTCATTCCCATACCCTACTCCCTCTACTCTCAAGGTTGTGTCCGCAGTCCCATACCCTACTCCCTCTACTCCCATATCTCTGTCTTCACCCCCTACTGTACACCCTGTACACGCGCGACTGTGTTGTCAAATTCCAAACAACGCCAGCTACAAGTTCGCTGATGACATCACCAAATCAGGATGGATATCAAACAACGATGAGTCAGAATACAGAAAGGAGATTGAATGCTTAGTGGCATAGTGTAATGATAATCACATCTCTCTCAAATTCGGCAATAGTAAGGAACTGATCATTGAGTTCAGAAAGAAAAGAGAGGAACCCACCGTCATCTACATCAATGGTTGAGGAAGTGCAGAGCATCAACTCCCTCGGAGTGACGATAACTGACAACCTACCCTGGTCTTCTTGCATAGGTGTGACAGTCAAGTAGGTTCAATAACGCCTCTTCTTCCTCAGGAGGCTCAGGAAATTCAGCATGTACTACTTCGACAGATACACCATTGAGAGCATACTGTCTGGGTGCGTCACGGCTTCATACAGCAATGCTCTGCCCAGGACCGCAAGAAACTACAGAAGGTTGGGTGCACAGCCAATCTCCCAACCATTGACTCTATTTACACGGCTCATTGCCGCAGAAAGGCTGCCAACATCTAGAACAAAGAACATAGAACAGTACAGCACAGAACAGGCCCTTCAGCCCACGACGTTGTGCCGACCATTGATCCTCATGTATGCACCCTCAAATTTCTGTGACCATATGCATGTCCAGCAGTCTCTTAAATGTCCCCAATGACCTTGCTTCCACAACTGCTGCTGACAACGCATGCCATGCTCTCACAACTCTTTGTGTAAAGAACCCGCTTCTGACATCCCCTTTATAGTTTCTTCCTACCAGCTTAAAACTATGACCCCTCGTGTTAGCCATCTCTGCCCTGGGAAATAGTCTCTGGCGATCGACTCTATCTATGCCCCTCATTATATTGTATAATTAGTCAGGTACCATCTCCTCTTCCTTTTCTCCAATGAAAAAAGTCCGATCTCAGTCAACCTCTCTTCATAAGATAAGACCTCCAGTCCAGGCAGCATCCTGGTAAACCGTCTCCAAAGCACCAACATCTTTCCTATAATAGGGCGACCAGAAGTGGACGCCGTATTCCAAGTGCGGTCTAACCAAAGTTTTATAGAGCTGCAACAAGATCTCAGGACTCTTAAACTCAATCCCCCGTTAATGAAATCCAAAATACCATATGCTTTCTTAACAACCCTGTCCACTTGGGTGGCCATTTTAAGAGATCTATGTACCTGCACACCAATATCCCTCTGCTCCTCCAAGAATCCTATCCTTAATCCTGTACTCAATTTTCAAATTTGACCTTCCAAAATGCATCAACTCGCATTTATCCAGGTTGAACACCATCTGTCACCTCTCAACCCATCTCTGCATCCTGTCAATGTCCTGCTGCAGCCAAGAACAGCCCTCTATACTGTCAACGACACCTCCAACCTTTGTGTCATCTGCAAACTTGCTGACCTATCCTACAATCCCCTCATCTCAGTCATTAATAAAAATAACAAACAGTAGAGGCCCAAGGACAGAGCCCTGTGGAACACCAATCACCTCTGACTTCCAGGCAGAATATTTTCCTTCTACTACCACGCGCCGTCTTCTGTTGGCCAGCCAATTCTGTATCCAGACAGCTATGTTCCCCTGTATCCCATTCCTCCGGACCTTCTGAATGAGCCTACCATGGGGAACCTTATCAAATGCCTTGCTGAAGTCCATATACACCACATTCTAAGCTCGACTCTCATCAGCGTTTCTAGTCACATCCTCAAAGAACTCGATTAGTTTGTGAGGCATGACCTGCCCCTCACAAAGCCGTGTTGACTGCATTTAATCAAGCCATGCTCTTCCAGATGGTCATAAATCCTATCCCTCAGAATCCTTTCTAACACCTTTCAGACGACAGACGTGAGACATACTGGTCCATAATTGCTGGGGTTTCCCTATTTCCTTTCTTGAAGAGAGCAATTACATTTGCCTCCCTCCAATCCTCAGGTACGACTCCGGTGGAGAATGAGGATGTAAAGATCTTTGCAAGTGGAGAAGCAATTGCATTTCTCGTTTCCCAAAGCAGCCGAGGCCAAATCTGGTCCGGGCCTGGCGACTTTTCAATCTTAATGTTTGACAAAAGTTTCAACACATCAGCTTCCTCTATCTCTATCCATTCCAGCATGCACACCTGCTCTTCAATGGTTTCATTCACTACAAAGTTCGTTTCTTCCGTAAAGACAGAAGCGAAAATCACGTTTAGGGCTTCCCCTACCTCCCCTATGCTATCTCTGATCGGGGCTACACTTTCTTTGACCATTCTCTTATTCCTCACATAAGTGTAAAATGCCTTTGTGTTCTCCCTAATCCGTTCTGCCTAGCCTTTCTCGTGCCACCTCCTGGCTCGCCTCAGACCATTTTCGAGCTCCTTCCCCGCCTGCCTGTAATCCTCTCGAGCTGAGCTTGACCCGAGTTTCCTCCACCTTATGTAAGCTACCTTCTTCCTTTTGACGAGAAGCTCCAACGCTATCCCAGATTACTGAGGGAAGGGAGACAGGAAATAGTTGGGGCATTAATAGATATCTTTGTAGCATCCTTGAACACAACTGAGGTCCCGGAGGAATGGAAAGTAGTTGTTTAAGAAGGGTAGCATGAATAATCCAGTTAATTATAGACCAGTGAGCCTATCATTAGGGGTAGGGGAGCTGCTAGAGAAGATACTGAGGGATAGGGTCTTTTCTCATTTGGATGAAAATGGTCTTATCAGTGATAGGCAAGATGGTTAAGTGCAGCAAGGTCATGTCTTACCAACTTAATAGAATTCTTTGGGGAAGTGACAAAGTTGATTCATGAGAGAGGAACTGTAGATGTCATGTACGTGGACTTCAGAAGGCGTTTGATAAGTTTTCCCATGGTCGGGTTATGGAGAAAGTGAATTCACATGGGGTCCAGGGTGTGCTAGCTACATGGATAAAGAACTGGCTGGGCAACAGGGAACAGAGCGTAGTAGAGGAAGACAGTTTCTCAAAATGGAGAACTGTGACCAGTGATGCTTCATTTAAGATGTTTCCAGAATACATGAATGGGCAGGGAGCAAAGGGATACAGACCCTTAGAAAATAGGGGACTGATTTAGATAGAGGATCTGGATGAGCGCAGGATTTGACCGACGAATGGTCTGTTGTACTGGAATGTTCTTAGTTCTAACATTACCAAAGACCCATCACATGCCTGTTAAGATCTCCCACAACCTCTTCCATCAGGCTAAAAGATACAGAAGCTTGAAAACACAGATCAATTGGTTCAGTAATGGCTTCTTCCTGGCTGTTATTAGACTGATGAATAGACTCTCTAATCTCAGATAATGCTGATCTTGTTCATGTTGATCTCACCTAGCGCATACTCTGTGCATAGTAACCTATCTGCCTCTCAGACATGTTTTACAGCCATCGTTCTGTACATCCTTGCTTACTATGATCTTCCTGGACATCTTGGTAAATTCAAAATAAATCCTCACATCCCCCCCCCCCCCCACATCCCTCTTGTGCTCAGTCCCAGCTCTCTCCAGTCCTCACCCCAGCCTCTCCAATACCCCCAGCTCCCTGTGACCCCATCCCCTAGCTCCCCGTGTCCTTTGTCTCTTCCTGTGTTTCTCTCACTGTCTGTTTCCCTCTGGTTTCCTTTTCCCTGCCTTCTGTTTCTTTCCCTGAACTTATTATCTTCCCTGCTCCCTGTCCATGTGACGGTTTGTTTCCTTGTTTCGTTTCCGTTCTCTCTTTGACTGACTGTCCATATGTTTCCCTCGCTGTGTTCTCTCTCTCCATTCCTTCGTATTTTTCTCTTTCTCCCTCGTTGTGATGGTGATGGCTTCTCTATTCGTTTGAAGCCGGTGATGGCTCATTGGTTCGATGCTGGCAATGCAATTAACTTAACCTAGCGAAACAAGGCCCTAATGGAGGTCATTCGGGAAGGGAAGTGGCGAAAAGCGAACTTTTGAAAAGCGGGCAATACCTGTGTGTACATGGGCATGATATCCAGGAAGATGGGAATGGCGAAAAATAAATGAGGTGAATCTCACATTTTATTTCCAGCCCAGCTAATCATCATTCTCTTTTTCTTCTATATCCCTCTTTCTCTATTGATTCCTCATTCCTTTCGAATCAAACATCCCTGTCAACGGTATCGAAGACATAATTTAAAAATCTCGGTTAAATTTCAATTGTTGTCAAACAGCATCTAGACCATGGGTATCCATTTCACAGCCAATTGTTACATCTACCTATTTTGGAACAACCCGTCTCCCAACGTTCCGTACACTGGCAACTGAAAACATTCTAGTCACATGCATAATGGTGTGACATGGTAACTGCTCTGCCCAGAACCATAAGAAACTACAGACGGTTGTGTGCACAGCTCAGCCCATCACGGAAGACCACCTTCCGTCATTTATACTTGTCATTGTCGCAGAAAGGTTGGCAACATCAAAGATCTCTCCCAAACCGGTAATGATCTCCTACAACCTCTTCCAACAGGGAGGAGACACAGATTCTTGAAAACATGGACCAGCATGCTCAGGGACATTTCCTTCCCTACTATAATTAGACTAACGAATTGACATCTCTAACTTTTCAAATAATATTAATCTTGCTAATGTCGATTTTGCTTTGCTCACCTCTTGTGAATCTGTAACCATGTATGCCTCACTCTGTGTAAGTACCCCACGATCTCTGTTATCATGTGCCTGCACTACTCGCAAAACAAACCTTTCCATTGTATATTTGACTAAAATAAATCAAATCAAAACATATCAATCACGTGGACTGCATTGGATCAAGGTCTTCTCAAGGGCAATTGGGAAAGTGAAATAATGCTGGCCCAGTCAGAGACACTCATATCCCGTTAACAAATGTAAGAAGATTACCACACTCAGGGAATACTGACAGGGGGAATAAAATCGCTTAAAACATGATCTTAGACAATTACAGGTTTCCCTCTCTATCTGAATGAAACCCTCGCCAGTTGATATGGTGTAAAGTGCAGTCGCACTACTTTATATGGGAAAAGCTTCGCCTTTCTTCGTAAAAGTGAAAATCCTCTTCGGATTTCCTTTGATTAGCGAAACAAGGCCCTAATGTAGGTCATTCGGGAAGGGAAGTGGCGAAAAGCGAACTTTTGAAAAGCGGGGAATGCCTGTATGTACATGGGCATGATATTCAGGAAGATGGGAATGGCGAAAAATAAATGAGGTGAATCTCACATTTTATTTCCAGCCCAGCTGATCATCATTCTCTTTGTTTGCTCTTTTTCTTCTATATCCCTCTTTCTCTATTGATTCCTCCTTCTCTTCATAGCAAACGTCCATGTCAACGGTATTAATCAGACTCTTTTCCAGCTGCTTTCAGTTCAGGAAAGTTCCCCAGCACTTTCTGCTCGTTTCTTTGCATTGCCTTGTATAATTTCAGATTTTCAGCATCTTCCTTTATTTGATTTCACCTTCATTTTTTTAATTTCGTGGGATGTTGGCATCTCGGCCAAGGGCAGCATTTGGTGACCATCACTAATTGCCCTGACTCTGAGGCCATTCCACAAGCCAATATAAAGTAAAGCACATTGCCATGGGGCTGAAGTCTCACTTAACCCAGACCGGGTAATAACATTAGATTTCTTTACCGAAGGTGATAATTGGAACAGGAAGGCTTTCAGACAAAATGTTGCTTTTATGGTCGTCTTTGTGAATTTCACTTTTATTCCAATTCTTATCAGTTTTATTGAAGCTCTGTCATCAGCTGTGGTGGAATTGAAACAAATTACTTGAAACAATATCTTTCGTTCAATTAGCCTTCCTTCTGGAATACATCCAGCGACATTCCTACATTCATATATTGTCGTAATCATGAAGTAACATCCGAGACAAGAACATTTTTATGTTTGAAATGTTTGTAACCGGAAAAGTGGTCAGATGAGAGCTTGAAACATTCATTTGAATTTTACCAACGTGTAGGCAATTGATTGTTCAGCAACAGCACTGACACAGAGATGAAGATTGGGGATATTAGGAGCTGGGAGTGGACAGGTTTGGTGACAGAGAGAACAGGAGACATAAATCAGTTCAGGGCAAAAAGAGATCTCGAGGTTGTGAACAGTTTTGTTCTCAGATGTTTGTGAGGGAGTGGTCTGCCATTCATGGGTAATGAATGGAGACTGCAATTGAAACTGAAGACAATAATTTCTTTCTGACAAATATCGATAACAGAAATTGCAACGAAGTTCAAACTTGTTTGCGGGATTAATGAATGGACAGAGGGAGAGAACACCAACAATAGCGAGAATAGGTGAGTAGCACACCCTCCACCCCGCCCAGAATAATCATCAGCACTGTTGATATCCGATATGGTAGAAATACGCAGCAGGGGGAAATCTTGAAAAGACTCAAGAAAAACCTCCTCTCCATTGTTGTAATGTTCCAGTCCGCTATTCTCAGATTCCGATCTGTCCTCTCTCTGTCTACGCAGCTATTGATCTCTGTTACTGTTGGAATTGATGCATCTGCTATTACACTGGGATAGCGCACTTAATGAAGTCTTTCACCAATAGGAGAGGGAAACCCTCCAGTGACACAGTTACATTGCATGGAGACTGACATTAACCATAGTCACTGAGCAACCAGTCCCAGATTTCAATCCAGCACATTCAGTTCACAATATAACTGGACTGGACTACATGTTGACATTGCTGGCTATTGGTCAAATCTCCCATCACCAATTGCTCTAGTGAAGTTAAAAATCACACAACACCAGGTTATAGTCCAACAGGTTTAATTGGAAGCACACTAGCTTTCGGAGCGACACTCCTTCATCAGGTGATTGTGGAGGGCTCGATCGTAACATAGAATTTATAGCAAAAAATTACAGTGATGTAACTGAAATTAAACATTGAAGAATTGATTGTCTGTTAAGCCTTTCATCTGTTACAATACAGTGATAGTTTCACTTCTTTCATGTGTAAATCTCAAATCCCTTTTTTTAAAGTTGCGTTCTCGGATTAGCTGTTAACAATGGTGATAGCTAGACAATATGCTGAAGTTGTTAGCCCCCTGTGTTCTCTGTCTATGACCTGATGTTTAGATTGATTCCAATATAAAAAGTGAGATAACAGAGTTTTACATAAATTCATGCAGTTTTTGAGCTCAGAGTTCTACATGAATGCATGTAGTTTTTGAACAAACTACATGGAGTATATGTGTGCATGTGGGTCTTTGTTCTCTATGTCTGTCTGTCTGGGGTGGGGGTCGTGAGTGTGAGAAAGTGTGCGTGTGTGCGTGTGTGAAAGCGTGTAGTGAGTGCAGAGTGTATTAAGTCTGTGAGGGGTGCATGTGTGGGAGTGTGTGTGTCTATAAGGGTGTGTGGGGGTGTTTGTGTGCGCGTCTGTGTGTACCTGTGTCCGTGTGCATGTGAGTGTGTGTGTGTGTGTGTAGGAATATCTGTGTGTGTGTGTGTATGTGTAGTGCAATGGTGATCACCTGTAATGTGACATGAACCCAAGGTCCCGGTTGAGGCCCTCCCTATGGGTACCGAAGTTAGCTATCTGCCTGGCCACTTTCCTCTGCTGCCTGTCCCGAAGTCTACCTTGGAGGATGGTCACCCGAAGGTCCTAGGCTGAATGTCCTGGATCACTGAAATGTTGCCCAACTGGGTGGGAACCCTTCTGTCTGTTGATTGTTGTGTGGTGCCCATTCATCTGTTGTCGTAGCCTTTGCTCGATTTCCCCAATGTACCATGCCTCCGGGCATCCTTGCCTGCAACCTATAAGATAGACAATGTTGGCTGAGTCACATGAGTACCTGCCATGTACAAGGTGGGAGGTGTTCCCACGCTAAATGGTGGTAGCTATGTCCACAATCTGACACGTCTTGCAGCGTCCACCGTGACAGGGTTGTATGGAGTTGTCCTGAGAGCCGGGCAGTTTGCTACAAACAATGATCTGTTTGAGGTTTGGCGGTTGTTTAAAGGCAAGTAGTGGAGGTGTGGGGAAGGTCTTGGTGAGGTACTTATCCTCATTGATGCAGGTCACGAAGAACATGGCATAATTTTTCAGACCCTGGGAAGTACTGAACAACGAAGGGTACCCTGTCAGTTGCAGCCCATGTCTGTCTCCTGAGGTGGTCATTACGGTTCCTTGCTGTGGCACGTCGGAACTGGCGGTCGATGAGTTGAGCATCGTACCCCGTTCTAGTGAGGGCATCGTTGATTACTTGCAGGTGTCCTTCACGTTCCTCCTCATCTGAGCAGATCCGGTGTATGCGTAGGGCTTGTCCATAGGGAATAGCTGTTTTAATATGTTTTGGGTGGAAGCTGAAGAAGTGTAGCATTGTGAGGTTGTCTGTGGGTTTGCGGTAAAGTGTGGTGCTGAGTTGTCTGTCATTGATGGAGACGCACGTGTCCAAAAATGAGACAGACAGTCGAGAGTAGTCCATGGTGACTTTGATGGTGGATGGAAATTGTTGATGTCACTGTGTAGTTTTATCAGTGATTTCTTGCCATATTTTTGCTATAAATTCTGTGTTACAATCAATCCCTCCACAATCACCTGATGAAGGAGCGTCGCTCCGAAATTTAGCATGCTTCCAATTAAACCTGTTGGACTATAAACTGGTGTTGTGTGATTTTTAACTTTGTACACCCCAGTCCAACACCGGCATCTCCGTATCATGCTCTAGTGACGGCTGTTGTGAGGGAGAATGATGGATGTTATCTTTTCATAGGCTAGATGATTCTGCTCTGCTGTCCGTTTACTATGCTGTAACCATCTCTCCCCAAATCCCTCCACCCCCACAAAAGAATCACAATCAGGATGTTGTTACTGTGCTGTTCTATCCTCCACGGGAACAAACGCCAGCCAACACACTGTCACTGGGCACAGTTGCCCTGAACATAGGCAGGAAGTGAGCACTTCTCTAAATGTTCCTCTCACTGCTGTAATAAGGCAACTTTGGAACTTCCATAGGGAATATGCTTCAGTAATTTATTTATACAAATTGACAAACTTCTAAATGCAGTTTTATTTGCTGTAAAACCGTACTTTTACGCATTTTGGCCTCAGTCCAAAACCAAAAGTGATCATTACAATGAACTTATTCATTAAGACTTATGAATTAATGAGTCAGGTTCGAATGAACATGACATTGACTGGGAGAAAGGACAGAATTGGATAGTAGCTGTGGAGACTGCATGGGGAGTACAATGATATTCCCACTCTTTCTGACAGAGAGAATTAAATCTACTGCACAAGGAAACAGCCAACATTTGGGATATGCAATGCTGAATGACAATGTGAACTGAACGGGATCATTTTACATGTGATATTGTGAACTATATTTTATATACACACCATTTAATCATTGGGAATATTGATTGAGTAGAATCACTGGACCAGAACATTAACTTTGATTTCTCTTCACAGATACTGCCAGACATGCTGAGCTTGCCCTCTAAGTTCTGCGTTTTTTTTGTTTGAGTTTGATCATATTGTTCAAATCTGTCAGGACACTTAAAATTAAAAGCAGACACTAATAACAAAATGTGGAGGGCTATGGGGACAGTACATCAGACTAAAGTAGAGATATAGTCATTCCAAGCTGAAAGAGAAAATGGGCTGAGTTTCCCCCACTTTTCCTGTAAATAATTCTGTGATATGTAATCAAAGCCTTTGGAGAGGGGGTAGACAAGCTAGTTCAACGAAGGACACAGAGTGTTCCACCATCAATAATTTATTCCTGATATCTCATGAAATTTCAGCTGCCTCTGAAATGTCTTTTCAAACAAAGTGGAGTTCCTGAGATTTACAGGATATTCAGGAAAATATTCTTTTTTTCCTATGAATCTTAAAGAAGAAACAGATTTCGGCCATAACACAGGTGTCACAGACACACCAACTAGAATAGGAACAGGAAAGGACTCTATTGTCCATATATAACCAAATTCAGCATGTAACCATGTCAAGAAACATGAAATATAGTGATACGGAAACATGAAAAACAAATAAAAATGGTGGAGAAGCGCAACAGATGAGGAAGTATCTGCAGAGAGAAACAGAGTTAACATATCGAATATGATGCAACACTGTTCTTAAAAAGTCAAATTAGTATCAAAGATTAATTCTGTGTATCTCTGCTCAGAGGGTGCCAGACCTGCTGAGTTTCCCTCAATCGATTTCTTTTTCTTTCTGAACTGTGACAAATTGACTGATCTGAACGATATAAGCAAAGCTGCTATCTCAGTTGAATCTTGAGTAATTTGTAACCAAAAGATAAAGTGCTGGAAAATCTCAGCAGGTCTGGAAGGAACTGGAAGGAGATAAAAGAGCTGACGTTTCGAGTCTAACTGCCTCTGTGCAGAGAAATCAGAATTAAAGTTTCTAGTTCAGCGGCCCTTTGTCAGAACGGATGGTAGCCCTGAAAATGTTGATTTTTATACAGAAAACGCTGAATAGTTGTTAATGGAGACTGTTAGTAGCTAACAATAGGGGGTGAGTAATGGAAGGCTAAGTGAGTACTAGGCCTGGTGTATGGGTAGGAGGCATTGAGGAGTTCAGTCCTTAAAATTATTGAATTTTTTTTTGCGTCTGAAGAGCTATAGGGTCCGCCCACGGAAAATGAGGTGTTGTTCTTCCAGCTTGCGTTGAAATGTCCTAGAACACTGCAAGCAAGCCTGATGCAGAGATATTGGCCAGACAACAGGATGGGATATTAAACTGGCAGGCAACTGGAAAATCAGGGTCTTTTGCATAGGTACAGTTTGGACATACTGTGAAGTGTTCACCCCAGTCTACCTTTAGTTTCCCCAATGTAGAGCAGACCACAATGTGAGCAGGGAATCCGGTAGTAGACCGGATTGTAGGAAATGTTGACAGGATGCTGCTTCACCTGGGAGGTATGTTTGGCCTTTCGACAGTGAGGAGAGACGAGGTAAAAGGGAAAGTGTAACACCTCCGGCAGGAGAAAATGAAGTGGACCCGTGGTTGGGGGTGGGGGAGGCGTGGGCAGTGAATAACGAGCGAACCAAGGTGTCCTGGAGGAAATGGTCACTTCAGAAGACGGTAAAAGGGAGAGGAGGCAAATATGTGTCTGGTGGTGGCATCTCGCTGGAGGTGAGAAAATTCAGACTGATGATCTTATGAATGTGAATGCTTGTGGGATGGTCGGTAAGGACAGGGAGAACTCTTACTCTGTTGCAGGAGGGAAGAGAGAGGGTGAGGGTAGAAGTGCAGGAGGTGGGTCAGAACTGGTTGAGAGTCCTGTCGAAAAAAGTGCTGGGAAATTCTCGGTTGAGAAAGAAGGTGGACATTTCAGAGGAAACATTTTTGAAGTTAACATCATCAGAAGCAATGCGGTTGAGAGGGTGGAACTCGGGGAATGGAATGGAGTCTTTGCAGGAAACAGGGTGTGAGGGTGCATACTCCAGGTAGCTGCGGGAGTCGGTGGTTTAATACGGGATATCAGTGACCCGTCTATCCCCAGAAATAGAAACAGTGATGTCGAGGAAAGAAAGAGAGGAGTCAGAGATAGACCAGGCGAAAGTGAGGGAGGGATGCAAATTGGAAACGATGAACTTTTCCAATTCTGGACAATAGAGAGGAGGAGCAGCTATGATATCATCTATGCATCGATAAACAGTTGTGGATGGGGGCTGGAATAGAACTGGGACAAGGAATAGTCTACGCATCCCATGAAGGAACAGGTATAACTTTGGCCCACGTGTGTATCCATGCACCCCCTCTGTATCGCAGGGGCAAGCTGAAGCAATGGGTCTGCCCAGGCAGTTCTGTTTGTGGATTTTCAGGAGAACATAAAAGTGAGCTCTGCTATCAGAGGGCAATCAGCTTCGGGACTGTTATGTGGGGGCGAGTGGGTGGGAATCGCCAAATGAAATGTTGTCAGATTTAGTTAATAAAATGGCCTGATGTGACATGGCAGGGTTATGGAACAGCAGGTGATATGTGAAGTATCTGAGAGCTGACACTCAGCCTTTGAAATGGAGAGGTGAGTCCACCAGACTACAGCAGCACCACCCTTTTCGGCACAGATTGAATAACATAGTCTGGGTTGGATCGAAGCATTCAGCATACAGTCTGTTCAGAGAGTGATAGGTAGGATAGGGTGACGGGGATGCAGAGAAATTATAACAACCAGTGTCACATTGAAAGTTCTCAAAGAACAGATTGAGTCAAAGTCAACGCCAGAGGAATGGGTCTAGGTGGAGGGAGAATGTTGGAGCTGGGGGAAGGGTCTGTGGGATGGGGAATGGACTCTTGCCCAAAGAAATGGACACTGAGGAGATGACGGTGGAAGAGGAGTTCAACATTATGTCGTTCCTGAAATTCATTAAAGTGGGGGGCACAGAGGGATAAAGCTGAGATCTTTGCTGAGTACAGAACATGCAGCATTAGAGCGTGGAAGTTTCAGGAGGGCTGGTGAATACACGTCAGGAGGTGGGCTTTGGGGAGGGGATGGACTCAGAACACAGGGCATGGGTGGGGTGGCAGGTGCCACAGGCTCATAGGCATCTCTAAGTTATTACATCTAGTGGGTCTCGTATATCTGGCTAGCACGGCGAACGAGCTGGAGAATGAAGTAGAATGGTGCAGCTTTGAGCCAATGTGATGAGATTCTATTGGACAGAGAAAATGTTGATCTCAGTGGCACTGACATCGCACGATCAGTCCTCAGAAAGTAACTGATTGAAAATAATCAGAATCGTTATCTTATTGTGATTCTCTGATTTCATTGGGGTGACACTCAATCAGCAAGGTGTTAGTTTTCTGAGACTTTAGACCAAACTGTGAAAACAAATGATGCTATTAATAAGATAAATCCATCCATGGTTTTGGAAGGTACTAGCAAAGGCAGGGGTTATTTGTCATTCCCAATAGCTCTAGGGAAGGTGTCATTGTTCATTGAGGAAATTACCAGCGCAGAATTTCATCTGATTCCAGTTAACCACAGTTTGCAGAGGATTAATGATGCTACATGAGTGAAATATTACTTTGATGCAAGGGAGGTTACTCTGATCTCACCTCTAATGACATTGGAAAATCAGTTAAAATGGTAAAGAGCAAAATGATAGAACAGGGCTTATTTGAACAATGTGGTCACTGTCCTCACAACGTTTAAGGAAAAACTGATGCATGGACGTCTGATACGGAGGAGAGGTTTGTCCTATTTGTGATGAGGCTGTTTGGTTAAGCGTTTTGACACAGAGACAGAAAGAAAGTTCCACTCTCAATGGGGAACAAAACCACCCTGTTCACAGTGCATTGGACAGTGACACACACACACTAATGTCTGTTCCAATTGATCATCTCAATGTCATCATTCACTGATAACCAATAGCAGCACAGAAGTCAGCAGTTCTCATCACCCAAGTTGGAAAGCAAAAAGAGAAAGGAATGGCCAGTGGAAGTGGGAGTAACTAGGGAACTGGTGTAACTTACAGTGGGAGTGGGAGATGAAAGATGCGAAGAGATATCATCAGTGGAAGAGTATGTAGCAGCAGAAGGGGTAATGCAAGGGAGGTAGGAGTGTAAAAAAGAGTAGGAAGGCGGAAGAAGAATGGCTAATGAAGTTTTATGACTGGGAAAAACTTGCTTTAGCAAAAGTGAGGTTGGGTGAAAAACATCTCTGTTCAGGAAAATTGGGATCTGGTTCCATTGAAAATTAAGTTTTGATGTACTTCATTTTCTAGCACTTGATTCTTGTTCAGATTGCACATTCACTCTGTACTTCTGTATCTCCATAAATTGCGGATGACGTGTTTTTTTCCCCGGTATGGTGTCTCAACATTTTTGATTTTTTTTTAACAGTATTGTATTTGCTCCGAATTCAAGGTAGACACGAGAATGTGATTTGATCTCCTGCAGTTTGTCCATAACGTAGAATTTAATTGAGTATTTATCCTCATCACATTCACTTATTCAAGCAATGAGTCAGTATCCATCCTGCAGATGAAAAATTTCTTCAGCTCTGACGATTGTTACGAAGAACAGTGCCACACAAAAGGTTCCAGTGCAATGTGACAAACCCTAGTTCATCCCAAATTAGGTACACGCTTTATGAATAAGACATGCTGAGGGTCAGAGTGTAAAAGGTGAATTCAACTCTGTGTCGAAAATGCTATTTGCAGTTCCCTCATAATAGGTGTTATCAACATCACTGTGTAAATTACCCAAAGTAACAAAAGCAAGAGACTGGAATTCTTAATTCCTCTTCTGTGAGTAATATCTGGAGAACAGGAAGGAAATCAAGGTTTGTTTGTGATATTCATAAATGATGATGGTGAGAATGTGGAAGATGGACGGCAGTGGAATGGCAACTAATGATGGGGATGACACAAAGATTAAATGGGTGGTTCACAGTGAGGAGGAAATGGTTAGCCTAAGGACGATGTTAACGGATGATTTCTATACCGAGATTAATGGTCGATGAAGTTTAACACTGATAAATGTGAGATAATGCACATCTGAATTCACAAGACAAGTGTGTACTCAAACTGTGAAGGGCGAGGGCTACATTTGCTCCTTTTTTCTTTGCAGCAGGGAAGGTTGAGGAGGAAACCTGGTACAGGTATACAAGAGCATAAGGGAAATGGAGAGGATGAATAGACGGCAGCTGTTTACCTTACTCGAACGGTCAAAAGAAAAGATATGCATACTTAAATAAAAGGCAGGGGATTGAGAGAGGATTTGTGAGTCAGTTTTGAACTGAGAGGGTAGCACAGATATGGAAGATAAAATTCCTACAGTGTGGAAATAGGCTCTTCGGCCCAACAAATCCACACTGACCCTCCAAAGAATAACCCACACAAACACGTTCCTCCTATATTTACCCCTGACTAATGCACCTAACCTACACATCCCTGCACACTATGGGGAATTAAGTATGGCCAATTCACCTAACCTGCACATCTTTGGATTGTGGGAAGAAACCGGAGTACCTAGCAGAAACCACGCAGACACGGCGAGAATGTGCAAAATCCATACAGGCAGTCAGCCGAGGCTGGAATCAATCCTGAGACCCCGCGCTCTCAGGCAGGAGTTCTAACCACTGAGCCACCGTTCTGCCCCTGGCGACATGTGGCTGGTGTGCAGTCCCTCGGCGGGTGATTGAGCAGATAATCTCACAAACATTTTAAAAAGCCTTTGGATATGCAATTGGTGGTGCAGGCTCGCATTTTCATTCAATGATTCTATGTGGAGGCAGCTATGAACACTGATATATTCTGAAGCAATAGCTAATGGCAGTTCCTGGTTTGTTCCATTGTCTGTGTCAGAAAGTGAGCCTCCAGAGAAGTGCTGGTGTTATCTCCCACTTTCTACTGAAGTGTTTCGATTTCCTCGCGTTGGTAATGCAATTTTCTATGTCGATTATGTCATTTCCGGCCCTTTTTCTCAGAGGGTGGTAGATGGAGTCAACATTGATGCGTTTGTTGATGGAGTTCCGGTTAGAATGCCATACTTCTAGGAATTCTTGTGCTTGTCTCTGTTTGGCCTATCATAGACTGGATATGCAGACCTAGTAAAAGTGGCGTACTTCCTCATCAGTACGCAAGAAATTAGTGTTGGGGTCATGTATTTTTGTGGCTAACTGATGTTCATATATCCTGGAGACTAGATTTCTGCTTGTTTTTCCAGTGTCGTGTTTGTTACAGTTCTTGCAAGGCTTATTGTTCCTGGAGCAGAACAGACAAAGATATGAATTTATTGCGGTGCTCAAAAGTATGAATAAACTGTGAGAGTGAAAAATAATGTTCTATTAGTTGGCATTATTGCATCAAAGAATTCTAATTTCAAGGTTGTCAGTAAAAGAGCTATGAGTGAAATAAGGAAAAGTGACTTTATTTAGAGAATTGTTACGAATTGGAATTGACAGGCCGGGAAAGTTGTGAATGAAGATTCAAAGGAGAACTGGATATATATTTGGAAATTATGAAATTAACGGGCAACAGAGAGAGGGCTGGCAAATGGGAGGTGCTTGGGAGACGTGTTTGGAGCTGATTCATACATAATAGCCAATGGCTTCCTCCTGTACTTTAAAGTTTTTTACTCTATCATGTGTCAGCTGTGAATAAAAGTCAATATCCAATTATTTCACATGTAAATGCTCGCAAATATCTGATTATTTGGAGCAGCATAAGCATTTAAAATGCAAGTATTGCAAGGTCAGCTTCATTATGAAGTCTAATTATTACTCAGAACATGAATACTTTACGTGTTGTATTCCAATTACTAAAACAAATATATCATTGCTTTGGCACAAAACCCTTTGGAAAGCTTTGATATTTCACTGACACGATATTATGTTCGTTGTTTTTTTTCACTCTCCACATTTCATATTAAATATCATTCATTCTAAAAATTGGAAGTTTTCAAGTTATTGTTCACTGAAATTTGATAACACAAATAATTTATTTAGTTTAATATTCACAGTCCATGTTGAATTATTGCCATTATAAAATTGATGACAAATAGCTGAAGATCGTACATTTCAGCGAGAAATTAAACTGATTGAGATATATAAATGTATAAGAACGCTAATTCTATTTGGATGTCCAATCTTCTGCTCACTCTGAATATGCAATCACTCAGAAGCCAACCACTTTAAAAATATTGGAGTGGCAAAACATTGCTTTGAATCCTGACATTGAATATCTAATTCTGATCACCACAAGAGTTATGTTCTTTCTTCCATAAAATGAAATGTACATGCTTTATTTCTGAGTTAGAAAATCTTGACAGGAGTTTATATTTTAGTTCCATAAATATAGAATCAACAGAATTGATTTAAGAGATTATCGTTCAGTTGAATGATTATCGTTCTCATCTTATTGTTGCCCAATTCATGAAATATAGCAAACATCCGATTATTGTTCGGGTCAGTAAACTCAATATCTTGCAATGAGCTACGCTGAAAATTGCTTTCAATTTATCTGAAATTATTTATAGTGTTATTGGACCTCACAGCTGCCTGTGATACAGAGAAACTCAGTGGCATTTTCCAAAATCTCTGCATAGAGCTTCTAAACTGGTTCAGGGCAGTCAGTCAAACACTACTTCAAAACAAATAATTTGGAATCCACCTTGGGCAGGGGGAGAACCCACCAACAGTGTATGTACAAATATTGTCCAGGTTAAATACTAATGGCTGACCAGCAACCAGATTTTGAAATTCATCTTCAGTCAGAGCCTGTCCCGGAGAGCATACGTGTTGACATGGAGAGCCAGAATCACACCATACAAGTTACCTATGGTGATGAAACCTGACCTGCCTCCCAGACTCCATACTTCTGCACCCCGGACTAGACATGGGTGAAGACGTTAACAAGTTGACAATCTATTGCAGTGCCTTGAGTTTCACAAATAAACCTCTAAAGCCATATCCAGTACATGTCACCTTCACATTCTCCAGTATCAAAGTAAAATTGTACATCTCTATGAATTGTCAGAGATTACTACATGGATCACACCGTAGAATTTATGTGAAGTAACCAGCAGCAAACGGCAATCCAAAAATCACATTAATAACTGAACTTGGCGGATTCTGTCTGGTCCAAGTAACCACACAGATTATACTGGCTTTCTGGTGACTGTAACAATGCACACCATAACTGGAGGTTTTGGCCTTACACCTCTCCAAAGCTTCCTGATCTCACACACATCACTCCCTCACACATTCAACAATTGATGAAAATCCATAAGCTGGGTGAAACTGGAAACAGAACAGTGGAGCACTGTACAGGCACTTCGGCCGTTGACGTTCTGTCGACCTTTTATCCTACGCTAAGATCAGACTAACCTACATACCTTTCATTATACTATCATTCATGTGCCTATCTATTTAAATATCCCTAATATAGCTGATTTTACTACAACTATTGGCTGTTCATTGCACACACCCACCACTGTCTGCGTAAAGAACCTCCTTCTGACATCTCCCCTAAACCTTCCTCCAATTACCTTAAAATCATGCCCCCTCGAGAATAGCTATTTCCACCCTGGGAGAAAGTCTCTGGCTATCCACTCTATCTATGCCTCTCATCATCTTGTATACCGCTGTCAAGTCACGTTCTATTCTTCTTTGTTACAATGAGGAAAACCCCCTAGCTCCCTCAAATTTTGTTTGCAAGACATGTCCTCCAGTCCAGGCAGCATCTTGATAAATTTCCTCAGCATTCTCATCAAAGCTTCCACACTTTTTCTATAACGAGGCAACCAGAACTGATCACAATATTCTAAGTGTGGTCTCACCAGAGCTCCATATAGTCGGAGCATAACCTTCCAGCTCTTAAACTCAATCCCTCGGCTGATGAACACATCAAACACCTTCTTAACAACCTTATAAACCTGGGTAGAAACTTTGTGGGAGCTGTGCTATGGCCCATATGATCCTCCATTCCTCCACAATGTAAGAATCCTGCCTCTAACCCTGTATTCTGCATTCAACTTCGACCTTCCAAAATGAATCGTATCCTACTTTCCATATTGAACACCATCTGCCACTTAGCAGCTGGGACCTGCATCCTGTCAATGTCCTGTTGCAAATTACAACAGATCTCCACACTATCCACAATTCCACCAACATGTGTTACATAATCAAACTTACTAACCTACCCTTGCATTTCATCATCCAAATCATTTATCAAAATCACAAACAGCAGAGGTCCCAGAACCTATCCTTATGGAACACCACTGGTCACCCATTTCCACACTAAATACGTCCAATGTACCACCACCCTCTGTATTCCATGGGCTATCCAATTCTCGATCCAGACAGATAGATCACCCTGTATGCCATGCCTCCTTACTTTCTGAATGAAACTACCATGGGGAAGCTTATCAAACACCTTGTTAAAATCCATGCACTCTGCATTCACTGCTCTACCTTCTTCAGTGCGTTTAATCCCATCCCCAAAGAATCCAATAAGAGTTGTGAGGTATGACCTGCCCCTCACAAAGCCATGCTGACTATTTCTAATCAAACTATGATTTTTCAGAATCCTCTACAATACTTTGGCCAATACTGATGCAAGACTGACTGGTCTGTCATTCTCAGGACAATTGCCTGAAAAAGGGAGTAACATTTTCCACCCTCCAATCAACCGACGCTACTCAAATGGAGAGTGAAGACGCAAAGACCATCGCCAAAAGCACAGAAATCTCTTTCCTCTCTTCCTGTAGTAACCTAGGGTGTTTCCCGTCTGGTTGAGGGATTTATCCATCCTTATGTTTGTACTTCTATCAGTCTGTATTTGACCTCAACTTGTTTACTCCCTGTCCAACCAACTGATTGACTGCTTTCCATTTCAGGGCTCTGTACAGTGCTGCCTTCCTGAGCAAGTATGGTTCCCAATATCCTGTGTATTATGTAATGGAAAACATGGGAATGCCTTTCCCATGAAGGGCAGATGCCAAAACTTTGACTCTGCTGTTCTTCTGATGCTGCCTGAATAGTTGTGCTTTGCCAGCGCCACACTTTTCGACTCTGATCAACAGGATCTGCAGTCCTCACGTTCTCCATTACTAAGGACTGTCCTCTCTGCACACTGAGCAGGCAATTAATCAGCAGAAAACCGTTGTATTTAGAGCTGACTGTTCAGTTCTGGAAAGCAGCATTTGACAAACACTTTTACTAAAAACGAAATTACAATTAATCAAATTTTCATTCAGTCCCAGAGTTACAGTTTTGGTTCATGAATTGGACAGCTTGATAACGAGCAGTGAATGACTGAAGAACTCTGAGGTACAGAGTATTCCAGGTGATATATTCCATGTTGGATGTGCTTTACCTTAATGCTGGTAATATTATCAGACAGACAAATATGACAAGGAAACGAGGTGACATGTGGAAGTGTGACATTTTTGCCATTACAGAGATGTGTTTGAGGGAGGTCATGGCTAACAACTCAATATTCTGTTGTACCAGAACTTTTGCCAGGACAGGAGAGAGGCTAAAAGAGGAGGTAGTGGTGCCTTATTAATTATGGAGTCAGTTACTGGCGTAAGAAGGGACGATATCTTGAAAGGATCTACTAATGAGGCTTGGTGGTTAAAGCTCAGTCTCAAACCCATGACAGAAACACTGCTTGGGATATATTGTAGACCCCCAGATAAAGGAAAGTACGGGAGCAAATATATAACCAAGTTACTGAGATGTGTAAAAACAATAATAGGATCATTATATTCAGGCATTTCAATTCCAAACATTCATTACGGCAGTGATAACATCTTAAACGGGGGCAGGTGCTTTAAACTTTATTCCAAAGAGCTTCTTATATCAACATAGAGCAGATACAACAATGGGCAGTGCAGTGCTGGGCCTCGCTGTGGGGAACGAAGCCAGTCAGCTGTTCCAGGCAGAAGTGGGAGAGCATTATAGGACCAGTGACCGTGATATCACACGTTTTGACTTTGCTAAGGAATAGACCCCAAAACCGTTTGAAACATAAAAGCTTTTTGGATTGGGGAGACAGATTTTATGAAAAAAAATGACAGGATCTGGGCAAAGTGCAGTTGCTTCTGGGTGAAACCGTCGAAGAACAAGGTGGGGCGGGGGTTGAGGGATCATTTGACTAATATGGAATTGATGACAGTGTCGGCCCAGCATGTTACACCGAAGCTAAAATTTAGGAAAACAAGCCCAGAGAACCTCAGATGTCGACACAAATTCCGAACAGGATGGAAAAGGAAAGAGAAGCTTAAAGCAGGTTCCAAGTGAGCAGAACAATGAAGGTCGTAAAAGAATATAGCAAGTGGAGGGCTAAACTGAAAACGTCAGTGGAAGAGCAGGAGGACGGCTGATAAAACATTAGCGGGTAAGATTAGCAAGAATCCAAAGTCATTTTTTTTTATTTATTAAGGGGAAGACGATAACTTGGGAAAGAATGAGAGTGTTAGGGACTAAGGGGACAGCCTGTTCACAGAGCCAGAGAATATGTTAAATACATTCTACGAATCGGTTTTCAGTTTGGAGAAGCGGTTTCTGGATTCAGGGAGAGTGACCGTTTGACTATTGAGCAAATTGACATAGGAACTGAGGAAGAATTGGAAGTTTATGCAAGATAGAGTGGGCAAATCAACAGATAAAAGACCACCAAGCCTCACATCAGTGAGAGGGAAACAATTGTAGAAAATTAGGAGGGCTGTTGAGGCTGGATCCCTAAAATCTTCAAGGCTGAGACAGACCGATTTTTATACAAGTCTTTCGGGAAATCATTGGAAAGTGGAATGGGGGATTAACAAAATAAATGTAACCTAATCGAAGGAAAAGCAAACTCAGTGAGCGGATAGACATATTGCTGCCTCTATGTTTAATGGTGTTCTTTTCCAATAGCCCTGTATTGACAAGAACATCAACCTCTCACACTATGGAGTGAGACACAGTTTGGAATGCAATCGAGGGATTCAAGGAATTCATAAACGCGATACTTATTGACAGGAAGTACGAGAGGACTGCGACAACACGGATTGCCTGTCGGGGTGAGGATTTGCATTGGCACAGCCACCATCACCAGAAGGAAGACCTCAGCAGGTCATCCTCCAAGGTCAAGCAGAGACCTGCACTGGGACCTGGTAGTCAGTGGCCATGTGTCAAGGAGTGCTGAAGGCCAAAAGACTACATCACTATCATGTCTCCTTCCTTCCTTCCCTGACCAAAACTGTATGTGGAGGGATAGAGAGACATGCCGTTGTAGCGGAGTTAGCAGTAAGGCTTTGACACGAGGGGCTTCGGACAGCTCCAGCTCAGCAAAATGTACAGGGAAACTGAAATAAAGTCCTTTTAACTTTATTGCTACAGCAGGCGAGATGGCAGTTAGGGCAGTCGCACATTCCTCGTGTGGGATGTGGGAGCTCACGGAGATTTCCACCGTCCCTGATGGCTACACGTGTGGACTGTGCACCCAGCTTCAGCTCCTGGGAGACCGTGTTAGGGAGGTGGAGCTGTGTGGCACGGTGGCTCAGTGGTTAGCACTGCTGCCTCACAGCACTAGGGACCAGAGTTCAAATCCTGGTTCGGGCAACTGTCTGCGTGGAGTTTGCACATTCTGCCCGTGTCTGCTTGTGTTTCCTCTGGGTGCTCCAGTTTCCTCCCACAGTTCAAAGATGTGCAGATTAGGTGAATTGGTCATGCTAAATTACCCGTAGTGTTAGGTGTAGGGAAGTGGATCTGGGTAGGCTGCTCTTCAGTGGGTCGGTGTGGATTTGTTGGGCCGAAGGGCCTGTTTACACACTGTAGGTAATCTAACATAGGATGCACTCAGGGTCGTCTGAGATACTGCGAACTTCATAGATAAGTGCTTTAGAGTGGTAGCCACAGCCATGACACGCCCCTAGTTATGTTCCTTTAATAACTGTAATATTCCCGTCCAATTTTCATCGCCCTCAGTTCATTAGCTTTACCCGTCAGTCCTGTTGTATTTAAATAAACACACTTTAATCCAACAGGCGTACCTTGCTTCCTGTCATATTCCAGATAGAGAGTAGCTATGCGACCACCAGGAATGGCAAAGGGAGTAGGCAGAGAGTACAGAAATCCCCTGTGGCCATTCCTCTCGATAACAAGTAGACCATTTTGGATTGTTGGGGGCGATGCCCGTACCGGGGAAAGTAGCAGTAGCCAGGTTGGTGGTACTACCATTGGCTCTGGGGCACAGTGGGAAAGGGTAAAAGTAAACAGGACGGTAAAGATAGGAGGGTCGATTGTTATTGGGACAGATCGGAGATTCTGTGGCCACAAACGGGAATCCAGGATGGTGGGTTACCTCCCCGCTGCTAGGGTCCAGGATGTCTCCAAGTGGCTGCAGAACATTCTCAAGGGGGAAGGTGAGCAGCCAGAAATCATTATGCACGTTAGCACAAATGATACCCGTAGCAACAGGGACGAGTTCCTGCAGCGTGATTGCCGAGCGCTAGGAGAAACATTCAAAAAAAAAAAACCGTGACAGTGGTAATCTCATAAGAGGGAGATTACCGTCAGAGACTTGCACTGGAGGGAGCACCAATATCTTGGCGGCCAGTTTTGCCAGTGATACAAGGGTGGGTTTAAACTAGATTGTCAGGGGGTGGTACCCTCAAGAGCAGGGAGGCAAGTGCGAAGCTGGAAGGAGATACAGTAATCAGAAATAGTAAGATTAGGCTGGAAAACGATAGAGAAATGCCTTTTGGATTAAATTGCATCTATTTCAATGCAAGGAGGCCTACAGGTAAGGCCGATGAACTCAGGGCGTGGATAGGTAGGTGGGATTGGTATATTATAGCCATTCCACAAACATGGCTAAGTGATGGATAGGACTGACAGCTTAATGTACCAGGATACAGGTGCTTTAGGTGAGACAGAGATGGTGGAAGGAGGGGAGGGGGAGTTGCATTTCTGATTAAGGGGAATACCACAGCAGTAATCAGAGACAAAATAACTGATGGATCACCCAGTGAAGCTTTTGTGGGTGGAGTTTCGAAATAGGAAGGGGATGGTGACGTGATTGGGTTTGTAATATAGGCCCCGAAATAGTCAACAGGAATGAAAGTAACAAATATGCAGGAAGAGAAAGGAGACCTGCAGGAGCAAGAGGGTTATCATAATAGGGAATTTTAATTTTTAAATACAGACTGGAATGGACAGAGCTAAGGGATTTGATGAGATAGAATCTGATAAAAGCTTCAGGAAAGTTTCCTCCAGCAGTATACAGAGTGTCCTACTCGGGAAGGGGCAAAACTCGAAATTTTCTTCGGAAATAGGGCAGGCCAGGTGACTGGGTTAACAGTGGGGGAGCACTGTGGGACCAGTAACCATAGTTCTATTAATTTTCATATAGTTATGGAGAGGGACAAAACTGGTCCACAGGTTCATGTTGGAACTTGGAGCGTGGCTCAAGTCCAGGCATCTGTGATCAAGTGAACCCCTGAAGATATATAAGAGATACAGGAGTTTACTGAAGAAAGAAATCAGTAGGGTGAAAAGGGGGCAAGAAAGAGCTGAGAAGATTAGGACGAATCCAAAAAGGTACTTCAAATATATTAAAAGAAAAAGCAATAACTGGAGAGAAGATTGGACCCCTCGTAGACCAATGTAGACACGTATGTGTGGAACTATAAGAGATGGGTGATATCCTCAATGAATATTTCTGCTCTATGTTTACCGTGGAGAAAGACATGTTCACTTGAGAACTTGAGGAAGTTAGTGGTGATATCTTGGGGACAATCCATATCATAGTAGAGGAGATTTTGGACGTACTGGAATGTTTGAAAGTGGATAAATCTCACAGTCCTTACCCGATATATCCAAGAACACCTCAGGGGGCTCCAGAAAAATTTTCGGGGACCCTGGCCTATAATGTTGATCATCATTGACCACAGTGACGTCCTGGATGACTGGAGGATAGCAAATACTGCGCCCTTATTCAAGAAGAACTGAACACAAAAAGCCTTGGAACTAAAGACCAGTAACGTTCTGAGGGATAAGATTTACTTGCATTTAGAAAGACAGGCTTTGATTAGGAATAGTAAGTGTGGCTTTGTGCGAGGAAGTTTGTACCTGACAATTCTCTTAAAGTAATTGGATGATGTGACTAGGAAAATTGACTTAGGTGGGGCAGTAGACTTCAAAACATGTGGTGTTGGAAAAGCACAGCAGGTCAGGCAGTATTCATCAGGAACGGCCAAAACATGGATTCTCCTGTTCCTCTGATGCTGCCTGACCTGCCGTGTTTATCCAGTGCCACACTTTTCGACAATGATCTCCAGCAACTGCCATGCTCACTTTCTCCATGGGCGATAGATTTAGTCGTTATGGATTTCAATTACACCAGAACAGAATGATGATTTTGAGCCCCTGGAGCCTGATATATAGAATTACAGGAGGAGGCCAATAAGCCCCTAAGGCCTATAAAACTGTAACCAGATCATGCAGCACCAGTATCCAGTTGCACAGCAACAGGATCAATCTATTCAGTTACTTGAAGTCAGTAACACAGGAAATGGAAGAGGCCACAAAGTGACTGGACTATCGGGTATACTGGAATAAAGCTGAAAATGTGTTGCTGGAAAAGTGCAGCAGGTCAGGCAGCATCCAGGTAACAGGAGAATCGACGTTTCGCGCATAAGCCCTTCTTCAGGAATAAAACTGGAATAAAACCAAGCTAGCCCCTCAGACCTGCCCATCCGTTCAGTAAGTTAGGGCTGATTTGCACACGGCCACAATTTCTCTTTAATGCCCAATTTTTTGTAGCTTTCGACTCTCTAACGGGTCAAAACCCATTGACACCCACTCGCAACCCCCAAACGTTTCAGTGATGTAGCCTCCTCTAACTGTCTGGCCCCAACCATCACTATTCCCTGAGAGAAGGAACCACTCCCCACACATATACCTTGGCCTATTGACATGGATAGAAGATATGAACACAGCGTAAAGTGACTGGCCCTGATATCACGGCAATATATAATTGAGCGAGATTTTAAGGAGACTGAATAAAATTGAACTTGATGGGAATCAGTTGTAAACTCCCCACTGGTTGGATCATTCAGAGCACAATGGGGCTGGTGGGCATCAATCCTCCCAGTCCCTGGATATCTCTGTGGGCAATCCTCAGGGTAGCTACTTCGGCAGAAACATCTTCAGCTGCTTCATCAATGTATTTCGCTCTGTCACATAATCAGAGATGGGGATGTTCTTTGAAGATTATACAATGTTCAGAACAATAAGTAACCTCCTAATATACTAAAGTATCAAATCTTGACAACATTCAAGCTTGTGCTGTTAATGTAAAGGTAACATTAATCAAAAGCACTGCTGGACACTAAACATTTCCACGGTTAAAAGAAAGAGGAACCCCTTCTGCAACTCTAGCTGGTTTCCCAGTAATATAAGAAAGCCATTCAGCCCATCAGATCTATTGGATAACAAGAGGCACAATGCGTTCACTCACTCCTGCCTATTATCCAAGAAGACAATTTAAAATAAAAGCAGGTGTTGGAATCCAAAATACACACGCAGGAAGCTGGAAGAACAGACTAAGCAAGACAGCATCAAGACTTTGAGAAGTAAACGCCTTGGATATAACCCTTCGTCAGGACTGTGGATGGGAGTAAGGCGGTCTATAGATAAAGTGGCGGGTGAGGGAGGAGGAGGCAGAGTGGCGAAGTGGGGGATAAGTGAACACAGGTAAAGGGTATCAGCGAGTTGTTGATGGGAGGGTTGAATCCAGTTGGGAGCTGGACACAAGCTTGTTCAGAGGAATGGAAGGGAGGGGAGGGTTTGGGAAGGGAGTCGGGGGATTGTAAGGGAGGTTATATGAAATTGGAGAATTCAATGTTGAGTCCCCAGGGTGTTGGCTGCACAGGTGACAGATGAGATCTTGTTCCTCCAGATGATGGTTTGGTTCATTGTGGCAATGGAGGAGGACAAGGATGACGATGTCGGAAAGGGATTGGGAAAGAGAATTGAAATAGGAAGTGAATGGGAGGGCTTCCATTCCACCTAACGACCGTACCTTTCAGCTCCCAACCGGATTCATCACTCCCATCGCCTAACCAGGTTGTACCCACCACTTGTGTCCACATAGCCGTAACTTACCATCCCTCCAATCTCCCCACCCCAACCACTCCCTTCCCTCTTTATCTGCAGCTCCCCCACCCCCTCCCCAGTTCTGAAGAACGGTTATACCTGAAATGTTGACTTTCCCAGTTCATGATGCTGCCTGTCTTGCTGTTTTCTTCCAGCCTTCTGTTTGCCTCCTATAACTCAGGAAGATAGAGTCTAGTCAGCACAACGTGCTGGTAGGCAGAAACCATGGGTTGCCCACTGAAGTCCTTGAAACTCTGCCTTCGGACCAGGAGGAAGACATTCAGTTCCTCGAGACACTGACACATGAACAGAAGAGGCCATTCAGCCCCTCCAAACTGTTACACTGAAATAGGAGGATGTGATTGTTGCTGCAACACAACAAACCAATGAGGCATAGACTGCACAGACGACTGCTCCATGTTCTTCCTCCTGGCTCCATTGCTCATGGTACACACGTGTTATGTTAACGTGGTTTGCTGACCATGAGGAGGGAAAGTGATTGGTTTGTGCCGAGTCCCAAGGATGCATGTTCCATCTACGAGATGTTATGGACTAGGCTAGACCACTCAAAACACTTTCAAGCAGGAAGCCCTGTGCATACCTTTGCAATTTGTTGCGGTAAGTGTACAATGAAAATTAGCCGGAGTAATTTAGCTAGGTTGACTACTAGATTTTAAGACAGACAAAAACTTTATTCATAAAATTATGCAATGAAACACAAAGAACAGAATAAAGAATCATGACAGAATTCAACCGATTCAGCTCGTCTTGATTATGCTATTCCGAATATACACAACTGTCCCAATAAGAAAACTCCAAATAAACCCAGTATAAATGGAACACAAACTTCCAGGTTGAAGTTGAAGGTCAGAAAAGAGTTGATAGTTTCCACACAGCTCCCAGTTGAACTTCCCAGTACAAGACTCAACAGAAAACTGCTGAGCTCAGCTAGTTCAGCTAAAATAACTCACCCCTCTCCGTTCATTATACTGGTCACTTATAAAGCATGACCACTTTGGCCTGAAGTCTCATCGGTTTCCATGTAAACAAAAGGCCTCTGAAAATACTTTCCATCTCTGTACCAAACCAGACTGATCGGAGCTTGGCCCCGTTTTATTATGCCTCTGAAAAAAATCAAGGACAGAGTCTCCTTGAGCCAAGGAACAGCTTTTAGATAAAAAAGTGATTTGCTTTGTGATATGTCTCTCCCCCACTTAAAAAAAAGAACCATCAGTGCAAAGAGGTGGCTGTATTTTTAACCCTTCAAACCCAGTTAGTAGTCTCAAAACTGACAGATATACTGTACTAATTGTAAATATTCAAACATGCACAAACCCATGCAAATTCAGACCGCGGTATACCCAGCACCGAACAGCTCCGTATCTCATTCGACTCTCAATAACTCATCAGCTTTCACGTTTTCACGACCTGCCACATGCACAATTGTCAGATTGAACGGCTGCAACAACAAACTCCATGTAAACAGTCTGACATTTTTGTCCTTAATTTTTTCCACAAATGTTAATGTGTTGTGATCAGTGTATGCGATTGTCTCAGATGCATTGCTGGTAATATAAACACAGTTATGGTGTAATGCCAACACCAAGTTTAAAATCTTTTTCTCCACCAATGAACATTTCTGTTGATGAATGTTCGACTTCCCAGAAAAATACCCGATGGGTCTTTCTATTCCCTCATCATACTCCTGCAGGAACACCGGATCGACACCCACATCACTGGCAGCGATAGCCACCTTGAAAGGCTTCGTGTAATACAGTGTAGCTAATACTAGGGGCAGTGTTAACACAGTTTTTAGGCAGTAAAATGCCTCTTGACAGTCCTCTGTCCACTGAGAGTTCTTGCCCTTGACAATTCGGTGAGTGGAGCAGCCACACTGCTTAAAGTTTAGCACAAACCTTCAGTAAAATCCAGTCAATCCCAGGAACCGTAGTATTGCATATTTCTTTTTGTCGACCGTGTAGAACATTCCCGAACTACTTTCGTTTTTGTATCTCATGGGGCCATTGGTCCATGTCCAATAACGTGACCCAGGAACGTGACTTGGGCTTTCTCAAATTCACTTTTAGCTAGGTTTACCACAAAGCCTGCCTTCTGAAGTCAATCAAACAAGTCCGATAAATGCTGTAAATGTTCCTTTCATAAGTGACTAAAAACCACCAGGTCATCAATGTACACCACATAGTTGGGTAATCCGGCAATGACCTTATTATCAGTATGTGAGATGTGACTGGATCGTTATACATACCAAATGCGACAACTTTGAACTGATATAGTCCAATTGGCGTTATGAAAGCCGAAATTGCCTTTGCTCTCTCTGACAGAGGTCCTTGCCAGTAGCCTCTGAGCAAGTCAAACTTAGAAATGTAATTAGCTTCTCCCACCTTTCCGACACAGATCTTCAAACATGGAATTGGATATGCATCAGTCTTTGTAATGAAGTTGACTTTGTGATAGTCCACACATGTCTGCTGGGTAACATCTGGCTTTGGCACCATGACTATACATGAGCTCCAATCACTGTAACTCACTTTGATTATGCCATCTTGGAGCGTGTGCTCTATCTCCTTCTGAATCTGTGCCAACTTTAGAGGGTAATGCCTTTAAGGATGTTGCTTAATTGGAACAATATCTCCTGTGTCTTCATCATGCACAATTATGTTCGTACTTCCCAGTTTATTTCCGCAAATCTCTCCACGATATCATAATAACTCTTTCAGATCACTATGTTTTTCTTGTGGAAGGTAAATCAGTAATTTATCCCAATTTTTGACAACTGACTCATTGTTCAATTTGATATAGGAATGTCCAATTCAGAATCCTCTGAACATCAGGAAAGTTAAAGTCCCCCATAAAAACCACCCCATTACTTTCACTCTTCTCCTGAATCATCCTTGCAATCCTTTCTTCTACATTTCTAGGACTATTAGGAGGCCTGTAAAAAACTAACAGGGTGACCTCACCTTTCCTATTCCTAACCTCAGCCCAAACTACCTCTGATGGCGAGTCTTCAATCATTATCCTTTCCACCGCTGTAATACTATCTTTGACAATCAATGCCACACCTCCCCCTCTTTTACCCCCACCCCTGACCCTACTAAAACATTTAGACCCTGGAACCTGCAAAGCTAATCCTGTCCCTGTTCTACCAGATCTCAGTAATAGCCACAACATCGAAATCCCAGGTACCAACCCACGCTGCTAGTTCACCTACCTTATTTCGTATACTTCTTGCATTGAAGTATACACACTTCAAGCCACTTTCCTGTTTACAGGCACCCTCCTTTGAGATTGATGCCATGTTCCTAACCTCCCTACACTCCAGGTCCTGCACTCTAAAGCTACAGGCTAGGTTCCCATGCCCCTGCATGGGACACACTCTGACACACTTGACACACTCTGTGAGATTTCACCCTGTCTCGAATCCGTACCAAATAGTTCACCTCATTCAATTTCTTCCCAATTTGATAAGGTACACTAAAACTTGCTTCTAAAGGCTCAACTGTTACTGGAAGTAACACCAATACCTTATTCCCAATTGCAAAATTGCGAATTTGTGATTTATGATCCACTTCCTATTTCATTGTATGCTGCGATACTTTTAAATGCTGTCGAGCCAATTTAATCGTTCCCTAAAATTTGATACATCGTCCAAATGGGTGGTCTCTGAATTCTGACTTATTAATTTCTCTTTAACCAATGGTAATGGTCCTTTTACTTCATGCCCACAAATTTATTCAAATAGTCTGAATTTGGTCGATTCATTCCGTGCGTCTCTGATCACAAATAGATCAAAAGGAATTTCCTTATCGCAACTGGATTATCCTGACCATAAACCCTCAACATGGTCTTCACTGTTTGATGCCATCTCGCTCATGTTCACTGTGATTCCGAATACTACGCAGTAGATTTGAATTTCTTTATTCCAAAGTTATCCACCACCTGCTTGAATAGTTCGAATGTGAGGTTTGATCTGTCTGGATCTCTATTGGTAGTCCGTACCTAGTTAAAAAATAAGTATCTTTTTCTACAACTCTTTTAGCTGTGATGCTGCATAATGGGTCTGCCTCGGGAAATCTAGTCGACACATACATTATTGTTAATAAATGCTTATTCCCACTTCTTGTTTCAGATAGGCGACCTACACAATCTATCAACACTCTTGTGAAAGGTTCCTCAAATGCTGGAATAGGTATTAAAGTTGCAGGTTTTATTACTGCCTGTGTGACATGTTTGAGATGTCTGGCAATATTCAACTACATCTTTGTGTAGTCCAGGCCAGTGAAAATATCTTTGTATTTCACCTGTAATGTCCTCACCCCGAAATGATCTCCAAGTGGTAGCTCATGTGCCACTCGCAGCACCTCCTTTCTACACCCAACAGGCAAAACAATTTGATGAATTTCTGTCCACGTCTGATCTGCTTCAGTGTGTGCTGATCTCCATATCCGCATTAAGACATCATTTGTTAAGTAATAACACACAGGAATACATTCATTCTCTTTCTTGCTAAATATTTTTTATATAACTTTTGTAACTCCTCATCTTTCTGCTGTAATTCAATCAGCTTAGCAGAGCTAAAAATACGTTCATGTTTTCCAACTTGATCCTTCTCTGTTCCACTTATCTGATCAAAAATAAACTTTCGGATAACTCTACGTCAGCTTCCTTATCTGTGCTTTTATCCTGCTTAAACCTGTGCATCTGTGATCTTCTGGACACGCAATCAGGGGAAATTCCTGGATAAACATTCTCCAGGTCTTCAGTTGCCTGCATCTCTACTTGCTTTTCAACTAGAGTAGGCAGCATGCCTACCAGAGAATCATCTATATTATTTGCAAGGACAAATTTTATTCCTGGAGCTGAGAGTTAGGGGTCCAGTACTCCTACCACACATTCTCCACTCTTTTCTGGACTCTCTAGTCTCACTTTACATAACTGAGCATTTTTTTCCTCACTATGAATTCCTGTTACCAGCACATTTTCTGGCAATAGTCTCTCAAGAGTGCATAAAGCTTCACCCCTCAGCATTACAGACTGAAAAGATCCTGTGTCAATTAATATTGGAACCTCCTTACCAATTACTCCTGGCCTATGTGAATACATTTTGCCCTTTCATGCAAGTATTTTTAATGCAGATTTGGCACGTCCACTTATCATCATTTACACTCTGAGGCAGTTGCCTACCTTCCCTTATGCGTTTTGTTACGAGTCTAACAAAACTTCCAGGCTTGTCTAGTTATCCTACATCTGGTTTTCTCCCAGCCCACCAACACTGTGATTTTGTGTGGCCCAGTTTATTACAATTAAAACACCATAGTATTTTAACTTCTTTGTCCCCCCCCCACCCCCAAGGTTTTCTTTATTACTGTGGTAAATTATCCTTATGATCTATGCTGTGATCTACCTTTCCCTTTACACGTGAGGATATCTCTTTGCTCCAATATCTGTCCCTCAGAGACTAGAACTGGTTCTGGAAGCCAAACCAAGTTTATGGACCAGTTCATAATCATCAGCCATTTCAGTAGCTAACCTTGCTGCTTACACTCTCTGCTCTTCCACCTGAGTTTGCATTACTTCAGACAGTGAATTTTTGAATTCCTCCAAGTACTAAACTCTCTAAGGGCATGAGAGCTTTGTTTGTATTTTAAAGCTCTTATTCAACTATTGAAATTAGTCTGTTTGATCCTTACAAACTCAATGTAGGTTTGATCAGGTTCCCTCATTAGATTCCTGAAAGGTTGCCTAAGCAGATAAAATGTTTTTTTAACCTCCTCATACTCCCCAGATACCTCCTCTGATAGGGATGTGAATACCTCACCAGTCCTACCAACAAGTTTCGTTTGGATCAACAAAACCCACATTGCCTCTGGCCACTGCATTTGTTTAGCCAACTATTCAAATGAGATGAAAAGGGCATCAGATTATTCTCATCAAACTGAGGCAATGCTTGAACACACACAAACAAATTCTCACTAGGCTTCTGACTACCAGGGGCTTGCTCATGCTCACTCTCTTCCTAACTAAGCGCACCCTCAGCCGTTATCTCCAGCCTTTTATCCTGATTTTCCTTTTTAAGTGTCAGTTTTTGCTATTCAAAAGCTCTCTCTTTCTCATTCCCCTGTTGTCATTCTTTCTTTTTACTCTCTGTTCTGCTGCACTCTTCCCCCCGCCTCTTCTGCATTTTATCGAAAGTCAAATGTTTCATTTTGACCGCCCATTTCTTACTTCTCAACGTTAACTCAAGATGTTTCATTTGCAACTGAATTCTTGCCATCTCTGATTCTGATGGTTTCTCCAGCAAGTTTAATTGACGAGCTGCTGCTGTAATTATCTCTCCTTTCCTTACAGATGCAGTCAGTTCCAATTCCAGCTTCTCCGTTAATTCTTGCAACTTGGTACTTTTCGTAAAATTTCCAAAGTCACTGCATGCACACCCAGGAAACGTTTGGCGACTGAAATAGCCATTACTATTCTAAGTTTGTCAACCCAATCAAACTAATACCCGAAATAAAGACACTAGCATCTTCCACTCGCTGTTAAAAATCCAGCAATGAGCCCCCAGTCTGTTATGGACGAGGCCAGACCACTCAAAACATTCTTAATCAAGCAGCCCAGAGCATAACTTTGCAGTTTGTTTTGGTAATTATCCAATAAAAATTAACCGGAGTAATTTAGCTAGGGTGACTACTAGATTTTAAATCAGACAAAAACGTTATTCACAAAATTACACAATGAAACACACAGAACAGAATAAAGAACCCCTACAGAATTCAACCTATCCAGCTAGACTTAAATATGCTATTCCAAATACACACAATAGGCCCAATAATCAAACTTCCTTGAGAAAATGTTATAATGGAATGCATGCTTCCAGGTTGAAGCTGAAGGGCAGAAGAGAGAGAGCGTTTCCACACAGCTCCCAGTTGAACTTCCTAGTTCAAGACTCAACTGAAAACTTCTCAGCTCAGTTCAACTCAGCTAGGTTAGCTAAAAGAGCTGACAACTCCCCGTTCATTATCCAGGTCACACCTAAAGCATGACGACTTTGGCCTGTAGTTTCAACTGTTTACATATAAATAAAAGGCCTCTGAAAATCCCTTTCGTGTCTGATCGTAGCCTGGCCCCGTTTTATTGTCCCTCTGAAAAACATCAAGGACAGAGTCTACTTGAGCCAATGAACAGCTTTTAGCAAAAAAGAAGGATTGGTTTGTGACAGAGAAGACAGGTTAGTGTTCTGTATGGAGGTCAGAAGCTGGTGGGAATGGCTAATACTATCAGGGTGTGGCTGATGACAGATTTGTGAACAACAAGACGTTCAATGCAGGGTCACACACCAATTGTACATCCAGACGGTAAGAGTTCATTCCGAACCTGGAGCTCTCTCTCGACCAACATGTGGGCTCCATAGAGATCTGTAAACTATCATTGAGTCATAGAATCCTATAGCACTGAGACAGGCCCATTAGCACAAACTGGTTCATGCGAATCAAAATGTCCGTCCATGCTAACCCCATTACCCCGCACTTGGTCCATATCCTTCTAAATTTTTCCTATCTATATATTTGTCCAAATGTGAAGACACATATCATGGAAAACATGTTATATCTAATGCTATCCGTGTTTTGTTTTGGAAATAATGAGTGTTGATTCATAACACTCCAGTGTTAATGCAATCACGTTTTATTCTTTTTGTGTGTTTACAGATTAAACACTCATTTCCTTCACACTCTCCTCATGCTACCAACACCGCAGGGATTAGTCTGGTGAAAATCTATCACACCGTCTCTCTGTACTAAGGAGATCATTGATTATAAATGAAAGAAAATACTGTCTCAAGTACACTCCACAACTGCAGGACGGTGTCTTCACTCTTATACTTTAATCATTTTGTAATGAACGCTCCTACTCATTTATTGTGCTGATTACTTGCTGAGTAATAGTCATAGAGATGCACAGCATGGAAACAGATCCTTCAGACAGACCCGTTCATGCCGACCAGATATCCCAACCCAATCTAGTCCCGCCTGCCAGTACCCGACTACTCTGTATGAATTCTGTTAGTGCCTCATGATCAAGGACATTCAGCTTCTTTTCACCAAGAGGACTTCCCATCATCTCGCCTTCTCATAAATACAAAATGCGAAGGATGGCATTTTTTGCCAATCATTTATTTATGAAGCAAAGTCACACCAACAACAACATCACTGTTGCCATTGGAGTTGATTGGAGAGACTGAGGATGCGATGATCTAGCTGTATTGTCTCCGAATATTAATCCAGGGAATCAGGTAATGACCCAGACACCGGATCCGAATCCCACAATAGCAATTGTTGGAAATTGAATTCATTAAAATATCAGGAATTAAGACTCAAATGAAACAATGAAACCATTGTTGATTGTCCTACCTGGCACGCTCATGCCCTTCAGGAAAGGAAATCTACCATTTTCAGCTGGTCGGGCTTACATGTAACTCCAGACCCACAGCAATGTGGTTAACTCACAGTTGCAGTTTGAAATAGCCAAGCCATCCACTCAGTTATATCAGTCACTTCAAAGCCTCAAAGAAAAGAAACCGCATGGACCTCAGCACTGACTACTAACAGCCCACAGACTGCAGTGGGACAGGAAGGCAGCTCACCAAAACCTTCTCTTGGACAATCAGGAAAGGGAATTACATACTGGCCCAGCATCCCATTAATGAATAAAGGATGATGATCCCACTCAGGGAAGAGAGAAAAACAGACATAAATAACTTTAAACAGGGACTTTAACATATACCTTACATGGTGATGATTATCAGTAATATGGGAACAGGAGAAACATAATCAATGTTTAATTTATTTTTTTTATTTCCATCCCAGCTGATCATCAACAATTCCTTTGTTTGCTTCTTTCTCTCTATCTCTCTTTCTCCATATCTCTCTTTCTCCATCTATTCAACTCAGTCCTTCTCCCCTTCATAACAGATGTTGGGTGTCACCAACATCAATCACGCTATTTCCCAACTGTGTTCAGTTCTGATGTATGGTAATTAGAATCGAATTGCCTTTTCTATTTTTCTCTCGACCCGAGGGGGCTGCCAAATCTGCTCAGTTTGTCTGGCACTTTCTCGTTCTTTATTGTTTCTGATCTGTTGCATCATTCTTTGCTTTATTTAACCTTTAATTTTGTTATTCCTTGGATTGTATGCATCGTTGACAGGGGGCAGCATTTGTTGACCTAACCAAGTGTCATTTACTGCGAGGTCATTCTTTCAGGCAGTACAGAACCAAGCAATCTTAAGCCAGACCAGATAATAACGCAAGATCTATTTCCCAAAGGACATCAGTGAAATAGATAAACGTATGGACAAAATGCTGGAAATGTTATGGTTGTTATTTCCAATTTCTGTCTTTTGAATCTAGATTGACTACCGAACCTTGTCATTATTTTCCAAGTGTCTAGTTATCACATTCCTCATAAAAGGTTCCAATATTTTTCTCGCAGCTTACATCAAGCTAACCATTGTTTAGTTTGCTATTTGCTCTCTCCGTCCTGTTTTAAATATTTAAGTTTACAGTCGCTGCTTTCCAGTCTGGAGGATCCTTTCCAGAATCTAACCAACTTTGAAGAATAATCAGCAATTCTTTCACTAGCTCTACTGCCACCTCCTCAATACTCTGGGACGTAACTCATCAGATGCAGCAATATACCAACCTTAAATTCAACGAGATTTTGAAAGACGTACCTTTTATTAATTCTAATTTACTGCTGTTCCGCATTCTCACCAGTCACTCTGTTCCCTTGTATTTCTAGAAGTTTCGTTCTGTACCTTCCTCAGGGAGATGGACACAACATATTGTTCTCAGCGGAGAGATGGTTTCTGTCAGCCATCGGAGGACTGCACTCCGGTGGTGATGGATATGTTACTCACTCCTGCCTGGAAATTTCCAGAATTAATCCAGTTTAATTCATGATGAGCATCAGCACAGTCCTGTCACTGGTGTGTGAGGCTGCACAGTATACTGAAGGAGGGTACACAGCTCAGTGACCAACTCAATTTTGAAACAAACTGGTTTCATTCCTGACACCTTAGACAAATGTCCCGGGAAATCCCAGGAGAGATAATATACTGTCCTGCACCTCCCTATTTATAGAGCTTCCCTTCTGTGGAGCCTCATCTCCATTTGTTTACCATGGACCCAGACACTCTGTAAATGCAGTGTATAGAGTGGGGTCACCAGACCCCGCAGCTGACAATACAAACCCGAGATAAGCATCCACAGGAACTCCACTGATTTTCCAATGACAGGAACAAGTCAATTCCCCACACGGAACGTGCACGGGTTCAGTGTTGTAAATTATTTTCTCTCCTGAGTTTCTCTTCCTGGCTGAAAAAGCCGTTGCATCTCTGCACAGTCCCACAGTAAGAGGTTCTCTCTCCAAAGAATCAGTTGACAATGTAACATTACCTTTCCCTATATCTTAGCAACTATCAGGGCAGCACCAATATTGCTAATGGATTTGATCATCACACTCAGAGAAGAGAGATACAGGGAACCTTAGATAGAACTCACTTTAAACAGCGACAAATATAAATGGACGCGAAATTCAGGAATATGGGAAAATGGGGAAATGTGAGGATAACTTGCCATTTTGTTTTACTGTCAGTTCATCATCTGACAGTATCCCCTTTGCTCACTTTTCATTTCATTTCCTCTCTTTTTCTTGCCATTTCTCCATCCATTCAATTGAAACCGGGGCCCCACCTCTCTCTCCAACCCAACCATCCATGATACCAGGATAAATATTATTTCCCAGTTTGCTTTCAGTTGTGAAACATGGTCACTGGACTCAAACCGTTATCTGCATTTCTCCTGACAGAGGCTGCCAGACCTGCGAGATTCTCCAACACTTTTAGTCGCTGGAGAATTTTATTTTCAATCTCTAGCACCCACCATTCCTTGGTTTATTTCACCTTTCATGCTGTTGTTTCTCTGGCAAGGGCAGGGGTAGCATTTGTCCATCACTAATTATCCTTGACTATGCGGCCATTTGTCAAGACAAAATGGAGCCAACAATGTTGTTGTGGGTCTGAAGTCACACTGAGATCAGACTGGGTAATAATGTTAAGCTTCTTTAGCAAAGACTATCAGTGAAATAATAAAAATAAATCCTGACGGTTTCTGGTTTCCATGAGTGAAATTAGCTTTCATTCCAATTTTTGTCATTTGAATTTAAGCTCTGTCATCGGCTGTGGTAGGATTTTAAACACTGCCTTCGAGTCACAGCCCGTGCCTCTGAATTACCTGTCTAGTTAGATGATCACTCTGATACAGAGTCCTCATTGCCTAGTCCGTATTCCCTAGTTCCTACCAGAGAGGGATGGCGGTTAAATCAGTTTAACTACCAACAATCAAAAGGATTTTGGGGAAGAAAGCGAAAGGGAGATTGAGAGATAATTTCCAGTAAGATCACAGGTTTCAGAATGCTAAAATGAGGACATTTCGACAGCATCCTGCAACATGAGCCAGTATTCCTAGGAATGATAGGTGAAGGGGATATTGGCGTCAATAAAGATGAGGGAGAGTTTTAGATGAACATTTGTTATGCAACTTTGTAACTGGGTGTGGGGTCAGCAGAGTCTTCGACTCATTGGGCTGAATCTAACAATAGTTTGTCTCAGTAACATTTTCATTGAGTGTGACAGGGGGATTGTATGTACGAGACTGAACTAGTTTCATGGTGCTATCTTATCGAACTCACCTCATTAACTACCCACTCAATCTCATAGTGTTCCTCACATTGAATACCATCCCGATTCTCCAAGCCAACATGGCTGGAGGGACTCACCATCGCACTGATGTCCCTGGTTATTCTATGATCAGTGACACTGATGCCATCTTTCAAAGGCCAATGGGCACACTGTTGGCATGGCAGATAAGGGGAACTAACACCACGACTTTTCAACAGGGGCACAGAGGTCCTTGTGGATGGGCTAGAACAGGGGGTCCATTCTCTTCCCAGAGGAGGCCTGAGCATGGTCTGAGCTCACCACCCAGCTCAGTGCAGTATCTGCGGTCTCTCCCTCTCTCTCTCTCACACAAACACACTTTAAATATGGAAAATTCCAGATAGTGTTCCAAAGAATTCTCATTTTCAGGTACAGGAACTTTCAGTCATTCAGCTTCGCGAGGTCCTGCAAAAATATGAACTTATTTTATATCCAATCACAATTAGTAAGTCTGGCTATTTCACTTTGCCTCATTTTATTGTATTCAGCCAAACACTGCTTCTAAACACTTGTCCCGTTACGAAATACAATTCTGAGCAGAGAATCTTTATCCTCAACTGTTATCTGGACTGTTATCTGAATTGTACCATTTTCCTTATTATGAAAGTTTCTCTTGCCCTTTGCCTGTCCTTGTTTCTGTCTGTAACAGTTACACTGTCTCCCACTCAGTTGGCTGGACGGCTGGTCTGTGATGCAGAGGGAGGCCAGCAGTGCAGGTTCAATTCCCCACACTGACAGAGGTTACCATGAACGGGACGCTCTCTCAACAATTGGCAATCGAGCATGGCCAGTCCACTCTAAGCTGCACATCTTTGTACTCAGGGAGGAAATTGAAGCATTGGGAGGGAACCCACAGAGATACGTGGAGAATGTTCAAACTCACCTGGGGTTGGAATTGAACCCAGCTCCTTGGTGATGTGCGGCCGCAGTGCTAACTACATATCCATCATACCCCTCAGTTAGTTCTGTTAATTACTTGTAGCTAACTGAAGAAATCCAACTGGCTTGTTCTGATAACTGAACCTGACCCAGTATTAGACCTTTATCATTGGCCATATCGCCAACCTGGTTACATTCAAAATTTGTTGTGAGCAGTGGAGGAGTGGGACTAGAAATGGAAACAGTGACACCCTCCAACCTCAGTCAGAACTGGAGTGAAATTCACAAAATGGGAATTCATTCATGTGGGAATTTTCTCACACAAGATTGGGAGGGCTGAATGTTCATATTATATCGAGGCTGACTTTGCCTGATTTTCCATAGACAGGTGAATCAGGGATCATTGTGAGATCAGAGAAAAGTGCAGCTGGGAACACAATGAGATGAACCATGACCTTATTGACTGGTGGAATAGTGTCAAAGTGGCGAATGGCTCAGTCGTGTCCGTCAGCCCTATGTTCTGATGTTCCATTCAGCCCTTCAGTCCTGCTGTGTAGGAGCAGATTGAGTCCACACCGATGGTTTGGTGTAGTTTGGCAAATGTATTGGAAAATCCAGGCTGGGTCAGGCAGTGACCCCCCCTCCTCCACTCCCCCTTTTCAGGCTTCTCCTCTCTGTAACTTCTGCTCCTGATGTCAGTCATGTTACAGGCCCATATTCGCACTGAATACCGCCCCCATGCCCCACACATGGTCAACTCAGACAAATCCTCTGCTGTCTCTGAATGCAACATTTTACATCATGACTTCCAGGAAAATAATGAAGTATTTTCCAAAAAACATAAATAAGAACGTAAGATATAGGAACCTGCGCTGTCATTCAATAAGAACATGGCTGATCTACTCCACGGCTCAACTCCACTTTCCTGCTAACCCCTTGCATCCCTCAACTCGCTGAAATGTCACAAACAAATCCACCCATCTGTAAATACAATCAGTGACCCAACCTCCACAACTCTTTGGGTTAGGAAATTCCAGCCATTCACTACATTCTGAAAGAAGACATTTCTTTACATCTCAGTTTGAAATCGATATTCCTTATTCTGTATCTACATCCCTGACTTCGACACTCTGCTCTGTTGTGGAACCACATTCTCAACATCGACCTTGTCAAGCCTCCTCTGCATCTTGTCCGTTTCAGTAATGACACCCTCATTCATTTAAACCACAATGAGTAATCGCCTCAGCATTTTTGATGTATTCAATAATTCAATCCTTTCATCCCAGGAACCAGTCTAATGAACCAACATTTGTGCATCAACATGCTGACGTTATGTTTCAGACACAGAAACACGCCACTCCGTGCTCCGAGTTCTCTCCATTTAATAACAGCCTGCCTTTTGTCGTCAGTGTCATCCTCAAACTCAAACTCCCGCCGTCAGGAGCTGAGTGCAGCTCTTGTAAGCAGCTGTTGACATCGGACTTACATTTCTGGTACTCCAGTAGATACATTTTATTCATAAAGATCGATGAATCCTGACTCTCCGATTTCTAAGTGTTTACCAAGTGTCATCCCATGCTAATGCATTATCCGTCATACTATGAGCTTCTCTCTTGCGTAAGAACCTTTATTTTGTGACACCTTCTAGAAAAATCTCTGGAAATCCTCATGTCTACCAGTCCCCCTTTATCAAGGCCACTTGTTACATTCTCATGGATTTCCAGAAAAAACAAACTTTGCATGATTTTACAGGCAAAATGTATTTCGCCTTTAACAAGACCATGCTGACTCTGTGTAAAGTTTTTCTAAATGCTCTGCAGTCCCTTCCTTAATAACAGACGCTCACAGATTCCCAGCAATAATGGTTCGGCTAAGTGGGTCCTTCTTTCAGTCTCGCTCGTTTCTTGAAGACAGGCGCCACATTGGAGGGTCTCCAGTTTCACTGGATCACTCCTTTAATCCAGAGAGTTATGGAATATTTCACACAGATCCACCAGCCACTCTGTGACCACTTCTTTTAAAACCAGAATTGCTGATGACCTGTTTACTCTTGATCTTATCTGTTTGAGAATTGCCTTGTTCCTTCTGTGAGAGACAGCTCAAGATCTTCCCTCCTGTCAGCAAGAACAGTTTCTTGTCCTGTCACCTGTATAACTTCCAAATAGAATGGCAGCAATAAAAACCTATATCTGAACAGACCAGATGTTTTCTCCCTAAATTTCTCCAAAGACGTTTAGGTGTTATGATCGTATATAGATTTGTCTTGGGCACGTTATTTGCAAGTTAAATGCTGAAATGTTGTGACACCAACACCAAGCTCAAAGTCTCCTTCCCAGTTGTGAAATACTTCTGTTGATGGTTTCACCGGACATACCAATCACACGTTACATAATGGAGCAATTTGCATCTCTCCAATAGTTCTTCTGAATGACATGTCTCAGCATTTCTCAGCATCAAGAAATTACATGCCTCTGCACCACTTAATGTTGTAACGACTTTTCCTACTACTCCTGGCCTGTGCCAGTCAACCTTACTCTCACAGGTGTATATTTTAAGAAGTTCTCATACACCCTTCTCAATCCATCATGGTATCCAAACTTTGATTTATGGACGAACTCATAATCATCAGCCATTTCTGCTTCTAATCTTGCCATTATAACTCTCTGCTCTTCTGCGCGAGTTCTCAGTATTGCAGAAAGTGAATTTTTGAACTCCTTCGAAAAAAGAACCTTTCTAAGAGTGTCATAGGTTTGCTCAGATTTTTATACCCTTACCCACCTTTCAAAATTACTTTGATTCTTTCAAACTCAATGTGTGTTTAAATCAGGAAACACTGTCTGTCGGCTTCTGGCACAAGCTCATATGCTTTCTTCACCTTACACTCCCCAGATACCTCCTCCGATAGGGATACAAACAGCCTGATATACACCCCATTGTCCATGGAGCACCACATGGGATACAGCGGGAATGAACAACAGTCTGATACACACCATTTCATTGATTACATTACATTACAGTGTGGAAACAGGCCCTTCGGGCCAACAAGTCCACACTGACCCTCCGAAGCGCAACCCACCCATACCCCTACATTTACCCCTTACCTAACACTACGGACAATTTCCCATGGCCAATTCACCTGACCTGCAGGTCTTTGGACTGTGGGAGGAAACCGGAACACCCGAAGGAAACCCACGCAGTCACGGGGAGAACGTGCAAACTCCACACAGTCTGAGGCGGGAATTGAACCCGGGTCTCTGGCGCTGTGAGGCAGGAGTGCTAACCAGTGTGCCACCGTGCCACCCATTGTTTCTGAGCTTCACGATGCCAGCAGTGATACACTAGGGAGCCAGAAACCAGGGTCACAGAAAGGTCCAGAGGGACAGAGAGATTCACATTAAAGACAGAAACAGATAGTTAATTACCTGAGAACCTGTTGTGGAAATATGGGGAAAAAGACAGAGCAGTGGGACTAACTGGAGGAGTGAATCCTTCGAGAGCAAAATTATAAGAATGAGAACATTGAATAAAGGTTTTTTCAGGTGAATTGAAATGGTTTGTTCAATCAAATTCTGAATCTGCTTCACAGAACACTTCAAACAACGTACGCTGGGACAAGATGACAGCCCAGCATGGAGAGCTGTGCACACTATGCTAGTGTATTGCTCAGTAAACTGCACTATCTGCCCAGCATGGGGAGTATTGCAAAACTTTATTATCATATGGGAATGATACACACAACAGATTACTGTCTAAAAGGGGAGGATTTCCATCTCCATTGGACCAGTATAAGTGAAGGTCTGTGTGTGCTTGTGCATGTGTGCGAGCATGCATGTGTTTGTGTCTGTGTGTGTGTCATGCACGTGTGTGTGTGTGTGTGTGTGTGCAGGTGCGTGTGTGTGATGCATTTGGGTGTTGAATGCAAAAATCATTGCATGAGAGAAAATACACATGAAGGAAAACAGATTATATATGAGCCACTGGCAGGGATTTGGATAAACGACACAGAGAGACTGAGGGAAGTTTCATGAACAGATGAGTTAAAGTGCTTAAGAATTGTAAAATAAAGACATTGCTAGACACAATAGCGATATAGATCAGCGTGCACAGCAATGTCTGATGGATGGAATTTTGGTGTGAGTTCGAATCAGATTTGTTTCTGCAGGTTTCAACCTGAGAGTGTCAGCAGCAGATTGTTGTCATTATTAAGTCTGTATTTCACAGTTCGAGATTCAAACAGCAGGCGAGCTAAGACAGTGAAGTACTTTCTAGAGCAGTGTGTAGTTAAAGTTAATAATGGTCAGGGCATGGTGTCAGGAATCAGCTCATGGTCAAAGGGATCACCAAAGTTCTGATTCGTCTGTTTCAAACACAACCTGCATGTTTCACCTACACGCAGCAACCTCCTCCCCTCCCCCAACTCCAAGCCTCTCACAACCATGATTTGGAAATATATTGCTGTTGCTTCAGAATCGTTGGGTCAAATTTCTGGAATTCCCTCCCTACTGGCATTGTGGGTAAACCCACAGCAAGTGGACTGCAGCAATTCAAGAAGGCAGCTCACCACTTTTTCAAGGGCAAATAGGAATGGGCGGCACGCTGGCACAGCGCTGGAGACTCGGGTTCAATTCTCCGCCTCAGGTGACTGACTGTATGGAGTTTGCACATTCTCCCCGTGTCTGCGTGGGTTTCCTCCGGGTGCTCCGGTTTCCTCCCACAGTCCAAAGATGTGCAGGTCAGATGAATTGGCCATGGGAAATTGTCCACAGTGTTAGGTTAGGGGTAAGGGTGGGTTGCGCTTCGGCCGGTCAGTGTGGACTTGTTGGGCCGAAGGGCCTGTTTCCACACTGTAATGTAATCTAAAATATGCTGGACAGCCAGCGATGCCCAAGACCCAGAAATTAATGAAAAAATATATTGGCCAGGGATGGGATGGAGCCCCAGGAAGAAAATGGAGTTTGTAAACATAATAGACGACAATGACCTCCACACTCCCAATATTTAAATAACAAGGGCAGAGAGACAGTGGTTCATACCTGCAACTGAGTAGGTCAACATAGAGACCCATGAGTAATACAGCCAGATACAAAGAGGGATACAGGAGTTGATCTGGATTTAAAGTCTCAACAGGAACACTATTGAGGGCAAGAAGCGTAGACTACACGAAAGAACACAAATGCAGACGTAACTGGTTTAGAGAAAAAATATCTGGACAGTGAGATTTACCAGGTACACCAACGATAGACAGGAGAGGATAATAAAAATATTGAATAATGCAAAATGCATAATAGATCCGCCATGATAATGACAACCGACCATAATACATAGAAAGATACCAAATATAATAGGATAAACTCCTGTCCATTGTTGGAACATTCCAGTCTAATGTTCTCAGATTCTGATCCATTGCTGGAACATTCCAGTCTATTGTTCTCCTATTATGAACCATTGTTGGAACATTCCAATCTAATATTCTCAGATTCTGATCTTTCCTCGCTTCTGTCTGGAGCTGCTGATCCCTGTTAGTGCTGTTGGTAATTCTCTCGCTCATACTATGGCATAACACATTGAACGACACGCATTTATGATTAAAAGATGGGAACTCTCCACTGGGGTATTTAGAACCCATGGAGACTGACATTAATCACAATCACTGAACAAACAGGCTCAGTTAACCCCTTCCTTACATCACATCTCATATCACAATAAAAGGGAATATTTACTCAGTCTGGATGGAATGTATGAGGGTTACTGGATGGACTATGAATCGTACATTTTTAAAATATTTTTCCTTGAATGTACGGGTACTGTAAGAGCACTGCAGGATTGTTCATGTCCCACTCTGTCTATAAAAGGAGACAGGGTTTAAATGTCAGACTAGCTGCATAAGATATCTGGTGAGGAAATTTCTGGATACACTAACTAAAGGGAGAAAGTGAGGATTGCAGATGCTGAAGATCAGAGTCGGGAATATGGTGCTGGAAATCACAGCCAGTCAGGCAGCATCCGAGGAGCAGGAGGATCAACATTTTGTGTGTAAACCCTTCATTAGGAAAGAGGCTTGAGGCCCAAGGGTGTTAAGAGATAAATGGGATGGGGTGGGGTTGGTGGGAAGGTGGCTGAGAATGTGATAGGTAGATGAAGGTGGTATGTCGGAGAGGAGGGTGGAAGGGATAGGTGGGAAGGATAATGGACGGGTAGGACACATCAAAAGGACCGTGCTGAGTTGGAAGGTTAGATTTGGGATAAGGTGGGGGTCGGGAAATGAGAAACTGGTGAAATTATCATTGATCCCATGTGGTTTCAGGGTCCCAGGGTGGAAGATGAAGCTTTCTTCTTCCAGGCGTCGGGTGGTTAAGGAGTGGAGTTGGAGGAAGCCCAGGACGTGTATGTCCATGGCGGAGTGGGAGGGGGAGTTGAAGTGTTCCGCTACGGTGCGGTGTGATTGTTTGGTGCGGGTGTCCCATAGATGTTCTCTAGAGTGTTCCATAAGTTGGTGTCCTGTCTCCCCAATGTAGATGAGTTAACATCGGGAGCAACGGATACAGTAGGTGTCTGTGTAGAAGTGCAGACAAAAATCCAATTGACGTGGAATGTTCCTTTGGGGTATTGGACGGAGGTGAGGGAGAGGTGAAGGTGCAGGTTTTACAACTCCTGCGGTGGCAGTATAAGGTGCCAAAATGGGAGGGTGGGTTGGTGGGTGGCGTGGACCTGACAAGTCGCGCCGTGAATGTTCTTTATGGAGCACAGGTAGGGTGGGGAGGGAAATATAACTCTGGTGGTGGGGTCTGTTTGTAGGTGGCCAAGATGGGGGACGATGATGCATTGCATCTAGAGGTTTGGTAGGGACGAAGATGAGGACCAGGGTGCTCTTTCCCTGTTGCGTTTGGAAGGGTGGGATTCAAGGGAGGAGGTGCAGGAAGTGGATAAGATGCGCTGGAGGGCATCGTCGACCACCTGGGAGGGAAAATTGCGGTCTTTGAAGAAGGAGGCCATTTGGGATATACACTGGGTTCAGAGTGTAGTACTGGAAAAGCCCAGCAAGGCTGGCATCATCCGAGATCGCCTTTGCCTGAAACATCAATTTTCCTGCTCCTCGGATACTGCCTGACCTACTGTGCTTTTCCAGCACCATATTATCGACACTAATCTTCACAACCTGCAATACTCACTTTCGCCAACACACTAGGTTCAGCGACTTCCATAATACTGCCTTGAATTCAGTTCTCCCTGCTTTAGAAAAGATGTTGTTAAATTTGAAAGAGTGCAGAAGACTTTTACAAGTATGTTGCTGGTGTTAGGACTGGGTGATGTTGAGCTACACGGAGAGTACGAATAGGCTAGGGCTATATTCCCTGGAGTGTTGAGTCTGAGGAGTGACCTTACTGAGGTTTATCGCAGTGAATCACAATTCTCCAGGGTGAGCCAGGGAAATAGAACAGTTTTACTCACATTTGAAATGGACAATAACACATGGGAGAACACGTTACTGAACGATGGAGATAGATTGAAGAATGGGACTGACCGGTGGAGTCAGAATTTGGAGGGTCCAACCACAAGAATGAGAACAAAAGTAAAAGCATCGCCATATCAGTTAAAGTCATTAGTTCTATACATTCTCAATCCACCTCAGAGAGCCAGCCCAGACACCATAAACCCAGAGGAGATATCTGTTCAGCATGGAGCACTGTGCAGACCATGCTCGTGTACTGCTGAACACAACCCTGCAATAGGTCCAGAGTAGAACACTGTGCAGACCTCTGAAGTGATTGATCTATAAACCCAGATGAGATATTTGTTCAGTATGATACAGTGTGCAGACCGGACTGGTGGACTGTACAATAAAATCCCCAATCTACACAGAGTGGAAAGGTATGCAGACCACAGCAGTGTATTGATCTATAAACCCATATGAGACATGAAACCAAGGAGTGGAACTGTGTCCACCACCCCAGTACGTTTCTCAGTAACACTGCATGAGATCACTGTCCAGCGTACAGTATCCTGTAACATTAGCTAGTGCTTCCAGGAATGATTGGTGAATGGGATATTGGTGTGAGTTCAGGAGAATTTTGGATTAACATTTGTTCTACAGCATTGTAACTGGGAGTAGGGTCAGCACAGACTTCGACCCATTGGGCTGAATCTAACAATAATTTGTCTCAGTGCCATGTTCGTTGATTCTGATAGAGAGATCGTCAACACGAGGCTGAGCTAGTTTCCTGGTGCTATCGTATCGAACTCACCTCATTAACTACCCACCCCTCTCCATGGTGTCCCTCTCATTCAATGCTAGGCTGATTCTAACACCCGTCATGGCTGGAGGTACTCACCATCGCTCAGATACCCCTGGATATTCCGTGATCCCTGGCACTGTGGCCAGCTTTAAAAGGCCAAGGGGCACATGTTTGAGCTTTCTCTATTAGGAACTGCCCTGCAAAGTTTACCCCGAGCATGGCAGATAAGGGGCAATTACACCACAGTTTGTCGACAGGGGCACGGAGGTCCTGGTGGATGGGCTAGTACAGAGGGGGAGCATTCTCTTCCCAGAAGTGGACACACCACCAGACCCAACGACTATGATCTGAGCTCACCACCCAGTTGGGTGCAGTTTCTGCGGTCTGAAGAAATGTCCAGCAATACAGGACAAGCATCAATAACCTTCCCCGTTCTGTCAGGATAAGGGTCACCGTATTCTCTCTGCTCCCTCACTCTCACTATATATCTGTTATTGCACCTACCCCCGAACAAAGCTCATGCTCCAACATTCTCACTGCTGCATGTAGCATCTTCACCCCCTCCTCTCTCTGCTTCTCTCACCTCCACTATACCCCCACACAAACAACACTGATGGATACAACACTGTGGACAGATGCCCCTCCGAAAACCTCTTCATTCTCCCCTCACACCTCCACCAGCACTAACAGCAGGCCAGAATCCGGATTATAGACAGGGCTGATGAAGGGCTTATGCCTACAATGCCAATTCTCCTTATCTTCGGATGCTGCCTGACCTGCTGTGCTTTTCCAGCACCACACTCTCGGTTTTGATCTCCAGCATCTGTAGTCCTTACTTTCCCCTGCAGAACAATTGAAATACTGACAGACTCACTGATGTGAGCAAGGTGTACACTGAGCGTCAGAAATAACAACACACATCCCAAAGAGCCAGAGAAGAAAACTGACATGCTGCAAACAGAGAAATAGAAATAATATTGTACACCATACAGAGTGGGTGAAATAGTGAGAATTTGCCACAGAGAAAGAGAAATACCGATTGACTCCCATGTTTGTCTCATGTCAGTGTAGCTGTGTGTGTGTATTTATTTGTATGTCTGCATCTTCGTATATGTAATAGTGCATGTAACTGTGTGTATTAGTGTATGTGCGTGTACCTCTGTGTGGGAATGGTCTGGTGGTCCCTGTGTTGGTTAAAGTATAGTTGGGGTGAAGAGGGTGGTGACTGGAGGATATGTGCAGGCGCATGTTAGCTGAAATTAACAAAGTTCTATTTTTAAAATAGAATCCCTAGAATTTGGAAACAGGATCTTCGGCCCAACAAGTGCACACAAACCCTCCAAAGAATAACACACCCAGACCCATTCCCCTACCCCTTTGTACTGTGTTGACATGTGACAAACGCACCTAACCAACATATCCGCGAACAGTATGGAGAATTTCGCATGGCCAGTCCCACTAATCTGCAAATCTTTTGATTGTGCGAGATTCTTACATTATCTACCAGTAGACCTTCACGTGCAGGTAAAATATAACTAAGTGTTTCAATGAACCATTTTGTATTCACTACCTCCGAGTTATGACAAAAGGCGTCCTTGGCATTTCGTTCTTTGACACTGTCTAAAAGAAGGAAAGAACGAACTGATCTAGCATGCAGAAAAAAAGTATTTTTCTTGATGACTACTCCTATTTTCTTCAGAATATAGCCAACTTACAAGACTGTCCTTTAGGATGAAAAATACAAAGCAATATGGTTTCAATATTTGTTTCATCCCATAAGAATTTGTCCGTACATTCCATTATGATTACCTAGAATATTTTTAAATAAAAATTATTTTCAGTGCTGATAATGTTACGTGTGTTCTGCTGCCAAGGTGGTGAGTCGAGGTACCTGTCATAGGGTCATCATTAGGATCACTCAAGTCCTTTCCGGTGGGAGACCAGGCATAATGTAATCTAGATCCACACAAATCTTGTTGAAACTCAATGCTTTCTAAGCAATTCGAGCTGGACAATTAATGCTGACATAGCCAGCCTCATAATCAACTCATGAATGAATTTTCAAAAATCGACAATGAGAATTTAGGGAATGGAAAGCATGAATTGGAAATGTCCTGGAAACAAATAACAATTGAGACATTCAAGAGAACATTGGGTAGTTATATGGATAGAAATAGTGTGCAAAGTAAAGGCGAAAAATCAGGAGATTATCATGAGGTAATGATTCTCATTTAGCAATTGCTACCAGGCACGTTTCAGAGCATATTCAATAGAATGGTCTCAATAATGAAACGCTTCACATTTGAGGAAAGTTTGACCCCTCTGGGTCTACACGCGGTGGAGTCTGGAAGGATGAACGGGGATGTCATTCAAACATAAAGAACACTGAATGGCCAAGGCAGAGTAGATGTTGGAAAGATGTTAGCATGTTTGGGAGAGACTTGGACTTGCACAGCCTTATGGCAAAGAGAAGATCTTTTACAACGGAATGAAGCAGGAACTTCTTCAGCCAGCGTGTGTTAAGTCAAGGGGATTCATCGCCGCAGGTGTGCAGGTCATTGAGTATATTTAAGACTGAGATAGATAGGTTAATGAGTATCAAGTGAATCAAGGATTACGGGGAGAACGCGGGAGACAAAGGTTGAAAAACTGATCAGTCATGATTGAACAGTGAAGTAGACCCAATGGGCTTAATTACCTAATCTCTGCTCATATGAGCCTTATGCTCTACGACATGACGAATGGCGTCCTTTACCACCATAACAGTGTTGTGATTCTATTAACTGTCTTCAATCCAATCGGGCCTTAAGCTCCATCTGACTTCATGTGCTTCAACGCATGGAACGGCACAGATAGCTTTGTTTGGCAACATTGTGTGATTATTTTTGTGACGCAGTCAAAGTTATCTCAACGTTGAACTTTTTGCTGCAGGGCAGTTTTCAAGTGCATGAAACATGACCTTTATATTCACAAACAAAAAAAAAATACAATTAAATTAATTTTATCGTTAAAATGCGTTTTCAGCCCAAGGAACAGCCCTACACGAGAGAGAGAGTGTTGTCAACGGATCAGGTTCACTCTGAAAGAAGTATCTTTGGAGTGTACGCAGTGTAATTATGAAAGGACAGAAGAGCGATTTATTCGGGAAACCCTGTTCACATATTTAAGTTGATAATGGACGTTCAAACATATGTAAGCTTTGTACAGGCACAACCACATAAAGCTTCAGGCCGTTGTTAATTCCAAAATTTAACGAACAACTTAAAGGAACTCAAAGGCTGAATATCCAAGGCTCACTTCAGTGGGGAACTGCAAAATTTCTCAAGGCTTAGACTAAAATCAAAAAGACCTCATCGTGGACATAAGTCACAACGTCTTAAGTTAAAATTTTGCCCGCCTGCTTTCAGATTCATCAAGGAGTGAACACAATTAAACTGCACCATTCCTATTTGTCTCTTCAAATATTTTGCAACTTTCGATGAGATTATCTCACATGCTTTGAAACAGTAAAAAATAAGTTAAGGCCGTATTGTGTCCTTTCAATGCACAGTACAAATGTCCATCCATGGTGACAAGGCTAACCAACATTCGTCGTATTCCTCATACGGCAATAGTATCTTTCCTAAACTGCGGATTATAAATCCCCATACTGTACTCCAAGTGCGGTCTAGCTGAGCTACCATACATTGGAAAAAGACTTCTTTCTCGTGCCCTAAAATCCTTCAGCTGGAAAATTTGTCATTCTGCAGCTTTCACAACAGATTTCTGTAACTACTGCTAGATTTCAATGACTTATTGAAAACGACGCCAATATGCATTTCTATAAGTCTGTACATCAGACTTTCTACATCAGCCAGTTTTCAAACTGTTACCTTCGAAGAAATAATCTACACACCTTTCCCACCTGACAAGTATGTTAAAGTCAAATAGTTGCCATTTATTAAATCATGAGGGACATGGATAGTGTGACGAGACAAAGTATTTTCCTGCTGGTGAGCGAGCTCATAACTAGAAAGTGCAAGTTAAAAATGACGGGGTAAAAAATTAAAAGGGACCTAAGGGCAACTTTTTTTTTCTCGTGCGTCTTGAATGAGCTGTCAGAGAAAGTGGGGACGATTACAACTGTAACAGTTAGTTGCATCTGGTTGGGTATATGAGTAACAAAGTTTTAGAGGGATGTGGGCTAAATATTGGCAAATGGGAGCTGGTTAATTTAGGATATCTGTCCAGCATGGTCAGGATGAACCGAACGGCTGTAATCCATGATTTATTGCTCTATGACTTGATGATTATAGAACAACAACAAAAATAATGGAACCGGTTCATGGAAACAGTTTCCAGTTCCAAATCTTTGGTTAATCTTCTTCTCTTATACTCACACTTTCTTTAGCTCATGCCTGAATTTATGAGTTTGATTTCTGAAACCATTCCTGTAAAACGGTTCTGCATTCTTTCTAATTCCTATATCTTTTCTCGAATGCGCACCAGTGTTTCAGTACTTGGCATGGATATTTCTGACACCATATTGCGCTGAATATTAAAACTCAGCAGCATATCTACTTCGGCACCAGATGCTGGACAATTGAGTCAAAATCGATTGGAAATGTAGACACAATGAGGCAAAGGACTTCATTTCGTGTGGTGTAAATTCCGTGCCTCCATAACTCCACGAATACCATTCCTGAAAGTTCAGCTATGCCAGAATCCAGGTTATGATGAAAGCCGGTCAACCTGAAAAGGTGACCTTCGTCACGGTCTGTGCAAAGGATTTGGCAAAATCGTTGTATCTTGAAAACTTGTTCTTCCAACAACTTATATATTTCATACGTTCGGCTGCTAGCCTACGAAAATTGACCTGACCGTGTGGTTAAGGCGTTGGATTTGAAATCCAGTGGGGTCTTCCTCCTCACAGCGTTGAAGTGTTTAATACTCACTGGTTCTTTTGGATATCGTGGAGCTTGAGCTTCCATTCAATTTAAAGTTAATGTTCGGCTGTAAAGAGTCAGAAGTAATTTCAAAACTGACCAAGTCGCCTAAAAGAATAAATTATATGTCGAGACAGAAAAAAAGTCACCTACTTCCAACATGAGTAAGTGTCAACACAAGTGAAGAACTATCATACATTTTGGATGTTCGGGCGGGAATAAAACAATGCAAAACATATAACTGCAGACGATGAATGCTTAATTTTCGAGGATCTATTGAAAGACAAGCTGAGATAATATTTCAGACACACAATTTGTGATTATTCGAGATTAACAGAGTCACAGAGCTACACAGCTGTAACGCACGGCAACAGACCCCTCGGTCCAATTCGTCCATACAGACCAGATATCCTAACCTAATCTATTCCCACTTACCAGCACGTAGCCTATATCCCGCTAAACCATTCTTATTGATAGAATCATCCAGATAGCTTTTAACTGTTTTAATTGTACCAAACTCCACCACTTCCTGTGGCAGCCCATTCCAAGCACCTACAACCCAGTGTGTGAAAACATTGCCTCTTAGGTTCCTTGTACACCTTTCAACTCTAAGCATAAGCATATGCCCTCAGTTCTGGACGCCTCCACCCGAGAGAAATGACCTCTTCTGATTATCCTATTCATATCTGTTGTGATTTCATAAACCTCTAAAAAGGCACGCCTCAACCTTTGATGATCCAGAGAAAACACCCCAGCCTATTCAGCCTCTCCCTTTATCTCAAATCATCCAACCCTGGGAACATCCCTGTCAATCTTTTGTGAACCTATCAAAGTTTCACAATATCCTTCAGACAGGAATGACACCTGAATTGCACGCAATATTCCAAAAGTGACCTAACCAGTGTCCTGAATAACCACAACATGATCTCCCCACTCCTCACCTCAATGCTCTGACCAATAAAGGAAAGAATGTCAAGGAGCTTTTGACGATCCTATCGACACGCGACTCTACGTTCTAGGAATTATGAACCTGCACTCCAAGGTTTCTTTGTTCAGCAACATTTCCCAGAACCTTACCATTAACTGTAGAACTGGAAAAAGCAGAGCGGACCATCGATGTTCCCTGAAACGGTCCGCAATTTTGCACTAGGGCTCTCTGATGGAAAGAAGACCACACCAGGAGCAACGAATGCAGTAAATCAGGTTCGAGGAAATCCAAGTAAATTTCTAATGGATTGCAATAATTCTTTGGTGTCTTGGGTGGATTTAGCAGAGTGTAGAGTGTGTGTGAGAGAGAGTGGAGTAGTTTTGATGTCATTTCTACCATATACAACTGGTACAATAAAAACGAGACAACGTTGCTCTAGGACCAAGATTCTGTTTGAACACATTGACAATAGGACAGCACAGTCATACACAGGGCAGCATAAAGTGCATACACATGCAAAACATGCAAGACAGTGCAGTGATTCCTGACAAGACAAGACAATAGAGACAACGCGGGACAAATTGCATTGCATTAATGAATGATCATTAATGAAACATTGTTTTAGCAGCCATTCAAAAAGTAGTCGAAAAATTGTAAATAGAAGAGTGTGGGATCATACAGTGTTAAGAAGTCTCATGGCTTAGGTGAAGAAACCCTTGCAGAGTCTTGCCGTGAGAGACTGCATGCTCTGGTATCTTATGTCAGATGGCAGGAGGGCGAAGAATTTGAATCAAAGATGTTTGGGGTCGGCCACAATGCTGTTGACCTTACAGATGCAGCGTGTCTTAACCATGTCTGTAATGGATAGAAGAAGGTTCCGATGATCGTCTTAGCTGTACTCACCACCTGTTGACGGGCTTTATAATTCAAGACGATGCAATTCCCGAACCAGGCAGTGATGCAGCTGGTCACCATATTCTCAATTAACCCGCTGTAGAACTCGGTGAAGACAGGGGATGTCGGATAGACTTTCCTCAAACTACGCAGAAAATAGAGTTGTTGCCGGGCTTTCTTGGCTATGAAGCCAGTGTTGAGAGTCCAGGTGAGATTATCTGCCAGATCGATGCAACGAGATTTGGTGCTCTTCACAATCTCCACGTGGGAAACCATCGACATTCAACAGATAGTGATCGGTGTGCGCTCTCCTGAAGTCAACAACCATCTCTTTCGTTTTGTCCACGTTCATAGACAGGTTGTTGGCTCTGCACTCGTCCGTTAGCCACAGCATCTTCTCTCTGTAATCTGACTCTTCGTTCCTGCTAATGAGACCCACTACCGTCGTGTCAACAGCGAACATAATAAAATAATTTAAGCTGGAAATCAATGCTTAGTCGTGTGAAAGCAGGGTGAACAGCAGTGGAGTGAGCACAAGGCCCCGTAGGGACCACGTATCCAGTGTTATGCTGCTGGAGATGCTGTTTCCAATCCGGTTTGACTGGCGTCTCCCAGTCAGTAAGTCCAAGATCCAGTTACAGAGGGACGTATTCAAGCCCAGCAGACTCAGCTTTCCAAACAGGTGCTGACGACTGGTGCTGTTGAATGCAGAACTGAAGTCAATAAACAGTAACCTGATGTAGGTGTCCTTCTTCACAACATGGGTGAGGGCCAGATTCAGGGTGGTGGAGCTGGCAGCACCTGTTGGGCGGTTGGAACGATATGCAAACCGCAGATTATCCAGTAAAGGTGGGTGGCGGCAGTGGACAACATGATATTAATCTGCCTTATCACGAGCATCTCGAAACTCTTCATGCTGATGTGTTCACGCAATGGAGCAGTAATCATTGAGGCAAGATACTGAAGAATATTTCGGCACAGGGACGATAGTAGTGGCCTTGAAGCACGTTGTAACTGTGGCACAACTCAGGGAAATGTTAAATATGTCCATGAGAACATCCACCAGCACGTCCTCTGAGCATTCTGCGAGAGATCTTATGTGGTCCAGCAGCCTTATGTGCGTTGACTCTGCAAAGGGTTTGCGTCACATCAGTCGTGATAAGACTCAACACCTGCTCATTGATATGGTGATATGACCTTCCTTGCTTCCACATTATTTCGTGCCTTAAACCACGCATAGAAGTTGTTCAACTCATCCGCGGGGTGTGGGGGGTGGGGAGTGGGGGGAAGGGGGGTGCATCACCAGCATATGCAGATGGATCTCCGCTGTAGTTGGTGATGGCTTTAATACTCTTCTACATGCTCTGCATATCACCGCTGTACTGGTAAAGGCTGTATATTCTCTGTGCGTATGCATGCTTTGCCTCTTTGATGGCCCATGACTACCATACATAGCTGCTTGAGAGATGGATAAATTAAAATCTAATAGATAGTATTTGTGTTTTGTTCATTTTCACGGGAGCTGTTTTAAAATGAAAATTTTGACGGGATATCTGAACATAAATGTTCAGCTTAAAATAACTACTCTCGCGTTATGCTGGTCTTGCAATATCCGGCAGGGATATTTAATGCAATAACAGCAAATCACTGGTAGCATTTCATGCTCCAAACATCTACCCAGAGGGACTTCCTTTTCAATTCCGGACAGCGACACAGGGTAGACAAAGAGACAAAGTCAAAGAAAGAGAATTTCATAAATGAGATCAGTTGAAACAATGTGACATATCGACCCTGAAATGTATATTTACCTTTCACTGTTCCAGCTCTTTGACAGTTCAGGATGTTAGAAATTGATCTCCGATGCCCCAGAGTGCCTTAACACATGTGGTCAATAATTATGAGGTAATACCCTGATTCTGCAGATGACAAAGTTGCATTTCATTAACAATATATTATTATGCAGACAGTTAAAAACGTTTAATACATATGCCACTCGGTATAAGCTACAAATATATCAGATATGAAAATTAGATGAACTATGAACTGATTGCTCATTTGAGAATTATATACTCCAAGAATCAACAATAACGTATATAGAGAGGAAATCATTACAAAAGCAAATATTCGCCTATTGCATACAGAGACAAGAAAACCTTTAGAACTTTGAAACGTAAACATGCCAAAATCAAACCTGAATTATTACCTTGTGACTGTCACCACAGATAAAGACCAAGGGGTGGTCGGTTAGATTGCTCCGAACGCTGCTGATGCATACCAAAGAGAAAAAAAAACAACAGCCATTCCTCAGTTTCACACAAAAATGATCGATATCTGCTGGAAATACACAGCAGCGCTGACAGCATCATGGAATCAAAAGGGGATTCGATTTTTAAGCTGATAACCTTCCATTCGAATTGGAAAATGCTGCCAGATTTGCTGAGCATTTCGATAATTTTCCATCCTTTCTCTCTCCCACCATTAAAGGAGTAATATCAGTCTACATCAAAAGCAGCCATGTGTCCACTCAATAGTTCATGGTGTTATTCAAAAGAGATGAACTGTTAGAAATTCTCCGACAGTTCTCAAAGTATTCAAAACGTGTCACAAAGGGAAGGTTCTGGTTTACACATGTCTTATCTGATGTCCGACTCCCATTGCAGATATGATTCAGTTAGTAAGTTATGGTCTGGTTGAAGGTTTAAATAATTTACATAGATCTACTACCTAAGGTGCAAGGTGTTCAGAAAAGTTAGGAAAGGAAGGAAAGGAGAACGATTGGTGGCATTGGTTCAGGAGAATATTGCAGTAATGAAAGAGGACACCATAGGAGTTTCGAAGACAAATTGGTCCAAAGATAAATACTAAGAAGTGTTCAAATGCACTGCGATGTGTAGTTCATAGATCACCTACACTGGGAGGGTAGTCGCTGAATAAATCAGGAGCACAGATCATATTGAGAAATTCTATGATAGCATTTTGTATCATCGTTCAGAATCGTTAAGGTTATAGTCTTATCTTATTTAGACGCGACTAACCATGTTTCCAGATGTTTGCAGACAGAAACATCATTTATAGCTTCAAATTTTAGAGACGCTGATTTGCTTCCTACTGATTCTTCCATGCTGACCAACATTGAAAATAACAACCAGGAACATGTATGTAATTGCCAAATAATTCTGAATTGGTGGCATGTCAGCTTCCTATTTTGAAACCGTTGGCACTTCTTCCTCTCTCTTAATTGAAGTTAGTTCGTTCATACTTTCTTAAGAGTATACACTGACATATTTTCAGCTATGCTCCAAGTTCAATGTGAAGCTCTGTCCCCCGCCCACAGTTTCGAATAGACATTCAATTCCATCAAGTTGCTTCATATTCAACTCACCCCCTTCCTTCCTTCCTTGTCTTCAAGAGAACAAATCATCAACACAGATGTTTCTCTGGTTATGACATAGATTCTCAGAATGCTTTTGATCAGGTCTCACATGGTGAAGTTATTTGGGAAAATTGAACGATTTAAAATTGGTGGAATGTTCTAATATGGATTTTGAATTAGTTGGCAAAAATAAGCAGAATGGATTCAAATGTTCAAATTAAATGTCTTATTTTTTCTCGGTGACACGTTGTCTAAAAGCATATTGCTGCAAACTATAACTAATTGGGGTTGTGAGTTTTGAGGAAGATAGAAGGAAGTATAAGGGCAGTTTAGAAAAGAAATTGCAGGTGCAAGCAAGCTGATGCAGTGCAGTGTTAATTCGTATGAATTTATGCAAACTGATTTGAAAACGGAAAGATGGAGAGGGAGTACAGCAACAAAACCAGGCTGACACTGGAAATGACAGTATTGTCATTTAAAAAGAGATTGGTTCAGCTAGGAATGTAGTCACTAAAGTTTGGAAACAAGGAACAGAATCTGATTGAAACACATAAAATTCTCACAGGAATAGAGAGATTAGCCGGATGTTTTCCCTTGATTGCAGGGTATAGAACGAGGAGTACCAGACTTAGTACAGTGGGTAGAACAACTTTAATTGACATGAAGAAACATTTCTTGAGTCAGAGAGGACATCTCTATAATTCGCCAACACAAAAGGTTGTGGAGCCCAAGTCACCGAATATATGCAAGAATACATTAATTTTATTTGACATCAAAAGCTTCAAAGGGCGTGAAAATAAAACAGGAATATGGTATGGAGAAAGAGGATTAACCAACAAAATATAGAATGACAGAGAAATGCTGAAGTGAGTACTCCTGCTTCTAGCTTTAATATTACATTCTCTGAATGCAGATGTCCTGGAGATGACTGACTTGGACAAGGAATGGAGCTAAGTGTCAACAGCTTCAGTGGAAAATGAGTGTTAGGTTTTCTGATGCTGATGCTGAAGAGACGAATGTAGATCATTAATCGTGAGGCCGTAAATAGATCCAGTTGGGTCTTCAGAGTTAATTGTGCGGATCAGGAGAAGCCATTACAAGTGATTCTGAGACTGCAATTTGTTAGTTACCAATGTAAACAAACATTACTGCAGTTCCTTGCAGTTCAAGGACAGTGGCAAGTTGTCAAAGCAATGTGCTTTAGCTGACTTTTAGAGATGCCTGCTATTGTCGTTCCCTGTAAGTCTAATGTTTAGCAATTGACTTTTTCCCCACTGTGACTCACGTTCGATTCCTATTCAGGGGATTGTGCTTTCGAAGCTGTCTTCTAGGTTGCAAGAGATTTGTTTCTGAACAAAAAAAGAAATACTTTGTCTTCACGATGGAAGGAAATAATTGTCACAAATATTCAAGGATACCTCCACTCGATTCAATCTTATGCGCGTCGTGCAAAGTGGAAACATCTTGAGTGCACTCAGGGAAGTGTAATCAATGATTCGAAAGGCTGCATCTTCCTCATGCACTGACATAAAAAAGACAAATGACAGTTCATGACCTACACCGGACGCATGGGAAAAGACCTAATATGCAATCTTTGTAGAACTGAAGCAATTTCCAAATTTCACTACTTAGGTCTGTTGAAACCGATGTTTTTGATTGCAGGAACATCATTTCAATTGGGCGATTCTGGTTAAGTTTCACAATATCACTCCTCCACATTCTCGACATCACGTTTCATTTTATAGTGTATATCTTCCTTAAAGTTCAGCATTTTTCAACTTACATACACGCAGGACACCGCGCTAGTGGACTGCCATTGTGGTGGGGTGGGGGGGGGGGGGGTTGCTGTGGAATGGATAGCCTGTTGAATATGTGCAGATGCATGATAGCGAGATTTAGCACTTTTTCTTAAAAAAAAAGTAAAATCCCTACGGTGCGGAAACAGATCCTTCGGACCAATATGTCCACACTGACTCTGCAAGTATAACTCAATCAGACCCATTCCCCTTCCCCATTATCCTACACGTGACAAATGCACCTTAACAACAAATCCTTGAACACTATGAGGAAAGTCGCATGCACAGCTTTGGAAACCTGCACATTTTTGGATTGTGCGTGATTCTTGCATTATTTAGCAATAGAGGTTCAGGGACAGGAGAAAAATCGAACGAAATGTTTCAATGACGAATTTTGCCTTCACTACGTGCGAGGTATGACAAAATTCATGCTTGTACTTTCGTTTTTGTGACGCTGTATAAAAAATAAAAGGATGAACTGAAATAGCATGCAGAAAGACTTACTTTTCTTGATGCACAATCCCATTTTCTTCAGAATACAACTTACTTACAAGTCTGCACTTAGGGTTGAAAAGTATAAAACCACATCCTTTCAATTTCTGCTTCACGCACTGGCATCTGTCTATAAAATCCCTTTTAATTACAGGCAATAGTTGAAAGTAAGGCTTTTTTCAATGCTGGCAATGTCGCGTCCGTTCAGCTACCAAGTGGTGACCATTTTCCTTTGCGGTGGGAGCCCAGATACAATGTAACTCCAGATCCACGCAAATCTCGTCGAGACTCAATGCCTTCTGAGCAATTCGGAATGGACAATAAATGCTGACATAGCCAGCCACATAATCACCCCATGAGTGCATCTTTAACAACAATGAGAAATTAGGGAATGGGATGCACGAGCTGGACCCGTCATGGAAACAAAAACAATTGAGGCAATCAAGAGACCATTGGGTAATTATATGGATGGAAATACTGTGCAAAGTTAAGGTGACAAATCAGGAGACATTCATGAAGTGATGATTCTCATTTAGCAATCGCTACGAGGCACGTTTCAGAGGAGGTTCAGCGGAATGATCCAAGAAATGACAAGCTTCAGATTTTATGGATGTTTGTGGACTCTGGGACTCTATTCGATGGAGGATCGAAGGGTGAGACGGGGTGTCCTTCAAACATAAAGAATACGGAATGGCAAAGGCAGAGTAGCTGTTGGAAATTTTTTTTCATTTTTGGGGGAGACTTGTACCCAAGTACACAGCCTTAAGGTAAAGGAACACCTTTTTAAACGGAGCGAACGAATAACTCACAGTTTGTGAGAAGATTTGTTGCTCGGGAGCTCGTTGTTGTGGTTCTGTTCGCCGAGCTGGGAATTTGTGTTGCAGACGTTTCGTCCACTGTCAAGGTGACATCCTCAGCGCTTGGGAGCCTCCTGTGAAGCGCTTCCGTGATGTTTCCTCCGGCATTTGTAGTGGTTTGAATCTGTCGCTTCTGGTTGTCAGTTCCAGCTGTCCGTTGCAGTGGTCGGTATATTGGGTCCAGGTCGAGGTGCTTATTGATTGAATCTGTGGATGAGTGCCATGCCTCTAGGAATTCCCAGGCTGTTTTCTGATTGGCTTGTCCTATAATAGTAGTGTTGTCCCAGTCGAATTCATGTTGCTTGCCATTTGCGTGTGTGGCTACTAAGGATACTGGTCATGTCGTTTCGTGGCTAGTTGGTGTTCATGGATGCGGATCGTTAGCTGTCTTCCTGTTTGCCCTATGTAGTGTTTTGTGCAGTCGTTGCATGGGATTTTGTACACTACATTGGTTTTGCTCATGCTGGGTATCGGGTCCTTCGTTCTGGTGAGTTGTTGTCTGAGAGTGGCTGTTGGTTTGTGTGCTGTTATGAGTCCTAGTGGTCGCAGTAGTCTGGCTGTCAGTTCGGAAATGCTCTTGATGTATTGTAGTGTGGCTAGTCCTTTGGGTTGCGGCATCTCCTCGTTCCGTTGTATTTCCCTTAGGCATCTGTTGATGAAATTGCGCGGGTATCCGTTTTTGGTGAATACATTGTATAGGTGTTCTTCTTCCTCTTTTTGCAGTTCTGGTGTACTGCAGTGTGTTGTGGCCCTTTTGAATAGTGTCTTGGTGCAACTTCTTTTGTGTGTGTTGGGGTGGTTGCTTTCGTAATTCAGGACATGGTCTGTGTGAGTGGTATTCCTGTATACCTTTGTGGTGAATTCCCCGTTCGGTGTTCTCTGTTCCATCACGTCTAGAAATGGGAGTTGGTTGTCCTTTTCTTCCTCTCTAGTGAATCAGACTTCTGTGAGTGTGGCATTGATGATCCAGTGTGTGTTCTCTATTTATGTGTTTTTAATGATTACAAAGGTGTCATCCACATATCTGACCCAGAGTTGGGTTGAATTTGTGGTAAGCCTGTTTGTTCTAATCTTTGCATTACAGCTTCTGCTATGAGTCCAGGGACGGGTGTGCCCATGTGTGTGCCGTTGATTTGTTCATATATTTGGTTTTTGAATGTGAAGTGTGTTGTGAGGCACAGGTCCAGTCCTCTGAGTATGCATTCTTTGTTGATAGGTTCCCCGTCTTGTTGTCTGTTCTGTATGTCCAGCAGGTTGGCTATTGTTTCTCTGGCTAGGGATTTGTCGATAGAGGGGAACAGTGCCGTTACATCGAATGAGACCATAGTTTCTTCCTTGTCTATGTGTATATTTCTGATGATGTCCAAGAATTCCTGTGTTGACTGTATAGAGTGTCTGGATCTGCTGATCAGGTGTTTCAGTTTCTGCTGTAGTTCTTTAGCCAGTTTGTGTGATGGTGTCCCTGGTAGTGATACTATGGGTCTGAGTGGGATGTCCGCTTTGTGCACTTTAGGTAGTCCATAGAATCTGGGGATGTTGTTGCTTTCAGGTTTCATTCTTTGTTCTATCAACAAAGACGGCATACTCAAACTACTGGACCTGTGCATCACAACACACTTCACATTCAACAACCAAATATATGAACAAATCAACGTCACACCCATGGGCTCACCCATCTCTCGACTCATAGCCGAAGTGGAAATGCAAAGATTAGAATAAACAGTTTTACCGCAAATTCAACCGAAACTCTGGGTCAGATATGTGGTGTGCATTGGAAACTCCACACAGACGAATGCCTGAGTATTCTCACCTTTTCTCAATGTCTGAAATTCTTCCGAAGTCATTTCCTATGATTAATATAATTTTTAATTTGTTATGTTGACCATCATAACTTCCCCTTTCTTTGATAATTGTACCTTAAAAAAGTAGACGTATTTTTCAGATTATGCAATATTTCTATAGATCTCCTGGTCCTGACCAGATTTATCCAAGAACAAAGCAATTGGGGAGAGAAGAAATTGCGGGAGCCCTGGCTGATAATTTTGCATCATCGTTAGCCACAGGTGATGTCACCGAAGGCTGGTGGGGAACGAATGTTGTGCCTTATTCAAGAAGAGCTGCAACAAAGAACATAGGAACTATAAACCAGTTAGCTTCACAAGTGTAATAGGTGTGGTAATTGAGAAGATTCCGTGATTAGATATACATACATTTGGAAAGACGCGGAGGAGTGAGCACGGCTTTGTGCATGGAAGATCACAATTTACTAATTTTTAGAGTTTTTTTGATGAACTGACCAGGAATGTTGATGAGAGTAGGGTGACAAACGTAATCTACATAGATTTCAGAAAGGCTTTTAGATTAGTTTAGATTCCCTACAGTGTGGGAACAGGCCCTCCGGCCCAACAAGTCCACATCACCCCTCCGAAGAGCAACCCACCCTGACTCATGCACCTAACACTACGGGCAATTTAGCATGACTAATTCACATTTTTGGACTGGGGGAGGAAACCGGAACACTCGGAGGAAACCCACGCAGACACGAGAGAATGTGCAAACTCCAAACAGTCAGTTGCCTCAGGCGGGAATTGAACACAGGTCCCTGGCGCTGTGAGGTAGCAGTGCTAACCACTCAGCCACCGTGTCGCCCCAAGATTCCACATGATAGGCTGCTCTGAAATGTTCGATCACAAGGAATCCAGAGGGAGCTGGAAAACTGAACACACAATTGGCTTGATGGTAGGTAGCAGAGTGTAATAGTGCAAGAATGCTTGTCGGACTGGAGGCCTGTGGCAAATGGAATGCCTCAGGGGTCTGTGCTGGGACCATTGCTGTTATCTCTATCAATGATTTTGTTGAGAATGAACAAGGCATGATTAGTAATTTTGCTGATGACACTAGAATAGACGGTATCGTGGATAGTGAGGAAGGTTATCAGAATTTGCATCAGGACCTTGATCAGCTGGGGTAGTGGGTCGAGAAATGGCAAATGGAGTTTAATATAATTAATGTGAGTTCTTGCATTTTGGAAAATCCAATCAAGGTAGGAGTTTCATGGTGAATAGTTGGGCCTGAAGGAGTGCAGTGGAACAGAGGGTCCTTGGAATTCAGGTGCACGGTTCTCTCAAAGTAGAGTCACAGGTAGATGACAGTGAGGAAGGCTTTTGGCACACTGGCCTTCATTAGTCAGGGAATTGAACATCGAAGTTGGGGAGTTACATTGCAGTTGTACAGGATGATGGTGAGGCTGCGCTTGGAGTACTGTGTTCGGTTTTGTTCAATTTGGTCCATGAAGGATGTGATGAAAATGGAAAGAGTGCAGAAGAAATTCACAAGGATATCGCCAGTACTCAATAGTTGAGTTATATGGAGAGTTTGGACAGGCTGGATAATTTTTCTTTAGAGTGTTCAAGACTGAGATGATATATTACAGAAGTATATAAGATCATGAGAGACATAGATAGGGTAAATACACTCAATCTTTTTCTCAGCGTTGTGAATCATAGACTTAAGGGCATCAGTTTAAGGTCAGAGGGGAAAGAATTAAAGGGAACCTGAGGGCCACCTTTTTTACACAGAGGCTGTGTCACATATGGAATGAGCAGCCAGTGGTTGAGGGGGTTACATGAACAAAATTTAAAAGGAATTTGGACAAATACACGGATAGGAAAGGATTAGATGGAAACGAGGCAATGGCAGGGAGATGGGGTTAGTGTGAATGCACATTTTGGTCGGAATGGACCGGTTTGGAAGAAAGGGTCTTCCTCTGTGCTTTAGGACTCTATGTCTCTGACAACCATTGCTTGTCTCCCACTGAATGCTATATTGTACTTTCCCAATTCACTGGAGCGAACTTGAGCCTCCAGCCTCCAGGCTTCCATTATGTTTGACCAACATGTTCAACTTTCGATATTATATGCAGATGCCATGTAAAATGCAACATATTATTGTCACTTTTCCTCAGAACAAGGTTATTAATTAGTCCTTCTGAGCACACATCACCAAATCCAAACTAAACTTGTCTCTAGTTTGGATCACAACATACTCTTCAAGCTACCTGATACACACTTCTGGAATTTATTTTTCACAGCATTAGCAGTCACTTAGTTTATGCAGTTTAGATGTAACGTGAGATAATTCAGTATTACTGCAGCACCAACAATACCAATTTTCCACAGTATAAGATATACAAAATTTGCACGACAATTTTGCACGGCAGAACACACCAATGCTTGTTTCTCATTGCTAAGATCCTCCCAAACTGATTCCGTGGGATCTGAAGGACAGGTTCGGTGGCATTATTAGTGACAGACTTAGAGAAGACGTTCATTTAGGCTCATCTCGACGCTGAGATGATCTGAAGAATTGTCCAGCAATACAGCACATACTGTATCCTCGTTCTGCCAGGCTAAGTGTCACCGTATTCTCTCTGCTCCCTCACACTCACTGTATATCTGTTATAGCACCTATTGCCGAACAAGGCTCACTCTCCATCTCCAAATAACGTTCATGTACAACCACTCTCACTGTTGAATTCAGCACCTTCCTTCCATCATTTTGTCTGTCGCCTATGCAATACCTCCACACCAATAACGCCTTATGGAATCTGCACTGTGGACTGACTCCCTCCAGACACCTCACCATTCTGCAACCCTCTCCCCCACCACCACCTACAACAGTACGAAAAGCTCATTCCCCGCTTCCCTTTCTCCCATTCCAGGATAAACAGCCTGGAACAAGAGAGAACGGGCCAAGCCGGGTGGTGGAGTGTCCGATATTCCTTCCCTTTCACCCCTCTTCCCGCCATGTTGGGAGGACTCTAGCATGAGCTGGAGGGGACCAAGTTAATCATATGGAGATTCCGTAATATCCACATCCAACCAACTGAGTAAGAAACAAGGTTCTGTGGAGGGCAATACTCACTTGAACAGCTATGTCTGTTCTGCTACTTCTTTCCCTTCCAAAACAACAAATATCTCATTGCAGAAAATGCAGACACAGAAATACTTAGAGACATATGTAAACACCCCAATATACCACCACTCACAGCACATGCACTGAGATGGACCCGCACACATGTAGAGGCATACAGAGACATACACTGTCACACACAAACAGACTTAAACAGATAAAATGCAGAGGCTAATACACGGAAGAACAAATGTTTACACACAAATACACAGACACACAAACACATGAACAAACAGATGCGCACGCAGACAGACACAAAGAAACACAGACACTTGAGTCTATAAGCCAGACATAGATATGTTTGCAATGAATAAGCGTACCAAGGGTTACAGAGAGACGTCAGGAGAATGATGTTGAGAAACCTCTCAGCCATTATTAAATGACATTCAGACTCGATGAGCCGAATGGCCTAATTCTGCTCCTTTTTAAAATGCTCGTGTGGTGTTATGCTATCTGGTATTCTTTTCCTGGTACTGGAGAATGAGTTTAATGCATATTTGATTGGAAAGAGTCAGTGGTAATGTTGGACAAGTTTAGAGGGCTGTATAGTCTATGTCTATTCCTAATTATTCTGTCCTTATGTTTCAAAAAAGGTGGCAATTTGATGTTAGGTTAACACAATTTTAAAATAATGGGTCCTGCAATGAAATAAGGATGTCCCTTTCCCTTTCGTGTTGTGCTATCTGTGGTGCCCTTTTCCTCAGAGAGCAGTAAAGACGCGATTATTGAAGATATTCAAGGCTGAGCTCGAGTGATCTTTGCTGGACAGGAGAGTCAATGTTTCTTGGGATCAGACCGGAGATGGATGGTCAGACACCTTCGGATCAGACATGAGCATTCCGAATAGTGCAGCCGAATGGCTAACCGCTACTCCTATTCATGAAGTTAGTCTGCAGATGTAGCAAGTGGTTTGAAATGATGTTGTTCCTGGGAAAGGCTATCGGGTTTAATCGTAGCAATATTTTACTGCATCTGGACAGCGAGACTGCAGATGCTGGATGTCAGAGTCGAAAAGTATCGCACTGGAAACGCACAGCAGGTCAGGCAGCATCAGAGAAGCAGGAAAGTGAATGTTTCGGGCATAAGCCATTCATCAGGAATGTACCCGAAACATGCCTCTCCTCCTCCCTCTACACACGTTCCTGGGAGGCCTTTTGATATGAAGAATTATCAGTTTAGGTATTGGATGCGAAAACTTTTGAACCATACACGATTTTGAGAAAAAATAGCTGGATGCATATTTTCTCATGTTAGGGTGTTTAAAACTACGGAATACATTTTAAGAATAAAATGTATTGATGGTTATGAATGCATAGGCGTGTACTGGACTTTTAAAGAGAGTGAAAGTTGGCAAGGACTAAACAAGCACAGAGTGTGCAGAATTTATTTTTTAAAAAACTAACATTTGGCTGAAACAAATAACTGAGCTGAGTATTATTGAATTTGAATTTTAATTATATAAAATGATTTTAATGGTATACTGAGACAATTTGATGTTTTGTGGTATAAAATCGGGCATTTTGAACAGTTAGCCAGAGCAGCAAAGAGCACTAACAAATGCAGACTGCCTGCAGGATCGCTCTCTGAAAGGTATCTGTTTCTATGAAATCTGTGCAGCAGAAGACCGAAGAAAAGACCCAGGAAAACCGACAGAGGAAGATTCACAGGAAAATCAACGTGCTCTTTTTTTCTTGGAGTTAAAGAATAAACTGTTATTGTTTTCTATAAATAGTGGGATTTGATCGTTCTTTGTCACACACTTATACAGACTATGAGGCGATGTGATTTTTTTTCTGTGTGTCTGGTTTAAATTAGCAGAAGGGCTTCAAAGTTTGCGAGAAGATTTGTAGCTCAGGTGTTCGTTGTTGTGATTGTGTTCGCCGAGCTGGGAATTTGTGTTGCAGACGTTTCGTCCCTGGTTTAGGTGACATCCTCAGTGATTGGGTGCCTCCTGTGAATCGCTTCTGTGATGTTTCCTCTGGCATTTGTAGTGGTTTCTATCTGCCACTTCTGGTTGTCATTTCCAGCTGTCTGCTGCAGTGGCCGGTATATTGGGTCGAGGTCAATGTGCTTATTGATTGAATCTGTGGATGAGTGCCATGCCTCCAGGAATTCCCTGGCTCTTCTCTGTTTGGTTTGTCCTATAGTAGTAGTGTGGTGCCAGTTGAACTCATGTTGCTTGTCATCTGCGTGTGTGGCTACGAAGGATAACTGGTCGCGTCGTTTCGTGGCTAGTTGGTGTTCATGGATGCTTTCTTCCTGTTTGCCCTATGTAGTGTTTTGTGCAGTCCTTGCATGGGATTTGTAAAATCACTATAAATGCCAGAGGAAACATCATAGAAGCGCTTCACAGGAGGCTCCCAAGCACTGAGGATGTCAACTAAAAAGGGGACGAAACGACTGCAACACAAATTCCCAGCTCGGCGAACAGAACCACAATGAAGGGCTTCACACTCTCATAACATTGATTTTAATGCAGATATAATGAAGACATCAACCGATTTCTTAAAATTATGCAGACACATGTAAACACCCCATCAAATTATACAGCTGGGATTTTGTTTTTTTTTGTTGCTACGGAAAGTCACTATATACAACAGCAGTAATGATGCATTTGCATATAGCACCTTATCATCCATTCCAGAGAATGTTCAAGGAAATCACACATGGTCCTTTATGGTGTTCAGTTGGCATTATTGCATATTTTAGCACAGGGAGGGAGAAAAATGTTACCTGCCTCAGAAGCAGCAGCCTAGTGCCCCGCCCCTCATTTTGTTCCGCCTCTCATGCGAAAAAAATCCTGCGTCATCTTTTTATCAATCGTGAAGGTTTCCTGATGAAAGTACCTTTCCACTATTGACGCAAAGAGAATTGAACCAAATCCAACTGTTCCAGGGAGATATCCCATTACGAGCAGCTTATGTGAGCGGAAGAACTTCAGAGGACAGAATAACATTTGGGACATTCTGTCATCTTTCCATCTGTTATGAGTTCAGCCATTATGAAACTCTGGAAAGTTTTCATTTTTTCTGTTTTGTGTTAAAATGTGTGTGTTCATGTTTGTGTGCTGCACGTTTGTGTGTTTGTGACATTTTTTTCTAGAAGATGAGCCAGGCTGTCACTAATATTATTGGCCTTATCACTAAACTTTGAAATTTGTTGTAACTAGCGGAGGAGTGTGACTGCAAAAGGAATCAGTGACCCTGTAACATTGGTTGGAATACGAATGAGAAATTATGAAAGAGCTGTACAAGTGGGAATTCCCTTTCCCAGAAGTTTGTGATGTCTAGGTGTTTGCATTGAACAGAGAATTGAATAAAGGAAAATGGTGCATCCAGAAAAGTGCTTTTAAGACCACAACCAGATCAGCCACGAACTTAGTGCCTGGTACAACAGTAGCAAAATGGCTAAGGACCCACTCCTGCTCCTCACTAAAATATTCCAATGTTCAATTAGATCCGCACAGGAGCAGATGGAGGCCACTTGCTCCAAATACCGGGTCCAAGTAACTTAGGATATCATTCAATCCCTCCAGACTGATACACACAGTTTGGTGTGGGTTGGAAAATGTTATTGGGAAATACAAGCTGGGTTCGAAAGACACCTCTGGTCTCTTTACAGAGTGTTTCTGCTCTGCAACTTGTGGTTCGTTTGTTGGTCATGTAATGGGCCCAGATTCACTGTGAATACAGCCCACGGACGTAACTCAGAGATGATACACAAAATACTTTGCTCTCTCTGACTGCAACATTCAGGAAAATTACAACCATTAACTTTCCAGTTACAGGATATGAGAACACAAGGAACAGGATGAGGTAATTCGGCCAGTCAATCTTGCTATGCCATTGTATACCATCACGGCTGATCCACTGTCAGCATCAACTCCATTCAATTCCCAATTCTTCACACCCTTCAACTCAATGATAGTGGGCAAAAACCAATCTACTTCCTCTGTAAATGCTTTCAGAGATCTAACTCCCCGAACTCTCTCGTCCAGATAGTTCCTGACATTCACTACCCTCTGTGAGAAGAAGACACACCCCACACGGACACAATAACCTATTGATATGTTCAAAAGAGGTGAACACAGGAGCCCAGCTAAGAGTGACAGACCCTGGTAACAAGGCTGGAGTTGGCTCAGGATGGTATCAACGAACGCTGACTCAATTAAATTTAATGGGAATCAACCACAATATTTCCTCTGGTTTGGGCCGTCCATAGCACAAAGAAAAATGTTTGTGGTTTGTGGACATCAATCCTTTCACTCCCAGGACATCCCTTCAGGACTTCTTCAGGATACCTTCCTTAATACAAACATCTCCAGCTGCTGCATCAATGTCTTTCCTCCACTATAAGATCAGAAGTTGTGATGGTCACTGAAGATCAGACAATATTCAGAACATTTTGTCTCCTGTCATCTCCTGAACCAGTCTGTATCCATGAGCAGCAAGACCCGGACAACATTCAGGCTTGTGCTATTAAAGTGCCGGTAACATTTATGTTACAGCACGGCCAGACACTGCACATTTCCACAGTTAAAAGAGGACACATTCATAATCTCATGCTGGTTGCACATGGATATGAGGAAATATTTCAGGCCATCGAAATGAATGAACAAGAAGAGGGACAAACCATTAAACCTTCTGCTTATTTCACAGGAAAAGATGCAGTCTGTTCAGTGTATCTAACTTTGAACATGAACATGCAAAGTCCAATCAGACCCTTGTAAGTGTTCCAACCTATTTGCGACCAGGACGAGAACATTCAGCCCCTCGAGGGCTAATGCAGGAACAGGATGATGTCATTGATGCTCCAACGTGACAAATCAATGGAGCAGAGACTACACTCAGAGACGACTCCACGATGTTTCTGGTGGCCCCATTGCACGTGGAACGTGTGCTATTTTGACATGGTTTCCTGGAAGTGAGGAGAGAAGCCAAATATTTTGTGCCAAGTCTCAAGGTGGCATCTTCCACCTCCGAGAACACAGACCCATGCTCTCCATCGAGGAGAGAAGCTGTTGGGAATAGTTAACTGTTTTAGAGTGAAGATATTGTGGCTGCTACCGGGATTGTGGATGACATGACGTTCAGTGCAGAATCACACACACCGAATACACTATATTAATGTCGGGAGACTGTATGCAAACCCTGAACCTGTCTCTGTCAATCGACATGGAGAGTGGGGCTGAAGTAGGGGGAACGTTCTCAGAGGCACTTAAACTATCAATAATTCTAGCCCGAGTAAAAAAAACCAAACAATGGACTTTATCACGTTCTTAGTGTCTGTTTTGAACATAATGAGTGATTGTCTATTCCCCTCAAGTTTCAATGCAATCACCTCTTATTCTCTCACAGAGCTACAGATTAATCTTCACTCACTCCTCATGGTACCATGATCCCAGTGATTAGTCTGTTGATACTATTTCACACTCTCTCTGTGACGAGGGGATCATTTCTTATAAATGAGAGAAAATCTGCCCACAATACCCTCAATACTGCCTCAACAACACTCTCAGGGATGATCACAATAATTTCCTTCCCTCACTTTGCCATCTCTGTTTCTTTCCTGTGGTGTAAAAAAAAAACCATTCCTTCTCTATGCCCTGAGACCGATGTGAAATTTACAAGTTCCTTCCGTCTGTACATCAACATCAATAAAGCCAACACCAGAGATGGAGATGAACATCACTCTTGTGAAGAATCTCAAAGATATAGAATACACCTAAAACAAAGCATTGTCACCCACCTGAATGGAAATGAGCTGTCGGAGTATGGTAAACAGACAGAGGAAGGAGCTATTTTTCCTTTGTTGTTCCCTCACGGGATGTGTGCAGCCCTAGTCAGGCCGGCATGTTATACTGATCTAAAACTGAATGGCTTGTTCAGCTGTTCCACAGGACAGTAAAGAGTAAACTACATTGCTGTGGGATTGCAGTCACACGGAGACCTGACCAGGCAAGGATGACCCATTGCCTTCTTTAAAGGACATGAGGCAAGCAGATGGGCTTTTTATCACAAATGATAATGGGTTCATTTTAATTATATCAAGTTCCTTCATGAGATATCAATGGATTATTATTCGATGGCAGTTAGTTAAGAGTCAATGACTTGAGCACGATACACTGTCTTACATCTGACAGATTCTGTGCAGAGAACAAGTTAAGCATCTCAAGTGCAATTATTTTGTAATTGGCACGTGGTTTGAAGAGACTTGAAGAAACAGCTGTATCGGATTTAACAAAAGCACAAACGATGGTTCAATCAGGAATTGCACTGCGGCTGAGGAGACGACTGAGATATCATAATGGTGGTATTGGACAGGATTGGTGGGTGGGGAGGATATGATAATGTGCATCTGTGCAGGACAGAAAGGATTATGGAGCTTGAGAACAGTCTGGTTCCTTCTCGCATATCAGTGAGTAATTTGTAAATAGTAATTTGCTTCACATATTATATAAGGAAAATAATTTTTTATTGGAACCGAACATATTGATTTCCATTTTCTAAAATTTTCATATCATGAGCAGAAATTCAATTCAACCCGGTGTAACTGTCAAGGAGAATGACGTACTAGGAGCACCAACTATAGTGAGGATGGGATAGTAACCACCTTGAATCATCCAAAGGATTTCCTGGATCCGCCATGCTCATGATATCCAAGGCTGAGAAAGAAAGTAAAGATCCAAGGATAAACTCCTGTCCATTGTTGAAACATTTAAGTCTAATGTTGTCAGATTCTGATCCATTGTTGGAAAATTCGAGTGTAATGTTCTCAGATTCTGATCTCTCCTCCCTTCCCTTTGGAGCTGCTGATCCCTGTTAGTGCTGTCGGTGATACTCCCTCTCACACTATGGGATAATACATTGACAGAGCCCATTTATCGTTTAACAATGGAAACCCTCCACTGGGATAATTAGAATCCACAGAGATTGACAATAATCACAGTCGGTGAACAAATAGCTCCAGTTAACCCCTTTCAATTCAATATCAATTTTATTAAAATTCAAAATAACGTTTAACATTTACACATTCAGCATGGAATATGTGGGAGTGACTGGGAGAAGGGGTGTTGGAGATGGCAGATTGTTTGTGTGTAATCATTCAATCTGCCTTGGATATGACAGTAATGACAGAGGAGTGTTGGAACAAAAACCAGTTTCTCCATTTATCAATGGAAACTTACAGCCTGAAATTATTGATCTGTGATTATATTGATGAGTGAATTTTTTTTAGTCCATATTCTAATGGGAAAATGTGCTTAATAAAACATGGATTATAACAGGCAAACTGCATGGATATGTTACAGAGAATTGTATGTGACAAATACAATTCAGATTGTTATTTGAGGATCAGAAGGGGCAAGTGAGGGTCATGCTGTTGATGTTATTGATGTCAATGAACTATGGTGAAGTATCATTTATTGGACTTCAATTACTGTGTGATTATGACATTGGGGAGGAGACAGAGGAATTGGAGGAAATGGCTGGTGCGACTGGAGGGAGAGTTAATTATATTGCCAGTCATCAGTATTGGAACGGGTCTATTTATAAATCATAAGGTCAGAATCAGGAAGCATCTATAGTGAGGGATGAGGACAACCAACATTAACCATAAGACCAGAAGACATAAGAGCAGAAATTTGGCCTTTCAGCCCATTGAGTCTGCTCCGCCATTTGAACATAGCTGCTAAGTTTCTCAACATCATTCTCCCGCTTTCTCCCCATAACCCTTGATCCCCTTGACAATCAAGAACCTATCGATCTCAGTCTTAAATATACATAATGACCTGGTCTCTACAGCTTCTGTGGCCGTGCATTCCATAGATCCCCGATTCTCTGGCTGAAGAAGTTTCTCCTTATCTCAGTTCTAAAAGATATTCCCTTGATGCTGGGCCGAGTCCTAGACTCTCCTATCAATAGAAACATCTTTCCAACATCCTCTCTGTCCACGTCATTCAGTATTTCATAAGTTTCAATTAGGTGCCCGAGATCATTCTAAACTCCATCAAATAATGACTCAGAATCCTCAATTGTTCCATTTATGTTAAGTTTTTCATTCCTGGAAACATTCCTTTGAATCTTCAATGAACATCCTCCAGTGCCTGTGCATCCTTCCTGAGATACGGGGCCCAAAACTGCACACAATATTCTAAATGTAGTCTGACCAGAGCCTTATACAGCCTCAGAAGTATATCCTTGCTTTTATATTCAAACCCTTTTGAAATGAATGGCATCATTGTATTTGCCTTCCTAACTACTGACAACCTGCAAGTCTACCTTGGGAGACTCCTGGACTAGAACTCCTAAGTCACTTTGCACTTCATACTTCTGATTTTACTCTTAATATTGAAAATAGGCCATGCCTCTTGTCTTTCTGGTAAAGAGCACGACCACTCACTTTCGCACACTATACTGTATCGAGCAGGTCTTTACCCAATCTCCTAATCTGCCTACATCCTTCTGCAGGCGAAAATGAGGACTGCTGATGCAAGAGATCACAGTCCAAAGATGTGGTGCTAGAAAAGCACAGCTGGTCAGGCAACATCCGAGGAGCAAAAGGTGCGACATTTCAGGCATAAGCTCTTCGTCAGGATTGAGGAGGGTGAGCGTAAGGGGGCTGAAAGATAAGTAGGAGAGGGTGAGGCCGGGGGTATGGTAGCGTGGAAGGTGATAATTAGACGAAGGTGGGTTGTGATCATGAAGGTCAGAGAAGATGGACAGATTGGACAGTTCAAAGGGGCAGTGCGAAGTCAGAGTGTTAGATCCGAGATAAAGTTGGGGGAAGGTGAAATGAGCAAACTGGTGAAATTGACATTGATACCGTGTGGTAGGACGGTCCCAAGGTGGAGGATGAGATGTTCCTCCAGGTGTTGGGTGACTTGGGTTTGGCAGTGGAGCAGCCCCAGGACTGGCATACCTTTGGCGGATTGGGAGGGAGAGTTGAAGTGTTCGGCCATAGGGTGATCGGGTCATTTTGTGTGTGTGTGTGTGTCTCCCAGAGATGTTCCCTGAAACGTTCCAAAGGCTGACATGTTACCTCCTCAATGTCGAGGAGACAAGGAACAATGGACACAATACAATATCTATGGGGTGTGGAAGTGTCCTTTGGGGCCTTAGATGGAGGTGAGGGGGGATGTAGGCGCACGTTTTACACAAATTTGGATGGCAAGGGAAGATGCCGGGAGTGGATGATGGCTTGGTGGGGGATGGGGGCGGGACCTAATGAGGGAGTCGTGGAGGGAATGGTCTCCGCAGAATGCGAATAGGGGTCAGAAGGGAAATACATCTCTGGTGGTGGTGTCTGACTAGAGGTGGCAGAAATAGTGGAGGATGATGACTTGTATCTGGAGATTGGTGGGGTGGAAGTTGAGGACCATGGCGGTCTATCTTTGTTGTGGTAGGATGGGTGGTGTTCATGTACAGAGTTGTGGGAAGTTGAGGAGAATCGGTGGAGCACCTTTCTGCAAGCTCTCCTCCTTTTCAATGCTATCTGACCCTCTTCATATCATTGTACAGTCACAACATCAGATTGTGGGTGGCACGGTACCTTAGTGGTTATTACAGTGCCAGGTAAACAGGTTCGATTCCCATTTCGGGTGACTGCCAATTTGGAGTTTGCACATTCTCCCCATAGCTGTATGGGTTCCCTCCGGGTGTTCTGGTTTCCAGCTGCAGTGCAAACATGCGCAGATTAGGTAAAATGGGTATGCTCAATCACCCATAAATTACGTTATTAGTCAGCAGAAAATGGGTCGGCTTGGGTTACTCTACAGACGGTTGGTGTGGTATTATTTTGCCAAAAGGCCTGTTTCACATTCTGGTTATGTTAATACTAAAAATTAGCCAAAGTGCCCTCAGTTCCTTCATCTAGATTGTTAACTGTATAATGTGAAATTTGGTGCTCCCAACACTGAGCCTTGTGGCAATGCTTGTCACTGACTGCTATCGTGGGAAGGCACATTTTACCCCTACTCTCTGCTAGCTTCAATCGATGCTAGCACGTTGCACCTGACACCATGGGTCCACTTTCTCAATAACCTCCAGTGTAGCAATTTGTCAAAGGGCATCTTGATGTGCAGGTAGATAATATCCATTTTTTCTCCTAACTTGCTCAGTACTTCCTCAAAACATTCTAGTGGGTTTCTCAGGCATGACCGCTCCTTGATGAAACGATGCTTACTCTGCCCTATTTTACCATCTACATCCAAGTATTCAGAAATGGCATCCTTCATGATGTATTTCAGGATCTTACCCACAACTGAGTTAATCAGTCTGTAATTTTCTGTTTTCTGCCTTAATCCCTTGTTAAACGGGTTGTCACGTTAGCGATATTCCATGCCACTTTGCCATTTCCTCATTCTAGTCATTCCTGAAAGATCACAGCTAACGCTTGCAATACACCTTCAGCTATGTCCCTTACAAGGCTTGGGTGTAGTCCATCTGGTCCAGACAATTTATCTGCATTCTGTCCATTCAGTTTTCTAACCCGTTCTCTTTGGTGATGACCACCATACTCCATTCTTCCCCTCACTCTGTTGAATTTTTGGGAAATTAATCATGTCTTCCACTGTGAAGACTGACACAAAGTTCCTCAGCCATTCCTTTGTTCCTCACCACTACCACTCTGGCATCATTTCCATTATCTACTTTTGCCTCTCTTTTGCACTTTATATATCTAAGTGGCTAGCTTACCCCTTATTTAATTTTCTCCCTCCCCATACATTTTTGTCGCCCTCTGTTGGTCTTTGTAAGCTTCCCAATACTCTGGTTTCACACTGTCCTTCACCACATTATATACTTCTCTCGTTTGCTTTGATGCTACCCCTGACTTCCCTCGTCAGGCATGGGTTGCCTCATCCTCCCTGTACAATGCCTCTTTCTCCTTGCAATGAATCTCTGCTGTGTCTCCTAAGTTACTCTTAGAGCCTCCTGCCATTGCTGTTCTACTGTCTTTTCTGCTAGGCTACTGTCCCCGTCAATTCTACCCAGCTTCTCGCTTATGCCTCTGCAGCTGCCTTTATTCATTTGCCTCTGATTCTATCTTCTGCCTCTCAAATTACAGTATAAATTCAACCATGTTATGATCGCTGCTTCCGACGGTTTCCTTCAAATTAAGCTCCCTTATCTAGTCTGCCTTGTTGCACAACAGTAAAACAGTATTTATTGTTCCCTTGTGGATTGCACCACAAGCTACTCAAAACAAAAGCATCTTGTAGACATTCCATGAATTGCTTTTCTTACCATCCACTACCAATATGATTTTTCCAGTACCCCTTCATATTGAAATCGCCCATGGTCACTGTAACCTTGCCTTTGCTACACATCTTGTCTATTTTCCATTATCTGATGGCCCAGCTCCTCACTACTGTTTGGAGGCCTGTATAAGACTCCAACTGTGGTTGCTTTAACATTGTGCTTCCTCAATTTTACCCAAGCAGATTCTACACCATCTGACCCTATGTTATTTCTTACTATTGATTTAATTTCATTTTTTACTAATAAGGCAAACTCACCTCGTCAGCCCACCTGCGTATCTTTTGGATAGGGTGCATGCCCTTGAATATTTGGCTCCCAATCCTGATCCCCTTGCAATCATGTTTCCGTGATGCCCATCACATTATACCTGCTAATTTTGATCTGCGTCACGAATTCATTTACCCTATTCCTTATATTACGTGCATTCAGATATAACACTGTCAGTTCTGTATTAACCATCCCTCCTCTCATTGTCATTTGTCTTCCAATGTGCTTGAAGTTTGTTTGTTAATCATTTCTAGATACTCTATCCTATTTATGTCTGTGATGGAGATTTTAATAATCTAACCTGATTTCTGCACTTTTATCTCCTTTTTTAATTCAGATTTCTAATTACCCCCTAACTGATTCCCGTTCCCCCACTCCCACCCCCACCACCTCTCCCATTCCAGTGACATCCCTTTCTGCTGCTCTAGTTATGCGATTTATTCGGACTCTGGTCCCAGCATGGATACAATGAAGGCTGTCCCATCAGAACATCTACCACAAACCTGCAGACAACCCTCACATGTTACACTTCTCCAGCTTCCACCCAAAACATATTAGAACTGCCATTCCTATGGACAAGCCCTATGCATACACCGGATTTGCTCAGATGAGGAGAGACGTGACGGACACCTGGAAGTACTCAAGGATGCCCTCACTAGAATAGGGTACGATGCTCAACTCATCGACTGCCAGTTCCGACATGCCACAGCAAGGAACCGTAATGACCTCCTCAGAAGACAGACACGGGCTGCAACTGACAGGGTCCCCTTCGTTGTTCAGTACTTCCCAGGGTCTGAAAAATTACGCATACACGAGGTCCAGTATGACCCTTCCTGTAGTGGACTATCCACATACCGTGTCAAGTAAACAAAACAAATTCTGCCCCGTCTAAGCCACTTGCTCTAAGGGAGTCCCAGTCAATGTTGGGGATGTTGAAGTCACTCACTATGACAACTCTTTTTATTTAACCTTTCCATAACTGGCCCATGCATTTGTTCTCAAAGTCTCGGTGGCTGTTGAAAGGACTGTAGTATAATCCGAATATAGTAATTCCATCAATCTTATTTTTGTGCTGTACTCATATTGCCTCAGTGGATGAGCCCTCGAGTACGACCTCTCTGAGTGTAAATGTGGGGAGGGGGACACATTGGGAACCAGAGCAGTAGGTCCACAAGTACACGACTGAGGCGGGGTTGGCGACTAATCCCAGTACAGCAAATACCAACAACAAACAGACAGAGGTTACTGAACACAATAGGCCTGACAGTCTGAAGTGCGCTGATTATAATGTGAGGAGTATGACAGGCAAGACGGATGAACTTGGAGCTTGGGTGAGTATATATAACTGCTATGTTAATATTATAGAGATTTGTTTGAGAGACGAACTCGGGAATCCCAATAATACACATATCGGAAGTGCTGCCTCCTCTACCAGTTCTTTGCACATGAATTTAACTCTACTACCATCCTATTCCTAACCTGATTGGCACATGGAATAGTCTTATCACACCAAAATTTAAATATCATTTCAGCACAACTCCGGCAAGACTTTTTTCTTTAAAATAGATAGACTTGACAATAAATACTTAAGTGTGAGTTTATTAACTGGGAAAGAGTCAACTTCTGAATCACTAAAAGCTTTGTCAGGAGACAGGAAATAGCCAGAATTTGAAAAGATACATCATTTATAACACATGTACAATCATCAAATGCATAAATATCAAATTGAAGAGATAAATCAACCATGGCTAATGAGGCTGATACAATTGCAACATTTAAAATGCATCTGGATGGGTATATGATTAAAAAGAGTTTAGAGGGATATGGGCTGGATGCTGGCAAATGGGACGATATGAGATTGGAATATCTGGTTCGGCATGGATGAGATGGACCGAAGGGTCTGTTTCCGTGCTGTACATCTCTAAGAATTTACTCTGCGGCCTCATTGTTAATAGTGGCCTCGAAAACCCGATTAATGACCGATGTCAGGCTAACTGCCTTATGATTTCTTGTCTTTTGCCTCCCTTCCTTCCTTGCACAGAGATTTACATTCCGATTTTCCAGTTCTCTGTGACGCTTCCTGAGGACATTTATTTCTGAAAATCCACCACCAGTGTCTACACAATCTTGTCCTCTATTTCCTTCAGAACTTTGGGTTGTTAGCCTTCCAGTCTGTGTGATTTATCCATCTTCAAACATTTCAGCTTCCACAGCACATTCTCATCAGCACCGATCACTCCACTCATCTCTCGCCCTTGACTGTCTTGAAGTTCTGGAATGCTGCTAGTTGCCAACCATTGTGAGGACTGATGCAAAGCACCTATTCAGTTCATTCTCCAATTCTTTTCTTCTTTGTTTCTCCGTGGCTGGCCTCGTTTTCAAGTTGCCCAATGTTCACTCTTGCATCTCTTCCTGTTATAAATCTTATCTAAACTCTTGCAGTCTCCTTTCCTATGGGGAGCTAGCTTATACGTTCCATATTCTCCACCTTATTGTTTATTTTGAATTATCCTCTGCTGCTATAGAAAGGCTTCCCAGTCTTATCAAGACTGAGGGAGAGCATTCTAGGGAATTGACTGGAGAAGGCAACATGTAACTACGCTAATCCTGTTAGCCATCATTGGGTGACATGGTGACACAACTCTGCTGCCTCACAGTGCCAGGGACTCGGGTTCAATTCCAATCTCTGGAGCCTATCTGTGTGGTGTTTGTACAATCTCCCCATGTTTGCATTAGGAGCATTAACTCCTTTCGTCTCTCCACTGTCTATCTCCGTGTTTATGCCATCGGCAGTATTTCTGCTTCAGGTCGGTGAAGAAATGCGGCAAATGCAACCGATTTTCGTCAAAGCGACCCTGGTGTTCAGGCTTCCCTGGGCGTTCAGGAGACTTGCCTGGCCACTTGTGTGACTGCAGTGTCACTGGTTCCCAAGCTATCCCTCTCAGTCCCTCAGTCCATCCATTACTGCATGCAGCCTTTCCTCGAACCACTCCTGAGACTCCTCATATCTCATCGCCTGGCATTGGATGCTCCCGAAGCAAAACTGTGTACCCAAATACACTGGGCCACTAGGGATGCTGTGTAAAGACCCTGCCTTTGAAAGGAACAGAATAACTACAATTCAGTTAAATAGCAAAGCAGAGTAAACGGGCTGAATGGCATCCAATGGCCTGGTATTCATCCAAACCGTGCTAGGACCAGAGTACTCGGGGATCGCACATCCAAGGCTGAAGACAGGGCTTTAAACTAAATAGGGCGAGGGAGGGCAAGGTCAGATATTGGCGGAATTAGAAAAACCGAGTTAAAGGAGGAGGTAAGAGTGCAGAACTCAGGAGAAGTTATTAAAATCTCCAACACAGACATAAATATGATAGAGTGTATGGAGAGTGTTAGCAATCAAACTTCAAGCACACTGGACAAACGAATGACAACATGAAGAGGAACGGTTAATACAGGACTGAAGGCATTATATCTGAATGCATGCAGTGGACGGAATCGAGTAAATGAGCTTGTGGCGCAGATCAGAATTGGCAGGTATGACGTGGCGGGCATCACGGAGACATGGCTGCAAGGGAATCAGGTTTGGGAGCTGAATATTCAAGGATACACATCTAATTGAAAAGATAGGCAGGTGGGTGGAGGAGGTGGGGTTTTCTTATTGGTAAGAAATAAGACTAAATCAATAGTAAGAAATTAAGTAGAGTCAGATGATGGGAAATCTGTGTGGGTAGAATTGAGGTATCGAAAAGGTGAAAAAAAAAACATAATTTGAGTCTTGTACAGGCCTCCAAACAGTCGTCAGGAGCTGAGGCACAAGATACACCAGAAGCGAGCAAAGATGTGAAGGAAAGGCAAAGTTTGAGTGATCATGGGGATGTTAAAAAGAAAGGTCGTTGAGAGCGAGGACGGGCTCAGCCAGTTGGAAGATGGTGGTGGTGTTTGGGTGCAGTTCAGACCTTTGTTCCAGGAAGAATCGGACTGTCCTGAGACCATCCTAATGGGGGTGGGGCGTGGGGAGGGTGTTGGTGGATGTGTAATGGGATGGTACGTCCACGGGAAAGAGGAGGTGGATGGAACCTGCAAAATGGAAATTCTAAATTGGTTTAAAGTGTCAGATGAATCACGGATGTACTTGGGCAGGGTCTGGACCAGGAGGGATTACTGAGTCAAAGTAGGAAGCGATGAGTTGTTTGTTGCAGGTGCAGACTGAAGCAATGTATCCACCTGGGCGACCTTGTTTGTGTCTGTCTGGAGGAGATGGAAATGACCTGTGCTATCAGAGGGCCATCAGCTTGGTGCCATTGGCTGCTGTTTGGGAGGGAAGTGTGGTGGGGGGAGGGTATCACCAGGAGAAATTAGATCAGTTATCACAGTTGATTCAATGGCCTGATGTGCTATGGTGGGGGTCATGGTCAAAGAAAAGACTTGTTATATATTTTTTCTATCACTTGATTCTTGTTCAGATTGTGCAGCTATTCTGAATTTCTGTATCTACATCAAGTGCATGTATTTTTAGCCTAGTGTGGCGTCTCAACATTTCTTCAACTTTTTTTTACAGTATGTGCAACAATGGGCGTTTGTTCTAATAATTTGCTTCCAATTCAAGGAAAACGTGAGAATATGATTTAAACTCTGGCAGTGTGACCATTACGTGCAATTTAATTGAATCTTTATCCTCATCACACTCATTCTTTCAAACAAACAATGAATGAATCCATAAATTCTGCAGATTTCTTTTCAGCTCTGACGATTGTTGGGAATGTTACAAAGGACATACTTCAGTGTCATGGAAAATACAAATGTTCCAGTGCAAGATCCCAAATCCTAGTCCATCCTAAATTATTCACAATCTTTATAAATGAAACATGCAGAGGTGGCAGAGCAGAGTCCAGCTCTGTGTTCAAAATGCTATTTCAGGCTCCTCATAAAAGACCTTAACTACATCACTCTGTAAATTCCCCAAAATAAGAACAGCAAGAGAGTGTCCCACTATTTCCATCGCTATCTTGTGGTGAGGAATACAATCTCCAAGGTTACACAGCATCCTTGCTTGAATCAATATCACTGTCCCTTCACTGGCACTTGTTCAGAATCCTGTGGCTCTCTTTGAAATATATCAGTTAGTGTCCCTGCACCACGAGGATCACTGGGATTCACCACCACATTCTGAATGGAAATTGGACATAGGCAATTACTGCTGGTCTTGCTTACGGAATTCTCCTTACAAGAACAACTGACAGGAATCTGCTCTATTAAAGGCATCCATTCTAACCTATCTGATTTGTAACGCAGTTTTAATGAGGCTTTTATTTTGACCTAAGCATCCGATCTTTCTGTAACTCTATGAAACATCCACGAGTGCTTTCGCAGTGCTGATTAAAAATCGCATTTGCAAGTTGTGCTCATCATTCTGAAAGGGAGAGCCCTGGTGCGCTTGAGAATGCTTTCATTATTTGTCAGTACCTAAGGCAATAGCAACGTAGAAACTAAGATCAGGAGTAAATGATTGGACAACTTGAACCACGTATGCCATGTGATAAGATCATGGATGACATGATTGTGGCCAGAAACAGACATTCCTGCTATGCCTTATAACTTTAATTCATAGCCGATAAACTGTCTGACTGTGTTAAGAATATTCAATGTGTTACCTTCTATCAGTCTCTGGGAGGGACGTTCCCACAGACGCAGAACCCTTTGAGATGGTTAAAACAATCACCAACTCCTTCACTGGGATATTCTCCAGTTTCCAGGAGTCCATCCATTTCTGGAAATCTCGCACAAATTGAAATATTGTTTCAGCATTCAACTTGAATAGAATACACAGAATATTATGGGTTTAAAAGGATCATGCGTCATTTGCCTAAACTCCAACTGATCCAAGGCCAATCTGGCAATGTTTCCTCCAGAGATAAATACTCTTCACAGGAATCAGTTGAGTGAATCTTCTCTGAACTGCTTTTTATGTTACTGTGCCCTCAGCTCTCCTGACATGGTCTCACCATACCCTGGAAAACTGCAGAAAATCTTCCAGACTCCTGAATGTGTTCTCTTTCAAAAGGTTTGAAAATTTATATTGCCTCCCTATGACGTGCACGCAACGTGTTTTTTTTTTGTGATCCAGGTGCCTGATTCCTCTGTGCCTCATCTTTGCAATCTCTCCATTGGAATAATACACTGTTTTTCTATTCACACTACCAATCTATTCAAACACACACACATTTTTTCCTGCTTTGCCCCATATACCAATATATCATTCACTTGACCCACTTCGAGCTCTCTATAATATTATTAAGTGGAGGTCAACATTCATCTGATAATTAAAAGCAATGCACCCAGCGAAGATCTCCTTGCCTTATAATATGGTAAGGGAGTGCGACCAGTGATGTAACCCATCTCCTTTTTGACACCCAGTTTGTTATAAAGGAGTGGTTTAATGAAATGGAATCCTTTCACACTTTCTGTAATTAACAATTACTATTTGCCTGTCGAGGGGTGACACCGTGGCTCAGGGGCTAGCACTGCTGCCTCACAACGCTAAAGACCCAGGTTCGACCTCGGGTAACTGTCTATGTGGAGTTATCACATTCTACTCGTGTCTGCATGGGCTTCAAACATGTGCTCCTGTTTCCTCTCATAATCCAAAGATGTGCAGTTTACTTGAATTGGGCATGCTAAATTGTCCATAGTGTTCATTGATGTGTAACATAGGTGCATTAGTCAGGGGTAAATATAGTTAATAGGGTAGAGGAATGCATCTGAGTGGTTTACTCTTTGGAGGGTCAGTGTGGTCCTTATTCGTCTGAAGGGCCTGTTTCCCTACTCTCGGCATTCTAACTTTAACAGTGAACAAATCACTAACAAACTGAATAATCTCACTGCAACTAATTACTTATTCAGGAATAAAACAAGATTGTCCTGATATGCTGTTTCACTAATGCAGATTCCACTCATAAATCTATTATTAGTAAGAACGAAATTAAAACTTACTTTCTCAAAGTTCATCCAGAATGGGCTGCCTTGAAATTTCTGTATCTTATTCCCTCGTCTTTCTCTGTCTGAAATGCCTTCTCAGTTGTTTCTGGTTTCAAGAATATTTGCTCAGCGGGTTGTGCGCCTTTATTGATGGGTAGAGCTTTTCAAGCAGAGCATGGAGATTTTTTGTGAGACCCCAATATTTCTTTCACAGATGACACTTCTCTGTCATCATTTTTTTTAGATAGCAGTTGACTTTTCCCCTCTGTCCAATTGCCTCTCTGTTATATATACTTCCTTGACGCAAGAAATTCTTATATGATTGGTTTCATATTGTTAACACTAAAATGGATCCTTAATCTCCAAGTGCCGTTTTAAGTTAATTGGCAGCATTTGAAATGTTGCCTGGATAAAAATGTTGCTTGGGCCTGATAACTGAACGGGTTTGATCCATTCTGTCAATTTGTGTACCTGTAAACTGCTTACCCACAGACATTAGTTCTTCTGTTTAATCACCGAAAAGCACCTTACCTTTTCAAAGGTCATCATGGTATTGCCCAAAATTTTGCAAGTTCGCCGTTTTTACGCACAAATAGACTGATATGCACACTGATACCTCCACCTCTACAATAATAGTCCAATCAAAAAATCCTGATTAAGATGATTTTAAAAATATTATTTCAAACCCCGGCAGCTGTCGATTCTTCTCCATATTCTTGCCTTCTTTTCTTATTCTTGGGGATTCTGCTTCCCAGGTCTTTAGTTGATAAAGGTACCTGTCAGAGAGCAAATCTTTCTGCTGCCAGGCTGGACTTGTTGGCAGCTTGCTGTTCTTTGCCGCTCTGGCCAACTGTTCAAAATGTTTAATATTTACACCCCAAAAGATTGGATTGCTTCATTGGTTTTAATATTGTCAAAACACTAAATGCAAACTTGATTAGCGTTTGGCATCTTGGCACATTATTTAAACAGATTGGCTGAATTTGAATTTGAATTTGTCTCATAGCAACCCAGATACTGCTAGCTGTTTGACTAAATATTACATTTTTTAATTTTTCCAGTATCCTGTGCGCTGGCTAAGCCCTTGGTCAGCCTTTCAACTCTCTTGAAGCTATAGTACACTTAAAAATTCATAACACTGTCCACCCTATCTAACCCTCTGATTATCTTATATAGATCAATTCAGTAACCTCTCAACCTTCATATCTCGAACGAAAACAGCGGCAACTACCTCAGACTTTCCTTTTAAGACCTTCCCTCCAAATCAGGCAACATCCTCGTAAATCTCTTTTGAAACATTTCCAAACCCTCCTATACCTTCCTGTAATGCAGCAAGCAGAAATATATGCAGTACTCCAAGTGCGGCAACACACCGGAGTTTTGTGCACCTGCAGTATGATCGTGTGCCACCAAAATTCTATCCCTCTACCAATAAAAACTAACATATTGTACGCCTTCTTAACAAACCTATTAACCAGACTGGCAACTTTCAGTGCTCTACGTACATTGACATCGAGATCTCTCTGCTCATCGACGCTGCCAAGAATCTTAAAATTGGCCCAGTACTCTATATTCCTTTTGCTCCTTCCAAAGTGAATCACCTCACACTCTTGCACATTAAACTCAAGTTGTCACCTCTCAGCCCAGCTCTGCAGCTTATCTATGTCCCTCTGTACCCTGCAACATCCTTCAGCACTATCCACACTTGACCAACCTTAGTATCATCATTAACTTTACTAACACATCATTTTATGCCCTCATCTAGGTCATTTATAAAAAATGACAAACAGCAGTAATCCCAAAAAGATCCTGTGTAGCCTGTGAAAACAGAAAGCATTGCTTTTGTGTCTCTGCCATTTTTGAGTTTCTCATTGTTACCTTGTCAGTTTCATCCTGCAAAAAACCTTCACTTAGTTTCACTCTGCGCTTCTTTTTTATGTACTAGTGAAAGCTACTGGTATCAGTGTTTATGTTTCCGTTCATTTCCTGTCATAGCTTCTTTTAATGTTGTGTGTTAACTCTTTGCTCTTCTTTTGGTTTGTTTTCATTAATTCCCAGGAAGTGAGCATTGCTGCGTAGGCCAGTATTTATTGCCCATCCTTGATTTTACAGAGGGCAGTTAGGAGTTATCTACATTGTTGTGGGTCTGGAGTCACATATCGGTCAGACCAGGTAAGGATGGCAATTTCCTTCCCCATCTGACATTAATGAAACAGGTGAGCTTCTCCTGACAATCTATTCATGTTCACCATCAGTTTGTTAATCCCAAAGTTGAATTCAAATTCCAACATCTGCCGTGGCAGGATTCGAACCCATCTCCCCAGAACATTATCTGGGTCTCTCGATGAACCGTTCAGCTATAATGCACTAGGCCACTGACTTACCCAAACCTCCAGAGCGTGGCTGACTTTTGCAGTATGATTTGCCCTTGTTTTTGCCCTCATGCTGTCATTAACTTCCTTATCTAGATATGGATATTTTTTCTCTGTCATGCAATTCCTCTTGTCTGACGAATATGATTTAAGTGAGAGGTATTTAGTATCCCCTTAAGCATCTGCCCAATATATTCATCTGTTCTGCTTTTGACTGTTCCCACGGACCCCCCCCCCCCCCCCCACCCCCCCCCCCCCCACCAACACCTTCATTAGACCACTGTAAGTATCATTGCCCAACATTAAGGCTCTCGTATGTGACTCTGTTCTCACTCTTTCAATCTGAATTTGCAACTACTGTATGTTGTGGTCATCCTTCCCCAGAGGATCCTTAACTGCAAGATCGTTTAGTATTCCTTCCTTACATCAAATCTAAAGTAGCCTGCTCTCTGGTTGGTTCCATAACATGTGCTCTCACACACAATCCTTCATATACTCTACGATTTGTACTTGGAACCTACCCTTTGCCAAACGATTAATTGATTCAATATGCACGTTCATCCCACCGTTGTTAACTTGTCACGAACCCTCATTATTTCCGACCTCAGAAGTACTTTGGGGAGATGGTGGCTGAAAATTACTCTTCCAAAGAGGTTTCTTCCCTTGCTTTTTATTTGTACCTGAACTGATTTCATTTTGTTCCTTCATGCCAATATCATTTCTTAATATAGCCTTGATATCATCCTTAATTAATACACTAATTCCACCTCCTTTACCTTCATGTCTATCCTTTCGGAATACCGAGTAACCATGGGCAGTTCACTGTCCAGTCCTGATCTGCCTGGATCCATGTTTCAATCATCTTTTCCAGGTCATACGCATTTATCTCTGTATCTACTGCCAGCTCTTCAATTTTATACCAAATGCTGTGTGCTTTTAGGCCAAAGGGTTTTAAATAACTTATTTGATTTGATTTTCCACTTTAATGTCTTCTTGAGTACGAGCTTCCTGATCTCACACACCTCACTCCTTCACGTCCCCCATACATTCCATCTTCATTTGTTAATCTCTGATAAACATCTCTGTAATTTATTCCAACCTCCAACTCACATTTTGGACTGACTTGATTCCTTCTCGCAGCATGGTCATGAGACTGGCTGTGCCTGATGTCCTACTTACCTCTACCTTCTGCTCAGTTCCTGAACTGATGCTTTGTTTCCCAGCCTCCTGGTTTATTAGTTTAAATTAACCCAATTTGCACGAGAAAACCTCCCCACCAGGATATTGGTGCTTGTCCAGTTAAGATGCAAACTCTCCATTTCTTAAAGCCCTCACCAGTCCTGGAGGAGGGGCCAATGATCCAGAAATCTGAAACCGTCGCCCCTGAACTAGCTCTTTTACCATATGTTAATTTTACCTAATCCCTACCCTTTTACATGAGGCAGTGGGTGTAATTCAAACATTATAGAGAATTGTGTTCTCTGTCTCTTTCTCTCTCTCCCTCCCTCTGTCTCCCTCATACACACACACGCCCTTCATTACTTTGAAGAAGAATACCTGTAACCTTATAAATAATCAGAATGATAAGTGGAATTAAGAAATTAATTAAAGGTAGGATGGGAGAAATTAGTGTAATGAAATTATTCCTTGTTGATCAAAACAGACGAAGATGTGAACTTATTGCAGTGTCAAAATTATGAAAAGAAAAACAGGGTAAAATAACAATACTCCGTTTCTGTTAGCTGGCATTACAGCATCAAGATCGTCGGCAGAAGACCTCGGAGTGAGATAAGGCAAAAGTTATTTATTGAGAGAGTTGTTAGGATTTGGAATGCCCTGCCTGGGAGATTTGTGCATGAAGATTCAAGAGGGAACTGGAAATATATTTGAAAGTTCCGAAATTAAAGGGCAACAGTGATAGAGATGGCAAATGGGAGGATTTGGGAGACAATTCACAAGCTGATGCATACACAATGACCAAATAGCCACGTTATGTACATCTGTACTCTATCATATACAGATGCAAGACAACTCCAGTATCAGATTATTTCCAGTTGTAACTGTTGGCAAATATCTGATCAATTTGCTGCAGCATAACCATATAAAATGCAAATATTGCAAGGTCAGCTTGATGGTGAAGTCTAATTAATACTCAGCACACGAATATTTTAAATCATCTATCCCTACAAATAAAACAAATATTTCCTTTGCTTTGCCACAAAATTCTTTGAAAATGTCTGACTGTTCACTCACACGGATGTAAGTTCATCGTTCTTTTTCACATTTCACATTAAATACCATTCATTCTAAAAATTGCAAAGTTTCAAATGATTGTCCACTTCAATTTAATAGCATAAATCATTTACTCAAACTAATGTTCTCAGTTCATGTTGAATTATTGTCATTTTTCAATTGTTGGTAAAGAGCTGAAGCTTGCACATTTAGTGAGAAATTAAACTGATTGATAATATATAAATTTGTAAGAACGCTATTTCTATATGATAGTTCAATCGTTTACTCACTCTAAAAATACAATCATTCAGAAGCCAACGACATTCCACATATTGGAGCGACGATGTATTCTTTTGAATACTGACAATGAGTATATAATTGTTGCGAGTTTTGAGAATATTTGTAACTCAGGTTGAGGTTTTGGATGTAGGTTTGCTCTTGAGCTGGGAGGTTCATTTCCAGAATTTTCACCATCTTCATCTTCAGTGGGCCTCAGGCGAATCAATGCTGAAAATTCCTGCTTTCTATTTATATGTTTGGGTTTCTTTGGATTGGTGATGTTATTTCTTGCTGTTATGTTATTTCCTGTGGTGAAGTCACGTCTTGTTTCTTTTCTTAGGGGTGGTAGTTGAGGTCTAACTCCATGAGTTTGTGGTTAGAGTTCTGGTTGGAATGTCATGCTTCTAGGAATTCTCGTGCATGTCTCTATTTGGTTTGTCCTAGGCTGGATGTGTTGTCCCAGTCGAAGTGGTGTCCTTCCTCGTCCGTATGTGAGAATACTAGTGAGAGAGGATGATGTCCTTTTGTGGTTAGTTGGTGTTCATGTATCCAAAAGTATGTAATTGTGATCAGCACTATAGTCAGATAACATGTTCTTTGCTCGATATCAAATAAAATATACATTATTTATTTTTGTATCATAAAATGTTGGCAGGAAAGTATGTTTTATTTACATAAATATAATATCAACCTAATTGTTTTCAGAGAATTGTTTGGTTGAATAATAATAATTCACATTTTTCTGAATCACAATTCACAAACATAGCTAATATCTGATTTTTTCAGATCACCTTGCAATCGTAACCTACATTGAAAAAAGATTTTGAAATATTTGAATTCAGTCACAGCTGCCTGTGATACTGGGTAAGACATTGTTCTACTCTTAAATGAATGCAGAGAACTTCCACCTGGGTCAGGGCAGTCATTCAATCATTAGTTCACAACAAATTAGTTTGACTCCATCTTCGGTCTGTGCCTTGCTCGCGGGCAGATGAATGTACATGCTGTTTCAGAATCACATCGCACAAGTTACTCATGGTGATGGCATCTGGCCTGCCCCCCAGACTCCAAGCATCTGCTACCTGGACCAGGTACTGGGCGAGGACATTATCAAGTTGACAGTATTCTGCAGCACATTGTGTCTTGCAATGAAATCTCTAAAACCGTGTCCAACAAATTTCACCTTCACATTCACCAGTATCAAACTAAAATTGTACATCGCTGTTGATGGACAAAAATTAATACATGGGTCACCAACAGAATTTATCTGAAGAAGACAGCAGCAAATGGCAAGTCCAGCATCACGTCAATAACTGAACTTGACGATTTCTGTCCAGTGTACGTCGTCACACACATATTGTACTGGTACTCACGTGACTGTAAGAATGCACACCATAAGTGCACGTCTTGGCCTAACGCCCCTACAAAGCTTCCTGATCTCACATACATCACTCCGTCACACATTCAACAATTGATAAGAATCCTCAAGCTGAGTGAAACATGAAACACAGAACAGTAGAGCACAGTGCAGACCTTTCAGCCCTTGACGTCCAGCCAACCTTTTATCCTACTCTAAGATCAGATTAACCTACATACCCTTCATTATGCTATAATTCATTTGCCAACCCAATAGTCGCTTAATATATCCCCAATGCAGCTGACTCTACTACAGTTGCCAGCAGTACATTCCACCCTTGCACCATTCTCTGTGTAAGGAACCTACCTCTGACATCTCCACTAAACCTTCCTCCAATTGCATTAAAGCTTTTCGCCCTCGAGATAGATATTTCCACCATGGGCAAAAGTCTCTGGCTATCCGCTCTATCTTTGGCTCTCATCATTTTGTGCACATCTATCAAGTCATCTTTCATCCTTCTTTGCTCAAATGAGAAAAGCCCTGAACTCTTCTTTGTTTGCATCCTGATAAATCTCCTCAGTACCCTCATTAAAGGTTCTACATCCTTCCTAAAATGAGGTGACCACAACTGATCACAATATTCTACGTGTGTTTTCATCAGGGTTCCATAGAGCTGCAGCATAACCTCGCAGCTCTTAAACCATATCCCCATGCAAATAAAAACATCATACGCCTTCTTAACAACCTTATCAAACTGGGTGGCAATTCTGAGGGAGCTATGACATGGACCACAAGATCACCCTGTTCCTCCACAATGCAAGAATTCTGCTTTGTTTTCTGCATTCAAATTCGAACTTCCAACATGAATTGTGTCACACATTTCTAGGTTGAACTTCATCTGCCACTTATCAGCACAATTCTGCATTCTGTCAATGGCCCATTGCAATCTACAACAGCCTTCCACACAATTCACAAATTCAACAATCTTTGTTTTATCGACAGACTTACTAATCTACCATTCCAATTCCTCATCCAAGTCAGTTATAAAAATCGCAAATAGCAGAGGTCCCAGAACTGATCCCAACCGAACACCACTGATCACTGAGCTCCAGATTGTGGTACTTCCCATTTACCACCACTTTGTTTCTTCTATGTGGCAGCCAGTGTTTTATCCAGACAGACAGGTTTCCTTGTATCCTATCCCTCCTTCCTTTCTGAATGAACCTGCCTTGGGGAATATTATCAAACGCCTTGTTAAAATCCATGCACACCACACCCACTGTTCCACCGTCTTCAATGTGTTTGATCACATCCTCAAAGATTTCAATAAGTTTTGTGAGGCATGACCTACCCCTCATAAAGCCATTCTGACTATTTCTAATTAAACTATGATTTTCCAAGTAATCATAAATTCTGTCCCTCAGAAACCCCTCCAATACTTTGCCCAATATCTGATGTAAGACTGGCTGGTCTGTAATTCTCAGGATAATCCCTTGTACCTTCCTTGAACAAGGAGTAACATTTACCGTCCTCCAATCATCTGGCACTACTCCAGTCGACAGTGAGGATGTAAAGATCATCGCCAAAGGGGCAGGAATCTCTTCCTTGTCTTCCTGTAGTAACCTCGGCTTTTGTCCGAGGGATTTATCTATTCTTATGTTTGTACTTCAATCATTCTGTACTTCACCTCAAAATGTCTACTCCTTGTCCAAACAAATGATTGACTGCTTTCCATTTCAGGACTATATACAGTGCTGCCTTCTGGGACACATATGGTTCCCAATATCCTGTCAATCATGAATTGGAAAACAGGGGAAGGGACCAATACCTTCCTGACGAAGGGGTGATGCCCAAAGCTTTAAATCTTCTGTTCCTCAGATGCTGCCAGACTGGCTGTGCTTTACCAGCGCTACACGTTTCGACTCTGATCCCCAGTACCTGCAGTTCTCACTTTCTCCATTACTTCGAGCTCTCCCCTCTGCACACTGAACAGGGAAATCATCAGCAGAAACTCATTGATATGGAGCTGACTGTTTTGTTCTGGAAAGTTACATTTGATGAATACAATTATTAAAAGAGAAATTACAATTCAACAAATATTCATTCATTCCCAGTGTTACAGTTTTGGCTCATGAATTGGGCAGCTTGAGCACAAGCAATGAATGATTGAAGAACTCCGCGTTATAGAATATTCCCAGTGTTATATTCCAGGCTGAATTTCCTTTACCATAAAGATGGTAATATTATCCGACAGACTGATATGATAAGGGAATGAGGTGAAATGGAAAAGTGTGACATTTTTGCCATCACAGAGGTAGTTTGCGGGAGGTCAGGGCTGACAACTCAATATCCAGTGGTACAAGATCCAGAGGCAAGACAGGAGGGGTGCTAAAAGAGGAAGTGGGTTTGCATTATTAATTTTGGAGTCAGTTACTGCTGTAAGAAGGATCTTCTAATGAGGCTTGATGGTTAGAGCTCAGGATCAAAACCATGACCGACACAGGCTGGGAATATATTGTAGACGCCCAGATAAAAGAAAGTACAGGAGCTGATATAAAACCAATTTACTGAGGTGTGTTAATACAACAATAGGATCATTATATTCAGGCATTTCAATTGCAAATATTCATTCGGGCAGTGATAACCTTTTAAGAGGGGACAGATGAAATTTATTCCAGAGAGCTTCTTATATCAACGTGTAGCAGAAACAACAATGGGCGGGGCTGTGCTGGGCCTCACCGTGGGGAATGATTTCAGTCAGATGTTGCCGGCGGGATTGGGATAGTATGAAAGGACCAGTGGCCGTGACTCCTGTGTTTTGAGTTTGCTAAGGAAAAGACCTAAAATGTTTGAAAAATAAAAGCTTTTTGGATTTGAGAGACCGATTTTATGTAAAAGATGACAGGATCTGACCAAAGTGCAGTTGCTTCTGGGTGAAAGTGTAGCAGAACAGCGTGGGGCGGGAGTTGGTGGATCACTTGATCAAAATGGAAATGGTTACAGTATCAGCCCACCATGTTACACCGAAGATGAATTTTAGGAAAACAAGTCCAGAGAACCTCAGATGTCGACACAAATTCCGAACAGAATTAACAAAGAAAGAGAAGGTTAAAACAGTTACAAAGTAAGCAGGTTAATAGAGGTCCTAAAAGAATATAGAAAGTGCAGGGTTAAACGTAAAAAGTCAGTAGAAGAGCAGAAGTGGAGGCGGGGAGTTAAACATTAGAGGATAACATTAGCAAGAATTCCAAGAATAAATTTCTTTTTATTAAGGGGAAGAGGATAACGCGGAGAGAATTGGAAGTATTAGGGACTAAGGGGATAGCCTGTCCTCAGAGCCGGAGAATATGTTAAGCACTGACTTTCTTTCGGTCTTCAGTTGGAAGAATGAGTTCCTGGATCCAGGGAGAGTGACCGTGTGATCCTTGAGCGAGTTGATACAGAATTGAAAAATGTGGTTCTGGAAAAACACAGCAGGCCTGGCAGCATCCGAGGAGCAGGTGAATCGACGTTTCGGGCATAAGCCCTTCTTCAGGGATGATACAGAAGCTGACGAAGAATTGGACATTTATGCGGGATAGAGAGTGGGCAAATCCACAGATGAGGATGAGCTGGATCTTAGGCTGACGTGGAAGATGAGTGAGGAGATTACAGTCTCTTAACTTCTCATTTGTGTTTTGCCTCTCGCCACAGAGAAGATGGGTTAGGACAGGATAACATCTAATATTGATACAACTTTCAAACAGAGTGCTAGAAATACCGCGTGGGATTAAAGACCTCCAATTCTCACATCAGTGAGAGGGAAACAATTTTAGAAAATTCTGTGGACTGTTGAGTCAGGCTCATTAAATATCTTCAGGGTTGAGGCTGACTGATGTTCATACAAGGTTTATGGAGAAAATGCAGACAAGTGGAATGGGGGTTTATCAAAATCGATCTCACCTAATTGAGTGGAAAAGCAGACTCAGTGAGCGGATAGACATACTGTTGTTCCTATGTCGAATTGTATCATTTTTACAATAGCCTTGTATTCGCTGGAACATCAACCTCTCTCGCTATGGAGTGAGACACAGTTTGGAAAGCAGTCGACGGATTCAAGGAATTAATAAATGCAGTACTGTTAAACAGAAAGTACCAGGAGACTACGACAACGTGGATAGGCTGTCGGGTGAAGATTAGCATCAGCGCAGTCAGCACTACCAGAAGGAAGACCTCAGTAAGACACCCTCCAAGGCCAAGCAGTGATCTTGTCTGGAAAGCAGGTAGTCAGCGGCCAGGTGTTAAAGCGTGCCTAATGCCCAAGTGCTACAACATTGCAGTGTCTCCCTCCTTCCCTAACCAAAACTAAATGTGAAGGGGTAGACAGACATGCTGTTGGTAGTGGAGTCAGTAGTAATGTTTGGCTCAAGAAGCTTTGGACAGCAGCAGCTCAGCAAAAACTGCAGGCAAGCTCAAATAAAGTCCTTTCAACTTTAGTCTTGCAGCAATGGAGATGGCAGTTAGGACTGTTAAACGTTCCTTCTACGGGATGTGGGAGCTCAGGGAAGCTCCCACCGTCCCTGATGGCTACACATGTAGAAAGTGCACCCAGATACAACACCTGGGAGACCGTGTTCGGGAGCTGGAGCTGGATGCACTGAGGATCATCCGAGATGCTGAGAACTTCATAAATAAATGCTTTCGTGTGGTGGTCACACCCAAGACCCGCCCAATCATGTTTCTGTAATGACTATAATATCCCAGTCCCACGTAAAGATCCATGCCATGAGTACATCAGGCTTAACTGTCAGTCCTGTTGCATTTACATAAAGGCAATTTAATCCAACAGGAGTCCTTGCTCCCTGTTGTGTTCAAGACAGAGGAGATGGGCGGCCACCTGGAATGGCGAACGGAGTAGGCAGAGAGTGCAGGAATCCCCTGTGGCAATTCCCCGCGAAAACAAGCACACCGTTTTGAATACTCTTCAGGGGAATGACGTTTTAGGGGAAAGCAGCAGTAGCCAGGTTGGTGGCATTACCATTGACTCTGGCGCACAGTGGGAAAGGGTAAAGTTAAACAGGACCTCAGAGATAGGAGAGTCGATTGTTAGAGGGACAGATTGGAGATTCTGTGGCCTCAGACGGGAATCCAGGGTGGTGTGTTACCTCCCAGGTGCCAGATTCCAGGATGAATCCGAGCGGCTGCAGAACATTCTCAAAGGATGGTGGTGGTGCGAGGGGGGTGGGGGGGGGGGGGAGCAGCCAGAAGTCATTGTGCACGTTGGCACAAATGACACAGGTAGATATAGGAATGAGATCCTACAGAGTGATTAGTGAGAGCTAGGAGAAAAGTTAAAAACCAGGACCTTGACGTGGTAATCTCCTAATTACTTCCAGTGTGATGAGCTAATGAAGGTAAGGACAGGAGGATATGGCAGATACGTAAGTAACTAAAGAATGAGTGCGGGTGTGGGAGACGGAGAGATTCAGATTTTTAGATCATTGGTGTATTTTCTGTCATAGAGTTGACCTGATCATTAGGAACAGGTGTCACATGCAATGGGGAGGGAACCAATATCTTGTTGGCAAATTTTGCTGGTGCTATAAGGGAGGAATTAAACTATATTGGCGATGAGGGGTATCCTCGTGATCAGGGAGGCAAGTGCGAGGCTGGAAGGAGATACAGTAATCAGAAACAAGTGAAGAGACAAGTCAGGCTGGAATATGATCAGGAGCAAGGAATGCCTGTTGGATTAAACTGCATTTATTTCGATGCAAGAGGGCTGCCATGTAAGACCAATAAACTAATGGCGTGGATACGAACGTGAGATTGGGATAGTATAGCATTTATAGAAACATGACTAAGCGATCAACAGGACTGGCATCTTAACTTACCAGGGTACAGGTGCTTTAGGAGGGACAGGGATGGTGGAAGGTGCGGAGGAGGAGTTGAATTTTTGATTAAGGGGATTACCACAGCAGTACTTAGAGATAAAATATCTGACCGATCATCCAGTGAGGCTTTGTGGGTGGAGCTAAAAAGTAAGAAGGGGATGATGATGCCACAGGGGTTGTACTCTAGGCCTCCAAATAGTCAACGTGAATTAGAGTAACAAATATGCAGGGAGAAGGGAGACATGCAGGAGCAATATGGTTGTCATAATTGTGGATTTTAATTTTTGTAACAGACTGAGACAGCCAGAGCGTTAAGGAATTTGATGGAATGGAATCCGATAAGTGTGTTCAGGAAAGTTTCCTCAAGCAGTATGTAGAGGGCCCTACTTGGGAAGGGGCAAAACTCGAACAACTCTTGAGAAACAGGTCCGGACAGGTGACTGGATGACAGTGGGGGAGCACTTTGGGACCAGTGACCATCGTTCTGTTAATTTTCAAATAGCTATGGAGAGGGACAAAACTGGTTCACAGGCTCAAGTTCTAAATTGGGACAAGGTGAATGTTGATGGGATTAGACAGAAGCTTGCAGGGGTCGAGTGGAACAGTTTGTTTGCAGGTGAAGGGACCCCTGGCTAGTAGGAAGCCTTTAAACGTGAGAGAGCTAGAGTTCAAGGTTTATATGTTCCTGTGACAGTGAAGGGAAAAGTTGGCAGGAATGGGGAACCCAGGATGACAAGAGATATTTGGGCGTTGACTGGAAAAAGGGGTATGTGTGGCTCAGGCGCAGGCAACTGGGATCAAGGGAATTCCTGGCGGTATATAAGGGATATAGGAGTTTACCTTTGATATAAATCAAGAAGACGACAAAGGTGGTATGAAATAACCTTAGCTGAGAAGATTAGGATGAATCGAAAGAGGAACTTTAAGAATATGAAAGGAAAGCAATAACTAGTGAGAGAATAGGACCCCTCAACTACCAAAGTAGACATATATGTGTGGAATCATAAGAGATGGACGAGGTCCTCAACAAATGTTTCTTCTCTGTATTTACCGTGGAAGAAGACATAAATACTTGGGGTCTTGAGGAAGTTAGTGGCGATATCTTAGGGGCAGTCCATATCACAGTAAAGGAGGTATTGGGCGTACAAGGATGTTTGACGGTAGATTAATCTCACTGTCATTAGCAAGTATATCCATGAACACTGCAAGGAGCTCGAGAAGAACTTGCGTGGAGCCTGGTTAAAAAATGTTTTCACTATTAACCAAATTTGTGATTCTGGAAGACTGGAGGATAACAAATGCTGTGCCCTTATTCAAAAAGATCTGTAAAAATATGTCTGGGAACTATGGACCAGTACATTTAACATCATTGGTAGGTACATTACTTGAGAAGATACCAAGGTATAAGATGTACATGCATTTGGAAAGGCAGGGTCTGATTATGCATAGTAAGCATGGCTTTGTGCATGGAGGTTTATGCCTAAAAAACTGTTAAAGTTATTTGATGATGTGACCAGGAAGGTTGACTTTGGCAGGGCGTTAGACGTTGAAACGTATGGTGCTGGAAATGCACACCAGAGCAGGCAGCGTTCAAGGAACAGGAGAATCGACGTTTCAGACATAAACCCTTCAAAAGGAATGTCCAAACATCGATTCTCCTGCTTCTCAGATGGTGCCTGCCCTGTCGTGCTTTTCCCGTGCCACACTTTTTTCGCTCTGATCTCCAGCATCTGCAGTGCTCACTTTCTCCTCGGGCGGTAGAATGTGACTGTATGGATTTCAGTTACAAAAGAACAGAATGAAGGTTTCTAGCCCCTAGAACTCATATACAGTTACAGGAGAAGGCTAATCAGCCTCTCGAGCCTATGAAACTGTACTCCGAGTAGATCACGCAGCACCCATATCCTGTTGCACAGCAAATGGATCAGCTACTTGAATTCCGTAACACAGGAAATCGATGAGGCCACAAACTGACTGGACTCTGGTGTACACTGGAATAACAGGAGGCCATTTAGCTCCTCAAGCCTGCTCTTCCCTTCAGTAACGTCAGGGCTGATCTGGTATCGGCTGCAATTTCTCTTTCATGCCCAAAGCCTTGTAGCCCTTGAATCTCTGGCGTGTCAAAATCTATTGACACCCAGTCCCACCCCCTTCCCAATCATTTCTGTTATGCAGCTGTCTGGGACAGAGCGTCCCCAACAGTCTCTACCCTCTGAGAGAAGGAAACCTTCAGCGCACATATACCTTGGCCTATTGACATGAACAAAAGATACAAACTCAGCGTCAGAGTGGCGCTGACAATATGGCAGGATTTGACGGAGCAAGGTGTCAAGCAGTCTGAATAAGATTGAACTGAATGGGATCAGGAGTAAACTCCCCACTGGGTCATTCAGAACACAATGTGGCTAGTAGACAGCAATCCTCTTTGTCCCTGGATATTTCTGTGGGCGATCCTCAGGGTAGCTTCCTCTGCAAAAACACTTTCAGCTGTTCCATCAACGTCTTTCCCTCCGTCATTTGATCAAAAGTAGAGATGTTCTGTGAAAATCACACACAGCTTCAAAACTGGACAAGGTTCAAGCTCATGTTGTTAACGTGCAGGTAACATTCATGTAACAGCACTGCTAGACCCTGAACATTTTCACAGGATAAAAAGAGGAGCTCTTTCAGCATCTCAAGCTGGTTACACAGGAATGTGAGAAAGCCATTCAGCCCTTTGAAACTATTGGATAAGCAGAGTCACAGCCAATTCACTCTCTCCTGCCGATTACACCTGAAGATATTTTTTTAAAAATGCAAATATTGGAAAGCAGGAGGCTGGAAGACCACACCAAGCAAAGCAGCATCAGGAGGTGGAGACGTCAACACCTTGGGTGTAACATTTCTTCAGGAGTGGGGATGGATGTAAGGATGTTTACAGGTAAAGAAGCGGCGTGTGGAGGAGGAGATGGTGTGGTGAGGTGGGGATAGACCAACACTGCTAGAGGGTACCATCGGGTTAGTCGATTGGAGGAATTAATGCACTTGGAAGCTGGAAGAAGGATTGATCAGAGGAATGGAAGTGAGGTGCACGGGCTAGGAAGGGGGGAGGTGATGGGAAGGGAGTGGGAGGAACTGGGAACGGAGTCAGCAGATTGGAAGGGTGTTTATTTGAAATTGGAGAACTCAGTGTTCTCGCAACATTCGAGACACTGACACATCAAAAGAAGAGACCATTCGGCCCCTCTAAACAGTGATACTGAAACAGGAGGTTGTCTTTGATACTGCAACATGACAAACTAATGAAACAGAGTCTGCACAGACAGACTGATCCATGTTGTTCCCCCGGCTCCATTGCTAATGGTACACACGTGTTATGTTAACATCGTTTGCTGACCGTGAGGAGGGAAAGTGAGTGATTTGTACCAAGTTCCAAGGTGTTATGGACGAGTCTATACCACTCAAAACATGCTTAAGCACACAGCCCAGAACATAACTTTGCAATTTGTTTCATTAAGTGTACGGTGAAAATTAACTGGTGTAATTTAGCTAAGTTGACTACTGGATTTTAAAACAGACAAAAACTTTATTCACAAAAGTACGCAATGAACACAAAGAACACAATAAAGAAGGCCTTCAGAACTCAACCTATCCAGCTAGACTTAATTATGCTGTTTCGACTGCACGTAACAGTCCCAATAAGCAAACTCTCTTTAAAACCCATTACAAATGCCTACGCGTTGAAGTTGAAGAGCAAAAAAGAGAGAGAGTTTCCACACAGCTCCCTGTTGAACTTTCCAGTTCAAGACTCAACTGAAAACTCAGCTCAGCTCAGCTGAGCTCATCTAGTTCAGCTAAAAGAGCTCATCACTCCCATTTCATTATTAAGGTCACTTCTAAAGCACGACCACTTTGTACTGAAGTCTCACCTGTTCACAGATAAAAAAAAAGGCCTCGAAAATCGTTTTAGTCTCTTTACCAAACCAGACTGACCGGAGTCAGGCCCAGTTTTATTGTCCCTCTGAAAACAATCAAGGACAGAGTCCTCCTGAGCCAAGGAAAAGCTTCTTGACCAAAAAGGGACTAGCTTTGTGACGCCTCCCCCTTGAAAAATAAACCATCAATACCAAAAGATGACTGCAGTTTTAATCATTTAAACCCAGTTGTTAGTCTAAAAACGCAACATACACTATAGCAACTGTAAACATGCATACATGCAAACATGCACAACCCTATGCAAATTCAGGCCGCGGTACAAAAACAACCAAACGCCTCCATATCTCATTCAAGTTTCAATAATGCACGTTTTTGCAACCTGCCACATGCACAATTGTCATAATGAATGGCTGCAACAACAAGCTCCATCGAAACAGTCTGGAATTTTTGTCCTTATTTTTTTCCACAATTATGAATGGGTTGTGATCAGCGTATATGATTGTCTCAGATGCATCACTGGTGATATAAACACTGAAATGTTGTCATGCCAACACCAAGCTTAAGCATTGAATATTTCTGTTCATGAAGTTCAACTTCCTGGAAAAATAACCGTTGGGTCTCTTGATTCCCTTGTTATCTTCCTGCAGGAGCACCGCATCGACACCCACATCACTGGCATCGATAGCCACCTTGAAAGGCTTTGTGTAATCCGGTGTGGCTCATACTGGGGGCAGTGGTTAACAAAGTTTTTAGGCTGTCAAATTGGCAGTTTGTTGTTCACTGAGAGTTCTTGCCCTTTTTAACTAATTTGGTGAGTGGAGCAGCCACACGGGTAAACTTTGGCACAAACTTTCAGTAAAATCCAGTCAATAGCAGTAAACGTAATACTGCCTTTTGCCGATGGTGTGAGAAGTTTCCCACTACTTTTGTTTTTGTATCTCATGGGGCTATTGGTCCATTTCCAATAACATGGCCCAGGAACGTGACTTGGGCTTTCGCAAATCCACTTTTAGCTGGGTTTACCACCAAGCTTGCCTTCTGAAGTCGAGAGAACAAGTCCGATAAATGCTGAAAGTGTTTCATCGATGAGTGATTAAAATCACCAGGTCATTAATGTACACTACATAGTTGGGCTATCCGGCAAAAAACATTATTGTCAATCTCTGAAATGTGGCTGGAGCATTTTTCATACCAAATGCCATGGCTTGGAACTGATGTAGTTCATTTGATGTTATGAAAGCCTAAATTGCCTTTGTTCTCACTGGCAGAGGTCCTTGCCAGTAGCCTCTGAGCAAGTCTAACTTAGAAATGTAAGTGGCTTCTCCCACTTTTTCGACACAGTTCTCCAAACATGCATCAGTCTTTGTAACGGTGTTGACTTTGTGATAGTCCCCACTTGACCTTCGGGTACCATTTGGCTTTGGCATCATGACTATAGGTGGGTTCCAGTCATTGTGACTCACTTCGATTATAACATCTTGGATCATTCACTCTATCTCTTTCTGAACTTGTCCCAACTTTGGAGGGTTATGCCTATAATGATGTTGCTTAATCAGAACAGCATCTCCTATATCTACATCATGCACAATTATGGTAGCAATTCCCAGTTTATTTTCATATATCTGCCAAAGTGATAATAATAACTCTTTTGGGTCATTTCGATTTTCTTGTCGAAGGTAACTCGATAATTTATCCCAATTTTTGACAACTTTCTCATTGTTCAATTTGATTTGAGGAATGTCCCATTCAGAATCCTCTGAACTTGGTTCTTCCCTCTCTGCTGTCATCATGAACACCTTCTAGTCTTGCTTTCTTTCACTATCAAACTATCTTTTGAGCACATTCACATGACACACTTTGTGAGATTTCTTCCTGTCTGGAGTCCTTATCAATTAGCTCATCTCACTAAAGTTCTTCTCAACTTGATAAGGCACACGAAACCTTGTTTTTAAATGCTCACCTCTTACTGGAAGGAACACTAATGTCTTATTCCCAATGGGAAAATTGTAAATTTGTGATTTCTTATCTGCTTCCTGTTTCATTATATGCTGTGATACTTTTAAATGTATCTATCCAGCTCTCCAGTTCTATTTAATCGTTCCCTAAAATTTGATACATCGTCCAAATGGGTGATCTCTGAATTCTGACTTGTTAAATCTTCCCTCATCAAATTTAATGGTCCTGCTAGTTCTTGCCCAAAAGTTAATTAAAATGGACTGAATTTAGTCGATTCATTGGATGCATCTCTGATCGCAAAAAGTTCAAAAGGAATTTCCTTATCACAATCATCTGGATAATCCTGATCACAAAAACTCAACACGGTCTTCAGTTTTTGATGCCATCTCTCTCGTGCTCCCTGTGATTATGGATAATGTGGAGTAGATTTGAATTGCTTTATTCCAAAGTTATCCATCGCCTCCTTGAATAGTTTGGATGTGAAGTTTGATCGTTGATCTGACTGTATCATTATTGGTAGTCCGTATCTATTAAAAAAAAGTATGTTTTTCTACAACCTTTTAAGCTGTGATGCTGCATAATGAGATTGCCTCTGGATATCTAGTCGGCACATCCATTATTGTTAATAAATGCTTATTCCCACCGTTTGTTTGTGGTAGGGGACCTACGCAATCAATCAAGATTCTTGTGAAACGGTCCTCCAATGCTGGAATAGGTATTAAAGATACAAGTTTTATTACTGCCTGCGTGACATGTTTGACACGTCTGGCAAAATTCAGCTACATCTTTATGCAGTCCAAGCCTGTAAACAAATCTTTATATTTTAGCCAGTGTTGTCCTCACCCCAAAATATCCTCCAACTGGTAACTCAAGTGCCAATCGCCTCCTTTATATACCCAACTGGCAAAATAATTTGATGAATTTCTGCCCATTTCTGCTCTGCTTGAAATTGTGATGGTCTCCATTTCTTCATTAAGACATCATTTGTTAAGTAATAACAGACAGGAATGCTTTCTTTCTTGCTTGCTAAATGCCTTTTGATATAACTGTTTTAATTCCTCATCTTTCTGCTGCAAGTCAATCAACTTAGCAGAGCTAAAAATACTTGCATGTTTTCCTACCTGCTCCTTCTCTGTTCTACTTAGCTGGTTAAAATAAGATTCGGATAACTCTACATCAGCTTCCTTTTGATCCATGCCTTTTGATCCCTCCTGCTTCAACCTGTACATTGTGATCTGTGATTCCACAATCAGTGAAATTTCCTAGATAATCATTCTCCAGGTCTTCCGTTGCCTGCATCTCCACTGGCTTTTCAATTAGAGTAGGCTGCACTCCTACCGGTGAATCAGCTATACCATTTGCAAGGACAAAGCTTATTACTGGAGCTGAGAGTTAGGGTCCAGTACTCCTATCACTCCTCCACTGTTCTCACTTTACATAACTGAGCACTTTTTGTCTCACCATGAATTCTTGTTACCAGCACATTTTCTGACATTATTCTCTCAGGAGTGCATATCTCCTCATCCCTCAGCATTCCAGACGGAGAAGATTCTGCGACCTATTACTCCTGGCCAATGTGAATTTCCTTAAATCTTCCAATATATATTTTTAAGCAGATCTGACACATCTTCATTAATCAACCTCTGATCATCTTGTAAACTCTGAGACAGTTGTCTAACTTCTCTTGTGCTTTTTGTTATTCGTCCAACAAAACTTCCACGCTCGTCTAGTTTTCCTACATTTGGTTTTCTGCTCGCCCACTAATACAGTGATTTTGTGTGGTCCATTTTATTGTAATGAAAACACATCAGCCTTTAAAATTCTTTGTCCCCCTCAAGGGTTTCTTTTTTTACCCTGTGGTAAATTATCCTTATGACCGTCACTGAGATCTATCGTTCCCTTTCCACGTGAGGAAATCTTTTTGCTCTAATTTCAATTCTTCATGGAGTGAAATTGATTCTGGAAGCCAAACCGAGTCTATAGAACTGGATTCCTGATGAAGGGCTTATGCCCGAAACGTCGATTCTCCTGTTCCTTGGATGCTGACTGACCTGCTGTGCTTTACCAGCAACACATTTTCAGCTCTGTTCATTATCATCAGCCACTTCAACAGATCACCTTGCTGTTTTAACGGTCTTCTTTTCCATATGATTTCACACCACTTCAGGCAGTGAACTTCTGAATTCATCCAAAATACTTACCTCTCTAATGGCATCATATTTTTGCTTGATTTTTAAAGTGCTTATCCATCTAACGAAGTAACTCTGTTTGATCGTTTCAAACTCAGTGTAGGTTTGAACAGGGTCCCTACTTAGATTTCTAAAAAGTTGTATATAGCCGTCTAGGACAAGCTCAAATGAAGGTAAAATGGATTTTTCACCTCCTCATACTCCCCAGATACCTCCTCTGATAGTGATGCAAATACCTCACTTGCCCTACCTACAAGTTTCGTTTGGATCAACAAAACACACATTGCCTCTGACCACTGCATTTGTTTAGCCACCTTTTCAAATAATTTGAAAAAGACTTCGACATCCTTCTCATCAAATTTAGGCAATGTTTGAAAATAAATGAACAGGTTCTTACTGGGGCTTCTGACTATCAGGGACTTGCTCATTCTCACTCTCTTCCTCACGAAGCCCCCAAAGCCTTTCTCTCCAGCCTTTTCTGCTGACTTTCCTTTTTAAAGTGTCAGTTTTTGCTGTCAAAAAGCTTTCTCATTTTTTCTCCTCTACTGCTCTCTCTTTTTTCCTTTCTCTGGCTTTTAATCATAACTCAAACTCTTTCATTTCTGCTGCCCTTTCTTACCTTTAGCCTCCAACTCAAGCTGCTTCATCTGCATTTGAATTGTTCCCAACTCGATAGATTCTGATGGTTTCTGCAGCAGGTTTAATTGATGAGCTACTGCTGTAACTGTGTCTCCTTTCCTCACAGAAACACACAGTTCCAATTCCAGCTTCTCTGCTAATGCTTGCAACTTGGTCTTATTCACTTTTTGCAAGCCTTCCAGAGTTACTGCATCGACATCGACAAATCTTCTGGCGTCTGAAAGGGAAATTACTATCCCAAGCTTTGCCTACCTAACAAAACCAACACCCGAAATAAAGACACGAGCACCTCACACTCGCTGTTTAAAATCCCGTGAAGAGCCCCCAATCTGTTATGTGCTAGGCTAGACCACTCAAAAGATTCTTAAGCAGGCAACCATAACTTTGCAATTTGTTTCGCTAAATGTACAACGAAAATTACCCTGAGTAAGATAGCGAGTTTGTCCACTAGGTTTTAAAACACACAAAAACTGCACTCACCAAATTAAACAATGAATCACAAAGAATAGAATAAATAACCCCTACAGAACTCAATCTATCCAGCTAGACCTAATTTAACTGTTCCAAATATACACAATAGCCCTATAAGCAAACTCCCTTTAGAATTTACTGTGCTGATTACTTACTGCGCCGTATGAATTCTGTCAGTGACTCATGTCCAAGGATGTCCAGCTCCTTCTTACCAAGAGCACTTCCCATTATCTTGCCTTCTCATAAATACAAAACGAGAATTATGGTATGTTTTGCCAAATCATTTCTTTGATTTAGTGGGCGGCACGGTGGCACAGTGGTTAGCACTGCTGCCTCACAGCGCCAGAGACCCGGGTTCAATTCCCGCCTCAGGCGACTGACTGTGTGGAGTTTGCACGTTCTCCCCGTGTCTGCGTGGGTTTCCTCCGGGTGCTCCGGTTTCCTCCCACATCACAAAGGTGTGCAGGGTCAGGTGAATTGGCCATACTAAATTGCCCGTAGTGTTAGGTAAAGGGTAAATGTAGGGGTACGAGTGGGTTTCGCTTCGGCGGGTCGGTGTGGACTTGTTGGGCCGAAGGGCCTGTTTCTACACTGTAATCTAATCTAATCTAATCTAATCCAGTATAAATGGAACACATGCTTACAGGTTGAAGGTGAAGGGCAGATAAGAGAGAGGGAGTTTCCACACAACTCCCTGTTGAGGTTCCCAGTTCAAGACAACTGAAAACTGCTCAGCTCATCTCAGTTCAGCTAGTTCAGCTAAAAGAGCTGACCACTCTCCTTTCATTATACAGGTCACTTCTAAAACATGATCACTTTGGCCTGAAGTCTCATCTGTTTACACATAAACTAATATATCTGAAAATCCTTTTCATCTCTGTACCAAACCAGACTGACTGGAGTCGGGTCCTGTTTTATTGCCCCTAAAATCAAGAGCGGTCTCCTTGAGCCAAGGAACAGCCTTGAGAAAACAAAAGGGACTAGCTTTTTTTGAAAGAGAAGATAGGCTAATGTAGTGCATGGAGGTCACAATCTGGTGGGAATGGCTAACTCTATCAGAGGGTGACTGCTGACAGATTTGTGAACAAGATGACGCTTAGTGCAGGATCACACAACAACTGCACATTGAGGCGATGAGAGTTCATTCAGAACCTGGAGCTCTCTCTCAACCATCATGGTGGGGGTGTCCACAGAGCTATGTAAACTATCATAGAGTCATAGAATCCTACAGCACGGAGACAGTCCGTTTCGCCCAAACTGGTTCATCCTGATAAAAATGTACACCCGTGCTAACCTCATTTCTCTGCACTTGGCCCATATCCTGCTCAACATTTCCTATCTCTATATTTGGCCAAATGTGAAGACGTGTATCGCGGAAAACACGTTATATTTCACGCTACAACGTTTTGTTTTGGAAGTAATGACCGTTACTCCATAACACTTAAGTTTTGATACAATCAGTTTTTTATTCTTTTGTAGAGATACAGCTTAAACACATATTTCCTTCACGCTCTCCTCATGGTACCATCACTGCAGGGATTGTATGGTGAAACTCCATTGCACAGTCACTCTGTTGCAAGGAGATCATTCATTATAAAAGAGAGAAATTCTTTTCAAAGCGACAAAGTACTGTCTCAATAACACTTTACAACTGCAGGAAGGTGCCATCACACACATACTGTACTGAATTTGCAATGAACGATACCACACATTTACTGTGCTGATTACTTACTGCGCCGCATGAATTCTGTCAGTGACTCATGTCCAAGGATGTCCAGCTCCTTCTTACCAAGAGCACTTCCCATTATCTTGCCTTCTCATAAATACAAAACGAGAATTATGGTATGTTTTGCCAAATCATTTCTTTGCCTTATGAAGCAAAGCCACACCAAAAGCACCATCACTATTGTCAGTGGAGATGCTGAGGAGACGATGGTTTAGCTGTATTATCTCTGAAATATTAGTCCAGGGAGCCAGGTAATGACCCAGAGCCGGGATTCGAATCCTACCACGGCAAATGTTGGAATGAAATCAATAAAATATCAGGAATTCAGAGTCAAATAAAACAATGAAACCATTCTTGATTGTCCTACCTGGCACCCTCATGATCTTCATGGAAACCAATCTACCATCTTAACCAGGTCGGGCTTACATGTGACTCCAGAACCACAGGAATGTGTTTAACTCTCAGTTGTAGTTTGAAACGGCCAAGCCAGCCACTCAGTTATATCATACAGTACAAAGTGTCAAAGAGATAAAACAGGACGGAACTAAGCACTGTCTCCTTACAGCCCACAGACTGCAGTGGGTCAGGAAGGCAGCTCACCAACATCTTCTCAAGGACAATGAGGAAAAAGAATTAAATGCTGTCTCAGCATCCATTAATGAATACAAGAAGATGATTACACTAAGGGAAGAGAGACAAAGGGGTATAATTCACTTCAACAGTTACTTTGATTTATACCTCACATGGGCATGATTTTCAGTAACATGGGAACAAGAGAAAAATAAATAAGTTTAATCTCGTTTTTTTATTTCCATCCCAGCTGACCATCAACAATCCCTTTGTTTGCTTCTTTCTCTCTCTCCTTCTCCTTCTCTATCTATTCAACACAGTCCTACTCCCCTTTACAACAGATGTCCGTGTCACCAGCATCAATCACGCTATTTCTTAGTTGTGTTCAGTTCTGTGTATGCTCATTGGACTGTAAATGCCAATTTTGTTTTTCTCTCATTCCGAGGCTGTCAAATCTGTTCAGTTACTCTGGAACTTTCTCATTCTTTTTTTGTTTCTGATCTGTGCGAAATTCTTTGTTTTATTTAACATTTAATTATGTTATTACATGGGATGTCTGCATCGCTGGCAAGGGCAGCATTTGTTCACCTCACTAAATGCCTTTTCTTGTGAGGTCATTCTTTCAGGCAGTATATAGCCAAGCACATTGGCTGTGGGTCTGACGTCAGTCTTAAGTCAGACCAGGTAATAATGCTAGATGTCTTTAACAAAGGACATCAGTGAAATAGATGAACTTATTGACAACATTCTGGTTGATAGGAGTTAAAATCGTTTTTCTTTCCAATTGTTGTCACTTGAGTTTAAGTTCTGACATCATCTGTGATAGGAACTGAAACAGTATCTTTATGTTTCACAATCTGGGCCTCTGAATTACATTTCTTGTAACACTACTAATATGACAGTGTGCCTCTCGTGGAGTTAATTTAGAGACAAGAACAATGTTGTGATCGAAATATTTGCAACTGAAATCGTGCTTTGAGGAGAGCTGGAACCATATAGTCTGAATTTTATGAAGACATAGATAATCGTTTATTAAGCATCAGCATTGATGCCAAGATGGTAACTGGGGGTATTATCGAGCTGGTAGTGGATGGTTTTGGTGACAGCCGGAATACCGAGACATAAATTAATTCAGGGAAAAAAGGTCCTTCGGGATTGTGAACAGACTTGTTCTCAGATATTTGTGAGGCCAAGAGTGTAGGCGTTTGTGGGTAATGAATAGAATTTGCATTTGAAACTGAAGACAACAATTTCCGTCTTTACCAAATATAGATAACAGAAATATCAATGAAGTTTGACATGGTTTATGGGATACATAAATGGATAGAGATGGAGACACTTACCAGGAACACCAAAAATAGCAAGCATGGGATAGGAACCCGCCTGAATAATCAGCAGTACACCGTATATGTGATCTGATAATGTTGACCCAGACCAGGAAAAATATAAAGACTCAAGGATAAAATCCTGTCCATCGTTGCAGCATTCCAGTCTAATGTTCTCAGATTCTAATCCATTAATGGAACATACCAGATTATTCTCAGATGTTGATCTCTCCTCTTATTGTCCCTGGAGCTTGTCGGACTTTGGCTCCATTTACCAACTTACTTTCTTCGATGTGTGAGCCAAGTCCTGCGTGTTCTTTAAATGAAGCAATAGGAGAAGATATTCGGTCTCACACTTTAAGTTTATATTAGCAGTAAGTGGATAAAGCATTCAGAGCTCTGGGTCTCGACCTTTCTGTCCCTGACAAACTATACAGTGTGTCAGTTCAGAAAAAATACGCACATCTGTCCCTGACCCAGTCTTTTTATATAATAAAAAGCATCATGCAATCACTAAGGTGGGATTATCTTCTGATTGGCTGTTGATCTGACTCCATTCTCTGCCTCCTTGCTTTCCCGGATGTTCGACCCCACGTGGACCTGTTTTGCGCGCGAAACGGAGTACCACGTGACCCCGTCTTGCCCGCGAAACGAAGAACCACGTGACCTTGTTTTGCAACGGGGTACCACGTGACCCTGTTTTGCCCGCGAAACGGAGGACCACGTGATCTCGCGGCACGCCCTGAAACAGTGTATCACGTGACCTCCCCGCACTCCTCGTGCAGCAGTGCCTCACATGACCCCGCTGCACGCCTCCGGCGCGTGAAGCAGTGCATCACGTGACCTTATTTTGGAACGGAGCGAAGCACCACGTGATCTAGCTCTGCGCACGTGCATAACGGAGCATCTCCAAAGGCTTCCGAATATCGAGTCTATTCATAGTGGCAGCCAGCCATATATTTACAAATCCCCATTTCGGTCTCTTCAAAATGAGACCAACAAACGAGTTTTATACATCACATTCACTCTCCGATGCATAGTTTTCTCTTCTTGCCAGAGCCATGGTTTCTGTCTCCATCCGGTAGGACGAGGGAGCCTTCCCTTCAATTGCTGTGATGATTACCCCCTGCAGTCTGACTGCATGGGATGTCCCCTCCACCACCCTGTTTTGTCCTGTCCACCTTGGCTCTGACCACTTCCGTATGATCACCTTCAGCAGGACCCAGTCCGTGGTAGGTGGCACCTGGCTCTGTCGGTCCCCCTTTTCTAATCTGTTTGGAGAAAGCTGACACCAAAGCTGTTAGTTGATCATAGTAAGGTTTGTACCTTAGAGAGGCTCCTCCTCCCTCTAACATCTGTATTCCAGCTCCTGGTCCCGGGAACTGCTGCCCTGTTGTTAGCTCATACGATGTAAACCTTGTGATGGAGTTTACTGAACTTCTAATAGACAGTAAAGCTAAATGTAGGGCATCCACCAGCTTAACTTTGTTTGTGCACACACTTTTACTATTTTTCCTTTTATGGACTGATTCATTATTTCCAATTTTCCCTGTGACTGAGGATGGTACACTTTTCCAAACGCATGTTTCAGTCCTAAAGCTGCTTCAACTTCTTACAGGTCTTTGTTCTTGAAATGTGTGCTATTATCTGACCTGACTCCCTTTGGAAACCCATGCATTGGAATGTATTGGTTAATCAAAAATTTGATCACTGTTTTTGCGTCTTCCTTTTTCGCAGGTATTACTTCTGGCCGACCAGTGTATGCAGCCACTGCTACCAAAAGGTACCAGTATCCGTTTACAGTCTACTGCAATGAAACTTGGTAAGTCCTTGTCCCATGCTATTAAAATGTATGGTACTCCAATTAAAAAGAAAACATTGATGGAAGGCTTAATTCTTTTCCATAACCATTTTGAAACTAATAGAGTTATGATTGCAAGATCCAAACTACTCCCCCAACTTTACTTCAGACAGATGCCCTGTATATTGCACAGAAGTCAAGTGTTGCTCCTTCTCTAATGGGATCATGCACATATGGATATAGAAAGTTTTCTTGAATATATTTGACAAGTACGTCACCATCCAACCCTTTAACACTATTGTAGTGCAAATCAATTTTTAAAAAATTAAAATCCCCCATTATTACAACCTTATTAAGTGTACATATATCTGAAATCAACCTCCATGTTTGTTTCTCAATTTCTTTCTTACTGTTGGAGAGCATATGGTACAGTATCATCCACGCGTTCTTTCCTTTCTTATTTTTTAAATTTCTTCCAATATATTTTCACTGGAACGATTTGTCACGTCTAAGATTAGACTCCCTACAGTATGAAAATAGGCCCCTCAGCCCAACAACTCCATATGGACCCTCCAAAAGAGTAACACACAAAGACACATTCCCCTATCCTATACTCACCTCCGACAAATGCACCTCACACTGTGGGAAATTTAGCATGGGCAATTCAAATAACTAGCACATCTTTGGATTGTAGGAGGAAACCCACTCAGACACGGTGAGAATGTGCAAACTCCACACAGATAGGGGTCTGAGGTTGGGATCAAACCAGTGACCACTGAGCCGCCATGCCACAACTAAGCATACCAAACAATCTCTTCAAAGTGATCTTTACTTTCTTATGTTTAATACTATCCATATGTTTTATCTGGATGGTTTTCAGAAATATCTTCCCCAGTTCCCACAATAATTTATTCCTTAATCAAAAACGGCAGGCATCCTTTCCCTGTTTATCAAATGTCTCTCTTTCTATCCTTTCTTTGACACCTAACACCTGGAACATTGAATTGCCAGTCTTGAACATCACTCAGCCAAGTTTCTGTCATAAATTTGATGTCCCAATCCCATGTTCTTTAACATGCTCTGAGTTCATCAGCCTTCCCTGTAAGACCCCTAACAGTGAAATAAATGCAATTCAGTTCTTCAGAATTTCTATATATTCTGATTCTCTCATCGTTCTTTTCTAGTTGATGTGCTCTCGTCACATTCATAATCTTCTCCATCCATCCTACCATTAACACTGCTACTTAGAATACTCCCCTTGCCTTCTCTGTGAATATAAAGACTCCCTACACAGAGTGAGCAATTCTCACTGCTAACATATTGGTCGGTCTCCAGTTTAGATTAGACCAATCCTTTTTGAACAGATCGTTTCTATTCCAAAACACATTCCAATTTCCCAAAATCTAAATCACTCAACAACACACCAGTTCGTCAGCCATTGATTTTTCTCCTTTCACCCTTTGTTCCTTTCCTGATTGATTTTGGCATTGGGAGTAAACCAGAAATGACTACTTTAAAGTTTTTATTTTTAATCTTCGACACCACCTCTTCAATTCACTCTGTATTGCTTTAATCTTTTCTCTACAAAAAATGTCATTCCTACCAATATTTACAATAATTTCTGGCTACTCAATCTCACCCTTAAAAATGTGCTTGAAGTGTTTGGAGTCATTCTTAATCCTAGCACCGAGAAGAGTCACAAGCCATCCTAAACTCCCACTCAGTGCCACATAATTTCCTGTTGACGTTTCTGACAGAAAAGTCCACTGTAGCAATAATTCTACTAAATCTTCTCAAACTCTGCCGAACATAAGAATCATTCGAAGTGTCCAATAATTGGCTGCTCTCCCATTTTCCTCAGAGAGATAATCCCCTTCAACAGTTCCAAAAACTGAAAATCATTTTGACAGAGTAATAGCCATCGCAGACGTTTGAACTACCTTCTTATATTTCCTGACAGTCACTATTAATCTGACTAAATTGCTGGATAATGATTTTTCTAAATATTCTAGCCATCCTCTCTGTACCTTATATATGGTCTTAGTAATGTTATGTTTAAAGAAGGATTTTTCATGATACCTTATATATGTTACCTTTCATTACCTACAGACAATAATGTTAAGATGGAAATAATATAGAAACATTTACATGTCAAACATATCAATGTTGATTAAAACCAATCATTTAGCTAAATGAATCAATAAAAACATTTATCTTCAATAAATGCCTCGAACAGAATTTTTTTCTCAGGAGCTGAAAACATGTAGGACTCTCCAGAATGAAGGCACAACTCCTTGTTTACAAAAAAAGACTTTAATTTTTCGAAAAAATGTTTTGCAGCATAAAAAACCTTTTAAAATATGAATACACTTTATTTTTTAAACCACCCCTTAAAATGTTCTTTAAAAAATATTCGTTTGAAAGAAAATCGTGATTTTCTGCTTGTTTTTGCATGTTAATAGAAATTGAAACATAATGTTTTATTAATAAACTATAACAACTTGATCATCTGTAAAAAAAAGTTAATAAATATTTAACTGCCTGCAATCCCAGAAGCAGCTGTCAGTTCCATGCTGCTCAAAGCGCATTTTTTGAAACATTTTTTTACAATATGAATAAACGTGGCTGAATGTTTTAATAATTTGTTTCCAGTTCAAGGTAGACTTGACGATATGATTTGATCTCCTTCCGTGAGTCTATATGTAGAATTTAATTGGAGCTTTATCCTCATCACTCTAGCTCTTTCAAACAAAGTTATGAATCTATATCCATCGTACAGGTGAAAATTCCTTCAGCTCCTGATGGAGATGTTTAACAAAATGAGGGGTCGGGACAGGGTGAACAGAGAGGAGCTCTTCCCGTTGCGCCAAGGCTCAAAAACAAGAAGACACAATTATAAAGTGAAAGTGGTCTCACCATTAATCTGTAAGGGAAACTTTCCTATTTCTAAATGTATTGGGCTTCAAAATAATTCAAGTTTTATGTTGCCTCCTGAACAAAACTTGATGTTGATGTGAGAGGTTTTGTTTTGTGATCCAGGTTCCCCTTCATGATGCCTCAGTTTTGCAATCTGTCCATTGAAATACTACACTACTTTTCCATTCAACTCACCAACGTATTCGAAGACAGAAACATTTTCCCAAATATGATCCAAACGCCAATATTTGTCCGTTTCCTTGACCCACCTATTAATATTTATAGACTCATATCCTCTTCACATCTTGTTTTTCTAACATTATGAATATTTGTTTTCTTCCATAATACATTCAAAATAGTTTTCAGAAGATATCGATTACGGCCTCTATACAATAGAATTGAGAATGTGATATTTTTACTCAAGATCTGAACTTAACGTTGCAATAACGCTAAAGTGTTTTGTTGTCCCGTCACCCAGTTCCCAGACTGCAGTTGCAGCAAATTGTCATTTTGCAAAATGGCTAGTTCTCCGTATATTTCATAAGAACCAACTTTGTTAACCAGATGCCCATGTACAACATTGGTAAACGCCTTAACAAAGTTCATATCGATAATGTAAGCCTTTCTGCCACAATTAATCTTCTCAGTCACTTCTTCAAAAAAATATCAGACAAGTAAATGACACACAATATCACTTGAACAAAGCCATGTTGAAGATCCGTGTTCAGTCGTTGCCTTTCAAAATGCGTGGAGATCCAGTGCCTCATAATCCCCTCCAACAATTTACCCACCACTGATGTCAGGCTCAATGGCTTTTCCCTATCACCTTTGTTAAATCCTTTAAGTACTGGCATCACGTTAGGCAATCTCCACTCTTATGGCACTTCACCTGCAGCTATCGATGATACAAATATCTCCACAACGGGCCCAGCAATCACTTCTCCAGCTTCCCTCAATCCTCTAACATACATCCATTAATGTGCTGGACATTTATCCACAGTTGAACATTTTAATACCTCCAGCATCTCCTCTGTAATACAGACATTTAAAAGGTATCAGTATTTCTTTCCCAAAATCTCTTGCTTGCATATCCTGCACAGTAAATATTGATATGAAACATTCGCTCAGTACCACCCCCATCTCCTTCAGTTCTGCACATCTGCGGCCTTTCTAATCTTTAAGGGACCCTATTTTCTCCCTAGTTACTCTTTTATCCTTAATATATTTGCAGAATTGCTTTGGATTCTCCTTAACCATATTTGCCAAAGCTAACACATGCCCCCTTTTTGCACACCCAATTTCCCTCTTAAGTATACTCCGGTTGCCTTCAGATTTTTCCAGTGATTCACTTTAAATCAGGAATTAAGAAGCGAATGATGACCACTTCGATTGTTGGCAAAATACATCTGGTTCACTAACGTCGTTGAAGGAAGCAACCTGCCATCCTTAAGTGTCTTGCCTGCATGTGACTCCAGACCCATAGCAACGTGGTTGACTCTTAACTGCTTTCTGGGCAATTAGAGATGGGTAAAAGATGCTGGCCTAGCCAGCGACGCCCTCATTCCATGAATGAATTAGAAAAAAACTCATTTCCTGCTCTCTACATCTGAAATATGTTTCCTTCTTATCCGTGACCAGTCCCTTAATTTCTCCAATCCTCCAGCATTCCTTATACCTACCAGTCTTACCCTTCACCCTCTCTGTGCTCTTGACATCTCATTTTTGAAGGCTTTCCACTTCTCAGCTGGCCCTTTATCTGCCAATATCTATGTTAATCGACTTTGGAAAGTTCTTGATTAATATCTTCAAAATTGGCTTTTCAACAATTTAAAACTTCAAGTTTTAGACCTGATTCATCCTTTTCCATCTCTGTTTTCAAACTAATAGAATTTTGATGACTTGTCACAAAGTGCTGCCCCATTGATATCTCAACCACCCCCTCCGTACTGCCTTACTTCCCAAGGATAGATCACGTTTAACTCCTTCTCTATGATGGAGTGCATTGGACAAACAGCTGCAGCATTGTAACTGGGAATGGGGTCAGCAGAGTCTTCGACTCATTGGGCTGATTCTGACAATAATTTGCCTCAGTGACATTTTCATTGAGTGTGACAGAGGGATCGTCTGCACGAGGCTGAGTTAGTTTCCTGGTGCTGTCTTTTCGAACTCACCTCATTAACTACTCGCATCGTATCGCTCTCATTCAATACCAGCACGATACTCCCACCCATAATGGCTGGAGTTAATCACCATTGCTCGGATGTTCCTGGATACTCCGTGATCCCTGGTACTGGCACCATCTTTAAAGTGCCAATGGGCACACAGTTGAGCTTTCTCAGTGTGGAGTTGCCCTGCACAGTTTACACTGAACATGGCAGTTAAGGGACAATTCCACCACGGTTTGTCGAAAGGGAGACAGGGGTCCTAGTGGATGGGCTAGTACAGATGGTGACCACCTCTTCCCAGAGGGGGCCACACCACCAGACCCATCGATCATGGTCTGAGCTCACCATCCAGATTAGTGCAGTATCTGTGGTCTTAAGAAATGTCCAGCAATACAGGATAATAAACTTCCACGCTCTGTCAGGATAAGGGTCAACAAGGCTCCCTCACACTCACTGTGTATCTGTTATAGCACCTACCCCCGAACAAGACTCATGCTCCATCACTCTCACTCCTGCAATCAGCACATTCCCCCTCTCTCTCTTTCCCCTCTACTATGTTTCCCTTTCTAATAACACTGCATGGATCCAACACTGTGGTCTGTCTCCTTCTGGACACAACACCATCTCCCTCCCACCCACGCCACCAATGGCAGGGCCACCCACTCCATCCTTCACTTCCTCCCTCCCTTTCTCGCATTCCAGGAGAAACAGCTTGAAATAGGACAGAAAGTGACAAGTCAGGTGGTGGAGTGCCAGATATCCGTCTCGACCCCCACCCCCCGTATCTGTGTATCTGTATTTGACTCAGTGAGTATCTATATGTAGGTACAGGTCTGACAATCTCTGTGGTACTTGAAATGACACATTCTCTCCCTCACCTGACCTCCCCACCTACTGCAGTGACAGTGGCAGAGGATGATAACCTTCGTGACTTCAATCTGGTTGGGTAAGAGGGCAGCAGCTCACAGGACCATCCCGCACACACATACACACACACACATATACACACAGACACAGTGCTGGGAGATGGTGGATTGCAAATATACTTGAGCTTTCAGAATGGAAATGCTGCCCTCTGAGTGAACCATTTTGTCAGGAGATGAGATGAATTTATTTCTCATTCTGTGACTAGCAATGCTTAAAGATTATGTGAGAAAGTATTGGGTAGTCCAGAAAAAAGGCCCAGTTGTGGTGGTAATATCGCAGGAACAACATTGCTCAGTATCAGAGAAAATTGCTCTGTGCTACCAAAGATATTATTTGAAAAACCAAACAGCAGTGCAATGTGAGAGATTCACAGTAAATGATTGGTTATCTTCTCAGAGAGTAAAAAGCTCTGCCATTGATGCAGTGGTGTGAGGAGGCCAGCAGAAGGTAATATTTCTAAGAATCTAATCTCAAAACTCTGTTCAGCACTGCTGCCTCGCAGCGCCAGACACCCGGGCTCGATTCCACCCTCAGCCGACTGTCTGTGTGGAGTTTGGACACTCTCCCCAGGTCTGCCTGGGTTTCCACCAGGTGGTCCGGTTTCCACCCACAGTCCAAAAGTGTGAATGTTAGGTGAATTAGTGCCCAGCGATTTGTATATTAGGGGCATTAGTCATTGGTAAACGGAGTATAGTATTTGAACAGGTCTGGGTGGGTTACTCTTCGACGGGTCAGTGTGGACCTGTTGGGCCGAAGGGCCTATTTCCCAACTGTAGCGATTCTATGAACTCTATGAGCCATAGGGACAGACAGAGAGAGAGGACGAGGGAGACTTTGATTACAATTTCAATGTATTTACTTCAAAAACAGCTACTCACAAACTTAGATATTGACACTAATATGCATAACACAGACAGAGATACGCACACAGCTACGTATATTTACACACAAACACACAAATGTACCACCGCATACAGGCACACACACGGTCTTTAATACAGGGATATATACTTTTTTTATTAATAAGTTATCAATGGTCAGTTGAAGAAGGCAGGAGAATGGGGTTTAGAAAAATGTTAGCCCTGATCAAATGTCATCGCGTACTAGATGGCTGAATGGCCTAATTCTGCTCCAGTATCTCATATTCATATGATCTTGTGTTGCCTGGAATTGTCTTTCCACGAGTTCAGTGGAGGCTGGATTTGGAAAGTATTTGATTTAGGATTTTTAATGGGAATGTGGACAGGTTTGAGGGGCTGAGTGGGCGATATATGTTCCTAATTGTCGACTCCTTATATATCAAAAGAGTGGTGATTGATTTGATGGGAACACATTTTGAGAATAAGGACCTTCCCATTTCAGACCGAAACAGGGATGTTCCTTTCTCTTTAAGGTTGTATAATCTGTGGTGTTCTCGTCCTTCGGGAGCAATGAAGACTGGGTTACTGAAAATACTCAAGGTTGAGTTCCATAGAACTTTGATGAACAAGAGAACCCATGTTTATTGGGAACACACAGGAAAGGGATGTTTAGTCACTATCACATCAACAATGCACATTCTGAATGGTGCAGCAAGCTCGAGGGACTGAATGGCCAGCTGCTGGACCTAACCCATGTGTTGTTCTCTTAAGCACTCAGTAATGTTACAGAGGTAAAGAAAGATCCCATTCAACCATTCAGCATTGTTATAATGAATCGGGGGAGACCATTTTGCCCTCTAAGGATTTATGCAGGAATAGATTGAAGTCATTCAGCGCGCTAAGTACATAACACAATGTAGGATCAGGCCATCCAACCTTTCTAGCGTTCTGACCAGCAACAGGGGAAACCCGGTTAACTATCAGGGAATAAATATTCGGGATAAATGTTTATATTCAGGTGGTAAAGTTATAACTGGGTGGAGTTCCTCAGGGATCAGTGTGAGATTATGAACTATTTACAATCTATACCAATAACTTGGATGAGAGGACTGCTTGGCTTGGAGCTCTATTAGCTCATTCACCAAGATAGTCATTTAACTGGACATCTGCAATGGGATACGGAGAGGGGAAAATAGAGAGCAAAACCTTGGCAGAAAACAGTACAATGTGGGTTCAGTCAAGCCAGTGCTTTGTTGAACAGATAAAATAACAGCAACCTACTTAAATGGAGAGAATATCGCAAAACTCATTGGTACAGGATTTGTGCATCCTGGTACATGAACTACATAAGCCTAGTCAGCAGATTCAGCCAGTAATTAGAAAAGGTTATCGAATCTTGCTGTTTTATGCAAAGGCTATTGGGTATAATTATTGGGATGCTTCACTGCATTTTTACAAGAGAATGCAAAGACTACACTGGATAAATTGTGTGTAGTAATGAACCCCTAAACTGAAAAAAAATGCAATTGTTTTAGAAGCTTTTCTCAGATGTTTCACTTCATCCTTGCTAGAATGAAGGCCCGATGGAATCATAGTGTCTTACTGCACGGAAACAGACCATTCAGTCCAGCTCATCTGCACCACCAAATATTCCAATCTGATGTAGTACCATTTGCCAGCATTAGACACATAACACTCTAAACCTTTCTTATTCATATACTAATCCATTGCCTCTTAAATGTTATAATTGTACCAGCTTCCACCACTTTCGCTGCCAGCTCATTCCATACACACATTATCCTCTGTGTGAAAAAGGTACCCCTCAGGTATCTTTTTTAATCTTTCCTCTCTCACCTTAAATCTCTGCCCTCTGATTTGGACCCCTCCAGCTTCGGAAAATAACCTTGGCTGTTTCCCGTATCCATGTCCCTCACGACAGGGTCAAAGCAAGTCACGCCTGAGAAACAGAGATGTTCATATTGAACCATTTAAGACCCTGGGGAGAGTGTATTGGGGCGTGAGGAATGAGAGAATAAAACTAAGGATTCAGTTTTAGAAATAACATACTCATTTTAACACAGGTACTACAAAAACATGAATTTATTGTCCAAAAATTATGCAGTCGAATATACACATACCTTCTAATTATAAATTATACGTCAGTCCTAAACAGAGCAGATAACAGGGATGGAGTCATACAAACAGGGGAATGTTCGACGAGACCTTACATGGACTTGATTGGTGTTGGGGTAACATTACTTTACTTTTCAGATCAGACAGGGAGAAAATGTAACCTGTCGGAGAAGCCACGGCCATTGCTCCATCTCTTTAATTGTTCTTCTCTACAGCAATATATGAGAGCTGAAAACCACCAGTCATCTTTACCACTTCAGAGGCTGAATAACAATTGAAACAATCTCAAATTTGCTTTTCTCATGAAATTAACTGTTACTTCAACAAAGCTCTTCTGAATTACTATTCTGCAGAGTTTTTTTTCTGTTTGTCTTCAGCCGTGTGTGTGTGTTTGTGTGTGTGTGTCTTTGTTTGCATGTTTCTGTGTCTCAGATTTATACAAAAATAAATGTTGATGTGCAGAATGTCAATGTCCAAACTGTATGTCATTTATCTTTCCATCTTAATTCGAGTAACTTTCCTCTAGTTTTAGATTAGTTTTCTTATATAACTTTAAGAAATCTGCCTGACTTATTCCGAACACTGAACCTGACCCAGTCTGAGACCGATATCATTTGCCGTATCACATACTTGGTTGCATTGATAATTTGTCGTGATCGATGGAGGAGTGGGACTAGAAAAAGGAACAATGATTCTCCAACTTCGGTAGGAACAGGGATAAGGAGAAATTGTGAACGGACAGTTTCAGCGTGAAGTCTCTTCCCCACAGGTCTGTGGTGCCTGTCTGTTTACATTTAGTCAAAGGTGTGTCAGATAATTATTTGATTGGAAAGTGACTTTAGGATAATGAACGGCAGATATCAACGTGGGGCTGAGACCACATTCTGATCAGCAACAATCCTAGGGGCTGGTGGAGTCGGGACCCACTCCTGTTTCTCTGTCCTTTTTCACCCCATTCTATTCAACCCATCAATCTGGTACTTCGGAGGAATTGGAGACTACTTGCTCCAGTTGCTGGTGCACAGAAACAGAGGACACCATTCAGGCTCTGAAGACAGTCAAACATGGTTTGGTGTGGATAGGATAACTTTCTTAGGATAATAATGGCTGTTACTGTGAAACAGCCCCTCCTCTTTCTTTACAGACGTTTCCCTGTCTCAATTTATTTGTCATGTTGTAGACCCAGATTCACAGTGAATACAGCTCCCATACTGTAAGCAGGTATTCCTCACAAAATCCTCTGGTCTCTTTGACTACAACATTCTTTCGCAGGACTTCCAGGAAAACAAGAACGACGAACCTTCCAATAACAGAATGCAAGAAGCAGGAGTAGGTCATTCAGCCCCTATAGCCTGCCTTTCTCTTCAATATTTCATGGCTGCTCTGCTCTAGGCCCAACGTCTGGAGTGCCTGACGTTACAAATATCCATCCATCCCTGTCTTCCAACTATCTCAATGATCGAATTTCCCTTCCTCTCTGGGATAGAGATGTCCCGACAGTCACTCCCCTCTGTGAGAAGGAAACGCACCACCCACATACACCATGAAAATTTTACATCAACAAAATATATGAAAACCAGATAAGAGTGACTGGCTCTGACAACAAGGCAGTGTTTAACTGAGGATGGTATCAAGGAACCTGAAGAAAATTGAACTAAATGGAAATCAGGGGTAACCTCCCCACCAGTTGGAGTGATTTAGCACAAAGAAGATGTTTGTGGTTCTTGAACCTTTACCACCTCAGTCCCGGGAGATCCACAACACAAGCATCCACAATTGCCCCTTAGTGTCTTCCCTCCATCAGAAGCTCAGATGTGGGGATGGCAACTCAAGACCATGTAATGTTCAGAACAATGTGTCCGCTTCAGCTCCTGAAGCAGTCTGTGTCCATGTGCAGCTAGACCCGGACAGCATTCAGGCTTGTGCTGTTGAAATGCCGGTAACATTCTTATAACAGTTCTCCTGGATACTGTGCATTACCACAGTATAGGGAAGAGTTCATTCAGCACCTCAAGCTCACTTCACAGGAATGTGAGAAGGTCATTCAGCCCATTAATACTATTGGATAAGAATATGTATGGCCCATTCATTGCCTCCTTACTAATACATAGGAAGATAAGGAGCCCAGTCAAATATATTCAGCTGTTAAACAGGAACTGAGGGATCGCCCAGTCAGGTTCGTGAGCTTCTTCCATGGTGTCAGGAGGTGGCCCATTCAGCCGCTCCATCCCCTTGTACAGAAATAGGACGATGTTATCGATGACCCAATATGACAAACCAATGAAAACGAGACTGCACGGATAGACTGTTCCATGTCGTTCATCCTGGCTCCATTGCTAATGGTACACAATGGATACATTAATGTGATGTGTTAATGGTGAGGAGGGAGGACATCTCCGAGAAGGCAGGCTGGTATTCCCTATGGTGGTCAAAAGCTATTGGATGGCTACATTTTTTCAGGAGTTAGGCATTGCAGCTGCTGACAGATTTGTGAACAAGGTGACGTTCAGTGCACGATCACACACCAACTGCACATTGAGACAGTGAGAGTTCATTCAGACACTGGAACTCTCGCTTAACCAACATGGGAGCTCCACAGAAGTGCATAAACCACCAAGAAACACATACCCCCGGCAAAATGTAATTTCCCATGCCATAAGTGTCTTTCTCTGGACATATTGTGTGTACGTCCATAATCTTCAAGTTTCAATGCAGTCAACTTTAATTCTCTCACCGTGCTACAAATTAAACATTCATTTCATTCCCACTCTCTTCATGTTACCATCATCCCAGAGATTACTCTGATAAAACAGCTTCGCACTGCCTCTGTGACAAGGAGATAATTGATTTATAAAGGAGAGAAAGGAGAGACAATAGTCCAAATACTGCCTCAATAACACCACATCTCCTACACATGATTCATTTTGTAATGAAGGCTGCTATTTCATTTCCTGTCCTGATCAATGGATGCCTTGCATGAATTCTGTTCGTGACTTTTGGCCAAGGACATTTCGATCCTTTTTGCCAAAAGCACTTCGCAAACTTTCACCTGGTAAGTGTTGCTCACATTCAAATCAATTCTTTGTGTTACAAATAGCGGTATTCCAAGCACTGATACATTTTATACCCAATCAGTCGTGGCCTTCCGTCCAAAGGAGGAAGCTAGTCTCTGTGTTCTCTCCACCATCCAATTTTCAATCCATGTAGAACACTTCCCCCTTACCAAAGGATTGTAACTTTCTTCACTCACCTGTGTGCAACACTGTCAACCTTCTTCTGCAATTACAAATACACTGTTCCCACTTGTCCTCTCTCGTCGACGTCACAACCAACATCCTCCATAAACTCCAGTACGTTTATCAATGGTAGTTTTCCTATCCTGAATCTGGTTGACGCTGGTCAAACATAACATTGCTCTCCAATGATCTATTTATGATTAATTACAAAAATTGCTCATAGTTTCCTCACTAATGATATAAACCTATCCCCCAATTGGTTTTCTGTTTTCATTCTCCGTCCTGTTGTAAATATGGATAGTCATAGTGGCTGCTTTCCAGTCTGCAGGATCCATTACAGAACATAAAGAGCTTTGACCTCCGTCATATAATTACAGAAAAGGCAGGAAAGAAGGAGGGAATTGACCCATCACGACTGCACCAGGTCTGAAAAGAGTTATACAGCAAGCTCAATTCTCCAACCCTATCTCTGTAGCCCTCTAAATTCATCACGCATCTGGTCCAGCCGCTTACCAATCTTCAACACAATGATTTTTTTTCCAGTACTACGACTTTACTAATTCTAAATTTCTTAATTTCATTACTTTTGCCAGTAATCCTGTTCTCTAATATTTCCAAAAAAGATTTTAGATTGCTTCTTCTGTTTGCACAGAACGAATGTATTCACCTCACTGGAAGAGGTGGCCTCTGTCACGTCGTGAATACGTGAGATGATGGGACTCTGGCAAAATGGATATGTCCCATACTCCTGCCTGGCAAGATCTAGAATCAAAATGGTTGATGGAGATTTTGAATATAGTCCACTCCCTGGTGTGAGACTGCACAGCTCTGTGACCTCCTCATTGTTGAAATAAAATGGCTGCAGTCTTTGCACCTGGGAAAGGTATACCATTGGGAAATATTTGTGGAAATCTCAGAAAGGATAATGCAGTGCTCTGCTCCTCCCTATGCATTCTCTGCAGACCCAGACACACTATACAATCTATCCTCATACCTTGCACAGAGTAGGAACACCAGGTCCTCTAGTCTCCCTGAATGAATACAGCAGCTGACAACACAAATCCAAGAAAACCATCCAGAGAACCTACGCTGACTTTCCAATGACAGGAGCAAGTCAGTGCTTGTATATATGGCACACCCACTCAGTGTTGAAAATGCCTACCTCCCCTCTGTTTGTATTCCTGGCTGATAAACTGTTACATTTCTCTGCAGTCCCTGATGTGAAAATAATTCTGCTCTCGTGGAAATCGTTGACAGTGTAACGGCACAATTAGCTGTACATCAGTCACGATAATAGTAACACTGCTATTGATGGTGGAGATACTGGGGAGGTATTGATCGAGCGGTATTTTCTCTAGACTGTAAATTCTGAGATTTCCACAAACATTTCCCAAAGGTATACCTTTCCCAGGTAATAACCCAAACCCGGACTTCAATCCCACCACATCAGACGCTGGAATTTGAATTCAATAAAATATTTAGAATGATCAATCTAATGAAATAACAATGGGTACCAAAATTAAGAACATCTGGCTCACTCGTCTCCCTCAGGGAAGGAAATTTGATTTCTTCACTGGTGTGGCCTGCATGTGATTCCAGGCTGTCAACAGTGGTAGTCTCTCAAATGGCCTTTGAAATGTCCTAGCTGAAAATGTGTTGCTGGAAAAGCACAGCAGGTCAGGCAGCATCCAAGGAACAGGAAAATCGACGTTTCGGGTTTAAGTCCTTCTTCAGGAATCCCGAAACGTCGATTCTCCTGTTCCTTGGATGCTGCCTGACCTGCTGTGCTTTTCCAGCAACACATTTTCAGCTCTGATCTCCAGCATCTGCAGTCCTCACTTTCTCCTTTGAAATGTCCAAGTCAGACATTTGGTTATAAGGTCTCAAAGAAGTGAAACCAGGCAGAATGATCCACTGCCAGTCTACAGCACATCGATGTGCAGTGGTTCAGAGAGGCAGTTCCCCATCACCTTCTCAAAAGTAACTCGGAAAGTGAAATAAATGCTGACCCAGCCGACAACACCCATGTCCCATTAATGAAGAAAAGAAGATGACCACAGTCAGGATGGAGTGATAGAGGGGACAGAACTCACTTGCAACAGAGACCTTGATATATACCTACATGGGCATGATACTCAGGAATACGGGAAAAGGTGAAAAATAAATGAAAATCATTTCCCAATTTATTTCCATACCAGCTGATTATCGACAGTCCCTTTGTTTATTTTTTTCGATGTCTTTATTTCTCCATATATTCATCTCAGTCCGCCAATACACATTGCACAATTTCGCAGTTGCTTCCACATCTGATGCATGGTGAGTGGACTCAAAATGCTGACTCTGTTTTTCTCTCGACAGAGGCTACTCCGTTTCCCCAGCACTCTGTTTCATTTTTGCTTCCGAACCACAGTATTTTTCTTTGTTTTATTTAACCTTTATTTTTGTTATTTTATGGGACATTGGCCCATCGAATCCACACTGAGCCTCTGCAGAGCGTTGCAATCAGACCCACCTCATACCCTATTCCTGCATTTCCCATGGTTAACCCACCCCCTACCCTGTCCCTGCGTCTCCCATAGCTAACACACCTAGCTGCACATGATGGGTAATTTAGCATGGTCAATCTACTGAAGCTGTGTGCATTGTGGGAGGAAACTGAACCTTACAGACATGTTTAAGAACATGAAAGCTATGAGCAGAGTGAACAGACAGCAGATGTTCCCCTTCGTTAAAGGGTTAAAAATAAGGGAGAACACGTTTAAATTGAAAGAGAAGACACTAATAGAGGATTTGTGGAATCTGTTTTGAACCCAGACGATGGTTTGTATCTAGAATGCATTGCCTGAGAGGGTGGATAAGGAAGGAAACCTCACAAACTTTATAAAGCACTTATATCAGCACTGGATGATGCAGATTCGATGGGCCCTGTCTTTATAACATGATTTCATGTGGTAGCAGCCATGAAAGCTCTGATATATTCTGAAGCAGCAGCCAATGAGACTTGTTGGTTTGTTCATTCCCATGGAGTTTCAGCACTTTCTCAACCAAGGACAGTCCAACCATTTCTGAAAACATCCAGGATAATTCACATGCTCAGTGCAAGAATCCTCCAAGGACATCACCAACATTATTCCAGCTATTTGACACCATTATTTTAAGGACACTAATAACATACAAACAGACTTTCCTTCATTATTATATAAACTTCTTGTGAAAGTTGTTGTTTCTCTGAAGAATAATACATTCCTTCTCATATATTGGTATTGACGAAGAATCTGTTTTTGAGCGAGCTGTTTATTACAACGTGGCGGCTTGGGTAACACTCCATCCACCACCAGTAATATTTACTTCCAGCCAAACTGGCGCATGAGATGCACAGCTGGCACTCCTTCTCAACAGCCACTTGGATGGACCAACATCAACACTGGAACGCCTCAAGGGCAATTAATGCTGGTCTAGCTCCATGAAAATCCCAAATGAACTAAACAGACAAATCGATTTTTTAATAATTATTAAACAATGAGGACATTTTGTTTATCTGATGAGTTTGTCGCTGTTATTGAAATTGTGTGATCTATTTCCGTAAAATCATTTCATGTTTATATTGGAAGAACAAAAAAGCTCAGGTCACAGATACACGGTAACACATCATTTAAACTCAAAATGCCAGGGAATAATAAGGTATAGATCTTCAGGTAACTGGGAATAACGTAGCTTGGTGTTTTCTTGCTGGCGTAGTTGCATTGGGCTGAAGGGCCGGTTTGTATGCTGTATGGCTCTATCACTTTAATTGTTGGAAACAGAGAATGTGGTCTCACTATTTACAAAGCTTGTGAGCATCAGATAGTCAGGAATACAATCTCCAAGGGCCCACAGGATTTGAAGTTATATCTTTCTCCCTTCACTATCAAATTGTTCAGAACCCCGTTTCTCTCTTTGTAATATTCCTGTTAGTGTTCCCGCACCACAAGAACCCCTGGGGTCTATCACCATATTCTAAATAGAAATTACACACAGACGACAGAATGCTGGCCTTGGTAATGAAACACACCTCTCAAGAACAACTGAAAGGAATCTGCATTGTTAAAATTATCCATTCGATCCAGTCTTATTTCTAAAGCAGTTTCAAGTGAGGCTTTCCCTTTGCCCTATGCTTCTGACCTTTCTACAACATCATGAATCCTTCCTGAATGCTTTTGAGTGCCGTTTAAAAGTTACATATGGAAAGCTGTGACCAATAACCCGAAAGGAAAAGTCTTCATGTTCATGACAACCGTGTCATAATTTTGTTCAGTATCTAAAGGCAACAGAAATGTAGAAACTGGCATCAAAGGTAAAGAATAAAAACAGCTCCGTCATCCGATAAGGTGTTGGCTGATCTGATTGTGACCTCAATCACACAATCCTCCTTTGCCCTTACAATGTTAGTGCGTCATTCTTAGTCAAGAATCTGCCTGCCTCTGCCTTAGGAATATTCATTGACTTACTCTCCATCACTATCTGGGAAGAGAATTCCACAAAGACACAACACAATGAGATGATTACACCAAATCACCATCTTCTTAACAGAGACATTCTTCAGTTTTATAATCCATCCAATCACAGTAATCTCTCACACAAGCTAAAACATTGTTTCAGAATTCAATTTGAAAACTACTTGGAATATTCTGGGATTAATCAAGATCACATGTTGATCGCCTAAAGCCCAGTAGATCCAGGGCCAGTCAATTCAATATTTCCTCCATAAATAAATGGTCCTCCCAGGAGTCAGCTGAGTGAATCTTCTATGGTTGCATTTCATATCATTGTGGCCATTGGTCTTTCGATGTGGTTACACCACTGCCTTGTAGATCTGTAGAAAATCGCCCCTACATTTAAATGCATTCTGTTTCAGAAAGTTTCAACATTTATCTTACCTCTCTAAAAATTTGATGAACACGTAAAGATTTTGTTTTGTAACCCAGGTGCCCGGTTCCTCTGTGCCTAAAATAAATCTTTCCACTGAAATAATGCACTACGTTTCCATTCATCCCGCCAATATCTTTGAGCACAGTCACATTTTATCTACTATGTTCCATACACCAATATTTGCCTGTTCACTTGTCCCAACCTATATCTCTTTATAGACTCGTGTCCTCTTCGTATCTTCCTTCTCTATCAGTTTCAACAGTTTGTATTCTTCCCTAATACAGACAGATTATTTGGCCAAAGAAGCGCACTGTGGCGACATTTCAAAGTAATTTGAAATGAAATATTTTTACTCCATGTTTAAACTATAAATTTGAGACAAAGCTAAAATGTTTTGCAGTCCCATCACTCAGTTCCCATTACTCAAAGTAGGGTAAAATGGTGTGGAATGTGTGTGGGTAGAATTGAGGAACGACAAGGGTGTAAAACCATAGTTGTAATAATGTACTGGCCTTTGAATCGTTGTCAGGGGCTGGGGCGCATGATAGACCAGGAGATAGAAAAGATATGTATGAAAGACAAAGTTACAGTGAGTGGAGGGATTTCAATATGCAGGTGGATTGGGAAAATCAGACAGTGGTGGTTTGGAAAGAAAGGAATTTGTGGAATGTTTACGAAATGACTTTTTTGAGCAGCTTATGGTGCAGGAAACATGCGAACGGGCCGACCTGGATTTAGTGTTGTGCAGTGAGGCAGACTTGAGAAGGAAGCTCAAGGTAAAGGAACCCTTTGGAGGCAGTGATCCTAATATGATTGAACCTAAACTTCAATTTGCGAGGGACAAAGTAGAATTGGAGTTAATATTACAGCTGTACAAAAGCAGCGACAAAGGCATGAGGGAGGAGCTGGGTTGAATTGACTGGGAAAGGAGCCTAGCAGGAAAGGCAGTGGAACAGTAATGGCGGGAGTTTGTCGGAGCAATTTAGGAGTCACAGCAAAATTTCATCCCGAAGTAATAGGTCCATTGTACAGGGAGGATGAGGCATCTGTGGATGACTGGGGAATGCATGGCTAGGGTAAAAGCAAAAGAGAAAGCAGATAATATGGCAAAATGATAGTGGGAAACCAGAGGATTGGAAAGCTTACAAAGAGGAACAGAGGACAACAAAATAAGAAATAGCGACAGAAAAGATTAAATATGAGGATAAGCTATCCAGTAATATAACGGACGACTATAAGAGTCTCTTTAGATATATAAAGGGCAAAAAAAGAGAAGCAGAAGTGGATATTGGGGCATCGGAAAATGACGCTGGAGAGATCGTAGTGTGGAACAAATAATAGATGAGAAACTGAATAACTATTTCATGTCAGATTTCACAGCGGAAGACATGAATAATATCACAAAAAATCAAGAGAGTGAGGAGGCAGAGCTGATTAGGAGAAGTTGCTCGAAAAACTAAATGGGTAAATAAGCTAGATGGAGACATTAATGGTCATCTTCCAAAAATTATTGGAATCAGGGAGGGTCCCAGAAGACGAGAAAATTCGGAACGTGACGCTCTTTTTTAATAAAAAGAAGATTTTTGAATTTTTTTTTACAAAATTATAAAAATAGTACAATCTAGTGTATTCTGCTTTACAATATAATAACAACTTCAATATAGAATTTAAAAACAAACTACTAATCTATTCTCCAAACTAGCAAACCATAAAATAGGATATCCTACATTACTAAAACTAAACAAAAGGAGAAGAGAAAGTAAATAAGTAAATAAATAACTAGATACATATATTTTAAAAATTATATTAAGTCATAACAGAACCCGTATTGATACAGGATTCCTCCTCCGGGGCCCCCGAACCAGCCAGAACCATCCCCACGGCTAAGCAAAGGCTCTGAACAATCCGGCCGATATATCTGTGTCAATGTAGTTCAAAAAGGGCTGCCATGTTCTATAAAATAATTCCGTTTTTTGGTTCACCATATTCGTAAGAAAGTCAAGGGGGATGTATTCTATGACTACCCTGTGCCAATTTGAATGTCCTGGTGGACCTTCGGATGTCCAATTCACTAAAATGTTGTTTCCCCGGACAAAAGGAAAGGATAATGAATAATTTCCTCCGTACACATCCAAAGAAGGGAAATTTGGGAACCCAAAAGTAGAGGTACTGGACCCCACCCAATCTCCGTACCCAAAATCATTGCCAAGGCATTCGCTACTCTGTCCAAATACATGCAGATCTTACGGCATTTCCACAGACAATGCGTGAGAGTACTAAATTCTATTGTGCATGTAGGACACATTGGAGATGCTTCTGCCTTGAACTTTGCAAGTCACTCAGGTGTCATTTGAGCCCAATGAAGTATCTTGAATTGGATAGCCTGAGTTCTGTTACAGATATACATCTTCCTGGCGTTTTCCCAGACGTCCTCCCACATTTCTAAGTATGTTTCCAACCCCAATTCTTGACTCTAGGTTTATATAACCGCTCCATGACCTTTGATACCTTATTACATAGTTTGTGCTCGAGAGTACTGACCGCGGGCGGCCGACCTTTCCCTATCCGATTTATATGGATTAATTATCAATGTGGTCTCGTATTTGAAAATATTGAAAAAGATCTTTACTAGGCAGCCCAAATTTCTGATGCAGCTGTTTGAAGGCCATCATGACATCCCCACTGAACAGATCCCCCAAACAAGAGATACCTCTGGACCCCCAGGTTCTGAATACAGCATCAGTCAGCCCTGGCTGGAATCCCAACCTTCCCATAATAGGCGGACAGTGGGAAGGGTTTTTGTAGGTTACCCTCATCCTATCGCATTATCCTCCAGGCTTTGATTGTATTGAATAAAATAGGATTGGTACAATGATCATAATAACTCCCATCTTGTCCATAAATAGTAAATTGATCAGGGGACATTTTGCTTGGGAGGCCTCAGTATCTAACTAGATTGATTGTGGGTCAGAAGAGGCCCAATCAGCTATATAGCATAGAAAAGAGCTCAATTGGTACCTCCTGAAATCCGGAAAATCCCTTACTTGTGGAAGCTTTAGATTTTCTAATTTAATAAGTGGCCCTCTATGACTCCAAGTAAAGGAGCTGAGCCAACCATAAAGCTTATGCAACACCTGTCTCGGCAGCATCAGGGTGAGCATTCACAAAGCATATAAAAGGCGAGGTAGGACATTCATGTTGAACAAAGCTATTCTACCTAGCCAGGATATCGGGAAATCTTCCCAGCATTGAAGGTCCTATCATATTTTCTCCAATAAATGTGTATCATTGACTTCATATAGCTGACCAAATGCCGGAGTATTAAAAATATCTAACTTAAGAAAAACTCCCAGTGACCACCGAAAGGCAAAACGGGATTCATCCGGAAAATTGGATATACTCGCAAGACCTCCCAGCAGCATGGCCTCTGATTTCACAAAATTGATTTTATAACCTGAGAACATGCCAAATAAGTTAATCACTGGAATTAAGCGGGACACAGAAGTCAATGGATCATTTAAGAAATGGAGGACATATCCGCAGAGAGAATTTTTATTTTTTTGCTTATCCAATCCAACCTCCGGAGCCATTATATTATGGTCAGCTCGTATAGCTTCCGCCAACGGCTCAATCAATAGAGTAAAAAAAATGGTGAGAGAGGGCATTCCTGACGACAATCTCTGCCAATGCGAAAGCTATCTGAACTTAAACTGATCACCGCTGCTTTGGGATCATTATATAATACTGTAACCCATTTAGTAAAGACTTCTCCAACACCAAACCGTTCCAGCATATAAACGAGATATGGCCATTCTACCCAATCGAATGCCTTCCCTGCCTCTCGGGAGACAACTAATCCCGGTATCGCTCCCTGCTGGCAGGCTAGTACCATATTTAAGACTCTTCTAATGTTATTAGTTGATCTGCAACACTTTATTAACCCCATCTGGCCTTCTTTAATAATGAATGGTAAAACCCTCTCCAGTCTTAATGGCACCAGTCTTGAAAGAATTTTAAAATCCACATTCAACAACGATGTAGGTCTACATGAAGAGCAGTCATCTGGGGCATTTTCCTTGTTGACAATGAGACAAATATTTGCTTCTCTCAGAGAAGGCGAGAGGCAGCCCTGACTATGTGAGTAATTGTACATATTAATAAGTGGTCCGACCAATTCCCAAATCAATTCTTTATGGAACTTATGGAATCCATCTGGTCTGGGTGCTTTGCCACTCTGGAGCTGCCTCACTGCCTCCTGTATTTCCTGGGTTGCTAGGGGGGGCATTCAAGAGCAACACCTGCTTCCAGGTTAGGCCCGGGAGGGCAAGATTTTTTTAAAATAAAGACTCTGTCTTCCTTGTTCTATCCTCACAGCCCTGTGATCTATACAATTCGAAATAGAACTTTCTAAAGTCTGCATTGATCTTTTTACGATCACATGTCAAGGTATCATCACTCTTTCTAATAGACGTAATGATTTGGGCAGCCCTTTTCTTTCTGGCAAGGTATGCTCGATACCTGCCAGGCTTCTCACCGTATTCAAATAATCTCTGCTTCGCCAGTATTATCTCCTTCTTTGCTGTTTGATAAAGTGTGGTATTCAATGTTACCCTCAGGGCTGTGACCCGCTATAGTTTAGTAATGGAGGGTCTATCAACATACGCTGTCTCAGCCGCCTTCAGGCGAGCCTCGAGCAGACACTGTTGTTCTCCCTTTTGTCTTTTCCAGGTCACAGAATATGAGATAACCAAGCCTCACACAGATGCCTTAGCAGTCTCCCACATCACCGACGGGTTACTGGCCGTGCCTGAGTTGATATCCCAGAAGGTTTTAAATTCCTGCGAGAAATATTTTATGAACTTAGTATCCTTCAATAGGAAAGGGTCCATACGCCAATGTCGGGAAGCTATCTCATCATCACTCGTCTTAACCTCCATATATACTGTGGCTTGATCGGAAATAGATATATTACCTACTTCACAAAACAATATTGAGTTCAGTAAGATCGAGGGGACAGAAACATATCGATTCCGGTATGGCACTTGTGTAGGTTAGAATAAAAAGTAAAGTCGCTAGGCTCCGGGTGAAGACACGTCCACACATCTACCAGATCCAACTCCCAACTCAGATCTGCCAACTGCCTAAATCTCAAAGATATGCCTGCAGAGCTCTAAGATATTCGGGCCACTCCTGGGTCGATGGTACAATTTACAATTATAAAACCCCCTATAATTGTGTGGGGGTGCACCCCGAGAGCCATCAACTTGGAGAATGCTTCCATTACAAATGCACTGGGAGGCAATAAAGATTCAAAATCCCATATTCCTGTCCACATATTCGTGCATTAATTAATATATGCCGTCCAGAGTCATCTTTTATCTGGCTTACCATTTGGAAGGGAAGATTCTTCTGAATAAAAATGGCTACTCTCCTACTTTTTGAGCTGAAAGATTAAAAGAACACCTGGCCAAAATCACCCCATTGCAGCTTCGAATGCTCCTTATGTAGTAGATGTGTCTCCTGTAGAAGGGCTACATCCACCCTTACTTTTTTAAAGACTCGATAATATCTTGTTCCTTTTGATTGGTGAGTGGCTCCCCTTGACATTTCAGGTGCACCACAGAAACGAATGACTAGCCATGATCGTCCAAGCAAAGCAGAGACCCACCAGAAGTGAAACCCCACCCAAAAGACATTGAATAAAAACCAAAAATGATTCACACATAAAACACTCTTTAATACAGCGAAATCAAAACAACTAAGAGCCACTCCAAAAAACAAATAACATAAAACATACTTTAAAGGAGACGTTTCCCATGATTCACAGGAGGCACTACTACCTTCGAATAATCCCGCCAAAACATCTCCCAGCCAGAGACATGCCCTCGGCCCAGGCATTAAAAATTAGAGCAAATAAATTCCAATGTCATATAAGACAGAAGTTAAAGGTGGGTGACCCGCCCACTCCCCCCACACATCACCTAGATACACTTAGCAAAACAACTCAAGATGAAAATACATAAAATTACAAAATTACAATCCCAGCAAGTAATAAGCAACCAAATAAAAAAAAACGCAGAACCTGCGCGAGCTATAGGTAACAGTCCATAGAAAGATAAGGAATGATCCCCACCCCACCCCCACCCACCAAGGAAAGATGGAGAAGCAAAAGAGGAGAAAAAGGAAGAAAAAAACAAAAGGAGGGCAAAATAAAGTCATTATCCATACAGTCCAAGTCCCGCAGTCTACTGGAGAGCATCCAGGAATTAGTTTACTTCTTCTGCTGATCCGAAGTTATGCACAGATCCTCCATGACTGCAGCACAGCGTTGCCGGATATTGCACAGAATATTGAATATTTAAATCCATCAGACGCTTCTTCGCCTCATCAAATGCCTTCCTCTTGCGGTCCACAGCCGGAGAGAAGTCCTGGAACTGCATTATGCAGTTCTTGTATATCATGGCATGAGAATTTTCCCCAAGACTATGGAGGTCTCTAGCAGCATCTGTTTTTCCCTCTAATGCTGAAGTTGATTTAGGACTGGGCGGGGGCGCTGGTCCGACGGCCGGCGCACGGCAATACGGTGGGCCCGTTCAACCGGCACCCGGCCCAGCTCTGATTCCCGTTACAGCAGCTGTGGGAGCCATTGCTCCAGGAAATCAGCACTCGGGCCTTTCTCCTCCCGTTCGGGAAGGCCAAGCAACCGAATATTTTTTCCCACGACCTGGATTTTCGTGGTCATCAATATGTTCTTCTAAGGTCGAGACTCGATTTTCCAGAGCCCAGACCTGACCCATGGATGATTCAGCAGTGGTCTTGGAGGCCATGGCCTGTTACCTCGCTCTCCCCGAGACGCTGCCCGAGTTTCTCGATGTCTTAGTCATGTTTCTGCAGTATGACCGAGACTGACTCCCACCTGGATTGCGTCTCTTCAATGGTCACATCAATCTTCTCTTGGAGTTTAACGAGCTCCGAGATCAGGCTCGCCCCTGCAGGTCAGTCTCCCGGGGTGGCCGCAGACGTCTGTCTTGCTGCGGAGTGTGGGGAGGAGTCCCTCTCCGTTGTCAAATGCGAGAACCTTGCCTTTGGTCATTTTAAAAAGCATCAAATTCTATTGTTGGATGTAGAATGGCCAAGGCTGCTGGGCAAAAACTGGTTTAAACAATTTAACTGGTGAGATGACACTTTGCCCGAGTCTTGGGCAGAGCGCTGCAGACTCATACCTACTGGGTCAGCGCCCTTTTGCATCTCCCTGACACCCTGTTTTAAAAAAAGGAATAAGGCAAAAGACAGAAAATTACAAACTGATCAGCCTAAACTCGGTCGTGGGTACGTTCCTGGAATCCATTGTGAAGGATGAGATTTTTGAATAATTGCCAGTGCATGGTAAAGTAGGGTGAAGTCAGTATGGTTTTGTCAAAAGAGATAATGCTAATGAATCTGTTAGAATTCTTTGAGGATGTAGCAAACAGGTTAGACCAAGGAGAGCTAGTGGATACAATCTATTCTGACTACAAGAAGGATGTTGCCAATGTGCTTCACAGGAGGCTGCTGAGTGTCAGAAGGTCCATGGTGTCAGAGACAAGGTACTAGCGTGTACATAAGCTCAGCTGTCTGGCAGAAAGTAGAGAGTAGGAATATTAGGGTCCTTCTCTGGATAGCAGATGATGGCAACCTATGTTCCGCAATCAAACCACAACTTTTTACTTTGAACATTAAGGATCTAGATGAAGGAACTGAGGGCATTCCGGCGAGGCTTTTAGATAACGCAAAGGTAGGTAGAGGGATAGGTATCATTGAGGAGGCAGAAGGATTTAGATAGGGTAGGAGAATGGGCAACGAAGTGGCAGATGGAGTTGAACCTGAGAAAGTGCACGGGATGCACTTTAGAGGATAGAAGAGAGGTATGGACTATTTTATAACTGGGGAGAAAATTCAGAAGTCTGAAGTACAAATAGATTTTGAAGTTCTAGCCCGGGATTGTCTCAAGGTAAATGTGCAAGTTGAGTTAGTATTTAGGAAGGTGTTGTATCTGCCACACAGTGTGCTGGAAATCTTACATTCAGAAAAAGAACTGAGTTAACTCTTATAAACAATAATATTTATTTATTGAATACATTTAATATTAGAACAATAAAATGCATTATAATGTAATGAAAAACACTACAAACTATGATTTAACTTGACTTTGGATGATCACATACAACACCACTAGAAGTTGACCGGATTCCGCGTGGTGAAGTCTTTTTGTTCTTCTGATGGTCTTGGAGGTGTCTTCTCTTCAAGTGATTATTCTTCAGTTACCACTCTCTGAGGGGTTTTACTGTGATCCTTATCCTTCCAAGGCCTCACGCCTTTTGAGAGGGTGTGGAAGATCTGCCAATGGAATGATCAGGTTCATTTACACTGACCAATCAGACTCAACCTGGAGTTGATGGCCCAAGGACGGCATTCCATTGTCCATTTCAGGTCTAACTTCATGTAGGTATTACAGGGTCTGTAGCTGTCGAGTTTGTTGGCATTTGTAGGGAAATGCAGCCTGTCTGGATTCTGTAATATGTGCATTACACAGAGACTTTAGTCAAGGCTGGGTTCTACTTCCTAGCATGCTTTAATCATTGTTCATTTTTGTAACTCTGTGGTAAATTCATTATTGTCCATCGTAAGATTATTATTTCAGGTGGTCCATCTGGTCAGAAAGGCAAATACAGTGATGGCATTTATTTTCAGAGGGCTTGAATATTAAAGCAGCATGGAGTATTGTCTACCGTTTTGGGCCACATAACTCAGGAAGGATGTACCGCCCCGGACAGTGTTCAGAGGCGCTTCATAAGAATGGTCTTAGGAATGAAAAGCTTAACATATGAGGTCTCTGGGTCTATACTCGCTGGAGTTTAGAAGGATGAAGGTGGATCTAATTGAAACATGCAGAATATTGGGTGCCTGGTCAGAGTAGATGTTGGGAAGATGTTTCCACTTTTAGGAGAGAAGAGACTCAAGGACATAGCCTGAGAGTCAAGAGAAGATCTTTTAGAACGGAGATAAGGAGAAATGCCTTCAGCCTGAGAGTTGTGAATCTATGGAGAATGGCAGTTTCCTTCCCTAAAGAACGCCAGTGAACCAGGTGAGTTTTTCTTGGCAATCGATTCATAACCACCATCAGTCTCTTAATTCCAGATTTGAAGTCATGCTCCGCGACTTGCTGTGGCAGCATTTGAACCCAGGTCACTCGAACATTATCTGGGTTTAGCACTTACGAAATTCAGTGATAACACCACAAAGCCACTAATTTGCCCAATCCTCCTCAGTGTGACTAACGTGCACAATATGACATGCACTGTCATTTGTCTTCATGTTAACTTGACTTTCTTCTCAAGATATGGATGATTTTTCCCCGTTATGCAATTCCTCTTCGGTCTTTAGTATCTCCCTAGTTATTTGCCAAATTTCTTCATCTGTCCTGCCTTTGATTGTTCTTTTCTCCCCCAGTCCACCCAGGCTAAATTCTTCCTTAGCCTAGTACAATTATCATTGCCTAACACTAAAACTCTCATGTATGACTCAATTTTCACTCTTTCAATCTGAATGTGAAACTCCAGCAAGTTGTGGTTCCTCTTTCCAAGGCAAAGCTCATCCACCAATCCTTCCTTGTTACATAATATCAAATCTAAATTAGCCCATTCTCTGGTTGGTTCCATGACATCCTGCTCTCAGAAAGAATCTCTCATACACCCTATGAATCTTTATTCGAGGCTATCACTGTTAAGTTGATTAATTGAGTCAATTTGCATGTTCAAACCACCCATAGTTACTGTTGTGCCCCTGTTACAAACTGTCATTCTTTTCAACCTCAGAAGTACTTTGGGGGCAGTGTGGCTGAAAATTATTCTTCCCAAGAAGTTTCTTCCGACGCTTTTTATTTGCACTGAGACGGATTTCAAACATGTTTTGACACAAAACACTTTGAAAAGGTCTGAGTTCCCACTTGCACAAACAAATGTTTATTTTCTTTACACTAACCAAATTTCACAGTAAATATTGAGGAATTAACAGAGCTAAAAGTGGTCATGAGATATCTTTAGCAAACACGGTTGACGTCAATCCCAAAGCCTTTGTTTTCATATATAAGGAGCAAAAGGATAACGAGAGAAATGTTTGGCCAGCACATGGACAAAGGAAGAAAGTTATGCATTGTGTCAGAGAAAATGGGGGAGATTCTGAACGAGTACTTTGCATCTGTATTCACCAATATGATGGATGTTGAGATTAAGGATAGATCTTTGAGTATTCTGGGTCAAGTCGACATAAAGAGGGAGAAGGTTTTGGATATTCTAAAATGTATTAAGGTAGACAAGCCCCCAGATCTGGATGGGATCTACCACACGTTACTAAAGGAATTGAGAGAAGAAATAAGTGGGGCTTTAACTTTTATGTTTGCAGGATCGTTGAACATTGATGAGGTCCTGGAGGACTGGAGAATTGCTAATGACGCCCCCTTGTTTAAGAAGGGTAGCGGGGATAAACCAGGTAATTATAGACCGGCGAGCCTAACATCAGTGATAGGGAAGCTGCTGGAGAAGTTACTGAGGGTCTTGAGTAAGGTGTTTTATTCGGTTCCCCATAGTAGGCTGATGGAGTAGGTGAAGTCGCATGGGCCTCAGGATGTTGTATCTAGGTGGAAAGAGAACTGGCTGTACAACATGAGACAAAGAGTAGTAATAGAAGGGGATTTCTCAAAATGGTAACCTATGACCAGTGGTGTGCAACAGCGATTCGTGCTGGGACCAATGTTGTTTGTGATATATATTAATGATTTGGAAGAAGATATCGTTTGCCTGATTAGCAAGTTTGCAGATGATAAAAAATGTGTTGCTGGAAAAGTGAAGCAGGTCAGGCAGCATGAAAGGAGCAGGAGAATCGACGTTTCGGGCATAAGCATCGATTCTCCTGCTTCTTTGATGCTGCCTGATCTGCTGCGCTTTTCCAGCAACACATTTTTAAGCTCTGATCCCCAGCATCTGCAGTCCTCACTTTCTCCTAGTTTGCAGATGATACCAAGATTGTTGGAGTAGCAAAAATGAAGAGGACTGCCAGAGAATGCAGCAGAATATAGATAGATTGGAGAAATGGGCACAGATATGGCAGATGGAGTTCAATCTGTGCAAATGCGAGGTGATGCATTTTGGAGGATCCAATTCTAGAGCGAACTGTGCATTAAATGGAAAGGTCCTGGGAAAAATTGTACAGAGAGATCTGCGTGTTCTGTTCATTGTTTCCTGAATCTGGCAATGCAGGACAGTAAAGTGGTCAATAAGGCATTGGCATGCTTTCCTTGATTGGATCAATTGTTGAGTACAAGCGCTGGCAGGTCATCTTACGGTTGCTTAGGACTTTGGTTTGGCCGCATTTGGAATACTGCATATAGTTCTGGTCACTTCATTCCTAAAAGGATGTGGATGATTGAATAGAGTGCAGAATAGGTTCACCAGGGCTTTGCCTGGGATGGAGGGTGCTGGTTATGGAAAGAGGTTGGGTAGATTAGGATTATTTTAATTATAAGGACAAAGGTTGAGGCGGGACCTGATTGAGGTCTACAAAATCAAGAGAGAGATAGACAGGGTAGATACCAAGAAGCTTTACCATAAATTGTGAACTCATGAACCCTAGTAACTGAGTTCCAAAGTGAAAGGGAAAGGTTTAGGTCCTGAGGGATAAATGTGGGAAGCTCGGCGGTGGTAAGGGCAGGTGCGATAGTGTCACCTAAGATGTATCTGCCAGATACATGAATGGGCGGGGAGCAGGCCCTTAGAAAATAGATGGCAGGTTTAGAAAATAGGGGATCTGGATCAGTGCAGGCTTGGAGGGCCAAAGGTACTGTTCCTGTGTTGGCATGCTCTTTGTTCTTTATGATTCATTCCAAAAAATAGCAAGTTTTCAACTTGGTGTATGCTACAATTTAATAATATAAACCATTTATTTATTTGGCAGTGCATGTCAAATTATTGTCATTGCTAAATTTCAGACACAGAGTCATACAGAGGTACAGCATGGAAACAGACGCTTCCATTCAACTCGTCCATGCCGACCATCTATCTAGCCCCACCTGCCAGCACTCAGCCCATATCCCTCTAAACACTTTCTATTCATATACCCATCCAGACGCCATCTAAATGTTGCAATTGTACCAACCTTCACCACTTCCTCTGGCAGTTCATTCCATACAAGTACCACCCTGTGTGTGAAAATGTTGCCCCTTACGTCGCTTTTACATTTTTCCATCCCAACCTAAACCTATGCCTTCTAGTTCTGGACTCCACCACACCAGGAAAAATAGCTTGCCTATTTCCCCATTCATGCCCCTCATGGTTTTATAAACCTCTATAAGGTCACCCCTCAGCCTCCAACGTTCCAGGGAAAATATCCCTAGCCTATTCAACCTCCACCTATAGCTCAAATCCTCCAAACCTGGCAACATTTTTGTAAATCTTTTCAGAACCATTTCAAGTTTCACAACATCCTACCTATAGGATGGAGACCAGAATTGCACATAATATTCCAAAAGTGGCCTAACTAACCTTCTGTACAGCCGCAATACGACCTTCCAACCACTGTACTCAATGCTCTGACCAATTAAGAAAAGCATACCAAATGTCTTCTTCACTGTCTTATCTATCTGTGACTCTACTTTCAAGGAACAATGAACCTGCACTCTAAGTTCTCTATGTTCAGCAACACTCCCTTGGACCTCACCATTAAGAGTATGACTCCTGCTCAGATTTGCTTTCCCAAAATGCAGCATCTCGCATTTACCTAAATTAAACTCCATCTATCACTCCTCAGCCCATTGGCCCATCTGATCAAAATCCCATCTTCATGTGAGGTAACCTTCTTTGCTGTCCACTACACCTCCAATTTGGGTGCCATCAGCAAATTTACTAACTATACCATTTATATTCACATGTAAATAATTTATATGAATGACTAAAAGTAGAGGACCCAGCACCGATCCTTGTGACACTCCACTGGTCACATGCCAACAATCTGAAAAACAACTCTGCACCACCACCGTCTGCGTTCTACCTAAAGTCAGTTCTGTATCAAAATGGCTAGTTCTCCCTGTATTCCACGAGATCTACCCTTGCAAACCTCGAATGCCTTACTGAAGTCCTTATTGATCACCTCCACTGCTCTGCCCTCATCAATCCTTTTTGGTATTTCTGTAAAAAACTGAATCAGGTTTGTGAGACATGATTTCCCATGCACAAAGCCATGTTGACTCTCCCTAATCAGTCCTTGCCTTCCCAAGTAAATGTACAACCTGTCCCTCAGGATTCCCTCCAACAACTTGCCCTCCACTGACGTCAGGCTCAATGGTCTATAGTTCCCTGGCTTGTCCTTACCACCTTTCATAAACAGTGACACCACGTTCCCCAACCTCCAGTCTTCTGACACCTCACATGTGACTATCAATGGTACAAGTATCTCAGTAAGAGGCATTGCAATCACTTCCCTAGCTTCGCGCAGACTTGTAGGGTAAACGTGATCAATCAGATCCTGGGGATTTATCCACTTTTATGCGTTTCAAGACATCAGCACTTCCTCCTCTGTATAAGGACATTTTTCAAGATGTTACCATCTATTTCTCTGTTTATCTACATCTCCCATGTCTTTCTCCTGAGTAAACACTGATACAAAGTACTCGTTTAGTATCTACCCCATCTCCTGCGGCTCCACACAAAGGCACTTTGCTGATCTTTGAGGGCTCTATTCTCTCCCTATTTACCCTTTTGTCCTCAATGTATTGTAAAATCCTTTTGGATTCTTATTAACCCAATTTGCTAAAGATATCTCATGTTGCCTTTTGGCCTTCCTGATTTCCCTCTTTAGTATGCTCCTACTGCCTTTCTACTCTTCTAAGGATTCACTCGATCTATCCTGCCTGTACCTGTCATATGCTTCCTTCTTTTTCTTAACTCGACCCTTAATTATTTTAGTCATTCAGCACTCTCTATACCTACCAGCCTTTCCTTTCACTCTAACAAGAATATACTGTCTCTGGACTCTCGTTATTTCATTTCTGTACGCTTTCCATTTTCCAGCCATCCCTTTCCCCGCGAACATCTGCCGCCATCAGCTTTTAAAAGTCCTTGCCGAAAAACGTTGAAATTGTCCTTTCTCCAAGTTAGAACTTCAACTTTAAGTTCTTGTCTGTCCTTTTCCATTGTTATTTTAAAACTAATAGAATTGTTGGTAAATAGCTGGAGGTCACACATTTCAGTGAGAAATTAAATCGATTGATTATATTTAAGTGTGTAAGAATGATAAGTCGATTTGATTGTTCAATCATTTGCTCACTCTGAATATGCAATCAGTCAGAGGTCAACCACTTTGCAAATGATAGAGCAACAATGTATGCATTTGAATACTGAGGTTCAATGTGTAATTGTGATCACCAAAGTAGTTAGACAACATGTTCTTTTTCGATACGAAACAAAATGTGCATTATTTACTTTTGCATCATAAAAAAGGTTGTTTGGTGTTTATAATTTAATTCCATCAATGTAGAATCAATTTAATTGTTTTCAGAGATGGTGCAGTTATTGTGCAGTTGAATAATTGTAGCTCATACCTTATTGTTTCCCAATTCACAAACATGTCAAACTCCTGATCATTATTCAGGTCACTAAACCCATCACTTTACATCATGACCGACATTAAAAGTGGATTCCAAAAGGCCTGAATTCGGATACAGTGCTCCTGGACCTCACAGCTGCCTGTGGCACTGAGTGAGATACTGGCCTGCTCCTGAATCTATCCAGAGAGTTTCCAACCTGAGTCAGGGCAGTCATTCAAATATTCCCTCACAGAGAATCATTAGGAATCCACCTTCAGCAGCAGGAAACTAGCCAACAGGCTATAACTGCTCTCAGTGTAGGTTCAAATGCTGTCTAAATTAGATACCAGCGACTGACCAGGAACCAGGTCTTACAAATTTATCCTCAGTCAGAGCCTAGCCCATGGAGCAGATGTATGGACATGGAATCTCAGAATCACACCGCACAAGTTACTTATGGTGATGACATCTAGCATGTCCCCCAGACTCCATGCATTTGTCCCATGGACCATACACTGGGTGAAAATGTTCACAATTGGCAGTCTATTGCAGCATTTCGTGTCTCACAGTGAACTCTCTGAAACTGTATCCATAAAGTGCACCTTCATATTTAACAGTATCAAAATAACATTGTACATGTCTGCGGATGGTCAGATACAAATTCATAGGTCATCCAACAGAATGTATCTGAAGAAACCAGGAGCAAACCGCAAACCAAGACTCGTTTTAATAACTGAACCTGGTGGATTTTGTCTGGTCTAGGTAACCACGCATATTGTGCTGGCATTTAGGTGGATGTAACAATGCACATCAAAACTGGAAGTCTTGGTCTAACGTCCCACACCGGCTTCCTGACCTCACACACCGCATTCCCTTCCACACCTCTCTCCCTCGCACACCTCACTCCCTTGCACCCCTCATTCCCTCAAACAATTACAATTAATGAGAATCCACAAACTGAATGAAACTTGGAACACAGAACAGTACAGCAAAGTAAGAGCCCTTCAGCCCTCAATGTTTTGCTGACCTTTTATCCTACTCTTAGATCAGACTAACTTACATACGCTTCAACGTACTAACTTCCATGTTCCTATCCAAGAGTCTTCTTAACTATCCCTAATGTATCTGATTCTACTACCACCGCTGGCGGTGCATTCCACCCACCCACCACTCTCTGAATAAAGAACCTACCTCTGACATCTCCTCTAAACCTTCCTCCGATCACCTTAAAGTTATGCCCTTTGTTGATAGCCAATTCTGCCCTGGGAAAAGGCTCTGGCTATCCAGTCTGTCTATTCTCTCAACATCTTGTACACCTCTATTATGTCACCTGTCATCCTTCTTTGCTCCAGTGAGAAAAGCTCGAGCTCTCTCGAACTTTCTTCCTAAGACATGTCCTCCATCCAGGCAGCATCCTGGTAGATCTGCTCTGCACACTCTCTGAGGCTTCCACATGTTTCCTATAATGAGGCAACCAGAACTGAACCCAATATTCCAAGTGTGGTTGAACCACAGCTTTATAGAGCTAAGCATTAACCTCGCCGCTCTTAATCTCAATCCCCCTGTTAATGAAAGCCAACACACCATACACCTTCTGAACAACCCTGCCAACTTGGGTGGCAACTTTGTGGGATCTATGGACATGGAGCCAAAGATCCCTCTGTCACTCCACGCTGCCAAGAATGTTGTCTTTAACTCTGTGTGGTGTATGCAAATACAACCTTCCAAAATAAATCGCTTCACAACCTTTAAGGTTCAACTGTATCTCCCACTTATCAGCCCAGCTCTGCATCCTGTCAATGTCCTCTTGTAACCTATACCAACCCTCCACACTATCCACAACTCCACCAACCTTCATGTCATCGGCAAACTTATTACCCGCCATTCCACTTACTCGTCAAAGTCATCTATAAAAATCACAAAGAGCGCAGGTTCCAGAGCGGATCCCTGTGGTACACCATTGGTCACTGATGTCCAGGCTGAATAGTTTCCATCTGCTACTACCCTCTGTCTTCTCTGGGCCAGCCAAATCCATATCCAGACATCCAAATTTTCCTTTGCCCCATGCCTCCTTACCTTCTGAACGCTCCTACAATGGGGAACCTTATCAAACGCCTTGCTAAAATTGTTGTTCACCACATCCACTAGTCTACCTTCATCAGTGTGTTTTTTCACATCTTCAAAGAATTCAATAAGGTTTCTGAGGGATGACGTGTTCCTCACAAATCCATGCTGACTATCTCTGATCAAACTATGGTTTTCTAAGTAATTGTAAATCCTGCCTCTCAGAAGCGTCTCCAATACTTTGCCCACCACTGATGTAAGACTGACAGTTCTGTCATTCCCAGGGTTATCCCTCTTCCCTTTCCTGAACAAGGGAATAACATTTGCCATCCTCCAATCATCTGGCACTACTCAAGCGGACAATGACCATGCAAAGGTTATCACCAAAGGCACACAAATCTCTCCCATCACTTCCTGGAGTAACCTCGGGTATACCCTATTTGACCCAGGTCATTTATCTATCATTATGTTTGTACTTCAATCAGGCTGTACTTCTTATCAACTTTTCTACACCCTGTCCAACCAACTGATTCACTGTTTCCATTTCAATGCTATATAGAGTGCTGCCTGCCTGAGTAAGCACGGTTCCCAATGTCCTCTGCATCACAGAATGAAAAAAGAGAATACACCAATGCCTTCCTGATGAAGGGCTTATGCCCGAATCATCAACTCTCCTACTCCTCGGATGCTGCCTGACCTGCTGTGCTTTTCCAGCACCACACGTTTCGACTCTGATCTCTATCAACTGCAGTCCTCACTTTCTCCATTACTGAGGGCTGTACCCTCGGCACACTGAGCGGGGAATTAACCATCAGAACTTCATTGTATGTGGAGCTGACTGCTCAGTTCTGGAAAGTTGCAATTGATGAATACATTTTTAAAAAAAAAGAAATTACAGTTCAACAAATGTTCATTCAGTGCCAGAGATATCATTTTGGTTCATGGTTTGAGCAGCCTGATAAGAAATAGTGAATGACTGAAGAACTCCGAGGTACAGAGTATTCTTGGTGTTATATTCCAGCTTACGTTAATGCTGTGAATATTATCAGACAGACTGATGTGGTAAGGGAATGAACTGATATGTGGAGGTATGACATTTTTGCCAACACACCGAGACTTGTTTGAGGGAGGTCAGGGCCAACAACTCAATAATCTTTTATACTGTAAAATATGGGCAGGACAAGAGAGGGTGTTGAATAGAAGGTGGCATTGTATTATTAATTAACGAGTCAGTTACTGCATTAAGGAGGGACAATATCTTGGAAGCGTCTTTAAATGAGGGTTTATGGGCCGAGGTTAGGATCAAAACGAAGACAGAACACACTGCTGGGGATATTTTATAGAGTCCCCAGAAAGATGAAAATACAGGAGAAGATATATAACCAATTCACTGAGGTGTGTAGGAAAGCAAGGCCGGAGATGTTACAGAGATAGGAAAGCAAGGCTGGTGATGTTACAGAGATAGGAGAGCAAGGTTGGTGATGTTACAGAGATAGGAAAGCAAGGCTAGAGATGTTACAGAGATAAGAAAGCAAGGCTGGTGATGTTACAGAGATAGGAAAGCAAGGTTGGAGATGTTGCAGAGATAGGAAGGCAAGGCCGGAGATGTTACAGAAATAGGAAAGCAAGTTTGCAGATGTTACGGAGAGAGGAAAGCAAGGCTAGAGATGTTAAAGCGATAGGGAAGCAAGGCCAGAGATTTAACAGAGATAGGAAAGCAAGATTAGAGATGTTATAGATATAAGAAAGGAAGGCTGGAGGTGTTGCAGAGATAGGAAGGCAAGGCCGGAGATGTTAAAGAGATAGGAAAGCAAGGCTGGAAATGTTGCAGAGATAGGAAAGCAAGGCTGGAGATATTACAGTGATAGGAAAACAAGGCTGGAGATATAACAGCGATAGGAAAGAAAGGCTGGAGATACTACAGCGATAGGAAAGCAAGGCTGGAGATATTACAGTGATAGGAAAGCAAGGTTGGAGATATTACAGCGATAGGAAAGCAAGGCTGGAGATGTTACAGTGATAGGAAAGCAAACTGCAGATGTTTCAGAGATAGGAAAACATGGCTGGAGATGGCCGAGAGATAGTGTTGCCTGCGCATGCTAGAACAGGTTAGTGAGGTATTGTTAAATTCAATCACAGGATATAGGGAGAGGTGTATCAGCTGCCAGTTATAGAGATAGGGAGACATGTAGGGGCTGGCAGAATTTACAGCGATAGATGGGTCTGGAGTTTAAGATAAAGATTGTGGTGATATGGAGGGTTACTGAGATACAGATGGATGCAGCGGCTGGAGGAGATGACAGGGAAAGATACAAACATACACAAAGATAGTTTCAAAATGGAATTGAGCAATGTCTTAATAGAGAAAATATTATAGAAATCTTTGGAATAAACAAGGCACTGGGAGGAACTGAAGGAGTGAGACCTTGGATTGTCCAATCACGAGAGAAATAGAGTCAGTGTCATACAGCACAGGACAGGCCCTCCGGTTGACAGCGACACAAATAAAAAGCCCTGCAGACCCTGGAAACCCCTCCTTCCTAACGTCTAGGGGCAAGGGCTAGATGTGGGAGAGGTATCCTACAGACTGTTCAATCAACAATGTGACATAACAACACCTCATTGTGTCAGATCAAACACTGACACAGAAAGGTCCTGCTGACTCCCCTCCCTCAGCCTCACGGGGTCAGAACAAACACTGACACAGAAAGCTTCTGCTGACTCCCCTCCCTCAGCCTCACAGGGTCAGAACAAACACTGACACAGAAAGCTCCTGCTGACTCCCCTCCCTCAGCCTCATGGTGAGAGATCAAACACTGACACGGAAACCTCCTGCTGACTCCCGTCCCTCAGTCTAACGGGGTCCGATCAAACACTGACACAGAAAGCTCCTGTTGACTCCCCTCCCTCAGTCTTATGGTGAGAGATCAAACACTGACACGGAAACCTCCGGCTGACTCCTGTCCCTCAGCCTCATGGTGTCAGATCAAACACTGACACAGAAACCTCTTGCTGACTCCTCTCCCTCAGCCTCACGGTGTCAGATCAAACACTGACACGGAATCCTCCTGCTGACTCCTCTCCCTCAGCCTCACGGGGTCAGATCAAACACTGACACGGAAACCTCATTCTGACTCCCCTCCCTCAGCTGATGGATCAGTGTCCCTCCACATTGAACAACACGCGGAGGACGCACTGAGAGGGTGACAGAGCTGGAGAATGTATACTGGGTGGGCCATTTCAAACCCCACCAAGAGGGGATCAGCAGCAGCGTTGCTGATCGAGATGGTCGTGTCCAAAAAGACATAGCTGCGAGACTGATTCTGGACGGGGGCAGGGGAGAACAACTGAGAGGGAGAAACATACTTGACCTCATCTTTACCAACGTACTGGCTGCAGACACATTGATCGATGACCATATTGGGAACAGTGACTACCACACAAATTATTCCTGGAGACAATGTCCCACATTTATGTGTATGTGTATACACACACACATACATGCACGCACTTGTGAGAGACACTATCACCATGCTAAACAGGACAGATTTCGAATAGGTATAGAACGCAGCACTGGCCTTTGTAAGGTGTTTCGAGTCATTACCAACAGCAGCACAATTGTACTCTTGAACAATTTCCACTGTCACTATCTGGCATATGATCCACTTTACCCTGACTATCAGGCCAGGGGATAAACCCTTGTTCAATGGAGAATACAGGAGGGCCTGCCAAGAGCAGCACCAGCTACACCTCACAATGAGGTGATGTTATCAATCAAGACCACTCACTCACCAAATAGCATAAACAACCAGTGACAGACAGATCTAACCAACAAATCACACCTAATCTCTGCAATCGTGTCCCACGCAATCAGGGTGAATTGTGTGGCCAATCAAACAACTCACTGGAGGAGCAGGATCCAAAAATATCACCTTACTCAGTGATGGAAGAGGCCAGCACAATAATAGAAAAGATAAGGCTGAAACATTCACAACAATGTTCAGACAGCAGTATCGATGGGATGATCTATTTTAGTCTCCTCCAGATGGCAGTGGTCAGCTAATTCAATTCAATTTTGTTTGGTATCTCCAAGTGGCTGGAGGGATGGGATAACGCAAAAGCTGTGGGCCCTGAGAACATTCCAAACAAGCTGTTCCTGCAGGGATATTGCACACCTGACAATGTGGGAAACTATCCGGGCAGGTCCTGTACACACACAGACAAAACATCAGGCAATCAATGACTGCCCCATTGCTCTAATCCATATCACTAATAAAGTGTTGCAATATTATTGGAATCTACAGTGGGATCAAGTAGCACTTCCTCAGCACCAACCTGCTCACCGAAACTCAGTTTGGGCTCTGCCAGGGCCACACATCCCTTGGGCTGATTGAAGCCTTGGTTAAACGATGCACAACAAGATAAAACACAACTGAATTCTACAGGTGAGGCGACAGTGACTGCACTTTTTACATTATCGTAACTGTATTTGACCAAGTGTCGTATCCAGGCTTAATGGCAAAACTACAGCAAATAACTCTCGTATGCACTGGCTGAAGTTATACCTGGCACAAATGACGGTGGTTGGGGTTGGTGGAGAGCAGCCACCTCAGCTCCAGGACAGCTCTGCAGCAGTTCCCCAGGGGCGGGGTTTCTGGTTAAGCCTGTAGATCAGAAAGTGAATGGTAAGGCATCATATTCCCTACAGGATGATAGGGCTGCTCTCTCGTAGACAGAGACAAAAGATGGTAGTTTAAATGGACAGTCATCATGCCTCAAGTGAGGGAGATGTTGAGTAGGACAGTCCTTTAGTGCAGGAATTGAACCCACACTGTTGGCATTAATATCTAGCTGTCTAACTGATTGAGCTAACCAAGTCCTCACTCAGCTCCTTGGGGAAGATACTGTAATATTATCCCATTCAGATATGTTGTTAGACACCTCTGGAGCAGGTGGAACTAGAAGCAAACTTCCTAAATCAGAGAGAGGGACAGTATCAGTGAGCTGTAAGAGTTGTCTCTGTCCTCGGACCCATCATAAATGACCATCCCGACAGTGTAAATTCACAAGTGGGGATATTTGCCGTTGATGTTTGCCAATGTTCAACACCATTCGTGATTTACTCAGATACTAAAGCAGACCTTGCCTAAATGCAACAAGGACCTGGAAATATGGAGGTGTGTGCTTAAAAGTGACAAGTACAATTTCCATTACACATGTGCCAGACAACGATTACCTCTAACAATAGAAAATGTAACCATATACTCTAATGTTCAATGCCATCACCATCACTGAACACCTAACTATCAATATCCTGGGGATTACCGTTAACCAGAACTGGACTGACCATATGATTTCATTACACATTCCTGTAAAGGGCTTATGCTAAAACATCGACTCTCCTGTACCTCAGATGCGACCTGACCTGTTATGCTTTACCAGCGCCACACTTTGACGTATATAAATTAATTGGCCACAAGAATATGTCAGGGGCTAGGAATCCTGCAGAAATAACTCACTTCATGGTCTCTGAAAGCCTGTACCCCATTGATAAACAACCAGTGACAGACAGATCTAACCAACAAATCAGACCTAATCTCTGCAATCGTGTCACATGTTGAATATGGGTGTGATGAAATACCCCCCATTTCCTTGGGGGGTATTTCACCCTTCATCCACTGATACTCAGTAATAGCAACACCTGCCATCTACAGGGTGCTCTGCACAAATTTACCAAGGCTCCTTACAAAGTACCTCTGAAGCCCGACCATCAAGAGGGACAAGGGAAGCAGATACATCGGACCCCCATCATGTTCACGTTCTGTTCCAAGCTACCTACCATCCTCATTGGGAACTATACTGCTGTTCCTTCAGTGTCACTGTTTCAAGGTCCCTCCCGAATGGTATTGGAAATCTAACTACAACACATGGACTGCAGTGGTTCAGTGCGGCAGCTCACCACCTCCTTCTCAAGGGCAACAAGAGACCGACAATAAATACTGGCCCAATTATATTCTATGAATAAATTAAAATGAAAAAATATTGTCCAAACATGTCCAATGCTGGACATTACGCTTTAGGTTTTGTGAGCTCAGGTAGGTTGGGTTCAGTCCGTAACTTGCTTGTTGTGAACAACTGAAGGGTTAATCTGTTAGTCTCTCAGAGACATGGCCTACATACCGAGCATCACACAGACGTTGACATTCACACACAACATTATCGGAGCTCTGAGATAGACATAAGCAATTCAAAATGTATTCATATCTGACTAACATGTTTACACACACAATGAAATTGTTACCACAAAAAATGATTATGATTGACTACTACCAGGGAGAAAGTGAGCACTGCAGATGCTGAAGATCAGAGTAAAAATGTGGTTCTGAAAAGGCACAGCCGTTCATGCAACATCTGAGGAGCAGGAGAGTTGACTATTAGTTCACAATATTAATACAAAGGAAAATAATTGCATATTTTCAAAGTTCTTCCACTTAATAATAATGTGGTCTTGGGTGTGGGAATGAGATTCATCATTTCAATGTTCCTTTCTGTGAGTTGTACACTGTTTTCATCATACTGTTGTTATAAAAGTGAACGGAATAAATGGGTGGATTTTGTGCATATTGGATAATCTAAAATTTGGTATTAGGGAAGGATGTCGGAACTTCAGTAAAGAGACTTTGCTGTTAATAGTTAGAACAATGCTGCAAACATGTAAACAGAAATTACCAGCTCAAGTCAAACACAAGGACGTTGGGCTGGGATCACGCTGGCCATCAATGGAGCTGCACAATTCTGTTTGGATACTAATGTTGTGGGTCTACATACACTGAATATGGTTTATGAGGGATTCATTGTAAGATGCCAAGTGCTGCAGAAACCCATCACCTTTATAAAACATTGGAAACGGTCCAAGGTGCAGAATTACAGAGTTTGGTGGCACACCAGAAGGGATATACTTGCAAGACATGGATGTTTACAGGTCATTGTTATAAATTTTGAACTGCGTCTGGAGTACCGCCATGTGCTCGTCCATTGACCAGTCTGCCCCACACACATCTCCCTGTTGTTCAGGTATATCTCTAACCAGTCTATTGTGAGCGATTGTGTGAGTAACAGGCCAGCTCCAATTTGAAAGCACTCTGGACAGATTTTGGAGGTGGCCAGTGTTTTGGAGGTCATGGTGAGGGCCAGAACACTGTGTCTGAATTCAGCATTTTCATCAAAGTCATTTCCAACAGCTTTTCTGCCTGCAAGTTGGTGTGCTCAATGATCTAAACATGAATCTGCAGTTTACTACCGTCACTGAACTGTGTAATAGTTAGGTGTGCACTCTGGTATTTCAATTATTGTTCACTTCAATTGTTTTCAACTGGAAAATATTGATGTTTGGTTTATTTTAAAATATGTAAGAAATAAAGTGATAGTAACTCTTCACTATACAAAATGTAAAATTGACCTGTTATATATTTCCCACAGTCTAATCAAGCAAAAATCAATATTGTCTGGAAAGCAGGATTATGTGAATAGACTATGTCCCAGGCAACATCAGCACCCTCTCTGGTAGGTTCTGTCCCACTGAAAGGACAAAACCAGGCAGAAGAGGGCAGGTCCTTGGCATATAATCAGTATAGGGCAGCATGGTGGCTAGCACTGCTGCCTCACAGCACCAGGGATCCAAGTTCGATTCCAGCCGTGAGCAACTGCCTGTGTGGAGTTTACACATTCTCGCCGTCTCTGCGTGGGTTTCATCCCACAGTCCAAATATGTGCAGCTCAGGTGAATTGGCCATGGTGGTGGGTTGCTCTTTGGAGGGTTAGTGTGGACTGGTTGGGCCGAAGGGTCTGTTCCCACACTGTAGGGAATGTATTCTAATCATAGTGTTCAGCATTGATGCTGGATCCTTTGGCTGCTAGACTGCTCTCCAGCAGGTTTTGCGGGAATCAATTAAAGGGAAACCTATATTTGACCACATTGTGAACTTTCTGCCTGCTGCAGATACACCTCTCCATTTCATACATCGGTAAGGATGGTCACTACGCAGTCCTTATGGGGAGCAAGGGCTACCTTCACACTTTGCAGACCCTCCTCACCATGACATGTACTGAATGGTACAGACTTTTAAACAGGTTAAGCAACTAATGACAATGCATCCATGAGGTACAATGGCCCATCGGCGGCGGCAGCATCATCATATTCTGTACAACTCATACAGTCTGCAATTTCCTAGACTGACATACCTCCCACTGTACAGTAACCACCACGGCCCGACGTACCCCCCACTGTACAGTAACAGTCACGGCCCGACATACCTCCCACTGTACAGTAACCATCACAGCCCAACATACACCTCCCACTGTACAGTAACCATCACGGCCCGACATACCTCCCACTGTGCAGTAACCATCACGGCCCAACATATCTCCCACTGTACAGTAACCATCACGGCCCAACATACATCCCACTGTACAGTAACCATCGCGGCCCGACATACCTCTCACTTTACAGTAACCATCACGGCCCGACACACCTCCCACTGTACAGTAACCATCACGGCCCAAAATGCCTCGCAATGTACAGTAACCATCACAGCCCGACATACCTCCCATTGTACAGTAACCATCACGGCCCGCCATACCTCCCACTGTACAGTAACCATCACGGCCCGAACACACCTCCCACTGTACAGTAACCATCACGGCCCGAACATACCTCCCACTGTACAGTAACCATCACAGCCCGAACACACCTCCCACTGTACAGTAACCATCACGGCCCGAACACACCTCCCACTGTACAGTAACCATCACGGCCCGAACACACCTCCCACTGTACAGTAACCATCACATTCCGACATACACCCCACTGTACAGTAACCATCACAGCCCAAAATGCCTCCCACTGTACAGTAACCATCACGGCCCAACATACCTCCCACTGTGCAGTAACCACCACGGCCCAACATACCTCCCACTGTACAGTAACCATCACGGCCTGACATTCATCCCACTGTACAGTAACCATCACAGCCCGACATACCTCCCACTGTACAGTAACCATCACGGCCTGACATACCTCCCGCTGTACAGTAACCGTCATGACCCAACATACCTCCCAGTCTACGGGAGCCATCAAATGTTTAGCACTGCTCCCTCACAACGCCAATGTCCTGGGTTCGATTCTGGCCTTGGGTGACTAACTGTGTGGAGTGTGCACATTCCCCCTGTGTCTGCATGGGTATCCTACGACAGTCCAAAAATGTGCAGCTCATGTGAATTGGCCACATTATATTGCAAAGTGTTTTAGACATAGTGAAATGGGTGTGGGTGGGTTACGTTCTGGAGGTTTGACGTGGCCTGGTTAGGCCGAAGGACCTGCTTCCACACTGTAAGGAATCTAATCTACTCTCCAAGGTTCAAGTCAGGAATATGATGGAATAATCACTTTTCTGAACGAGTGCAGCTCCAACAGTATTCTAGTATGCACTTACTAGCAACAGGCAACACAGTTGCATGGGGAGGACCATGTCTCACAAACTTGATTGAATGTTTTGAGGAAGTGACAAAATTGATTGATGAGGGCACGGGGCAGGAAGCTGGCTGTTTGGACCTTAGTAAGGCCTTTGATATGGTTCCTTATGGCAGTCTCATACAGAAGGTGAAGTGAATTGAGATCAGCGGTCAGTTCGTAAGATGGATAGAGATCTGCTTGGCCATAGAAGACAGTAGTGGTGGAACAGTGCTTTTGTGACTGGATATCTGAAAATTGATTGGCGGAGTTGCAGATTGTGAGGACGATTGCTAGAGAATACAGCAGGAGAGAGGTCAGCTGCAGACTTGGACAGAGAATCGCTGTTGCACACCACTGGTCTTTGGTTTCCATTTTGAGAAATCCCCTTCCACTACTACTCTCTGTCTCCTGTTGCCCAGCCAGTTCTCTATCCACCTGGATAAAACACCCTGAAAGCCATGCGACATCACCTTCTCCATCAGCCGACCATGGGGAACCTATAAAAAATTCTTACTCAAGTCCCTCAGTATCTTCTCCAGCAGCTTCCCTAAAATTGATATCAGGCTTGCCGGTCTACAATTACCTGGATTATCCCCGCTACCCTTCTTAAACAAGGGGACACTATTAGAAATTCGCCAGTCCTCCTGGACCTCACCCATGTTCAATCATCCTGCAAAGATATATGTTAAAGCCCCAGTTATTTCCACACTCACATCCCTCAGTAACCTGTGGTAGATCCCATACGGATTTGGGGGCTTGTCTACATTAATACCTTTTAGAGTATCCAAAACTTCCTCCCTCTTTATGTCGACTTGATGCAGAATAGTCAGAGATCTATCCCTAACCTCAACATCCGTCATGTCCCTCTCCTTGGTGAATAACGATGCAAAGTACTCGCTAAGAATCTCACTAATTTTATCTGACTCCATGCATAACTTTCTTCCTTTGTCCTTGTGTGGGCCAAACATTTCTCTAGTTACCCTCTTGCTCCTTATATATGAAAAGAACACCTTGGGATTTTCCTCAAACCTGTTTGCTAACGATATCTCATGACCACTTTTAGCCCTCTTAAATCCTCGATTATGAAAAGAAAATAAACATTTGTCCGTGCGAGTGGGAACTCAGACCTTTTCAAAGTGTTCTGTACCAAAAAATATTTGAAACCTGTCTCAGTGCAAATGAAAAGCAAGAGAAGAAACCTCTTGGGAAGAGTCACTTTCAGCCATTGTCCCCCCCCCCCCCACCCCCCCAAAGTACTTCTGAGGTAGGAAATAGTGGGGGATTGTAACAAGGGTACGACAGTAACTATGGGTGGTTTGAACATCCAATTGACAGTAATATCCTTGAATAAAGATTCACAGACTGTATGAGAGATTATTTCTGAGATCAGGACATCATGGAACCAACCAGAGAATGGGACGGCATGGTGGCCCAGTTGCCATCACAGCACCAGGGTCCCAGGTTCGATTCCAGCCTCGCGGGAGTGTCTGCGTGTAGTTTGCACATGCTCCCCCTCTCTGTGTGAGTTTCCTCTCACAATCCAAAGATGTGCAGATCAGGTGAATTTATCATGCTAAATTGCCTATACAGGTATGTACATTACTCAGAGGGAAATGGGAATGGGTTACTCTTCGGAGGGTCAGTGTGGACTTGTTGGGCCGAAGGGCCTGTTTCCGTACTGTAGGGAATCTAATCTAATTTAGATTTGATATTATGTAACAAGGAAGGATTGGTGGATGAGTTTTGCCTTGGAAGGAGTAACCACAACTTGCTGGAATTTCACATTCAGATTGAGAGTGAAGACTGAGTCATACATGAGAGTTTTAGTGTTAGGCAATGATAATTATACTGGCCTAAGGAAGGATTTGTCCTGGGTGGACTGGGGGAAGAAAAGAATAGTCAAACGCAGGACAGCTGAAGAAATTGGCAATAATTAGGGAGATACTAAAGACTAAAGAGGAATTGCATAACGGAGAACAATCATCCATATCTTGATAAGGAAGTTAAGGATAACATGAAGGCAAATCCCAGTGCATGTCATACTGCACACGTTAGTCTCACTGGGGAGGATTGGGCAAGTCAGCGGCCTCGTCGTGTTTTCATTGAATTCTTATGTGATAAACCCAGATAATGTTCGAGTGACCTGGGTCCAAATCCTGCCACAAGTGGTGGAGCTTAAATTCAAATCTGGAATTAAGAGACTGATGATGGTTATGAATCGATTGCCTAGAAAAATCACTTAGTTCACTGATGTCCTTTAGGGCATTCTACCATAGATTCACCACTCTCAGTCTAAATACGTTTCTCATTATCTCCATTCTAAAGATTTTCTCTTGACTCTCAGGCTATGTCCTTGAGTCCTTTCTCTCCTAACAGTGGAAGCATCTTACCAACGTCTACTCTGACCAGGCAACCAGTATTCTGTATGCTTCTATTAGAGCCCCCTTCATCCTTATAAACTCCAGCGAATATAGACCCAGAGATCTCATATATTGAGCTTTTCATTCCGAGGACCATTCTTATGAAGCTCCTCTGAACCCCCTCAGGGGTGGTACATCTTTCCTGAGTTATGGGGCCCCAGACAGTACACAATACACCAAATGTGGGCTTATCAGAGTCTTTTAGAGCCATGGAAATCCATCTGTTCAAGTCATCACAAACAAAATGTCATCACTGTATTTGCCTTTCTGACCAGACGGGCCACCTGAAATAATAATCTTACGATGGACAATAGTAAATTGTTACAAAAATGAACAATGATTAAAGCATGCTGGGAAGTGGAACCCAGCCTTAACCAAAGTCGCTGTGCTGCAGACAGGCGGCAGCTACCCAGAGATGGTTTGCAAACAAGCCTGGCAGCTACAGACCCTGTAATACACACCTGAAGTTGGACCTGAATGGGACAATGGAATGTCGCCTTTGGGCCATCAATGTGACAACCCCAGGTTGGGTCTGATTGATCAGGGTTAATGAACCTGATCGTTCCATTGGCAGATTCTCCACTCCCTCCCAAAAGTCGTGAAGACTTGGGAGGATAAGAATCACCGTAAAACCGCTTAGAGAGAGGTAACTCGAGAATAACCACTGAAAGAGAAGACGCCTACAAGACCTTCAGAAGAACAAGAAGACTTCGCCATATGGAATCCGGTCAACTTCTAGTGGGGTGGTATGTGATCATCCAAAGTTAAGTTAAACCGTAAGATAGATTGTAATGTTTTTCATTACATTGTAATACGTTTTATTATTCTCATATTAATTGTGTTCAATAAACAAATATCATTGTTTATAAGAGTTGACTCAGTTCTTTTGCTGAATATAGATTTCAAACACACTGTGCGCCAGATACAGCACCTTCCTAGCTACTGACACAACCTGCACATTTACCTTGAGATTATCCTGACTGGAACTCGCAACGCTCTGCACTTCAGACTTCTGAATTTTCTCCCAGTTATAAAATAGTCCATGCCTCTCATCTTCCTTCTAAAATGCATCACCTCGCACTTTCCCAAAGGTACTCCATCTGCCACGTCTTTGCCCATTCTCAGACCCTGTCTGAATCCTTCTGCAGCCTCCCTGCCATCCCAATGATACCTGTCCCTATGTCTACCTTTGCATCATCTAAAACCTCACTGGATTGCCCTCAGTTCTGTCATCTAGATTGCTCATGTACAAAGTAAAACGTTGTGGTTCCCTTGCGAAACACCAGTTGTCTTTGGTTGCTATCCCGAGAAGGACCTTTTTATTCCCACTCTTTACCTTCTGCCAGACAGTCAAGCTTCTGTACACACTAGTACCTAGTCTCTGATACCATGGGCCCTTATCTTATCAGCAGCCTCCTGTGAAGCACATTGTCAACGTCCTTCTTGAAGTCCAGATACTTAGTATCCATTAGCTCTCCTTGGTCTAACCTGCTTGTTACACCCTCAAAGCGTTCTAACAGATTCATTAGCATGACCTCCCTTGATGAAACAATACTGACTTCGCCCTACTTTACCATGCACTGGCAATTATTCAGAAATCTCATCCTTCACAATGAATTCCAGGAACGTACCCACGACCGGGGTAAGGGCGATCAGTTTGTAATTTTGTCTTTTGCCTTATTCCCCGTTTAAACAGGGTGTCAGCGAGATCCAAGATGGCGGCGACCCAGTAGGTCTGAGTCTGCACAGCTCTGCCCTAGACTCAGGCAGTAGGGTACCCAACCTCACCTCACTTGTTAAATTGCTAACATAGTTTTTGCCCAGCAGCCTTGGCCATTCTACATCGAACTTTAGCATTCTGATGCATTTTAAAACGAACACAGGTAAAGGCTCTCGCAGTTCACAACAGACAGGGACTTCTCCCCCATTACCCCTTCACAACAGAGACGTCTGCTGCCGCCCGGGGGGCCTGACCTGCAGAACCAGCCTAATCTCGGAGTTTCTTCACCTCTGAGAGAAGATTGATGAGTCCATTGAAGAAACGCTGTCCAGGTGGGAGTGAATTTCGGTCATGCTGCAGAAACTTGACGGAGAGATCAAGAAACTCTGGAAGCGTGTCGGGGTGTTGCAGAGCAACGGCCCGCGGCCTCCGAGACCACTGCTGTGTCATCCTTGGGTCAGGTGTGGGCTCTGGAACATCGAGGTCCGGACCTTAGAAGAACATATTGATGACCTCGAAAATCGAGCTCATTGGGAAAATATTCGGTTGCTGGTCCATCCCGAACGGGAGGAGGAAAGGCAGCTTGATGATGTCCTGGAGCAATGGCTCCCACAGCTGCTGAAACTGGAGTCGGAGCTGGGCTGGTTGCCAGTTGAGCAGGCCCATCGGGTTGCTGTGCGCCGGCTGGGGTCAGACCAGCGTCCCCGCCAGGTCCTAGTTCAACTTCAGCATTAGAGGGTAAAACAGATGCTGCTAGAACCCACCAGAGTGTTGGGGAAGGATCCCAAGGCCATGGTATACAAGGTCTCCAGGATAATGTTGTTTTCTGTCTGTGGTCCACAAGAGGAAGGCATTTCATGAGGCGAAGAAACGTCTGAGGGATTTAACTATTCAATATTCTGTGCGATATCCGGCAATGCTATGCTGCAGTCATGGAGGATCTGTATATGACTTCAGATCACGGGAAAAATTAAAAGAATTCCTGGATGCTCTCAAATAGACTGCAGGATTTGAACTGTATGGTTAATGACTTTAATTTGCACCCCCCACCCTTTTCTCTTTTCTTCCTTTTTCCTCCTCTCTATCTTTCCGTGGTAGTGGGGGAGGGGGAGTGCTAGTTCCTTATCCTTTCTATGGACTCTTTGCTATAGCTCGTCCGGTTTATTTGATTACTGGGGGATGTTGCTGAGTTTTTTTTTAATTGGTTGCTTATTACTTGCTGGGATTGTAATTTTGTAATTTGTAAAAATGTGAATCGAAAGTTGGTGTAAATAATATGCTCACTATTGTTGGGGATCAATAAATAAAGATGGACAGCCTGTGCACTAAAATATTAAAAGAGAACAAGAAATCAATGGTGGTTGGTGCCATGATCAAGATGTCTCAAAGCATGTTCAGGGCACCCTGAAGTGGGAGAGTGAACAGCCAGTGGTCGTGGTATACATTGGTACCAATGACAGAGGTAAGAAGAGTGAAAGGTCCTGCAAAGAAAGCTCAGGGAGTTCGGAGTGAGATTAAAAGCAGGATCTCCAGGATTGTAAACTTGGGATTACTCCCTATGCCACCTGGAAGTGAGACAAGGAAGCAGAAGATAGTCGATTTGAATATGGAGAAATCTTTTCGACTAAATGTGTGCAGTATTTGGAGTAAAATGAATGAGCTGACAGCTCAAACAGAGATAAATATGTATGGCCTTGTGGGGATTACGGAAACGTGGTTACAGGAAGGTCAGGACTAGGGTGTTAAATGTCAAGGTGACTCTATTCAGACAAGAAACAACAGCAGATGGAGTGTCTGTATTGGTTAAGGATAATGTCAAGGCTGTATTAAAAAATGATATTACCAAGTGGGACGAAAATTATTAATCAATCTGGTTCGAAATAATACACATGGAAAGAAACCCATTGGTAGGAAGATTTCCAGCCCACAAGCTCCCACCCTGGAAAACTACTTTCCAAGTTACGAATAGTATGATGCAGAGAATATTGATGACTTGAGACAAGGGCACAAGAGTGATTATGAGTAATTTGAACATTCACATTTACTGGATTAATCAATTTGGCAAGGGGACCCTCAGAGAACGATTCACGAAATGTATGAAGTATTATTTATTCGAATATCATGAGGTCTAACCAAACAGAGAACTGGCTTTGGTATTACGTAATGAGGAAGGCGTGATAAATCATATTGTTGTCCTGGATTATGTTAGAAAGAGTGACCACAGCATGCTGGAGTTTCACATTCAGATTGAAACAGGAAAAACAGAGTCACATATGAGAGGTTTAGTGTTGGACAATGATAATTTTACTGGCCTAATGAAGGGTTTGGACCGAGTGGACTTGGCAAAATATTAAAGGGCAAGACAGTTGAAGAATAGTGGCAATAGGAGATAATTAAAACCCCTCAATTAAAGTGTAATCCTGAGTGGAAGATGAATTGTAAAAAGTTGAAAAGTGATCCATGTCTTAACAATGAAATCAATAATAACATGAAGGTGATAGCCTGGTCGTATTATCACACCGACCAATAATCCAGATAAAGTTCTGGGGACACGGCTTCAAATGCCACCATGGTAGATGATGGAAGATAAATTCAACATAAAACTGGAATTAAGAGACTATTAATGATAATAAAACCACTGCTCACTGTTGGATACACCCATTTTTTCATGTCTCTCCTTTCGGGACAGAAACCGCCATCCTTACCTGGTCTGAAGTACATGTGACTTCAAACCCATACAAATTTGGTTGACGCTTAACTGCCCTCTTGGCAATTATGGACGGACAATGAGTGCTGTGTAACCCAGTGACGCCATCATCCTGTGAACGAATTAAAGAAAAACGCTTACATTGTCAGCAAATGGTTACTAAAAACAAAATCAAAATGGCTACGAAGTAAAACGAGCAGAAATCATAATAATTGAGAAAGAACGCGTCTCCGAGTAGACAAAATGAAAAGAATGCTGTACCGAAATGTTGGTCTCGTAGAGGATGAAAACAGCAAGGTAATTACGGGAAACTCAGAAGTGGCAGAGGCAAAACCAACATTTCCTATTTTCACAGTGGAAGATAATTTCTTCCCAAAATGTACGATAATTGCAAAGGATCTTGATGGAAGTACAACGATGAGGAAGAAGATATTAAATACATTGTTGGGATTAAAGTCAGATCAGGCCCTCGGCCTGTACTCTATCATTGTAAAGGAGGTAAGAGCAGAGGTACTGGATGCGTTAGTTACGATATTCAAAACATCCCTGGATTCTAGAACAGTGCCGAAGTATTGGAAAATTAATAATGTGGCACGAGCATTCAAAACAGGAGATAGGCAAATAAATCACAAACTATAGACAAATCAGTTTAACCTCTGTCGTGGGGAAGTTTCTTCAACAACTATAACGTAGTAAATAACTGAACACGTGGAAAAAAAATCAAATCACCAGTGTCAGCAAGGCTTCATGATTGACATGTTGTGCTTGGCAAACCTGTTGGAGTTCTTTAAGAATGTAACCAACAATGTAGATAATTGGGATGCAGTAACTTCTGTACATCTAAACTTCAGAAGGCATTTGACAAGTTGGTGCATAAAGGACTGATCTAGAAGGTTAGATCCCAGGGGTAAGTGTAGAGTATTGAATTAGATAGAGAATTGGTTGACTAACAGAAAGCAAAGCATTGGGGTAAATGGTCTTTCTCTGGCGAAGTGAAACTAGTGAGGTGCTGCAGTGTTCAGTGTTCGACCTCAATTGTTTGCAATCTGCCCAAATGACCTGGAAGGAGAGACCGAGTGCAGTAACTAAATTCACATATGGTATAAATCTAGGTGGTAAAACAGGCTGTAATGAGGAGGTAAAGAGTTTACAGATGAATATTGATAGGCTTAGAAAATGGGGCAGATTCCACAGTCAGGCCTTGTTGATTACCACAGCAGGCCTGGCAACCAGGTGGCCTATCCCTGTTCTTAATAAACCAAATCACACTGTTGCATTCAGACAGACAATCCATAATTTATGTGCCCATCTCATAATAAAGGGAAAAATTACCATTTAGATCGGAAGTAAAGATTTCGCAAGTCTTTTTAGATATAATGGCTATTTGAAACTGCAGTCTGAGAAACGGGTGGCGGAACAACAACTTTAGCATTGTTGCAACTTTATAGGTTAGGTATTGAGAAAGAATATTACATTATCAACATTGTTGGAAAGTGTCCATTATCTACATCTTATGAAAAATATTTTGCATGTTTCATGGGAGAATACAAGCATTGAAATGGTTAAAAAAGTAAATATGAAGAGGATCTAAGTCCTTAAAGAGGCCTGGGCATGTCAAGGGAACGGGTAAATATTAATGTTTAGATCATAATTGGGAAAATGCACCTGTGTTTGTGAACGTTGGTGAGTTGAATGGAAAACAGTGTATTTTTCTGGAGGCAATATAAATCTTGAAATATTTTAAAACCAAACGCGTTTAGAAAAAGGAAAGTTTTTCTACAGTTTACACATTAATGATGAGACCACTTTCACTTTATAAGTGAGTCTCCTTATTATTGAGCCTTTGAGTAAGGAGAAAAGCTGCTCTCTGTTCACCCTGTCCATACCCGTTATGCTGTTAAACACCTCCACCAGGAGCACCACGGAACCTTTTCATTGGTTAAAAGTAAAATCCGATAAATCGAGCCTCCCTTCAGTTTGAGTACTCTCTTGTCTTGTTACTTCTGAAATGTATCACATTTATCAGCGTAAAATTTCATCAACGTTTGATCTGGCCACCTGAACCATAGGTTTATACCCTCCTGTACCCTCACACGTTCTTCCTGACTGTGACCACCATCTCATCTTTGTGTCATCCACAACATTATTTATCATTTCCCCCAATATCCATCGCTCCTATTCTTCTCATCATATTTTATGAAGTTCACTATTTAGCCTTGATTTTCTTCATGTTCTTCAGATGTAGTTCACAGGAAAAGAATGAGAAATCCATTCTCTTGCTCTTTTTTTCCTATTTCGATGAATTTACAGCGTGATGCAGTTGAGGATTTTTCTTATGAGAAAGCCACACATTTTATTTTGGACATGGAGCTGAATTCCCTTTTTATACTATGCGCCTTTTAATGTTTTATTCATAAGGCTTGTATGTAATTAATATTGGATTAGGTTTAGGTGGTTTTCACCGCAGCATTTGTGTTTTATATGGACCTGGGTAATGTTCGTTGTATGGTTCCCTGCAACAGTCAGAGCTGAAGGAACTTTCCGTCTGTTCGATAGACACAGATTTATAATTTTGTTTGAAAGAGCTATAGAGATGATGATAAAGATTCAATTAAATTCTATATATAGACTCACGGCAGGAGATTAAATTATATCGACAAGTCACCTTGAATTGGAATCAAATTATTAAAGCATACGCCCACTTTTCTTCATATTGTAAAAATAGGTCCAAATAAATGTTCTTAGAGCAGCATGGATCTTACAGCTGCTCCTGGGATTGTAGGCAGTCAAATATTTAATGTAGTCTTTTTTTGCAGTTGATATAGTTAACATAGTTTATCAATTTAACATTTTTTTTCTATTTTGTTTTATTAACATTCAAAAGCAAACAAAAGAAAAGCAAAACAACTCACGATTTTCTTTCAAACGAATATTTTAATAAAGATCTTTTTAAGATTGGTTTACAAAAAAAGAAATGTCTATTTATGTTTTAAAATGTTTCTTTTGTTACACTGCAAACTTTTTTTTTTGTTTTGAAAAAGTAATTAGTTTTCTTTTTAAAAAAGCGTTGTCCCTTCATTCCAGAGAGTCCTACACATTCTCAGGTCCGGAGAAGGCTATTTTTTTTCTCGGAATTTGTTGATGAGGAACATTTTTATTGATTTAATTAGCTAAATGCTTGATTTTATTTAATTTTATATATATTTGATGCCATAATCTTTTATTTTAATATAATTGTCTGTACGTCATGAATGGTAACATAAGGTGTTGTAAAAAATCTTGCATTTAAGGTCACATGTAGGGGACAGAGAGGCCAGCTGGTAGATTTAGAAAAAAAGACCCAGCAAATCAGACAGATAGATGGATGTCTGTCTGGAAAGATAGGAATGTGGTTCAAACCTCTCTTGTGGCTATTCCTCTATCAAAATGATTTTCAGTTTTTATAACTGCTGAAGGGGATTGTCACTCTGAGGAAAATGGAAGAGCCATCAGTTATTGGACACTTGGAATGATTCTTATGTTTGGCAGCGTTTGAGAAGATTTTGAAGAATTATTGCTACAGTGGATGCTTCTGTCAGGAGCAACAACAGAAGATTCTATGGCAGTAGCCATGGATTTATGATGGTTTGTTGCTTTCCTTGTGCTAGGATTAAGAACGCCTCTAAATGTTTCAAGCACATTGTTAAAGCTGAGATTGAGTAGCCAGAAATTATTTTACATATTGATAGGAATGATATTTTAGGGAAAGATTAAAGCAGTACAGAATGAAATTAAGAGGGGAGGTCGAAGACTAAAAATAAAACCTTAAAAGTTGTAATTTCTGGTTTACTACCAATGCCAACCACAACCGGGAACGAACAAAAAGGTAAAGGGAAAAAAACAATGGCTTAAAAACTGCTATGTTGTTGAGGGGTTTAGATATTTGGGTAAAATGAATCCATTTTAGAATAGAACAGAGCTGTTCAGAAAGCATTGGTCTAATCTAAACTGGAAAACAACCAATATCTTAGCAGGGAGATTTGTTCATTCTATGTCGAGAGACTTTATATTGACAGAGACAACAAGGGGGATATTCCAAGTAGCATAACAAATGGTAGGATGGATGGAGAAGTTATGAATGTGAGGAGAGCAAGTCAATTAGAAATTAGTCAAGAGTATAAAGTAATTCTGAAGCACTCAATTGCATTTATTCCAATGTAAGGGGTCTTACAGGGAAGGCTGATGAACTCAGAGCATATTTAAGAACATGGGATTGGGACATCGTATTTATTACAGGAAGTTGGTTGAGAGATATTCTATTCGAGAGCGTAGTGCTAGGAAAGCGTAGCAGGACAGGCAGCATGTGAGAAGCAGGAAATTCGACGTTTTGGCAAAAAGCCCATCATCTGGAATGAGCTGATGAAGGACTTTTGCCTGAAACAGCGATTTTCCTGCTCATCAGATGCTGTCTGACCTGCTGTGCATTTTCAGCCCCACAGTCTCGACTCTAATCTCCAGCATCTGCAGTCCTCACTTTCGCCTGAGAGATGTTCAAGACTGACAATTCAAAATTTCAGGTGGTAAGTGTCATAGAAAGGATAGAAAAATCATGTGGTTGGCTTTGAGATGGAGGTCTGCCGTTTTTGATTAAGGAATAAATTAATGCTGCAACTAGGAAAGATATTTATGAAAAATCATCCAGTTAAAATATACGGGTAGCATTAAAAATAAGAAAGTAAAGATCTGTTTGAAGAGATTGCACTAAATGCTCATTTGTGACAAATCGTCCAGTGAAAATATATTGGTAGAAATTAAAAATAAGTAAGGAAAGAGCACGTCGATGGTATTGTACTAAATGCTGTCCAACAGAAAGAAAGAAATTGAGAAACAAACATGTAGGGCGATCTCGGATATATGTAAGCATAATAAGGTTGTAATAATGGGGGATTTTAATTTTCTTAAAATTGATTGGGACTACCACAGCGCTAAAGGGTTGGATGGTGAAGAATTTGTCAAACGTTTTCACGAAAAATTTCTTCATCAATATGTAGATGATCCTAACAGAGAAGGAGCAAAACTAGGTCTTCTTTTGTGAAATAGTCAGGGCAGGTGACTGAAGTAAATGTGAGGGAATATTTTGGGTATTGCAATATAGCTCTATTAGTTTATCACGATTATAGAAAAGAATAAGCCTGTCATTTTTTTAAACTGGAGTATCAAAAATTTTAATGGCATGGAACAAGGACATTCCAAGCTTGATTTGAGTAGACTGTTAGAAGGTAAAACGATATCTGAAAAGTGGGAGGCATTCAGCAGTGTGACGACGAGAGTTGAGAGGCATTATGTTAACAATGGACAACTACAGTTATTGAAGTTTTATTCAAGTATCAAAGAAAATCTTACTTCAGATATAGACAACTTTATTAAATTGAATCTCTGAATCAATATAAAGAGTATTTGGCATTATTTCGAGAGAAATCAGGAAAGCAAGAAGGAGATATGAAATAGCATGGGCAGAAAAGTTTAAGGATAATCCACAGGTATTGTGCAACTACAGTAACAGCAAGAGGGTAACCACCCAGAGGGTAAGGCTGTCAAAGATCATGAAGGCTATCCATGTTATGAACCCAGGAGATTGCGAATAAAATCCCATTCCTGGTTCACTAAACAGCAATAATCACACAAAATTGGGTGCACCACATATTTATCCAGCTTGAACTCTACTGGCTATTTGTTAGACTATTGGTCCATTTGATCAAGATCCTTCTGTAATCTTAGAAAACCTTCTTCACTGTCCACTGTGCCACCAGTTTTGGTGTCAACTGCAAACTTCCTAATCATACCTTCCATATTCTCACACTAATCATTTACATAAATGACAAACAATGAAAACCCAGAACCAAACTCTGTGGGACACTGCTGGGCACAAGCCTTCAGTCCGAAAAGCAACCGCCCACCATTACTCTCTGTCTCCTGCCATTGCACCAATTGAAATTCATGAAGAGAAACCGTACAGTTCTGGCAGTATTTGAGTCCAATACGACCTGTTCAGAACAGGTTCATATAAGGCTCGATATGTTAACTCTATGTCTCTGCCCAGATCCTGCATCATCTATTGCATTTATCCATCATGTTTCATTTTTATTTCAGATTTTCACTATCTCTAATATTTTTCTTTTCTTTGATTGGTTTAGATGCTGGACTCGGTTATATTTGGACCATATGTTCCATTCCTGTTCCCATCACTTGTGCCAGTGACGCATGTATACAGTAGACTCTGTTTCCTCTTTAAATTCTGCAAATAAATGCGCGGATCTCATCAAAGTGATTTTCATTTCAAAGGTCCTTTAGGAACAGCTGCACTCGATGAAAAAACAGGAATAGCTTATTAATTATGACATGGTCTGTGCGTTTTATGACTGAAATTGTCTCCCCAGTCGCTGAATATTTTCAACATATTTCTCTGAATAATTGCACAAATATGGTTGTCATGTAGCTCATCATATCTGTACCAGCTCGGTATGAGCTGTATCTTCACCCTGACTCTGCTGTAACTCACTGTAACTCAATACATTTTGTGATCTGTGTCTGTTTTTATTTCTGCATATCCCATCCAGATGTAAACAATTTCAACAATCTGTATAACCTGCGATAAAACAGTCTCTATATAAAATATAACTGTGTACATAACATTTAAAGTTCTCATGTTCTGTTCACATTATCGTTCAACATTCCATGTACCGAAGGTCATCCGTTATCTTGCTCTGCATTTCATTTCATTCCATTTTTCAGAAAGAGTAATGGTTGAATACTCGTGACTGGGAGATATTGCTGCACTCTTCTCAAGTCTCCTCAGCCACTGGCCACAGTCCTTTCCGTCTCATAGCCATTATCATATACGTTCCACCCCATACTCATTAATTCATGACTTTTAATGAACAAGGTTTTTGTACCTTGTTATGGACCAGGCCCGACCCTTCAAAACATTTTGAAGCACATAGCCCAGACCTTAATGTTGTAATTTGTTGAAAGGAAGTGTATTGTGGATATTCCCAGAGTGAATTAGCTGGTCCGACTGCCGACTTTTAAACAAACAGAATGTATTTACAAAAATAAGGAATGAAACACAACGAACAGAAAATACCTTTCCTGAATAATCCAGGCTACCTCGAATTAACGATTCTGATCCAAATTACTTACAACAATCCCAATAAACAAGCAGCTGAGCACAAGAAAGTAAAATTAAATAATAAAATTACAGGTTACGGAGTCAGAGATCTGAAGGAGGGGGAGAACATCCAGTTTCAACAGTGAACCTGACTCAGCTAACCCTCGAACTGAACTGACCTGAGCAGCTGGAGAGCTGGCCACATCCCCTTGATTTCACCAGTTTTCTTTTTGATAGAGACGTGAAAGCCTCCTGTCCGAGGAATTATCTATTAGGTAAAAAACAAAGCCCCAAATGAAGCATTCAAAATTGAGACATGTTGGAACTTTGGGTTGGTTAGAACCTCTCTGAAAACAATTCAAGAACAACATAACCTTGTAAAGAGACCATCTTTGTGACAACTCCCCCGATATAAAACAATCATCAATATCAAAAGATGCCTTCTGGTTTCAACCCCCCACCCCCCCAAAAAAATAGTGGTTAGTACACTAAAATACGCACGTATATTCATTTACTATAAACATGCAAACCTGCGCAACTACATCCGGATTCAATGTGTGGTATTCCTATCACTTAGTGCCTCAATCTGTCATTCAAGTTTGGACAATACATCAACAATCGTGTTTTAAAGACCTGCCACATGCACAATTTTCATTTTGAATGGCTGTAAGAACAGGCTCCAGCTAAACAGTCTCGCATTTTTGTCCTTAAATTTCTCCAAAAACGTCACTGGATTATGATCAGCGTACATGGTTGTCTCCGATGTGTTGCTGGTAATATAAATACTGAAATGTTGTAGTGCCAACACAAAGCTCATAGTCACTTTCTCGACTGTTGAATATTTCTACTACTCAACATTCAACTTCTTGGAGAAATATCTAATAGGTCTTTCTGTCTTCTCGTCACTTTCCTGCAGGAGCCCAGCACTGACACCCACATTACTCGCATTTAAAGCCACCTTGAATGATTTTGTATAATCAGGTGTGGCTGATAGTGGGGCAGTGGTTAATACATATTTCATGCCGTTAAATACCTTTTGACAATCCGCTGCCCGCTGAAACTTCTTGCCTTTCTTTAACAAGTCAGTGAGTGGAGCAGTCACATTGCGAAAATGAGGCACAAAACGTCGATAAAATGTAGACAATTCCAGGAACCATAGTATTATTCGTTTTGTCAACAGTATGGGAAATTCCCCAATTACCTTCATTTTTACATGCCATGACACCGTTTATCTTATGTCCAACAGCATGGCCCAGGAAGGTGATTTTTGCTTTGCCAAATTCACTTTTTGTTCGGTTTACCACCAAGCTTTCCTTCCGAAGTCAAGCGAACAAATCCAATAAATGCTGCAAATGTTCCTTCCATGACTGACAAAACATCGCCAGGTCATCAATGTGCACCACACATTAGATAATCCGGTAACTTATTGGTTACCCCTGAAATGTGGCCGGCAAGATTTTCATACCAAATGTAAGTTGCTTGATCCACATTTTCAACACAGTCTTCCCACCGTGTAACTGGGCACAAATAAATTATTTTAACTACGTTGACTTTACGATAGTCCACACGTAACCATTGTGTAGCATTTGGCTTTGGCACCATGACTATGAGTGAGTTCCAATCACTGTAACGCAGGTTGACTATGTCATCTTACAGCATGCATTCAATCCCCTTCTGAACCTGTGCCAGCTTGAGAGGACTATGCCTGTAAGGATGTTGCTCACTCATAACAGCATCTCCTATAGTTACACTATGCAAAATTGGGCTAGTATTTCCAGGTTAATTTCTGCTTATCTTCCCATGTGACAGTAATAACTCTTTCTGGTCATTTCAATTTTTCTCAAAAAGGTAACTCAATAATTTATCCCAATTTTAGAAAACTACCTCATTTTCTACTTTGTTTAAGGAATGCCATAATCATTAACACCTTCTCCTCTTGCTTTACTTCCCTGTGAAAATATCTTTTGAGCATATTCACATGACATAAATTGTGAGATGTCTTTCTGTCTGGAGTCCTTTTCAAGCAGTTACCCCCACTCTTTCTATTTATAAGGTCCACTAAACCTTTCTTTTCAAGGTTCACCTATCACTGGAAGTAACAGTAATAAAATATCTCTGATAGCAAAATTGCAAATTTTTAATTTCCTGTCCAATTCCTGTTTTATTGCATGCTGCAATACATTTAAATGCTGTCTAGTCAACTCCCTAACGGTATTAATCGTTCCCTGAAATTTGGGACATTGTCCAAAAGTGTGACCATTGAATTCTGATTTACTACTTCCTCCTTAATCAATTGTAATGGCCCAAAAACTAATTCAAATGGATTGAATTTGCTCCATTAATTTGGAGCATCCCTGATCACAAAACGTGCAAGTGGAGTTTCCTTAACCTAATCATCTGGATACTCCTGATCATGAGCCCTCAACATGTTCTTTAATGTTTGATATCACCTTTCTAGCTCTCCGTGCAATTTTGGATGGTACGCAGTAGATTAGAATTTCTTTATTCCTAACACAGTGTAGTGTATAATTTATATGTGATCTTTGAACCCTTGATCTCACTGTAGCTGTATTGGTGGTCTATATCTATTTAGAAAAAAAGATTAATTCCTTTGCAATTCTTTTAGCTGTGATATGGCATCTTGAGGTGGCCTCTGGAAAACTAGTCGCTGCATCCATTATTGTTAACCAATACTGGTGCCCACTTTTTTTTGGAGGTCAGCAACCTAGACAATCAATTAAGACTCTTGTAAAAGGTTCCTCAATTACCAGAATAGTTGAAAAAATATGCAGTTTTTATTATCTCTTGTGTTTTTCCAATTACCTGACATGTATGACACGTCTGGTAAAATTCAACTACATCCTTTTGCAATCCAGGACAGTGAAATGTCTCTGTATTTCAGCCTATGTTTTCCTCACTCCTAAATCACTTCTAGTTGGTAGCTCATGCACGATTTGCATCACGTACTTTCTATACCCCATTGGCAAAACGATTTGATAAATCTCTTCCAATTTCTCATCTCCTTGAGTATGTGATAGTCTCCATATCCTTATCTGGACATCATTTTTAAGGTAATGACACTGAGGGATACATTCAAAATTCCTAACATAAATGCTTTTTGCACGATTCGCATCACGTACTTTCTATACCCCATTGGCAAAACGATTTGATGAATCTCTTCCAATTTCTCATCTCCTTGAGTATGTGATAGTCTCCATATCCTTATCTGGACATCATTTTTAAGGTAATGACACTGAGGGATACATTCAAAATTCCTAACATAAATGCTTTTTGATACAAATGGTTTAAACTTCTTTCTTCCTGCTGTAACTCAATTAGTTTAGCTGAACTAAAAATAGTTGCATGATCACCTACTTGCTCCTGTTTCTTTCTCAACTATCTTAAGGAACAAAGTCTCTGTTAATGCCACTTAAGCTTCCTTATCTTTACATTTCTGATATTGCCTGTTTCAACTGGTGACACTGGGACCTTGTTACCCCACAATCAGGAAGGTTTCCAGGATAAGACCCCTGCATTGCTTCAGTTGCCTGCGTCTCCACTGGCTTTTCAACCAGTGTTGGCAGTACTCCTATCAGTGAATCAGCTTTTTTTTTTGCATAAGGACAAATTGTATTGCTGGAGCTGAGAGTTTGTCCAACACCCCTACCACAATTCCTCCACGCCTTTCTGGACACGTTATCCTCGCTTTACACAATGTTGCACTTTTTGTCTCAAGATGAATTCCCTTTAGCAGTACCTTTTCTGGAAATATTTGTTCAGGAGTACATATCTCCTCATCATTCAGCAACACAGTCTGAGAGGATACTGTGTCCCTTAAAATTGCATCCTCTTTACCCTCCCTATGTGAATAAACTTTCCCTTTGCAGGTATATTTTCTAAACAGATCTGGCACTTCCTCCTTAACAAACCTCTGATCAGTTTGTACACTCTGATGCAGCTTTCTAGCTTCCACTATGCTTTCCGTTACCACTCCAAAAAAGCTCCCAGGTTTATCCCGTTTTCCTGTGTCTGTGATTTTTTTTTTCTGAACCCATCAACACAGTGCTATCGTGTGTCCTAATTTGTTGCAATGAAAACACCAGAGCTTTTTTAACTTCTTTGTCTCCTTCAAGTATTTCCTTTCTGCCCTGTGGAAAGTTATCATTAAGATCCTCACCGAGATTATGGACTGAAATAGATTCTGGAAGCCAAAACAAGTTTTATAATCATTAATCACTGGTCATACTCAGTAGCCACTTCAGCTGCCAGCCTTGCCGTTTTAAGTCTCTGCTCTTCCAAATGAGTTGGCACTATGTCAGGCAGTAAATTTTTGAACTCCTCCAAATTAATTGTTTCTCGAAGAGCATCGTAGGTCTGCTCTCTTTTTAAAGTTCTTATCCATCAATCAAAATTACTTTGTTTGATCATTTCAAACTCAATATAAGTTCGACGAGGATCCCTCCTTAGACTCCTGAAACGTTTTCTGTAGGCCTCTGCCACAAACTCCATGTGCACATGTCCCTTCCTCATTCTCCCTAGATCCCTCCTCTGATAGTGTTGCGAATACATCACTAGCTCTACCGAAAAGTTTTGTTTGGGTCAACAAAACCCACATGGTCACTGGCCACTGAAATTGTTTAGCCACTTAATCTAAGTGTCCATCTCTGAAGCTCAATTGCTCTCCCTTTTCCTTTCTCTCCTGCTAAAGCTATTTGTTATTTTTCTATTTGCTCTGTTAAACCTATTCGTTCTCTTTCTTCCTCATCTGATTTTCGTCGTAGCTCAAACTGCTTCATCTCTGCTTCTAACTCAAGCTGCTTCATTTGCGATTGAAGCATATTCATCGCCACAGATCATGGTGGAGTTTCCAACAAATTAGAATGCTGAGCTACTGCTGCAATCGTATCATCTTTCCTCACATTAGGAGGTAGCTTCAACTCCCTTCGTCGACTAATTCTCGCTGCTTGGATTTATGTGCATTTTGTAAAACCCTCAATGTCACTTTATCTAACTCCAAATCAAGCTTGACTTCTGCAAGAACCATTAGTATCTGAAGATCTATTTACTCACCAAATCAACATACCAAATAAGAGACACGAACACCTGCCACTCGCTATTTAAATGCTGGATTGAATTTTAAAAATGTAAGTCACACTGCTTTGAAGCCAATAAAGTGTATTAAGGTGTTTGTGAGTTAATATAAAACAGTATTCAATGGTATTGTGTGTTGAAGATTCAACATTGTCTGACTAGAGCATCGAGAGGAATGTCCAGACAGATCCGCACTTCCTGTGTATGGTCAGGGTAAATATGCCCACTGAGAATCTGTTGCTTGGTGCCTATTCTATTCGAGGAGAAATCAGCATGGCAACAGCATCTGGGATTTTTTTTTGTGGGTGCTTATGGCGGAGCGTTCAGACGGTTATAGTATTGCAAATGGACAACACAGCAGAAGCATCTAGCCTGCGATAAGAAAATATCCATCATTGTCTCTCACAACTTGCTTCACAACAGTAATTACTGATGGGAGATGTGACCATTAGCCAGCGATTTCAACATTAAATTCAATCCAATTGTTATTGTGAACTGAAGTAGCATACGGAAAGGAGTTAAGTGGATCTGTTTGTTCATTGACTGTGACTGATTTCAGTCTCCATGGATCCTAATTGTATCAATGGATGGTTTTCCTTTTTTATTTGTAAATGGCTTCTTGCAATGATTTATCCCACTATAGCTGCAGATGCATCACCTCCAACACTAACAGGGATCAGCTGTTGCAGAGACAAGGAGAGGACAGATCAGAATCTGAGAACCATAGACTGGAGTGTTCCAACAATGGACCAGAATCTGCAAACAGTAGACTGGAATGTTCCAACAATTGATCAGAATCTGAGAACATTAGACTGGAATGTCGCAACAATCGTTCAGAATCTAAGAAAAGTATATTGGAATGCTACAACAATGGACAGGAGTTTATCTTCGGGTCTTTTGTATCTTTCCTGGTTTGGGCAATTATTACCGAATCTGATATACAGTGTACTGCTGATTATTCAGGCTGGTTACTATCCCTTTCTCGCTATTGTTGGTGTTCCTGGTAAGTCTCCCCATCTCTATCGACTTATTAATCCCATAAGCCATGGTGAACTTCAGTGCAATTTCTGTTATCTATATTTAGTAAAGACAGAAAATATTGTCCTCAGTTTCAAATGCAAATCCATTCATTCTCCACAAATTTCAGAACCGCTCACACCTCCGCCCTCACAAACATCTGAGAACAAGACTGTTCACAATCCCGAAGTACCTATTTGCCCTGAATTGATTGTTATTCTCTCCATCACCAAAGATACCCACTACCAACTCCATGATATCCCCAGACCCCATCTAGACGTCAGTGCGGGTGCTAAATAAACCAATATCTATATCTAGGACACATAATTCAGGGGCCCAGGTTACTACACGAGAGACACTGCTTGAAATCCTATCTCAGGTGATGACAGAATTTAAATTCAAATGACAGGAACTGGAAATAAGAGCGAATTTTACTAATATAATCCCACCAGCACTTTGTCAATAAGTTTATTTATTTCATCGTTGTCCGTTGGTATAGAAATCAAGCATTATTACCTGGTCTGGATTAAGACTGACGTCAGACCCACTGCCTTAAGGAATGGCCTCACATTAAAAGGCTTTTAGTGAGGTCAACAAATGCTGCCCTTGCCAGTGATGCAGACATTCAATGTAATAACAACATAAAAGGTTAATAAAAAACCAAAGAATGATGCTAGAGATCTGAAACAAAAAGAACAAGGAAGTGCCAGAGAAACTGAACAGATTTGGCAGCCTCAGGTCGAGAGAAAAATAGAAGTGACATTTCGAGTCCAATCGCCATACATCACAACTGAACGCAGCTGGGAAATAGAGTGTTTGATGTTGGTGACAGGGATGTCTATTGTGATGGGGAGGAGTGAGTTGAATAGATAGAGAAAGAGAGATATAGAGAGAAAGAAACAAACAGAGGAATTGTGATGATCAGCTGGAATGGAAATAAAAATTCAGATTAATCTTATCTATCTTTCTCTAGTTCCCATATTGCTGAAATTCATGCCCATGTAAGGTGTACATCAAAGTTCCGGTTTGAAGTGAGTTATGTCCCTTTGTCTCTCTTTCTTGAGTGTGATCATCTTTTTTATTCATTAATGGGATGCTGGCCCAGTATTTAATTCCCTTTCCTCATTGTCCTTGAAAATGTGTTGATGAGCTGCCTTCCTGACCCACTGAAGTCCGTGGGCTGTACGTAGTCAGTGCTGAGGTCCGCCCGGTTTTGTTTCTTTGAGAATTTGTAGTGAGTAATATTACTGACTTGGCCATTTCAAACTGCAACTGTGTGTTAACCACAGTGCTGTGGATCTGGAGTCATATGCAAGCCTGACCAGGTGAAGATGGTAGTTTTCATTCCCTGAAGGGCATGATTGTGCTAGGTAGGACAGCCATAATGGTTTATGGTTTTATTTGATTTTCAATTCCAGATATTTTATTGAATGCAAATTCCAACATTTGCCATGGATTCGAACTCAAGGTCTCGGTCATCACCTGGGTCCCTGCGTTAATAATTCCAGAGATAATACAGCTAGGTCATCACCTCCTCAGCATTTCTAACCATCACCAATGGCAATAGTGGTGTTGCTGTTGGCGCGGCTGTGATTAAAGCATAGCGTTTTGCAAGGCAACAAAATGATTTGGCAAAATATACCATCCTCAGTTTGTATTTATGAGAAGGTGAGATGATGGGAAATGCTCTTAGTGAAAAGCAGCTGGATGTCCTTGGTCATGAGCTACTGACAGAATTCATACGGAGCAATAAGTCATCAGCACAGTAAATGTATAGTGTCCTTCATTGCAAAATAATGAAAGTATAAGAGTGAAGACACCTTAATGAAGTTATAGAGTGATATTGAGACAGAACTTGGGGCGCTGTGAACAGATTTTCTCTCCTTTATGAGGAATGATCTCCTTGCCACATTGAGACAGAGTAAAGGTGTTACACTAGACTAAACCCTGCAGTGAATTTACAATGAGGAGAGTGTGAAGGAAATGAGTGTTTAATTTGTAATGCGACAAAATAATAAAAAGTGATTGCAAGAAAACTTGAGCATTATAGACCAACCTTCAATATTTTCAAAACAAATCATCGATATCGTGAAAAATTACGTGTTTTCCACAATATTTTTTTTTCATATTTGGACAAATATATGATAGGAAAGGTTTAGAAGGATATGGACCAAGTACAGGGAAATGGAGTTAGCATGGATGGACATTTTAGTTGGGATGGACCAATTTGGGCTAAAGGGCCTGTTGACCTCTATGGTTATGTGTCAGTTTACATATATCTGTGGAGCAACCATGTTAGTTGAGATAGAGCTCCAGGTGCCGAATACACGCTTACGTCTGAATGTACAGTTGGAGTGAGACCCTGAACTAAGCAACATGTTGTCACAAACCTGTCTGCAGCCACACTCTGACAGATTGGCCATTCTCAAAAGCTTCTGACCTCCATGCAGAAGACTAGCCTGTTTTCTCGGAAATGGAAGATGCCTCCTTGAGACGTGGCATAAACCATCCGCCGTGCCTCCTTACCATCAGCAAACCACGATAATGTAAAACGCGTGAAACATTAGCAATGGAGCCAGGAGACACAAAATGGAGCACTCTGTCTGTGCAGCCTCTGCTTCATTGGTTTGTCGTGTTGAAGTATCAATGACATACGACTATTTCAGTGTAACAGTTTGGAGGGACTGAATGGACTCTTCTGTTCGTGTGCCAGTGTTTTGAGGGGCTGAATGTCCTCTTCTTCGTTCCAGGGAAGAGCTTTATTATTGGGAGACCCGTGGTAGCTGCTAACCAGCGTGTTGAAATGACTAGATTCCTTATCTTCCTGTGTAACAATAGACAAACAGGAGCCTGGAAGAAACAGTAAGCCAGGCAGCATCAGAAGGTGGAGAAGTCAACATTTCAGGTATAACCGTTCTTCAGGACTGCAGGTGTGGGTCGGGTTAGCTGCAGATAAAGAAGGGAGGGTGTGGTTGAGGTGGAGAGAGCAGCACGATGGTGAGTAGGGGATAGGTGGACACAAGTGGTGGGTGCAACCTGGTTGGTAGATGGGAAGGGTGAATCCGGTTGGGAGCTGTAAGGTGGTGTCATTTGGTGGAATGCAAGGGAGGAGGCGGGTGTGGAAAGGGAGTAGGGCCGTGGCTAAGAAGGTTACTTCAAATTGGAGAACTCAATGTTTAGTTCCCCAGGCTAAAGGCTACTCAGGCTGAAGGTACGATGTTGTTCATCTAATTTGCTGACGGACCACTGTGTCAACAGAGAATGGATGGTCATGTTCGAAAGGGATTGGGAAGGGGAAATGAAATGAGTGGTGACTGGGAGCTCAGGTCGGCCCCTTTGTGCTTGGCTGTGATGCTCGGTGAAATGTGCCCCTAGTTTAAGTTGCTCTCCCCGCTGTAGAGAAGACCACATCAGGAGCACCTGATGCAGTAAATTAGTTTGATGGAGAGGCAGGTGAACCTTTGTTTCACGTGGAAGAACTGTTTGGGGCCTTGCGTGAAGTAAGGGAGGTGTTGTGCCAGCAGCTGATGCACTTTTTCATCTGCAGAGTCAGTTGCCAGTGGGGATTGGCGGGTTTGGTGGGGAGTGTGGCACGAACCAAAATTGATTAAGCAATCGTTCCTTGTGGAAGATGTGCCAGGTTGATGGGATCCAACCTAGTTTACTGTATCCGGCACTCCTGATGTGGTCTTCTATATATCGGGAGACTGAATGGAAACTAAGGGGAATGTTTTTCTGAGCATCTCAGTCGGGCCTGTAAGGGCTGATATGACCTCTCAGTCACAGCTTATTTCAATTCCCCTACCCACTCCCTTTCCGACATGGCTATCCTTGACCTCCTCCATTGCTACAACGAAACAAAGCACAAATTGGATAAACAACACTTCATATTCCACCAGTGTAGCCTACTGCATGGGGGACTCAGCATCGAGTTCTCCAAGTTCTAGTAACCTCCTTTCCAATTCCCGACTCCGTTCCCAAACCCTCCTCCTTCCATTCCTCTGATCAACCCATTTTCCAGCTGTCAACTGCATTCATTCCTCGCATTGACCAACTCGCTGGTACCCTCTACCTGTGTTTCCCACCTCACAACGCCGCCTACTCCTACTCCCCACCTCGCCTCTTTATCTGTACACACCCTTACCCCCGCCCCCAGTCCTGAAGAAAGGTTATACCCAAGTGTGAACCTCTTCTCCTGATGCTGCCTGGCTTGTTGTATTCTTCCAGCCACCTACATCCCATCATTTATAGCTTTTTTTTAAAAAAAAATCTGTTCTTGTGCAATAGGTAAGAGAGAGTGAATGGGCTGTGCCTTTCTTATCCAATAGCTTCGATGGGCTCAATGGCGTTCTCATATTTCTGTGAAAACAGCTTGAGATGCTGAATGATCTCTTCCGTTTTAGTCCTGTGGAAATGTTTAGGGTCCAGCAGTGCTGTTACATGAATGTTACCTACACGTTAACAACATGAGCTTGAATGTTGTCCAGGTTTTGATGCTTTATGCGATCTTTTCTGAGCACCCTCAATTCTGATCGAATGATGGAGGGTAAGACGTTGCTGAAGCAGCTGAAGATGTTTGTGCAAACGAAGCTACCCAGTGGATGGCCCACAGAGATATCCAGGGACTGAATGAAAATATCTGCACCAGCCACATGGTGTCCTGAATGGCCCAACCACTTGGGAATTTACAACTGTTTCCAAATATGTGCAATTTTATTCATTCACCTTGACATCTTGTTCAGTCTCATCCTGCTGTTATGTCAGTGTCATTCACTCTGACATTGTGTTCTTATTTCTTATTCACGTCAAAGGCCGAGGTAAATTATGGGGACTGTTTCCTTCTCTCAGATGGTAGTGACTGTCGGGGCCTCTCTATCGCAGACAGCTACATCTCTGAAATGTTTGGGGGAGCAGGATGGTGTTAATGGATTTTGACACATGACGGAGTTGATGGCTACAAAGAATTGGGCATGGAAGAGAAATTGTGGCCAAGAGAGATCAGCCCTGACCTTACTGGAGGGAAGGACAGGCTTGACGGGCTATATAACCTGGTGTTGTTCCAGTATACCCCATAGTCCAGTCACTTTTTTTGCCTCTTCCATTTCCTGTTACTGATTTCAAGTAGCTGAATAGAGTGATACTGCTGCTGCATGATCTAAACTGGATCTAGTTCTATTAAGTCGGAGGGCTGATTGGTGTCCTCCTGTAACTGTATATCATGGTCCAGGGGCTGAAAAGCTACATTCTGTTCTGGTGTAACTTACATCCACATAGACCAGATCTACCTCCCTTGGAGAAAGTGAGCACTGCAGATGCTGGAGATCAGAGTTGAAAGGTGTAGCACTGGAAAAACCCCGCTGCTCAGGCAGCATCCGAGAAGTACGAGTATCGATAGTTTGGACATTCCCGATGATGGGATTATGCCCAAAACGTGGATTCACCTGCTCCTGGAATGCTGCCTGACCTGCTGTGTTTTTCCCACATCACACGTTTAGACGTCTACCGGCCAGCCCTTGTCAACCTTCCTGGTTCACGTCATCAAAGAACTTTTACAAATTCGTCAGGCGTGAACTGCCACTCAAAAAGTCATGTTTACTATTCTTAATCAAACCCCGTTTTCCCAATGCATGTACATCTTATCCCTAGAATCTTCTGAAGTAACTTACTTACCACAGATGTTAAGCTTAGTGGTTTGTATTTCCCAGGCATTACTTTTCAGTCGTTCTTGAATAAGGGCACAACATTTGCTATCCTCCAGTCTTCTGTGATTTCACCTGTGGTAACTGGTGATCAAAACTCTCAGCCAGGGACCCCGCAAAATCTTCTCTAGCCCCTTGCAGTGTTCTTGGTTATATCTGGTAAGGACCATGAGATTTATCCAACTTCATACAATCTAGTACATCCAATACCTCCTCTACTGTGATATAGACTGTTCCTAAGATATCACCACTAATTTCCCCAAATTCCCAAGTATTCATGCCTTTATCCCCAGTAAACATAGTGGAGAAATATTTGTTGAGGATATTTTCAATCTCTTATGGTACGACACATACACGCCCACTTTGGTCTTTGAGGCGTCCTATTCACTCTCTAGTTATTGTTTTTCCTTTAACATACGTAAAATACCTCTTTGGTTTCACCCTGAACTTCTAAGTCGAGGTTATTTCATACCGAATGTTCGCCCTCCTGATTTCCTTCTTCAGTAAACTCCTGAATCCCCTGTACACCTTCAGGGACTGCTTTTGATCCCAGCTTCCTGTACCTGAGCCACGCTTCCATTTTTTTTTGGTCACAGCCTAAACATCTCTTGTCATCCAGGGATTCTCATTCCTGTCATCGTTCCTTTCACCCTTACAGGAACATATTGATATTAAACTCCCACTTGCCTGAGGTCCTTTGCTTGCAAACAGACTACTCCAACCAACCCCTGCAAACTCCTGTCTAAGTCCATCAAAATTAACCTTGTCCCAATTTAGAAGTTGAATCTGTGGACAAATTTTTCCCTCTCCATAATTATTTTAAAATTAATAGAACAATGGTCACTGATCCCAAAGTGCACATCTACTGTCACGTCACTCACCTATCAATATCTATTTCTTAAGAGTAGGTCAAATTTTGCCCCTTCCCAATTAGGACCCTCTATAGACTGCTTGAGGAAACTTTCCTGACGCACTTAATTGATTACATCCCATCAAATCCCTTAGTGCTCTGCCAGTTCCAGTCTGTGTTATGAAAATTAAAACCCCTATTATAGAAAATAGAACATAGAACAGTACAGCACAGAACAGGCCCTTCAGCCCACGTGCTGTGCCAACCATAGATCCTCATATATGCACCCTCAAATTTCTGTGACCATATGCATGTCCAGCAGTCTCTTAAATGTCCCCAATGACCTTGCTTCCGTAACTGCTACTGGCAACGCATTCCATGCTCTCACAACTCTCTGTGTAAAGAACCCGCCTCTGACATCCCCTCTATACTTTCCTCCAACCAGCTTAAAACTATGACCCCTCATGTAAGCCATTTCTGCCCTGGGAAATAGTCTCTGCCTATCGACTCTATCTATGCCTCTCATGGTCTCGTATACCTCAATTAGGTCACCTCTCCTCCTTCTTTTCTCCAATGATACAAGTCTGAGCTCAGTCAACCTCTCTTCATAAGATAAGCACTCCAGTCCAGGTAGCATCCTGGTAAACCTCCTCTGACCCCTCTCCAAATATTCCACGTCTTTCCTATTATGACAACCCGAATGTTCCTGCAAGTCTCCCCAATCTCTCTACATATTTGTGTTCCTGTAATTCCTGTTGACTATTTTGAGGCCTACAGTACAACCCCAATATATCACCATCCCCTTCTTATGTCTTAGTTCCACCCACAAAGACTCACTGGATGGTCCATCAGTTATTTTATCTCTGATCACTGCTGTGATACTCCCATTAATCAGAAATGCAACTACCCTCCCGTCTTACCACCATCTCTCTGCCTCCTAATGCATTTAACCCGAGTACATTCAGCTGTCAGTCCAATCCCTCCCTCAGCCATGTTTCAGTAATAGCTGGACTATTCAGCGCCAATCACCTATCCACACCCTGAATTCATCGGCATTAGCCCTTTTGCATTGAAATAAACGCATTCCTTGCTCCCTATCGTGTTCCAGCCTGATATGTCTCCTCACCGTACTATTTAGGAATGCTGTATCTCCTTCCAGCCTCGCACTTGCCTCCCTGCTCTTGAGGATACCACCTCCTGCCAATCTCGTTCAAACACTCCCTTGTAGGACTAGCCAAACTAGTTGCAAAGATATTGGTTCCCCCCTCCAGTGCATGTGCCACCAATCCTTCTTGAACAGGTCAACTCTGTCTCCGAAAAGCTCCCAATCATCTAAATATATGAATCCCTCCCCCTGAATCAATTCTTTAGTCTCATATTTATTGGCCATATACTCCTATTCTTACCTTCACTCGTTCATGACACTGGAAGTAATCAATAGATTAGCACTGTCGAGGTCCTATTTTTAACTTTTCTCCTAGATCTCAGTAATCATTCTGTAGAACCACATTCCTATGTCTACCTGGGTTATTTGTGCCATTGCGCACAATGACTTCTGGCTGCTCACCCTCCCCCTTGAGAATATGTAGCAGTCACTCAGAGACATCCTGGACCCTGACACCTGAGAGGCAACGCACCATCCTGGATTCCCGTTTGAGGCCGCAGAATCTCTGATCTGTCACCCGAATAATCCAATCTTCTATCCATAAGCCCCTGTTTATCTTTATCCTTTCCTGCTACTCCCCAGAGCCAGTCATAGTGCAATCAACCTGGCTACTGCTGCTTTCCCCTGAACGGTCATTTCTAACACCCATTCCCCCATCTGGCAATACACACAAAATCAGAATGCAAAATGGTATACATGTTTTTGAGAGGAATGGCCACAGGGGATTCCTGCACTCCCTGCCTACTCCCTTCGCCATTCCTGGTGTTCGCCCAGCTACTGTCTGCCTGGAACACGACAGGAAGCAAGGAACGCCTGTTGGATTAAATTGTGTTTATTCAAATGCAACACGGCTGACAGGTAAGGCTGATGAACTCAGGGCGTAGATCATTACACGGGACTGAGATATTAAAGTCTTTACAGAACATGGCTAAGGGAGGGACTTGGGTGTGACCACTTCCCTAAAGCTCTTATCTTGGATGATCCGGAGAGCAGCGACGTCCAGCTCCTGGACATGGTCTCCCACGAGCAGCAGCTGGTTGCACTGCCCACACGTGCAGTCATCATGGACTGTGGAAATCTCCCTGAGCTCCCACATCCTGCAGGAGCAACATTCAACTGCCCTAACTGCCATCTCCACTGCTGTCAGACTAGCGTTAAAAAAGATTTTACCTGCGCTTATCTGTACCTTTTGCTGAGCTGCTGCTCACCAAAGCCTCTGGAACCAAAGCATTCTGCTACTAACAGCACGTCAATCGACCACTCCACATTTAGTTTTGGTTAAGGAAGGAGGGACACACTGCAGGGATGTATAGTTTGGGCCTTCAGCACTCCTTAACTCCAGGTTCATTGGACTTGGGGGGGTGTCTTGCTGAGGTCTTCCTTCTCGAACTAGTCACTGCGCTGATGCAAATATTCAGCCTGACAGCCAATCCACGTTGTCGTAGTCCTTTGGTCTTTTCTGTGTATTAGCACTCATTTATGAATTCCTCGAATATATTGTTTGCATTCCAAACTGTGTCTCACTCCGGAGGGAGAGGTGTACATATTCCAGTGAATACGGGCTGTTGGTAAAGATTTACCATTAGACATACGAGTGACAGTATGCCCATCTGCTCGCTGTCTCTGCTTTTCCTTTCAATTAGGGTACATTTATTCTGATAACCTTCCATTCCATTTTCCTTTGTTTCTCTGTAACCTTTGTAAAATCTGTCCATCTCAGCCTGAGATATTTAGTGGCCTATACACAACAACCACCACAATTTTTTGCAATTGTTTCCATCCACCTGACGTGAGACTTAGAGGTGTTTAATTCTTGGCTTTTTTCTAGCATTTCGTGTGAAAGTTGAACCTACATTAGATGTTGTCCTGTTCGATCAAGGCCTCTGTGGCTCAAGGCAAAACAAAACATAACACAAAGTTTAAGAGCCTGTAATCTCCTCCCTCATCTTCCACATCAGTCTAAGAAACAGTTCATCCGGATCTATGGATTTGCCCACTTTTTATCCTGCATTAACCTCGAATTCTTCCTCAGCTTCTGCATCATTTTGTTCAAGGATCACACTGTTAGAAACTGACAGTGAATCCAGGAGCTGCTTCTCCAAAGTGAAGACCAATATGTGGTACATGTTTGACATATTCTCTGGATCTGTGCACAGGTTGCCTCCTCGGTCCCTAATATTCCCTATTCTTTTCCTTGTTACCCTCTTACCCTTAATACACTGATAAAATATCTTTGAATTATTGATAATATTGTCCACTAATTTTTTTTGTCACCGCCCCCTCACCCCCACTTTTGCTCCTCTACTTAACTTTCTTGAGTTTAGTCCTACACGTTCTCTACTCTTTTGGGACCTCCATTGACTTGCTCACTTTTCCATCCTTTAAGCGTCTCTTTCATATTTAATTCCATTCTGAATATTTGTCGACATCCAAGGTTCTCCCGGCTTGTTTTCCTACTTTTCATCTTTGGTGTAAGATAATGCGGTGACACTCTCATCAATTCCATTTTGAACATGTGGTCCCCACAGTCCCCACGCTGTTCTGTTACAGTTTCACTCAGGAGTAACTGTACTGTGGCAGGATCCTGTCTTTTTTGATAAAACATGCCTCCCTCATCGAAATTATTTTTATTTTTTGAACTTTATTCCTTTTAGTCTTTTCCTTATCAAGCTAAAAATGGTCACTGATCCTGCAATGCTCTCCCAATCCTACCTGCAACACCTGAATGGCTTCATTCCCCACCGTGAGGCCCAGCACAGCACCGCCCATTGTTGTATTAGCTACATGTTAATATAAGCAGCCCGCTGGAATAAATGTCAAGTATCTTTCACCTCTTCAAAAATCACTGCCCTAATGAATGTTTGGAATTTAAATTTCTGAATATAATGATCCTATTATTGTATTTACACACATAAGTGAATTGGTTATACATCTGTTCCTGTATTTTCTTTTATCTGGGGGTCTATAGTATATGCCTGTTATTGTTTTGATCCTAACCACAACCCACAAAGCGTCATTTGAAAACCCTTTCAAGATATCATCCGTCCTTACTGCACTCATTGACTCCATAATTAATAAGGCAACACCACCTTCTCTTTTACCCCTCTCCTATGCTGCCTATAGTTCCTGTACCACAGAATATTGAGTTATCAGCCCTATCCTCCCTCGTACACATCTATGTGATGGCAAAAATGTCCACTTCCCCATGTCACCTCGTTCCCTTATCACATCAGTCGGTCCGATAATATTCCCATCTTAAACTAAAAGGACATTCAGCCTGGAATGTGGGCAACTTGAATACTCGGATTTCTTCAGTCATTTACTGTTTGTTATCAAGCTCCTTTCCATGAACTAAAACTGCAACTCTGGGACTGAATGAATAATGTTTGAAATTTAATTTCTTTTTAATTAATGTGTCAATCAAATGCAACGTTTCAGAACTGACCAGTTAGCTCCACATACAATGAATTCCTGCTGGTTAATTCTCTGCTCAGTGTGCAGAGGGATCAGCCCTCGGTAAGGAGATAGTGAGGACTGCAGATGCTAGAGATCAGAGTTGGAAAGTGTGGCGCTGATAAGGCACAGCGGGTCAGACAGCATCCGAGGAGTGGGAGAGTGAACGCTTTGAACATAAGCCATTCATCAGGAAGGCATTGGTGTGTTCACATGTTTTTCTATTCCATGATTCACTGGATATTTGGGACTGTATTTTCTCAGGAAGGCAGCACTGTAAAGAGCCCTGAAATGGAAAGCAGTCAATCAGTTAATTGGACAGGGAGTAGACAAAGTGAGGTCAAGCACAGACTGATTGAAGTACAAACATAATGATAGATAAATCCCCTGTAGAAGACAGGAAGCACCCGAGGTTACCAGAGGAAGTGAGGGAAGAAATTGCTGCACCTTTCGCGACGATCTGTCCGTCCCCACTGTCCACTGAATTATTGCCCAATGATTGGAGGGTGTAAAAAGTTATTCCCTTGTTCAGGAAAGGCAATAGGGATAATCCTGCGAAATACAAACCAGTCAGTCTTACTTCTGTATTAGGAAAAGTATTGGAAAGGATTCTAAAAGACAGAATTTATGATCACTTAGAAAATCATAGTTTGATTAGAAATAGTCAGCATGGCTTTTTGAGGAACAAGTCATGCCTCACACAACTTATTGAATTCTTTCAGGAGGGGATGAAGCAAATTGATAAAGGTCGAGCAGTGGATATGATGTACATGGATTTAGCCAAGGTGGTCGATAAGTTACCCTAAGATCGGCTCATTCAGAAGGTAAGGAGGCGTGGGATGCACGGAAACAGGAAAATCTGTCTGTGTGGATACAGAATTTTCTGGCCCGTAGAAGACAGAGGATAGTAGTACATGGAAAATATTCAGCCTGGAGCTGGGTGACCAGCGGTGCTCTGCAGGAATCGGTTCTGGGACTGCTGTTCTTTATGATTTTATTGAATAACTTGAATGATATAGTGAAAGTTCATACGTTTTACGATGTAACAAAGATTTTTGGAGTTAAGGTTAGAGAGGAGGGCTGTTGTAGGTAGTAATGGGACATTATTAGGTTGCAGAACTGGGCTAATAAATGGCAGATGGAGTTCAACCCGGATAAATGTGAAGTGATTCATTTTGGAAGGTCGAATTTGAATGCATAATACAGGGTTAAAGACAGAATCTTTGGCTGCGTGGAAGAACATAGGGATCGTGTGGTCCATATCATAGGACGCTCAAAGCTGTCACCCAAGTTGAAAAGGTTATTAAGACGGATGGGATTGAGTTTAAAAGTCACGATGTGATGCTGCAGCGCCAAAAAGCTCTGGTGAGACTATATGTAGAACATTGTGTTCAGTTCTAATCGCCTCATTACTGGAAAGATGGTGAAGCTTTGGAGAGGGTGCTGAGGATATTTATGAGGATGCTGCCTGGAGTGGAGGGCATGTCTAACAAAGAAAAGATGAGGGAGCTAGTTCTTTTCTCCTTGGACCAATGAAGAATGGGAGGTGACTTAATAGAGGTGTACAAGATGATGAAAGGCATAGATAGAGTGGATAGCCACAGACTTCGTCGCAGGGCGGAAATGGTTATCTCTAGCGGGCATAACTTTAAGGTGATAGGAAGAAGGTTTGGGGGGATGTCAGAGGTAGGTTCTTTACACAGAGCGTGGTAGGTGAGTGGAATACACTTCCAGCAGCGGTAGTAGAGTCGACTTCGTTAGGGACATTTAAGTGACTATTGGTTAGGTGCATGAATGATAGTACAATGAAGAGTATGTCGGTTAGTCTGATCTTTGAGTAGGATAAAAGGTAGGCAGGACCTCAAGGGTTGAAGGGCCTGCATTGTGCTGTGCTGTTCTGTGTTTTATGTTTCGCCCAGCTTGTGGATTCTTATTAATTGTTGAATATGTGAGGGAGTGATATGTGTGTGAGATCAGGAAACTGGGGAGGGATTAGCCCAAAACTTCCAGTTATGTTGTTCATTGTTACATTCACCTGAATGCCATTACACTATGTGTGGTGTCCTACACCTGGTAGGCTCCGCCAAGTTCAGTTATTAATGTGATTTTTGACTTGTCATTTGCTGCTGTTTTCTTCAGATACAGTCTGTTGGGTGACCCATGTATTAATTAGACATTTGCTATGTTTCATGAATTGTGCAAAAATAAGACGTCAGCTATGACTTTTCAACTGAACTATAATCTCTGAAAACAATTAGATTGATTCTATATTTATGGACCTATAATATAAACTCCTGTCAAGACTTTCTAACACAGCAATAAAGAATGTACTTTTTATTTTATTTCCAATAAACAACATGAATGTAACTCTTTTGGCGATCAGAATTACATACACAATGTCAGGATTCTAAACAATGCATTGTCACTCCAACATTTTGAAAATGGCTGGCTTCGGAATGATTACATTTCAGGGTGAGTAAATGATTGAACAATCAGATAGAATTAGCGTTCTTATACATTTATACATAATCAATCAGGTTAATTTCTCACTGAAATGTACGAGCTTCAGCTAATTGCCAGCGATTTAGAAATGGCTATAATTCAAAATGCGCTCTGAATATTAACCTAAATAAATGATTTGTGTTATCAAATTTTAGTGATTATTATTTTTTTAAAAAATCAAGTTTTAGAAGGAATGACATTTAATATGAAATGTGGAAAGTGAACAAAAACGATGAACATATTATTGTGTGAATGATAGATCAGACCTTTTCAAAGAGATTTGTGCCAAAAAATGACAGATTTGTTTTAGTAATAATGAGACTTCACAATGAAGCTGACCGTGTAATACTTGCATTTTAAATGCTTATGCTGCACCAAATAATCAGGTATTTGCAAACATTTACAATGCGAAATAATCGGATACTGACTTTTATTCACATAGACATATGATAGAGTACAAAATTTTAAAGTATGGGAGGAGGCCATTGGCCACAGTGTGTGCACCAGCTCCAATAATGTCTCACAAGCCCCTTCCATTTGTCAGCCCTATCTGCAGCCTGTTAAATTTATATTTCCAAATACAGATCAAATTCTCTTTTGATTCTTCATCCACAACTTTCCCAGGCAGTCCATTCCAAATCCTAACAATTCTCTCAATAAAGACAATTTTCTTTATCTCACTCCTGGATCTTTTGCTGAAAATCTTGAAATTAGACATCAATGATGCTGTAATGTCAACTAATGGAAACAGAGTAATCCTGTTTTACTCTGCAACATTTATTCATAATTTTGAGCATCGTAATAAGTACACATCTTTGTTTATTCTGCTCCAGAAAGAATAAGCCTTGCAAGAACTGTAAGAAACACTACATTGGACAAACAGGCAGAAAACTAGTCACCTGGATACATCATCAACAACTAGCCAGAAAAAAAAAATGACCCAACATTACTAGTATCCTTACATATGATGAGGAAGTACACCATTCTGACTGGGTCTGCACTTCCATCTAGGACAAGCCAAACAGAGACACGCACGAGAATTCGTAGAGGTATGGCATTCCAATCGGAACTCCATCAAGAAACAGATCGATTTTGATTCCAATTAACACTTTCTGAGAAAAAGAACGGGACATGAAATCACCAATACTGGAAGTTACATCACTGACTCAAGGAAACCTAAACACTTAAATAGAAATTCTAAAAAACACTAACACTTCCCCGGAGCCTCACTGATAATGTTCCCTAGTATAGTGATGAACCGTCTGATAATGAACTCACCAACTCAGCGAGCAAACTGACATCCAGAAGAAGCGCAATTTCTCTCATCGTTTCTTTAACTAAATCCTTCATTCCAGTTATCATTCTGATTATTTATAAGGTTATTGGTATTCTTCTGCAAAGTAATGTATTGTCTGTGTGTGTGTGTGTGTGTGGGAGAGAGAGAGACTGAACAATCCTCTTTAATCTCTGAATTACTCCCCGTGCCAAAAGGAAAAAAGGTAAGGATTAGTAAGGTAGTATAGCTTAACATGTTAAAAAGCTAGTTCAGGGTTGATGTTTTCAGATTTTTGGATCATTGGACTTTCTTCCAGGACAAGTAGGACCTGTACAAAAAAGACAGGGAGCATCTTAACTGGAGGAGCAACAACATCCTTGTGGGGAGGTTTGCTAGTGCAAGTCGAATGCATTTAAACTAATAAAGCAGGAATGTGGGAACCAAAGCAGCAGGTCAGAAACTGAGTAGAAGTTCGAGATGAACAGCACATCAGGCACGGCCAGTCTAATGACCATGCTGTGGGAAGGAATCATATCAGTTCACATTGTGAGATGGAAGTTGCAATAAATATTAGAGAAGAGGTGCAGGTTTATCAGTGATTCACAAATAAAGATGGAGAGTGTGGGGGATGTGAGGAATTGAGATGTGTGAGGTCGGGAAGACAGTGCACAAGAAAATACTAAAGGGGAAAGAGGTCGGGGAATAGTGGGGTGGGGAATTCTGTGATAAACAACTGGATTGAAAACACAGGAAAACATGCTTTTTGTCAATGTGAATACCTAGGAAGGAATTTATTGTGCTTCAGAGAAATAGAACCCTCAGAGCTAAAAGTCTGCATTATATTGAAGGAAAAGCTGAGTTCATGATATTTCTGCAGCTATAATAATGGTGGAACACAGCTGGAAAGATGCTCCTGCTGTTGTTGGACAATGCTTACACTGAGCATGTGAATTAGTCTGGTTGTTCCCAGAGATGGCTCGGTTGCTGTAGGTTGAGTAAGTGCTGAAGCTGCATGAGATGACATTGGTTAATAATCTCACCACTTGCTGAGTCCAAAGGAACAAAACAGCAACTGTCATTGCTTATTGCTTAAGAATATATCAGAGTCTTCACGGCTGCCACCACATAGAATCATGCAACGAAGAAAAGGCCTATCATGCCTGCACGAGTAAGTGCACATCCAAAGGCTTTGTAAACGTTTGTGAGGTTACCTCCCTCAACGACCCTCCAAGACAATGCATTCCAGATTCATACCATCCTCTCAGTTCGAAACACATTCCACAAATCCTCTCTCAATTCCATGTTTTTTACTTCAAAAATGCGTCCTTTTGATTTTGACCCTTTGACTAAGGGAAACAGCTTCTATCTGTTCAGCCTCTCCATACCCCTTATGTTCTTATACACCTGTACCACATTCCCTCCTCAACCTTCCCTGCTGCAATGAAAAAACGAGTAAATTTAGATCTCCCCATTCATAGTTTGAGTACTCACTTGTGTTATTACTTCTGACGTGCATCATCCCACATTTATCTGCGTTAAATTTCATCGCCCATTTATCTGGTCATCTGAATACTCTGTTTCTATCCTCCTGTAGCCTAACCCTTTTCTCCTGACTGTGAGCCACCCAGCTCAGCTTTGTGTCATCCACAACATTGTTTATCATTCCACTGCCACCAGCCCCCCACAACTTGAACATTCTCACCAGCATCATTTATGAATATCACAAATTAGCCGTGATTTCCTTCCTGTTCTCCAAATGTTAATCAGAGGAGGATTTGAGATTTCCAGTCTCTGGCTTTTCTTATTTTGGTCAATTTGCAGAGTGATTTGGCTAACATATTTTATGAGGAAGCCACCAAATAACATTTTCGACACAGAGTTGAATTCATCTTTTACACTTTGCCCTTCTGCATGTTTTATTCATAAAGTTTGTGAATAGTTTAGGATGAACTAATTTTTGGCACCTTGCACTGGAACATTAGCATTTTGGAGGGACTGTTCTTTGTTACATTCTCTGCAATAGTCAGAAATGGAGAACATTTTCATCTGCAGGATGGACACAGGCTAATTCATTGTTTCTTTAAATCAGCTAGTGTGATGAGGATAAATATGCAATTAAATTCTATGTTTTGGAGATCAAATCATTTTGCCATGTCTACCTTGAATTGGAAGCAAATACATATTGCAAAAAAGATTCAAAAAACACCACACTAGACGAGAAAAAAACATGCCATCTGCATTGATGGTTTACAGAAATATAGAGTACATGTACAATCTGAACAAGAATCAAGTGATAGAAAAGAAACTACATGAAATCTTTCCTTAATTTCGAATGGAAACCAGATCTCGATTGTCCTGAACCGTGATTTTTTTCACACACAATTCCGCTTCGCCAAAAACAAGGTTTTCCCTGTCACTAAAACGTTATCTGCCATTATTCCTCCTCCATCCTACTCTTTCCTCACACTCCTACTTCCCTTGTACTACCCCTTCTGCTGCTACATACTCTTCCCCTGATGATCTCTCTTTATACACTTCTTATGGCACTCCTACTGTAAGGTACACCAATTCCCCAGTTACTCCCACTGCTGCGCAGCTGGAGTAGGAGGGAGGGCTTCAGATATGTAGATAATTGGGATGCTTTCAGTGGAAGGTGGGACCTGTACATGGAGGATGAGTTGCATCTGGACTGGAAGGGGACAAATGTCATGGGTGGAAGATTTGCTCGAATGGTTCAGATGGGTTTAAACTCGTCTGCGCTATATACCGGTGGTGAGAGTTGATGGAGATGAGGCAATAGCAAGAGGTAGCGCAGCCAGTGGGAAGGAATTTCCTGGGAAAGAACCAAGAGATCGGTTAAAGTGAGTTTGCTTGAAGCAACGAGTATCAGAAATAAAAGTGGTGAGCTTTGATCATGGATCAGAACCTGGTGCGATGATGTTGTGGCCATAACAGAGACGTGGATTTCACAGGGGCAGGAATGGTTGTTGGATCTTCCAGGGTTTAGAACATTTAAAGAGAATAGTGAGGGTGGAAAAAGAGTAGGGGTTGTAGCACTGCTAATCAGTGAGTGCAGCACAGCTACAGATGTTACCATTGTCGATACAGGTGTGCCTACTGAGTCAGTATGGGTGGAAATTAGGAACAGTAAGGGAGCAGTCACCTCACTACAGGCCCCCCGATAGCATCAGGGAGATTGAAGAAAGCTTAGGTCGGCAGATGTTGGACAAGCGTGAATGTAGTAGGGTTATTATCATGGGTGACCTTAACTTTCCACTTTTGATTGGAACCTCCTTCGAGCAGATGATTTGGAAGGAGCTGTTATTGTAAGGTGTGTTCAGGAGGCTTTCCTAATACAGTACGTTGACAGGCCGACGAGGGGAGAGGCCATTTTGGGAGTTGGTGCTCCGCAATGAGCCGGGGCAGGTGTCAGATCTTGCGGTGGGAGAGCATTTTGGTGATAGTGACCACAACTACCTCACATTCTACATAGCTATGGAGAAGGAGAGAAGCAGGCACAATGGGGGGATATTTAATTGTGGAAAAGGAAACTATGATGCTATCAGACATGAGTTGGGAAGCATGAACTGGGAGTAATTGTTCCATTGAAAGGGCACCATAGACATGTGGACACAGTTTAAGGAACAGTTGTTGCAAGTGATGCATAAATGTGCTCCTCTGAGACAGGCAAGAAGGGGTAAGATAAAGGAACCTTGGATGACGAGAGTGGAGGAGCTTCTTGTCAAAAGAAAGAAGACAGCTGACGTAAAGTGGAGGAAGCAAGCCTCTTTCTCAGCTCTTGAGGATTACAGGCAGGCGAAGAAAGAGCTCATAAATTGTCTGAGGACAGCCAAGAGGGGGCACGAGAAAGGCTTGGCAGGAAGGATTAGGGAGAATCGAAAGGCATTTTAAACGTATGTGACGAATAAGAGAATGATCAAAGAAAGAGTAGGGCCGATCAGGGATAGCACAGGGAACTTTTGTATAGAGTCTGAGGAGGTAGGGGAAGCCCTAAACGAGATTTTTGCATCTGTCTTTACTAAAGAAAATGACCTTGTAGTGAACGAAGCGACTGAGGAGCAGGCAAGCAAGCTGGAGTGGATGGAGATTGAGGAAGCGGATGTGCTGAACATTTTGACAAACATTAAAATTCCAGGGCCAGACCAAATTTGTCCTCGGCTGCTTTAGGAAGTGAGAAATGTGATTGCTTCGCCGCTTGCAAAGATCTTTGCATCCTCGTACCTGAGGACTGGAGGGTGGCAAATGTAATTTCTCTCGTCAAGAAAGGAATTAGGGAAATCCTCGGCCATTCCAGACCAGTCAGTCTCATGTCTGTCGTCTGCAAGGTGTTAGAAAGGATTCTGAGGGATAGGATTTATGACCATCTGGAAGAGCATGGCTTGATTAAATGCAGTCAACACGGCTTTGTGAGGGGCAGGTCATGCCTCACAAACCTTATTAAGTCCTTTGAGGATGTTACGAGACAAGTTGATGAGAGTCGAGCGGTGGATGTTTTGTATATGGACTTCAGTAAGGCATTTGGTAAGGTTCCCCATGGTAGACTCGTTCAGAAGGTCAGGAGGAATGGGATACAGGGAAACTTAGCTCTCTGGACACGGAGTTGGCTGTTCGACAGAAGGCAGTGAGTGGTAGTGGAAGGAAAGCATTCCGCCTGGAAGTCAGTGTTGAGTAGTGTCTCACGGGGCTCTGTTCTTTGGCCTCTACTCTTTGTAATTTTTATTAATGACTTGTATGAGGAGATGGAAGGAGGGGTTAGGAAGTTTGCAGATGGCACAAAGTTTGGAGGTGTAGTTGACAGTATAGAGGACTGTTGTAGGCTGCAGCATGACCTTGACAGGATGCAGAGATGGGCTGAGAGGTGGCAGATGGAGTTCAACCTGGATAAATGCGAAGTGATGCATTTTGGAAGGTCGAACTTGAAAGTTGATTACAGCATTAAAGACAGGATTCTTCGCAGTATGGAGGAACAGCGGGATCTTGGTGTGCAGGTACATAGATCGCTTAAAACTTCCACCCAAGTGGACAGGGTTGTTAATAAAGCATATGGTGTTTTGGCTTACATTAACAGGGGGATTGAGTTTAAGAGCCATGAGATCTTGTTGCAGCTTTATAAAACTTTGGTTAGACCACACTTGGAATCCTGTGTCCAGTTCTGGTCGCCCTATTATAGGAAAGATGTGGATGCTTTGCAGAGGGTTCAGAGGAGGTTTACCAGGATGCTGCCTGGACTGGAGGGCTTATCTTACGAAGAGAGTTTGACTGAACTCGGACTTTTTTCATTGGAAAAAAGAAGGAAGATAATGGACCTAATTGAGGTGTACATGATAATGAGAGGCATATATAGAGTTGATAGCCAGAGACTTTTTCACAAGGCTGAAATTGTTAACGCAAGGGGTCTTAATTTTAAGCTGTTTGGTGGAAAGTATAGAGGGGATGCCAGAGGCAGGTTCTTTACGCAGAGAGTTGTGAGAACATAGAATGCGTTGCGGAAGCGAGGTCATTGGGGATACTTAAGAGACTGCTGGACTTGCATTTGATCACAGAAATTTGAGGGTTCATGCATCAAGTTTACCTGACATGAGGATCAATGGTCGGCACAACATCATCGGCTGAAGGGCCTGTTCTGTGCTGTACTCTTCTATGTTTATCTGACCATTGTGTTCACTTTCTGCTTTCCTACTGGGATGACGGGAGCTTCTGTGCTGCTATTGATCATCAGTGAATGATGAGATTGGGATGACCAATGTCCAATCGTAACAGACAATCGCGTGCTTCTGTCACTGCCTGATGCACCGTGAACAGAATGGTTTTGTTCTCCATGGTACAGAGTGGAGTGTCTTTCTCTCTGTCACAACTCTTCAACAAACAGCCTAAGTACAAATAGGATGAACCTCTCCTCAGAATCAGACGTCCGTGCATCAGTTTTCCTTTAAACTTTATGAGGACAGTGAACACATTGTTCAAACAAGCCATGTTCTATCCTTTTGCGTTTTATTATTTTAAGGATTTTCCAATGTCATTTGAGGTGAGATCAGAGTCACTTCCCTTGAATCAAAGTAGTATTTGACTCATGTGGCATCAAGGACTCTGAGTAAACTGTGGTCAATGGGATTGGGAGGAAATTCTGTGCTGGTAATTTCCTCACTGAGCAATGACACCTTCCCCAGAGCTTTTGGGAATGACAAATGCACTATGCCCTTCTAGTACCTTCCACAACCATGGATGACTTTGTCCTGTTAATAATATCAACATATATTATGTTTTCACAGTTTGGTCTAAAATTTCAGAAAAGTAAGACCTTGCTGATTGAGTGTCACCCCAATGAAATCAGAGCGTTACATTAAGATTACGATTCAGATTATTTTCACTCCCTTTCTTTCTGAGGACGGATAGTGTGATGTCAGTACCACTGATATCAACATTTTATCTGTCCAAAAGCATCACATTTCATTGGCTCAAGGCTGCACCACTCCCCAATTCTATTTCTTTCTCCGGCTCATTCGCCGTGCTCATCAGATATATAAGGCACACAAGATGCAATAACACAGAGATGCCTATGACTTTGAAAATGCCTCCCCACACCTGCCCTGCACGCTGACTGCATCCTCTCCCCAAAATGCGCCTCCTGTCATATCTTCGCCATCCCTCCAAACCTTCCACACACTGATGTTGAATGTTCTGTACTTAACAAAGGTCTCAGCTTTATCCCGCTGTGCCTCCACTTTAATGACTTTTGGGCACGGCATGATGTTGATCTCTCCTTCCACCGTCTTCTTCTTGGTTCCCATTTCTTTGGGAAAAGATTTCACTCCCCGTCCCACAGACTCTTCACCTAACTCCAATATTCTTCCTCCACCTGGACGTCTCCCTCTGACATTTGCTTGAACTCAATCTGTTCATTGAGAATGGTCGATGTGAGATTGGTTGTCTTAATTTCTCTGCATGCCTTCACCCAATCCACCCTGACTGCGTTATTCAGCCTGTGCTGGGAAAGGTGATGCTGCTGTAGTCTAGTGGACTGACCTCTACATTGCCAGCTCTCAGTTACCTCCTAACTTTCCCAAAGCTGATGGTCCCCTGACAGCAGATATCGCTTCCATCCCCTCCTGAAAATCCACAAACAGATCTAGCTGGGCAGACCCAGACACGGGGGGGGGGGGGGGGGGGGGTGGTGGTGGTGGTGGTGCATAATACACATGTGGGCTCCAGTCATATCTGTTTCTTCATGGGATACGTAGACCATGCTCCCATGCTCTGTTCCAGTTCTATTCCAGCCACATCGTCAACTCTTTCTCCTGTACATAGGTGATATCATCGATTCTGCTTCTCATCCCTTCTTTTCCTTGGCATTTCATTTCCATTTCTGGGGATAGACCAGCCACTGATATCCAGTATTAACCCAACGACTCCCACAGCTACCTGGAGTATACACCCTCACACCTTGTTTCCTGCAAAGACTTCATTCCATTCCACCAGTTCTTCCGTCTCCACCACAATGCTTCTGATATTGTCAATTTCAAAAATGTGGCCTTCAAAATGTCCACCTTCTTCTTCAACTGAGGATTTCCCGAACATGTTGTCGACAGGGCCCTCAATTAGGTCTGACCCACCTCCTGCCCTTCTATCCTCACCCTTTCTCTACCCTCCTGCAACAGCGAGAGAGTTCATCTTGTCCTGGCCTACCGTCCTACCAGCGTTCATATGCAGACGATCATCAGCCGCCATTTCCCTCACCTCCAGCAAGATGCCATCACCAGATACATATTTTCCTCCTCTTCCTTGTCCGCCTTCTGGAGGGAGCAGGACGCCATGGTTCATTATTCACTCTCAATACCCCGCCCTCATCTCTCCAACACCACAGGTCCACTTCACTTGCCCCTGCCGAAGGTGTAACACTTTCTCACTTGCATCCTCCTTCCTCACTAATGAAGGGCCCAACAATACCTCCCAAGTGAAGCAGCACATTACTGATATTTCCCACAATCTAGTCTTCTAGATTCGCTGCTCACAATGTAGTCTCCTCTACATTGGGGAAACTAACGGTAGACTGCGTGACCGCTTCATTGAACATCCAAATTGTACCTAAAGAAAAGACCATGAGCTTCCAGTTGCCTGCCAGTTTAATACCCCATCCTGTTCCGTGGCCAATATCTCTGTGTCAGACCTGCTGCAGTGTTCCAGGAAATGTCAATGCAAACTGGAAGACCTTGTGCGGACCCTACACTCCTTCAGACTCAAAATCAAGTTCAATAATTTTCGGACCTGAACTCCCCAATGTCCTCGCCCCAGACCCATAGTACACCAAGCCTTGTCCTCACATAGCCTTCCATTTCTCACCCTCTATTGTTAGCTACTAACAGTCTCCATTATCAGCTATTCAGCCTCTTCTGCATATCAACCAACATTTTCCTAGCTGCCATCAATTCTGAGGATAGGTTACTGGAGCCGAAACGTTAACTGTGATTTCTCTGCACAGATGCTGCCAGACCTACTGAGCTTTTGAAGCAACTTCGGTTTTTGTTTCAACATTTTCATGGCATGTTCTCACAATGCAATGCGTCATCAATATTTAGAGCCTTGTCAAACATAGGAATTTTGTAATTTTTCATTGAATGTCCATAACAAATTACTCAAGATCCAAGTGAGATAGGGGCTTTGCTGTTATCGTTCAGATCAGACAATTTGTCACAGTTCAGAAAAAAAAGAAATCAAAAGAGCTGGAGCAAAACTCAGCAAATCTAGCAGAATCTGCGCAGAGATGCATAGATTTAACCTTTGACTTTTCAGAAGTGTCACATTATAATCAATATGTTAACTCTGTTTCTGCAGATAATTCCTCATTTTTGTTTTCGTTTCTCCACCAGTTTCAGTTTGTGTCTCATGTTTGCATATCATTTTATCTCATGTTTCTTGACAGGTCCATATGTTGACCTTGGTTGTATTTGGACAGTGTGGTCCTATTACAGTTGGTGTGTCTATGACACGTTTATTACGGCCAAAATCTGTTTCTTCTTTAAGATTCAAAGAGAGAAATGAAACATTTTTCTGACTATCCTGAGAATCTCAGTAAATCCACTTTGTATGAAAATACTTTGTAGAGGCAACTGAACTTCATGAAATAATACGAATCGATTTTTGATGATGGACTGAACAAGCTTCGTTCAACAAGCTTGTCTCCCTCCTCCATAAGCTTTCAATGCATATCACAGAATTATTACAGCAAAGCTGGAGGAAACACAACCCATTGTCTCTTCCAGCTTAGAATGACCTGTATCTCTTACTGTTATTCTGTATACTGGCTACTGAAAGCATTCTATTCACGTGACATGATAACTGCTCTGCCCAGAACCATGAGAAGCTACAGACGGTTGTGTGCACAGCCCAGACCATCATGGAAGGCAACCTTCCATCCATTTATACTTCTTATTGTCACCGAAAGGCTGATAACAAAAAAAGATTTCTCCCAAACCGGTAATGTTCTCCTACAACCTCTTCCAACAGGGAGAAGATTTGAAAATATGGTTTGAAAACATGGACCAGCATACTCAGGAACACCTTCCCTATCGTAATTAGACTGACGAATTGACGTCTCTAACTTTTCAAATAATACTAGTCTTGCTAATAGAGATCTTGATTTGCACATGCCCTGTGCAGCTGTAACCTTATATGCCTCACTCTATTGAAGTACCCCATGAGCTGTGTTTTCTTGTTTACTATCATGTTCCTGCACGACTCCTAAAACAAAGCTTTCCATTGTACATTTGACTAACCTAAATCAAATCAAATCAAATTAAGCACGTGGACTACAGTGGCTCACAGCCTTCTCAAGAGCAGCTAGAAAAGTGACATAAAGCTGGCCCAGCCAGTGATACCCATTAAGGAATATAAGAAGATGACCATACTCAGGAAAGAGAGACAGGGAGATCAAATCGCTTTGAACATTTTCTTAGACATATCCGGGTTTCCCTCGCTCTCTGAAAGTACAGTGTTCCTTTCATAAGCTGATATAATGTACAGTGAAGAAGCATTAATTTGTATGAGGAAAAATTCGGCAATATTCGTAAAAGTGAAAATCCTCTTTGGATTTCTTTTGATTAGCGAAAACAGGTCCTAATGTAGGTTATTTGGAAAGGGAAGTGGCGAAAAGTGAACTTTTGAAAAGCAGGGGATACCTGTATTTACACGGGCATGTCATCAGCGAACTTGCTGCTGGAGTTGTTTGGAATTTGGCAACACAGCCGTGTGTGTACAGGCAGTACAGTAAGGAACCAAGGACGCATCCTTGGGGTATCTAGTGTTGAGTGTGATTGTGGTCGAGGTACAGATACTTATCTCCTCAGATTGTGGTCTGTGGGTCTGAAACCGGGGAATCCAGTTGCAGAGGGTGGAGCTTCGAATAAGTTCACGGAATTTTGAGATCAGTCTGGAGGGAATAATGATGTTGAAGGTGGAGTTGTCGTCAATGAGCAGGAGAGTGATGTAGGTGACGTTGTTGTCCGTATGTCCCAGGGATAAGTGCAGGGCTCTGGATATGGCATCCGTTCTGGACCTGCAACATCAGTGGGCAAATTGTAAGGTATCAGGTCAGGCTGGGGGACTGGGGGTGATGTGGGCCATAACCAGCCTTTCAAATCACTCCATGTTTATTGAGATTAGAGCCGCTGGACGATAGTCATTAAGGCACGTTACATGTGCTTTCTCACTTACGAGGATGATGATGGTCTTCTCGAAACAGTTTGGGACTTAGGCTTGTAAGAGGTAGAAGCTGAAGTTGTATGTGAATACCTCTGCCAGTTGATCCTCACAGGGTCTGAGTACACAGCCGGGATCATAGTCCAGGTCCGTCTCTTTCATTGACTTGACTCTCAGGAAGATTGATCATGTCTGCAGAGGTGACAGTGTGCACAGATACATTCGAGGCTGTCGCGGTAGGTTTCAGCCTGGCAGTCACACAGTCATTCATTGTAGACATCCCCGCCCCCACCTCCCTCCATCATCATCAACACACAGTGACATTGATTGGTGTGACCACCACACAGTTAGTGTCCAGACAGAATGCCATCAATAGACTGGGTTGTGCACCATAATGAAGTAAACGGGGCAGGGTGTGCTTCTACAGAGAGTCAGTGGTGCATGGAGTGAAGATTTTGCAGGTGTAATTCCACTCAAGCCACTGCTTCAACCTTAATGGAGTCAAGCACCTTGAGTGTTGTGCCTTGTAGATGGTGGACAGTCATTAGGGAGCCAGGAAATGTATTATACATGGACAAACTGGACAAAGGACCTGAGGGCAGTTTTGCTAAGTTTGAAGATGATGCAGTGATGGTTTGGTGAGCAGACGATATTGAGGAAGTGGGGAGGCTGCAGAAAGGCTTGGACAGTTTCGGACTGTGGGAAAACATGTGGCTGATGGAACACAATATGGAATCGTGTGAGTAAATGCACTTTGAAAGGCGGAATAGAGGCAGACACAATGTTCCAATAGGATCCATTAAATCTGAAGTACAAAAGGATTTTGAAGCACTCGTCCTCTCTTATGGTTATTGTGCAGCTTCAGTTGGCAGTTACGAAAGCAAATGCAATGTTCGTATTCATTTCAAGAGAACAAGAATACAAGAGAGTAGACATACTGCTGACAATGTAATGGTCTATGGTCTGACGGCATTTGGAATTTTATGAGCTGCTGAGGCCACTATCTCTGAGGAAAGATCTGCTGGTGTTGGAGGTGATCCATCCTGGGGATGACGGCTTATCATATGAGCAGCAGTGTGTGTACTCGACAGAACATAGAAGAATAGCGGGGTGTGAGGGGGTGTCTTATTGAAACTGAAAGATTACCGCAAAGATTGATACAGTCAGTGTTTCCAAGAGATTTCCATTGGTCGGAGAGACAATGATAAAACAGCACAGTTTCAGAGTAAAGGGGTGGGCTGAATGGCCTAAATCTTTTGCTATATCTCATGCCCGTTCGATCATAGGGTCTGTTATTCAGTCCAGAATTGTAAGTCCTTGACCTGCTCTTGTACCTCTTGTATTTTTATGTTGATATGACTTCATGTTCTGTACGACGTTAACCTCTATGATATGGACGGTGGGAGGATTCAGTATCAGCCAGTAGTCCATTAATATTTTGAATATGAGCTGCTATCTGTGAGTCTCATTTGGCGGGAGTACATTGTCTCTCCAATGATTGTCATTTTCAGTCTGGTATTTTCGAAGGATCGATCCTGTGGCGCCAGCGTTGTTGAATTTAACAAAACAGGTGCAATTTATCACAACACTCAGCAACAATATGTCATCGAATACTGAACACACTTCTAATAACAGAAAAGTCTAACATGTTCAATATTAGAAACGCTGCTTTCCTGTTTGTGTTCAAGTCAGACAACCTGTCCCATCGGGATGCTCCACTTGGAACTATTTTTTAAAAATCTTTTTTGAATGTGTGCATCGCTGGATGTGCCCAGCATTTCTTGCCCGTCCCCAGTTGCTCTTGAGAAGATGGTGCTGAGCTACCTTCTCGAATTGCTGCAAGCTACCTGCTGTGCGGTGACCCACTAGTGATTAAGGAGGGAATTCCAGGGTTTTGATGCAGCAACACTGAAGGAACGGCGATATATTTCCAAATAAGGATGTTGACTGGAGGGGAATTTGAAGGTGGTGGTGTTCCCAAAAATCTGCTGCCCTTGTCATTCTCGATGGAAGTGTTCATGGGATTGGATAGTGCTGTCTGAGGGTCTTTGGAGAATTTCTGCAGTGCGTCTTGTCGATAGTACACTGCTGCTACTGAACGTTGATAGTGGCGGGAGTGAATGCTTGTGGATGTGATACCAATCAAATGGACTGCTTTGTCCTGGATGGTGTCAAGCTTCTTTAGTGTTGTTGGGCTGCACTCATTCAGGCAAGTGGGAGTATTCCATCTCACTCCTGACTTGTGAGTGGTAGAAGTTGGACAGACTTTGGGAAGTCAGGAGATGAGTTATTTGCGCAGTATTCCTAGCCTCTGATCTGCACTTATATTTAGGTGACAAGTCCGGTTGAGTTTCTGGTCAATGATAACCCCCAGGATATTGATAGTGGGCGAAATTTAGTGATGATAATGGTGTTGAATACCTAGTGGTTATATCAGGTGAGTCACTGATTTTGTGCCTTTAAAAACTTACCACGAGCGCGGGAGTCCTCCATTTCTGTTTTTCAGTGGCAGCGGCAGCAGCAACTTGAAGGGCGGCAACTTACACAAGGGGACTGCCGGGAGCTGTGAGTCACTGATTTGTGCTTTTAAATTTGAAGTCAGTTGGCTGAGGTTTCTGGGAAAGGAGGGAATTCTTGTTGTTATATAAGTTAGTGTCTTCTCGATGTGATAGATAGGAGTTACAGGGAAGTAATTACTCATAGGCACGAAGAAAGCTGGGTGACTGTTCGAAAGGGGAAAATAACAGTCATTGGAGGGATCCCATGTGGTCATTTCCCTGAAAAACATCTATACATGTTTTGGATACTGTTGAGGGGAACGACATAACGGGAAAGCATTGGGGCCGAGGTTTCTAGCACAGAGCGTGTTCATGTTGCACAGAAGGGAAGGAGGCAAAGGAGGAGACTGTTAGTCATTGGGGACTCAAGGTTAGAGGCTCAGATAGAAGGTTTGTGTGGAACGAATGAGACTCGCGGTTGGTATGTTGCCTCCCAGGTGCCAGGGTCCGTGATGTCTCGGATCGTATCATTGTAGTCTTGAAGGGAGAGGGTGGCCAGCCTCAAGTCGTTGTCCATGTAGGTACCAGCGACATAGGTCGAAAGTGGGATAGGGATATAACGCAGGATTTCAGGTCTCAAGTGTGGAAGCTGAGACCTAGAACAAACAGAGTTGTTATCTCTGGATTGTTACCCGTGCTACGTGATAGCGAGGCAAGGAGGAGGGGGAGATATGAGCTGAACACATGGCTGCAAGGATGTTGCAGGCGGGAGGATTTCCGGTTTTTGAATAATTGGGCATATTCTGGAGAAGGTGATACTTCTACAAACAGGACGGTCTTCACTGGAACCAGAGGGGTGCTAACATCCTGGGTGGGAAATTTGCTGGGACTATTCGGGTGGGTTTAAACTAGCTCAGCAGGGGAATGGGAACCGGAGGTGTAGCTGCAGTGCACAGGAGGATGAGAGTAGGAAGGACAGGGACAGGATTTCAGGGTGACAGGAATATGCTGGTAGACAGCGAAGTATTTCAAAGTATGTCTACTTCATTGCCAGAAGTATCCGAAATAAGGTAGGTGAACTTGCAGAATGGGTAGGTACCTGGGACTTCGATGTTATGGCCATTTCGGAGACATGGATAGAGCAGGGTGAGTAATATATGTTGCAGGTTTCAGGGTTTAGATCTTTCATTAAAAACCGGCACGGTGGTAAAAGAGGGGGAGGCGTGGCCTTGTAAGTCAAGATAACATAATGGTGGCTGGGAGAACTTTTGATGAGGACTCATCTACTGAGGTCGTGTGGGCTGAGTTTAGAAACAGGAGAGGAGAGGTCACACTGCTTGGAGTTGTTTTATAGACCTCTGCAAGAGTTCCAGTGAGGTGGAAGAGAGGATTAGCAACATTATCCTAGGTAGGAATGAAAGGAACAGGCTGATCATTATGGGGGACTTTAACTTCCCAAACATTGATTGGAAATCCTATAACTCTAATACGTCGGATGGATCAGGTTTTGTCCAATGTGCGCAGAAGGGTGTTCTGACACAGTATGTCGGAGTGACAACAAGAGGGGAAGCCACACTGGATCTGGTGCTTGGTAATGAAACAGGCCAGGTGTTTCATTTAGTTGTAGGTGAGCACTTTGGAGAGACTAACCATAATTCAGTTATGTTTAGTTTAGCAATGGAAAGGGATAGGTACATGGCACAGGTCAAGATTTATCGATGGGGCAAGGGCAATTATAATGTGATTGGAAAGAATTAAGATGCATAGAATGGGGTTGGAAAAAGGACCGGATGCAGACAATGGAAATGTGGAGCTGGTTTAAGGAACAGGTTTTAATTGTCATTGATAGGTGTGTTCCTGTCAGGCAGGGAGGAAGTGATAAGGTATGGGAAACATGGTTTACGACAGAAATTGCATCGCTTGTTAAGAAGAAGAAAGAGGCTTATGTGTTGATGAGACAAGATGGTACAGATGAGACGATGGAGAATTACAGATCAGCTACAAAGAATTTAAAGAGAGAGTTAAGAAGAGCAAAGAGAGGACACGAGCAGTTGTTAGCAAATAGAATAAAAGAGAACTCTAAATCTTTCTATAGGTATGTGAGGAATAAAAAGGATGATTCGACTAGGAATAGGTCCAGTCAAGGACAGAAGTGGGAAGTTGAGTGTGGACCCTGTAGAGATTGGAGAGGTGTTAAATGAACATTTCTCATCGGTGTTTACTCAGGAAAAGGAGAATATTGTAGAGGAGAAAAATGGGTTACGAGATATTAGACATGAAAGGATTGAGGTTAGTTATGCACAGGTGTTACCAATTCTAGAAGGAGTGAAAGTAGACAAGGGCCCTGGGCCGGATGGGAGTTATCTGACGATTCTCTGGGAAGCTAGTGAGGAGATAGCAAAACCTTTGGCTTTGATACTTGAGTCATGATTGTCTACGTGTTTAGTACCTGAAGAGGATTGCAAATGTTGTGTCCTTGTTCAAGAAGGGCAGCAGAGATGACCCAGGTAACCATAGACCAGTGAGCCTTACTTCTGTTGTAGGAAAGGATTTGGAAATGATTATAAGAATTAAGATTTATAATCATCTAGCAAGCAGCAATTCGATTTCAGATAGTCAACGTGGTTACGTCAAGGGCAGGTCGTGTCTCACAAAGCTCATTGAGTTTTCTGATACGGTGACCAAGCATGTTGATGAGGGTAGGACAGTTTACATCGTGCATTTGGAATTCAGTATACCTTTGAAAAGGTTCCACATGGTAGGCTGATGGAGAAAATGCAGAGACGTGGAATTGAGTGTTATTTAGCAGTTTGGATTAAAAACTAGCATTCTGGAAGAACGCAGCGTGTGGTGGTTGATGGAAAATATTCAGTCTGGAGTCCAGTTACTCGTGGTGTTCCACAAGGATCTGTTTTGGGGCCACTGATATTTGTCACTTATATAAATGACTTAAACGCAGGAGTAGGTGGATAGATTAGTAAATTTACTGATGACACGAAAGTCTGTGGAGTAGTGGACATTTTGGAAGAATGTTACAGGTTGCAGGGCGATTTGGATAAAGTGCAGAATTGGGCTGAGAGTGGCAAATGGAGTTCAATGCAGCTAAATGAGAGGTGATGCACTTTGGGAAGAATAACACGAAGGCAGAGTACTTGGTCAATGGAAAGATTCTTGGTAGTGTGGATGTGCAGAAGGATCTTGGAGTCCATGTACGTAGATGCCTGAAAGTTGCCACCCAGGTGGATAGTGCTGTTAAGAAGGCATACGGTGTGTCAGGTTTCATTGGTAGACGGATTGAGTTCCGGAACCGCAATGGCATGCGGCAACTATAAAACGCTAGCGCGGCCCACACTTGGAATATTGTGTACAGTTCTGGTGGTCTCATTACAAAAAAGGATATGCAAGCATTGGAAAAGTTGCAGAGGAGATTTACCAGGATGTTGCCTGGTCTGGAGGGAAGGTCTTATGAGGAAAAGCTGAGAGACTTAGGTCTTTTCTCATTGGAAAGAAGAAGGCTAAGGTGGGATTTGATAGAGACATACAAGATTATCGGAGGATTAGATGTGGTAGACAGATAAAAACTGTTTCCTAGAATAATGACATCAGCTTGTATGAAAGGGCATAACTACAAATTGAGGAGTGATAGATTTAAGACTGATGTCTGAGGCAAGTTCATTACACAGAGTGGTAAGGGCATGGAATGCCCTACCGGCTAAGGTAGTCAACTCAGCCACATTAGGAAAATTAAACGATTCTTAGATAAGCTCATGGATGATTTTGGGATAGTGTAGGAGGACAAGCTGATTAAAGTCCACAGGTCAGCGCATCATCGAGGGCCAAAGGCCTATTTTGTGCTATTTTGTTTTATGTTTCTTATTGGTGATGGTCATTGTCTAGCATTTGTGTGGCACAAATGTTATTTGCCACTTGTCAGCCTAAGCCTTGGTATTGTCCAGATCTTGTTGCATTTGGGCATTGACTGCTTCCTTATCTGAGCATTTGCGAATGGTGCTGAACATTGTGCAGTCATCGTCGAGTATCTCTACTTCTGAACTTATGATGGAACGAAGGTCATTGTTGAAGCAGCTGAAGATGTTTGGACCTAGGACATTATCCTGAGGGACTACTGCATGGAAGTTCTGCAGATGAGATGACTGACCTCCAACAACCATGACCATATTCCTATCTGTTAGATATGACTCCAATAACGCACTGTTTGCCCGCGATTCCCTTTTTGCTTGGGCTCCTTGATTTCACATTTGAAGAATGAAGTCTTGATATCAAGAGCTGGAATGAAGTTCCTTTCTCTATGTTTGAACTAAGGCTGTGTCGCGGACAGGAGCTGAGTATCCCTGGCGGAACCCAAACTGGGTGTCCTTGAGCGGGTGCTGCCTGATAACACTGTTGATGACACTTTCTATCACTTTACTGATGATGGAGAGTAGACCAATGAGGTTGTATTTGTATGGGTTGAATTTGTTCTTCTTATTATGCACAGACCATACTCGAGTAGTTATGTTCCCCATTGTTGTTTTGTAACCGTACTGGAACAGCTTGGCCAGGGGAATGGGAAATTCAGAACTGCTGCTGGTATGGTATCTGGGCCCGTGGCCTTTGCATTATCCAGCTCCTTCAACATTATCTTGATATCAGTTAATCAAATTGGCTGAGGACTGCTATCAGTAATGATGGGGACCAATGGAGGAGGCCGAGATACATCATCCACTCGAAACAATAGACAATAGACAATAGGTGCAGGAGTAGACCATTCTGCCCTTGGAGCCCGCACCACCATTCAATATGATCATGGCTGATCATCCTTAATCAGTAAAGTTCCTGTCTTATCTCCATAACCCTTGATTCCACTATCCTTGAGAGCTCTATCCAACTCTTTCTTAAATGAATCCAGAGACTGGGCCTCCACTGCCCTCTGGGGCAGAGCATTCCACACAGCCACCACTCTCTGAGTGAAGAAGTTTCTCCTTATCTCTGTCCTAAATGATCTACCCCGTATTTTTAAGCTGTATCCTTTGGTTCGGCACTCACCCATCAGCGGAAACATGATTCCTGACTCCAGAGTGTCCAATTCTTTAATAATCTTATATGTCTCAATCAGATACCCTCTCAGTCTTCTAAACTCAAGGATATACAAGCCCAGTCGCTCCATTCTTTCAGTGTAAGGTAATTCCGCCATTCCAGGAATTGACCTCGTGAACCGACGCTGCACTCCCCCAATAGCCAGAATGTCTTTCCTCAAATTTGGAGACCAGAACTGCACACAGTACTCGAGGTGTGGTCTCACCAGGGCCCTGTACAGCTGCAGAAAAACCTCTTTGCTTCTATACTCAATCCCTCTTGTTATGAAAGCCAGCGTGCTATTAGCCTTCTTCACTACCTGCTGTACCTGCATGCTTACCTTCATTGACTGGTGTACAGGAACACCCATATCTCTCTGTACTGCCCCTTTACCTAAATTGATTCCATTTAGGTCGTAATCTGCCTTCCTGTTCTTGCCACCAAAGTGGATAACCATACATTTATCCACATTAAACTGCATCTGCCATGCATCTGACCACTCACCTAACTTGTCCAGGGTCACCCTGTAATCTCCTAACATCCTCATCACATTTCATCCTGCCACCCAGCTTAGTATCATACTTCTGAATGAAGATTGCTGAGAAAGCTTCAGCCTTATCTTTTGGTCTGATGTTCTGGACTCTTCCATCATTGAAGATGGGGATATCTGTGGTGACTCCTACTCCGGTGAGTTGCTTAATCGTCCACCACCATCCATGATCAGATTGGAAGTACTGCAGAGCTTAGATATGATGCATGGAAAGTGGGATAGCTTAGCTCTGTCTGTGCCTTGCTGTTTATGCTATCTGGCATGCAAGTATGTCTGTTTGGAAGCAGAATGGCATTTCATCTTTATATATGCCTGCTTCAGCCCATGGTGTGCCCTCCGGCAAAGTTGTTCCTCTGGCTTGATGGTAATGGTTTGGGGGGGGGGGGGTATGCTGGGCCGTGACGTTACAGATTGTGTTGGAGCACAGTTCTGCTGCTATCGATTGCCCACAGTGTCATATGGATGCTCAATCTTGCGTTGCTAGATCTGTTCGAAGTTTCTGCCATTTAACATAATGACAGTGTCACACAATACAATGGAGTTTATTGTCAAGAAGAAGTTGACACTTTCACTCCACAACGACAGTGTGATGGTCACGTTTACAGATACTGTCACGGACAGATATATTTGCAGTTAGTCGATTGGTAAAGATGAGGTCAGGTATGTTTTCTTCCCTCTCGATCATTCCCTCACCACCTGTTGCAGACCCAATCTAGGAGCTATGTCCTTTAGGAACCAACCAGCGTGATCAGTAGTACTGCTGCCAAACTACTCTTGGTGGTCGACATTTCAATCCCACACCAAGAATACACTTTGTGCCCTTGCTACAATCAGTGTTTTCTCCAAATGTTGTTTAACATCGGGGAGTATTGGTTCAGCTGAGGACCGATGTTACATGGTAATCAGTGAGAGTCTTCTTTGCCCATGTTTAACCTGAAGCCATCACACTGAGCTGCTCCCTCTGCAGGATCGGTGTTGCCTTTGGGACAGGACATATCCAGTGATGGTAATGGTGGTGGCTGGGTTATTTCTGTAAGGTGTGATTCCGTGAGTATGGCTATGCCAGGCTGTTGCTTAAATGGTCTGTAAGGCAGTTCTCCCAATGTTGGCACGAGCCCTCAGATATTATTAAGGAGGACTTTGCAGGTTTGACAGTGATGTTTCTAATGTTGACTTTTCCAGTGCCCAGATTGAAGCTAGGTTTTCCATTTGGTTTCATCTCTTCTAGATTTTGTAGGGATTGGTACAACGGAATGATGCGCTAGATCATTTCAGAGGGTGATGGAGTCAATCGCATTTCTGGAGTCACATGTCAGCCAGACGAGTTGAGGATGGAAGATGCCTTCATTGAAGGGTACTGGTGAACCAGATGAATTTTTCTGACAGTCGGCAATGATTTCGTTCTCATCAGTTGATTCTTAAGTCCAAGGATATTTTTAAAATATTGAATTCTTTTTTAACAATTAGCAGAGGTGGGATTCGAACCTGGTTCCACAGAACAGGAGCTGAAAGTCTGGCTAAGTAATCTAGTGATAATACCATGAGGCCTACTTGGAACCACATCCAGGATGCAATGTGTTACCCCGTTTTTCTTTTATTGTTCAAGTTATTCTGGAATCTCATCCTTCATTAAATCCTGATTGAAGTTCGCAGTGATGAACAGTCTCCCTACTGCTAGAATTTCATTCGGTCTGTTTTGTTTGAACAGACGATTCAAGGCAGCTGTACATCAGAGAAGAGCAGGAAGATATAATCGGTGATTGTGCACTGTATTTGTCATTGGACCAGCGTGTCTGTCCATGCACCTAAACTATTTACCTTGGGTCAGAGAACCACAGCATTATTACAGCATAAATGGAGGCCACTCAGCCCATCGTGGGATTACAAGATCTCCAACTGCACAATTGGAGACAGAGAGAGTATGTGGAGATAGATGGTGTGTGAAAGAAATAAACAGAGAGAAAGAAAGTGAATGGAGATCAACTGAGAGAGGATAGAAAGGGGATCGACTGACTGAGTGGGAGAGGAAGAGATGTTAGATGAGGGTGACGTTAGATAGATCAGAAGACAGCATGAGGGGAGATAGATGTGGACGGACAGAAGTTTTAAGTTTTATTTAGAAATTCCTCTGGACTGCAAACCCTTCGTCTGGGCGCTATATCCTGTGAGAACTACGATGATACTAGCTGTCATCTCAGATCATTTATTTCTTTAATATCACAGAGTGGGGTTACTGACAGATAAACAGATCCCATGAGGCCAATAGATTGGTTCCATGGAGAAGGCAGAGTTTTTAAATAGACTGTGCCAAGAACAGCAGGAAATGATAACCCCAGCAGAGACCCCCTCCCAAGCCCCAGATACTGCGTGAGAGACTGGGCCAGAGAATCTCAATGAGGGGGATCACTGACAGAGGGGAATTCAGCATCTCTGCTGGTGGTCAAATGATGATTGACAAAGTTTGCACTCCACTTCCATGGTTTTGCAATCCACATTTTAATTTATATGTACATATCAGTATCAGGAGTGCATTTTAACAAACGTATCTCTTTGTAGTTTGTATATTTCGGTCTGTACAGAAAATTATTTTGTCTCTGTGTCTTGAATTGCATAAACACATTTCATTAATATTGTCTCTGCTAATTCCCTATTGTTGATGTATCCTTGAATCTGTTCTTCATATGAGCTATTAAGAGTAACGTTCCGACACTAGTGATTGGAGAACATCAATGTCTCTCCGCCCAGTCTGAGCAGCTATGTACTTAATCTTCTCAAACTTCCGACTTTTCCCCAATGTCATAATCACAATGTAATTGAAGTCCAGTAAATGACACTTCATGACAGTTCCTTAATATCGATAACATCAACAACATGACCCACACCTGCCCTCTCTGATTCTGGAATAACAATCTGGATGGTATTTGTCACGTATAATTCTTTGTTAACATAGAGAATAGAACAGTACAGCACAGAACAGGTCCTTCAGTGATGTACCGACCACTGATCCTCATGTATGTACCCTCAAATTTCTGTGATCATATGCATGTCCAGTAGTCTCTTCAATGTCCCCAATGACCTAGCTTCCACAACAGCTGCTGGCAACGCATTCCATGCTCTCACAACTCTCTGGGTAAAGAACCCGCCCCTGACATCCCCTCTATACCTTGTTCCATCCAGCTTAAAACTATGACCCCTACCGTTAGTCATTTCTGCCCTGGGAAATAGTCTCTGGCTATCGACTCTATCTATGCCTCTCATTATCTTGTATACCTCAATTAGGTCCCCTCTCGTCCTCCTTTTCTCCAATCAAAAGCGTCCGATCTCAGTCAACCTCTCTTCATAACATAAGACCTCCAGTCCAGGCAGTATCCTGGTAAACCTCCTCTGCACCCTCTCCAAAGCATCCACAGCTTTCCTATAATAGGGTGACCAGAATTGGACGCAGTATTCCAAGTGCAGTCTAACCAAAGTTTTACAGACCTGCAACAAGATCTCACGACACTTAAACTCAATTCCCCCTGTTAATGAAAGCCAAAACACCATATGCTTTTCTGAACAACCCTGTTCACTTGGGTGGCCATTTTAAGGGATCTATGTACCTGCACACCAAGATACCTCTGTTCCTCCACACTGCCAAGAATTCTGTCTTTAATGATGTACTCAACTTTCAAGTTCAACATTCCAAAATGCATCATCTCGCATTCATCCAGGTTGAACTCCATCTGCCACCTCTCAGCCAATCTCTGCATCCTGTAAATGTCGCACTGAAGCCTCCGACAGCCCTCTATACTGTCAACAGCACCTACAATCTTTATGTCATCTGCAAACATGCTGACTCATCCTTCAATCCCCTCATACAAGTCATTAATAAAAATTACAAACATTAGAGGCCCAAGGACACAGCACTGTGGAGCAACACTCGCCACAGACCTCCAGGCAGAATATTTTCCTTCTACTACCACTCGCTGTCTACTGTTGCCCAGCCAATTCTGTATCCAGACAGCTAACTTCCCCTGTATCCCATTCCTCTTGACTTTCTGAATGAGCCTACTATGGGCAACGTTATCAAACGCCTTGCTGAAGTCCATATACACCACATCCACAGCTCGATCCTCATCACCTTTTCTAGTCACATCCTCAAAGAACTGATAAGGTTTGTGAGGCATGACCTGCCCCTCACAAAGCCGTGTTAACTGCATTTAATCAAGCCACGCTCTTCCAGATGGTCATAAATCCTGTCCCTCAGAATCCTTTCTAACACCTTGCAGATGACAGACGTGAGACTTACTGGTCTGTAATTGCCGGGGATTTCCCTATTTCCTTTCTTGAAGAGAGGAATTACATTTGCCTCTCTCCAGTCCTCAGGTACGACTCCAGTGGAGATCAAGGATGCAAAGATCTTCGCAAGTGGCGAAGCAATTTCTCGTTTCCCAAAGCAGCCGAGGACAAATCTGGTCCGGGCATGGCGACTTGTCAATCTTAAATGTTTGACAAGATTTTCAACACATCAGTTTCCTCTATCTCTATCCATTCCAGCATGCACACCTGCTCTCAAAGGTTTCATTCACTAATAAGTTCCTTTCTTTCGCAAAGACAGAAGCAAAAACTCATTTAGCGCTTCCCCTACCTCCTCAGACTCCACACACATATTCCCTATGCTATCCCTGATCGGCCCGACCCTTTCTTTGACCATTCTCTTGTTCCTCACAGTAACACATCTTTTCAGCTCGTAATCTAGAGCCACAGATTAATAATCTGTTGATATCGACTTGCCTCATGCCCATTAGAGAAGGCAATGGGTCATTCTTCCCGAAATATAATCGGTTTATGGCCTATGAAGCAAGTTGATGGAATGTAAAAGAAATCATCACCACTTGTTTTAAACAGAAGCCTATCTGTTTGCCTCAAGTCCTGCAGAGAAGGCAATTTGTCATCCTTCCCTTGTCAGATCTCCGTGTGACTGCAAACCCACAGCAATGTAGTTTACTCTTTACTGTCCTGTGGAACGGCTGAACCAGCCACTCAATTCAAGTTTGGCATAACATGCTGGCCTGACCAGGGCTGCATACATCCCGTGAGTGCAGAAAAAAAGGAAAGATAACTCCCATCCTCTGTCTGCATCCCACATTCCTGCAGCAGATTTCCTTTAAGGCAGGTAGCCATTCACTGTTTTAATTGTATTCTTTGTGATTGTGTCTCTCCCCAAAAGTGACGTCCATCTCGATAGCCACTTCTGGTGCTGGCTTTATTGATGCTACAGATCCCGATAGATGTAAGGATGTTTAAATTCCACATCAGTGGCAGTGCATTGTAAATGAATAGTTTCCTGTGTCACGCGAAAGAAAGTGAGCCAGCTCTGTGACGGAAAGGAATTATTGTGATCAGACCTGAGGCAGTACTTTGGGCATTGTGGGCAGATTTTCTCTGCTTTATAAGGAGTGATTTCCTTACCACAGAGACAGTGAAAAGGAGTTTCACCAGACTAATCCCTGGGATGTTGTCACCATGAGGTGTGAGTGAAGGTTGATCCTAAGCGCTGTGCAATAATAAGAGGTGAACCTTGAGGGGGATGGGCAATCAGTCATAAACAGAAAATGAGAAAGTGATAAATTCCATGACGACTGTTTCGTTCAGTATGCATGATTCTGGATCGTTCAAGTGCATCTGAGGACGTTACGTCCACCCACCCCAACCCTAACTCCCACGGCGATTGAGAGAGATGGAGAGGTTCCGGTTTTGAATTAACTCTCACCACATTAATACAGTGCATTTAGTGTGTGATCCTGCATTGAACGTCATGTTATCCACAATCCCAATAACAGCCACAGTACCTTCATTCTAAAACAGTTTACTATTCCCACCAGCTTCTGACCTTCATGAAGACCATGAAACCACCTTCTAAGAGATGCAAGAATATATAAGGACATTTATCCTATTGAAAACGATAGGCAGGTGGGCAAAGGGAGTGTATTTGCATTATTAGTAAGAAATGAAATTAAATCAATAGTAAGAAAGGAAGATTGTGTAGAATCGGTGTGGGTACAATTGAGGAAGCACTAAGGTAAGACAACCGCAGTTAGAGTCTTGTAAAGGCCTACAAAGAGTAGCCAGGAGCTAGAGCACAACACCAGGAGATAGGAAAGATGGTGTAGGAAAGGCAAAATGCAGTGATCATGGGAGATTTCAAAATGCAGATGGAATGGGAAAATCAGGTTAGTAGTGGATCACAAGACAAGAAATTACAGGAATGTCTACGAGATTTTTTTTTTGAGCAGCTTGTGTAGAGCCCACTCGGGAACAGATGATACTGGATTTAATGAGGCAGGCCGGATAAGGGAGCTTTGGGTGAAGGAAACCTTCTGAAGCAGTGATCAGGAAATGTTTGAATGTGTTCTGCAATTTGAGAGAGAAAAGATAGAATCAGAGGTAACAGTATTTCAGCTGAATAAAGGCAACTACAGAGGCATAAGGGTGAAGCTGGGTAGGATTGACCGGGAGAGGGGTCTAGCAGGAAAGACAGGGGAACAGGAATTGCAGCAGATTCCCAGATTAATTCAGGGGACATTGCAGAGATTCATACTGAGGAATATAGGCATGGTACAGGGAGGATGAGGCAACCAGGGCTGACAAGGGAAGTCAGGGATTGCATACAACCAAAAGAGAAGCATGAAATTTGGTGAAGGGCAGTGGGAAACTAGAGAATTGGGAAACTTACAAAGACAAACAGAGGGCAAAAAAGGAGAAAGACGATTAAATATGAGGGTAATCTAACCAGTAATATAAAGGAGAGTGTAAGAGATTCTTTAGATATATAAAGTGTAGAAGAGAGGTAAAAGTGAACATGGACCACTGGAAAATGATGCTGGAGAGACAGTCGTGGGAAACAAAGCAAGGAATGAGGAGCTTTGTATCAGTCTTCATAGTGGAAGACATGAGCAATTTCCCAAAAGTTGAAGAGAGTGAGAGGGCAGAGCTGAGTATGGTGGTCATCATCAAGAAGAATATGTTAGAAAACTGAATGGCCTGAATGTGGATAAATCACCTGGACCAGATGGACTACACCAAGCCTTGGAAGGGAGATAGCTGAAGAGGTAGTGCAAGTGTATGTGGAAATCTTTCAGGAATGACTAAAATTTGCGAATGTCTAAGAGGCTGGAAAATTTCTAACATGACATCCCGTTTAGTAAGGGAATTAGGCAGAAGGTGGAAAATTACAGGCTGATTAGCCTAACCTTAGTTGTGGGTAACATGCAGGAATCTATCGTGATGGATGGGATTTATGAATAACTGGAGGTCTTTGGTAAAATAGGAGAGAGTCGGCATGGTTTCATCAAGGGGATGCCAGGCCTGAAAAACCTGCTAGAATACATTGAGGGAGTGATGAGCAGATTCGACCAAGGAGAACCAATAGATGTTATTCACCTGCACCTCAAGAATCCTTTGACAAGATGCCATGCAGGAGGCTGTTGAGAAAGATAAGGGCCCATGGTGTTAGAGGCAAGGTGCTAGCATGGACAGAATCATATTCTGTCTGACAGAAAACAGAGCATAAAAGGGTTCTTCTCAGGATGGCAGCCAAAGACAAGTGATGCTCCACAAGACACAGTATTGGGACCACAACCTTTCACTTTGTGCATTAAGATCTACAAGAAGGAACTGAGGTCATTCTGGCTAACTTTACAAACAGTATAAAGATAGATCGAGGGGCAGGTAACATTGAAGAGTTGGTTCGGCTGCAGGAGGGTGCTCAAGCACATCTCCTTAACTTCCCACACCACCGCCCTTCAACACCACCCTTCCAATTACAACAAGGGTAGAGCTATAGAGTCATTGAGATGTACAGCATGGAAATAGACCCTTCGATCCAACCCGTCCATGCCGACCAGATATCCCAAACCAATCTAGTCCCACCTGCCAGCATCCGGCCCATAGCCCTCCAAACCCTTCCTATTCATATACCCATCCAAATGCTTCTTAGATGTTGTAATTGTACCAGCCTCCACCACTTCCTCTGGCAGCTCATTCCATACACGTACCACCTTCTGCGTGAAAGCGTTGTCCCTTAGGTCTCTTTTATATCTTTCCCCTCTCACCCTAAATCTATGCCCTCTAGTTCTGGACTCCCCGACCCCAGGGAAAAGACATTGCCTATTTATCCTATCCATGCCTCTCATAATTTTGTAAACCTCTATAAGGTCACCCCTCAGCCTCCGACGCTCCAGGGAAAACAGCCCCAACCTGTTCAGCCTCTCCCTGTAGCTCAGATCCTCCAACCCTGGCAACATCCTTGTAATTCTTTTCTGAACCCTTTCAAGTTTCACAACATCTTTCCGATAGGGAGGACACCAGAATTGCATGCAATATTTCAACACTAACCTAAACAATGTCCTGTACAGCCGCAACATGAGCTCCCAACTCCTGTACTCAATACTCTGACCAATAAAGGAAAACATGGCAAACGCCTTCTTCACTATTCTATCTACTTGCGACTCCACTTTCAAGGAGCTCTGAACCAGCACTCCCAGGTCTCTTTGTTCAGCAACACTCCCTAGGACCTTACTATTAAGTAGCTAAGTCCTGCTAAGATTTGCTTTCCCCAAATGCAGCACCTCACATTTAGCTGAATTAAACTCCATCTGCCACTTCTCAGCCCATTGACCCATCTGGTCCAGATCCTGTTGTAATCTGAGGTAATCTTCAGAGGGGTAGGACCCCTATGGTGATTGCCTTCCATCCCACGAACTTTAGGATACAATGCATCATTCTCGGCCATTTCCGCCATCAACAGTCAAACCCCACCACCAGAGACATACTTCCCTCCCTATCCCTATCAGTATTCTGCAGAGACCATTCACTTCACAACTCCCTCGTTAGGTCCACTCCATACTCCCCCACACACACCAAGCCACCCTCCACTCCTGACACCTTCTTTGCCACTGCAAGAGGGTTTTGAACCTGTGTCAACACCTCCCTCCTCACCGCCATCCAAGGCCCCAAAGGATCCTTCAACATCAGGTAGAGAACATCCTGTGCATCCAAACACCTCATCCACTCTGCCCATTGCTCCTAGTCTCCTTTGGTGAGACAGGACATCAACTTATAGAATGGTTCAGGGAACACTCTCGGATACACGCACTCAACAATCCCACTTTCCTGTGCTTGAATATTTCAACTCTCCCGACCACTATACCAAGGACATGCAAATTTTTGGTTTCCTCCACTGCCAAATTCTAGCCAGCAGTAGTCTGGAGGAAGAAAGCATTACCTTCAGCCTTGAGACACTCCAACTACACGGTATCATGGGCAAATTCATTAGTTTCCTCATCTCCCCTCCCTCACCTTATCCAAGATCTAAATTTCGAACTCAGCACCGCCCTCTTGAAGTGTCTTACCTGTCCATCGTCCTTCCTATCTATCTACACCACCTTCCAATCTGAACTATCACTATCACCACCCACCTTCATCGAGCTATCGCCTTCCAGGCTACCGTTCTCCCAGACACAACCCCTCCCATTTATCTCTCAGCCCCATTCCCCACAACCCCCCCCCCCCCCCCCCAGCCTAATTCCTGATGAAAACTTTATACCTGAAACGTCAAATCTCCTGCTCCTTGGATGCCGCCTGACTGGCTGTATCTTTCTGGCACCACACTTTTTGACTCTGATCTCCAGCATCTGCGGTCTTCACCTTCTCCTCCTGAAGGATTTTCACAAGTTAGGGGAGTGAGCAAGGAAGTGGCAGATGGAGTATAACTTGGGAAAGTGAAACGTCATGCGCTTTGCTGGAAGAATGCAGGTATGGACTATTTTCTAAACAGCGAGCAAGTTCAGAAGTCTGAAATGCAAAAAAAAGAGAGTTATAATCCCGGATTCTCGAAAGGTAAACTTGCAGCTTGTCAGTAGTTAGGAAGGCAAATACAATGATGACATTTTTTTTTCAAGAGGGCTTGAATATATTTTCAGGGATGTACTTCTGAGGCTCTGTAAGGCATTGGACAGGCCACATTTAGATTATTGTGCACAGTTTTGAATCCCACATCTCAGGAAGAATGTACTTGCCCTGGAGAGTTTACCAATAAGATTCACAAGAATGGACCTCGGAATGAAAAGCTTAACATATGAAGAACATCTGAGGGTTCAGCCGGATATTAGGAGGTCTAATTGATTAGATTAGATTACTTACAGTGTGGGAACAGGGCCTTCGACCCAACAAGTCCACACCGCCCCGCCGAAGCGCAACCCACCCATACCCTTACATTTACCCCCTACCTAACACTACGGGCAATTTAGCATGGCCAATTCACCTAACCTGCACATTTTTGGACTGTGGGAGGAAACCGGAGCACCCGGAGGAAACCCACGCAGACACAGGGAGAACGTGCAAACTCCACACAGTTAGTCACCTGAGGCGGGAATTGAACCTGGGTCTCTGGCGCTGTGAGGCAGCAGTGCTAACCACTGTGCCACCATCCCACGAAAGGAAACTTACAGAATACAGAATGGTCTGGACAGAGTGGAATTTGGGAAGATTTTCCAATGGGAGGAGAGACTAGGACCCGTGGGTACAGAGTAAAGAGGAGATCTTTAGAACAGAGATAAGGAGGAAAAGTGGTGAATCTATGTAATTCACTGCCACAGAAGGCTGTCGAGGCCAGGTCATTGAGTATATTCCAGAGTGAAACAGATGCGTTCTTGATTGTAAAGGACATCAAGGTTTACAGGTAGAAAGTGGGAGAATGGGATTGAGAAGCTTAACAGCCATCATTGAATGGCGAAGCAGGCTCAATGGGCTGAATGGCCAAATTTCTGCTGCAATGTCTTCTGGTCGTATAGTTAATATTGTCACTCCTCATTCCTTATTGGAGACGTATACCTGGAATTTGATCTTCAGATGACTTAAAAAGAGTAACATTGCAATACTGATGACTGGGAAATATTATGTTCCCTCCGTTCAGTCTCAGCAGCCATGTCCCCAAAATCATAACCACACTGGAATTTAACTGCAGTGAATGGTACTAAGTCACAGTTGATTGACATCGATAACATTAACATCATGACCCTCACCTGCCCTCTCGCATACTCGAATAACCATGTGAATTGTACGTCACATCATATTCTCTGTTAACAGATCCATGCCATTTGTCTGTTATAACTCATGTTGTCGTAGGCACATTTTCCTGTCAGATTATGGACTAGAAAAGTCCCCTCCATGTTTTACAGACATAATCACTGATCATTAGTTACAGATTGTATGATTCCATTTATTCCTTGGATGCTGACTGACCTGCTGTGCTTTACCAGCAACACATTTTCAGCTCTGATTCTCCAGCATCGGCAGACCTCACTTTCTCCTCCTGATTCCATTTATAACTGGACAAAGCCGTTTATGTTCTGGCAATCCTTTGACATTACTCCCATATCTAAGGCAGATTGAATGATTATACACAATCAATCTTCCATCTCCAATACTACTTCCCTCAGTCACTCCCACATATCCCTTGCAAAATGTGTAAATACTAAACGTTCTTTTGAATTTTAATAAATTCACTATTGAGTTGAAAGGGATTAACTGGAGTTACTTGTTCCGTGACTGTGATTACTGTCAATCTCCGTGGATCCTAATTATCCCAGTGGAGAGTTTCTACCGTTAAATGATAAATGGACTCTGTCAATGTGTTATCCCATATTATGAGTAGGAACATCACTGACAGCGCTAACAGGGATCAGCAGCTCTAGAAAGAGGGGGAGGAGTGATCAGAATCTGAGAACATTACACTGGAACGTTACAATAATGGTTCAGAATCTGAGGACCTTTGAGTGGAATGTTCCAACATTGGACCGGAATTTGAGAACAGTAGACTGGATTGTTCCAACAATGGGTTACAATTTGAGATCATGAGACTGGATTGTTCCAACAATGGACAGGAGCTTATCCTCGGGTCTTTACTGGCTTTCTCGGCGTTGGATATCATTAGCATCACGGATCCAGGATATTATTTGGATTATTCAAGATGGTTACTATCCCATCCTTGCTATTTTTGGCGTTCCTGGTAAGTCATCATATTTGTCTACTAAACTGGGTTGAACTGGATTTCTGCTTATGATACATAAATTTTGGAAGTGCAAGTCAATGTCTTCAGTTCCAAATAAAAATTCCTTTCCTTATAAATTACAACTATCAAGCTACTATGTATAACTTACTCACTGATATGCGGGAAGGAATCACACTGTTGTCAAACTTCATAATCCATTTTGTTCTTCACAGATTTACAACTCCATGTCCTCCCCACTCACCAATCATGTCCAATACCACCATCATGATATCCCAGTCTCTTCCTCAGTCTCAGTGCAACCTCTGAATAAACCATGATTTGTGTCATTGTTCAATATGGATGCAACAGTTTCAAGTTCCTTCTAACCACATTTCAATCACAAAACAATTGCTCTTGAGGATGTTTAAGACGTTCTCTGCACATACGGGAAAACCGTTTATGATGGTAAAGCCATCGACTCATAATCTAGAGCCACAGAATAATAGTCTGTTGATATCTCATGAAGGAAATTGATGGAATTTAAAAGCATCCATTATCCTTTGTTATAAAAGCCCATCTGCTTGCCTCAAGTCCTTTAGGGAAGTCAATGTGTCACACTTCCCTAGTCAGGTTTCCGTGTGACTTCTGAGATGAACATGTGTGTGTACTGTACCTTTAAGAGAATTAAAAGCCAGCAATAGCTACCTGACAGCACCAAATGTTCTGAAAAATAGATATAATATAACATTTGTTCCAACAACTCGATTAGCTCATTGTCAAGAGACAAAAACAAAGTCAGCCAAACATTTTAAACTATACCCCAAAGTACCCACCTCCAAACAAGTTTGAATTTAGTTCATTGACAATCTTTATAGCCAATGACACAATCCATTGGTTTGGGGGTACAAGATCGTGGAAATTCAACAGTTGAGAGGAGAACTGCCAAGCTACCAGCATGCAAAGACTGCCTGAAAAATCGATCTTTTAAAGGTACCTTTTTTGATTAGTAACTGGTGAATCAGAATCAACAAGAAGAAAAGAAGACAGGAGTACAGGAAAGAACAGAAAGCTTCCTGGTTTTGAGGTAAGAAGTTTTGTTTTGTAAGTCTTAATCTAAGAGTCTTATCGGCCTAGTATTGTGGAGGGGGAAGGTCGAAGACAAGCTAGAGGAAGAGGTTGTAAACAGTCGTTCGTTTATTATTCTCTGTTATACTTTAAGAAATAAAGTCGTTAATTTTTACTTTAAATTGTTTTGGACTCTAGAATTATCACAGATTACTCATGGAATAAATCTTTTCTCTGTTGCTGGTTTTAATTTAGCAGGAGAATTGATCCTGTGTTGTAACACTACAACCCCACAGGAATGTGCTTTACTCTTTACTGTCCTGTGGAACAGCTGAACCAGCCACTCAGTTGAAGATCAGCATAACATGCTGCCCTGACCAGGGCTGCATACATTCTGTGGGAGAAGATGCAAAAGTAAAGATAGATCCCTTCCTCTGCCTTTTTACCGTACTTCTACAGCTCATTTCGATTCAGGTAAATGACCATCCCCTATTTTAGGTGTATTCTATCTCATTGAAATTCTCACCGAGAGAGATGCACCTCTCCATAGGTATCTCTGGTGCTGCCTTTATTGATGCTGACGTACAGATGTAAGGAATTATAAATTCCATGTCAGCCGTTGTGCATAGAGAAGGAATGGCTTTTTGTGGTACAGGAAAAAAAAGGTGATATCTAAGAGAGAGAAGATAATTATTGCGATCATCCCTGAAAGTATTGTTGAGGCAGTATTTGGGGTACTGTGGATAGACTTTCTTTGGGATGATGGCACCATGAGCAGTGAGTGAAGGTCAGTGAGAGAATAAGGTGATTGCATTGTATCTTAAGGGGAATGGACAATAATTTATGATGTTCTAAACAGACACTGATACGGTAATAAATTCCATGGCTTTTATTTTTCACTCGGGTTACATGATTCTCGATAGTTTAAGAGCCTCTGAGAACGTTCTACTCAACCAGCCCACTCCCTATTTCGATGCAGACAGAGAGAGAGTAAGAGAGAGGGGGAGAGAGAGACAGAGGAAGAGAGAGAGAGAGAGAGAGAGAAAGAGAGAGAGGGAGCTTCAGGCTTTTGAATAAATTCTCCCAACATTAATAGAGTTCAATTGGTGCCTGATCCTGCAATGAACGTCATGCTATCCATAATCCCGACAGCAACCACAATATATTCATTATAAGAGTTAACTCTTTCCAGCAGCTTCTGACCTCCATGTAGAACATGGGTGTGTCTTATCGGAGATGGAAGGTGCCACCTTGAGACTTAACACAAAACCTTTGGCTTTCTCCTCACTGCCAGCAAGCCATGTTAAAGTAGCACACGTTCTACAAAAAGTGGATCCATGGAGCCCTCGATCAGTGCAGTCACGGTTTCATTGGTCTGTCATGTTGGACTATCAATGACACCCTCCTGTTCCTGTATATCTATCTCGTGGGGCTGAAAAGCCTCCTCCTGGTCTCATGGAACAGGGTTTAGGGTCTGATTGGGCTCTGCCTGTTCCTGTTTAACAGCTCGATGTACTGACCAGACCCCTTCTCTTCCTGTGGAACAGGCAGGAGGATTGAATGGGATGTCCCTCATCTTGATCAGTTGTTTCCACGGGTTCAATGGCTTCCACTTATCTGTGTGTAACCAGCTGGAGATGTTGAATGAGCTTCTCTTTTAACTGTGGAAATATGCAGCGTCTGGCCGTGCTGTTTCATGAACATTACGGACGCTTTAACAGCACAAACCGGAATGTTGTCCGGGTCTTGCTGCATATGGACACAGAATGGTTCAGGAGCTGAGGGGGGACGAAATATACTAAACATTGTGTAATCTTTAGTGAACATTTCCACTTCAAATCTTATGATGGGGAAAGACATAGATAGAGCAGCTGAAGATGTTTGTGTTGAGGAGGCTAAACTGAGGATCTCCTGCAGAGATGTCCTGGAACTGAGAGGATTCTTGGCCACCAACCACAAATATCTTTCTTTGTGCTCTAAAAGCCCCAGACAAGTGGGATGTTACACCTGCTTCGCATTCAGCTGAAATACGTAGGTGGTCCCGATGCTATCCTCATTCAAGTACTGCCTTGATATCAAAACCATTCACTCTTTTTTGAGCCCTTGTGTTCACCTCTTGCTCATATCAATGCGTGACGGTGTATTTGTAGGGAGTGTTTTCCTCTCACAGAGGGTAATCACTGTCAGGAATTATCTGGGCTAGAGAGTTAAGGGAGCTACAACACTGAAAGTATTTAAGTAGGATGTAGATTGATTTTTGACCTGTCAGAGTGCTAAGAGGTGTGAAGAACTGTGCATTAAAAAGGGATGAATGTCAACAGTAGATCAGCCATGATGTATACAATGGCTTGATCGTCCGAATTACCTGATCCTGTTCCTTATGTCACCATATTCTGAAATTACAAAATTAATGGTTGTAATTTTCCTGAACGTTCTGTTATCGAACGTTGCGATCAGAGAGAGGAAAGTATTTTGTGAGTCATCTCTGGGTGAGGTGTGGGGCTTACTGGCCTCATTATGGATTTTATTTGCATGTGATTTAAAAAAAAATCATTCTGTTACTTCGCGTAACGTTTGACACACTGGGGCACTCCATTTTCCTGAAACTGGGAATTATTTGGAATGTTACCTGGAATATTCCATAATCAGCATTCTCTGGAGCATTCTACAATCTGTGGGGGGTATTAGAAAGGCAAGACACACACAGACAGAGAGAGAGAGAGACAGAGTGGGCGGGGAGGTACTCCATGCAGCAACGAGAGTGGTGGAGCATGAGCCTTGATTTGGGGTTGGTGCTGGAACAAACATACAGTGAGTGTGAGGCACCAGAGAGAATACAGTGACCCTTATCCTCACAGACCGGGGAAGTCTATTGATGCTTGTCCTTTATTGCTGGACATGACTACAGACTGCAGGTACTGCACTGAGCTGGGTGGTGAGCTCAGGCCATGCTCGGTGGGTCTGGTGTTCTGGCCCACTTTGGGAAGAGACGTACTAACCCATTCACCAGGACATCCGTGACCCTGTTGACAAACCGTGGTCTAATTGGCCCTTATGTGCCATGCTCTGGGTAAACTGTACAGGGCAGTTCCAAACTGAGGAAAGCTCAATCGAGTGCCCATTGTCCTTTTAAAGATGGCACTAGTGCCAGGGATTATGGAATACCCAGGGGAATCCGGGCAATGATGGGTACCCAGCCAAGACGGTTCGGAGAACCGTGCGAGCATTGAACGAGAGGGACACCATGGTGTAGGGTGTGTAGTTAATGAGGTGAATTCGATAAGATAGCACCAGGACCCTAGCTCGGCCTCGTGCAGACAATCTCTGTCACACTCAGTGAAAATCATACAAAGATAAGTTATTGTTAGATTCAGTCCAATAAGTTAAAGACTCTGATGACCCCATTCACAGTTACAGAATTGCAGAACAAATCCTCATCCAAAACTCTCCATCATCTGAACTCACACCTATATACTGTTCACCATCACTCCTGGTAATACTGGCTTATTTTTCCGGATACTATCGAAATGTCTACATTTAATCATTCTGAAACACGTGAACACATCCTTCCATGACATTGTTTCTCAATCTCACCCTCTCTGTCTATACCCAAAAACAATTTCATTTTCAGTCATGCACAGAGACAGGCTTTTCAGCCAAAACTGGTCCATACCAACCAAAACGTCCGTCCACAATCACCCCATTTCCCTGCACTTGGCCCAAATCCTTTTCTGCCCTTCCTATTCATTCATTTTTCTAACAAAGTGCACCGAGGTTTTGTGACATCAAGAGAGGCCTCAGGAAAGATCTCGCTGAATCTACCATTCATCCCTCCGCGGCAATCAGATTAGACAGAAACAGTCTGACTGGAGATTATAAACAAGAAGTAGACGCAAACACTGGTGGAAGATCTGTATGGAAGTCAATACTGCAGGGAAAAACTGTGTATGTTCTAAACAGGAAATTAGGTATAAAAACGTTTGCAGGCAAAACTCAACGGGTCTGGTACCATCTAAAGGAAGAAAGTCAAAAGTGTGGCCCTCGTATAGCACAGCAGGTCAGTGCACATCCGAGGAGCAGCAAAGTCTACATTTCGGTCGTAAGTCCTTCATCAGGAATTCATTTCAGAATTCACTTTCTCCTAGTCCTCTGTAGGAAGAGAGTGAGTCAACATTTTTAATCTGGGGACTCTTCATCAGAACAGTTTTTGTTTCTCTTTTTTTTATTTTACATCAGCAATTACGTTGCATGCTGTAGTGTTAATGGACAACTTGATCTGGGAGAAGGGGAAGGAGTGATGGGAGAAGAGAAGGCAACGTGTCACTCACAGATGAAGGCCCTCTCCACCAGAATGTGAATCCTTGGGTTTAGGTAAAGGAGGGCTTGTCAGAAGCAAGTAGCAAGTAATACTACCTTACAGCACCAATGACCTGGGTTCGATGCCACCCTTTTGCGACTCTCTATGCGGTGTTTGCATCTACTCTCTGTGTTTGTGTGAGCTTCCTCTGGGTGCTTGGTTTTCCTACCACAGTCCAAAAATGCGCAGGTTAGGTTCAGTGACCTCACTAAATTGATCCGCAGTGATGATCCAGGGAAGTGCAGGTTCGGTGGATTGTCTGTGAGAAATGTAGAGTTCCCGGGGAAACGAATGGGCTTGTTGGTCGAGATGCTCTCTGGAGGCTCAGTGTGGACTCGAAGGGCCAAATGGCCTGGTTCCAAATGGCAGGTCTTCTTTAATTTCTATGTAGCTGTCCGTGTTTGAAAATACTTCCCAGGATCATACCTATAAGTGCTGACCCTATTTGGCTCAATAAAATTTTACACCTTCCATTGTCTAACAGGAACTCCATCAGACACTCCTCGGCCCTTCAGCCCATCTGATGAGGGTCACGTTTTACTCTGAGTTAATCATCTTCACTTTCCACTACCACACCAATTTTGGTGTCATCTGTAAACTCACTAACCATTCCTAATATATTCACATCCAGATCATTTATATAAAATGTCAAAATCCATTAGATCCTTATGGTGCGTTGCTGGTCACAGGCCTCCAGTCCAAAAAAAAACCGTCCACAAACATTTCCTTCGTCTATTTCCTTCGAGCCAATTACCTCCATCTCTCCCTGTCTTCCATGTGATCTCACCATGCTAACCAGCTTACCATGCGGAACCTTCTTGAATGCCTTACTATATTCTATTCCACAGTTCTATTTCTGTGCATTCATCAATCTTATTTGTCATTTCTTCAAAGCACAAAATTAAATTAGTGAGACACGGTTTCACACACGCAAAGTCATGTTGACTATCGCTAATCAGAATTTACATTTCCAAACACAAGTAAGTCCTGTCCCTCACAATCCCCTCCAACAACTTACCCACCAATGACATCAGGCCCACTAGTCTACAGTTTCCTGGCTTTTCCTTACCAACTGTTCTTAAACAATGATACAACCTTACCTGTGACTGTCCATGATACAAGTATCTCAGCCAGAGACAGAACAACTACTTCCCAGCTTGCCAACAGATTCTGGGGTAACCTGACCAGTTCATAGATCATAGAACAGTGCAGCACAGAACAGGCTCTTGAGCTGTTGCTGTTGTGCCGGCAGTTTATCCTACTCTAAGGTCAGACTAACCTACATGCCCTTAATTGTACTAAAACCCATTTGACTAACCAAGACTCACTTAAAATTTCCGAGGGAGTTATCCACCTTAATGCATCTTAAATAACCAGCTCCTCATCTTCTGTAGTATGGACAATTTTCAAGATATCACCATTCATTTCCCCAAGTTCTCTACCCTCCATATCCTGCACAGTAATTACAGATGCAAAATATTTATTTAGTATCTCACTGATCTCTTGTAGTTCCACACATAGGTCGCTTTGCTGATCTTTAAGAGGTCCTGTCCTCTCCCTAGTTACTCTTTTGACCTTAATGTATTTGTCTCTTTGGATTGTCCTTTACCCTGTTTTCAAAAGATATCTTATGTCCCCATTTCGCCCTCCTGATTTCCCTCTTGAGTATTAGCCTACAGCCCTTGTACTCCACGATGGATTCACTTGATCCCTACTGTCTGTACCTATCATATGCTTCTGCCTTTTCTGGAACAGAGCCTCAATTCCGCTCGCCATTCAGCATTCCCTACACCTACAACCCTTACCCTGCTCATGGACAGTAACATGCTGTCGATAGACTCTGTAACTCAGTTGTGAAGGCCTCCCACTTTCCTGCCAATAGCTTTTCCAAAGCAGCTTTTCAAGATGCCAACAGAAAACGTTTAAAGTTGTTCTGACTCAACTTAGATCTTTAACATTTATATTAGGACTATTCTTCTCCATAAGTATTTAAAACTAATAGTTACTGCATAACATGCTCAAGAAGCAGAATAGCCTCCTCCTGTTTCTCGGTAACAGGCTCAATATGCTGAATGGCCTCCCCTATCCCTCTGTAACAGACTCGAGAGGCTAAATGGCCTCCCCTGTCCCTCTCTAACAGGGTTGAGAGGCTGAAAGGCCTCCCCCGTTCTTCTGTAACAAGCACATGGGGACAGAATTACTTCCTCCTGTCCCTTTATAGCTGTCTTGATGCTCTGAATGATGTCCCAAGATTATGGAAGAATTTGGCAACAGTGCACATAAGACCAGGTGCAATATTACACAAAGTCAATGGGTAAAAAGTATATACACTGTTTTATTGTCTCTGGAAATTGCCACACCAATGACCTGACACAGATGGTCTGTTACTTTATCACCGTCTCCCTTTTTTATCAGTATGTAATATATACCGTCTTGCAGTGTTCTTGCACTACTCCCATATACACGGAAGAAAGAATAAGAAGATTGAATGATTTATGGTCCATCCATAAGCAACGCCCATCTATTCCACCCACACACCCACACCAAGTTATGTCAGGGTTGTTGCAAAAGAGTTAGCTGGAGCTGTTTGTTCCGTAACTGTAATTGATGTCAGTCTCCATGGATCTTAACTGTGTCACTGGAGCTTTTCCTCTTCTATTAATAAGGGGCTTCCTTCAATCTGTTATCTCATAGAATCCGCGGCAGTGATATCCTCAAGATGATTGGGATCAACAGCTACAGATAAAGGGAGAGGAAGACAATTTTAGAATAAAAGACTGGTATGTTCCAACAATGAATCAGCATTAGAGAACTTTAGACTGGAATATTCCAACCCTGGATCAGAATCTGAATGCATTAGACTGGCGTGTTCCAACATTGGACAGGAGTTTATCCGATGGTGTTTACTTGCTTTCTCAGGATTGGGCATGGTTAGAGTTGCAGATAGAAGCCTACTAATGATTATTCAAATTGGTTACCATTGGTGTTACCGGTAAGCCTATCTCTGTCAATTCTATAAACGATGTTGAAGGTAATTGCTATTTCAGTTATGTATATTTAACATATGCATAAACTGTTATCTTCAGTTTCAGTCACAAATTCCACTTCGTTTCCATCAATTTCAGATTCCTCACTCATAAAAATCTAAGAAGGAAGAAAATTCTTCAGATCCGTGAGTCTTCCTTTTACCCTAAACTGCTTCTCTATATTTTCTCTGCCATCAAACCTGCCTACACCCACCTCCATAATATCCCCAGTCTCCACCTCTGCCTCAGTACTGTTCTTGAATTAGCCGTCATCTGTTCCTTTGTTTACTTCAGCTTTTACAGCTCCAGTCCTCTTCTGACCTCTCGTCAAATTGCAAATAAGTTGAAAACATACTTGTTCTTGCTTCTCCAGCTATTTCATAATAGGGAGCCCATACCAGATAAATAACTTCACTGGACGGGTCATTGAGAGGTACAGGTAATAAACTTAATGGCATTCTTTCAAATCCTATCACAGCAAATGACAGAACTTAAATTCGAATGACAAAAATTGGAATAAAATCTCATTTCACTAACGGCAACGATAAACCAAGAGGATTTCATTCTTTTTTTCACTTACAGCCTTTGGTAAAGAAACGTAAGCATGACTTCAGACACACGACCACATGGTGGCTCCATGTTGTCTTGACAAATGGCCTCACAGTCAAGGGCAGCTAGTGATGGACAACAAATGTTGCCCTTATCGGTGATGCTGTCATCCCGTGAAACAACAACATTAAAAGTGAAATAAACTAATGAACTGTGGATGCTGGAGATTTGAAATAAAATTCTCCAGTGTCTGAAGATGTTGGAGAACCTCAGCGAATATGGCAGCCTCTGTCACGAGAAAACAGATAAAGTTTCAAGTCTAGTGATCCTACATCAACACTGAAAGCAACCGAGAAATAATATTATTTATATCACATAGTTGGATGAGTGAGGGTGAGGTTAGTTGAATGGATGGAAAAATGTCTAGCAAGAGAGAGAGAGAAAAAAATTTAAAAGCAAATAAAGGGACTGCTGATGATGAAGTAGAAGATAAATAAAAAGGGACCTTCTTCTAATATAATCCCACATTCCCCACATTCCTGAATATCACGTCAATCTAGATATGACCCTGTTTACAGTGAAAAATCACACAACACCAGGTTACAGTCCAACAGGTTTAATTGGAAGCACACTAGCTTATGGAGCGACGCTCCTTCATCAGGTGATAGTGGAGGGCTCGATCATAACACAGAATCTATAGCAAAAATCTACAGTGTGATGTAACTGAAATTAAACATTGAAAAATTGATTGTCTGTTAAGTCTTTCATCTGTTAGAATACAGTGATAGTTTCACTTCTTTCATGTGTAAATCACAAAACGTTTTTTTAAAGTTGCATTTTCGGGTTAGCTGTTAACAATGGTGATAGCTAGACAATATGTTGAAGGTGTTATCCCCCTGTGTTCTCTGTCTATGCCATGATGTTTAGATTGATTCTAGTCTAAAACGTGAGATAACGGAGTTTTACATAAATTCATGCAGTTTTTGAGCTCAGAGTTCGACATGAATGCATGCAGTTTTTGAGCAAAGTGCAATGTAACTCTGCAAGTACAAATTCATCCCACAAAATATATATGTGCATGTGGATCTTTGCTGTAGTGTGTGTGTGTGTGTGTGTCTGTCTGTCTGGGGTGGAGGTTGTGAGTGTGAGAAAGTGCGTGTGTGTGTAGTGAGTGCAGAGTGTCTTAGGTCTGTGAGGGGGTGCAGGTGTGAGTGTGGAGTGTGTGTGTCTATAAGGGTGTGTGTGAGTGTCTGTGTACGCGTCTGTGTGTACCTGTGTCCGTGTGTATGTGAGAGTGTATTTGGCCGAGATTCAGAAAAAGGAAATGATCTTTGATAAACCTGCTGGAGTTTGTGGACTCTGTCCATTGTGTCATTGACAATTGAGAACCAGTGTGAGTAGACTAATTGAATTTTCAGAAGAAGTTTGACATGGTTGAATGCAGATGAGTTGAGAATGTTAGAGTCCATGAGTAGGTAGTGGTGGAATATACACTATATGGATTAAAAACTGAATGATGAACAAAATTAACAGAGTAGTGTTTTGTTTTCTCTGGACGGAAGGCTTGTGGGGTATCAGAAGGATCAGTTCTTGTGCAACCGCTGTTCACAAGAGATAAAAATGATACAGATGTGAACAACAAATACCATCATTGACATTTAAGTTTGTTAAATGGTGAGAGGTTGGGAAGTGATCATAAGCCACTAACAGAAGTCTTACGGGGCAGGGAGTAATTATTACTGTATAGGATATATGGTCTGTCATGGAAACTTATTAAAGTACCAGGGTAAATATATCTTACTCAATGGTAGTGTTTTGCTGAGCCAGTACTTGGGGTAATACAGGCTGAGTCTGCTAAATAAATAATGATCTCCATGTCACCGAGACAGTGCAAAGGAGTTTCACCAGACTGAACCCTGGCATGATGTTACCATAAGGATAGAATACAATAACTATCTGTTTAATCTGCAGCGCTGTGAGACAATAAGAAGTTGAAACTTGATGGTTATTGACGGACCCTCATTATCTCTCAAGCAGCCATTGATAAGGTGGAAAATTCCATACTTTCCATAGGATGCTCGATCCCAATAGTTTACGTGCCTGTTCAAACCACATTTCCACTGACAGTGAGGTACAGGTTCTGAATGAACTCTGAACACTTTCATGCACATTAAAGTGACTCTGTGTGACTCTGCACTCAATGTTACGTTGTACTCAATCCCGTCAGAAGCTATAATACTTTCATTCTGGAACAATTAGCCATTCCCCAGCAGCTTCTGACTTCCAGAGAGAACATGGGTCTGCTCTGTCAGCGATGGAAGATGTCTTTGAATCTGGTTAAAAAATTGTCTTCATTCCTACTCACAGGAAACCATGTTAAAGTAACACATATCTGCTATGAGTAATAAAGCCACGAGGAACAAAGCAGAGCAGTTAATCTGTTCAGTCCCTGCTCTATTTGTTTGTGATGTTGGACCATCTCTGACACCTTCCAGTTCCTGCGTTAGTGACTTGAGAAGCTAAATGACTTTATAAGTGACTCCGAGTGTGAAATTGTCTCTTTCTGATCATGTGTAAGTGACGTGTAGTGTTGACCAGACTGCTTGTCTTCCTGTGTAGCAGGCATGAGGGACTGAATGGGCTGTCCCTCTTTTTACACAATAGTTTTTTTGGGCTGAATGACTTTTCCACATTCTTGTGAAGCCAGATTGAGGTGCAGAGTGAACTCCTTCGATTACTGTCGAAATGTGCAGTGTCTGGCAGCGCTGTTACATAAATGTTACGGACAGTTTAACAGCACAGGCTTGAATGCTGTCCAGATCTTGTTGCGCATGGACACAGATTGCTTTAGGACCTGAGGGATGACGAATTATTCTGAACATTGTATAACCTGGAGTGAATATCCCCACTTCTGATCAGTGTGAATCCCATGGGCTGGATGGCCTGCTTCCACACTGCAGGATTCCCCGTGACAAACTGGAGATGCCTGGGCTGAGGGAGCTACACTGAGGATCTCCTGCAGTGATGCCCCACAGCTGCGGTGATTAATGCCCAATGATGGTATACATCTTCCCTTGTGCTATGAATGACTCCAAACAACTGAGAGTTTGCAATGGATTCTCGTGAAGTGCGATTTTTCTCAGGATCCTTTATGTTATCCTCAGTTAAATACTGCCCTGATACCAGGGCCAGTCACTCTTCGCTTAGCCCTTGAATTCACCTCTATCGCTCATATCATTGATTATGGTGTATGAGCAGACCAGTGGTTTCTTCAAACAGACGGGAGTGAATGTCAGGAATTCTCTATTCCACGGAGTCTGGGGAGCTAAATCACTGAAATATCTCTGAATGGTCTTCCCTGTTTCTGTGCACCAGGTGATACAGTAAGTGGCCTCCAACTGCTCCTGTCTAGCAGGTTGGAGGGGCTGAATGGAACAATGGAGCAGCGCACTCAGGAGCAAGATTAGGTCGTTCGACACTATGGAACTGCTCCACCAGGCACGAAGATTGTGGACGATCACGTTGTGGTCTCAGTCCCACTTTCCTGTCTGTATTCCATTATCCATGACTCAATCTCTGTCAAATATTAATGAAGTCAGTTTGTATGAATGTGAACAAAGAGGCACCACATACCTCTGGGGAAGAGAATTCACACTCAAATTGCCTTTTTAGAATTTCTTATCATCTCTCTTACAGTGTTATAAAGCAGGGAAACCTGTCCACATAAACCAGACATCCCAATCTGATCTCAACCAATTTATCAGCATTAGGTCCATATCCTTGTCAATCCTTCCTATTAATATGCACACCCAGATGCATTTTAAATGTTGATTGAAAATTTGGATGAAATGAAATCCACAATCTGGATGAAAATATTGTCCTTTTACTATCTTTCTCCTCTCACCTTAACCCTTTGTCCTATATCTTTGGACTTCCCAATCCTGGGAAAAAGACCTTAGTTATTCAGATTATCTATGACTCTTATGATTTTTCAAACGTCCATTATGTCACGCCTCGGCCTCCGATGCTTCAGAGTAAACAGGCCCCAATCTGTCCATTCTCTCCCTGTAGCTCAATCCCTCCATGCCTGGCAATATCATTGTAAACCTTTCCTGCACCCTCTCAAGTATAACAACATCCTTCCTGTAGCAGAGCGAACTGAATTAAACACAGTATTCTAAATCTGGCCTCACCAACATCCTGCCCAGTCGCAACATGATCTCCCAGCTCACATACTCAACGTACTCTCCAATAAAGGCAAGCATACCAAACCCCTTCTTTACCACCCTGTCTACCTGCGACTCCATTTTCAAGGATAAATGAACCTGCACAGTTTTGTTCAACAACACTCCCCAAGGCCTCACCATTAATTGTATATGTCCTGCCCTATTTTACCTTACAGAAGTGCAACACTTTACATTTACCTAAAGTTAACTTCATCTGTCTCTCCTCGGCCCATGGCCCATCTGATCCAGGTCCCATTGTACTCTGAGGCAAACCTTGCAGGCCACTGCTCGTCCAATTTTAAGGTTATCTGTAAACGTAATGAACAGGCAAATATTCATATTCAAATCATTTATATAAATAATGAAAAGCAGTGGATTTAGCACTGCCTTTTGTGGCACACCACTGGTCATAGGCCTCCAGTCTGAAAAGCAGTCCTCTACCACCCTCTGTTTCCTACTTTCACTCTAAGCTTGTAGTATTTTGGCTAGCTTATCTTGGATCTATTTATGACCTAACCTTACTAACTTGTCTGCCATGTGGAATCCTGTTGAATGCCTTGCTGAAATCTATATGGACAGCATCTACCACACTGTCATCACCAATCTTCTTTGTCACCTCTTCACAAAACGCAATCAACTTTGTTAGAAATTATTTCCCATGCACGAAACTATGTCGACTATCCTTCATCAGGTGTTGCATTTGCAAATACATGTAAATCCTGCCCCGCTCAATTCTCCCCAACATCATGGCGACCAATGACATCAGACTCATTGATGCATAGTTCAGGACATTATTCCCTTTCCTCGTCCCACGCTTCTGCTGCTCATTGTAAATGTTAATGTCACCAGGTTGGTGATATGATCAATAACATAGGTCTCAGACTTGGTCAGGGTTAGGAACAAGTCATGCAGGATTCTTTGATCAGCTAAAATTAACAAGTTTATGACCCAAACAAAATCACTCAAACTACTAAGGAAAGATAAATGACAGTTTGGATATTGCAAATCTGTGCTCCGACGTTTCCCTTCGGAAAAAATACTGACACATGCACGCATTTGATGACCAACTGAAAACTAAAATCTCTGCAGAGCGTTAACTTTAAAGCATTTTGCCCAAATATCAATTGAACTCGTGACAAAAGGAAACATGAGTAATTGTCCCAAACATCATTCAGCTTTTGGAGTTATTCTGCTCTTACAAGCTACTGGTAATGGGATTACTTTCTTGAATAGGTGGATTTAGCTGAATTTACTTTAATTCAGGCAGTGTGGAGACTTTTTCCCCGGGTACAACAGAGTATTAAAAGGGGACATAAATTTAAGGTGAAGGGTGGAAGGCATAAGGGGGATGTCAGGGGTAGGTTCTTTTCCCAGAGAGTGGTGCGGACAGGGAATGCGCTGCCTGTGGGAGTGGCAGAGTCTGAATCATTGGTGACCTTTAAGCGGCAATTGGATAGATCCATGGATAGGTCCTTAAGCTAGGACAAATATTCGGCACAACATCATGGGCCGAAGGGCCTGTTCTGTGCTGAATTGTTCTATGTTCTATGTTCGATGTGAGGGATCGCTACACGGTCAAAAATGCTGTCTTTCGGTTGCAACGATAGAACCATCTGCAATATCAGTCATGTGCTCAATTTTGACCTTCCAACACTGAGGAGTGGAGGATAATTCCTCTTAGCCTGATGAACATGCGTCCCCTTAGCAACATAACAAATAATCTTCATCATTAATTTCATGTTTGGCTGTTGTGTTGAAAATTTGCCACAGTCACTACACAGTAAAATATGCGATTGTCTTTCAGAAGAGACCTGATAGAGTTCATAAAAAAAATCATGAGGGGCATGGATAGGGTAAATAGGCAAGATATTTTCCCTGGGGTAAGGGAGTCAAGAATTGGAGGGCATAGGTTTAGGGTGAGGGGAGAAATATATAAAAGAGACCTAAGAGGCAGCTGTTTCATGCAGAGGGTGGTACGTATATGGGATGAATCACCAGAGGAAGTGGTGGAGGCTGGTACAATTGCAAAATTTGAAAGGCATCTGTATGGGTATATGAATGGGAGGCGTTTGGAGGGATATAGCATTTGGGAATAGTTTGGGTTGGGATATGTGGTCAGCATGGATGAGTTGGTCCGAAAGGTCTCTATCCATGCTGTACATCTCCAGGACTCTAGAACTCTATGGCGCAGTCTTCACTGTTCCCTGGAGATGAGAATACCACAGACAGCACAACGCTAAGAAGATAGGAACATTCTTATCTCAATCTTAAATGGGGAAGCCTTTAAATTTAAAAGTATATGAACCTCACAGCAAGTCAGCTTCCCCTTTTAAAAAATGAGGGCGCAACCAATTGGAAAGACATAGACCATTCAGCCCCTCAAACCTATCCTACATTCCAATTGACTCAGTTCAGTAAAGTATTTATCACTGCTCTCTTGGTTGGACATTTCAGACAGCGTAAATCATAGAGCGTATGAAATTGGTGCAGAACCAGACTGTTTTGTTCATCCAGTCTGATATGCTGTTCAATCATGGCTGACATGTTTCTCACTGTTACCTTGATCCCCTTATTAATTAAAAAGTATCTATCTCTGTCTTAAAGGCAGAACTGAGTCTGTGTCTCTATGTCTGTCTGTGTTTCAGCTTATTGGCAGGAGGCAGAGGGTGGTGGAGGAAGGTGACGTATGGACTGGAGGCCTGTAACCAGTGACGTTCCACAGCGATTGCTGCTGGATCGACTTTTGGTTGTCATTTATATCAATGATTTAGATGAGAATTATACAATATATGGTGAGCAAGTTTACAGATGACACCAAGATTAGTTATATAGTGGATGGTTAAAAAGGTTACGTAAGATTACAAAGAGATCATGTTTATTTGGATCATTGAATAATAGAAATGTACAGCACAGAGATGGACACTTTGGTCAAACTCATTCGTGCCAACCAGATGTCGTAAATTAACTTAGGTTCATTTTCCAGCATTTGTACCATTTCCCTCCTAACCCTTCCAATTCATGTCCCCATCCAGATGCAGTTAAATGTTGTAATTATACCATCCTCCACCATTTCGTCTGGCAGCTCATTGCATACATATACCACCTTCTGTGTGAAAATCGTCCCCTTAGGTCCCTTTTATATCTTGTCCATCTCACCTTAATTCTATGTCCACGAGTTTTGGAATTCCCTACCCTGGAGTAAAGACCCTGGCTATTCACCCTATCCATGGTCTTCATGGTTTTATAAACATCTAGAATGTGCAACATTGATCACAAACAACTCGAATGGCAGTAAACCTGGGCCTAAATTCTGAAAATCAATACTGACTCCTTTTCCTTTTTCATCACATCACAATTCTAAAATCATTTGAACAACTTGTTCTGCCACATTATTAAGCACCTCTGTGGGATTTGTATCTAAACCTTTGGGCTCAGAAGTAGGCTTACTATCACCACTTGGCATTAAACCCTAACGCTGCAACATTTTTCTCATGTGTGTTTGTTCATCAGCCTGTTTCGAAATACTGTGACATAACTCCGTGATAGGCAGGACCTGAATCCAAACCTACTGGTCCAGAGTGAGAGACACTCCCACGCAAGTTCAGGTATTGGAATCTAACCCAGAGCTCTGGCTCAGAGGAAGGGACGTTACCCACTTCACAAGTTTTAAACCATGCCCAGATTTTGGGTCACATTTTAAATGTCAGCTTTCAGCTCTGTGCGGATTCATTAAAATTTGGTTCACTTTACTGAATTACACAGTTGAATTAATTACATTGTTATCCAGATGAAAGGTACACCCCTCAACTCTAGGATGTTGAATTTATGTGCGATGTCTTTGAGATAAACTATTAAGATCTTTAATTGTTTGCCTATGATTTCCACCTTAAATGGTTATTGTCTGTGGTCTGCAATATGAGAGAAAAACATCCTGCAGACACACTCTGCACTATAAAAGACCTGGAGTTGATATTTACCTCTAAACACCAGAGATGAACAAAGAGCATAATGTCTGGATCAAAAACATCAATCACTATTTCCTACCTCCAATGTGTGACTGCCCTCTTCTTAAAACCACGAAGGAATCCAAGGCAGCTGATTACTGTCCAACCTTTCTTCCCCACTACTATCATTCACTGGGCTGAGAAGTGGCAGATGGAGTTTAATTTCAATAAATACAATGTATTGCAATTTGGCAAGACAAACAATGAGAGGACATCTAAGTATAAAAGTCGAGCCATTGGTAGCATTGTAGAACAGAGAGATCTAGGGTTCTGGTATATTTCTTTGAAGTTTGCATCACGTGTGGGCAGGGTGGTTATGAAGGCGTTTTACTTGCTGGCCTTCATTGCTCAGACCTTTGAGTAGAGGAGCTGGAACATTATCTTCAGGCTGAGCTTGACATTCATGAGGTCTCTCCTGAAGTACTGTGTAGTTATGGTCACCCAGTTACATTGAGGATATTATTAAACTGGAGAGGGTTCAGAAAAGATTTATCAGTTTGTTGCTGGAAATGGTGTGCTTATATTATAAGGATAGGCTCGGTGGACTAGGACCTTTTCCACTGCAACATAGAAGGTTGAGACCTTATGAACCTTACAGAGGTTTATAAAACATTGAGGGGTATAGATAATGTTGAATGCCAGATGTCCTTAGGGTGGTGGGTTTGAAGACCAGGGGGCAATTTTAAGATGACAAGATGACAAGGTATACCGAAGACATAATGTCTTAGAGCTACCCAGCTTTACCCAAATTGTCCCTGCCAAACAGATGTCCTACGTTAATGTAGGACATCTGCCATCATTTGGCCCATATACCCCTAAAAAATTCCTATTCATGTGCCCATCCTGATGCCTTTTAAATGTTACAATTATCCCAGCCTGCAAAACCTCCTCTGGCAGCTTATTACATATAAAGCACCCTCTCTTTGAAAACGTTGCCCCTTAGATCCCTTTTAAGTCTTTCCCCTCTGACCGTCAACCTAGATTTATCCTCTAGATTTTGAACGTGCTACCCTGGGGAAAAGACCTTGGCTATTGGCACTATCCATTCCACTTGTGAGTATATAAACCTCGATGATTACCCCTCAACCACTGATGCTTCAGGGAAAATAACCGCGGCATATTCAGCCTCTACATAAATGTCAAAATATCCAACCCTGGCAATATCTTTGTAACTTTTTTCTGAATCCTTCTTTGAAGTGCGAGAAGATAATTGCACGAAGTATTCAATAGTGGCCGAACCAATCTCCTGTACAGCCGCAATATGACCTTCTAGCTCTTACATTCAATGCACTGTCAAACAACAACAAGCATATCAATCGCCTTCTTCACTGTCTTATATACCTGCCACACCACTTTCAAAGTACTGTGAGCCTGCACTCCAAGTCTCTTTGTTTAGCAACACTCTCCAGGGACTTAACATTAAATGTAGAAGCCAAGCCTTGATTTTCCTTTCCAAAATGCAGCACTTCACATTTATCGAAATTAAACTCCATCTGCAACTCCTCAGCCCATTGGTCCATCCGATCAAGATCCCGTTATACACTGTGGTAATCATTTCTCGGTCCACTGCATCTTCAATTTTGGTGTCAATTATGAACTTTCTAAACATACCTTCTGTGTTCACGTCCAAATCATTTATGTAAATGATGAACAGCAGTGGAACCAGCACCAATCTTTGTGGCACACCACTGGTCACAGGCCTCCAGTCTGAAAAACAACCCTCCACCATTACCCTCTGTCTTCCACCTTTGAGCCAGTTCTGTATCCAAATGTCTAGTTCTCCTTGTATTCCATGAAATCTCACCTTGCCAACCCGTCTATCAAATGCATTACTGAAGTCAATATAGATAACATCAACTGCTCTGCCCTCATGATGCTTTTTGTTACTTCTTAAAGAAGAAAGTAAGCAAGTTTGTGAGACATGACATCCCAAGCACAAAGCCTTATTGACTATCCCTTATCAGTTCTTGCCTTTCCAAATGCATCTAAATCCTGTCGTTAGGATTCTCTCTAACAACTTGTCCACTACCGATGTCAGGCGCACTGGTCATTTGTTCCCTGGCTTTTCCTTGCCAGTTTGTTTAATAATGGCACCACGTTAGTCAGCCTCGTGTCTTCCAGCACCTCGCATGTGGCTATTGATGATAAGAAAATCTCATCAAGATTTCCAGCAGTCACTTCCTGAGCTTCCCACAGAGTTCTTGTGTGTATCTGATCAAGACCTATGATGTGCATTGTGATTACACATCATTTGCTTCGTGTATGGAATGAATATCCTCAGAAGAGATGGATGTGGGCAAAGTTATAATGTAAGATGATTTGGAAGAGTAAGTCACTAAACGTTGCATTTTGCAAGATGTTTGTGTGTGTCTGCGTGTATCAATGTGTGTGTCTATGTGTTTGTATGTTTGTGTATGCGCAGCTGTGTGCATGTATGTGCGTCTGTGTGTGTGCATGACTTATGCGCCTCTGTGTGTCTGTGCGTTAGTGTGTGTCCTTCTTCTGTGTGCGTGTATGTCTGTGTGTCTGTGTACATCTGTGTGTGTGTATGGGTGTGCATGTGTGTAGGGAACGTGGGTGTCTGTGTATTGGTGGTTGTGGATATCTGTCTGTTTGTGTGTGTGTGTCAGTGCCTGTGTGTTGGTTTGTATGCGTGTGTTTCTGTTTGGTGTATGTCAATGCGTGTGTGCCTCTGTCTGTGTGCCTGTGTGTGTATGTCTGTCTGTGTGCGTATATGTGTGCCTGTATGTGTACGTGTGTATGTGTGTTTTTCTGCGTGTGTCTGCGACTGTGTTAGTGTGTGTCTGCTTGCGTGTATATATCTGTTTGTGTGTGTCTGTGTTAGCGTATGTGTATATGTGTGGGGAGTGCAGGTATGCATGTGACTGTTTGAGTATGTCTGTCAGTATGTGTGTGTCTGTGTGCCTGTCTGAGAGCGTATGTGTCCACGTATGGGGAGTGTGGCTGTCTGTATGTTTATGCGGGTGTCAGTATGTGTGTGTGAGCCTGTCTGTCTGTGACTGTGTATGTCTGTGTTTCTGTGTTGAAAGAGTTTGGTGCTGAAAAAGCAAAACTGTTCAGGAAGCATCCAAGGAGCAGGATGACTCCCTGCACCTGGGTGTGGGGTTTCTGTGAGTATGTGTGTGCGTCTGTGTGTAGCTGTTTGTGTGTATGCATGTGTGCCTGTTCCTGAGAGTGTATGTGCATCTGTGAATGTATCTGTGTGTGTGTGTGTTTGTGTGTGTGTGCATCTCTGTGTGTGTGTCTGTTCCTTTCAGTATGTGTCTGTGTCTGACTGTGTGTTTGTGTGTGTCTGCGTCTATGTGTGCCTGTTTCTGTGAGTGTATGTGCGTGTCTGTGTGTATGTGTCTGTGTGTGTGCCTGTGTATATGTGTCTGTGTGTGGGTGTCTGTGTGTGATTGTGTGTCTGTGTGTGTATCTGTGTGTCTGTGTTTGTTTGTGTGTGTATCTGTGGGTCTGTGTGTTTATGTGTGTGCGTGAGTGTGTCTGTGTTTTTGTGTGTGTTTGTATGTGTGTGTGTGTGTTGATGGTGCTGTGAGCTGCTGCCCTCCCTCTGTCCCTCCCAAACTAAATTGCTGACGATTTTCACCCTCCACTCCCACTGTACAGTGGTGTGGCGAGACCAGCAAAGACTGGCAGGAACAGAAAGCTCAAAGGACCCTTCCTCAGATCTCGTGTTGGGGGCTATTACATCACTTTAAGCACCATAGAGACTGCTAGACTCGTTCACATTGATACGCACAGATAGACACACACTAATACAGAGACTTAGAGACACTCACTAATACACAGAAAATAATACAGACATCGATTGTCTGTCAGTATTTCTCTTGCTCCATGTTAACCTTGTCAATATTTCAATTATTCTGTCTGGTGATTGCCAGTATTTAAGTCTGTCCTCAGGGAGTGTGTTAGTTTTGCACTTGCTCAAAATACTGAGTGAGTCAGTATTTCTCCGTGGAATGTGACTGTAGGACAATTTGAATGTTTGCAGACACTAAATCTGGAAGAATTATAAGGTTTATAGAGGACAGTGTGGAAATCCAGCAGGACATGACACGTTGGTGTAGTATTCAGGTTTATGGCAGATCAGGATCGATGCAGACGGTGTGAGGTGATGCACCTTGGTAGGGATAACTCTGAAAGTCAATATAAAACATTCTGTACCATTATAAATGAGTGTAGGAATACAGGGCGCTGGGTGCATATGAGCTCATATTATTGAAGATGTCAGGACAAGTGGAGAGAGCAGTAAATATCACAGATTATTTTCAATATATGACCTGTTTACAGGAGAAGATATAGGAGGGAGCCTCCGTACTCCCTTCCTGGGAGTGGTAGTGATGATGAGTTGTGAGCCCACCCTCCTGCCCACCGAGACCGTGGGGCTTCCATTTGTACCGGCTCGACACAAAAGGGAGATGGCATCAGGGCCACGGCTTCTAAGTTGTGCCAGGGGGAACGGAGCTGCCAGTGGGTTTAAAGTGAAAATTGCCATTCACTGAATATTGCTCCATACTCAGTTCGAGGGACGTGGATGTTTCAGAATCTCCACACGAGGCGTCCCGCTCCTCTCCGAATCGTACCAGGGCCCTTCCCACATGGCGGGGGGCGGGAGGTGGTGAGGGAACGGATATTGAGCACCCCACAACCTGGGTTTGCTCTTTCTGTCCTATTCAAGGCTGCTTCGTCTGGAAGTTGAGAAAGGGACTGAGGGAGGGAGGGTGAGAGTGGGTGGCCCTGCTGTTTGTCTGGAGTGAGTCCGCCCACAGTGTTGTATCCATGCAGTTTTATTAGTGTGAGGGATAAAGTGGAGTGAGAGAGAGAGAGTGAGTTAGAGAGAGAGTCTGCAAACAGTAGTAAGAGTGATGCAGCATGAGCCTTGTTTGGGGATAGGTCCTATAACAGATATACAGTGAGTGTGAGGGAGCAGAGAGAATACAGTGAGCCTTATCCTGACAGAGCGGGGAAGGTTATTGATGCTTGACCTGTGTTGCTGGCCATTTCTTCAGACCACAGTTACTACACTGAGAAGAGTGGTGAGCTCAGAGCATGTTCGGTGGGTCTGGTGGTGTGGCTCCCTCTGGGAAGAGAATGGTCCCCCTCTGTACTAGCCCATCCACCGGGATCTCCGTGCCCCTGTTGACAAACCGTGGTGTAATTGCCCCTTATCTGCCATGCTCACGGTAAACTGTGCAGGACAGCTCCAAACTGAGAAAGCTCAACTGTGTGCCCATTGGCCTTTTGAAGATGGCACCTGTGTCAGGGATCACGGAATATCTAGGGCCATGCAGACGTGCGTGATTGCCTCCAGGAAAATCGAGCTGGCATTGAGTGAGAGGGACGCCATGGGGTGGGGTAGGTAGCTAATGAGGGCAGTTTGATAAGATAGCACCAACAAACTAGTTCAGTCTCATGCAGACAATCCCTCTGTCATACTCAGTAAAAATGTCACTGAGACAAATTATTGTTAGATTCAACCCATTGAGTCGAAGACTCTGCTGACGCTCTTCCCAGTTACAAAGATGCAGAACAAATGTTCATCTAATACACACCATCATCTGAACTCACACCAATATCCCTTCACCCATCATTCCTGGAAACATTGGCTCACATTGCAGAATACTGTCGAAATGTCTTCACCTCACCATTCTGGAACCTGGGAACACATCCTTCCATGACATTGTCTCTCAGTCTCCCCCTCTCTGTCTATTCCCCCAACGCTCCTATTTGTTGATACTTAAACTGATTGCCCCGCCATCTGTCTCTGGCAGTGATGTTCACACCCACACCACCTCTGTGTCATGGCACATTGGAAATATGGGTAAATGGATGGGAGCTGCACATCCTGTCACTTCCAGCATGGGCTGCAAGTTTCCCTATGTTGGCCAGCGTTCTAACACAGTGTTCTGAGAAATGTACTGGGGTGGCTTACACAGTTCCACACCCTGGTCATATATCTCATCTGGGTTTAATCATCAATGCATTGCTGTGGTCAATATACCTTTCCACTCTATGTAGATTGTGGGTTGAAATGCACAGTACACCAGTCCGGTCTGCACAGTTCTCCCTGCTGAACACATATCTCACCTGGGTTTGTAGATCAATGCACTGCTGAGGTCTGCACAGTGTTCCACTATGGACCGATTGCAGGGTGGTGTTGAGGAGTACACTAGCCTTGTCTGTGCAGTGCTTCATGCTGAACAAATATCTCCTCTGAGTTTATGGTGTCTGGTCTGGTTCTGTGAGGGGATTGAGAATGTGTTCTAACTGATTCTTTCAGCTGATATGGCAAAGCCTTTATTTTTGTTCTCAATCATGTGATTGGACCCTCCAAATTCTGACTCCTCCGGCCAGTCCCATTCATCAGTCTACCTCCATAGTTCAGCAAAGTGATGGCCCATGAGTAATTGTCCAGTTTCAATGTGAATAACTGTTCTGACTATTTCCCTGGCATTTGAATTTGCTCACCCTGGAGCATCGGGATTCACCACGATAAACCTTAGTAAGGTCACTCCTCAGAACCAACGCACCAGGGAACATAGCCGCAGCCCATTCATACTCTCCATGTCGCTCAACATCACTCGCCTCCACCACCCTACCCAACATTGGCAATATACGTGGAAATCTTTTCTGCACGCTTTCAAGTTTAGCAACCTCTTCCCTATAGCAGTGAGACAGAATTAAAGGCAATATTACAGAAGTGGCTGAACCTAACGTGTAGGCGAAAGTGAGTATAGCAGATGCGGGAGATTAGAGTCAAGAGTGTGGTGCTGGAAATGCACAGCACGTCATGCAGCATCTGAGGAGCAGGAGAACCGATCTTGCGGGCAAAAGTCGAATTTCCTGCTCCTTGGATGTTGCCTAACCTGTTGTGCTTTACGAGCACCATACTCTGAAGCCAGTGTATATCCCAAATGGCCATCTTCTGCAAAGACTGCAATTTCCCCTCCCAAATGGTCGACGATGCCATCCAGAGCATCGCATCCACTTCCCGCACCTCCGCCTTCATATCCCACCCCTCCCAACGCAAAAGGGAAAAAACACCCTGTCCCTCACCTAATATCCCACCAAATCTCCACATACAACACACTATCCTGCCTCATTTGCGCCACCTACAAACAGACCCCACTATCACAGATATATTTCCCTCCCCACCCCAATCTGCGTTCCATAAAGTACATTTCCAGCGCGACTACCTTGTCAGGTCCACGCCACCCACCAACCCCCCTCCACTCCTGGCACCTTCCCCTGCCACGGCAAGAATTGGAAAACCAGCATTCTCACCTCACCAGTCATCTCCGTCCAAGACCGCGAAGGATCCTTCCACATCCTTTGCAGTTTTACCTGCACTTACACTCACATCGCCTACAGCATCGATTGCTCCTGATGTATCCTCTACATTGGGGAGACAGGAAGCCAATGTGCAGAACACTTCAGGGAACATTACTGGTGCACCCGCACCAACGAACACCACCAGTCCGTGGCTGCACACATTAACTCCCCCCTCCCACTCAGCCATGGACATGCAGGTCCTGGGACTCGTCCACCTCCAACCTTTAACCACCCGACGCCTGGAGGAAGAAAAACTCATTTTCTGCCTTGCGACACTGCAACCACATGGGCGCAATGTGGATTTCACCAGTTTTCTCATTTCCCCATACCGCATCTTATCCCAGATCCAACCTTCAAAATCACACCGCCCCCATGACCTGTCCTACTTTTCCATCTTCCTTCCCATCTATCTGCTCCACCCTCCTCTCTGACATATCACCTCCAATCCCAACTTCATATGCCTATCACAATATCAGGTACCTTCCCCAATCCCATCCCTGTCCCATTTGTCTCTCTGTTCTCTTGGGCCACAAGCCTCATTCCTGATGAAGGGCTTACACAAGAAACTCCGATACTCCTTTGATGCTGTCTGACCTGCTGTGCTTTTCCAGCACCCCATTCTCGACTCTGATCTCCAGCATCTGCAATCCTCACTTTCTCCCTTGAGTTAATGTATCCAGAAATTTCCCCACCAAACATTTTATGCAGCTGATCTGTTATTTTATCCTGTCTCCTTTCTAAACAGAGCGAGGCATATACAGCCCTGCAGTGCTCTGGCAACACTCCCATATACAAGGAAAAAGTAAATAAAAAGGAAAGATTTATAGTCCGTCCGTCAGTAACCCTCATCCATTCCATGGCGGCTGAGCAAATATTGCCTTTGATTATGACATGAAATGTTACATAAGGAAGGGTTTATCTGAGCCTGTTTGTTCGGTGACTGTGATTCATATCAGTTGCCATGGATTATAATTATTCCAGTGGAGAGTTCCCATCTTTTAACAATAAATGGGCACCGTTCAATGTGTTATCTCAAAGTGTGAGCGGGATCATCACGGACAGCACGAACAGAGATCTGCAGCCCAAGATGGAGAAGGCGAGGAGAGATCATAATCCGAGAACATTAGATTGGAATGTTCCAACAATGGATCGGAATCTGATAACATTGAACTGGAATGTTCCAACAATGGACAGGAGTTTATCTGATTATGTTTGGTCTTTTTCTACAAATTATGCTTTTTTGTCATTATCATTGCGGATCTATTACCTCTTTCGGATTAGTCTATATTTTTATTATCCTCTCCTGCCTATCGTTTGTGTTCCTGGTAAGTCTCACCATCCAGTTATGGTTTTTTTTTTTTCTTTTAACCAGTTATGACTGCGTTACTGTTCTCTCATGTGGTCTTCATACCTTGCCACTCTTATTGTTCATGTGTTGACTCTGAATCCAAATATTCACTCTGCAGATCACCACTAACTGCATCAGGGAACTTGTTCAATTATTGGCTCCCTCCTTGATTCTGGCAGTGTTACTCATTGGTCTCTATGTTGACCTACTCGCTTTCAGATGTGAACCATTGTCTCACTTTCCTTGTTATTTAAATATTGGGAGTATGGAGGATATTGCCCTCTATTATGTTTACAAACACCATTTCCTTGATGGTACTCCGCGAGTCAATGCCTTCCCAATACCTTTCTTTTATTCATTTAAGGGAATTGGGCATCGCTGGCTGACCCGCATTAATAGCCTAAACCCAGTTGCCCTTGAGAAGGTGATGGTGAGCTGGCCTCTTGAATCGCTGCAGTCTACTTGCTGTGGGTTGACCCACAATGACATTAGGGAGGGCATTCTAGCATCCTGACCGAACGACTGTTAAAGAACACCGGTATAATTCCAAGTCAGGGTGGTGAGCAGCTTGGAGGGAACTTGCAGGTGGTGGTTGACATAGACGAATCACAACTTTGATGATCCTGTTGGCCACGAGCTGATTCCTGACACCATGCCCTGACCATTATTAACTTTAACTACTCACTGCTCCAGAATGTTCTTTACTGGCTTTACCCATCTGCTGTTTGAACCTTGAGCTGTGAAGTACAGACTTAATGATAACAACAATATGGTGCTGTCACTCCCGGATTGAAACCTTCGTACTCATACCAAAAACCCATCAACCTGACATTCCTATGCATGATGATCTATATCGCTATTGTGTCTGGCAATGTCTTTATTTTGATATTCATGAGCAGTTAAACCATTTGTCCACGAAACTTCCCTCAGACTCTTTGTATCGATTATCCAATTTCCTGACAGCTGTTCATATTTAACCTGGTTTCCTTTAAGTGTATTTTCTCTCACATTCAACCACCCCAAATGCACGACAACACCCCCATCACAACACACATACACACACCCCTTATACTGGTCCAATGGAGATTGAAATCTTCCCATGCTGTGTGTATCAGATGTGTGTATCGTTCCCATGTGACAGTAAAGTTTTGCAATATTCCCCATGCTGGGCAGATGAACCGGTTTACTGAGCAATACACGAACATGGCCTGCACAGTTCTCCGTGCTGGTCTGTCATCTTCTCCCAGCTTATGTTGTTTGAAGTGTTCTGTGATGCCGATTTAGAACTTGATGAAACAAACCATTCCAGCTGATTTGAAAATTCCTTTATTCAATGTTCTCATTCTTGCAATTTTGCTCTCTGAGGGGTCAATGCTCCAGTTAGTCCCACTACCCAGTCTTTTTCTCCATATTTCCACAACATGTTCTCAGTTAATTAACTGTCTGTTTCTGTCTTTAATGTGAATCTTTCTGTCCCGCTGCATCTTTCCCTGACCTTGTTTTTTGGCTCCCTAGTGTATCGAGTGCTGATATTGTGAAGCTCAGAAACAGTGAAATGGTGTGTCTTGGGCAGTTGTTTACTTCCTGGTTTGCACCATGTGGTATTTCATCCTAGGGGTGGGGGTATGTGTCAGGGTGGGGGTATGTGTCGGGCTGTTGTTCACTTACCGGTATGTTCCATGTGGTATTACATGTCGGGGGCGTGGGTGTGTGTCGGGCTGTTGTTCACTTACTGGTGTGTCCCATGTGGTGCTCCATTTTGGATTGGGGATTCAGCAGCTTTGTCTCACGTCTTTGAAAAATGGTCTGTGCCTGTCCACTAAACGTGTGACGAAGGTGTTTGTCCTCTGAGCTGATCATGTGGTCAATAACACGAGGAAGCCCTGTGAGTATTATTGTAAATGATCAGGTATCTCACATCTCTGACAATGCTGTCACTTTAAAAAAGGTTATTTGTTCCTTTTCTTTAAAGATGGATCTTAAAGGTCAAACTGCCTACTGCAAACGGCTGAAGTAAATAACTTAGGAGGCTTTTAGTTTTTTTTATATATAAATCGTGATAACAATGGTCAGCACGCACAGACCAGACTTTCCAGTTTTTCTGAACTGTAACAACCACCAGGTGCCTGGGGTGGGAGCAGGGTTGGATGTTTCAAGTAAATTATCCCTCGCTGCTATTCTGTCTGAAATCTATCGTAATGCTGTTTCCTCCTGGATTGGAGAATTGCATTCGCCGATTGGCCTTGGATGTATCTTTTTCCCAAGAGATGAGTTTATTGGATGTTAGTATATTGGAATAGTTCGGTAGTAGACGGTACTGTGTCTATTATTCTGTTAAGGCTTTCAGTAGTTATGTTATTCTAAACGCCTCTTCTTTTGTATGTGTTTATATTAGTGTTTGAATAAATTGTACTTTGCCTAAAGTTGAGTGGTTTGACCAGCCACATCACATCTGGAACATCACTTCACATCTAACTTTCCAATAAGACAAGGTGGTGATAAGGCTGACATCTTATTTTAAGGCAGTCTGGTCTGGCCCATAGCAAAGTGGGGACTCTTGACCGTGTCGAAACCGATAATTCAAAATTGTGTTCAGGTGTAGAATCCCAACAGTGTGGAAACAGATCATTTGGCCCAAAATGTCCACACCAACCACCGAAGAAGAAACCTCCCAAACCCATTCCCCTACCATAGTACTCCATATACACCCCTGACTAATGTACCTAAACTACACATCCCTGAACAGGCAATTTAACATGACCAATTCACCTAATCTGCACATCTTTGGGCTGTGGGAGGAAAATGGAGCACCCAGAGGAAAACCACACGGCATGGGAGAATGTGCTCAGGGAGATGGTTCGGCTCAAAGGCGGCGTCTGGGTAATTGTTAGCGTCTTTTTTTCAGGGTTTTGAATTCAGTTGGTTTGAACAGTGTTTTGTTGCTAATGGTTCTTCGGTCTCTGAGAGTTATCTGAGTGTGGAAGAAGTGAAGTTGGCGACTTTACAAAAGGTGAGCAAAGCAAAGCTGTTAGAATTGGCGGACAGGCTGGAGTTAGGTTTGTTTTTGTCTGTGAGAAAGGGAGCGATAATTACAGCTGTAGCTTGGCATTTAATTTTTGGTAGAAACATCATCAGAATCTTTGGAAATGGCTAGAATTCAATTGCAGATGAGGCAGCTTGAACATGAAAAGGAATTAAAACAGTTTGAAATAAGATTAAAAGTAGAATTGAAAATGAAGGAGAGGAAGAAAAAAGAAAGAAAAAGAAAGAAGAAAAACAGAAAGGGAGAGAGTTTCAACCTCAAAAGATAATAGGCAATAGGTAAAAGGTGCAGGAGTAGGCCATTCTGCCCTTCGAGCCTGCATCACCATTCATTAGGATCATGGCTGATCATCCTCAATCAGTATCCTGTTCTGCCTTATCCCCATAACTCTTGATTCGACTATCCTTGAGAGCTCTATCCAACTCTTTCTTAAACGAATCCACAGACTGGGCCTCCACTGTCTTCTGGGGCAGAGCATTCCACACAGCCACCACTCTCTGGGTGAAGAAGTTTCTCCTCATCTCTGTCCTAAATGGCCTACCTCTTATTTTTATGCTGCATCCTCTGGTTCGGGACTCACCCATCAGCGGAAACATGTTTCCTGCGTCCATAGTGTCCAATCCTTTAATAATCTTATACGTCTCAATCAGATCCCCTCTCAATCGTCTAAACCCAAGAGTATACAAGCCCAGTCGCTCCAATTTTTCAACATAAGATAGTCCCGCCATTCCAGACATTGACCTCGTGAACCTACGCTGCACTCCCTCAATAGCCAGAATGTCTTTCCTCAAATTTGGAGACCAGAACTGCACATAATATTCCAGGTGCGGTCTCAAAAGGGCCCTGTACAGTTGCAGAAGAACCTCTTTGCTTCTATACTAAATCCCTCTTGTTATGAAGGCCAGCATGCTATTAGCTTTTTTCACTACGTGCTGTACCTGCATGCTTACCTTCATTGACTAATGCTGAAAATGTGTTGCTGGAAAAGTGCAGCAGGTCAGGCAGCATCCAAGGAGCAGGAGAAAGGGCTCATGCCCGAAACATCGATTCTCCTGCTCCTTGGATGCTGCCTGACTTGCTGCGCTTTTCCAGCAAAACATTTTCAGCTCTGATCTCCAGCATCTGCAGTCCTCACTTTCTCCTCGAAGACTTCATTGACTGGTTTACAAGAACACCCAGATCTCTTTGTACTGCCCCTTTACTTAACTTGACTCTTCCTTCCTTTTCTTGCCACCGAAGTGGATAACCATACATTTATCCATACATTTAGCAATTAGAGAGAACAGTCGACTTAGAAAGCGGAGATGAAGGTAGACAGTCGGCTGAAATGAGGAGGATAGTGAGGATGAGCAACCCGATGGTAGCCAAAGACCTGATGTGGATCTGTTTCAATACATCCAGGCATTGCCGACATTTGATGAGAAGGATGTAGATGCCTTTTTAATTTTATTTCAGAAAGTGGATAAACGAATGCAGTGTCCAGGGACTATGTGGATTTAGTTGATCCAAACACAGCTAATAGGTATCAGGGTTGAGGTATTTGCATCCATTTCAGAGAAGGTATCTTGGGGATGGGGGTGGGTTATGAGAAGGTGAAGAAAGCCATCTGAAGTGCATATGAGCTTGTGTCAGAAGCCTACAGACAGCGTTTCAAGAATCTAAAAAAAAGGCTCCCTGTTTAAACGTACATTGAGTTTGAAAAAGTCAGTGAAAGTAATTTTGAAAGGTAGATAAGGGCAGTAAAAGCAGAGCAAACCTATGACACTCTTAGAGAGATTCTTACTTGGAAGTAGTTCGAATATTCACTTCCTGAGTCGTGAGAGCTCATTTAGAAGAGAAGAGAGTTACAATGGCAAGATTAGAAGCTGCAATTACTGATGATGACAAGTTGGTACATACATCAAAGATTGGCTTCTCTGAAGGATTGAGAAGGATGTGGGAGAACTTCTTAAAACATATACCTGTGAGCGTAAGGTTTACTGGCGTAGGCCAGGAGTAGCAGGTAAAGAGGTTACAGCATCAACAGGTGCAGAAGCATATAATTCTTTTATGCTGAGACATGAGGAGCTATGTCATTCAGAGGGAGTATTGGAGAGATGAGAAGTGCTCCATTATGTAACGTGTGGTTGGAGTGTCCGATGAAACCATCAACAAAAATATTTCACAATTGGGAAGGTGGCCTTGAGCTTGGTGTTGTCGTTGCAACATTTCAGCATTTACATTGCCAATAGCATGCCTGAGCAAAATCTGTATACTGATCATAACGTCTATTAGTTTTCAGACAAATTTAGGGAGAACACTTCCAGTCTGTTCAGATAGAGGTTACTATTGTTGCCATTCAGTTTGGAAGTTATACAGGTGACAGGACAAGAAACTGTACTTGCTGCCAAGTTGTCGAGACAGAGGTATTTTGTGGCCGGAGTAAACTGACTGAAATAGAATGGGGTTGTGAATGTTTGCGTGCTTAATGTCAATGTCATACAAATGTATTGTAGTCTACTAATAGAGTAAGAATAAGGGGCTTAAAATGAAGCTGCAGTTGTATACTGATTGTTCATTTTTTTCAAAGGGGGAGGTTGACGATAATGTCACTTTAATAAGGTTATTTTCTCTTGGTCGTTTTTGAAGACAGGTCTTAAAGGCAGTGGTGCAGAACTGCCGCCTGAAAACGACAGCAGTAAATAACTGAGGAGGCCTTTAGGTTTTATTAAAACGATGGGAACAATAAAAGGGCAGCGGCCAGCTCTCCCAGACCAGGTCTACTCGTTTTGTGTTTAGCTGCAGCATTCAGCAACTGCTTGTGGTCACAGAAGGGTTGCAAGTTTCAATGCATGATCCCCAGCTGCTCTTCTTTCTTAGATCTCTTCTAATGTAGTTTCTTTCTGGATTGGAAAACTGCACGTAAGAATCTGTATTTGAGTTTTCCTTTGTGCCAAGCGGGGTTGTAGCTCAGGGGCTTCTGACTGACTCCTGTTATTGAAAGGTTAGTGGAGGGGCTGGGGATGTTTTGCTGGAGGCTGTGCTGTGAGCTGCCTCACACGTTCAGGGAGACCTAAGGATTTGCTGACCCAACTCTGGATGGAGCATGGGGACTGTAGTTAGAGCATCTGAGTGTGTAACATGAACACCAAGTGAAGCAGAGGCTGCAGAAAAGTGAAACTCTGAAACCACGGAGTGAGTGTGTGTGTGTAAAGGGATCTGCTGGATTCACCCTGGGTTTTCCCTGAATAGCTTCCCAAGCTACACTTAACCAAGGAGCAGAGTGTGAGGGGACCCTGATCGAACAAGGAGCTGGTCACAGAACGGTGTCACCACCTTCAACACGACCTGCAGCTTCACACCAGGGGGAGAATGGTGCTGTTAATGGCTGTATGGGTCACAGTTTTATTCAGCTTCTACAATCCGGAACTTTCCAGGCAGGAGTTGGTGACATATCCATCATCTCCCAGTATGTCGACATCACTGGTGACGTTCTGTCAAACTGGTTTAGACTGATTTATCCAGAGTGCCTGCTTCCTGTTCGACAACCAGTCCTCTCCCATTCCTTTGTAACACATTTGAAGGGCTAAATAAGAACAAGGAACATCAGTCAGTAATTCAGCCACTCCAGCCTGCTCCACCACTGAATACAATCATGGCTGATGTCATCATGGCCTCTGTTCCACTTTTCTGCCATTTCCATTCTTCTGGTCTCTTGTTGTAGATTGTGGCAAATGAAAAAAATATCCACTGCACATCTACACTTTCAATTACTTTTAGCATTTTACAGACCTCAATGACACCTCCTTTCACCATTATAAACTTGAGCATATTGGCCTAAACTGCTCAATCTCGCTTCATAAGACAAATCCCTCATCTCTGGAATCAATCTAATGAACATCTTCTGAATTACCTCCAATGCAAATGCATCCTTCCTCACCCAAACTGTACTCCAGTTGCAGACTCACTAATGTCTTGCACAGCTACAGCAACACTCCCTACCTTTCTACTCTCTCCTTTTACAAATAAAAACTGAACCTACGCTTGCTTTTCCTATTACTTGCTGTAGCTGCATGCAGCTTTTCTGTGAAATGCACGTCAACACATAGATCCCTCTTTACTTGTGCACTTTGAAGTTTCTCCCCATTTGGATAATAATTTACCTTTCTATTTCGCTGGCCAAATTGAATAATCTCATAGTTATTCACTTTGCCAAATGTTAGCCCATTCACCCAACCTTTCCATATTGATTTTTAAAACTCTTACATCTTCATTCCAAAGTAATTTTCCACGGATGTTAGTGTCATCTGAAAAGTTGGTGATAGTATTTTCTATCCTGTCAACCGAGTAATAATATTGATGACAAATTGTTAACGCATGAGTACTGAAATATGTGGCACCCCACAAGGTACATTTGTCAAAAGAAAATGACACATTTATTCCATCTGACTGCATTTTGTTGGTTCACCAATCCTCCATCCAAGCTAATAAATTACTCCTAAACCCATGTTTTCTGATTATACTGCTTACTCTTTGGAGAAGCGACACATCCAATCCCTTCTGGAAGAGCAGATATAGTCCATTTCCAGGATTCCCACTATCCACAGTGTTTGTGACATCATTAAATAACTCAAGCAAACAATTCAAACATGTTGACTCTGATGGAGTGTGGTTTAACTTTCGAAATGTCCTGAACAATGGATTCTAATAATTTGCCTTAAATTACTATAGTTTATCATTAAACTTTACTCCCTAATGTATACCATTATTATAAGTTCTTCCCTTTCGAAAGCCTTTACGTTTTCTTTGAATTCCTGTTTAATGGGCACACATTTTTATGATCTGCTACAACTGCTGTGTAAGAGCCAAACGTGGCTAAATGGACTCATCATCCTGCTGGTGTACAAACTCGATGGGCTGACGTCTTTCTGGTGTTCCCATGTTGTCGTCTCCAAGACCAGAATGACCTCCTCCTGTTGCTGTGTTAGAGGGTTGGGGATTATGGAAGCTTAAGCTGTTGCTGTGTAACAGCTCGAGGGGCTGATGGGCCTTCTCATATTCCTCCATAACAAGCTAGAGAAACTGAACGGTCTCCTCATGCATCCCTAAGATGGGATCGACCGAGTGATTGGTCTTCTCCTGTGCCCTTACAACAGACACGTGTCTGAATTACTTCCTCCTTTCTCATAAAAAAGTCTCAGACAGTTTGTATCCTTATCCAATTCACTTGAAATAGTCTCAGTGGGGCTGAATGGCCTCCTGTTATCCCAGTGGTAATAATCTCCAGTCCCTGTGTGGTCTCTTCCAGTTCCTGAGTAACAGACTGAGGAGGCTGAATGGACTGATCTTGTTGCTGTGTAATAGGATACTGGTCCGTTATCGACTACTCTGGGTCCAGTGTTATAGGCTCGAGTGGCTGATTGGCCTCTTCCTGTAACAGCATATCAGGCTCCAGGGGCAGAATAGCCTCATCCTGTTCTGGTGTAACGAGGCCTGAATATCCTTCTGTTGTTTCTGTGTAACAGGCTGGAGAATGGCATGTATTTCTCCATTATGTGTGTAATTGGCTTCTGTTGCTGACTCCTTCAGGTCATCTATGCTGAAGTAAGACCATCTCTCATTCTTCTAAAGTCCAATGTGTATTAGATCAACTTGACAATCCTTTCATTATAAACTAACAGCCTCATTCCACGAATCAGTTGAGGGAACCATCTCAGAACTGCTTCCAATGTGACAATATACTTTCTTCAGTGAGGAGATTAAATCTATACACACCACTCCAGATGTGATCCCACTAAGATGCTGTACAGCAGCAGCAAAGCTTTACTAGCCTGCTACAAAGTCCCCACCCAGGTTAGAGCAGTCTCAGCTGTCTGGAGGAATATACAGCATTGTTGAAAGATCATTGTCCTTCTCTACTCCACCAGTACAACGGAAGATCTGGAGAAAATCTCACAATAAATCTTGAGAAGAGCATAAATAATGTCGCGAGATGACTTCTACTGTTAATCTCCCCAGAAGCAACTTCACTGAGGTTTCACTGAATCATGTAAGTTGGAGCTCAGAAACAGCAATGAGAAGCCAGCATTGATGAGAGTTATCTATCAAAGTGAAAGCTGCAACACAAATGTTGGACGTGTTATAAAACAGGAAATGAGATATGCAGGTTTGTGGGTACTGCAGTAATAATGTACTGTTTAAATTATATCTAAGCTGTGTTAACCCAACTGAATACTCATGCTGGTAAAATGGATTTCATAAGCATGCGTGAGATGGCTTGCATTAACTTTATTTCGAGCACCGAGGTCGAGATCAGGTTATTTCGGAATTGGTGTTCGTTGATCAGATGAGCTAATTGAGAACTTTGCTGCAAATGACCTTTTGGAAACAGTGACCTCAACTTTTTATTTGAGATTAGATTCCCCACAGTATGGAAACAGGCCCTTCGGACCAGCAAGTCCACATCAACCCTCCACAGAGTAACCCACCCAGACCGGTTTCCCTCTGATTAATGCACCTACCACCATGGGCAGTTTAGAATGGCCAATTCACCTGACCTGCACATCTTTGGACTGTGGGAGGAAAGGGAGCACCCGGAGGAAATCCACACAGACTTGGGGAGAATGTGCAAACACCACACAGACAGTCATCCGAGGCTGGGATCAAATAGGGGTCCCGGTTGTTGTGAGGCTGCAGTGCTCGACAATGAACCACCGTGCTGTTTCTATTGGTTTTCTGATGTTTGAGTACACGAGAGTTTTTGTTTAATTTGAAGTAACCGTTATAAATCTGAGTCATGCAAGCCATGAACGTGAGGAGAAAGTGGAGACTGCAGATTGTGGAGATCTGAGTCGAAGAATGTGGTGCTAGAAAAGCACAGCCGGTCATCCAGCATATTAGTAGCATAGCTATCGACGTTTCAGGCACAAGCCCTTCGTCAAGAATGAGGCTTGTGGGCCAAGGGGACTGAGAGATAAATGTGAAGGAGACGTGGCGGTTTGAAAGTGATAGGTGATGAAGGGAGATAGAACGCCTCATCTACTGCATCCATTAAACCCGATATGGTCTTCTCTACAGTGGCAAGACAGGACGTCAACTTGTGGATCGTTTCTGAGACATTCTCTGGTACAGCCACACTGGTCAACTTCAACTCCTTGTAGCTGAATACTTTCACTCCCCCTCCCACTCGACCAAGGAAATGCAGGTCCTGGGCCTCCCCTGTCGCCAAACCCTAGCCACCTGAGTACTGGAGGAAGTACGCCTCATCGTCCACCATGGGACCCTCTAACCATAGGGGATCAATGTGGATTTCACCAGTTTCCCCATTTCCCCTCCTCCCATCTTATGCCAGTCCAAACTTCTAATTCGGCACCGTCCTCTTGAATGTTCCTATGTGTCCATCTTCCTTTGCACCTATCTACTCCACCGTCCTCTCTGACCCATCACATTCAAACACACCCCTCATCTACCTATTAGATCAAAGGAAGCAGCTGAGAAAAATGTCAGGTATTATAGTAAACCAGTGAATTCAGAGAAATGTAGGACCCAGCAAAGGAGGACAAAAATCTAAGAAAAACATCATAAAGAGAAAAAGCATGTAAACAAAAAAAAACATAAAAACTGCTAAAAAGCTTCTATCAATGTATGAAACAAAAATAAAAAATGGTCAAATGTGGAACAGTGAGTGTGCGGACAGGGTAATTTATTGTAAGGAACAGAGACATTACAGGAACAAGATACAGTTTCTTTCTGTCTGTCTTCATGGTAGAATATCCAGCCATTCTCCAAGAAATACCAAGTGACCATGGAACTTGTGTAAGCAAAGTCTAAGATCGTTCTTATCAGTGATGAGGTAGCATTTGAAAAGACAGCTGGACAGAGTGTTGATAAATCTAACAGACCAGATTTACTTCATACAAAATTTGCAGTGGAAGCAGCGAGTCATATTGGTTGCATTACGGATTTTCACGTTATTTTCCAACACTTTCCAGAAAGGCAGGTAGCCAATAGGTATAAGGGACGGTTATAAATATCCGCCAGTTTAAAAAACAATGAAGGTGGAGAGTGGTGAACTACAGGTCAGGTAACTTGTCATCTGCAGTCGGGTGTCTGTTGGACTCTATTACAAAGAACATGCTACTAGATACATAGCAGGTAATGGCAAAACTGGGGAGTATGATAATGCATCGATGAAAAGAAAACCATAAGTCGCAAACATTTTTTTAGGCAATGTTTTGAAGATGATGCTTTTAGACATCAGCAATGAGGAACCAATGGATAACGTATAGTTGGATAGTCAGGGGTTTTTTTTTCAGAACCCACACACTTACATCATAAAAAAAGTTAAAGCAAAAGTTATTGGGAAAGTAAAAATTAGTTTTACATTCATGTGAATGTAATTGGAATATAGAAGATGTCGTGCACCCGTTGCATAGCGTATTGCTGAGACAAAACTTACAGTAGCGTATACTGTTTTGGAGTCCCCATCTAAGAAAGAATATACTGAGTACAGAGGAACTACAAAAGGCATTCTCCAGATTAATCCCTAAAATGGCAAGATTGTCTGATTGGAAAACTCAGCCTGTAATCTCGAATTTCAAATAATGAGAGGTGATCATAGTGAATCTTAGAAACTTAGAAACATAGAGGGGAGTGAATAACAGAGGGACATGGAGAAGTGCACGCAGGCGCAATTAGGGAGAATCCCATGATATTCGACACGGACAACAAGTAGAACAGAATAATCAGTGAACTGTTAGTGTATATCAGAAACCAAAGGGGCAATCTGTGTGTGAATCTGGAGAACATAGATAGATTGTGACATGAGGCTTCACATCTGTTTTACTTGGCAGAAGGAGGACGCAGGGACAGAATTCGAGAAGATGGATGGGGAAGCTCTTGAGCAGATTGATGGAAAATGCGAGCAGGAATTTGAGGCGTTGGTTGGTAGAAATTTGGAGTGATTGCCAAGTCTGAATGAGTTGTAACACATGCTGCTGTTGGAGCCAAGGGAGGAAAGACCCAGACTGACAAATTTAATTAGAATCCGACCATAGGGGAGGTGCCAGACGCCTGGAGAACAGCTAATGCGATTCCACTTTACACTAAGGATGGGAGAGATAGACCAGGGAACTATAGACAAACTATTAGATCACCGTTAGGGAATAGGGAAAATAGGGAAAGACAAAATTCAAACCCAGTCAGAATGGCAAGGTTTGTTCAGGGATAGTCATCATGACTCTATCAGGGGGAAGTCACACCTAACGAATTTGAATTAGTTTGAGGAAGTCACTTGATTAGTTTTGCAGCAAGGCCTTTGACAAAACTCCATACGGGAAAGTGAAAAATAAAGTAAAAACTCATGGAATCAAGGATAACTTGACAAGTTACAACGAAAATTGTCTCAGTGGCAGGAGACAGAGGGTGGTGAGAGAAGGCTGTTTGCGTGACTGGAGACCAGTGTCCCCTGGTGTACCACAGGGATCGGTGCTGTATCCCTCATTATTTGTGGTATTCAAAAATGGTGCAGATGTGAATGGAGGGGGGTGGGTGAAGGGGATGGGGGTTGTGTTAAGTAAGGTTGTGTTTGCCTGGTTGGTTCGTAGTGAGGTGGAAGGTCTTATGTTACAGAAAGATACACATGGATTGGTTCGATGGGCAGATCAATGGCGGATGGAATGTAAACCTGAAACATATGATGTGATGTACTTTGGAAGAAGGAACCAGGCAGGGGAGGACTCAATGATTGGCAACACACTAGGAAGATCAGCGGGTGCTTCTCCTCACATCTCTGAATGTGACTGGAAAGGGTAATATGTTAGTTAAGAAGTGGACCTTTTGTGTCGCAATTATTAATCGGGGCAGAGATAATAAGAGCTGTACATGGCTTTCATTAGGCCAAGATGGAGAACTGTGTGCAATTATGGGAAGCACATTCCAGCAAGGGCGTGATGCTACTGGAGGGTGTGCTGAGGAGATTCACCAGGATGTTCCCTGGGATGGAACACATCAGTTATGGCGAGAGGCTGGATAAGCTAGGATTGCTTACTTTGGAGCAGAGAAGGCTGAGGGGGACGTGATTCAGAAGGATAAGATTACTAGGGGCATGGAGAGGGGAGATAGACAGCCGCTGTCCCTTTTAGCCAGAGTGTCAAGAACAAGGGAGCAGACATTTAAAGTGAAGGGTTTGAGATTTAGTGAGGATTAAAAGATTGTTTTTTAATTACCCAGTGGGTGTTGGGGTCAGGAATTTAATTCCTGAGAGGAGAGTTATCACGGGAACCTCACAGCCATTAAAAAGTGCTTGGACGAGCACTTGGAAGTGCCATAGCATTCCCAGCTATGGACCTGATGTAGGAAAGTGGGACTACTACAGATCGTGCTGTATTTCTGACAGTACTGAATACATACGCCTGTGAGTGTATAGCTGTACAAGGTCAATCAGTGAGCAGTCTAAGGCAGGAATTGATGGGTTTCTGAAGAATATATTCACAAGAGTTATAAGAGTGAGCTGTAATAGCTTGTGAATATATTCTAATGTCAATGTCAGAAGTATGAGGAAACAAGTGCAGCTTCCTTACAATCTGAAACCAGAGAATGGGGAATGGGGAACAGGCAGAACTATGCAGCCATTACCTTAGTGCTGTCTTCACAGAACTTTCTAACAATACATGGAAAACCAAGTCTGGTGTGGAAAAAGATCTAGTACATAGAACATAGAACATAGTAAGTAAATGTTTCAGGAGAAATTCTTGGGACTGAAAGTAATGGTCATAGACAACACTAACATACGGTTATGAAATCGGAATTATGTTTGAGAAACAGACTGGGAGACAAATGAAAGAGAAGGAATGGGTGTAAAATGTTTGGATTTTCAGAAAAAGTTTGGTAAAGCTCACAAACTTAGTTTGCAAAATCAAATCTTAGTGGATTGGGACAAATATATATCCATGTTTCTAGAATGGGAGGTCTGGCTGGAAACAGTGAATAGAAATAAACAGACTCGTCAAGCATCAGCCTGACATTGTCTGAAAGGTTTGCTTCTGTGAGTATGATTATGTCACCCCATCACCTTACCCGAATATCTCTTGTCTCACCAGCAGGGCAGACACAACAAACATGGCGGCACAGTGGGATACAGTTGGAAGGGGATTGCTCTGGGAGTTCACAACAGTTACTCTATTCCATGAAGTCTCATGGCATTAGTTTACACATGGGAAAGGAAACCTCCTGCTGATTACGATGTACAAGCCTCTGTCAACTGATGAATCAGAACACCTCCATGCTGGACACCACCTGGAGGAAGCACTGAGGGTGACAAGGCCGCAAAATGTAGTCTGGGTGGGGGATTTCAATGTACACCACCAAGAGTGGTTCTGCAGCCGCATGACTGAATAAGCTGGTCGGGTCCTAAAGGGTATAACTGCTAGGCTGGGTCTACGGTAGGTGATGAAGGAACCAACAAGAGGAAGATACATATTTGACCACATCCTTACTAACTTGCCATCTGCAGAAGTATCTGCCCATGACAGTATTGGTAAGAGTGAACACTGCATAGTCATTGTAGACACGAAGTCACACATTCACAATAAGAATAGCCTCCATCAATTCGAGTGGCACTGTCACCGTGCTAAATAAGACAACTTCAAACACACCTTGCAGCTCAAGTCTGGGTTTCCATAAGGTGCTATGGGTCAGCAATAGCAGCAGAATTGTACTCCTGCACGACCTCACGGCCTGGCAGATCCCCTTCACAACAATTACCATCAAACCAGAGAATCAACCTTGGTTCAATGCAGAGTGCAGGATGGCAGGAGCAGCACCGGGCATACCTGGCAATGAGGTGTCAGCCTGGTGAAGACACCAAAAAGGACTACTTGTGCACCAAACAGCATAAGCAGTAAATGATAGACAGAGCTAAGTGATCACACAAGCAACGGTTCAGATCTAAGATCTGCAGTCCTTCCACTTCTAGTCGAAAACAGTTATGGACAATTAAACAAGTAATTGGAGGAGGAAATTCCACAAATATCCCCATCCTTAATGATGGAAGAGCCCAGCACTTCAGTGCAAAAGATTAGGCTGATGCATTCGCAATAATCTTCAGTCAGAAATGCTGAGTGGATGATTCATCTCGGCCTCCTTCAGTTGGTCCTCAACAGTTCAGTTACCAGTCATCAGCCAATTCATTTCAATCCACGCGATATCCAGAAATGGAGGCACTGGATACTCCAAAGAGGACACATGCTGACAACATTCTGGCAATAGTACTGAAAACTTGTGTTGTTGAAATTGTCACTACCCTAACTAAGCTGTTCCAATATTGTTACAACGACATTTCCCCGATTCCGTGGAAAATTACCCAAGTATCTCCTATACAGAAAAAAAACAGAACAAATCCTATCCGGCAAATTACCAACCCATCAATAAAGTGATGGAAGGTGTCACTGCTTTCAAGCAGCACCTGCTCAGCGATAAACTGGTCAATGATGCTCAGTTTCGGCTCCACCAAGGTCACTCAGCTCCTGACCTCATTACCTTGGTTCAAACATGTACAAAAGAGTTGAATGCAAGAGATGGGATGAGAGTAACAGCCCTTTAAAACAAGGCTGCATTCGACCAAGTGTGGCATCAAGGGGCCTTAGCAAAACTGGAATCAATGGGCATCCAGGGCAAACTCTTCGCTGGATAGAGTCATACTTGACACGTAGGAAGATGGTCATGGCTGATAAAGGCCGGTGAACACAGCTCCAGGACAAGTCTGTAGGAGTCCCTCGGGCACTAGCCGAGGCCCAAACATCTTCAGGGCTGCTTCATCAATAACCTTGCCTCTATTATAAGGTCAGAGGTGGGGATGTTCGCCAATGATTGCACCATGGTCAGCAAAATTTGTGGCTCCTCAGATACTGAAGCAGACCATGTCCAAAGGTGCCTCCATCTCCCCAACCTCCTCCATCCTCACCCCCAACAGTACAATAATCTTACAGAGTCTCTTTGTGACTATGAATGAGACAATCTGATCAGCTGCTTCTTTCCCTACTCCTATGTCAAGTAGCTCTTAAACTCCCCTTGCTGCAGTTGTGATCCTGCATCATTGTACAGTGTTGCTTGTATTTCCTGTCTTGGCCTATCAGTGTTCATGATACTGCATGGAGCTTCTTGTAAAGGGCTGATAGTGTAAGAGTTGAGCTCTTTCCTTCCAACAACAACAGTCGAGTTGCACTCCAACAAAGCTTACAGAATCATGGCCCAGCATGTTCCCAACTTAACTCTTACCATCACACCACAGGATCAGCCCTCATTCAACTGAGAGAGTTCAGGAGGGCATGCCAGTAACAACAGCATGAATACCTAAAAATGAGGTGTTAACCTGATGAAGTTACCAAAGAAGACTACTTGTGTTCCAAACAGCATAAGCAGCAAGTGATAGACAGAGAAAAGCAATCCGGGAAACAGCAGAACAGATCTAAGATCTGCAGTCCAGACACATCCAGTTGTGAATGAAGTCAGAGTACAGCTGGAGTTCTGAGGACAGTTCTTTTCAAGATATTAACCAACAAGAATGTCAGACACATGGTGGGGAATCCCAGTCTCATGGAGTGCACATCCTGTTCCATGTGGGAAAACCAGGACAATTCTTGTGTCAGCAACAACCACAAGAACACGGAGGTCAGCAACACTAGTGTGACCACGGCCAATATACTGCACTCACTTCTGTTCCCCACATTCCAGGGTGATGTGTTCTCCCCAGACAGGATTGATCAGAGTGTTTCTCCAATTGGAGAATTTCTGCTCTGAGAAAGGCTGGATAGGGTGGGGATGATTTCCAAGGAGGATGAGCTGAGCTTTTATTGAAGTGATAAGATGCTGAGGAATCCAGATTGAGTGGATAGGAAGGAGCTATCCATTAACAGATGGATAGATCATAAGACCATAAGGCATTGGAGTGGAAGTAAGGCCATTCTGCCCATTGAGTCCACTCCACCATTCAATCATGGCTGATGGGCATTTCAACTCCACTTACCCGCATTCTCCCCGTAGCCCTTAATTCCGTGTGACATCAAGAATTTATCAATCTCTGCCTTGAAGACATTTAGCATCCCGACCTCCAATGCACTCCGCAGCAATGAATTCCACAGGCCCACCACTCTCTGGCTGAAGAAATGTCTCCGCATTTCTGTTCTGTATTTACCCCCTCTAATTCTAAGGCTGTGTCCACGGGTCCTAGTCTCCTCGCCTAACGGAAACAGTTTCCTAGCGTCCACCCTTTCCAAGCCATGTATTATCTTGTAAGTTTCTATTAGATCTCCCCTTAATCTTCTAAATTCCAATGAATACAATCCCAGGATCCTCAGCCATTCCTCGTATATTAGACCTACCATTCCAGGGACCATCCGTGTGAATCTCCGCTGGACACGCTCCAGTGCCAGTATGTCCTTCCTGAGGTGTGGGGACCAAAACTGGACACAGTCCTCCAAATGGGGCCTAACCAGAGCTTTATAAAGACTCAATAGCACATCGGTGCTTTCATATTGCAATCCTATTGAGATAAATGACAACATTGCATTCGCTTTCTTAATCATGGACTCAACCTGCATGTTTACCTTTAGAGAATCCTCGACTAGCACTCCCAGATCCCATTGTACTTTGGCTTTATGAATTTTCTCACCGTTTAGAAAGTAGTCCATGCTTGTATTCTTTTTTTAAAAGTGAAAGACCTCGCATTTGCTCATATTGAATTCCATCAGCCATTTCCTGGATCACTCCCCCAAACTGTCTAGATCGTTCTGCAGCCTCCCCACTTCCTCAGTACTACCTGCCTGCCCACCCACCTTCGTATCATCGGCAAACTTCGTTAGAACGCCCCAGTCACTTCATTCAGATCATTAATATATAACGTGAACAGCTGCGGCCCCAACACTGAACCCTGCGGGACACCGCTTGTCACTGGCTGCCATTCCAAAGAAGAACCTTTTATCCCAACTCTCTACCTTCTGCCAGACAGCCAATCCTCAATCCATACCAGTAGCTCACCTTGAACACCATGGCCCCTCACCTTACTCAGCAGCCTCCCGTATGGCACCTTATCAAAGGCCTTTTGGAAGTCTAGATAGTCCACATCCACTGGGTTTCCCTGGTCTAATCTACTTGTCACCTCTTCAAAGAATTCTAACAGGTTTGTCAGGCACAACCTCGCCTTACTAAATCCATGTTGACTTGTTCTAATCCGACCCTGCTCTTCCAAGAATTTAGAAACCTCATCCTTAATGATGGATTCTAGAATTTTACCAACAACCGAGGTTAGGCTAATTAGCCTATAAATTTCCATCTTTTGTCTTGATCCTTTCTTGAACAAGGAGGTTACAACAGCGATCTTCCAATCATCCGGGACTTTCCCTTACTCCAGTGACGTTTGAAAGATCTCAACCAACACCTCTGCTATTTCCTCAGCCACTTCCCTCAGAACTCTAGGGTGTCGCCCATCAGGGCCAGGAGAACTATCAATTTTAAGACCTTTTAGCTTTTCTAGCAATTTCACCTTTGTAATGGCAACCATACACATCTCAGCCCCCTGACTCCCTTTAATATTTGGGATATTACTCATGTCTTCCATTATGAAGACTGACACAAAGTGCTTATTAAGTTCTCCAGCTATTTCCTTATCTCCCATCACTAGGCTTCCAGCATCAGTTTGAAGTGGCCCAATGTCTACTCTTGCCTGTCGTTTGTTTCTTATGTATTGAAAGAAACTATTACTATCACTTCTAATATTACTGGCTAGCGTATCTTCATATTTCATCATCTCCTTCCTTATTTCTCTCTTTGTTATCCTGTGTTTGTTTTTGTAGCCTACCCAATCTTCTGATTTCCCAGTGCTCTTGGCAACTTTATAGGATCTCTCTTTTTCTTTGATACATTTCCTGACTTCCTTTGTCAGCCATGGCTGTCTAATCCCTCCCCGGATAATCTTTCTTTACTTGGGGATGAACCTCTGTACAGTGTCCTCAATTTTACCCACAAACTCCTGCCATTTTAACTCTACTGTCTTCCCCACTAGGCTCTGCTTCCAGTCTATTTTCATCAGTTCCTCTTTCATGCCCACATAATTACCTTTATTTAGCTGTAACACCATTACATCTGATTTTGCCTTCTCTCTTTCAAACTGCAGACTGAACTCTACCACATTATGATCGCTGCTTCCTAAGTGTTCCCTTACTTTAAGATTTTTTTATAAAGTCTGGTTCATTACATAGCACTAGGTCCAGAATAGCCTGCTCCCTTGTGGGGTCAATGACAAGCTGTTCCAAAAAGCCATCGTGTAAGCATTCCATGAATTCACTTTCTTTGGATCCACTGGCAACATTATTTACCCAGTCCACCTGCATATTGAAGTTCCCCATGATCACCGTGACCTTGCCTTTCTGACATGCCTTCTCTATTTCCCGGTACATGTTGGGCCCCGGGTCCTAACCACTGTTAGGAGGTCTGTACACAACTCCAATTATGGTTTTTTTGCCTTTGTGGTTCCTCAATTCCATCCACACAGACTCCACATCATCCAACCCTATGTCATTCAGTGCCATGGATTTAATTTTGTTCTTAACTAACAAGGCAACCCCGCCCCCTCTGCCCACGTCCCTGTCTTTTCGATAAGTTGTAAATCCTTGGATATTTAACTGCCAGTCCTGAACCCCTGCAACCACATCTCTGTGATGCCTACCACATCATAATCATTCACGGTGATCTGAGCCGTTAGTTCATTTACTTTGTTACGAATGCTGCAAGCATTCAGGTAAAGTGCCTTAATGCTAACTTTCTTATCATGAGAGATATTGCAAGTCATAGATGTCCTAAGTTATCCCTCCTTTTTGCTGTATTCCTAGTCTGCCTCAAGCTTAAATCCACCTGCACACACGCTATCCTGCTGCTTATCTTTCCATTTATCTCCAAAATCCCTGTCGCTTTCACTTTCCCTACCATCCTAACTCATAAATTTAAAGTCCTACTGACCACCCTATTTAACCTCTTCACTAGAACATTGGTACCAGATCGGTTCAGGTGGAGACCATTCCAATGGTACAGATTATGACGGAGGATGTGCTGACCATATTGAAAAATCATGAGGATAGATAAGTCTCCTCGGCCAGAAAGGATATAACTAAGATTGTTATGGGAAACGAGGGAAGGGATTACTGTGTTTTAGCGAAAATCTTTGCAGCCTCACTGTCCGCTGGAGTCATCCCAGATGATTGGAGAGTGGCAAACATTATTCCCTTATTCAAGAAAGGCAATCAAGATAATCCTAGGAATCATCGATGAGTCAGTCTTACATCAGTTGTGGGCAAATTATTGGAGAGGATTCAGAGAGACAGGATTTATGATTATTTGGAAACGCATAGATTGATTAGAGATAGTCAGCATGGCTTTGTGAGTGGCAGGTTATGCCTCACAAACCTTACAGAATTATTTGAGGTTGTGACAAACACATTGGTGATGACAGAGCAGTGGATGTGGTGTATATGGATTTTAGCAATGTGTTTGATAAGGTTCCCATGGTAGGCTTAATCAGAAAGTAATGAGGCATGGGATACAGGGCTATCCTGATATAATTCAATGTTGAGACATTTGTGTCAGAGACTGCAAGGGGGAAGTGAGAGAGAAAGATTTTTTTTAAAAGCAGAAAGGAAAGGAACTGGTGAGCAGAGGAGCTCCAATTAGTTTCTCACCCTGCCAACATCGTATTGGGTGAGCTTGGACGAAGACTAGTCGAGCAAAGGCCTGACACAGTTACACGGACAGAATCATAGCTTACAATGTCCTAGATATCATCGTCACTATCCCTGTATGTCCTGTCCCACCGGCAGGACATGGATGTAATTGAAATGCTGGAACATGCAGGGTTATGGACTAAGGTCTGCAGAATGGGATCATTGTGATTTATTTGACATTTCTCCAGAATATTAAACTCCAGTCTAATTTGAAAATTTATTAACATCATCAGACTTGAACTCCAAATATCAGAAAAAAAAATCAAAGACTTACAGCGCAGGTCGAGGTCACTTGGCCCACCCTGTATATGTTGCTTGTAATATAACTACCAAGTCATTACAATGTTCTGTACTCACCGATGAGAGCAACTATTTCAGACTGTGTACTCTGCCCTCTATGTTGTTATAATCTATTTTTCCAATGTATTTCTTTGATAGCTGCTCACCTTGTTTCCTGGTTTCTTTCCCAGCCCTAAATCCATTCCCTGCGGCCTTGAGGGACTACCATTTCTGCTATTTAATCTCTCCTGCCTTCCCCCGTGTGACAGACTGTCTTTTTGTCCTTGCCTCACCCCCACCTTGCTCACATCCTGTTACATTTCTGATGGTTCCCAAGCCTCTGTGACTTCACTGCGCCCCCTGGGTCAGTGGCACGAATTTTGAATTCTCTTCCTCCAGAAATAATTGGAAATCTTTCTTGCAGTTTCCCCCAGATTTTATTTTGAAAAGCAGAGCATTTGTGTCAGAGTCAAGTATTTGTGTGCCTTCATCCACAATTCTGAGCATTTGGGTGTAATCTGTGACCTGCCCACAGATGTGCAGTTTCACTGGATTGACCATGTTAATATGGCCTGTAGTGTGCAGGTTCGGCGGGTTGGGTTAGCCATGATAAATGTGGGGTTATGGGGGTAGGGTGGGAGAGCAGGTTATTGCAGACTCGAAGGGCCAAATAGCCTCCTCATGCACCTACGGGATTCTGTGATTCTAACTAGTTGTGATTGTCGTCACGTTTTCCTCATGCCATGGTCATTCAGCTCAGGTACATATGCTGCTTTGGTGTTTCTGTGGGTGCTCGCACACTCCTTTCCTTCTGTTTTATAACAATTTCACACTGTATTTGAGGGTGGGAATGAATTTGTAAATACAAATACTCCAACCGAAACCCGGGCAGGTCAGGACCTGTTTCTGCTGCTGATGTCGCTCACAGGGAACGGGAAAATAAAGCTTCGGTCATACATCTTACAAGGACAGAGGTTACAATCAGCAGGAATGGCTAAACAGCTTAAACCTCTTTTCTCAAGAGGAAGCTGAGACACAACCTGGTACAAGCAGGAAGCTTTATGTCGGGTTTTTAGAGAGTTCAGGTTGAAATAATTGGGTTGGAAGTGTGTTTCATTGCCCCAGGACATCAAAGGTGCTATCTAAATGTGCATATTTATTTCTGTCTCTCTGTTAACAATCAGATGGACAGGTCAATGTCTGAGTGTTTTCCCAAACCCCTGATTGAAGCTGCCTCCTCCCACAAACTTAGGTGCCTCACCAATCACTGGGTCATGGAGAAACTCTGCTGTTACAATGAGAACTGTCTTTGCTGTCACCGCTCCTCATGCTTCCGCCTAATCCCCACTGCCCTTCATGAAATCCCAGCTGCCTCTAGTCCACCCACATGGGCATGTTGAAGTGCCTGACAGGAGATTGGATTGAAACCGAGAGGTCAATAGCCAGAATGAAAGAGGAAGAAGGAAATAAATGGGGATTTTGAATCCCAGGGGATATAGACTCCAGGATTAGTTCTTGTGGGCATTCCCGCAGTAACACGAGACAGCATTCCATTATGAGAGTTAAACCCGGGTGGCAGGAGAGGGAGCCACTGAACATGAGCAGGTTTAGTTCAAACACAGGAGGTTTGTTCAGTCAGTAACAGTGTGTTAGACATGGATGTGAAGTGAACAGTGAGGGGAAATGTTACCACAAGCTGCAGATGGACAACTTTCATTGCAACAGGAGGAGACCATTCAGCCCTTCAACCCTGCTCTGCCATTCAATAGATCGTGGCTGATTTGTGGCCTAACTTGCAATTTTCAAAACTCTCCAAACTCATCAATAAACTCCTCTGCAACAGACAAGATCAATATTCAAAAACTTAAACATCTGAAAATATGGGAAATCAGGAACAAAAACAGAAATTGCTGGAAAAATTCAGCAGATCTGGCAGCATCAGTGGAGAGTGAACCTTTGGGTCCAGTGACCGGTCAGGTGACCAGCTGCAGCTGACCATTCTGCCTTTTCTGTAACACTCTCTGGAACAGGTTCTGGTGCGAGGGGAATGAGACGGTCAATAATTGAGAAAATAGGAGGACGTGCTCAATGAGAATAAAACACACTTTTGTCTTTCACTTTTAATTCAACTATTATTGTACAATATTATTATTATTATTCAACTACTGCAAAGATTATTCATCATCATTTCAGAAATAAGATAATAGGCCAGAAATCAACTCTTCATGTCATTGGGTCTGGGAAACTGTGTTAATTCTAACCTGGTCCAGCTTCCGTGTGAATCCAGACCCTGAATCACGTGGTTGACTCTGAACGATCTCTTGGGCAGTTAGAATGGATGACAAATGCTGCCCCAGCAAGTGATGCCATGATCCCATGAACAAACAAAACAAATCCAATCTCTGTGGATCGTTGTGAACTCGCCGGTGTTATTGGAAGAGGACGACTGGGAAGGTTTATGGGGTAAAGGGAGAAGATTGGCATTCGGTGAGGTGATCCTTTGGAGAGCTGATGAGCCAATCAGCCTCTTTTTGGACAGTAACAATTCAGTGAATATTTCATTCTGAGCCATCTAAGGAAATATCAGGGCAGGGTTTGTAAAGAGGTCAGATTGAATGAGTGTCTCAGTGAACACAAGTGAGACACAGGTACAGAGAGGTTTTGGGATGGATTAAATTAAATTTTATACATTTGCATAGTCATCAACTTTACAGCAGTTAAAAATGGGAATGATCAAGAGAGTGGAATTAGAGCAGCAAATAAACCTTAAACATTTATGCAGCTAAAGGGAATGCTGGGTAAAGATACCGTAGTTAGTGCTTCTTTTATTCCAGGCACACCAGCCTAGGAGCACATCCTTCCTGTATCTATCCTCTCGAGCTCTTGAAGATTTTTGTTCATTTGAAGTGTTTCATGTTTAGATACTCCAGAGAAGACAGCTTCAAGCTCCTCAATCTTTCCTGCCAGGACAATGCTGCTGTTAGTATTCAATTCACTGGTGCATGTTACTGGCTGCTTCATGGACTGGAGCTGACAATTGAGACTGAAAGCTTACTGTATAAAATATCTTCAATGGTATTGCCAGAGGTGAGTGATTTTAGGAAAATGACCTTGACTTACGGGCATTGAGTGTCAGAGCACTTCCTGTTGTGGGGCATCCTGTTTAAATTCAATCTATTGATAACTATTAGAACTGACTTGCACTGGCTCAAAGTGGTCAGAGCATTATGGCTGTCAACGAAGCTGGTAACAAACTTCCCATGGGTTAAAAATCGTAAATGATAGAGTAGGTACGAGGTCTGATGGCACTGTTGGAGTATTGATGATGTTGTTAATCACATTCACTTGGCAGGAGTTGACTGAATTTATATTGTCTCTTTCTGAATCTCAGGATGGCTCTCTGGGCAATAAGTCTCCAATAAACAGCAATGTGACAATGCACAGGGATCACCTGTTTTGATTCAAATTGGAGTCCAGCCTTGGTCAACAGTCAGTGTGGAGTTTGCACATTCCCCTATGATTGTGTGGGCCCCCTCCAAGTGCTCTGGTTTCCTCCCACAGTTCAAATATTTGTGGGTTAGGTGGGTCATTTGTGCGAAATTGTCCACAGTGTCCAGGATTGTGCAGATTCGGTGGATCCGCCATGGGAAATGCAGTGTTACAGGGATGGAGTGCTCCAGATGGGATGCTCTTTGGATGGTTGGTGGGGTTTCATGGGCCAATGCTCTCCTTCCACACTGTTGGGATTCTATTCTATGATTGAGGATAAAGCAGGGTGTCCTTGGAGAAGGAGTATGTGGTATGTATCAATGCTCTCGCTGTCTTTAGATAGAGGTGGGCATCGCAGGGGATAGAGTGCTTTATCTCCACTGCTGCCCCCTCACCCCTAACTCTACTTTGATTTGGTCCCTTCCCACTCTGTCATTTGTAATGGTTTGCTTTGCCCGTAATGGACTTTGTTTGTAAATATTCAATTGGTTACACGGGTGGTTTACTGCTAGTGATTATATATTAACAAAACCCAAAATGGCGTAATGATGAACGTGGGAAGGTTGCTCAGCTGTTTGAGATAACACTTCTGGGTAGGAGAAATGGGGGGAAAAAGTACACTTCACAGGTCACAGAAGGAGAACTGAAAAGCAGTTAAACCAAAACAAAGGTTCAGACAGGGAGGGAATATTTCCCTGGAGTTTGAGTAACTGGAAAGTGATGGTGTCCGGGAATAGACAGGATTTTGTTTTACAGGGCGTTTGAATTTTTAAAAAACTGTTATATTCAGATAGTTTCATTTCTTTTCTTTTAGTTTTATTTATTGTGGAATAAATAGCTACAATACTTTAAAACCAAATTCACAAACCTTGTGTTAAAGACAAATGTTAAATAAAATCCATCAAACCATCCCTCACTGAAAACTGATGTAGAGGTGCAATCTCCTGGAGAATCCCTGCCCACTTCTTCCTACCCGGGCTCTATGGCTATATACATACCTGGGAGATAGCAGGAGGAGGAGACCATTCGGCCTTTCAATCCTGCTCCCCCATTCAATGGGAAACAGCTGACCATCCAGCTCAGTCTCCTGTTCCTGCTGTGTTCCAATCCCCTTTCATGACTTTACCTCAAAGTACGATATCAAAGTCCTGCTTTGGTTTCACTGCCTTTTGTTCCAGTGGCGTTGTTGTGTTACTGTGTGGGTGTAGGCAGGGGTAATGTGATGGTGCTGCCTCCTGGAGGATGCACTCAGCGTCCCTCTTCATCCTGCAGTAACATCAATTGGATTCCAGCAACTCGAGATCGAAACCGTTTCCAGGATATGGGCATCACTGGCTCAGCCAGCATTTATTCCCCATCTCTCGTTACCCTTGAGAAGATGGTAGTGAGCTGCTGTCTTGTACCATTCACAGTCCATTTGGTGCAGGTAGACTGACAATGCTGGGAGGGAGAGTGTTGCAGGATTTTGGCCGAGTGATTCTCCATCTTCAGTTCTTCAAATGCTGGTTAACTTTATCACGATCCGCACATGATTTTGAGATGTCAGTCTGCAAATCTTCACCATCTGGCACCCTGTATAAAGGAATATGTACAGCTTAGAAATTCAGAACAGACAATTCTCGTTTCTCTGGAATATCTTTTTCCCCTTTCTTCCCCCAAAACTGTAACCCTCCAGCCCACCTACACTCTCCCACCATTCTGACTCTGCTACCCCCTAATGTACACCCTCCACATTCTCATGGAGTTACTGATATAAAGATCCATGCCACTACTTCCCGTCCCTGGTTAGACTCTGCACCCTTTCTGGGTTCACTTCCTTTCCCTTCAGTTGCTGCAAGTCAATAATGTAACAGCAGAATGAAACAAAAGGAAACAGACAGGGAGGTGGCAGATCCTGGACAGAAGAGGAACCTTCAGTCTGGAGAATGGGTCAGATCCTTCCTTGTTTCCCATTAGTCAATTCCCAGTGTTATGACAAGTTGCGAATGGAACTTGGTCCCATCTGGGCATAGTGACACTTTGACCCCCCCAACAGATCAATACTACAAGCAGATGCGTCCCTTCTCCAGCCAATCACAGTGTGAAATGCTTTCCGCTAGTTACCCCAAAGAACATGCTCCAAAACCCTCCCACATTCTGTACATGTACAGTGCTGGGTTTCCCCACACACGTGTGGTTCCTGCCTCAGGGATTGTGGGAGTTGTAGTCCCCATGAAGCCCCTGGAGACCTGTCCCTGGAAAATGAAAGAAAGTGTGGGCTGGAGGGTATTGTGTATAGGATATCTATTCAGACACACAGGACATGTGGGCTGTCACTGGGATTTACTGAGACATCCGCTTAGACACCCCGATTTCTGACGTAAGGAATATACATTCAGCCAATTTCAGGGTGGGGAGGTTAATAATGGTCAGCAGATTTTAAGCAGAGGTTGCTCAGTGGCTAGCACTGCTGCCTCACAGCGTTAGGGACCCGGGTTTGATTCCAGCGTTAGGCAACTGTGTGGAGTTTACACATTCTCCCCATGTCTGCATGATTTTGTTCGGTGCTCCAGTTTCCTCCCACAGTCCAAAGATGTGCAGGTTAGGTGGCTTGGTTATGCCAAATTGCCCACAGGGTTCATGCATGAGCCAGTTAGGTAATTGGCAACAGGAAACGCAGGGTTACAGGGAATGGGAGGGTCTGAATGGGATGCTCATTTTAGGGTTGGTGCGGAATCGATGGATGAATACCCTGTTTTTGCACTAGAGAGACTTTATTCTATTCTCATGAAGAAGAATGTATCTATCTCAATGTGTTCTGAATCTGTGGAATTTCCTACTCAAAATGCAGTGGATGCCAGGACAATGAGCAAATTTAATGAAGAGATACAGATGTTTAATTTGCAATGAGTTGAAGGGTGAGAGACAGCAGGTGGGAAAATCCAGCTGAGACCGAGGTGAGCTGAGTCATCATGGTATTAAATGATGGAGCTGGTTCGAAGGGCTGCATTGCCTCTCCTGCGCCCAGTGCTTATCTTCTTACGGTAATAACTGGAAAGCTGAATCCAAAAATCACCAACTTCACCAAAGGAGATTTCTGGAAAATGCAGGACAGTCAGGTGGATTAGCGTCCCAAACTTAGATAGTGAGGAAGCGTGCAGGAGATAATGATTTTGCTTTTTTAAACTGAGGGGAGACAGTGATTTATGGTTTTAGAATGTGTAGGACATTCACAGTGTCCAGAATACTCTGTTGTGAATATCTATCTTATAGATGTGGGTGGCACAGTGGTTAGCACTGCTGCCTCACAGCGCCAGAGACCCGGGTTCAATTCCCGACTCAGGCGACTGACTGGAGTTTGCACGTTCTCCCTGTGTCTGCGTGGGTTTGCTCCGGTTTCCTCCCACAGTCCAAAGATGTGCACGTCAGGTGAATTGGCCATGCTAAATTGCCCGTATTGTTAGGTAAAGGGGTAAATGTATGGGAATGGGTAGGTTACGCTTCGGCGGGCCAGTGTGGACTTGTCGGGCCGAAGGGCCTGTTTCCACACTGTAAATAATCTAATCTAATCTAAATTTTATTACAAAGCCAAGATCTCTGACAATGAAGCCCAAAACACCCAGGAAACATTGCCTCCCATCCAATCTGATAAAAAGACTTGTGATAAGTCTGGTTGAATTTAGAACACAGATGGAAAGCGGGAAGATTAAATCCAATCCCAACATACTGTGCTTAAACAAAGGAGACTACAATAGGATGAGGCAGGAGTTGGCTAATACAGACTGGAAGCAAAGACTTTACTGTGGGACAGTTGACAGACAGTGGAGAAATATCAAAGCAATTTTTCAAATTTCTCAGCAAAAGTATACATCAGTGAAAAGGAAGGACTGTAGGAAAAGGAGCAAAATGCCATGGGTGGCTAAGGAAATAAAGTAGTCTATCAAATTGAAATAGAAGGCATACAAATTGGCAAAGACCAAGGAGAAATTCGGAGATTGGAAAAACTTCAAAGATCAACAGAAAGCATGATGGAATTGGGGATAAAACGTGATGAGTAGCTATCCCCAGGAACAGAATAGCAGTTTACCCTGCTAGAGGGAAACCTATTGTTTGGGGAACATATGGCCTCTGTAATTGTTGAAGCACTTAACTGTTACCATAGGGACAATCCTGATCAAGTTAAAAATCACAGCACACCCCAAAAGCTTGTATTGCCAAATAAATCTGTTGGACTATAACCTGGTGATGTGTTGTTTTTAATTTTGTCCACCCCACCCCAATCCCGGCTCCTCCACATCAGAATCCCGATAGAAAGCCCCCCTGAAACTGAAGAGTCTGTCAGATACTTGAGGGAGCCACGGGGGCGTGGGGGGAGGAGTGTGTGGTTTAACCACAAAGTGCTGAACTGAACTAGACTTTTGAACTGCCGTTGCCATGGAGATAATACTGAGAGACAGTCTGTATTCAAAGTCACAAAGCACAAAAGGTAGAAGAATGGGAGCATACACCAGACAGGCAGGGAGTTACCCGATGCTGCCTGAAGGCGTTTTGCATGTACACTATCCAGGTAACTGCCATGTCTCAACAATAAAGACTCAAAGAAGACCTCTCAGAGTTCTGTGCCTAGTTATGCCTTTCCAGCAGGGTTGAAGAATATGATTACACAGCAGTCAGTCTTCACAGTGGAGGATACGAAGAACATGCCAGTAATTGATAAGGAAACTGAGGAAGGTGAGGACCAAGAAACAATCATTATCACGAAAGTGTTAGAGCTGGGCAAGTTAATGGAACTAAACGTACACAAGTCTCATTGCCCTGATGGAATACGTCCCAGGATACCAACAGACTTAGTGGGAGAAATCGCAAATATACTTAGAGTTGTCGAATCCTACAGCAGAGACAGGCGCTTTGGCCCAAACTGGCCCATGCTGATCAGAATGCCCATCCACACTAACCCCATTTCCCTGCACTTGGTCCATCTGCTTCTGACCCTTTGCTATCCATGTATTTGTCCAAATGCCTTTTACATGTTGTTAATGTACGCACCTCAACCACTTTCACTGGCAGCTCATTCCATACACATACCACCCTCTGTGTAAAACAGTTGCCCCTCAGCTTCCCTTTTATTCTTTCTCCTCTAATCATAAACTGATGCCCTCCAGTCCTTAGTTCCCTTAGAAAAAGACTGAGTGCATTCACCTTACCCATGCCTCTGTAAAATATTCCCCCTCGGTTTCCTTTGCTCTAAACAAAAAGGTCCTCGCTTGTCCAACCTCTCCCTGTAACTCAGACCCCTGAGACCTGGCATTATCCTTGTAAATTTCTTCTGCACCTTTCCAGTTTAATAACTCAAACCTACACTGCACTCATCACATTTCCAGTGTTTCCCCACGGCACTGGAACCGACGTGACAACGCCAATGGATTACAATCCATGATCGATAATTCACTCCATTACAACAATCCCATTTTCATAGCTTTTTCCACGATGCATTAATCCTTTTGTCTTTCTGGTTTCATGGTAAATTGCCTCATACAAAACCAATCTGGGGCTTAACTGTTCCTGGGAAATGTGCCATGATTTTTTAGACTTTCAAAAACCAATGAAATCTCTCCCCACAGTCCCCACGCTAACATGGACTTCGCTGTCTCAGTACATTTTTCCAGACACACTGACATTTGAAATATTCGTCCACGGACAGAATGGCCTTTTCATCTGGATGGAAAGGTGTGCAATGATATTGAGATAGGCACGGATCCAGTAACATGAGGTTCAATTTGAATTTCTCAACTACAAATCCCCCCTTTCAGTACTCTACAACAAAGAAAACAGAAAGTGCTGGAGCTCCTCAGCAGGCCTGGCAGCATCTGAAATGGTGACAGATGCAGGAAACATTGTAGCCTTGAAGAAGTGTTTAGATGATCACACCTCTGCTATTCCCTCCCCACCCCTTTCAGCATTCCACAGAGACCATACCCTCTGTGACTTCCACGTTCGATCCACAGTCCCCACCAACCCATCCTCCACTCCAGGTACCTTCGCTTGCCACTGCAAGAGGTTGAAAACCTGTGCCCACACCTTCCCCTCACCTCCATCCAAGGTACCACAGGATCCTCCCACATCCAGCATAGATTTCCCTGCCCACCCAAACACCTCACCTATTGTGTCCTTTGCTTTCAGGACGCCAAATTGTGAAATATTTCAGGGAACATTTCTGGGACACATGCACCAACGAACCCCACCGCCCTGTGGCTGACCACTTCAGCTACCCCCCACCCCCCCGCTGCCAAAGACATGCAAGTCCTCCACCCCCAAATCCGAGCCACCTGACACCTGGAGGAAGAACACCTTGGGAACTTTCAACCACACGGCATCAAGGTTTCCTCATCTCCCCTCCCCCAACTTATCTCAGATTCAACCCTCCAACTTGGCACAACCCTCTTAAACAGTCCCATCTGTCCACTTCCTTTCCAATTGTCCATTCCACTCTCTCACCACTACCCTCCATCCACAACCACCTATTGCCTCCCTAGCTCCCTTCCTCCAACCCCAAACACCCCTCCCTATTTATCTCTCAGCCGTATTCCACCACCCACATTTATGATGAAGTGCTAACATGCCCAATACGTCAATTGCCCTGCTCCTTGGATGCTGCCTGACCTGTTGTGCTTTTCCTGCGCCACACTTTAACACAAGCTGGAAGAACAACACCTCATCTCCCACTCGGGGACCCTGCAACCTTCTGGCTTCAACATCAAATTCAATAACTTTAGGTCCTGAATTCTCTCACGTCCTAGTGTCTTTGCCTCCTACCCCACATACCAGGCCTTGTTATTACATAGCCTTCCATTACACATTACCTATCGTTAGCCACTAACAGTCCCTATAAACAGCTATTCACCCTCCACCAGTCAGATCGTTATCCACTCCTTTGTCCAACTGATCTTATCTCTCTCTTTGGACTCTATCACCATCTATCATTTACTCCTTAACCCCTACCTTCTGCATAAAAACCGACATTTCTTTCTCAGTAACATCAGTTCCTGAGGAAGCGTCGCTGGATCGAAAATGCGAACCGATTTCTCTTCACAGATGCTGCCAGATCAGCTGAGCTTTTCTAGTACCTTCTGGTTGTTGTGTGATTTACAGCATCCGCAGTTCTTTTGGTTCTAATTTACTCAGAGTATCTAATTCAGGTCTAGCAGACTGAAAGTGTTTATCAACCTTCCCAGTCCACACTAACTCCATCTCTCTCCCAGTATCTGCTGTCTCTCCCACTCCTTCACATTCAGTCCCCCCTCACAGTGACACTGCGCCTGCAAAGCTGATGGTCATGTGTTGGCCTGCTGGACCCACCCCTCATTCACTCCCATTGGCTGGAGGACCACGCCAACTCTCCTATTGGTCCGAAGCTGTGTCAATCAGCCAGGCCCCATTGTGACCTGAGTGGTGGGATCCTCCCAGGTGCATCAAAGGCTGAGGGGTGACCTCAGAGGTTTATAAAATCATGTGGGGCATGGGTAGGATAAATAGACAAGGTCGTTTCCCTGGGGTGGGGGAGTCCAGAATGAGAGGGCATAGATTTAAGATGAGAGGGGAAGAATTTAAAATGGATTTGAGGGGCATTTCTTTTCCCACTGAGGTTGGTGCGTGTATGGAATCTTCTGTTAGGAAGTGAAGGATGTTGGTACAATTATACCATTTGGCATCTGGATGGATATATGAATAGGAAGGGTGTAGAGTGATATGTGCCAAGTGTTGGCAAATGGGTCTAGATTAGGTTGGGATATCTGGTCAGCATGGACCAGTTTAACCAAAGGGATTATTTTCATGCTGTACATCTCTACGGCTCTGCCCTGTGATGAGCTTCATCATTCACAGTGAATTGGTCAGTATCACAGAGCACAGGGGCTGGGGGTTATTCAGCCCATTGGGGCTGTACTCTCTCCCTCTGGAGATGGTACCAGTCTATCCCAACTCACCTCCCATTTGTACATAGCCGCCCAAATCCTTACTTAAAAAAAGTTAAATTTCAAATTTGTTTTGACAATAACTACTGAATCTGCATCCAGCTGTCTTTCAAACTGTTCCAGATGCTTAGAACTTAGTGAGTAAAATAATCTTCACATTTTTCCTCTGCGTTATTTGCCAAATATTTACTAAAAATTGTGATGTTAAAAATTTCTCACTCTGTCTCTCTGTAAATGAAATACCCTGGAAACAAATCAACTACTGGTCGAAATCATTGCTTAACCTTCTCAGCTCCAAGGAGAATTGTCTGACCTTCTGCTAACTCTCCATAAAAGAGAAACCTACGTTAATTTTAATTTATTAAAGTCATAGAGAAGTACAGCACAGAAACAGACCTTTCAGTCCAACTTGTCCATGCCGACCAGATATGCTAAATTAATCTCGTCCCATATGCCAGCACTTGGCCCATAGCCTTCTAAAACTTTTCCAATCACATATCCAATGAGATGCCTTTTAAATGTTGTAACTGTACCAGCCTCCACACTTTCTCTGGCAGCTCATTCCATACACATACCACGTTCAGCTTGAAACTTTGCACCTAATAATCCTTTTCAATCTTTTCCCTCACACCTGTGTTTTCTAGTTTTGGACTCACCGAAATAGGAATAAGACCCTGGCTGTTTATCCTATCCATGCCCCTAACGATTTTATCAACCTCTATGGTCACCTCTCAGCATCCGATTCTCCAGTGAAAACAGCCTCAGTCTATTCAGCCTCTCCCTATAGCTCAATCCTCAACCCTGGCAACATCTTAGCATCTTTTCTGAATCCTTTCAAGATTCACAATATCATTCCAATAGCAGGGAGATCAGGACTGAAAGCAGAATTCCAGAAGTGGCTGAATGAATGTCCTGTACAGCCGCAAAATATCGTCACAACTCCTGTACTCAATGCACAGACCAATAAAGGCAAGTACACCAAACACTTTATCCACTACCCTGCCTATCTACGATTCCACTTTCAAGGAACTATGAAACTGCACTCCAAGGTGTCTTTGTTCAACAACACTCCCCAGGACATTCCCATTAAGTGCATAAGTCCCACCCTAATTTGCTTTTCCAAAATGCAGAACCTCACATATATCTAAATTAAACTTCATCTGCCACTCCTCAGCTCATTTGATCGGAGTCTCATTGTACTCTCAGGTAACTTTGCTGTCCATTGCACCTCCAATTTTGGTCTCTATTGTAAACCTACTCATCATAGCTCCTATATTCACATAGAAATCATTTACATAAATGGCAAAAAGCAGTGGACACAGCACCCAGCCTAACAGCACATTGCTCATCACAGGCTTCCAGTCCAAAAAGCACCCTTCACTATGACACTGACTGCTCAGCAGGGTTAGAGCTCATGGCATACAGGGAGAACTAACCATTTGGGTACAGAACTGGCTCAAAGGCAGAAGACAGAGGGTGGTGATGGAGGGTTGCTTTTCAGACTGGAGGCGTGTGACTAGTGGAGTGTTACAATGATCACTGCTGGATCCACGACCTTTCATTTATATCATGACTTGGATGTGAACATAGGAGGTATAGTTAGTGAGATGACACCAAAACTGGAGATGTAGTGGACAGTGAAAATGATTACCTCAGAGTAAAATGGGATCTTGATCAGATGGGTGAATGGGCTGAGGAGTGGCATTTTGGGAAAGCAAATCTTAGCAGGACTTATACACTTAATGGTAAGGTCCTGAGGAGTGATACTGAACAACGAGACCTTGGAGTGCAGGTAGATAGGATAGTGAAGGCGGCATTTGGTATGCTTTCCTTTATCGGACAAAGTATTGAGTACAGGAGTTATGAGATCATGTTGCAACTGTATAGGACATTGGGTAGGCCACTTTTGGAACGCTGCGTACAAATCTGGTCTCCCTCCTATTGGAAGGATGTTGTGAAACTTGAAAGGGTTCAGAAAAGATTTACAAGAACGTTGCCAGGGTTGGAGGATTTGAGCTAGGCTGGGGGTTGAATAGAGGTTGAATAGACTGGGGCTGTTTTCCCTGCAGCGTCGGAGGCTGAGAGGTGATCTTATCTATGTATATAAAAACATGAGGTGTATGGATAGGATAAATAGACAAAGTCTTTTCCCTGGCATGGAGGATCCCAGCACTAGAGGGCATAGGTTTACGGTATGAGGGGAAAGACTTTAAAGAAACGTGAGAGGCAAAGTTTTCATACAGAGGGTGGTACGTGTATGGAATGAGCTGCCAGAGGAAGTGGTGGAGGCCATTACGATTGCAACATTTAAAAGGCATCTTCATGTGTACATGAATAGGAAGGATATGGGCTGGGTGCTGACAGGTGGGACTAGATTGCATTGAGATATCTGATCAGCATGTACTGGTTGGACCGACAGGTCTCTGTTTCTGTGCTGTCCATCTATGACTCTTTGACCTTCCAGCAAATTCCGTATCCAAACAGCTAGTTCCGCTAGAATTCTATGGCTGCTAACCTGCTAACCAGTGTGTTATGTGAAACCTTGTGTCTTTCTCAAGTCCAAGTTAATGATTTCAATGCACAAAGCCATGCTGACTCTCCCTAATCATTTCTTGCTTTTCCAATGACATGTAAATCCTGTTCCTGAGAATCCCTTCCAACAACTTCTCTGCCACTGACTTCAGGCTCACCGGTCTATAGTTCCCTGGCTTTTCCTTACCACCTTTCTCAAATAATGGCACCAGTCTTCCAGCACCTCACCTGTGGCGATCGATGATACAAATATCGCAGTGAGGGGCCCAGCAAAAGCTTCCCTAATTACCCACAAAGTTCTGGGATACACCTGATCAGATTCCAGGGATTTATCCACCTTTATGCATTTTAACACATCCAGTACCTCCTCCTCTGTAATATTTACACTTGCCAAATTATCACTATTTATTTCTCCAACTTCTCTAACTTCCATATCCCCTTTCAGTAAAAACTGACATGAAATACTTACAGAATCTCCCTCACCTCCTGCTGTTCCATAGACAGTCTTGTTGATCTTGGAGGGTTGCTATTCTCTGCCTAGTTATTCTTTTGTCTTCAGTGTATTTGTAGAATCTCTTTGGATTCTCCTTAAACCTATTTCCCAAAGCTATCTCATGTCCCCTTTTTTGCCTCCTGCTTTCCCGCGAGTATACTCCTACTGCCCTTATTGTCCTCTAGGGATTCACAAAAACACAGTGGTCTGTACCTGCCATATCCTTCCTTCATTTTCTTGACCAGAGCCTCAATTTCACAGCATTCTCGACGCCTCCCAGCCTTGGCCTTAACAGGAACATACTGTCTGTGTACTCTCATTGTCGCAGGCCTATGGAGGCAATGGCAGATGAGGACAGAGAAACAATCATTTATCAGTAAAGAGGTAGTGTTGGGAAAGCTAACAACTCATCCTTATCTCTATAATTCCTCTCTAGCCTCAGAACTATCACTATCTCTGCATCAAAAACATCTCAATCTCTGCAACGTCCACCAATCTCTAATGTCCTCCAGTCTCAGTACCCTATCTTTAATCATGTCCACCCTCACAAATCTCTGTGATGTGCCTTTCTTTAATTCCAGCCTTCAGGATAACCCATTTTTATTTCAGATTCCGGAATCCAGAGCTCCACAATGTCCCGCTTAACCTCTGTCACATCTTCCTCCAAAAAACATTAATCAATCACGTATCATCTATTCTAATATCACCTTCTCTGACCTGGTTTCTATTGTGACTTGAAATATTCCTATATTACGCGTCTGTGGTCTACATGACAGAAAATGGTTTTGTGGTCCATTGGGTTTATGCTGTAAAGAAATCTCCCAGCTAACTATTTTAATCTCATTTTCCAGCACAGAGCCCATAGACCTGTCAGCCTTGGCCTTGCAAGTGTGTTCCTAAATAGATTTTAAATGCCATCGGGATTTCTGTCTCTCACTCTCTTCCAGACAGTGAGGTTTAGTGCAACTGTTGCATAATGCTATCACCCACAGGGTTCAGAGCAGCTGGGTCTGTGCGAACCATAGATCGTGACCACATTGTGAAGAATGGCAGTGTCCCTGAGAGGGGACACAGGAGATTAACCAGGATGGTTCAAGGAATGGCGGATTTTAGTTGCAGAATTTGTGGGGCATTTTTAACATTAATTACTCATGTGACATGTGTGTTGCTAATACACATCAAGAAAACCATCCACAATTACTGGACTCTCCTTTTCAACCTCTCCCCTTGCCTGCGCTGTGGTAATATTCGGGTTAACCACTACCAGATATCTCTCTCTAATGAGAGAGCAGTCATATGGTCGGGTAGGACAATGCTGACTTGATCTTTCACAGTGATGCCACTGTGCCTCGGGGTGGGGAGAGGGAATACTGAAGGTGGTGGATGGGAAACCACTCAGGTACAGTGCTTTATCCTGGAGGATGCTCACTTTCTTTAATATTGTTGGGGGCGGGGTGCACTGATGCAGGCAAGTGGAGAATGTTCCACCACAACCCTGATGTGTACCTTATAGAGAGCAAACAGACATTGGGGAATCAGCAGTTTGGAAAAACTGAGATTGTTCTCCTTGTAGCAAAGGAAATTTGGGGAGCTGTGACAAAGCGGTTTTCAAAAGTTACGTTATAATACTAAACCTTACACCCATCAGTTCATTATACAAGGATTACAGGACACATGTTGAAGATTTGGGAAGATCTATTAAGAGGATGGTTTGATTCAAAGGAGAACTTTTATTCAGCAAATGGTATTGATCTGGAACACAATACTCTCACACAATATGAATATCCAGGTCCTGATGAACGGAGTAATTCTGTCAGAGTTTGGCGTAACAATGACTGAGATTACCATCTGAATATCTGCCTCTAATACAAGTTTAAAAAATCCGTCACTGTCAGTTCAAGTTTGAAACTCATACAATCCCCTCCTGGCCTAGGATGACTGTACACATTACCCCTGGTGGAGGTTAGCAGGCACAACAAGGGCAAATCTATGTGGGTTTCTATGAGTTTCCACCTTGGACTTCATGTGACTGAACATGGGACAGAATGTCCCAAGATTCAGTGAGATATGGAGAGCAGGATTTGCTTCCCTTTCTTTCCTTCCGTTCTGCTGCTGTGCCTCCTCAATAAGACATGGGGTGTGAAAGGCTCATGCAGCTTGATGGGCAAGATGTCTCCATTCTGACCAATGGGCAGCAAGCTCCTCCCAGTCATGAAACAGAGTATCCCTGAAATATAGCAACTGCGCATGCTTCCCACTGCTCAGTGCTCACAGTACATGTTTCGAATAATGAGGGGGGAAATCTCCTAGAAAAGGCATAACAGCAAAGTTCCAAAGGGATTATAAACAGTCTACAGAGAGATATTCACAGGAAACATGGGCAACAAGTTGGCAAATAGAGTATAACTTGGAATAAATGTAGAAAGCTGCACCACAAAGGGACTGGGGGAAAATGAGCAGGAAACACAGAAAGCTAGCAGACAGTTACAACATGGAATCAGGAAAGGGAATGGAATGCTGTCCCTTATTTCAAAGAGTTTGCAATATAAGAGTTTGGAGTATATACCTTAGGGCAACTAAACAAATGGCGAGTGAGACCACAACTGGAGTAACGTGAACAGATTTGGTCACTTTAGTTAATGAAATAGAGCAGTTTATTGGAAGCATTTCAGAGAAGATCCATTGGCATGATCCCTGTTTTGAAGGGATTATCCTGTAAGCAAAGGCTGAATAAGTTGGGAATCTACTCACTGGACTTTGGAAGAATGAGAGGTGATCTCTTTGAAACATACAGGATTCTGTCGAGGTTTGACAGGGTAAATATGGAGAGGATGAGTCCCATTACGGGTGAGTCTTGAACCAGATTCTGGGTCAGTCGCGGAATCAAGGGTTCTGTTTCAGATTTGTCAAGTTAAAGGCAAAACCGACAGAGGTTAGGGTTTCAGTAGCAATGGAGCTGGGGTGAGAAGGAGACAAGCAACGTTTTAGAGATTGGAATTCCTGGTGTTTGTGATTGTGTAGATGTCTGATCAGAAGGTCACCTTGGGGTCAGATATGAAAGCAATATTGTGAAGAATGTAATTCTGCCTCAGACACTTCCCAGTGAGAGGGAGGGACACAGCAGTAAGGGAAATGAATTTGGAATAGCAACTGACGGCAATGGGTTTAACAATTACAGTGTTTCATTGGAGTGAATTGCAGCTAATCGAAGCGTGGTAAGCAGTTTGATAACTGAGTAATAGTGGAGTAATGGAGACGGATGATGGGGAGGGAGAGCTGGACATTGTCAGTGTATGTGTGGAACCTAACACAGTGCTTTTGGGCGATGTTACCTCCTGGCAGTATGTAGGTGAGAAACAGGACGGACCAAGGATAGATCCTGGAGGGACACCAAATACAATGAATTCAGAAAGGAAAGGGAGAGTGGAGATGGAGCAGGATTTTCCAATGATGGTGAGGTCAAATATTAGGTTTTAGCAAAATAGGAGAGAAGGATATAACGAGAAAAGACAGACAGACAGTTCATGGAACAATGTCTGTGAATTGCAAGGGGGGGAGGGCGGTGACAAGCAGGAGGATGAGACAGAGATTTGGAATGTCCATGATTTAGCTACACTAGGGTAAATGTTCAAGATTACCTCTAATAAGGCTTGACAAAAGACTCTAGGAAATGCAAGTTTAGGACTAAAATGAGGAGCACCCTTGTGAGGCAGTTTGGCTCGGTGGGTTAGTGGAGAGGGAACGAAGAAGCAGAGGCAGCTGATCGGATTGTCTCAATGTTATTCACAGAGAAACTCCATGTGCTCCTCACTCTTGTTGTTGGAGGGGAGGATGGAGGAGGCAGGATAATGGACATTTATTTATTTCCAAAACAATAAACACAACCTGGGATAGTGATTCTAAAAATAAGTGAACAAACCTGTCATATTTATCATTTATCAAGAATATTAAAATATATAACTGAAGTTCAGGTTTGAATCCCAAATTGGTTGAGGGTGGCTCTGAAGTCAAGAAAAAAATAACTGGAATGAAGAATCTACTGTTTGCCATGGAACCACGGGGGATGTTTTTCTGCCATTGACAATGGCCTTGAGGGAAAGGAACCCGACAGTGGCCCACCAAGTCACTCATTGTATTAATCACTGCACAGTCTCAACAAAGGAATGAAACTGGATGGACCACATTACATCTACCAATGCACTAGCAAATACAACCACACAATCAGCCCTCTTGACCCTGCAACTTCCGCCTCACTGTGGGCCAACAGCAGCAGAACTGTACTCCAGCCCAATCTGAAATCTCATGGCCTGATATCCCCCACTCAACCATTAACATCAAGCCAGGGGAATCAACGCTGGTTCAATGGTGAATGCAGGAGGGCATGCCAGCAGTACCAGGCATACCTAAAAATGAGGTGCCAACCTGGTGCAGCTACCAAACCTGCATGCCAAACAGCACAAGCAACACCAAATAGAACTAAGTGATCCCATAACCAATAGATTAGATCTGAGTTCTGCAGTTCTGCCACACCTAGTCAATAGTAGTGATGGACAATTAAACAACTCACTGGAGGAAGTATCACAGATATCCCCACCCTTACCGATGGACGGGTCTCTCACATTCATGCAACAGATAAGAGCACAGCATCAGCAGCGAGTTTCAGCCAGCAGTGCCAAGTGGATGAGCCTTCTCCATTGGTCCCTGACATCACAGATATGAATTGATTTGGTTGAAAACTCATTTCAAATCAGATCAAGAAATGGATAAGCAGTGTAAAGGTATGGGCCCTGCCAATAATACTGTTGGCTGTGCTCCAGAACCTGCTGCCCACCAAGGCAAGTACTGCTCCAGCACTGGCACCTACTGACTTTGTGGAACATTGCTCAGGGATGTTCCAACACAAAAACACAGGGCAGATCCAACCCAACCAATTCCCCTCTATCAGTCCACACTCGCTCAGCAGTGAAGTGATGGAAGGTGTCATCAACAGTGCTGGCAAGCACCTGCTCAGCGATGCCCAGTTTGGGTTCTGCCAGGGCCACTCAGTTCCTGAGCTTGTTACAGACTTGATTCACAAACTGACAAACAGCTGATTGAGGGGAGGATGACAGGCCAGACCCCCTCCAAGACCACTATTTCGACTTCAGTGATATCACCTGACCTTACCACAGTCTCAGCTCATTTGCTGAAACTCTCATTCATTCCTTTTGTTAACTCTAGATTTCATTATCTAAACCCACTCCTGGCCAGCATCCCACATTCACCCTCCTGATAATCTCAAGAGTTTTGAAAACTCTACTGCCGAAGTGCTCACTTGTACCAAAACTTGCTGATCAATCAAAAGATTTATAAGCAACAACAATTTACTTTCGCACCTTTGAATTAATTCCTGGCTGTAAGCATTCCTATCTCCCTGCACCACACACCTTTTCAATATCTCAATAACTCATTTTAGTTCAGACTCTCAATGATGTGTTTATTTTTGAGTTCAACTGTGTGACTGTTTCTATAAACTCCAAGGGAACATGGTCTGGAATCCCCACTCTAACCCTCTAAGATCTACTTTCTTCCTTTAAGGCATTTTTGAAAAACTGCTTATTTGGCGATGGTTTTGGTCACTGGACACAATATTCTCCATCTGTAGCCTTATGTCAAAAGTTCTCAATAATATTTTTGTGAAATTAAAACCATGATGATTTGTACAGATATCTTCTACTCTTCGATATCGCTGAGTGAATACTCTGTAATGTCCCTTACCCAACCACGTTGTGGGAGCACCTTCACCATACAAACTGCAGCAGTACAAGGAAGAAGTTGAAACTTTATTGCTGGAACAGCACAGCAGGTCAGGCAGCATCCAGGGAACAGGAGATTCGACGTTTCGGGCACAGGCCCTTCTTCAGGAATGAGCAGAGAGTGTTCAGCAGGAGAAGATAAAAGGTAGGGAGGAGGGACTTGGAGGAGGGGAGTTGGAAATGTGATAGGTGGAAAGAGGTCAAGGTGAGGGTGATAGGTCGGAGTAGGGTGGAGGCGGAGAGGTCAAGAAGAAGACTGCAGGTCAGGAAGGCGGTGCCGGGCTGGAAGGATCCGGCTGAGACAAGGTGGGGGGAGGGGGGATGAAGAAACTGGTGAAGTCCAAGTTCATCCCCTGCGGTTGGAGGGTTCCCAGTCGGAAGATAAGACGCTCCTCCTCCGACCGTCGGGTTGTTGTGGTTTGGCGGTGGATGAGTCCAATGACCTGCATATCCTCGGTGGAGTGGGAGGGGGAGTTGAAATGCTGTGCCACAGGTTGGTTGGGTTGGTTCGTCCGGGTGGCCCAGAGGTGCTCCCTGAATCGCTCCGCAAGTAGGCGGCCTGTAGGAGACAGGCCGCCTACTTGCGGAGCGATTCAGGGAGCACCTCTGGGCCACCCGGACGAACCAACCCAACCAACCTGTGGCACAGCATTTCAACTCCCCCTCCCACTCCACCGAGGATATGCAGGTCATTGGACTCATCCACCGCCAAACCACAACAACCCGACAGTCGGAGGAGGAGCGTCTTATCTTCCGACTGGGAACCCTCCAACCGCAGGGGATGAACTTGGACTTCACCAGTTTCTTCATCCCCCCTCCCCCCACCTTGTCTCAGCCGGATCCTTCCAGCCCGGCACCGCCTTCCTGACCTGCAGTCTTCTTCTTGACCTCTCCGCCTCCACCCTACTCCGACCTATCACCCTCACCTTGACCTCTTTCCACCTATCACATTTCCAACTCCCCTCCTCCAAGTCCCTCCTCCCTACCTTTTATCTTCTCCTGCTGAACACTCTCTGCTCATTCCTGAAGAAGGGCCTGTGCCCGAAACGTCGAATCTCCTGTTCCCTGGATGCTGCCTGACCTGCTGTGCTGTTCCAGCAATAAAGTTTCAACTTTGATCTCCAGCATCTGCAGACTCACTTTCTCCTCGCAGTACAAGGAAGTCAAACATCACCCTCTCCACAGGCAATAAGGCTTTGGTATTGATCACTGCTTTCTGTGGAAGGAGAAATACACAGTTGATGTTTCAGGGAGTGCAATATGAATTACAGGGAATGAAAATTGTGCAGAATTTGACTGTCAGAAATTGAAGGAAAATGCACTCACTTATTGGAAAAAAGAATTCTTGACTGTCAAAGGTATTGTGGAAAAAATAACCTGATAATAGAACAGCATATGGTCAGGAGCCGGGCAGCAGTGGACAATTCATTTACATTCGTGAAGAAGGGCTTATGCCCGAAAAGTTGATTCTCCTGCTCCTCGGATGCTGCCTGGCCTGCTGTGTTTTTCCAGCTCTACATTTTTCAATTCATTTACAAAACAGCTGTGAAAGTAATAGTAAAATACTATACAGAGCAAAAATACACCCATGAGAGACTGAGGAAGCTAGATAATGAACAAGTGGACATCAGAGAACGCAGAGGTGAACCAGAGCAGAGTTCACTTTTATGATCCCACAGTCAAAGATGTCTAGCACAGAAACAGACTTCTTCGGTCCAACCTATGCCAACCAGATATCCTAACCTAATCTATCTAAATTAAATTCTATCTGCCACTCCTCAGCCCATTGGTCCATCTGATCAATATCCCACTGTACTCTGAGATAACTTTCTTCATTGTCCACAATACCTCCAATTTTGGTGTCACCTGCAAACGTACTAACTATACGGCCTCTGTTCACATCCAAATCATTTAAATGAATGACGAAACAAATCCAGAAAAAACTACATTTCTCTGGGTTTGAATGTGCTCTGTGTAAATCCTGCCCTCTGACTCTTTTTACCAGGGAAGACTGCACATACATCCCTCTGAACTTTGCCCCCTACAAAGCTGGCGGCCGCGCACGTGTACAGTGAATCATTGCCCCGAATAAAGATGGCGGCGCTCACTCGGGCAGATTACTCAACGAGGCATATTCCCGTTTGCTGCAAAAACGGGACTGTAAGTTTCAAATTTGTATTTTCCGATGTGTACCAAATGATTGTAAAACCTCTCAGACCATACCAACACCATTTCCCTCCCGCTTCCTGCTGTTTATGTCTTTCCTTACCGACAGCCCTCCTCACACACACGCTCCGAACACCTGCGCCCACCGCGAGGATGATCACGTGGTATAGTCTAGTCCCGCCCTCATTCACTGATTGGTCGGAGGACCAACTGCCCCGCCAGGTCCTCCAGCTCCTCCCCTGCCTTTCCATTGGTCCGCCGCTGACATCAATCACTTCTTCGGTCCAACCTGTCGATGCCAACCAGATATCCTAGGAGAAAGTGAGGTCTGCAGATGCTGGAGATCAAAGTTGAAACTTTATTGCTGGAACAGCACAGCAGGTCAGGCAGCATCCAGGGAACAGGAGATTCGACGTTTCGGGCACAGGCCCTTCTTCAGGAATGAGCAGAGAGTGTTCAGCAGGAGAAGATAAAAGGTAGGGAGGAGGGACTTGGAGGAGGGGAGTTGGAAATGTGATAGGTGGAAAGAGGTCAAGGTGAGGGTGATAGGTCGGAGTAGGATGGAGGCGGAGAGGTCAAGAAGAAGACTGCAGGTCAGGAAGGCGGTGCCGGGCTGGAGGGATCCGGCTGAAACAAGGTGGGGGGAGGGGGGATGAAGAAACTTCGTGACACCACCCACGCCCTGCACCTCCTCCAGGATTTCCGCTTCCCCGGTCCCCAACGCCTCATCTTCACCATGGACATCCAGTCCCTGTACACCTCCATCCCCCATCACGAAGGACTCAAAGCACTCCGCTTCTTCCTTTCCCGCCGTACCACCCAGTACCCTTCCACCGACACCCTCCTTCGACTGACCGAACTGGTCCTCACCCTGAACAACTTTTCTTTCCAATTCTCCAACTTTCTCCAAACAAAAGGAGTAGCCATGGGCACCCGCATGGGCCCCAGCTATGCCTGCCTCTTCGTAGGGTATGTGGAACAATCCATCTTCCGCAACTACACTGGCCCCACCCCCCATCTTTTTCTTCGCTACATTGATGACTGTATCGGCGCTACCTCGTGCTCCCACGAGGAGGTTGAACAGTTCATCCACTACACTAACACCTTCCACCCCGACCTCAAATTCACCTGGACAGTCTCGGACTCCTCCCTCCCCTTCCTAGACCTTTCTGTTTCTATCTCAGGCGACCGAATCAACACGGACATCTACTACAAACCAACCGACTCCCACAGCTACCTGGACTACACCTCCTCCCATCCTGCCCCCTGTAAAATCGCCATCCCATTCTCCCAATTCCTTCGTCTCCGCCGCATCTGCTCCCAGGAGGACCAGTTCAAAATACGTACAACACAGATGGCCTCCTTCTTCAAGGACCGCAATTTCCCCCCCGACGTGGTCGACGGTGCCCTCCACCGCATCTCCTCCACTTCCCGCTCCTCCGCCCTTGAGCCCCGCCCCTCCAACCGCCACCAGGACAGAACCCCACTGGTCCTCACCTACCACCCCACCAATCTCCATGTACAGCGCATCATCCGCCGTCACTTCCGCCACCTCCAAACAGACCCCAGCACCAAGGATATATTTCCCTCCCCTCCCCTATCAGCTTTCCGTAGAGACCACTCCCTCCGCGACTCCCTTGTCAGATCCACACCCCCCACCGACCCAACCACCACTCCCGGCACCTTCCCTTGCAACCGCAGGAGGTGCAACACGTGCGCCCACACCTCCCCCCTCACTTCTCTCCAAGGCCCCAAGGGAAACTTCCATATCCGCCACAGATTCACCTGCACCTCCACCCACATCATCTACTGCATCCGCTGCAGCCGGTGTGGCCTCCTCTATATTGGGGAGACAGGCCGCCTACTTGCGGAGCGATTCAGAGAGCACCTCTGGGCCACCCAGACGAACCAACCCAACCAACCTGTGGCACAGCATTTCAACTCCCCCTCCCACTCCACCGAGGATATGCAGGTCATTGGACTCATCCACCGCCAAACCACAACAACCCGACAGTCGGAGGAGGAGCGTCTTATCTTCCGACTGGGAACCTTCCAACCGCAGGGGATGAACTTGGACTTCACCAGTTTCTTCATCCCCCCTCCCCCCATCTTGTCTCAGCCGGATCCCTCCAGCCCGGCACCGCCTTCCTGACCTGCAGTCTTCTTCTTGACCTCTCCGCCTCCATCCTACTCCGACCTATCACCCTCACCTTGACCTCTTTCCACCTATCACATTTCCAACTCCCCTCCTCCAAGTCCCTCCTCCCTACCTTTTATCTTCTCCTGCTGAACACTCTCTGCTCATTCCTGAAGAAGGGCCTGTGCCCGAAACGTCGAATCTCCTGTTCCCTGGATGCTGCCTGACCTGCTGTGCTGTTCCAGCAATAAAGTTTCAACCAGATATCCTAACCTAATCTATCTAAATTAAATCCTATCTGCCTGTCCTCAGCCCATTGGAGCATCTGATCAATATCCCACTGTATTCTGAGATACCCTTCTTCATTGTCCACAATACCAACTGTTGGCTGGACCTTGCGCACTGCTTCGTGGCTTTTGTTGCTGTTTCTCAGTTACAAGAGTGAGGGACAAAGTTAAAAATCACACAACCACCTGATGAAGGACCAGCAAAGTCGTGCTTCCAAATAAACCTGTTGGACAAAAACCTGGTGTTCTGTGAATTTTAATTTTGTCCATCCTAATCCAACACCAGCACCTCCAAGTCACGAGTGATGGAGGAATGCATAACATAAGAACAAAAGATCTTGGAAAAGGAGAAGGCCGTCCTGCCCTTCGAGCCTGCTCTACCATTCGATAAGATCATGGCTGATCATTTCGTGGACACAGAACCATTTACCCACGTTCTCACCGTATTCCTTAATTAATTATTTCTTTTTTAAAAAAGCTAAATTAGCTTTAAAAACGTTCATTGAACGAGCATCAACTACTTCCCTGGGCAATGCACTCCATCGAGGTCAAGACGTTCCTTCTCAATTCACTCCTAAATTTGCTGCCTCTAGTCTTGTGGTGATGCCCTCTTGTCCTGGCTTCACCTGTCAGTGGAAACATCCTCTCTACTTCTATTTTACTCATTCCATTCATTATTTTATATCTTTCCATTCTTCTGAATTCCAATGAATATAATCCCAATCTACTCAGTCTGTGTTAAGCCAAACCCCTCACCTCCGGAATCAACATAGTTAACCTCCTCTGCACTCCCCTCTAGTGCCAGTACATCCTTGAGCACGTAAGGAGATAAAAACTGCATGCAGTACCCCAGGTGTGGCCTCACCAGCACCCACTATAGCTAGAACATAACCTCTTCTTTTAAACACAATCCCTTCAGTCATGAAGGACAAAATTCCATTTGCCTTCTGAATTGATTGTTATACCTGGTGACCAACCCTCCTGCAGAAGGATGTTCATGTGCCTCTGCATAGCAAATCATGTAACTTTTTAAAAATTCAAGTAATAATATTTTTATTATTGTTTCTCCAACCAAAGAGTATGACTTTACATTTGTGAACATAATATTCCACTTGCCAAACCATTGCCCACTCACTCAATGTATCTATGTTCCTCTGCAAAGTTTCCCAGTCCTCTGCACACTTTGTCCTGCTACTCATCTTAGTCTCATATGCAAACTTTGACACCCTACATGTGGTCCCCAACTCCAAATCATCTGTATCAATTCTAAATAATTGCAGTCCCAACATTGATCCTAGAGGCACACTACTAGTTACTGATTGCCAGCCAGAATAAGGCTTATTTATCCCCACTCTTTGCTTCCTGTTAGTCAACCAATCTTCTATCCATGCTAATACTCTATCCCATGCACCCTTATATAATGCAACAGCCACTTGCGTGGCACCTTGATGAAGGCCTTTTGGAAATCCAGGTACACCACATCCACTGGGTCCCCGTTGTCCACCTTGCTCGAAATGTCTTCATAGAGTTCCAAACGATTTGTCAAGCATGACCTACCCTTCATGAATCCATGCTCTGTCTGCCCAATGGGACAATTTCTATTGAGATTCCCTGCTATTTCTTCCTTGATAATAGACCCAAGCATCTTTCCAACTACAGAGAATAAAGTAACTGGTGTAGAATTCCCTATCTTTTGTGCACCGCCTTTTCTTACAGTCCTTCCTTTTCACTGGAATATGCCTTTGCTGAACACTTCCAAAAGTGTCTTTGAAAATCTGCAGTGAGGTAAGATCACTCACAATGCACAGAGCAATGAGAGAGCTCCAAACATCGCTAACAGGACATGACATAGATACAGTGCTGGAGGGGGAGCACAGTACAGTACAGAAACACCCCAGACTCAATCACCACCTCTACTTTAATTTACATTGCACTGAGACAGCATGGGGATTGCATAGTTATCAATCCAGGCCTGTGCTGTCTTAGTGAACATCAGGACAACAGAGGGGCAAGCAGGCCTCTGACGAGAGATTGGGAATGCTGCCTGGGATCTTTCTGTTCTGTGTTCTCCCTCCATCACTGTGCTAAGACTCACTACTCTGCAACTCTGTGTCTATGGCATGGCTTGTGCACCAGTGCCTTCAGTAATTTTTAACTCCTATAATAGTTCCTGTCCCTGTAACTACCTCCCGTCCTGACAGTCCCTACACATATTTGAAATGTACTGCATTCCAGACTACCATCCTTATCGCTGTAACTTGCTTCAGTGTCTACAACATGCTTTATTTCGGTACTGTAATCCTCTTTAACTGGATACAGAGTGATAGAGCATGGAAACAGAACCTGTGGTACAACTCATCAATGCTCTCCATGTTTCATATAATGAATGAGTCTCATTTGCCTGCGTTTGGCCCTTAGCTCTTCAAACCTTCTCCCCTCCATGTACCTGCCCAAATGTCTTTTCCATGTTGTAATTGTTCTTGTTTATCCCATGTTCCCTGGAAGTCTGTGCACCATCCTCTGTGGATAATGTTGCCCCTCAGCTCCCTCTTTAAATCTTTGCTCTCTCACTTCCCGTTTGTACTCTCGAGTTTTGGACTCCCTTAACCTTGGCAATTCACCATTCTTAGGCCCAATCCTTGAGGCACTCCACTGGTCACAGACCTCCAGTCTGCTAAGCAAACCTCCATCACCACCCTCTGTCTTCTACCTTTGAGCCAGTTCTGTATCCAAATATCTAGTTCTCCCTGTATTCCGTGAGATCAAATCTTGCTAATCAGTCTCCCATGGGGAACCTTGTCGAATGCCTTACTGAAGTCCATATAGATCACATCTACCGCTCAACCCTCTTCAATCCTCATTGATACTTCTTCAAAAAACTCAATCAAGTTTGTGAGACATGATCTCCCACACACATATCTCTATCTCTAATCAGTCCTTGCTTTTTCAAATACATGTACATCCTGTCCCTCAGGATTCTCTCCAATAACTTGCCCACCACCGACATCAGGCTCACTGCTCTATAATTCCCTGGCTTGTCCTTACCACTCTTCTTAAACAGTGGCACTACGTTAGCCGACCTCCAGTCTTCCGGCACCTCACCTGTGACTATCGATTATACGAATATCTCAACAAAAGGCCCAGTAATCGCTTCTCTAGCTTCCCACAGAGTTCGAGTGTACACCTGATCAGGTCCTGGGAATTTATCCACCTTTATGCATTTCAAGACATCCAGTACTTGCTCCTCTGTAATATGGACATTTTGCAAGGTGTCACCATCTATTTCCCTACATTCTATATCTTCCATATCCTTTTCCACAGTAAAAACTGATGCAAAATATTCGTTTAGTATCTCTGTCTTTTAAACATTGTAATTGTAACCACGTCCGCCCTTGCTCAGGAAGTTCATTCCACAATCAGAACACCCTCTGTGTAACAATTTGCCCTCATGTCTTTTTTTTTGAACATCTCTGTCTTCTAACCTTAAAAATGTGGTCCCTCCTCTTGAGACACCCCCATCCTACGGAAAAGGCAACTACCATTAAATCGATCTATATCTCATTTTTTAAAATAAACTTTTATAACATCACATCTCAAACTCCAGGCTCCAGTGAGAAAAGACTCAGCCTATCCAGCCATTTTTCAGAATTCAAGCCTTCCATATACAACAATGTCCTGGTAAATCTCTGCTGAACACCCTGCAGCTTAATAATATCCTCCCTATAACTGGGCGACCAGAACTCGACGGAGTAGTGCAGAAGAGGCCTCATAAATGTCTGCATGACGTCCCAAATCCTCCACTCAATGGACTGAGCAATAGTCAGGCATGCCAAGCAGTGCCTTATCCATCCTGTGATGCAAACTTCAAGATTTATGTACCTGAACCCGGAGGTCCCTCTGCTCTAAAACACTAACCGAGACCCGAACATTAATTGTATAAGCTCTACCCTTGTTTGTTTTACCAAGTGCACTACCTCGCATTTATTCAGATTGAATACCATCTACAGTTTTTCAGCCCATTCACCCATTTCATCAAGATCCCTTTGTGATCTCAAAAACCCTCCTTCACTGCCCACTATGCCACCCTCCAGCCTTTCCAGCACATCACACATGGCTGTCAATGGTACAAATATCTTTGATCGCGACTCCACAATTTCTTCCCTAGCATCGCACAATGTCCTGTGATACACTTAATCAGGTCCTGGGTCTTTCCATACCTTTGTGTCTTAAAACCTCCAGCACCACCTCTTCTATAACATGCACTCTTTTTAAGTCATAGAGATGGGCAGCATGGAAACAGACCCTTAGGTCCAACACATCTATGCTGACCAGAAGATCGAAATAAATCCATCCCATTTCCCAGCATTTGGCCCATGTACCTCTAAACCCTTATTATTCATATACCCATCCAGATACCTTTTAAATGTTGTCATAGTATCAGTATCTGTTACATTCTCTCTCAGCTCATTTCATACATACATCACCGTGTGCATAAAAAAGATATCCCTTCAGTGCCGTTTAAACCTTTCCCCTTCAACCTTAAACCTATGCTCTCTAGGTTTGGACTCTTGAACCCCAGGGAAAAGACCTTGACTGTTTACCCAATCCATACCCCTCATGTTTATATAAACCTCTGTCAGGTCACCACTCAGTCTCCGATGCTCCAGGGAAAATAACCCCTGTTTATTCAGCAACAATCCTGGCAACGTCTTGTTAATCTTTTCTGAACACTTTCAACTTTCACAACATCCTTCCTATAGCGGGGATACTGGAATTGCAGAGAACTCCAAATATGGTCTAACGTATTACTCTTGTTCCCTGAGTTCCCCAGTCTTTGTCTACAATAAGTTCTGGAGTAATAAATGTGTTTAAGGTCTTAGCCATATCTTGCGGTTACACACACCAATGGTCTCATTAATCTTTAAGGGACACTATTTTGTCTCGAGTTACTTTTTTACTCTTAATATATTTATACAATCACTTTTGGATTCTCCTTATCTTTCTCTGCCGAGGCTATTTCATGTACCCTTTCTGCATTCCTGATTTTTACCCAAAGTGTATTCCTACAGCCCCTGTGATCCTCAGGGATTCCCTTGATCCAGCTGGCTATACTTGACATGTGCCCCCTTTTCCTTGACCAGACCCTCAATAGACAGCCAAAGTTTCCTAATGCTGTCAGCATTGACCTGCACACAAACAGGAACATGCTGGTGGTGATCGCTCAATTTATCTCACTTTTAAAATATTCTCACTTGCCAGACTTCCCTTTCCCTGCAAATAGACTCCCCAATCACCTTTTGAGAGTTCCTGGCTAATATCAAGATTAGTCTGGCCCCATTTTATAACTTGAACCTGTGGACCAGTCCTGTCCTTTTCCATCGCTATTTTCAAACTAATAGACTTGAGTCACTTTGGCAAAATGCTTTCCCACTCACACCTCAGTCCCTTTCCCTAACATAGTCTCTGTTTGTTCCACCAGATGATACAAACCCCTTTATCTCTGTAATCTGCTCAGCTCCCTAAAACAGTTCCTGTCTGTGTAATCCAGCCCTGTCCTACAAACATCCTTACCCCTGTAAACTTCTCTATCCCTCTCAACATTCCCAACTCCATGAACCCATCAACCCTACAGTTCTCCACATTTCTGTAACCTCCTGTGGGTCTATGGTCCTCCTTTCCTGTGAAATCACCTCCAGTCCCCACATCCCTCCAAATCTGGGTCCTCTGCTCCAGATCAGACCATTGCTGTCTCTGTACACCTCCACTCCTGACAACTCTTCCCATTTGTGTAACCTCGTTCAGACCCCATACTCTCCAGCTTCCTGAATCCTCTTCCTGCATTGCAACCAAAACCATGTTCATGTAACAACCACCAGTGCTTACACCCTCCCCGACTCAATAACCACTTGCAGTCCTAACAAAGGACCTCTCAATTCCCTACAATCCTCCCTCCCTCCCTCCTCAAATGCCTTCATCACCATGAAACCTCACAATTACTGAAGCCTCCTTTTGGCATTGCAATCCTCCTAATGTCTGCAAAACCCTCCTGTCCTGATATCCCTCCCTCTCTCTGTAATCCCCACCACCCTCCAGTGCCCTTCTGGGCAACATGGCAGAGGAGGGAAGATATGTAGAGTCCAGGTCATGTTACGGAGGTAGAATTCTGGAAATTGCAAATTTGGTCTAATGTCTGTGGTGTGCAGATTATTGGCGAGGACTGTAAAGAAAAGATTTATGACTACTTGGAAAGCCATAGTTAAATTAGAGACAGCATGGGTTTGTGAGGGGCAGGTCATGCCTAACAAACCTTCTTGAATTCTTTGAGGATATGACAGATTATGGTGATGGATCATTCAGAAAAGAAGGATGATTGGGATACAGGGAAATCTGTCTGTCTGGTGCAGGATCGGATGGCCCAGAGAAGACAGAGTATGGCGACAGATGGACAGTATTGAGCCTGGAGCTCAGTGACCAGTGGTGTTCTGTAACAGTCGGCTTTGGGACTCTGCTCTCTGTGATTTTTATAAATGACTTGGATGTGGATGTTGGAGAGTGGGTTAGTAAGTTTGCTGAAGAAGGGCCTGTGCCCGAAACGTCGAATCTCCTGTTCCCTGGATGCTGCCTGACCTGCTGTGCTGTTCCAGCAATAAAGTTTTAACTTTGATCTCCAGCATCTGCAGACCTCACTTTCTCCTCGTTAGTAAGTTTGCCAATAACATAAAGGTTGGTGGAGTGGTGGGTAATGTGGAGGGCTGTTGTAGGTTGCAATGGGACATTGACAGGACGCAGAGCTGGGCTGGAAGTGGCAGAAGGAGTCCAATCTGGAAAAGTGTGAAGTGATTCATTCTGGAAGGTCGAATTTGAATACAGAATACAGGGTGAAAGGCAGAATACTTGACAGTGTGGAGGAACAGAGAGACCATGGGGTCCGTGTCCATGGATCCCTCAAAAGCGCCACGCACGTTGGTAGGGTTGTTAAAAAAGATATGTTGTGGTGGCTTTCCTTAGCAAGGGGATTGATTTTAAGAGCCGTGAGATTTTACGGCATCTTTATAGCATCCTGGTGAGACCACACTTAGAATATTGTGTTCAGTTCTGGTCCCCTGTTTACAGGAAGGATGTGCAAGTTTTAGAGAGCGTACATAGGAGATTTACCAGGATGCTGCCTGGAATGGAGGGCAGTTCTTACGAAGAAAGGCTGAGGGAGCTAAGGCTTTTCTCATTGGAGTGAAGAAGGGGGCGGGGTGACTTTTCCTCCAATGGCATAAATGGCTATTACAAGGGGGTGTCATTTTAAAGTGAATGGAGGATGGATAAGAGGATAGAGAATGGTATGTGGTTGGATGGACTGCCAATGATGGTAGTAAAATTAGACACATTCGGGACATTTAATAGACTCTTGGATAGATACATGGATAATAGTAAAATAAAGGGTATGTAGGTTAGTTTGATCTTACAGTTGGATAATAGGTTGGCATGAAATCATGGCCGAAGGGTCTTGGGCTGAACTGTTCTGCGTTCTGTGTTCTGTCTGGTAAACTGGTTAATAAGCTCAGATCAGTGTAAAAGGATATGGCATTCAGGAGGAGCTAGTGAACTGGTTACAAAATTTGCTTGATGTTTATAGACAGAGTGTGGTGGGAGACATGTTGTTTTTATGAATGGAGACATGTGACAAGCGGTGTAGTGGGTCCCCTGGTGTTTGTCATTTGGATAAATGGTTTGGATGGGAATATTGGTTTCCTGGTAAGTAATTGTTTTTGGGTGACACTGAAATTGGTGGTAAAGTGGACAGTGCAGAAGGTTATCTATGATACAACCGGATGAACAGTACGGCTGGGATAGTGGGCTGAAGAATAGCAGATGGAGTTTAATTAAATAAAGGTGAGGTGTTCCATTTTGGTGAAACAAGCCAGGGTGGGGCTTGTACAGTTAATGCTCGGGCCCTGGGTTGTGTTTTCAGTCAGAGATCCAATGACCCAGGTACACAGTTCTTTGAATGTGGTGTCACAGGTAGACAGGCTGGTGAAGCAGGCGTTTGGGATGGTTACCTTCATTCTGGGGAGCATTAAGAGTAAGAGTTGGAATGTCATGTTGTGGCTGTAAAAGACATTGGTGGGGTCACCATTAAAACATTGTTGATCAGTAGGAAGAACTCATCTAGTTCACTAACCTCCTTTAGGGAAGGACATCAAATATTCTATGAGAGAAAGTGAGGGCTGCAGATGCTGGAGATCAGAGCTGAAAATGTGTTGCTGGAAAAGCGCAGCAGGTCAGGCAGCATCGAACGAACAGGAAAATAGACGTTTCTATTGTACCCGAAATGTCGATTCTCCTGTTCCTTGGATGCTGCCTGACCTGCTGCGCTTTTCCAGCAACACATTTTCAGCATCAAATATTCTAACCTGGTCTGGCCGACATTTGACTCCAGACCCACAGCAATATAGCTGACTCTGAGCTACCCTCTCAGCAATTTGCAGAGGGGTCAAAGAACGTTGTTCCAGGCAGTGACACCAACATCCCATGAATGAATATATAAAAATACATATATCTCTCCGTACCTCTGCAAACCCCTCCAGCTGCAGCAATCCGTCCTGGCCTTGTAACACCCTGACCACTCTCTGTAACACTCTCACCACCTCCAGCACCTTCACCTCTCCCAGTTCCTATCGTGTCAATGAACCCTGACCGTGGTTCCCCTTCCCACAGCCCTCCTCCTGCGAGCAGACCCATTGCAATCCATTAACATTTACTCCTAAAACATTCTCTCACTTCAGGATTTTAAGTGTTTTTTGGTGATCTTCTCAGCCTCATAATCTAGTGTGATTCCTTTTGTCCTGAGTGAGGGATCAGTGGGAATTTCTTGCTGAGGTTTTTACTGTTTCAATTGAATATCCTTCTGTTGAGTGTTTTATACTGTCCCTTCAAATGTTTTCCACTGTTCATTTACAGGCACATATTTCAGTCTGTTTAGCCTATTTACCTTGGCCAGTTCTCCTCTCAAACTCATGTCATTGGCTATTTTTGTTTCTAGTTACAGCTTGTCCTTTCTGTGATTCACTTTAAAACTTTATATTTATTTAAACTGCACTTTATCACAATTTCCCGAAGGATCTGTCCAGGTGACATTACTCATTCACTAAGTTTCATTACACAGTCGCTCTGCGATAGTTATGTCCCTTAACAGTTGCACAATGTGTTTTTCAAAGAAACACTGAAAAAAAAATTAACCAAACTCCTCTTCCAATATCAATGTTGACCATGTGATTGTCCCAGATTATACAAATATTGAAGTTTTCCAAAATTATCACAATGCCTTTGTTAAAAAATTCCAATTGGTTCCTGTTTAATGCAGTGATGAGCAATGAAATGCTGTTCGTGAGATAAAACTGTTCTGCTGCTGGCGTCCTTGGCAAGTAGTAGCCAGAATTTACATTCAGACTGACTCTACTTCATGATCTGATGCCAAATGCTTTCTCTGTATTGCCTTTGTTATTCATTATTGTTAGCGTTGCCCATTTTGCCTGAGTTTGCACAAGATTACGAACCACTGAATATTTTTGTTCACCCTGTATCCACGTCTCCCTGGTGTAAAAATCTCTTTCATCTGTGTCACAAATCCATCGACCTTATTGCAACAACCTTGTCCATTCAAAAAAAAACATAATATACTCTCTTCCACAATTTTCTGTCATAAATCTATTTGCTGATGTACAGTTTTAGTTGAACTCTGTCCCATCCTGTTCCTTTCTGCTTGTCTTCAGCCACATTCCCGTGCTGTTCCATTGCTTCACCTTTTCCCTTTGGATTCGGAAAGGTCCTTTCACCTGCATCCTCTCTGTCAGTTTAATGCCCTGTCCAAAAACCTACCGACATGATTGGCCAAGACACTGGTGCCAGCACAGTTCCAGGGGGACCATCCTAATAGATTTTTAAATCAGATATGGGATGTGTGTGACTCTGGCTGACCAGCCTTTCTTGCCCAGCCCTAGCTGCCCTTGAACTGAGTAGCTTGCTCGGCCATTTCAGAGGGTAATTGAGAGGCAAACACTTTGCTGTGGGGTAGTCGTGCAGACCACGTCAGGATGGGCAGATGTCCTTCTCGAAAGGACAAGTGTTTGGATTTGTTGTACATCAGTAATGGTTTCATACTTATTTGTGGATTGTTAATTATTATTTTTAAAATTATTGATTTCAAATGACTCCTTTTCAGATGGCGGGATTCAATCCTGCCTCCCCTGAACATTAGTTGAGGTTTTGGATACATTCTCTCGCAATAATACCACTAGGCCATTACTTCACCTGCTCACTGGGTGCTCATCCCTGAGCACTGATACCAGGGCATCATGAAGCGAGACCCATTCTTCCGACACAATTGTGTGATCCTGACATCTTCCAGCAATCTGGGACTATTACTTAATATCGCTCCATTTTCCAGATCTCTGTGGAACTCAGTGCCATTCTCCATGTGTAACCCTCACTGCATCTGTTTAACTTCCCATTCTATCTATTTCTCTGTCTCCTGTAGGTACTCAGGAAAATCCTGACTCGATAGCCTTCCCAGCTGCTGGGTGGATTGTCCATCACCACATTGAACGCAGTTGGTCTGCCAGAGAGAGACAAAAGGAATGGAGATCTGGAGCTTTCAATAAATCCTGGAGTGAAGTAATGTCACCCACAGTGCACAGAGCAAAGAACAATGAGAGGGCTCCAAACGGATCCCTCCAGCCCAGCACCGCCTTCCTGACCTGCAGTCTTCTTCTTGACCTCTCCGCCTCCATCCTACTCCGACCTATCACCCTCACCTTGACCTCTTTCCACCTATCACATTTCCAACGCCCCTCCTCCAAGTCCCTCCTCCCTACCTTTTATCTTCTCCTGCTGAACACTCTCTGCTCATTCCTGAAGAAGGGCCTGTGCCCAAAACGTCGAATCTCCTGTTCCCTGGATGCTGCCTGACCTGCTGTGCTGTTCCAGCAATAAAGTTTCAACTCCAAACATCTGTTAACACAACATGACATGGATACAGTGCTGGAGGGGTGCACAGTACACACACACACACCCCAGGCTTAATCACCACCCCAATGTAAGTTCTGTTATATTAAAACTCACAACTCTGCATCAGTGTATCTATGGCATGTCTTGTGGTCCAGTGTCTTCAATAATTTTTAATTCCTATAACAGATCCTATCGCTGTAACCTCCTCCCTTCCCGATAGTCACTCCACATATTTGAAATGTACTGCATTCCAGATTACCATCCCTATCCCTGTAACTTGGTTCAGTGTCTACAACATGCCTTATCTCAGTAGTCTCCTCCTCCAATAAGGTAAAAACAAGGACTGCAGATGCTGGAAACCAGAGTCTAGATTAGAGTGGTGCTGGAAAAGCACGGCAGGTCAGGCAGCATCTGAGGAGCAGAAAAATCGATGTTTCGGGCAAAAGCCCTTCATCAGAAACAGAGGCCGGGATCCTGCAGAGTGGGGAGATAAATCAGAGGGAGATGGGGATGAGGAGAAAGTAGCATAGAGTACAATAGGTGAATGGGGTGGGGAAGAAGGTGATAGGTCAGAGTGGAGGATGGGGGAAGGTAGCAAAGAGTACAATGGGTGAATGGGGGTGAGGATGGGGGTGATAGGTCAGAGACGAGGGTGCAATGGATAGGTGGGATGGGAGATAGGCCATTAGGAGAGATCATGAGGGCGGTGCTGAGCTGGAAGGGTGGAGGTGGGGTGAGATGGGGGAATGGGAAATGAGGAAACTGGTGAAATCCACATTGATGCCCTGGGGTTGAAGTGTTCCGAGGTGGAAGGTGAGGCATTCTTTCTCCAGGCGTCGGGTGGTGAGGAAGTGGCAGTGGAGGAAGCCCAGGACCTCCATGTCCTCGGCAGAGTGGGAGGGGGAGTTGAAATGTTGGGTCACAGGGTGGTGAGGTTGATTGGTGCGAGTGTACCAGAGATGTTCCCTAAAGTGCTCTGCTAGGAGGTGTCCAGTCTCCCCAATGTAGAGGAGACCGCATCGGGAGCAACGGATACAATAAATGATATTGGTGGATGTGCAGGTAAAACTTTGGATGTGGAAGGCTCCTTTGGGGCCTTGGATGGTGGTGAGGGGAGAGGTGTGGGCGCAGGTTTTGCAATTCCTACAGTGGCAGGAGAAGGTGCCAGGAAGGGAGGGTGGGTTTTTTGGGGGCGTGGAACTGACCAGGTAGTCATGGAGAGAATGGTCTTTGCGGAAAGTGGTGAGGGGTGGGGAGGGAAATATATCCCTGGTGGTGGGTTCCGTTTGGAGGTGGTGGAAATGGTGCCGGATGATTTGGTTTATGCGAAGGTTGGTAGGGTGGCAGGTGAGCACCAGGGGCATTCTGTCCTTGTTACGGTTGGAGGGGTGCGGTTTGAAGGCGGAGGTGCGGGATGTGGACGAGATGCGTTGGAGGGCATCTATTACCACGTGGGAAGGGAAATTCCGATCTCTAAAGAAGGAGGCTATCTGGTGTGTTCTGTGGTGGAACTGGCCCACCTGGGAGCAGGTACGGAGGAATTGGGAATATGGATTGGGAATTTCGCAGGCGGTAGGGTGGGAAGATATGTAATCTAGGTAGCTGTGGGAGTCGGTAGGTTTGTAAAAAATATCGGTGTTTAGTCCCTTGTCATTAATGGGGATGGAGAGGTCCAGGAAGGGGAGGGAGGTATCAGAGATGGTCCAGGTAAATTTAAGGTTAAGGTGGAATGTGTTGGTGAAGTTGATGAAGCACGAGGGAGCGGGAGCACGAGGTGGTGCCAATGCAGTAATCAATGTTGCGGAGGAAGACGTGGGGAGTGGTGCCATTGTAACTACGGAAGATGGACTGTTCTACATAGCCAACAAAGAGACAAGCATAGCTGGGGCCCATACGTGTGCCCATGGCTACCCCTTGGATCTGGAGGAAGTGGGAGGATTTGAAGGAAAAATTGTTAAGGGTGAGGACAAGTTCAGCCAAACGAATGAGAGTATCGGTGGAAGGGTACTGTTGTGGTCGGGAGATGAAGAAACGGAGGGCTTGGAGGTCCTGGTCATGGTGGATGGAGGTGTAGAGGGATTGGATATCCATTGTGAAGATGGGGCGTTGGGGGCCAGGGAAACTGAAGTCTTGGAGGAGTGGAGGGTGTGAGTGGTGTCTCGAACGAATGTGGGTAGTTCCTGCACTGGGGGATAGGCCAATGTCGAGGTAGGCAGACATGAGTTCGGTGGGGTAGGAGCATGCTGAGACAATGGGTCGCGCAGGGTGGTCAGGCTTGTGGATCTTGGGAAGGATGTAGAAACGGGCAGTGCGGGTTCCCGGACTATGAGGTTGGAAGCTGTGGGTGGGAGATCTCCTCCTGAGGAGATGATGGTTTGGTGATGGGAGGTGGGTCATGGTAGTGGGGGTGGTAGGAGGAGGTGTCTTTGAGTTGGAATCATGGCTTCAGCGGTGTAGAGGTCAGTGCACCAGACTACCACTGCATCCCCTTTATCTGCTGGTTTGATGGTGAGGTCGGTATTGGAGCAGAGGAAGTGGAGGGCTGCACGTTGTGAGGGTGAGAGGTTGTAGTGGGGGAGGGGGGTCGACAGGTTGAGGCGGTTAATGTCTCGGTGGAAGTTGGAAATGAAGAAATTGAAGGCAGATAATAGGCCAGCGCAGGGTGTCCAGGTGGATAGAGTGTATTGGAGGCCGGCAAAGGTGTCCTCAGAAAATAGGCGGAAGTCTTCATTGTAAAAGTAAGCTCTGAGGCGGAGGTGGTGGAAGAAGTGTTCAATGTCACAGCGTATATTAAATTCATTGATGTGTGGACGGAGGGGGATAAAGGTGAGGCCTTTGCTGAGGACTAATCATTCGTCCTCAGTGAGGGGGAGGTCAGGGGGAATGGTGAAAACTCGGCAGGACTGGGAGCTGGGACCAGGCGTAGGTGTGGAGCTGGGGGAGGCGACGGAGCCTGTAACTGGAGTGAGTGTGGTGTTAGGGGGAATGGGGATGGAGTCATGAGCAGGGGTGGTGTTCCCCTCAGGGTTCTGGGAGCAGGGATGCTGACGGTGGGACCTGGGGGTGGTGTCAACAGAATGCAGGTGAGTGGCGTTGGTGGGGATGGAAGTGGTGGCAAACACGGCAGTAGGGGGGGCGTGGAAGTCACTGAGTGTGTGACATCAGCGATGATGTGAGGGGAGGAAGTGATGTCATTTGTGGTGTATGAGGAATTGTGAGGGGCGGAAATGGCATTTACTTTATTTTAACCAATAATTTCCTGTCACAAATCTGTTTGACAATGTTGTATTTTAATTAAACTCAGTCCCTTACTGTTTCTTTCGTTTGGTCTTCATTCACATCTCCATGGTGTTCCAATATTTCAACCTTTCTCTTTGGACTTGGGAGTTTCCATTCACCTGAGACCTGCCCCCCTTCTCATCTGTGTCCGTTTATAGCACACTGCATAATCTGGTACCAGAGGAGCCTATCCCAATAAAATAGCTCAGTCCTCCCTGAGTACTGGTAGCAGTGCTCACTGGTCAGAACCACTTCTGATGATACCATTGTGTGATCCTGATACATTCCTGCACTCTGCTGATATCACTGTCTCTCTCCATGTGATATCCCTCACTGTCAGTATCTCTCACTCTTGCAGCTACTCCAGATACTGAGCCAACAGCATTCTGCACTCCAGAGGGAAGCAACTGCACAGGCCGTGGATGGAGACTGTGAATTTCCAGATCTCTGTGGGACTTAGTGCCATTCTCCATGTGTAACCTTCATTGCATTAGTCTAATTTCCCATTCTGTCGACTTCTCTGTCTCGTGTAGGTATTCCTGATGTCCCTGACTCAGCAGAATTCCCAATTCCTGTCTCGTCCATCACCACATTGAAGACAGTTGGTCAGCCAGACAGAGGTGGAGAGTTAGATCTGGAGCCTTCAGTAAATCCTGCAGCCGGTAAGATCACTCACAGTAAACAGCTCAGGGAGGAGTTAGTGGACTTTAGTTCAGACCCTGAGGGCATGATGTAGGAACAATGCTGGGCAAGGAACATGAGAAAAATCTCAGGCTTCATTATCACCATCTTGTCTGTAAATTCATCTGTTCCACAGAACCCTCTCTTTGTTTGTCAGTTTCTCCACTGTCTGTTTCATCGATACCACTTCCCCTATCTCTATCAGCCCCTACAATCCTCCCAACCCTGTAAGCTCTTCATGTCAGTAAAACTCTCCAAGTTTCTGCCTTTGCCTTTAATCCCAGGTTCGGTCACATCTCTCCTTAACTGAAGAAAAACAACTCTTCAGTTCCTTAAGCTATCCCTGTCAGTGTAGTCCTTTCCAGACCTGAAAAACCTCCCTGTCTTTGTGACTTTTTTGAACTCCTACTACCTTCATGATCTCTGTAACCTTCCCCGTCACAACAACAAAAAAGCTCTGTACCTTAGTAACCTCCTCCAGCTGTTAGGCTCCTCCTTGTCTCTGGGCACAAAGCAGAGTGACCCTGCTTCTCTCATAAATTAGTTTCTGCATTTCTAATGATGACTATGAACTCTTCCTGTCTCTAAAATGCACTCAGTCTCTGTAAACTCTGCTGGTCCCGATTGATGTAATTTCCTTCGGTAACTACAAACCTTTACGCCTTTAACCTCCTCCAGATGCGACCACACAGTTTATTTCTATAACCTCTATGAATGATAGAGTCATAGAGATGTACAGCACGGAAACAGACCCTTCGGTCCAACCCGTCCATGCCAACCAGATATCCCAACCCAATCTAGTCCTACTTGCCAGCACCCTGCCCATATTCCTCCAAACCCTTCCCATTCATATACCCATCCAAATGCCTCTTAAATGTTGCAATTGTACCAGCCTCCACCACATCCTCTGGCAGCTCGTTCAATACACGTACCACCCTCCGTGTGAAAAGGTTGCCCTTTAAGTGTCTTTTATATCTTTCCCTTCTCACCCTAAACCTATGCCCTCGAGTTCTGGACTCCCTGACCCCGGGGAAAATACTTTGTCTATTTATCCTATCCTATCCATGCCCCTCATCATTTTGTAAACCTTTTAAGGTCACCCCTCAGTCTCTGAAGCTCCAGGGAAAATCGCCCCAGCCTGTTCAGCCTCTCCCTGTAGCTCAAATCCTCCAAATCCTGGCAACATCCTTGTAAATCTTTTCTGAACTCTTTCAGGTTTCACAACAATTCCTCCGATAGGAAGGAGACCGGAATTGCACAAAATATTCCGACAGTGGCCAAACCAATGTCCTGTACAGACGCAACATGACCTCCCATCTCCTGCACTGAATACTCTGACCAATAAAGGAAAGCATACCAAACGCCGCCTTCACTATCCTATCTACCTGCGACTCTACTTTCAAGGAGCTATGAACTTGCACTCCAAGGTCTCTTTGGTCAGCAACAGTCCCTCGGACCTTACCATTACGTGTATAATTCCTGCTAAGATTTGCTTTCCCAAAATGCAGCACATCGCATTTATCTGAATTAAACTCCATCTGCCAGTTAGCCCATTGGCCCATCTGGTCCAAATCCTGTTGTAACCCTCTTCGCTGTTCACTACAACTCCAATTTTGGTGTTATCTGTAAACTTACTAACTATACCTCTTATGCTCGCATCCAAATCCTTTATTTAAATGACAAAAAGTAGAGGACCCAGCACCGATCCTTGTGGCACTGCACTGGTCACAGGCCTCCAGTCTGAAAAACAACCTCCACCACCACTCTCTTTCTTTTACCTTTGAGCCAGTTCTGTATCCAAATGGCTAGTTCTCCCTGTACTGCATGAGTTCTAACCTTGCTAATCAGTCTCCCATGGAGAACCTTGTCGAATGCCTCACTGAAGTCCATATAGATCACATCTATCACTCTGCCCTCCTCAATCCTCTTTGCTACTTCTTCAAAAAACTCAATCAAGTTTGTGAGACATGATTTCCCACGCCCAAAACCATGTCGACTATTCCAAATCAGTCCTTGCCTTTCCAAATACATGTACATCCTCTCCCTCAGGATTCCCTCTAACAACTTGTCCACCACTGAGGTCAGGCTCACCGGTCTATCGTTCCCTGGCTTGTCTTTACCAACTTTCTTAAACAGTGGAACCATGTTTGCCATCCTTCAGTCTTCCGCCACCTCATCTGTGACTATCGATTATACAAATATCTCAGCAAGAGGCCCAGTAATCACTTCCTAGCTTCCCACAGAGTTCTCGGGTACACCTGATCAGTTCCTGGAGATTTATTCACCTTTAACCGTTTGAAGACATCCAGCACTTTCTCCTCTGTAATCTGGACATTTTACAAGATGTCACTATTAATTTCCCTAAAGTCTATATCTTCCATATCCTTTTCTACAGTAAATACTGATGCAAAATATTCATTTAATATCTCCCCCATTTTCTGCGGCTCCACACAAAGGCTGCCTTGCTGATCTTTGTGGGGCCCTATTCTCTCCCTTGTTACCCTTTTTTCCTTAATATATATGTAAAAGCCCTTTGCATTCTCCCTAATTCTATTTGTCAGACCTCTCTCATGTCCCCATTTTGCCATTCTGATTTCCCTCTTAAGTATACTCCTACTTCCTTTATACTCTTCTAAGGATTCACTCGATCTATCCTGTCTATACCTGACATATGCTTCCTTCTTTTTCTGAACCACACACTCAATTTCTTTAGTCATCCAGAATTCCCAATACTTACCAGCCTTCCCTTTCACCCTGACAGGAATATACTTTCTCTGGACTCTTGTTATCTCATTTCTGAAGGCTTTCCATTTTCAGCCATCCCTTTAGCTGCGAACATCTATCTCCAATCAGCTTTCAAAAGTTCTAATACCGCCAAAATTGGCCTTTCTCAAATTTAGAACTTAAACTTTTAGATCTTGTCTATCCTTTTCCATCACTATTTTAAAATGAATATAATTATGGTCGCTGGCCCCAAAGTGCTCCCCCACTGACACCTCACTCACGCGCCCTGCCTTATTTCCTAAGAATAGGTCAAGTTTTGCACCTTCTCTAGTAGGTACATCCACATACTGAATCAGAAAATTGTCTTGTACACACTTAAGAAATTCCTCTACATCTAAACCTTTAACACTATGGCAGTCCCAGTCGATGTTTGGAAAGTTAAAATCCCCTACCGTACCTACCCTATTATTCTTACAGATAGCTGAGATCGCCTTACAAATTTGTTTGGCAATTCCCCTCTGACTATTGGGGGGTCTATAATACAATTCTAATAAGGTATTCACCCCTTTCTTATTTCTCAATTCCACCCAAATAACTTCTCAGGATGTACTTTTGGGAATATCCTCCCTCAGCTCAGCTGTAACGCTATCCCTTATCAAAAATGCCACTCCCCCTCCTCTCTTACCTCCCTTTCTATCCTTCCTGTAGAATTTGTATCCTGAAACATTAAACTGCCAGTCCTGTCCATCCCTGAGCCATGTTTCTGTAATTGTCATGAGATCCCAGTCCCATGTTCCTAACCATACCCTGAGTTCATCTGCCTTCCCTGTTAGGCCCCTTGCATTGAAATAAATGCAGTTTAATTTATTAATCCTACCTTGTCCCTGCCTGTCCTGAATGTTTGACTCACTTCTGTTCTCAGCTGTACCCGTCTCAGATCGATCTCCCAAAATCCTCCCTGTGATTGTTATCACGTCCCAAACCTGCATTCCTCCAAATCATTGTAAAGTCCTCCCATTCCTAAAACCCTCCCTGTAAATGTCACCTGTTCCAGCCTCCACAACCCTCCTTATCTCTGTAAGGCACACCCCCGTCCCGGTTACTACAGCCCGCTGTATCACTAAATGCCAGTAGTCAATATAATATCAGAGTAAGGTGTGAAAGCAGGAATACTGTCCTGGGTTAGGTGATCAGTCGTGATCATATTGAATGGTGGGACCGACTCTGGTCAAATGGCCGATACCTGCTCTCCTTTCCTGTGCTTCTCTGTAAACTTACTATCTATATAACATCCTTCAGTCCCCACAGCCCTCCCTATCTCCATAAACTCCTTTCGTCTCCACGACTCTTCCTTTCCATGTAACCTGAATCATTCCCCACAAACCTCCCCAACTCCATAACTTCCAAAAGGCCCCACGACCCTCCCTATCTCCATAATCTCATCCTGACCCAACGACCCTCCCGTTCAGAGTAACCTCCTTCAATCCCCATGATCCTCCTGATCTGTGCAACCTCCTTCAGGCCCCACATCACTCCCTATCTCCATAATGTTCTTCAGTCACCACTGCACTCTCTGTGTCCATAATCTCATACAGTCCCCACATCACTCCCTATCTCCATAATGTTCTTCAGTCACCACTGCACTCTCTGTGTCCATAATCTCATACAGTCCCCACATCACTCCCTATCTCCATAATGTTCTTCAGTCACCACTGCACTCTCTGTGTCCATAATCTCATACAGTCCCCACATCACTCCCTATCTCCATAATGTCCTTCAGTCCCCACGACCCTCCCTATTTCCAACACCTCTATTACCTGCTGTCCCTGTGAGCTACCTTTTTCAGATTGATAAACAAGAACTCCCATAACCCTTTCTGCTGCCAGTCTGAAAATAAACAGTGTTAGCCTGACAGTAAGTTGGGAGCTGGAATGTTTGAGAAAGGATATGTCAATAAACAATAACTGGACCCTTAGAAACGCTTTTAATAAAAAGAGAATGTGTTTTCGAGCTTGTTGGATTGTATTTTTATTGGTGAGAAAATAAATGGCAGAGAAGATACGGGTGTAGGAGTGGTTGTACCGAGGATACGGTTTATTTGAATTTTCAGAAACCTTTACAAAAGTTTCAATAAGGGCTAAAGAGTAACTTGGTAGAGAATAGGGCACCTTAACTGTCAGGAGGTGGTTGAGATATTAGACAAAATAGTGTTGTCAGAATTTACTGTGGCGAAAGACATGGAAGCTCGGGAACTTGGGGAAATAAATAGCGATGTCTTGGAAAGAATCCTCACCAGAGAAGAGAAAGTGCTGGAATCTTACAACAAATAAAGGTAGATCAGTCTTGAATATTGTGGGAAGCTAGGGAAGAGATTGCAGTGTCCCTAACAGAGATATTTATATTATCAACAGACACAATGAGTTACCGGAAGACTGGAGGGCGGCTAATGCTATTCCATCACTTAAGGGTTGCAGGGAAACACCAGGAAATTGCAGCCCAGTAAGCCCAGTGATGGGGAAGTTATTGGAGGAGATTCTGAGCGAAAGGACCTGCATATATTTCAAATGGCAAGGGCTGATTAGAGATAGTCAGCATGGCTTTGTGAATGGAAAACAGTATTTCACAATCCGGATTAACTCTTTGAGGAGTTGGCCAAGAGATAAATGAAGGCAGAGCAGTCAACGTTATCCGCATGGACTTCAGCAAAGCATTTGACAAGGTTCCAAGGGATGTACAACACCTAGTCAAGAGGAAGAAGGAAGCTAACTTAACGTTGAGGAACCAAGGATCAGAAGCAGGGCTCTGGAGAGTTACATGGGGCAGCACGGTGGCTCAGTGGTTAGCACTGCTGCCTCACAGCATCTGGGACACGATTTCGATTCCAGCCCCAGGCAACTGTCTGTGTGGAGTTTGCACATTCTCTCCATGTCTGCAGGTGATCCGGTTTCCCCCGACAGTCCAAAGATGAGCAGGTTAGGTGAATCAGCCATGCATTGTTCAAGAAAGGGAATAGAGATAATCCTGGGAACTACAGACCTGGGAACTACAGTCTTCTGGCTGTGATGTGCAGATTATTGGAGAGGACTCTGAGAGTCAGGATTTATGATTCCATGGAAAACCATAGTTTGATTACAGAGAGTCAGCATGACTTTGTAAGGGACAGGTTATGCCTCATAAATCTTATTGAATCCTTTGAGAATGTGACAAAACACATTTATGGCTCATTGAGAAAGTACAGAGCATGGGATACATGAAAACCTGCCTGTCTGGATACAGAATTCCTGGCCCATACAAGACGGAGGGTGATGACAGATGGAAATCATTCAGCCTAGAGCTCGGTGACCAGTGGTCTTCTGCAGGGAGAGGACAAAAAAATCTCTGCTCTTTGTGATTTTATGAATGACTTGGATATGTGAGTGGAAGAGTGGGGAAGTAAGTTTGCCAATGACACAAGCATTGGTGGAGTAGTGAATAGTGTGGAGGACTGTTGGAGTTTGCAACGGGGCAATGACAGAATGCAGAGCTGGGCTGACAAGTGGCAGATGAAAGTCAATCTGGAAAAGTGTGAAGTGATGCATTTTGGAAGGTGAGACTTGAATGCAGAATACTGAATAATGTGGAGGAACAGATAGATCTTGGATTTCATGACCAGAGATCAATCAAAATTGCCACCGTCGGGTAAAAGATGGGCATGGCATCATGGCCAAAGGGTCTTGTACTGTACTGTTCTGTGTTCTACGTTCTGTATGGTAAACTGGGTAATAGGCTCAGACCAATGTAAAAGGATATGGCATTCAGGAGGAGCTAGTCGACTGGATACAAAATTGGGCTTGATGGTCGGAGACAGAGGGTGATGGGAGACATGTTGCCTTTCTGACTAGAGACATGTGACCAGCGATGTAGTGGGTCCCCTGTTGTTTGTCATTTGGATAAATGGTTTGGATGGGAATATTGGTTTGGATGGGAATATTGGTTTTGTGGTAAGTACGTTTTTTTGGGTGGCACTGAAATTGGTGGTAAAGTGGACAGTGATGAAGGTTATCTATGATACAACAGGATGAACAGTACTGCTGGGATAGTGGGCTGAAAAATAGCAGATGGAGTTTAATTAGATAAATGTGAAGTGGTCCATTTTGGTGAAACAAACCAGGGTGGGACTTGTACAGTTAATGTTCGGACCCTGGGTAGTGTTGTCAGTCAGTGACCCAGGGATGCAGGTACACAGTTCTTTGTAAGTGGTGTCACAGGTAGACAGGCTGGTGAAGCAGGCGTTTGGGATAGTTACCTTCATTGGTCAGAGCATTGAGAGTAGGAGTTGGGATGTCATGTTGTGGCTGTACAGGACGTTGGTGAGACCACCATAAAAGCATTGTTGACCAGTAGGAAGTACTCATCTGGCTCACTTAGGTCCTTTAGAGAAGAACATCTGACATTCTAACCTGGTCTGGCCTGCACGTGACACCAGACTCACAGCAATATGGCTGACTCTGTGCTATACTCGGGGTAATTAGCATTGGGGCAAAGAATGTTGGTCCAATCAGTGACATCCTCATCCCATGAATGAATAAATAAAAATACATACGTCCCTCCCTACCTCTGCAAACACCTCCAGCTGCAGCAATCCGTACAGGCTTTGTAACACCGTTCAGACCCTGACCACTCTCTGTAACACTCTCACCACCTCCAGCACCTTCACCTCTCCCGGTTCCTTTTGTGACATAAAACCTTGACAATTATTCCCTCTTCCATTTGACCTCCTCCTGCGAGCAGACCCTTTGCAATCCCTTTAAAATTTACTCCTAAAACATTCTCTCACTTCAGGATTTTAAGTACTTTTTGGTGATCCTCTAAGCCCGATAATCTAATATGATCCTTTTTACTTGAGTGAGGGACCGATGGGGATTTCTTGCTGAGGATTTGTCTGTTTTAATGGAACATCCTTTTGTTGAGTGTTTTACACTGCTCCTTCAAATGTTTTCTACTGTTCATTGACAGGCACATTTTTCAGTCTGTTTAGCCTATCTACCTTGGTAAGTTCTCGTCTCAAACTCATGTTATTGGTTATTTTTGTTAATAGTTGTAGCTTGTCCTTTCTGTGATTCACTTTAGAATTTATATTTCTTTAAACTGCACTTTATCACAATTTCGCAGAGGATCTCTCCAGGTGACATTACTCATTCACTATGGTCGCTCTGAGATAGTTCCTCCCGAGCTAGTTGCACAAATTGTTATTCAAAGAAACACTGAAAACTAATTCTCTGAACTCCTCTTCCAATATCACTCTTTCCAGTGTGACTGTCCCACATTATGCGAATATTGACTTTTCCCAAAATTATCACAATGTGTTTGTTAAAAATTCAAATGAGTTCCTGTGTAATGCAGTGATGAGCAATGAAATGCTGTTCGGTGGCTAAAACTGTTCTGCTGCTTGTGTCCTCGGCAAATAGTAGCCAGAAATTACATTCAGACTGACTCTACTTCATAACCTGAGAACAAATGCTTTCTCTGTAATGCCTTTCTTATCCATTATTGTTAGCATTACCCATTTTGCCTGAGTTTCCGCAAGGTTGTGATCCATTGAATATTTATGTCCACCTTTTGTTCACCCTGTAACCATATCTCTCTGGTGCCTAAACCTCTTTTATCTCAGTGTCACAAATCCATCTGCCTTATTGATAAGACTTTGTCCATTCAAAAAAAAACATGATTTACTCTTTCCCACAATTTCCTGTCACAAACCTATTCACTGATGTACAGTTTTAGTTAATCACTGTCCCAACCTGTTCCTTTCTGATTGCCTTCAGCCACATCCCCATACTGTTCTGATACTTCGCCTTTTCTCTTTGGATTTGGAAAGCTCCTTTCACCTGGACCCTGTCCCTGCATCCTCTCTGTCAGTTTAAAGCCCTGTCCTTAAACCTACTGACATGATTGGCCAGGACACTAGTCCCAGCACGGTTCCAGTGGGACCATCCTATTGGATTTTTTTTAAAATCAGGTAGGGGATGTGGGTGTCTCTGGCTGACCAGCCTTTATTGCCCAGCCCTAGCTGCCCATGAGCTGAGTAGCTTGCTTGGCCATTTCAGAGGGCAATTGAGATGCAAACTCTTTGCTGTGGGTGTGTCGTGCAGACCACGTGAGGATGATCAGATCTCGTTGTCGAAAGGACAAGTGGGCAGCACGGTGGCTCAGTGATTAGCACTCCTGCCTCACAACACCAGGGTCCCAGGTTCGATTCCAGCCGCGGGCGATTGTGTGGAGTATGCACATTCTCCCCGTGTCTGCGTGAACTGCCTCCGGGTGCTCCGGTTTCCTCCCACAGTCCAAAGATGTGCAGGTCAGGCGAATTGGCCATGCAGGTCAGGTGAATTGGTGTATTAGGTTGAGGGAGATGGGTCTGAGTGGGTTACGCTTCGGAGGGATGGCGTGGACTAGTTGGGCCAAAAGGCCTGTTTCCACACTGTATGGAATCTAATCTAAGGGATTGTGATTTTTGAACATCAGCTATAGTTTCATATTTGTTTATGGATTGTTAATTGCTATTTTTAAAATTATTGATTTTAAATTCCACCATATCTTATGATGGGATTCAAACCTGCCTCCCCTGAACATTAGCTGAGGTTTTGGATAAATGCCCCAACAATAATGTTACTAGGCCATCACTTCACCTGCTCACTGGTTGCTCATCCCTGAGCACTGACGCATGCAGCTAAACCCATTCTTCCAACATGATTGTGTGATCCTGAAGTCTTCCAGCACTCTGATGATATCACTCAGTCTCTCTCCATGTGGTATCCCTCACTGTGTGGGTCTAATTGCTGCCTCTGTCAGTGTCTCTCGCTCTTGCAGCTGCTCCAGATCCTGAGCCAACAGAATTCTCCACTCCAGAGAGACGCAACAGCACAGGCCAGGGATGGAGTTTGGGATTTTCCAGATCTCTATTGGGCTCATTTCCATTCTCCTTGTGTAACCCTCACTGCAGCAGTCTAATTTCCCATTGTGTCTATTTCTCTGTCTCCTGTAGGTACTCAGGAAGTTCCTGACCTAATAGACTTCTGAACTGTTGTGTGTCTCATCCATCACCCCCTTGAAGATGGTTGGTCAGCCAGAGAGACAAAGGGCAGGGGGTTCTTGAGCCTTCAATAAATCCTGCAGCAAGGTAAGATCGCTCACAGTGCACAGAGCAGAGAGCAATGAGCGGGCTCCAAGCATCGGCTAACAAGACATGATATAGATACAGTGCTGGATGGGGAGCACAGTACAGACACACCCCAGGCTCAATCACCACATCTACTTTAACTTATGTTGCAATGAGACAGCATAGAGAGTTCAGAGTTATCAATCCAAGCCTGCGTTGTCTTAGTGAGCATCAGGACAATAGAGGTTAAAGCAGGCCTCCGACGAGAGGTTGGGAATGCTGCCTGGGATCTTTCTGTTCTGTGTTCTCCCTCCAACACTGTACTAAGACTCACTACTCTGCAACACTGTATCTATGGCATGGCTTGTGCACCAGTGTCTTCAGTAATTTTTAACTCCTATAACAGTAGTTGTCCCTGTAACCTACTCCTTTCCCGATTAGTCCCTCCACATATTTGAGATGTACTGCATTCCAGATTACCATCCCTATCGCTATAACTTGCTTCAGTGTCTACAACATGCCTTATTTCGGTACTGTAATCCTCTTTAACTGGATACAGAGTGATACAGCACGGAAACAGAACCTGTGGTCCGACTCATCAATGTTACCCAAACTGAACGAGTCTCAATTCCCTGCATTTGGCCCTTATCTCTTCAAACCTTTTCTTCTCAAAGTACCTCTCCAATTGTCTTTTCCATGTTGTAATTGTTCTTGTCTCTCCCATGTGCCTGAGGCAGTCTGTTCCATCTATGCACCATCCCCTGTGGATAACGTTCCCCCTCAGCTCCCTCTTTAAATCCTTGCTCTCTCACATCCCGTTTATACCCTCTAGTTTTGGACTCACCTACCCTTGGCTATTCACCTTACTGAGGCCCCGCATGGTTTTGTAAAACTTTATAAGGTCACCCCGTGGCCTCCTCTGCCCAAGGGGAAATATTTAGGTCAATGTTACAAATATCTCCAACGTATGTAACAAAGTGCTGGCCAATGTCGGCAAATGTGCCGAATGCCGCTTTCCCTACCCTGTCCACCTGTGATGCCACTTCCAAGGAACAATGTAACTTGCACCCCCTGGTCTCTCTCTCTCTCTCTCTCTCTCTCTCTCTGTCTCTCTGTTCGACAACCCTGGCCAGAACCCTTCCATTAACTGTGTTAGTCCTCCCTGGTTTGTCTTAACAAAATCCAACAGCTGAATTAAACTCCATCTTTCATTCCTTGGTCCACTGGCCCAGTTGGTCATGATCCCCTTTGATAACCGTATTTACTGCCCACGACACCATTTATTTGATCATCAACAAACTTTCACACAATCACTCCTATATTTTCAACCAAATCGTTTCTGTAGATGATGCACATCAATGGACCCAGCCCTGATCCTTTCTTCAATAACGGAATAAAACCACATTCTTGTCATAGAGCCATGCAGCATGGAAACTGACCCTTCAGCTGATACCCACCATAATCTAAAACTAAACTCTTCCCAGCTGCCTGTTGCTGGCCCATATCACTCCAACCCTTCCCTATTCACCTGTTTATCCAAATATCTTTTAAATGTTGTAATTCTACCCACATCAACCCCTTTCTCAGGAAGTTCATCCACACTCAAACCACCCTCTGTGTAACAAATTTCCCCTTATCTTATTTTTGAACATCACTCTCCTCTAACCTTAAAAATGTGGCCCCTCCTCTTCAGACTCCCCCATCCTGAGGAAAAGGCAACTACCATTAAATTGACCTCTATACCTTATTTTTTTTACCATAAAACTTTATAGCATCATGTCTCAACCTCCAGGCTCCAATGAAAAAAGACTCAGCCTGTCCAGCCATTTTTCAGAACTCAAGCCTTCCATACCCAGCAATATCCTGGTAAATCTCTTCTGAATGCCCTGCAGCTTAATAATATCCTCCCTGTTAAGTGGGCGACCAGAACTGGACAGAGTATTGCAGAACAGGCCTCACAAATGTCTGTGCAATCTCAACATGACGTCCCAAATCCTCCACTCAATGGACTGAGCAATAGTCAGGCATGCAAAGCACTGTCTTATCCATCCTGTAATGCAAGCTTCAAGAATTATGTAGCTGAACCCGGACGTCCCTCTGCTCTAAAACACTAACCGAAGCCTTAACATTAATTGTATAAGCTCTACCCTTGATTGTTTTACAAAATGCATTACCTCGAATTTATTCAGACTGAATTCCATCTCTAGTTTTTCAGCCCATTCACTCCCTTTGTAATCTCAGAAAACATCCTTCACTGTCCATGATGCCACCCTCCAGCCTGCCAGCCCATCACACATGGCTGTCAGTAGTACACATATCTTTGCTAGGGACTCCACAATTTCTTCCCGAGCACCCACAGTGTCCTGTGATACACTTAAATCGGGTTCTGGGACTTGCCAAAGCTTTGAGTTTTAAAACCTCCAGCACCACCTCTTTTATAACATGCGCTGTTTTCAAGTCATAGAGATATACAGCATAGAAACAGACCCTTCAGTCCCAACTCGTCCAGGCTCACCAGAAGATCTAATTAAATCCATTCCCTTTTCCAGCATTTGGCACAGATACGTCTACACCCTTTTAGATTAGATTACTTACAGATTAGATTAGATTATATTACAGTGTGGAAACAGGCCCTTCGGCCCAACAAGTCCACACCGACCCGCCGAAGCGTAACCCACCCATTCCTGTGCATTTACCCCTTTACCTAACACTACGGGCAATTTAGCATGGCCAATTCACCTGACGTGCACATCTTTGGACTGTGGGAGGAAACCGGAGCACCCGGAGGAAACCCACGCAGACACGGGGAGAACGTGTAAACTCCACACAGTCAGTCGCCTGAGGTGGGAATTGAACCCGGATTTCTGGCGCTGTGAGGCAGCAGTGCTAACCACTGTGCCACCGTGCCACCCACCCTTACTATTCAGATGCCCATCCAGATACCTTTTAAATGTTGTAATTGTATCAGTCTCCATTACTTTCTCTCTCAGCTCATTCCATACACACATCACCATGTGTGTGAAGAAGCTGTCCCTTCAGTCCCTCTGTAAACCATTCACCTCTAACCTTAAACCTATGCCCTCTAGTTTTGGACTCCCTAACTTCTGGGAAAAGGCCTTGAATGCTTACCCTATCCATAACGCTCATGTTCATATAAACCTCTGTAAGGACATCCCTTAGTCTCCGATTCTCCAGTGACAGTAACCCCAGCTTATTCAGCAACAAACCAGGCAATATTTTGTTAATCTTTTCTGAGCCCTTTCAAGTTTTGCAACATCCTTCCTGTAGCAGAGAGACTGGAATTGCAGAGAACTCCAATTGTGGTCTAATGTATTACTCTTGTTCCCTGAGTTCCCCAGTCTTTCTCCACAGTAAGTTCTGGAGTGAAAAAATTGTTTAGGATCTTAGCAAATATCCTGCAGTTCCACACATCGATGGCCTCATTGATCTTTAATGGACACTATTTTGTCCTGAGTTACTTATGCACTCTTAATATACTGATACAATCACTTTTGGATTCCCCTTTCCTTCTCCATTCCTGTTTTCTACTCAAAGTGTATTCCTACAGCCCCTGTATATCCTCAGGGATTCCCTTGATGCAGCTGGCTATACCTGACATGTGCCCCCTTTTCCTTGACCAGACCCTCAATAGACAGCCAGTGTTTCCGAATGCTGTCAGCATTGACCTGCACAACAACTGGAAAATGCTGGCGCTGATTGATCAGTTTATCTCACTTTTAAAATATTCTCACTTGCCAGACTTCCCTTTCCCTGTAAATAGACTCTGCAATCACATTTTGAAAGTTCCTGGCTAATACGGTCAAGATTGGTCAGGCCCCATTTTATAACTTGCACTTGTGGACCAGGCCTGTCCTTTTCCAAAGCTGTTTTCAAACTACTAGAACTGTGGTCACTTTGGCAAAATGCTTTCCCACTCACATCTCAGTCCCTTTCCCTACCTTAATTCCCAAGTGGAGGTCAGGTTTTGCCCCTTTCTCTTTTCAGGCCATTTACATATTAATTGGGAGTTTTCTGGAACACAATTACCAAATTCCTCCCTTGCAAACCCTGAACACTGGTTGTCCCAGTCTAGGTTTGGAAAGTTCAAAAACCCTACCATAACAGCTTTATTATTATGGTTGATATTTAAAATGTCCCACCATATTTGTTCCTCAGTCTGCCACAGATTATTCGGGATCAGCAGTCCGATCGTATCAAAGTGATGACCCATTCTTATTTCTCTGTTCCACTAACGTAGCTTCACTGGGCGATCCCACAGGAATATCCTCTCTAAGTACTGCTGTGATGAGTCATGCAATCAAAACCCACCACCACCATGCATCCTCTCTTGCCTCCCCTTCCTGTAGCATCTCTAATTGAAATAATGAGCTGCCAGTCCTGCCCCTCCCTCAGCTGTGTTTCTGTGATAACTATAATATCCCAGTCCCATGTTCCAATCCATGCCTTGAGTTCATCTCCCTTAGCTGTCTGGCCCCTTGCATTGAAATAAATGCACTTTAATCATCAGTTTTCCCCCATTCCCTGCTATGTTCTTGCCTGCCTTGTCTGCTGAAATTGCTTTCTTTAACTCGTGTACCAGCCTCAATCTTCTTTCTGGCCTTACGTCTATTTAAGATCCAACACCCTGCCAGACTAGGTTATATCCTCTCAAGCATCTCTAGCAATTCACCCCACCAGGATATGGGTCCCTCTCCCACTCCCAGTTGAGGTGCCTTTCCCACCCTGTCTCCCTGTGCTGACACCTTCAGGGATATATGGATTTGTCCACCAAGGTCCCTGTGTTCCTCAGTACTCCGCAAGGACCTACCGTTCATTATGTCTGTCCTTCGCTTATCGTACCTCCCACAGAGTATTACCTCACTTCAATCAGAACTAAACTCTGCTTAGATTATCATCCGATCGACATCGGACTGCAGACGGAGACCATCCTCCTCACTGTGAATAACGCCTTCACCTTTCATGTCGTTTGCAAACCGACTAATGATACCTTTTGCTTTCACATCTGAGTTAATAATGTTCAATGGTTCCTGCACAGATCCCTGTGGTACACACGCTGGTGAAAGTATTCTATTCACCAATTTTGCATCCAATTTGCCAACTTGCCTTGGAACCCAGTCCTTTTGGACCAGCCTTCCCTGTTTGATCTTGTTTCAGGACTTAGTCAAGTCCGTGTAAAGCACATCATCTGCACTGCCTTCATCAATATACTTAAGCATCATTTAAAAAAAACTGAACTGAATTCCTCAGACAATATCTTTCTCTGCCAAATCCATGATGACTAAACCGAGTTGATCCTTACCTTTGCAAGTGTCGATTCATCCTTACAATTGTTTCCAATAACATCCCTCACCCTGCTATCAGAATATCTGCTCTGTAATTACCTGGCCTATCCCTGCTGCCCTTCTTGAACAAAGGAACCACATTAGCGATCTCCAGTCATTCAGCACTTCACCTGTGTCCAGCAAAGTATTATATTTATCCACCAGGGCCCCAACAATCTCTGGGTAATTAGCATGGGGTCAAAGAATGCTGGTTCAGGCAGTGACACCCACATCCCATGAGTGAATAAATAAAAATACATATGTCCCTCCCTACCTCTGCAAGCCCCTCCAGCTGCAGCAATTCGTACTGGCTTTGTAACATCATTCAGGCTCTGACCACTCTCTGTAACACTCCCACCACCTCAAGCACAATCGCCTCTCCATATTCGTATCGTGTCAATAAACCTTGACAACGATTCCTCCTCCCACTGCCCAACTCCAGCTAGCAGACCCATTGCAATCCCTTTAAAACTTACTCTAAAACTCTCTCTCACTTCAGGATTTTAAGTACTTTGTGGTGATCTTCTCAGCTGCATAATCTAATATGATCCATTTTGTCCTGAGTGAGGGACCGCTGGGGATTTCTTCCTGAGTTTTTGTCTGTTTTAGTGGAATGTCCTTTTGTTGAGTATTTTACACTTTTCCTTCAAATGTTTTCCACTGTTCATTTACAGGCACATATTTCAGTCTGTTTAGCCTGTTTACCTTGGTCAGTTCTCCTCTCCAACCCATGTAATTGGCTATTTTTGTTTCTAGTTGTAGCTTGTCTTTTCTGTGATTCACTTTAAAACTTTATATTTCTTTAAACTGCACTTTATCACAATTTCCCAGAGAATCTCTCCAGGTGACATTACTCATTCACTAAGTTTTATCACACAACAGTCTCTCTGAGACAGTTACGTCCCTCGCCAGTTGCACAATGTGTTATTCTAAGAAGCACTGAAAAGAATTCTCTGAACTCCTCTTCCAATATCACTGTTGTCAGTGTGATTGTCCCAGACTTTGTGAATATTGACATTTCACTAAATGTTCACCATGCCTTTATTAAAAATTCCAATTAATTCCTATTTATTGCAGTGACGAGCCATGAAATGCTGTTTGTTTGATAAAAGTGTTCTGCTGCTGGCGTCCTTGGCAAGTAGTAGCCAGAATTTACATTCAGACTGACTCTACTTCATGATCTGATGCCAAATGCTTTCTCTGTAATGCCTTTCTTACCCATTATTGTTAGCGTTGCCCATTTTGCCTGAGTTTGCACAAGGTTGTGAACCATTGAATATTTATGTCCCACCTTTTGTTTGCCCTGTAATCAAATCCCTTTTATCTCTGTGTCACAAATCCATCTACCTTGTTACAGAGACTTTGTCCATTAATAAAAAACATAATTTACTTGTTCGCACAATTTCCTGTCACAAATGGATTTGCTGATCTACAGTTTTAATTAAACTTTGTCCCATCCAGTTCCTTTCTGTTGTCTTCAGTCACATCCCCATGCTGCTCCGATGCTTCACGTTTTCTCTCTGGATTTGGAAAGCTCCTTTCACCTGAAGCCTGTCCCTGCATCCTCGCTGTCAGTTTAAAGCCCTGTCCATAAATCTACCAACATGATTGGTCAGGACGTTGTTCCACTGGAACTGTGCTGGGACCAATCTGAATGGATTTTTAAAAAAATCAGGTATGGGATGTGGGTGTCTCTGGCTGACTAGCCTTTATTGCCCATCCCTTGCTGCCCTTGAGCTAAGCAGCTGGCTCGCCCATTTCACAGGGTAATTGAGAGGCAAACACTTTGCTGTGGGTATGTCGTGCAGACCACGTGAGAGTGAACTGTTGTCTTTCTCTGAAGGTCAATTGTTTGGATTTTTATCAATACTTATTTATGGATTGTTAATTCCAATTTTTAAAACATATATTCATTTAAAATTCCACATGCTTAGAAGTTAGAAAGAAGAAGGGGGGTGGTCACTTTGTTGAGACTGTATTGTAGACTGTTGTATACCCAACAGATACCAGAGGAGCAGCTGTGTAGAGATTGCAGATAACTATAGGAATAATAGAGGAGTGCAGGCTGGAGATTTTAATATTCCCTGTATCGACTGGGCCACCTCGAGTATAAAAAGACCTGGACGGAGGGCAATTGTTCAAATGTGTCCAAGGAAGGTTCCTAAATCAATATGCAGAGGGCCCTACTCTACTCAGGTAGGTGTAACACTGGGCCTTCCCTCAGAAAACAATGTTGGGCAAGTGACTGAACTGTCATTCGGAGAGCACTTTGGGTCCAGTGCCCACAACTGTCTTCGTTTTAACATAGTTATGGAAAAAGATCAGCAGGTCCACAATTGAAGAGGAAAACTGGAACAGGGACAGGTTTGGGGCCATTCTGCAGGATCTGGCCAGCGTCAATGCCGTGAATTTAAAATTGCACAACGCCCAGCTATAATCCAACTCGCTTTGAAAGCGCTGGTGATCACTGTAACAGATGAAAGGCTTAAACTAAATTTGTTTGAATATTATATTCTATGGCACTGCCATCCTGTTGCTATAAATTCTGTGCCTTAGGATTGTGCTCCACAACCACCTGATGAAGAAGCAGTGCTCTGAAAGCTAGTGCTTCCAAATAAACCGATTGGACTGGAACCAAGTGTCGGATGATTTTTAACTTTGTACACCCCCAGTCCGACACCGGCACCTCCACATTATGATTCTAATTGATTGGGTGAGTATGTTTGAAGGAAAAGGAACAACTGGCAACTGGGAGGCATCTCAAGAATCCAGGGCCAGTATGCTCCATTGGGGTAAAGGGAAAAGCTGGCAGGGTTAGGGATCCTTGGCTGATGAGGGATAATAAGGCTCTGGTCTTGAAATGAAACTGCATGCATTGGGTTTAAGCTTTCCATATCTACATAAACCCTTCTATTCTTAAAAACACGATCAATCTGTGGAGACCCTACGATCCTCTCAGTCCCTGTAACACTCCCAATCTGCAGAAGTCATTCCAATGCCTGTGACTCTTCCGATCCAGTTCCTACAAGACCCTCTATCTATGTGATATCTTCCCATTGCCAGCACCCACCCTGTCAATGTAAGCTAATCCAGTGTCTCTATCCATCTACTCATTTCCATAATCTTCTCCAGATCATACATGTGTAAACATCACCCTCCCCTACAACTCTTCCCACTCTGACCAAACTGGAGGAGGTTACTAATGCTCCCTAATATGTGAAACTGTCTCCAACCAAAATTGTTGTCTTTAATCTCTTGGAAAATCTGTATGATTCCACACCCTCCATGTCCAAATAACCTGCAGAACATAAGCATTCCTGTATCTATAAACATCTTCTTTCACGACTATGCTCCACATGTCTATTTGTTTTTTCCAATCTGTACAACCCACTTTATCTCTGTAATCTGACCCATTCACCTAAAACATTCCTGTCTGTGTAAAACACCCCATCCTACCAACACTTTATCCCTGTAAACTGATCCATCCCTCCCAACTCCCAGCTGCCTGCAACCCCTGTAGGCCCTACAGCTCTCCACATTTCTGTAACCTCCTGTGGCTGTATGCTCCTCCCTCCCTGTGAAACCACCTCCAGTCCCCACAACCCTCTGTCTCTGTTACCTCATACAATCTAAGCAATGCCTCCTATTTGTGTCTCTTCATTCAGCTCGTATCCTCTCCCGCTTCCCGAAACCACTTGCTGCCATAGTAACCCTTGCTATTTAGAACATGAAATAGCACATTCCAGTACAAGCCCTTCATCCCTCAATATTATGCTGACCTTTTATCCTACTCTGAAGACTAAACTAACCTGCATACCTTCCATTTTACTATCATTGATGTGCCTATCCAAGAGTTGCTGAGATGTCCGTAATGTGTCTGAATCTACTACCATGGCTGGCAGTCCATTTCATGCACCCACCACTCTCTGTGTAAATAACTTACCAGTCCCGTCCATGCCAACAGGATATCCCAACCCAACCTAGTCCTAATTGCCAGCACCTGGCACATATCCCTCTGATATCTAAGCTAAACCTTCCGCCAATTACCTTAAACTTATGTCCCCTTGTGATAGCCATTTCGCCATGGGAAGTAGTCTCTGGTTATCCACTCCATCTATGCCTCTCATTCCCTTGTACACCTCTATCATGTCACCATTCTTCCTCCTTCGCTCTGATCAGAAAAGCCCTAGCTTCCACAATCTACCTTCTATGGGCATGCCCTCCAGTCCAGGTAGCATCCTGCTAAATCTCCTCTGCACTGTCTTTAAAGCTTCCACATCCTTCCTATAATGAAGCGAACAGAACTGTTCACAATATTCGAAGTGTGGTCTAACTGGGGTTCTGTAGAGCTGCAGCAAAACCTCGCATCTCTTAAACTCAATCCCCCTGGTCATGAAAGCCAACACACATATGCCTTCCTAATACCCTGTCATCTTGGGTGGTAACCTGAGGGGCACAGGATCCCTTTGTTCCTGCACGCTGCTAAGAATCCCGCCTTTCTGCAGAATCCTCCAATCTAAAACTATCCCTATCTTTGTAACTTCCTCCAGTCCCTACAATACTCATAAACTGTGAAACCTCCTCAAGTCCATATATTCCTAATGTCTGCAAAATCCTCCTGTCCTGATGTCCCTCCACATCTCTGTAGCCCCCACCATCCTCCAGTGCCCTTCTGGGGAACATTGCAGAGGAAGGAAGAGTTGGAGAGTCCGGGCCATGTTACGAAGTATGAAGGGCTGCAGAACCTGGAGGATGGTACTAATAGGGCCCCTGAAAGGTCAATGAGGCTGTCTGTGTGGAATCACTGCTGATGGGTGAGATACTGAACAAATATTTTGTGTTCAGATTTACTATGGAGAAAGACATGGAAGCTCGGGAACTTGGGAAACTACATAGGGGTGTCTTGAAAAAAGTTCACATTGGAGAACAGGAGGTGCTGGATGTCTTAAAATGCAATAAGTTAGATAAAACCTTGGGACATGATCAGATGTATCCCAGCGCCTTGTGAGAAGCGAGGGAGGAAATTGGAGGGCCCCTTCCAGAGATATTTGCATCATCAACAGCCACTACAGACCAGGTAGACTGATGCAGGGGTGGTAAGTTGTTGGAGGAAATTCTGACAGAAACGATCATCATGCCTTTGGAAAGGTAAGGACAGATTAACGATCGTCAGCATGGCTTTGTACATGGGAAATCATGCCTCAAATGTGAGTGTGGAGGTAGACAAGTGACAGATCAAAGCAGAGCAGTACACGATGTCCACATGAACTTTATGAAGGCCTTTGACAAGGTTCTGCATGGCAGACTGGATAGTAAGTTTAGATCACACATAACCAGGGAGCGCTCACCAACTGGATACAAAACAGGATTGACTGGAGGAGACAGAGCGTGTTCATAGAGGGTTGCCGCTCAAACTGCAGGCCTGTGACTAACGGTGTGCCATGGGGTTCAGTGCTGGGTCGCTGTTGTGCATCATTTGGATGATAATACAGGAGTCATGGTTAGCAAGTTTGTGAATGAGACTGAAATTGGTTATAATGTGGACAGTGATGAGTTATCGAAGAGTACAATGGGATCAACAGTACTGCTGGACCGGTGAGGTTAGGAAGAACAGGTCGAGAAATGCAAGATGTTGTATTGTGGTAAAGCAGACCAGGCTGGACTTGTACAATTAATGTTCGGGCCCTGAGTACTGTTGTCAATCAGTGACCCAGGGACGCAGGTACACAGTTTTTTGAAATTACGGTCATGGGTAGACTGGCTGGTGAAGCAGGCGTTTGGGATGGTTACCCTTCATTGGGCAGGGCATTCAGAGTAGGAATTGGGATGTCATGGTGTATCTGTACAGGACATTAGTGAGGCCACCGCATAAGCTTTGTTGATTATCTGGTAAATATCAACTTGTTCACGTATGTCCTTTAGAGAGGGACATCTAGCATTCTTGCTGGTCTGGCTCACATATGACTCTAGTCCCACAGCAATATGGCTGACTCTGAGCTGCCTCTGGGCAATTGGCAGTGGGGTAATGTATGCTAGTCCATCTGCTGACATCTTCAGGCCATGAATGAATCAATGAAAATACAGATGTCAATCCCTACCTCTGCAAACAGCTCTAGCTGCAGCAATTCGTCCTGGCTTTGTAACATTGTTCAGGCCTTTGTCCCTCTCTGTAACACTCTCACCACCTCCAACATCTTCACCTCTCCCTGTTCCGATCATCTGATTAAACGCTGAGCATGTTTCCTCTTCCTACCGAACTCCTCATGCTCGGAGACTCCCTAGCAATCTCTTTAACAAATGTGTCCACATTTCTAAACGTTGCTTCTTCAGAATTGATAGTTTATTTTTCATCTCTTAATCAAATCTGATAAGTCCTGGACCAAGATCGTCCAAAGTGGGGGAGGAGTATTGGGAAAGTGTCGAGTATCTCGAGACTTTCTGTGAGGAAAATGGGAATCCAGGAGAAATCAGCACAAGGAGCGCGTGACCACACCAACGCCCCACCGACCCCCTTCCCATGGTCACCTTCTGCAACAGGTTGTAACAGAGTCTGTGGAAGGCTGCATCTGTCTGTACAGCCAACTCCAGACCTCCCCCTGCCCACCCCACCCTGAGAGTGGTAGAGAGTCAGCCTCATCTGTGACCCACCACCAAAGAGATGATGAGATAGGAAGGTTGAATCCCCTCACAATTATCCCAGTGCGTTTGTGATAAATTCAAACAATTCCCTGTTAATGCAGTGTCTAATAATGTGATATCACTCAGTATATCTCCATGTAGTATCGCTCACTGTGTCAGTCTATATGCTGCCTCTGTCAGCATTTCTCCCTCTTAGATCCTGAATCAACAGAATTCTCCACTCCAGAGAGACACAACAGCACAGGCAAGGGATGGAGACTGGGATTTCCGAGAACTCTGCTGGACTCAGTGCCACTCTGCATGAGTTATCCTCATTGTATCAGTCTAATTTCCCATTCTGTCTATTTCGGTCTCATGCAGGTAATCAGGATGTTCCTAACTCTTGTCTCATCCATCACCTCATTGAAGCTGGTTGGTCAGCCGGAGAGAGATGGAGAGGGAGATCTGGAGCCTTCAGTAAATCCTGCAGCCGGTAAGATCGCTCACAGTAAACAGCACAGGGTGGAGGTAGTAGACTGTTCAGACCTGGAAGACCGGACATAGATACAGAGCTGGGCAAGGAACAGCAACATTATAGGCTTCATTCCCACCATCTTGTGAGGGTCCTGCTTTCACCTCTTCTGTACTGGTCCTCGATGCGACAACACAGAGAATCGCAGGCATCAATCCTGGCCCATGCTGTGTTAGTGATTTCTGTCATATTCTCCAGTCCCGATAATCCTTCCTCTGTTTGGAATCTCCTCTAGTCCACATCATTCTCTGTGTCTCTGTCTCTGTTTCTGTCAGGTTCTCCTGTCCCTAACAACCTAATCCCTAACCTTCTGCAGTAGATACTAAATTCCTTCATCTCTGTAAACCCTGACAGCCCTGTCTATCCCTGTAAGCTTCTGCCACCAATACCACCCTCCATGTCAATGTATTTGTCTTTAACCTCTCCATCCGTCCCTACTTATGTAATCTTCTCCAGCTCCTATAACCCTTCCTTAGCTGTGAAAAATGTGTAATCTCCTTATCCTTCTCCAATTCTTTGATCTTTATCTTGTTAACTTTCACCCTCATTCCCAACACCATACCCCTCCCGACCATAGGAACCTCTTTCAGTTTGTGCAACTCTCCCCATTTGTGTAACTGTCTCCAACCCAGTAACTAGCATTCTCCATTACCTTCCTATCTATGTAACCTCCAGAGCCTCGAAGCCTTCTTATATCTGTAAATGTCTTCAGTCACGACAACCTTCCATATCTCTGTTAGTATACACAATAATCTCCAAGATGAAACAGCCCGCTGTCTGTGCCTCTCAGTCTGCCTGCCTCTTCCTTTCTCCATCCCTATCCCTATCTCCAGAATCTAATCCAGCTCCCTCTATCTCTGTAAATTCCTCCAATCCCCAAAAACCTTTGTCCCACTGACATTCTTTACCAGATATAACTGTTTAATTCTAAGCGTCCCTATCTCTCTAACCTCTACCCATCTGTTCAAACCCCCACTACTGAGGAATGACTCCCTGTATTCGCCATAAGGAAGATGGAATGACAGTGAACAGATATGATGGAACTGTCATTCCGGAGATGTAGCTCCAGAATGACCATCGCTGGGAGGTGAATACTGAAGGGTTGTTGGGATAGAGTCATAGAGTCAGAGAGATGTACAACATGGAAACCAACACTTCGGTCCAATCCATTCATGCTGAGCAGATATTCCAACCCAATCTAATCCCAATAGGCAGACTAGGCAAAAAGCCAACAAGTTATGAAGGAAGGATGAGGTTAATGCATTAATGAGACAGTCATGTGGATCTGAATATCAAAAGTGGAGCTGAGAATAGGCAAGAAGCAGCAACCGTTAGCAGGAATTCATTTGTTGGCACCAAACAGTGATGGGAATGTCAATATGGTTACAGTCAGGAGACTGAATGTACTTATGGCAAGGGAAGTACAGTAACCGTGTGTGACCGTGGACTCATGCCGACTGATACAGCAACGAGCCTGTTGGATTTAATATGTTGGTGTGAATATAAATGGCATAATTGTAAGGGTGTAGGAGGGGTGTAGTGGTATAGGGGATATGGTGTATTGAATTATCAGAAGCCTTTATGCAAGTTTCAATAAGGGCTAAAGAGTAACTTGGTAGAGAATAGGGCCCCTTAAAGATCAATAAGGTCACCCATATGTGGCACCAGAGGAGATGGTGAAGTATTCAACAAAATAATCTTGTCAGTATTTACTGTGGCGAAAGACATGGAAGCTTGGGAACGTGGGGAAATAAATAGTGATGTCTTGGAAAGAATCCTCACCAGAGAAGAGAAAGTGCTGGAATCTTACAACAAATAAAGGTAGATCAGTCTTGAATATTGTGGGAAGCTAGGGAAGAGATTGCAGTGTCCCTAACAGAGATATTTATATTATCAACAGATACAGTGAGATGTTGGAAGACTGGAGGTTGGCTAATGCTGTTCCATCACTGAAGGACTGCAGGGAAAAGCCAGGAAATTACAGCCCCGTGAGACCAGTGATGGGGAAGTTGTTAGATCCTTATATTAACAAAGGCAAAGGCTGAATCGAGATGGTCAGCATGGCTTTGTGAGTGGAAAACCATGTTGCACAAACCGGATTGACTCTTCGAGGAGGTGGCCAAATACAGATGAAGGCAGAGCAGTGAACATTGTCCACATGGACTTTAGCATCTAATCAAGAGGAAGAAGGAAGCTTACTTAAGGTTGAGGAAGCAAGTATCAGACAGGGCTCCAGAGAGTTGCATTGGATGGCACGGTGTCTCAGTGGTTAGCACTGCTACCTCATAGAACCACGGACTCCATTTCAATTACAGCCTCAGGCGACTGTCTGTGGGGTGTTTGCGCACGCTCTCTGTGGGTTTCCTCCAGGTGCTTCGGTTTCCGACCCCCCCCCCCACCATAGCCCAAAGATGTGCCAGTTTGGTGGCTTAGCCATGCTAAATTACCCATAGTGTTCAGGGATGTGTAGGTTTGGCACATTAGTCAGGGCAAATGGAGAGTAATAGGGTGGGGGAATGGGGCTGGGTTGGATACTCTTTGGAGGATTGATATGGAGCTGTTCGGCCAAATGGCCCATTTCCAAACTGTAGGAATTCTCGAAGGTACCAGAAAGGAACTGAGAGATATAATGAGGGCAACTAGAAGGGGGCATGAAAAAACATTGTTGGGAAGGATTAAGGAAAACCGTGAGCATTCTCCACTTATGGAAGGAACAAGAGCAAGGCCAAAGTGAGGATAGGGCCAGTCAGGGATAGTGGAAGGAACTTGTGCCTGGAGTCACAGGAGGGAGGGGAGGCCCTTAATGAATACTATGCCTCAGTATTCACTGCTGAGAAGGGTCTTGTTGTTTGTGAGGACAGCGTGAAACAGGCTGATGTACATCAACAGGTGGATATTAAGAAGGAGGATGTGCTGAGAATTTTGTGAAAGATAAGGATAGATAAGTCGCTGACCCAGACGGGATGTGTCCAACGTTACTACAGGAACCGAGGGAGTGGATTGCTGAGCACCTGGTGATGACCTTTGCACCCTCACTGTCCACTGGAGTCGGACCAGATTATTGCAGGCAGGAAAATTTTATTCCCTTGTTCAGGAAAGGGAATAGGGATAATCCTGGGAATTGCACACGTGTCAGTCTTATGTCTGTGGTGTACAGATTATTGGAGAGGACTCTGAGAGACAGGATTTATTATTTCTTGGAAAACCATAGTTTGATTAGAGATGTCAGCATGGTTTTGTAAGGGACAGGTCATGCCTTACAAGTCTTGTTGAATCTTTTGAGAATGTGACAAAACATCTTTATGACTCATTCAAAAAGTACGGAGGCATGGGGTACAAGGAAACCTGTCTGTCTGGATACAGGATTACTGGCCCACAGAAGACAGAGTGTGATGATCGATGGAAAGCATTCATCCAGGAGCTCAGTGACCAGTGGTTTTCTGCAGGGAGAGGTTACAGGACCTCTGCTCTTTGTGAGTTTATGAATGACTTGGATGTGTGATTAAAAGAGGGGTTAGTAAGTTTCCCAATGACACGAAGGTTGGTGGAGTGGTTGATAGTGTGGAGGGCTGTTGTGGGTTGCAACGGAACATTGACAGGATGCAGAGTTGGGCTGAGAAGTGGCAGATGGAGTTCAATCTGGGAAAAGTGTGAAGTCATTCATTTTGAAGATTGAATTTGAATGCAGAATACAGAGTCAAAGGCAGGATCTTTGGCAGTGTGGAGGAACAGAGAGGGATCTTGGGTTCCAAGTCCCTAGGTCCCTCAAAGAATCCACCCAAGCTGATAGGCTTGTTTAGAAGGAATATATTGTGTGGGATTTCATTAGTTTGGGGATTGGGTTTTAAAGCTGTGAGATTATGCTGCAGCTCTATAGAGCCCTGGTTAGACCCCAGTTGGAATATTGTGAAAAGTTGTGTTCCCTTCATTACAGGAAGGATGTGGAAGCTTTAGAGAGGGTAAAGAGGAGATTTACCAGGATGCTGCCTGTACTGGAGAGCATGTCTTATGAAGAAAGATTGAGGGAGCTAAGGCTTTTCTCATTGGCGTGAAGAATTTTGGGGTGGGGGGGGGACTTGGCAGAGATGAACAAGGTGATGACAGTCATAGAGTGAAGAGAGAGAGATTTTTTTACCCTGACATAACTAGTTATTACAAGGGGATATAAATTTCTGGAGATTAGCGGATGGTTAAGGGGAGATTTCAGAGGTAGGTGCGTTACATACAGAGTGGTGGCTGAGTGGAATGCACTGCCACTGGTGGCAGTAAAATTAGATGCATGAGGGACATTTAATATACTTCTGGATATGCACATGGATGATAATAAAATGAAAGGTGAGTAATAGAGATGTACAACATGGAAACAGACCCTTCGGTCCAACCCGTCCATGCTGACCCGATATCCCAACCCAATCTAGTCCCACCTGCCAGCACCCGGTCCATATCCCTCCAAACCCCTCCTATTCATATATCCATCCAAATGCCTCTTAAATGTTGCAACTGTACCAGTCTCCACCACCTCCTCTGGCAGCTCATTCCATACACGTACCATCCTCTGCATGAAAAAGTTGCCTCTTAGGTCTCTTTCATATCTTTCCCCTCTCATCCTAAACCTATGCCCTCTAGTTCTGGACTTCCCAACCCCATGGAAAATACTTTGTCTATTTACCCTATCCATGCCCCTCGTAATTTTGCAAACCTCTATAAGGTCACCCTTCAGTCTCTGATGTTCCAGGGAAAACAGCCCCAGCCTGTTCAGCCTCTCCCTATAGCTCAAATCTTCCAAACCTGGCAACATCCTTGTAAATCTTTTCAAGTTCCCCAACATCTTTCCGATAGTAAGGAGACCAAAATTGCACGCAGTATTACAACAGTGGCCTAACCAATGTGCTGTACAGTCGCAACATGACCTCCCAACTCCTGTACTCACTACTCTGACCAATAAAGGAAAACATACCAAACGCCTCCTTCACTATCCTATCTACCTGCGACTCGACTTTCAAGGTGCTATGAACGTGCACCCCAAGGTCTCTTGGTTCAGCAACACTCCCTAGGACCTTTCCATTAAGTGTATAAGTCCTGCTAAGATTTGCTTTCCCAAAATGCAGCATCTCGCATTTATCTGAATTAAACTCTATCTGCCACTTTTTTTTTTTATCTTACGGTCGGATAAAAGATTGGCATATCATCATGGCCAAAGGGTCTTGTTCTGTACTGTTCTGTGTTCTATGTGTTGGAGAGTAAATTGGGTAATAAGCTCAGATCTGTTTAATAGGTTATGGCATTAGGAGGAGCTAGTCAACTGAATACAAAATTGGGCTTGATGGTAGGAGACAGAGGGTGATGGGAGACATGTTGTTTTTCTGACTGGAGGCATGTGACCAGTGGTGTAGTGGGTCCCCTGTTGTTTGTCATTTGGATAAATGGTTTGGATGGGAATATTGGTTTCCTGGTAAGTTTTTTGGGTGACACTGAAATTGCTGGTTATGTGGACAGTGAAGAAGGTTATCTATAATACAACAGGATGAACAGTACTGCTGGGATATTGGGCTGAAAAATAGCAGATGGAGTTTAATTAGATAAATGTGAAGTGTGCCATTTTGGTGAAACAAACCAGGGTGGGACTTGTACAGTTAATGTTCGGGCCCTGGTTAGTGATGTCAGTCAGTGACCCAGGGATACAGGTACACAGTTCTTTGAAAGTGATGTCACAGGTAGACAGACTGGTGAAGAAGGCGTTTGGGATGGTTTCCTTCATTGGGCAGACCATTGAGAGTAGGAGTTGGGACGTCATGTTGTATCTGTACAAGACATTGGTCAGGCTACCATAAAAGCATTGTTGATCAGTGGGAAGAACTCATCTGGTTCACTTACCTCCTCTTGTGTGGAACATCTGACGTTCTAACCTGGTCTGGCTAACATGTGATTCCACACCCACAGCAATATGGCTGACTCTGAGCTGTCCTCTGTGTAATTAGCAGTGACACCCACATCCCATGAATTAATAAATAAAATGCATATGTCCCTCCCTACCTCTGCGAACCCCTCCAGCTGCAGCAATTCATACTGGCTTTGTAATATCGTTCAGGCCCTGACCACTCTCTGTAACACTCTTGCCACCTCTGGCACCTTCACCTCTCCCTGTTCCTATTGTGATGTTAAATCCTGACACTGATTCCCAACTCCTGTTAGCAGTCCCTTTGCAATCCCTTTAACACTTACTCCTAAAACAGTCTCTCACTTCAGGATTTTAAGTACTTTGTTGTGATCTTCTAAGCCTCATAATCTAATATGATATATTTTGTCCTGAGTGAGTGGCCGATAGGAATTTCTTGCTGAGGTTTTGTCTGTTTCAATGGAATGTTCTTTTGTTGAGTGATTTACACTGTTCCTTCAAACTGTTCATTTACAGGCACATATTTCAGTCTGTTTTGCCTCATTACCTTGGTCAGTTCTCATCTCAAACCCATGTAATTGGCTGTTTTTGTTTCTAGTTGTAGCTTGTCCTTTCTGTGATTCTATTTAAAACTTTATATTTCTTTAAACTGCACTTTATCACAATTTCCCAGAGAATCTCTCCAGGTGACATTACTCATTCACTAAGTTTTATCACACAACAGTCTCTCTGAGACAGTTACGTCCCTCGCCAGTTGCACAATGTGTCATTCAAAACAAAACCAAAAAAAAAATCTCTGAACTCCTCTTCCAATATCACTCTTGCCATTATGATTGTCCCACATTTTGTGAATATTGATGTTTCCCAAAATTATCACAGTATTTGTTAAAAAATTCCAATGAGTTCCTGTGTAATGCAATGAAATGTTGTTCGGTGGCTAAAACTGTTCTGCTGCTCGTGCCCTTGGCAAGTAGTAGCCAGGATTTACATTCCGACTCTACTTCATGATCTGAGGTCAAATGCTTTCTCTGTAATGACTTTGTTATCCATATTGATAGCGTTGTCCATTTTGCCTGAGTTTCCGCAAGGTTGTGATCCATTGAATATTTATGTCCCACCTTTTGTTTGCCCTGTAACCACGTCACCCTTGTGTCTAACTCTCTTTTATCTCTGTGTCACAAATCCATCTACCTTATGGCAGAGACTTTGTCCATTCCACAAAAAAAACATAATTTACTGTTTCCTACAATTTCCTGTCACAAATTGATTCGTTGACGTACAGTTTTAGTTAAACTCTGTCCCATCCTGTTCCTTCCTGCTTGTCTTCAGTCACATTCCCATGCTGTTCCAATGCTTCGCCTTTTCTGTTTGGATTTGGAAAGCTTCTTTCAACTGAACTCTGCCCCTGCATCGTCTCTGTCAGTTGAAAGCCCTGTCCCTAAACCTACCGACGTGCTTGGCCAGGACACTTGTCCCAGCACAGTTCTTGTGGGACCATCTGAATGGTTTATTTTTAAAATCAGGTATGGAATGTGGGTGTCTCTGGCTGACCAGCCTTTCCTGCCCAGCTCTAGCTGCCCTTGAGCTGAGTAACTTGCTCGGCCATTTCAGAGGGTAATTGAGAGGCAATCACTTTGCTGTGGGGATGTCATGCAGATCATGTGAGGATGGCAGATGTTCCCAAGTATATTTTTAATGAACATTGTTGTGGACATTTAATGTCCATTGTTGTGGACATCAGCAATGATTTTGTATTTATTCATGGATTATTATTTGCAATTAAAAAAAATGATTGCAAATTCCACCATTTCTGATGGTGGGATTGAAACCTGCCTCCACTGAACATTGGGTGAGGTTTTGGATATATGCTCCAGCAACAGTACCATTAGGCCATCACTTCATCTGCTCAAAGGTTGCTCATTCCTGAGCACTGATACCAGTGCCTTAGGATCCTATACCTATTCTTCCTACATGATTGTTTCATTCTGAAATCTTCTTGCACTCTGGTGATATCACTCAGTCTCTCTCCATGTGATGTCCCTCACTGTGAGGATCTAATTACTGACTCTGTCAACGTCTCTAGCTCTTGCAGCTACTCCAGATCCTGAGCCAATTGAAGTTCCCACTCCAGAGAGACACAACAGCACAGGCCATGGATGGAGACTGGGAATTTCCAGATCTCTGTGGGACTCAGTGCCATTCTCCATGTGTATCCCTCACTGGATCAGTCTAATTTCCCATTCTGTCTGTTTCTCTGTCTCCTGTAGTTACTCAGGAATTTCCTGACTCAATAGACTTCCCAGCTGCTGGGTGTCTCATCCATCACCACATTAAAGATGGTTGGTCAGCCAGCGAGACAAAGGGAAGGGAGATCTGGAGTCTTCAATAAATCCTGCACTGAGGTAAGATCACTACCAGTGAATAGAGCAGAGAGCAATGAGAGAGCTCCCAACATCGGTTAACAAAACATGACTTAGATACAGTGCTGGAGGGGGAGTACAGTACAGACACACCCCAGGCTCAATCACCACCCCTACTGTAACTTCTGTTGTACTAAGACTCACTACTCTGCAACACTATCTATCGCATGTCTTGTGGACCAGTGTCTTCAATAATTTTTAACTCCAATAGCAGTTCCTGTCCTTGTAACCTCCTCCCTTTCCGATAGTCCTTCCACATATTTGAAATGTACTGTATTCCAGACTAAAATCCCTATATCTGTAACTTTCTTCAGTGTGTGCAACATGCCTTATCTCGTTAGTCTCGTGCTCCAATGGCTGGAGACAGGGTCATGCAGAACGAAAACAGTTCCTTCACTCCAACCATCCCATAGTGAACGGAGTCCCTGAACGAGTCGTTTTTCCCTGTATTTGACCCATATCCCTTCAAACCTTCTCCCCATGTACCTGCCCAAATGTCTTTCGCATGTTGTCATTGTACTTTTCTCGACCACTTCCTCTGGAAACCCATTCCATACATGCACCATCCTCTGTGTGGAAAATGATCTCCTCCAATCACTTTTAAGTTGTTTTTCTCTCCCATCTCATACTTATGCCCTCGAGGACATAGAACATGGCCCTTCGACCCTCAATATTGCGCTGACCTGTGGAACCAATCTGAAGCCCATCTAACCTTCCCTATTCCATTCTCATCCATATGCCTGCCCAATGACCGTTTAAATGCCCTTAAAGCTGGCGAATCCTCTACTGTAGCAGGCCATGAATTCCATGCCCTGACTATTCTGAGTAAGGAGCCTACCTCTGGCTTCTGTCCCATATCTATTAATTAATATTAATATTAATTACTACCTCAATTTAAAGCTATCTGACCACGTGCTAGGCATCACCACCTGAGCGGAAAGGCGCTCACTGTCCAACCCATCTCACACTCTGATTATCTTATCTGACTCAATTAATTGGGCTCAAACTTCTTCTCTCAAACAAAACCGGATTCAAGTCCCTCAGCCTTCCGCATAACACCTTCCCTCCGTACCGGGTAACATCCTAGTAAATCTCCTTGGAACCCTTTCCAAATCTTTCACATCTTTTATCTAATGCGGTGATCTGAACCAGAGGCAACTCTCCAACTGTGGCCGCACCAGAGTTGTGTACAACTGCAGCATTATCTCATGGTTCTGAAACTCAAACCCTGTACCAATAAAAGCTCACATACTGAACGTCTTCTTAACAAGGAGAAAATGAGGACTGCAGATGCTGGAGACCAGAGTTGAAAAATGTGGTGCTGGAAAAACACAGTCGGCCAGGCAGCATCCGAGGAGCAGGAGAATCGACGTTTCAGGATTCCAGAAGAAGGGCTTATGCCCGAAACATCGATTCTCCTGCTCCTCGGAGGATGCCTGGCCTGCTGTATTTCTCCAGCACCATATTTTTCAACACTTCCTTCTTAACAACCCTATCAAACTGGCAACTTTCAAGGATCTATGTACATGGACAAAGTAATCTCTCTGCTCATCTGCACTACCAAGATCTGCTTTACCCACATCCACCTGTTAGGTCACCTCAACGAAGTCAATAAGGTTTTTGAGACATGACCTATCCTTCACAAAACCATGCTGACTATCCTCATCAACATATTCATCTCCAAATGATTATAAATGCTAGCTTTTACAAGCCTTTCCAACACTTTACCCAGAATCAAAGTAAGGCTCACAGCTCTATAATTACCAGGGCTGTCTCTATTCCCCTTCTTCGTCAAGGGGACCACATTTGCTGTCCTCCAGCCTTTTGACACTATTCCTGCAGACAATGACGACATAAAGATCAAAGTCAAAGGCTCGGCAGTCTCCTTCCTAGCCTCCCTGACAAATCCCATCTTGCCCAGGGGACTTTTATTTTTTGACACTTTCCAGAATTGCTAACACCTTCTCCTTCTGCAGTTCAATCCCATCTAGTTATGGACTCCACTACCCTGGGGTAAAGACGTTGGCTAATCACCTTACCTGTACCCCTCATGGTTTTCTAAACCTTTATAAGGTCACCCCTCAGCCACCTACACCCAATGGAAATGCGAAGGACAATGAATCTGCTCGTATCCCTGCCACAACTTTGTCACAATGTTCTAGTATACACTTGTTCAGGACCTAGGGCTTTCTGTGCTCTAAAACCTCCAGCACCACCTCTTCTGTAATAGGGACTCTTTACAAGACATCACTGTTTCTTGCTCTTTGTTTCCTGGTCTTTGTCCACAGTACGTTGTGACATGAAATGCTCATTTAGGCCCTCGCGCCTCACTGATCTTTGAGGGGCCCTAGTGTCTCTCCAGTTTTTTTTTGTACGTGTGTGCTGTAGAAAAGTATTTGCATTCTCCTTATCCTTATCTGCCACAACTGGCTCATCCCCCCATGTTGCTTTCCAGCTTATCCAGCCTCTCCGATTCTGTCAAACCCTCCAGTATCAGTAACATCTTTGTCAATCTTTGCTCCATTTACAGTTTCAGGAAATGCTTCCTAAATCAGGATGATCAGAATTCTATGCAGTACTGCAAAGCTGTGCTCTCTGTCCCTAATCAATCTATGCTGTTGCAAATGCATGTAACTCCTGTCCTGCAGAAACGCTTCCAACAGCGTTTGCACCACTGACATCAAGCTACTTGGTGTTTATGTCCTTGGCTTTCCCTCGCAGACTTTCCTAAACACTGGCACAAGATTAGGCACCCTCCGGGCTTCCAGCGCATCACCCATGGCTATCAATGGTAGAAATATCTCTTTATGGGACCCCACAATTTCTTTCTGAGCTTCCCACAATATCCTGGGATATAACTGATAAGTTCCCATGGATTTGTCCATCTTCTCTGCATTTTAGAACCTTCAGTACCGCCTGTTCTGTTATGTGGAGTCTTTTGATGATATCCCTGTTATTTCCCTGAGTTCCCCAGTCTTTCTCCTCAGTAAGTTCAAACATGAAATTTTCATTCAGGATCTCACCCATCTCCTGTGGTTCCACAATTGGATGGCCCCATTCATCTTCAAGGAGCCATATTCTGCCTTCCCCTAGTTAATCATCTGTTGTTAATATTCATGTAGAATCTCTTTGGATTTTCCTCAGTCTGACCTGCCAAAGATTTCTGTGGTCCCCTTTCAGCCCTCCTGATTTCCCTCTTAAATGTATTACTCCACCCGCAATGTTCTTCAATGGATTCCCTTAATCCAGCTGGCTATATGTGACATGTGCCCCCTTTTTGCTGACCAAAGCCCCAATATCCCACGTTATCCAATGTCTCCTACTGGTGTCAGCATTGTCATTCACACTAACAGGAATATGCTGGCCCTGAAGTCTCATTTTATTGCTCTTTTGAAATTTTCCCATCTGCCTGACATCCTGCAACGAGTCTCCACAATCAATTGTTAAAAGCTCTTGACTAATACCTTCTGAATTGAAGCAAGGCCAGTTTTGATCTTTAACTTGTGGACCAGGCTTGTCCTTTTCCATCGCTATTTTCAAACTAATAGAATTGTGATGACTTTGCGAAAGTGTTGCCCCACTAATAACTCAGTCGCTTTCCATTCCTTGTTTCCCAAGGGGAGATGAGGTTTTACCCCTTCTGCAGTCCAACCATTGATATTCTAACTGAGACAGTTTTCTTAAACATGACTAACAAATTCCTTGCATCCAAGCTCTGAACACTCGCAGTCCGAGTCTCGGTTTGGAAAGTTAAAATCCCCGTCCTTTACAACCCTAACATTCTTACAGATCTCGGAGATCTCCCGACGTATTTGCTGCTCAAATTCCCGCTGACTGTTGGGGGCCTGTAGTACAGTCATATCAAATTGAAGACCCATTCTCATTTCTCAGTTGCACTATTATAGCTTCACTGGGCGATACCCAGGAATATCGTCTCTAAGTGCTGCTGTAATGTTTTTAGTGATCAAAACCACCACTCCCCCTCCTCTCTCACCTCCTGTTCTATCCTTCCTGTATGATCTCTACCTTGAAACATTGAACTCCCAGTCCTGTCCCTCCATCAGCTGTGTTTTTGTAAAACTATGGTACCCCAGTCCCATGTTCCCATCCACGCATTGAGTTCATCTGCCTTAACTGTTAGGCCTTTTACTTTGAAATAAATTCACTTTAATTGATCAGTTTTCCCTCATTGTCCCTCATTGTCTGCTGTGCTTTTGCCTGTCTTGTCTATTTAAATTCCTGTCTTGAAATTCTTTTCCAGCTTCAACCTTCAGACTGTAGCCTGAGACCATTCACCTCACGGTGAATGACATCTTCACCTTTCATGTCATATGCAAACCTGATAATGATAGCTTCTGCTTTCACATCGCACTCATTAATGCACATAATACTGCACAAAATAATGAGTGGAATACATAGAGTCAATAGCCAGAGAATTTTCCCCAGTGCAGGATGGACTGGTACGAGAAGTCATAGTTTGAAGATATTAGGAGGAAGGTACAGAGGAGACATCAGAGGTAGGTTGTTTAGGTAGAGAGTTGTAAATGAATGGAATGCGTTGCCAGTTGAGGTGGTGGAAGTGAAGTCATTGGGGACATTTAAGCGACTGCTGGACATGCACATGGATAGCAGTGAGTTGAGGGTTGCGTAGGTTAGGTTACTATATTTTACATAAAGATTAAGTCTCAGCACAACATCGTAGGCCTAAGGGCCTGTTTTGTGCTGAACGTTTCTATGTTCTAGAATAAACAGCAATGTTTGCTGCGCAGACCCCTGTGGTACACCCGCTGGTGAAAGAATTTCAAACACAAAACCAACCCTCCACGATTGTGGATCCAGGTTGCCAAATTGCCTTGGATCCCATTGGTCTGATAGACCAATGTTCCATGAGGGACCTTGTCAAACGCCTTACTGAACTTCATGTAACCCACATCTTCTGCACTGCCCTCATCAAAATCCTCAATCGTTATTTCAAATAAAAATCTCATCAGAATTTGGGAGAGGATCTTACTCTATCAATACCGTGATGAGTATCCCTAATCGATCTCAGCCTTTTCAAATGTTGATTCATTCTGTCCCTCAAAATTGTGTCCAATAATTCCCCTTCCCCTGCTGTCAGATTATCTGCTCTGTAATTACCGGCCCTATCCCTGCTGCCCTGCCTGAACAAAGGAACCACATTAGTGATCCTTCAGTCATTCAGCACTTCACCTGCGGCCAGCAAAGTTTTAAATATATCCACAAGGGCCCCAGCAATCTCCTCCCTTACCTCCCATAGCAGCCTGGGATACATTCCATTGGGCACTGGGGATTTCTCCACCTTTATGCATGTGAAAAAAAAACTTCCACGTGATTGATCTTAACATGTTCGGGAACCTCACAATCCCAACTGAAATCCATGGCTACAATGTCTTTCTCCTGTGTGAATACAGATGGGAAGTATTCATTGAAGACCTCACCTACTTCCTCTGGCTCCATGCACAGATTGTCCCTTTAGTTTCAAACAGGCCCCACTCTTTCCCCAGTAATTCTCTTATTCTAACTATACTGCTAAAATACCTGTGGCTTTTCCTTAACACGATCTACCAAGGATATCTAGTGACCATTGTTTGTCATTCATTTTCAAGGAGCCCCCTTGCACTCCCTAAACGTTTGAATAGCTTCACCTGTATTTTTATTGCACTGTATTTTCTTTATCAAACTCATGATATCGCTTGATCAGTATTCACTAGACTTGCTGCCTTTACTATTCCCTCGGCATGAACACACTGACCCTGAATTCTCACTGTATCACTTTGGCATACTATTTCTTTCCAAACATAAACCCAACTGCAGATAGTCCTCCCAGTCTCTATTTGCCAGTTCCTCTCTAACGATCGCAATACTGATAGGAGACTCAGTTGTGAGGGGGACAGACAGGAGACTGTGTGGCTGCAGAAGAGACCCCAGGATGATGTGCTGCCTCCCGGGTACCAGGGTCAAGGATGTCTCTGATTCGTTACTGAACATTCTGAAGGAGTGGGTGAACAGCCAGAGGTCATTGTGCACATCGGCCCACATGACATCATTAGTCATGGGGATGGGATCCTGTGAAATACGTACAGGGAGTGAGGAAAGAAGTTAAAAAGCAGGACCTCAAAGGTAGTGATCTCCGGATTACTCCCAGTGCCACGTGCCAGTGAGGATAGAAACAGAAAGATAGGCCGGATGGATGTGTGGCTGAGGAGATGGTGGAGGGGTAGAGTTTTTAGTTCTTGGATCATTGGGATCTCTTCTGGGGTAGAGGTAACCTGAACAAGGGGGAGGGCGCGTTTGACTTAAATCAGAGGGGCACCAGTATCCCTGGGTGGAGATTTGCTTGTCTTACCCTGGAGGGCTTAAACTAGTTTGGCGGGGTTTGGACTCTGAGTAAGAGAGGTACCATCGACCAGTCAAGTGAAAAATGCATCAGCCATCGAGAGCAAGTTTCCTATCCAGGATATCCCGGGCCACAGTCAAGGGAGGGACAAGACTTCTGGTTTAAAGGACATTTATTTCGACACACGAGGCCTGACAGGTAAGGCAGACGAGCTCAGAGGATTGATTGGCTCTGGGGACTGGGATATTATAGCCATAACAGAAACATGGCTGAGAGAAGGGCAGGACTGGAAGCCCAGTGTTCCAGGACATAGAAGGTACAGGCGTGACAGAAGGACAAGTAAGTGAGGAGGGGCAGCTACCCTTTTGATAAGGGAGGACGTAACAACAGTGCTTAGAGAGGATATTCTTTCGGGGTGATCAAATGAGGTGGTATGGTTAGAAGTTAGAATCAAAAAGGGGATGTTCAGTCTGCTGGGATTGTGTCCTGGGCCCCCAAATAGCCAGCGGTTATGTGAGGAGCAGATGTGGAGTGAGATTGCAGGTATCTATAGAAATAATAGAGTAGTATTGGTTGGAGATTTTAACTTTCCCTGAATTGACTGGACCACCCAGAGTGTAAAAGTCCTGTATGGGGTGGAATTTGTCAAATGTGTCCAAGAAAGTTTCCTAGATCAATATGGAGAGGGTCCCACTCTACTCAGGCAGCTGAAAACGAGACCTCCCCTCAGAAAATGAGGTCAGGCAAGTGACTGAAGTGTCAGTCAAAGAGCACTTTGGGTCCAATGACCACAACTGCCCTCGTTTTAACATAGTTATGGAAAAAGATCTGACAGGTCCACAGATTAAATTGCGAAACTGGAGCAGAGCCATGTTTGGGGCTATTTGGCAGGATCGAGCAGAGGTCCATTGGGTGAATTAAAAATCACACAACATCAGGTTATAGTCCAACAGATTTAATTCAAAGCACCAGCTTTCGAAGTCCAGGTGATCATTCTGAAAGATGAAAACTTAAACTAAATTTGTTTGGTATTACATTCCATGGCACTGCAATCCTGTTGCTATAAATTCTGTGCCTGTTTATTGTGCTCCACAACCACCTGATGAAGGAGCAGCGCTCTGAAACCTAGTGCCTCCAAATAAATATGCTGGACTGTAAGCTGGTGTTGTGTGACTTTTAACGTTGTCCATCCCAATCCAACACCGGCTCCTCCACATGATGCACCCATCCACTGGGTGAGTCTTTGAAGGAAAAGGAATGACTGGCAAATGGGAGGCTTTTAAAAGTGTGAACTCAAGAATCCAATATGTCCCTGTTAGAGTGAAGGGAAAAGCTGGCAGGGTTAGGGATCCCTGGCTGATGGGGGATATTGAGGCTCTGTTCAAGAAAAAGAAGGCGGCACACATCGTCTTCAATGTTTCCGTATCTACGTAACCTCTTCCAGTCCTAAAGACACTATCACTCTGTGGAGACACAACAGCCCTCTCAGGTCCCTGCAGCACTCCCGATCTGTAGAACCCACTGAAAGCCTGTGATTCTCCGGATCCAGTTCTGAGAAGACTCATTTTCTATGTAACATCATCCCATCGCTAACACTCATCCTTTCAATGTAAGCCCCTCCTGTATCTCCATCCATTTACTCATCTCCATAACCTTCTCCAGATCTTACGCCCCTACCTGTGTAAATGTCACCCTCCCCTACAACCCTTGTCACTTTGACCAAACTGGAGGAGGTTACTTATACTTCCTTATCTGTGAAACTGTCTCCAACCAAAATTACTGCCCTTCTGGAAAATCTGTCAGACTCCACACCATCCATATCTAAATAATCTGCAGAAGTAAAACTTACTATATCTATTAACATCTTCAGTCACGACTACCATCCATATCTCTGTTTGGTCCTCCAGTTTATACAACCCACTTTAACTCTGTAATCTGCTCCATTCACCGAAAATCCTCCCTGTCTGTGTAAACCGCTCCATCCTACTAACACCGTTCTCCCAGTAAACTGCTTCATCCCTCCCAACCTCTCCATCTTCATGGACACATGTAGACCGTACAGCTCTCCACATTTCTGTGACATCCTGTGGCTCTATGTGCTCCCTGTGAAACCACCTCCAGTCCCCACAATTCTCCCAGTCTGGGTTGTCTTCTCCAGATCAGACCATTGCTGTCTTTGTTACCTCCGACAATCCTAGTAAACCCTTCCTAATGTATCTTTTCATTCAGATCCCATCCTCTCCAGCCTCCAGAAACCTCTTCCTGCCATTGTAACTCTCCCTATTTAAACCACGGAGCAGTACAGCACAGTACAGGCCCTTCAGCCCTCAATGTTGAGTCAAACTTTTATCCAACTCTAAGATCAATCTAATGTGCAGACCATTGAAAGAACAAAGAAAATCACAGCACAGGAACAGGCTCTTCAGCCCGCTAAGCCTCCGCTGATCCAGATTCTCTGTCTAAGCCTGTTGCCTATTTTGTGAGTATCTGCTCCCTGCCCATTCATGCATCTGTGTGGATACATCTTAACTGACATTATCATTCCTGCCTGTACCTCCTCCGCTGGCAAATTGTTCCAAGCCCCCATCACTCTCTACGTATGGGGGCCTACCACGCATATCTACCCTAAACCTTTCCCCTTTCACTGTGAACTCGTGACCCCTAGTAATTAAGTTTCGCACTCTGTGGAAAAAAAGCTTCTTGCTATCCACCTTGTCTATATATTCCATGTTTTTGTAAACCTCAATCAGGTCCCCAATCAACCTTCATATTTCTAATGAAAATAATCCAAAACTATTCCATCTCTCTTTATTGCTAGCGCCCTCTATGCAAGGCAACATCCTGGTGAACGTCCTCGGCACCTTCTCCAAAGCATGCACATCCTTTTGGTAATGTGGAGACCGGAACTGTACGTAATATTCTAAACCAAAGTCCTATGCAACTGTAACATGACCTGCCAACTCTTGTACTCAATATCCCGTCCAATGAAGGAAAGCATGCCACATGCCGCCTTGACCACTTTACTGACCTGGGGTGCCACCTTCAAGGAACAATGGACCTGATTATCCATATCTCAATATTCCCCATTTACTGTATATTTCACTTTTGAATTGGATCTTCCGAAATGTATCACCTTGCATTTGCCCGGATTGAACTTCATCTGCCATTTCTCTGCCCACCTCTCCAATCTATCTATATTCTGCTGTATTATCTGACATTCCCCTTCACTGTCTGATACTCCACCAATCTTAGTGTCATCTGCAAACCTGCTAATCAAGGAACTGTTACCTTCCTCCAAATCATTGATATGTGTCACAAGCAACAGTAGGCCCTGCACGGATCTCTGTGGAACACCATTGGTCACAGCTCTCCATTTTGGGAAATTAATTTTGCTATCATTCATGCACCTATCGAAAAGTTACTTAAATATCCCTAATGTATCTGATTCTATCAACCACACTAGCAGTACACTCCACTCATCCAGCACAGTCTGTGTAAAGAAGCTACCTCTGACATCTCCCCTCAACCTTCCTCCAATTACCTTACAATTTTGTCTCCTAGTTATAGCCATTTTGGCAATGGGAAAAATCTTGGGCCACCCACCCTATGTATGCCTCTCATCTTCTCGTACACCTCTATCAAGTCACTTCTCATCCTTTTTCATTCCAAACAGAAAAGCCCTGGCTCCCTCAACCTTTCTTCGTTAGACCTGCCCTCCAATCCAGGCAGAATCCTGATAAATCTCATCTGCACCCTCTCCAAAACTTCCACATTTTTCCTGTAATGAGGCAACCAGAACAGAACACAATATTCCAATTGTGGTCTAACCACAGAACTGTATTGAGCTGAAGGATAACCTCGCGGCTCTTAAAGTCAAGCCCCCTGCAAACGAAAGCCGACACATGATTGGCTTTCTTAACAACCCTAACAACTTGGGTGGCCGATTTGAAGTATCTCTGGACGTTGACCCCAAGATCTTTCTGTTACTCCTCACTGTCAAGAATCCTATATTAACCCTGTAAAATTTTTCTGCAGAATCCTTCAATCTTAAACTCTCCCTAATTTGGTATTTTCCTCCAGTCCCCACTACACTCATAAACTGTGAAACCTCTTACAGTCCCTACAATCCTCCTTAGCTCTGTAACCTCTGTAAGCATGTAGTTCTCGTCGAGTGGTTTAGGCGATGGGTTAGAAATCCATTGGGGCTTGACCACACAGGTTCGAATCCTGCCCAACAGGGCGGTGGGGTTGATTGGTGCAGGTGTCCGGAGATGTTCTCTAAAGCGCTCTGCAAGAAGGTGTCCCGTGTCCCCAGTGTAGAGGCGATGAGGAGACAGATCGCCTTCTCACTGCGTGCTTTACAAAACATCTACAGGACACCTGAAAATCAACCCACCGCCCTGTTGCCACACACTTCAACTCCCCCTCCCACTCAGCTGAGAGCATGTAGGTCCACGGCCTCCTCCGTCACCACTCCCTCACCATCTGACACTTGGAGGAAGAACGCTTTGTCTTCTGACTTGGGACTCCTCAACCCCATGGCATCAATGTGGACTTCACCAGTTTCCTAATTTCCCCTTGCCCCAGTTCCAACCTTCCAGCTCAGCACCGCCTTATGACCTGACCCACCTGTCAATCTTCCTTCCCACATATCCGTTCCACCCCCCTCTCTGAGCTAACCCTCTTACCCCCATCTCCAACCACCTATTGCACTCTCAGCCACCTTCACCGCAACCCCACCCACCTCCCACTTATCTCTCCACCCCCGAGGCTCCCAGCTTCATTCCTGGTGAAGGGCTCCAGCCCGAAACGTCGATTTTCCTGCTCCTCGGATGCTGCCTGACCTGTTGTGCTTTTCCAGCAAACACACTCTCCACTCTGATCTCCAGCATCTCCAGACCTCACTGTCTCCTCTTTATCAGATGAGTCAATGGAGTGAGGAATGGCAGATGGAGTTTAATTTAGATATATGTGAGGTGCTTCATTTTGGAAAAGCAAATCCTCACAGGACTTATACACTTAATGATAAGGTCTTAGAGAGTGTTGCTGAACAAAGAGACCTTGGACTGCAGGCTCATAGTTCCTTGATAGTGGAGTCGCAGGTAGATAGGATAATGAAGAAGGTGTTTGGTATGCTTTCCTTTATTGGTCAGAATATGGAGTATAAAAGTTGGGAGGTCATCTTGCGGCTGTACAGGACATTGGTGAGGCCACTGGTGGAAAATTACGTGCAACTCTGGTCACCTTCCTATCAGAAGGACGGTGTGAAACTTCAAAGGGTTCAGAAAAGATTTACAAGGATGTTGCCAGGATTGGAGGATTTGAGCTACAAGGAGAGGCTGTATCGGCTGGGGTTGTTTTCCCTGGAGTGTCAGAGGTTGAGGGGTGGCCTTATAGAGATGTATAAAGTCAGTAGGGGCATGGATAGGATAAACAGACAAGGTCGCTTCCCTGGGATGGGGGAGTCCAGAGGGCATAAGTTCAGGGCGGAGAAGTGAAAGATTTGAAAGAGACCTAAGGGGCAACATTTTCACGCCAAGGGTGCTGTGTGAACGGAATCACCTCCCAGAGGAATGGTGGAGGCTCGTAAAATTACTGCATTTAAAAGGCATCTGAATGAGTATATGAATAGGAAGGATTTAGTGGGATAAGTGCCGGTAAATGGAACTAGAATGGTTATGATATCTGGTTGGCGTGGGTGAATTGGACCGAGGGGTCTGTTTCTCTGCTATACATCTCTATCACTCTATCACTCTAATTGTTTTCCACTGTATATTTACAGCCTGACATTTCAGTCTATTTCCCCTGTTTGCCTTGGTCAGTTCTCCTCTCAAACTCATGTAATTGGCTTTGTTTCTGATGCTCGGGTGTGCTTTACGGTCACTTGAAAACTTAATAATCTGCTGTGGTTCTGTTCGCCAAGCTGAAAGTTTTTGTTGCAAACATTTCGTCCCCTGTCTAGGTGACATCCTCACTGCATGGGAGCCTCCTGTGAAGCGCTTCTGTGGTGTTTCCTTCGGCATTTATAGTGGCCTGTCCCTGCCGCTTCCGGTTGTCAGTTTCAGCTGTCCGCTGTAGTGGCCGGTATATTGGGTCCAGGTCGATGTGTTTGTTGATGGAGTTTGTGGATGAGTGCCATGCTTCTAGGAATTCCCTGGCTGTTCTTTGTTTCACTTGCCCTATAATGGTAGTGTTGTCCCAGTCAAATTCATGTTGCTTGTCGTCTGCATGTGTGGCTACTAGGGATAGCTGGTCGTGTCGTTTCATGGCTAGTTGATGTTCGTGGATGCGGATCGTTAGCTGTCTTCCTGTTTGTCCTATATAGTTTTTTGTGCAGTCCTTGCATAGGATTTTGTACACTACGTTAGTTTTGCTCATGCTGGGTATCGGGTCCTTCGTTTTGGTGAGTTGTTGTCTGAGAGTGGCTGTTGTTTTGTATGCTGTTATAAGTCCTAGTGGTCGCAGTAGTCTGGCTGTCATTTCAGAGATGTTCTTGATGTATGGTAGTGTGGCTAGTCCTTTGGGTTGCGGCATGTCCTCGTTCTGTTGTCTCTTCCTTAGGCATCTGTTGATGAAATTGCGAGGATATCCGTTTTTTGCGGATCATCAACTAGCAAACACCACAGAAGCGCTTCACAGGAGGCTCCCAAGCACTGAGGATGTCACCTAGACAGGGGACGAAACGTTTGCAACAAAAACTTCCAGCTCGGCGAACAGAACCACAGCAACGAGCACCCGAGCTACAAATCTTCTCACAAACTTTGAACTTAATAATCTCTTTGAATTCCACTATATTGCAATCTCCTGGAGGATCTCTGTGTTACATCACACCTTCACTCAGCTTTATCACTCAACGGTCAATCTGAGATCATGATATCCCTAGCCATCTGCACAATATCTTATTCAAAGGAACACCAACAAAACACATTCAAAGAGGAACTCTGATAATATCACTCTTGCCAGTGTGACTGTCCCAGATTGAATTCTCCCAAAACTATCATAATGCCTTTGTTACAAGTTCCAATGAATTCCTGTTTAATACAGGGAGGAACAATGAAATGCTGCGAGGCAGCCAAAAAAAGTTCTTCTACTTGTGTTTGTGACACATGGGACCCAGAATTCACATTCAGGCTGATTCAGCCACATCATGTGAGGCCACATGCTTTCACTGTAATGCCCTTGTTATTGATTACTGTCAGGGTTACCCATCCTGCACTCCTATTCTGCCCAAAATCCCACAAGGTTATGTACCGTTGAATATTTACGTTCCACCATTTATTCAGCCTGTATCCACATCTCTCTGCTGATAAATCCCATTTATCTCTGTGCCACAAGTCTGTTACCTTATTGCAGATTCTTTGGCAATTCCAAAAAAAATATATATTCTTTCCCACAATGCCCTGTAACAAATCGATTCACTGATGTACAGTTTTAGTTAAACTCTGTCCCTTCCTGTTCCTTTCTACTTGTCTTCAGTCACATCTCCATGCTGTTCCGATGCTTCACCTTTTCTATTTGGATTTGGAAAGCTCCTTTCACCTGAACCCTGTCACTGTATCCTCCATGTTAGCTTAAAGCTCTGTCCATAAACCTACAGACATGATTGGCCAGGACACTGCTCCCAGCAGTGTTGCTTTTAATTCACTCCTGGGATATTGCTGTCTCTGGCTGGCCAGCATTTCATGCCCACCCCCGAACTGCCCTTGAGCTGAGTGCCTTGCTAGACTATTACAGAGGGCAGTTTAAAGTCAACTCCATTGCTCTGGGCCTGGAGTCATGTGTAGGTCAGACCAGCTGCCTACCACTGATTTCCTTCTTGAACGGATATTGAGCATTCAGATGCTTTTCCCTGCCACCGGCATTAAATTATGGATGAACAGTAGAGTGAGTTAATGTTATGTCATCGCCTGGCCCACTGATAGCTCCCTCATCCCTGAGCACTGATCTCAGTGCACTGTGAATCAAACCCTTCTTCTTGACCATGGTTTGATCCTGACGCCTTCCAGCAATCTGGTGCTATCATACAGTATCTCTCCATGTGATATCTGTCACTGTGAGGGTCTAATTGTTGCCAGTGACTGCACCTTTTGTAGTTACTCCAGATCCTGAGCCAACAGAATTCTGCAGGGATGGAGTCTGGGATTTTCCAGATCACTGTGGTACTCCATGCCATTCTCCATGTGTAACCTTTCCCATTCTGTCTATTTCTCTGTCTCCTGCATATATTCAGGACAGTTCTGACTCAATAAACTTCCCAACTGCTGGGTGTTTCATCCATCATCTCATTGAACACAGTTGGTCAGCCGGAGGGCAGGGAGATCTGGAGTCTTCAATAAATCCTGCAGCGAGATCAGATCACTCACAGTGAACAGAGCAGAGCGAATTTAAGGGATCAAAATTTGGTCCGGAAGACCTGACACAGATACAGTGCTGAAGTTTGAACACAGAGCATGAAAGTCCCAGGCTCAATCTCCACTCTCTTGCTAACTTGCATCATTGCAGTTCTGAGCCTTCCTATGACAATATAGGAAGTTCACAGTTATCAATCCAGGCCTGTTCTGTCTTAGTGAGCATCAGGACAACATCTGGGAAAGGAGGCCTCCCTTAAGAAGTAGGTGTTGAAACCTGGGATCTTTCTGTTCCCTATTCTCCCTCTCACACGGTCACTTGTCATGTGATAGAGTCATACAGCAAGGAAACACACCTTTTGGGCCATCTCATCTGCACCAGTGTTTTGAATGGTTGTAATTACCAGAAAATTTCCTATTTCTGTAACCTCCACCCCTCCCATTATCCTGCTGTATATTTGAAACCTACTCCAATGCTGACAACTCTCCCTATTTGTAAATTGCTCCAGTCTTGATAACATGCCCATCTCAATAATCCCATCCTGCAGTTTTCCACAATAACTGCAGTCCATCCTGTCTCTATAAAATCCTCCAGCCCGGACCAAAATACCCCCCTATGTACATTCTTCAAGCCCCAAGAAAACATGATATCACTGTAACCTTCTGCAGGCCGGATCCCATTACTGTCTCCTGGCCTACAGCACTACACGACCTCTGTAACCATCTCCCACGCCTACCGACCTTCTTATCTGGGTAAACACCTGCAGACCCTTTTCCAGCGGAAACAACACTCCCCATCTCTGTGCGCTCCTCCCTGCAACTCAAACGCCCTCTCTTTGTGTAGCTCTGCAGGTTAGGAGGCATGGAAGTTCAGTGGTGAGCACTGCTGCCTCACAGCGCCAGAGACCCAGGTTCGATTCTAGTCTTGGGGGACCGTTTGTATGGAGTTAGCACATTCTCTCTGTGTCTGCATGGGGTGCCCCGTTTTTCTCCCACAGTCCAAAGATGTGCAGGTCAGGTGAATTGGCCATTCGAAACTGCCCATAGCGTTAGATGCATTAGTCAGAGGGAAATGGGTCTGGGTGGATTACTCATTGGAGAGTTGGTGTGGACTTGTTGGGCCGAAGTGCCGTTTCCATACTGTAGGGAATGTAATAAAATCTAAACTCTCCCTCTGCGTTCCATATTACTGACCCTAAAAATATCCCTCTAACAATTAAACAGCTCCAAACCTCCCAATCTCTGTAAACTACGACAGCTCCAACATCCCTCCTTATTGGTGTAACCTCTTCCGGAAACCCTCTCAACATGTGGGTTTCCTCCATATCTGTGTAATCCTCTCAGGTCACTGCAATACTCCCAACCTGTAGAACCCAGTCCAATGCCTGTGACTCTCAATCCAGTTCCTACAAGAGTCACTATCTGTGTAACAGTCTCCCGTCACTATCACCCACCCTGTCAATGTAATCTCCTCTATTATCTCCATCCATGTAATCATCTCCTTAACCTTCTCCAGCGCTTGTAGCCCTATCTGAGTAAATGTCACCCTCCTCTCTAACCTTCCCTACAGCAGGAACCGTTCTACAGATTCAATACCCTCTGGCTGAATACATTCTTCCAGATCTCCATTCTAAATGGTGGTTCCTTCATTCTGAAGACTTCACATCTCAGGAAGCAGCTCACAAAAAGCCCTTTAGACTTTACAAGGCTCCGTCACCAACAAGCCATCATGTATCTATTTTCTTTGCCACCCTCAGTGCCTGCAACTTTCCCTGTATCTTCCAATAACCTGCTATAGACACTTCAGGTCTGCCTATGTCCGCAGATAACCTGTTCCATCCCCGACAGATCACTCAATCACTGTAACACCCTCTGCACACTCTCATCCTCCTCTTTTCCACTGTCTTCCACGCACAGCGGCGATCCTATTGGGAGCAGTGTGGAATGGGATGTTACACATCTCAGCTGAGGCTGGAGGCCTACTATTACCTGGGAGTCACAAAGGGAGAGAACCTGACAGTGAGCAGCACAAAGCGGGAGAATATAAATCTGCAGCGAGAATTAAGGCCTAGCAGGACTTGGCGTTGGAGAACCAGCAGAGCAGGAGGCTCTGAATCAGCACCGAGTCACAGAGGGAGTGAGCGTGTGATCGAGCAACTTGAAGCAGGAACATGAGGTTACAGAAGCACCAAAGTGGGAGGATATAAATCAGCACTGAGGATCGAGGCCTGGACATACCTGGGATTCACAGAGACGGTGACCCTGTGAGGGAGCAGAGTGGAGTGGGAGCTGGAGGATTACACGTCCCTGGGAGTCACAGAGAACTTTCTGCTGCTGGGACCTGCCTGCACCGAGTTTGAAAGAAGTGCAAGAGCCATCACATAAAAGGCTGTATGTTCATTGGCTGATAATACTCCGTTATTAGTGACTGTCTCTAAATTGCTATTAGTTAGCAAATTTAGTTTTTCAACTTCTGAAATAAGAGTTGAACTGAGAAATAAGAGGGAGAAGTGAAATGTTGAGCCAATGTAATAAATTATCCTCACTAAACTACAGCTGAATAAGGGACTTAACCACTTTGTTATTTCCCTGATGTTAACTTCATTCGAGGTAATTAATTAAGTTACTCCAGACATGTTGTATTTTAAGACATGTTTGTCAGATATAAAATGTGTTCTGTTACATTGGGAACCCATAGACCCCTGCTCGTGTCCGAGATGAACACTGGTCGTGGAGCTCAGACAGTGACTAGAGATTCAATGAGGCATCTGTGATGCTGAGAGTTGGGGGACGGCACACATACAGAGCCGATCACCCTGCAGACATGACTGCCTGGAAGATTGAAGGGAATGGGGTACTGCACAATCGAAGATACACAGTCAGGGAATCCAGCAATAGCCTGATGTCTCCCTCTCAATTCGGTTTTCCAGTTTGGAAGCTGATGAAGGTATTGGCTGCTCAGGGGAGGGCAGTCAGAGCCATGTCTGTGGCTCCACAAGCAGCCTGACTGTACAGAAGGGGAGGGAGAAGGAAGGAGGAGCAATAGTCACAGGGGAGTCAGGAAATTGAGGAAATCATTAGCATTTTTTTGACTGTCAATGTAATTCCAGGATTGTGGCCTCGGGAATGTCACTGTGTCTGCAGAATATTGGTCTGGGAGATGGTTAGCAGCCAGAGGTCATGGTCTGTGTTGGTCTCAGTGACTTGGATGTGAAATGTGACGTGGTCTGGGAATCAGAATTTAGCGAGGTAGATGGAAGGTTAGCAAACAGAGCCTCAAATGTGTCAGTCCCTGGAATACTCGCAGTGCTGTGTGCAAGGCAGTGCAGCACTAGGAATATTAATTAGGTGAGAGTGTGACTGAAATGATAGTGTAGCAGGAAGCGCTTCAGATTCCTGGGACATTGGGGATGGTTCTGGGGAAGGCAGCAACTGTACAAGCTTGGTTGGGTAACATATGACAGAGCTGGGACTGATTTCCTTATACAGTGTTTGTCTAATGCTGTTGGTAGGGATTTACACTGATTTGGCAGGGCTATGGTAACCAAACAGAATAGTGGAGGAAACTACCGTTCCTCAGCCACACTTCCATCTGGTCTCTCTTTCTATTTCTATCCTCACTGGCATGTGGCATTGGGAATAATGTGGAGATCACTGCACTTGAGGTCCTGCTTTTTCACTTTTTACCAAACCCCCTCTCTACTCAGATCCCTGACAATATTTAAGTCTGATCAAATCTCCTCTCAGCATCCTCCGTTCCAGCCTTTTCTCAGAACTGCACTTCCGCTGTCACAGGGTAACGAATCTCCTCTACACACTTTCCAGTCCAATTCCATCCTTCCATGTCTTGGGGTGACCAGAACTGCACACATTCCCCAAGCTGCGACTGCGCTCCTTATGTATACATTTCCAGTATAAACTTCCTGCTCTAAATTCTGCCCTTCGGCTGATCGAGGAAATGATTCCATTTGCTACATTAATGAGGTTCTCGATGTTTCCAGCTACCTTCATTTATCTGCCCACATTGACCATACTCTCATTTATTGTCCATTCCCCACTATTGCTGATGTCTCCAAATGTCTTGTCTTACACTTCTCTGGGTTGTTTACTCCATTCACCTGGACCTCATAGATTCTGTTTTTTAACAGTCTGCCATGGGATCTCTCGCTAAATCCAATTAAATCACAAGCAGTTACAAGTTACTGCCTCAAACTGACGCAGTCAGATTAATTACACACGATCTTCCTTGAATAAGTCCAGACCGACTGTCCTGGAGTCCCTGGGACTTCCTCAGTGACCGTTTATCCACTGTCTCAGAATTCAAGCCGCGACCTATTCAGTCAGTCCCTTTCTCCACATTAAACAAAGCTACCGTGTCAGCCGTTCTCCAGTCCTCTGGCACCATCCCTGCATCCAGTGAGGATTGGATAATGTAGGTAACTATAAGGCCGGGGATTTTCCCCAGCTCCTTTTAACAGTTTGGAGCATTGTATTACCCCTTTTTCAGGATTTGAATCTCCTGTATAATTCTCTGCTCCAAGTTTGTTGCTCCCAATACTTCACACTGCATTCCCATTTTGATTCAGACAGACAGAGGCCTCAACCATCTTTTGATTTGGTCAAGTCTCATTTCAGACGAGTTTCATGGAGGGTTTCTCTCCACAAGGTTAAGTGTTTTTTTCTCATTATACCGTCCCCAATCTGCTTAATTAACTATCCTCCCTGCCCATGTGGACTTTCTCTCATCTGACACTAACGCGAGGATTTTCCCCTTCGTCATAACAACTGCCCGCTGCCTGGATATCCCAGAATGCACCGGCCTTCCTGTTATAGGGGCCATCTTTAAAAAGTCATTACACTCTAGGATTGTCACTCCGAAACACCCTGGACATGGCAGAGGGCGTACATCTGGGGCTTCACTTTGAGACCAAGCCCCTGAGATTCTGATGGATGGCATGGTGCATGAGAGGGACATTATCTTCCTCCAGGACTGGAAGGGGGGGGCCATGAAACCAGATCCTGCCAGTTTGGTCCGAGGGTGACCCCGGGTCAGTGAGGTGCCAGCCTTCTGGGTGAATGCCCTGCAGTGACCTTCGCCACTTCACCAGGGTAAGTGCCACCATCTGCACTTTGTGACCTCACTCTCACTCTCTCTGTTACTGCACCCACCTCCCACCAAGGCTCATGTTCTCCCACCCTCACCCTCACCCCTGTAACTGCATGTGAACTTACCCACCCTCACTGAATCCAGCACCTTCTCTCAGTCTCTCCAACCTCATCACTGCCCCTCTACCCAACCCTGCCTGTTGTCTGTGCTGCCCACTCGCTCACCCAGGACACATTGCCATCTTTTCCCCAGATTTGCCGGCACTAACAGCTGCACCAAACGTTTCCATGTCCCTTAATACCTCTTGCTAATTTTCACATCCCATAAGGACCAATCCCACAATAGGAGAAAAAATGCCAAGAGAGGCGTGGATCTCCCCAACATTCAGCTCCTCACCCTCTCACAGGAGAAGGATCCTAACCCTAACAACCACAAGAGACTTCCTGACTCTGTCCAAGCTCCCAGACTGGGATCTGAGAGTCCCCTTGTCTCACTACTGGGCACCGTGACTGACTGTGGACAATGATATTCAGCTTCCTGTGTTTGTGTCTGTGCTAAACACCAAGACAACGTAGCAGGTGGCTGAGGCTGGTAGCTCTGGAGGAGGATAAACACTGCTGAGGGCAGGGTAAGGTAAAGCAATAATTCTGTGAACATTCAAGGCATATCAAAGTGAATGTTTACAAACACGGAGGGAGCAGCCCAGAGGGACAGTCCATGAGCTGGGTGTGTGTCCCTGAGCACAGTGTCCTTGCAGCAGCATTTCTACGAGAGTTGTCAGTGCACCCTGAGTTGCAGCATTGAAGCACAGAAGTGTACTGTAGTGGGTTGGAGATGTGCTGGGATGGCATGGTGAGGCTGGCATGTGACAGATGCCAGCATTGGTGGTGTGGAGTACATGCAGTTTTCCCCAAGACGTTGCTGTCCAAAAAAGAAGGCCGCAGGATCGAGGGGCGAGATGGAGTCACCAGTTACCAGCTCTGACTTTCATGTCAATTTCTCCATATTGAGGTTCCCCGCAGTAGGACGGAGGGCATGGAGCTGAAAATTGATGAGGAGCGACCTCCATGAATGTGGTTGTTGATCATCAGGAATCATTCAGTGAGCATCTCGCCACTGCTGCACTCAAATCTTGTCTTAAAGAACAGTCTGGCACAGGAACAAGCCCTTCAGCCCAGCAAGTCCGCACTGACACATGATGCCCTTTGAAAGTTAAAATGAAAGTTTATGCTTCTACACATTCTATGCCATTCTATTCATTGCTGTCTCGTCTCTGTGCCAAGATCCCTCTTTAACCTTGCTATATTAGCTTTTCCCCTCTATCAGTGTATTCCAGGCACTTTCACATTGTGTCCAGAAAAGCAAAAAAAAACTTACCTATCATACTTTCTCCCTTTTACCTGAAACCTATGGTTCCTAGTAATTGATATTTCTACTCTGGGAAAAAGCCTCTAACTGTCCTTCTATCTATGCCTCTGACAGTTTTGTAAATATCTATCAGGTAGCCCCATAGCCAATGATGCCCAGGTGCAAACAAACCATGTGTGTTCAATTTCTCCTTCTGGCTAATACCCTCCAAACCAGACAACACTCTGGTAAACCTTTTCGATACCCTCTCCAACACTTCGACATCGTGTGGCAACCAGTACTGTATACAATATTCCAAATGTGCTCGAACTAAGTTTCTCTACAGCTGCAATATGACCTGCTAATTTCATACAGCATGCTCCGATGCCTGTCTGCAAGTTTGCCGTCAGTCTTCTTGATCACCATATCCACCCGTTGTCACTTTCAGGGAGCTGTACACATAGATCCCTTTGGATGTTGATACAATCAGTAGGTTTTCCATCTACTGTATACTTCTCTCCTGCATTAGACCTTCTAAAATGCATCACGTCACAATTGTCCAGATAAAGTTACATCTGTGTTTTCTCTGTCCTGCTGTATTTTCTGGGAATCATCCTCACAATCTGCAAGTCCGCCAATCTATTTACAGATCTCCAGTCACAAAAACACTGTTCCACCACTACTCTGTCTTCTATGACCAAGCAGTTCTCTATCCATCTTACTAACTGACGGCGGATCCCATTTCACTTCACTTTCCGTATAAGCCTTCATAAGGAACTATATCAACGGCCTTGCTAAGGTCCAGACAGCCAGCATTCAGCCCCGTGCCCTCATCAATCAATTTTGGCACTTCCTCAAAATATGCAACCAAGTTTGTGAACATGATCTTCCCCACGCAACTGTGTTGCCTGTCGCTCGTAAGTCCATACTAGAGTACTGTTGGAGCTGCACTCATTCAGTCAATTGATTATTCCATCATAACTATGACTTGAACCTTGGAGGTTAGATTAGATTCCCTACAGTGTGGAAACATGCCGTTTGGCCCCACCAGTCCACATCAACCCTCCGAAGTGTAACCTATCCAGACCCATTTTCCTCTGAGTAAAGCACCTAACACAATGGGCAATTTAGTATGGCCAATCCACTGTTGGACTGTGGGAGGAAATCGGAGGATCCGGAGATAATCCGCACAGACACGGGGGGAATGTGCAAACTCCACACAGACTGTCACATGAGACCGACGCTGTGAGGCAGCAGTGCAAACCACAGTACCGCTGTTGACAGCTACTGTACAGTGGGAGGTATGTCGGGCCGTGACAGCTACTGTACAGTGGGAGGTATGTCGGGCCGTGATGGTTACTGTACAGTGGGAGGTATGTCGGGCCGTGATGGTTACTGTACAGTGGGAGGTATGTCGGGCTGTGATGGTTACTGTACAGTGGGAGGTATGTCGGGCCGTGATGGTTATTGTACAGTGGGAGGTATGTTGGTCTGTGATGGTTACACTACAGTGGGAGGTATGTCAGGCTGTGATGGTTACTGTACAGTGGGAGGTATGTCGGGCTGTGATGGTTACTGTACAGTGGGAGGTATGTCGGGCTGTGATGGTTACTGTACAGTGGGAGGTATGTCGGACCATGATGGTTACTGTCCAGTGGGAGGTATGTCGGGCTGTGATGGTTACTGTACAGTGGGAGGTATGTCGGGCCGTGATGGTTACTGTACAGTGGGAGGTATGTCGGGCTGTGACGGTTACTGTACAGTGGGAGGTATGTCGGGCTGTGATGGTTACTGTACAGTGGGAGGTATGTCGGGCCGTGATGGTTACTGTACAGTGGGAGGTATGTCGGGCCGTGATGGTTACTGTACAGTGGGAGGTATGTCGGACCGTGATGGTTACTGTACAGTGGGAGGTATGTCGGACCATGATGGTTACTGTACAGTGGGAGGTATGTCGGGCCGTGATGGTTACTGTACAGTGGGAGGTATGTCGGGCTGTGATGGTTACTGTACAGTGGGAGGTATGTCGGGCCGTGATGGTTACTGTACTGTGGGAGGTATGTAGGGCTGTGATGGTTACTGTACAGTGGGAGGTATGTCGGACCATGATGGTTACTGTACAGTGGGAGGTATGTTGGTCTGTGACGGTTACTGTACAGTGGGAGGTATGTCGGGCTGTGATGGTTACTGTACAGTGGAGGTATGTCGGGCTGTGATGGTTACTGTGCAGTGGGAGGTATGTTGGGCCGTGATGGTTACTGTACAGTGGGAGGTATGTCGGGCTGTGATGGTTACTGTGCAGTGGGAGGTATGTCGGGCCGTGACGGTTACTGTACAGTGGGAGGTATGTCGGGCTGTGATGGTTACTGTACAGTGGGAGGTATATCGGGGTGTGATGGTTACTGTACAGTGGGAGGTATGTTGGTCTGTGATGGTTCCTGTACAGTGAGAGGTATGTCGGGCTGTGATGGTTACTGTGTTACTGTACAATGGGAGGTCTGTCTGGCTGTGAAGTTGCAGACTGTATGAGCTGTACAGAGTATGATTCTGCTGCTGCTGATGGCCCTCTGCACCTCATGGCTGCATCATCGTTAATTATTCAATCTGTTTAAAGTCCATCCCATTCAGTACTCAAGTAGCTACATATCATGGTGAGGAGGGTCTGCAAAATGTTGAGGTAGCCCTTGCTCCCCATTGTGCAGTGCCCATTCTTACTGATGTTTGAAATGGAGAGAGGTATTTGCAGATCAGTGACGATGTGGTTAATTATATGTTCCCTTGTATTGATTCCACCATAACCTGCCACAGAGCAGTCTAGCAGCCAGAGCATTCAGCATCAATGCTGACCACTATATTAGATTGGATTACCTACAGAATGGGAACTAGCCCTTCGGCCCACCCAGTCTACACCGACCCTCCCAAGAGCAACACACACTCCTCTGACTAATGCACTGATCACGATGGGCAGTTTACCATGGCCAATTCACCTGAGCTGCTCATCTTTGGACTGTGGGAGGGAACCCCCGCAAACACAGGGAGAATGTGCAAACTCCACACAGGTTCCCTGAGGCTAGAATCAAACCTGGGACCCTGGTGCTCTAAGGCAGCAGTGCTAACCACTAAGCCAATCTGCCACCATGCCCCCTTATCTTGACTATATACCAAGGAGCTGTCCCCCTCTGCCTGGCTGTGGGACAGAGCTTATCAGAGAGGGTGGTGATGTTGCCTGGCAAGTCCTGTTCACAGAATCCTGCTTTACAGACAATATCTGACTGTTGCTTGATTAGTCCATGGCAAATATATACCAGGTCACTTTTACATTTTCTGTAATGAAGAGTTAATATCACTTTATTTCTTGCATATTTTAAAATAAACCAAACATCATTGTTTTTCAGTTGAAAACTATTAAAGTGAACAATAATTGAATTACCAGAGCGCACACCTAACTATTACACAATTCAGTGACTGTCGTAAACAGCCGAATCATGTTCAGATCAGTGAACACACCATCTTTCAGGCAGCAAATCTGTTGGAAATGACTTTGAGGAAAAGCCTGAATTCAGAAACAGTGTTATTGGGCCTCACCATGATCTCCAAAACACTGGCCATCTCCAAGATCTGTCCAAAGAGCTTCCAAACTGGAGTTGGGCAATTACCCACACAATCCCTCACAATAGACTGATTAGATGTATACCTGAACAACAGGGAGATGTGTGTGGGGCAGACTGGTCCATGTACTAGCACATGGCACTGATCCAGACGCAGTTCAATATTTATAACAACGACCTGTAAACAGCCATGTCTTGCAAATATACCACTTCTTGTGTGCCACCTAAACTCTGTAATTCTGCACCTTGGACCCGATCCTGTATGAAGGTGTTATAAAGGTGATGGGCGCCCTTAGCACATGGCATCTTACATTGAATGCCTCATAAACCATATCCAGTGTACGTTAGCCCCACAATGTCAGTATTGTACAAACAGAATTGTACAGCTCCATTGATGGTCAGCGTGATCCCAGCCCAACAACCTTGTGTGTGACTTGAGCTGGAAATCTCTGTGTAAATGTTTGCAGCATTGGTCTAACCGTTAACAGCCATTAAGTAAAGTCTCTTTACTGAAGGTCCGATATCCTTTCATAATACCAACCTTTAGATTGTCCAATAAGCACAAACCTCACCCATTTATTCAGTACACTGTTATAACAACAATATGATGAAAACTCACAGTAAGTAGCATTGAAATGTTGAGTCTCATTGCCACACCCAAGACCAAATTATTATTAAGTACAAGGACTTTGAAAATATACAATTATTTTCCCTTGTATTAATATTGTTAACTAATAGTCAATGCTCCTGCTCCTCAGATGCTGCCTTAACGTCTGTGTTTTTTTTTTCAGAACCACACTTTTTGACTCTGATCTCCAGCATCTGCAGTTACTCGCTTTTTCCCTTCTAATATTCACTCATAATCATTTTAATGACAACAATGTCTCTGTGTGTTTAAACATGTCCAGTCAGATATGAGTACATTTCCAGTTGCTTCTGTCTATCTCAGAGCACAGTGAAGTGGGATGACAATGCCAGTGTCTGTGATGCTCGGTATGGAGGCCATGCCTCTGAGAGACGGACAGATTGGTTCAAACAGCATATCCCTTCAGTTGTTCACAACAAGCAAGGTAATGCCTGGACCAACCAGCCTGAGCTCACAAAACCCAAAACTCAGTGTCCAGCATTGAACAGGTCTAGACAATATTTTTTATGTTAATGTATTCATGAAATGTGATTGGGACGGCATTTATTGATAGATAGGGAACTTGAAACAGTGTCACTGATGGAACGGCAATATACTTTCCAATCAGGATGGTAGATGGCTTGGAACAGAACGTGAACACGGTGGGAGTCCCGCGTATCTGCTTCCCTTGTGCTTCTTGATGGTCGGGGGTTCAGAGGTATGTTGTAAGGAACCTTGGTAAATTTCTGCAGAGCACCGTGTACATGGCAGGTATTGCTGCTACTGAGTGTCAAGTGGATGAGGGATGAAGCTGCACTCACACAAGCAAATGGAAGTATTTAATCACACACATAAAACATGTGTCTTAGCAGTCGGGGACAGGCTTTTGGAAATTTTGAGTTGAGTAATTCCTCCACCAACCCCAGCAACTTTCATTTGTACCAGGTATAACTTCAGCCAGTGCAGGCAATTCCTATTTGCTCCAGTTTTGCCATTAATCGTGGATACGGCACTTGGTCAAATGCAGTTATGATGATGTTAAGTGCAGTCACTGTTGCCTCACCTCTAGAATTCAGCTGCGTGGTCTCTTGTTGTACATCGTTAAACCAAGGCTTCAATGAGCCCAAGGGATGAGAGCCTAATCTGAGCTTCAGTGAGCAGGTTGGTGCTGAGGAAGTGCTGCTTGATGCCACTGTGGGTGACATCTTCAATCCTTTATTAATGATAGAGATTAGAGCAATGGGGTAGTCATTGATTGTCTGATGGTTTGTCTGTGTGTGTACAGGACACACCCGTGATAGTTTCTCACATTGACAGGTCGATGCCAGTGCTGTATCCCTGCAGGAACAACTTGAATGGAATGTTGTCAGGGCCCACAGCCTTTGCATTCCCCATCCCTCCAGCCGTTTGGAATTACGACATACAGTGAATCGAATTAGCCAAAGACTGCCATCTGAAGGAGACAAAAATAGATCAACCTATCGATACTTCTGTCTGAACATTGTTGTGGTCGTTTCAGCCTTAGCTTTTCTATTGTTGTGTTGGGCTCTTCCATCATTGAGGAAGGTGATATGTGGGGATCCTCCTCCTCCAGTGAGTTTGATTGACACCACCATTCACCTGACTGCATGTGACAGAATTGCAGAGATTAGGTCTGTTTTGTTGGTTAGATCTGTCTGTCACTAGCTGTTTATGCTATTTGGTGAATAAGTGGTCCTGTTTGGTAGTGTCACCTCATTTTAAGGTGTACCTGGTGCTGCTCTTGGCCAGCCCTCCTGTATTCTCCATTGAACAAGGGTTTATCCCCTGGCCTGATGGTCAGGGTAAAGTGGACCATATGCCAGGCAGTGACAGTGAACATTGTGCTGGAGTACCATTCTGCTGCTATTGGTAATGACCACGTCACCTGACATAGGCCAGTCTGAGCTCTAGATCTCTTCGAAATCTGTCCCGTTTAGCATGGGGATAGTATCTCTCACATGTGCGCTACGCATGCACACAGACACACACACACACACTATTCACAATGGCTCTTTGTCTCCAGAAATACTGTGTGTGGTAGTCATTGTTCCCAATATGGTCATCGATCAATATCTCTGCAGCCGTGGTGAAGATGAGGTCAAGTGTGTTTCTCCCTGTCAGTCGTTCCCTCCCCATTCGGTGCAGACACAGTCTCGCAGCTATGTTCATTTGGACACGACCATCTCGATCAGGAACGGTGCTGCTGAGCACCTCTTGGTGGTGGTTTTGAAATAGCCCACCCAGTATACATTCTCCAGCTCATTCACTCTGTCAGTGCGTCCTCCAAGTGTTCAATGTAGAGGGGCACTGATCCATCAGCTGAGGGAAGGGAGTCAGCAGGAGGTTTCCGTGTCTGTGTTTGATCTGACACGTGAGGCTTCGTTATGTCGCATTGTTGCTTGAGGAGTCTGTAGGACGCCTTTCCCACATTTAGCCCTAGCCCCCAGACATTAGGAAGGAGGGATTTCCAGTGTCTGCAAGGCTTTTACTTTTCTGTCACTATCAATTGAAGGGCCTCTTCTGTGCTGTATGACACTCACTCTATAACTCTTGTGATTGGACAGTCCAAGGTCTCACTCCTTCAATTCCTTTCTATTCCACAGATTTCTACAATATTTTCTCTATTAAGACATTGCACAATTCCATTTTTAAACTACCTAGGTGTATCTCTGGATCTTTCCCTGTCATCCCCTCCAGCCGCTACATCCATCTGTATCTCAGTAACCCTTCGTATCACTACAACCTTTATATCATACTACAGCCCCAACTATCACTGTAAACTTCGCCAGCCCCTACACCCCTCCCTATCTCTCTAAACTCCAGCTGCTTCACCTTTCCCCTTTTCCTGTGAATGAGTTCAAAAATATCTCACTAACCTGTTCTAGCATGTACAGGCCACACTATTTCTGTAATAACTCTAGTCTTACTTTCCTATCTGTTACATTTCCAGCCTTGCTTTCCCCTCTCTCTGTAACATTTCCATCCTTTCTATCCTCTCAATGTAACATGCCCAGCCTTTCTTTCCTACCTCTGTTGCATCTCTAGCCTTGCTTTCCTCTCTCTATAACATCTCCAGCCTTGCTCTCCTATCTCTGTAACATCTCCTTCCTTGCTTTCCTCTCTCTCTGTAACATCTCCAGCCTTGCTTTTCTATCTCTGCAACATCGCCACCCTTGCTTTCCTCTCTATGTAACATCTCTAGCCTTTCTTTCCTCTCTTTCTCCACATACAATGAGTTTCTGATGGTTAGTTCCCCCCTCAATGTGCAGAAGGGACAGCCCTCAGTAATGGAGAAACTGAGGATTGCAGTTGATGGAGATCAGAGTCAAAAAGTGTGGCGCTGGAAATGCATAGCAGGTCAGGCAGCATCCCAGGAGCAGGAGATTCGACGGTTCGAGCATGAGCTCTTTATCAGGAAGTGATTGGTGCATTCCTTTTTCTTTGATTCCGTGATTCGCAGGACGTTGGGATTCATACTTGCTCAGGAAGGCAGCACTGTATAAAGCACTAAAATGGAAAGCGTTCAATCAGTTGGTGGGACAGGGTGTAGACAAGTTGAGCGGAAGTACAGACTGATTGAAGTACAAACATAAGGATAGATAAATCCCCTGTGTCTGATGGGGTATACCCTGGGTTACTCCAGGAAATGATGGAAGAGATTGGCGTGCCTTTGGTGATAATCTTTGCATCCTCGCTGCCCACTGGAGTAGTGCCAGATGATTGGAGAGTGGCAAATATTATTCCCTTGTTCAGGGAAAGGAATAGGGATAACCCTGGGAATGATAGAGCAGTCAGTCTAACACCAGTGGTAGGCAAAGTATTGGAGACGCTTCTGAGAGACAGGATTTACAATTACTTTAAAAACGATAGTTTGATTAGAGATAGTTAGCATGGTTTTTTGAGGCGCGGGTCATACCTCACAAACCTTATTGAATTCATTGAAGATCTGAAAAACACGTTGATGAAGGTAGACCAGTAGATGTGGTGAACAAGAATTTTAGAAAGGCATTTGATACAATTCCCCATTGAAGGCTCATTCAGAGGGTAAAGAGGCATGGGACGCAGGGAAATTTGGCTGTCTGAATACAGATGTGGATCAGTGGTGCTGAAAGAGCACAGCAATTCAGGCAGCATCCAACGAGGAGCTTCCTCATTTCCCCTTCCCCCACCACATCCTAGTTTCAAACTTCCAGCTCCACACTGTCCCCTTGACCTGTCCGGACTTGTCCGATCTGCCGAGCTCCTTTTCCACCTATCCAGTTCCACCCTCTTCTCCCTGACCTATCACCTTCATCTCCTCCCCCACTCACCTATTGTACTCTATGCTACTTTCTCCCCACCCCAACCCTCCTCCAGCTTATCTCTCTATGCTTCAGGCTCTCTGCCTTTATTCCTGATGAAGGGCTTTTGCCCAAAACGTCGATTTTGCTGCTCGTCGGATGCTGCCTGAATTGCTGTGCTCTTCCAGCACCACTGATCCAGAATCTGGTTTCCAGCATCTGCAGTCATTGTTTTTACCTGGATACAGACGTGGCTGGCCCATAGAAGGCAAAGATTGGTAGCAGATGGAAAGTATTCAGCCTGGAGCTCACTGACCAATGGTGCTCCACAGGGATCCGCTCTGGAACCTGTGCTTTTTGTGATTTTTATAAATGATTTTGCTGAGGAAGTAGAATGGTGGGTTAGTAAGTTTGCCGATGACATTAAGGTTGATGGAGTTGTGAATAGTGTGGAGGGCTGCTGTAGGTTGCAACAGGACTTTGACAGGATTCAGAGCAGGGCTGATAAGTGGCAGATAGAGTTCAAACTTAAAAAGTGTGAAGTGGTTTATTTTGGAAGGTTGCATTTGCATACAGAATATAGGGTTAAAGGCAGAATTCTTGGCAATGTGGAGGAGCAGAGCTATCTTGGGATCCATGTCAATAGATCTCACAAAGTTATCACCAAGTTGATAGGGTTGTTTAGAAAGTGATGGTCTGTTGGCTCTCATTATCAGGGAGATTGAGGTTAAGAGCGGCGAGGTTAATGTTTAGCTGTATAAACCTGTGGTTCAACCACACTTGGAATATTGTGTTCAGTTCGGGTTTCTTTAGATGCATTCTGTTGGGTGATACATGCATTAATATCTGACCATCCACAGACATGTACAAATTTATTTTGATACTGGTGAATGTGAAGGTACATTTATTGGATATAATTTCAGAGGATTCACTGTGCGACAGAAGGTGCTGCAATATACTGTCAATTATGAATATTTTCACCCAGTGACTGGTCCAGGGAGCAGATGTGTGGAGTATGGGGGACATGCCAGGTGTCAGCACCACAAGCAACACCATATGATTCTGACACTCCATGTCCATACAACTGCTGTCTGGGTTTGGATTTGACTGGGGATTACATCGTAAGATCTAGTTCCAGGTCAATCATTGGTATCTAATTTAGACAGTATTTGTAACTACACTGAGAACAGTGATAGTCCATTGGCTAGTTTCTTCCTGCCCAAGGTGGAATCCAAATGATTTAGTTTGAAGGAATGTTTAAATGATTGCCCTGACCCAGGTTGGAAATTATCTGGACCGATTCAGGAGCAGGTCAGTGTCTGACTGAGTGCCACAGGGAGCTATGAGGTCCAGTAGCACTGTGCCTGAATTGAAGCCTTTTGGAATCCATTTTTAATGTCAGTCATGATTGCAACGTGGTGGGTTTACAGACCTGAACAATAATCAGGTGTTTCCATGTTTGTGAATTGGGCATTGATGAAATATTAACTACAATTATTCAACTGAACAATAATTGCATCATCTCTGAAAACAATTAAGTTGATTCTATATTGATGGAACTAAAATATAAACACCTAACAACATTTTATGATGCAAAAGTAAAGAGTGCACATTTTGTTTTGTACAGCAAAAGAACATGTTGTCTGACTAGATCGCATGAATCCTTAGAAGAGTGTCAAGGCAGTATGAGTATACTTAAGAGGGAAATCAGGAGGGCAAAAAGGGGACATGAGATAACATTGGCAAATAGAATTAAGTAAAATCCAAAAGGATTTTACAATGACATTAAGGAAAATAGAGTAAATAGGGAGAAAATAGGGTCCCCTCAAAGATCAGCAAGGAGGCCTTTGTGTGCAGCCGCAGGAGATAGGGGACATAATAAATGAGCATTTTGCATGAATGTTTACTGTGAAAAATGACATGGAAGATATAGAATGTAGGGAAATAAATGGTGATATCTTCAAAATGTTTATATTACAGAGGAGGATGTGCTGGATGCCTTGAAACGCATAGAAGTGGATAAATCCCCAGGACCTGATCAGGTGTACCCGAGAACACTGTGGGAAGCGAGGGAAATGATTGCTGGGCTGTTTACTGAGATATTTGTACCATCGATAGTCACAGGTGAGGTGCCAGGGGACTGGAGGTTGGCGAATGTGGTGTCACTGTTTAAGAAGGGCGGTAAGGACAAACCAGGGAACTATAGACCGTTGAGCCTGACCTCGGCGGTGGGCAAGTTGTTGGAGGCAACCCTGAGGGACAGGATGTACATGTATTTGTAAAGGCAAGGACTGATTAGGGATAGTCAACATTGCTTTGTGCATGGGAAATCATGTTTCACAAACTTGATTGAGGTTTTTGCAGAAGTACCAAAGACGATTGATGAGGGCAGAGCGGTGGATGTGATTTATTTCAACTTCAGTAAGACGTTCGACAAGGTTCCCCATGGGAGACTGGGGTTAGCCAGCTTAGATGTCATGGAATACAGGGAGAACTAGCCATTTGGATACAGAACTGGCTCAATGGTAGAAGACAGATGGTGGTGGTGGAGGGTTGTTTTTCAGAATGGAGGTCTGTGACCAGTGGAGTGCCATGAGGATCAGTGCTGAATCCACTACTTTCATTATTTATATAAATGATTTGAATGTGAGCATAAGAGGTACAGTTAGTAAGTTTGCAGATGACACCAAAATTGGAGGTGGAGTGGACAGCGAAGAAGGTTACCTCAGATTACAACAGGATCTGGACCAGATGGGCCAATGGGCTCAGGAGTAGCAGATGGAGTTTAATTTACATAAATGCGAGGTGCTGCATTTTGGGAAGGCAAGTCTTAGCAGGAGTTATGCTCTTAATGGCGAGATTCTAGAAAGGGATGCTGAACAAAGAGACCTTGGAGTGCAGTTTCATTGTTCCTTGAAAGTAGAGTTGCAGATAGATAAGACAGTGAAGTAGACGATTGGTATGCTTTCTTTTATTGGTCAGAGTATTGAGTACAGGAGTTGGAAGGTCATATTGTGGGTCTACAGGAAGTTAGTTAGGGCACTTTTGGAATATTGCGTGCAATTCTGGTCTCCTTCCTATCAGAAGGAAGTTGTGAAACTTGAAAGGGTTCAGAAAAGATTTATAAGGATGTTGCTAGGCTTGGAGCATTTGAGCTGTTGGGAGACCCTGAATAGGCTAGGGCTGTTTTCAGTGGAGCGTCGGAAGCTGAGGGGTGACCGTATAAAGGTTTATAAAATCATGAAAGGCATGGATAGGGTCAATGGACAAGGTGTTCTCCTTGGTCTGAGGGCGTCCAGAATTAGAGGGCATATGTTAGAGTGAGAGGGGAAAGCTATAAAAGAGACCTAAGGGGCATGTTTTTCATGCAGAGGGTGGTATGTGTAAGGAATGAGTTGCCAGAGCAAGTGGTGGAGGCTGGTACAATTGCAACATTTAAAAGGCATCTGGATGGGTTTATGATAGGAAGGGTTTGGAGGGATATTGCCTGGGTGGGTCTAGTTTGTGTTGGGATGTCTGGTCAGCATGGACGGGTTGGACCGAAGTGTCTGTTTTCCATGCTGTACATCTCTATGACTCTGTGACTCTAACTTAGAAATGACAATAATTTAACATGCACTGTCAAATAAATAAATGTTTTATGTTATTAAATTGTAGCATACAGTAAGTTGAAAACTTGCAATTTTGAGAATGATTAATAAAGAACGAAGAACAAAGAAAATTCCAGCACAGGAGCAGGCCCTTCGGCCCTCCAAGCCTGTACCGACCCAGATCCTCTGCTAAACCTGACGCCTATTTTCTAAGGATCTACATCCCTCTGTTACCTGCCCATTCATGTATCTAGATATATCTTAAATGATGCTCCCACAAAATATCCAAATATGCTCCGTCCAGAGCCTTGTAAAGATTCAGAAATCCATCCCTGCTTTAATATTCAAGTCCTCTCAAAATAAATGCCATCATTGTATTTGTCTTTCTGACTGGATAGGCTACCCGAAACAATGAACGTATGATGGACATTAATAAACTTATCATGGAGTTACAAAAATGAACAGTGATTAAAGCATGCTGGCAAATGGATCCCAGCCTTGTCTAAAGTCTCTGTGCTAATCCACATGCTGCAGAATCCATACAAACTGCAACTCCCTACAGGCGGTTTGCAAACAAACCTGACAGCTACAGACCCTGCAATACTCTCCTGAAGATGGGCTTTTATGGGACAATGGAATATCGCCCTTAGGCCATCAATATGCCAATCCCGGGTTGAGTCTGATTGATCAGGGTTAATGAACCTGATCATTCCATTGGCAGATCCTCCATACCCTCCCAAGGGCTTGAAGACTTGGAAGGATATGAATCACCCCAAAACCCCACAGAGTCCGGTAACTGAAGAATAATCACTGAGAAAGAAGACAATTCCAAGACTATTGGAAGAATAAGAAGGCATCACCACGTGGAGCCCAGCCAAGTTCTAGTGTGGTGGTACACTATCAGCCAAAGTTAAGTAAAAGCATAAGACAGTTTGCAGTATTTTTCATTACATTATAGTAAACATTATTTTACTAACATTTACTGTGCTCAATAAACAAATATTATTGTTTGTAAGAGTTGACTCACAATTCTTTTGCTGAATAGAAGACTTTAAACTCTCTGTGCGACAGATACAACACCTTCATAACTATTCACTCAACCTGCAAGTTTACCTTCAGACATTCCTGTGCAAGAACTCGCAACTCTGTTTGCACGTCAGACCTCTGAAGTTTCTTTTCATTTATGAAATAGTCCATGCCTCTCTTCCCCTCACAAAGTGCATCACCTCACTCTTTCCCAAGATGTTCTCCATCTGCCACTTCTTTTCCCACTCTCCTATTCGAGCTAAATCCTTCTGCAGCCTCCCTGACTCTTCATTGCTACCTGTTCCTTTACCTACGTTTGTATCATCTAAAAGCCTACCCAGAAGGCCCTCAGTTCCTTAATATAGATCATTAATGTACAAAGTAAAAAATTGCAGTCCCAACACTGAGCCTTGTGGAACACCAGTTATCATCGGCTGCTATCCTGAGAAGGACCCTTTTATCCCCACTCTTTACTTGCTGCCAGACAGCCAAACTTTTGCACACATTAGTACCTTGCCTCTAACAAAATGGGACCTTATTTTACTCAGCAGCATCCCGTGTGACAACTTGTCAAAGTCCTTCTTGAGGTCCAAGTGGATAACATCCACTGGCTTTCCTTTGTCTAACTTGCTTGTTGCATCCTCAAATAAATCTTGCAGATTTATGAGGCATGACGTCCCCTTAATGAAACCATACTGACTTTACCCTATTTTACAATTCACCTGCAAGTATTCAGAAATCTCATCCTTTTCAATGGATTCCAGGATCTTGCACAGACTGAGGTTAGGCTAATCGGTCTGTCACTTTCTGCCTTTTGCCTTATTCCCTTTTTAAAGAGGCTGTCACGTTATCAACTTTCTCGTCTTCTGAGCCTCTCCCTGATTCTAGAAATTCATGAATGATCACCACAAATGTCTCCGTTATTTCTTCAGTTATCTCCCTTGGCACTCTGCGATATTGTCCATCTGGTCCAGTTTATTTACCCATTTAGTTTTTCGAGCAACTTCTCCTAATAAGTTCAGCCCCCACGCTATCTTGAATTTTTGGGATACTATTCGTGTCTTTCACTGTGAAAACTGACATGAAACAATTGTTCAGTTTCTCAGCCATTATTTGTTCCCCATTACTATATCTCCAGCGTCGTTTAAGGGTCCCAATGTCCATTTCTGCCTCTCTTCTGCCCTCTATATATCTAAAGAAACTCTTACAGTATTCTTTTATATTACTGGCTAGCTTACCCTCATATTTAATCTTCTTCCTCCTATTTCTTATTTTGTTGCCCTGTATTGGTATTTGTAAGCTTCCAAATCCTATGGTTTCCACTGGCATTTGCCATGTTATCTGATTTCTCTTTTGCTTTTACGCTAACCCTGATTTCCCCTGGCATCCATTGTTGCCTCATCCTCCTTATACCATGCTTCTTTTAGCTTGTGATGAATTTCTGCTGTGTATCCTGACTTACTCCCAGAAGTCCCTACACCCCCCGCCATTACTGTTCCACTGTCTTTCCTGCTAGCCTACTCTCCCAGTCAATGTAACCCAGTTCCTCCCACATGCCTTTGTAGTTGCTTTTATTCACTGGTAATATTGATAACTCTGATTCTATCTTCACCCAATTAAATTGAAGAGTAGGTTCAATGATATTATGATCACTGCATCATAAAGCTTTCTTTACCTTAAGCTCCCTTATCAAGTCTGCCTCATTGCACAACTCTAAATCCAGTATTGTCCGTTCCCTCGTTTCACCATAAGCTGCTCCAAAAAGCCACCTCGTAGACATTCCACAAATTCCATTTCTTGCAAACCACTACCAACCTGATTTTCCCAGTCCACCTCCATATCTACCCCCCCCCCCCCATCACTGTAACTTTGCCTTTCCTACACATCTTTTCTATCTCCTGATGTGTCCTCCGCCCCAGCTCCTGACTACAATTTATAGGCCTGTACATAACTCCAACTATGTTTTTTCACCTTTTCCATTCCACAATTGTAACCACACAGATTCTGCACCATCTGTCCCTACTTTTATTTTAGGGAACTGAGTGATATGAATATAAAACATTTTAGCATTGTCACAAGCTCATAGTTTAGACATTGATTAAAAATATTAAATTGTCAATTCCATTGGCCACAATCTATTTATTTGGCCAAATATTCTGTCTGTATTAGGGAAGAATGCAGACATTTGAAACTGTTGGAAAGCAAGGTATGAAGAGGACATGAGTCTATAAATATATTACGGTGGGTCAAGTGAACAGACAAATATTGTTGTATGCAGCAGTATAAGAAAAACTGTCTGTGCGCTCAAAGATGTTGGCGGGTAGAATTGAAAGGCAGTGTATTATTTCAGTGGAGAGATTGGGTTGAGGCACAGAGGAACCGGGCACTTGGATTACAAAATAAAACCTTTAGGTGTTCATAAAGTTTTGAGGGAGGTAGGATAAATGTAGAAACTTGCTCAAACAGAATACATTCAAAATTAGGGAAGATTTCCACAGTTTTATGAAGAGTCCACATCGAGAGAGTGATGGCCGTAATGACATGCAATTCAGTTCAGAGAAGATTCACTCAACTAACTCCTGTGAGGAATGTTTATTACAGTAGGAAATCTTGAACTGACTGTCTCTGGATCTGATGGCATTTAGGCGAACAACATGTGATCTTGGTAACCCCAGAATATTCCAAGTAGTCTTTTCAATTTGAACTCTGAAACAATATTTCAGCTTGTGAGAGAGATTACCAGGAGTGGATAATAAAACAGAAGAATATCTCAAGAAAGAAGATGCTGATTGTTTTAACCCACCCAAAGTGTCATGTATTTGTGAACTCTCTTCCCAGATAGCAATAAAGGATAAAACATTGAATATTCCTAAGGCAGAGGCAGGCAGATTCTTGACTAAGAGTGACGCACTAACGTTGTAAGGGCAAAGGAGGAATGTGTGATTGAGGTCACAATCAGATCATCCACGATCTTATCGCATGACGGAGCAGTATTAGTGACTTACTCCTGATGCCAGTTTTGACATTTCTGTTATTTTTTAGATCCTGAAAAATTATGAAATGATTCTCATGAACATGCAGACTTCTCCTTTCAGGTTATTAGGCACAACTTTCCACATGTGACTTTTAAACAGCCCTGGAAAAAGCACTCAGGAAAGTTTCATGGTTTTGGAGAAAGATCAGGAGCAACGGGCAAAGCGAAAGGCTCCCTTGAAACTGCTTTAGAAATCAGATTGGGTCGAATAGATGTCTTTAATAGTACAGATTCCTTTCAGTTATTCTTGGGAGGTGAGTTTTGTTAGCAGCCTGTGGCCTATGTCTAATTTCTATTCAGAATATGGTGATAAACCCCACGGTTTGTCGTGGTGCAGGGACACGAACAGGTATGTTACAAAGAGAGAACCGGGTTTCTGAACCATTTGACAGTGAAGGGATAAGAATATAGCTTCAAGTTGGTGTGTTGTGTGACCTTGGAGATTACATTCTTTACCATTTGATGCTCACAATCTATGGAAATAGTGAGACTACATTCTCTGTTTTCAACAACTTAAGTGATAGAGTCACACAGCATACAAACAGGCCTTTCAGCCCAATGCATCTACGCCAGCCAGAAAACACCAACCTACATTAATCCCAGTTACCTGAAGATCAATAGCCTACTATGCCCTGGCATTTGTGCTTAAATGCTGAGTTATCTTATAATATCCATGACTTGCGTTTTTTTTGGTTCTTTCACTATATGTACAAAACGGTTTCGTGGAAATGGATCACACAATTTCAAAGGGAGCGACAAACCCATCAGACCAATAAAATGTCTACATTGTATGATAATTATTAGAAAGTTGGATTGTCTTTTTAATTCATTTGGGATTTTAACCAGTATTAATTGCCCTTGAGACGTTCCAGTCCAGTTGGTGTTGGTCCATCCAAGTGGCTGTTGAGAGGGAGTGCTGGCAGTGCATCTCTTGTGCTGGTTTAGCTGGGAGTAAATATTACTAGTGGTGGATGGAGAGTTAAACAAACCGCCACGCTGTGATGACCAGCTTGCAGGAAAACACAGGAAAACTGACTCATTGTCAAAGCGAACGTATGGGATGGAATTTATTATTTTTCAGAGAAATAGCAACCTTACAGATACCAGTCTGTGTAATAATGAGGGAAAATCTGTCTCTATGTTATTGGTTTCCTTAGAACAATGGTGTCAAACAGCTGGAATAATATTAGTGCTTTTGATGGACGATGCTTGCACTGAGCATGTGAATTATCTTGAATTTTTACAGAGATGGCTGGGCTATCCTAGATTGAGTAAGTGCTGATACTCCATGGGACCATGCTGGTTTGTAATCTCGCCACTTACTGAGCACAGTTCGATGGAACAAACCAACAAGTCACATTGGCTCATTCTTCACAATATAACAAAGCTTTCATGGCTGCCACCACATGGAATCATGTAATAAAGTAAAGGCCCATCTAGTCTGCACCATCCAGTGCTCATACAAGTGCTTTATAACGTTTGTGAGGTTACATTCCTAAATCATTCTCCCAGGCAATGCATTCTTGACACACATCATCCTCTGGGTTCAAAACAGATTCCACAAATCCTCTCTTAGTATCTTCTCTTTCATTTCAAACGTAAGTACCCTTGTTTTTCACCCTTTTACTAAGGGGAACAGCTGTTGTCTGTTCACTCTGCCCATACCTCTTATGCTCTTAGACACCTCCGTAAGGTTCACCCCTCACAATTCTCTGCTCCAAAAACAAATCTAGCCTAACTTCATGGTTTAAGTTCTCTCTTGTCTTGTTACATCTTCCAAAGTGCAGCATCTCTCATATTTCAGTGTTACCTTTTATCAGTCATTGATCTGGCCATCTGACAATCCGTTTGTATCCTCCTGCATCCTAACACGTTCCCGCTCACTGTGACCCAGCCGGCTAATTATTGTGTCATCCATAATATTGATTATCATTCTCCAATAGCCCCACCATCTCCCACATTCTGATCATCAACATTTATGAATTTCAGAAAGAAACCTTGATTTTCTTCCTGTTCTATTGGTGTTGTTGCAGAATTAGGAATCCCAGTCTCTTGTTTTTCCTGTTTTGGTGAAATTACAGCGTGAATCAGTTGTGGTCTTTTATGAGGGAGCCACAAATAGTATTTTGGGCATGGAGCTGAATTCTGCTTTAATACCCCGCCCCCTCCGCATGTATTATTCATAAGGCTTGGAAATCATTAAGGAGAAAGTGAGGTCCGCAGATGCTGGAGATCAAAGTCGAAACTTTATTGCTGGAACAGCACAGCAGGCCAGGCAGCATCCAGGGAACAGGAGACCCGACGCCCCGGGCACAGGCCCCTCCCCAGGAATCCTGGGGAGGGGCCTGTGCCCGGGGCGTCGGGTCTCCTGTTCCCTGGATGCTGCCTGGCCTGCTGTGCTGTTCCAGCAATAAAGTTTCGACTTGGAAATCATTAACCTTGGATTAGCTTTTGGCACCTTGCCCTGCAAAATTTCCATTTGATGTGGGCCTGGAGCTTATTCTTTATAATATTCGCTGCAGTAGTCAGAGCTGAAAGATCTTTTTCATCTGCAGGATGGACACAGGCTCATTTATTAACTTTGTTTGAAAGAGCTAAAACAATGATGATAGAGATTGATTTAAATTCTGGATTATAAACACACTACGGAAGATCAATTCACGTTCTCATTTCTACGTAGAATTGGATGCAAATTAAAAGAACAAACACCCACCGACATGAACATTGTTTAAAAAGTGATGCCATGCTGAAGTAATGCAGTAAGGAAGACCAAGCATCAATTTTCTTTGGAATATTGTGAGGACATTGTTCTAACAAACAGCGTTCTTGTCTTTTGCTCCTTATTCTTTCAACTGATCTTCCAATGTAATTTGAGGTGAGATCAGAGTGACTTCCCTTTCAGTTGAAACAGGACTTGACTGAGAGTGGAATCAAGGACCCTGAGCAAAACTGTGATTAATGGGAATTAGAGAACATTTTGCACTGGTAATTGGAACAATGGGAAATGCAGCCTCTTCAAGGTATCTTCCAAGTTACATGTTATCCTGACCAGGGAATAATTTGCTGTTCCTTCACAAGTATATATTAACAATCTTGGAATGCTCCTACAAACAGCACTGTGTGAATCTGCATCACTTTGGATTGAAGAGGTAAAACAGGACAACTCTGTGTTGCTTAGTTCAGAGCCACTGGGGATGACAAATAAACTCTGCCCTTGCTAGTGCCTTCCCATACCCTAGATAAATATACCCTGCCACATCAGGAGCATGATAAGACGTTGATAACAATTGGGATCAGTACTTCAACCAGTTACTTTCAGAGGATTGATCGTATGATGTCATGACCACCGAGTTCAACATTTCCAAAATGCATTATGAAGGTAGCAATAAATTATCGGCATTTAGGGAGCTGTCACGCACATAGTTTTTGATTTTTCATTCAAAAACCATACCCAAATACTTGAGAGTCAACAGAAATGGCAGCTTCACTGTTCCCTTTCAGATCAGACAATTATCTACAGTCCAAAAGAGTAACTAGGTTGAAAGTGCAGGAAAACCATAACAGGTTCTGAGCAGAGAGAAACACAATTAACCTTTTGAGTCCAATATGAGTTTTTCAGAAGAGGATCATATCAGACTCAATATGCTCCCTATGCTTCTCCCTTCAGATGCTGAAGCATCTGTGAGGTTTTGTCACTGTTTACTGATTGCATTTCAGGTTTACATTTTGCACAGTATTCACGAGCACAGTGACATCGTTGGGGGTTGGGGGTTGGGGGAACAAGGGGAGGGGGAGGGGGAGGGAGAGGGGGCAAGTTGTCTCAGGCGTTAGCACGGCTGTCTCACAGTACCAGGGACCTAGTTTGGGAGGGAGGGGGAGGAGAGGGGGCATGGTTTCTCAGTGGTTAGCACGGCTGTCTCACAGTACCAGAGAGCCGGATGGAGGGTGTGGGGGAGGGGGGTATGGTATCTCAGTGGTTAGCACGGCTGTCTCACAGTACCACGGACCCGGTTTGGGGAAGGTGGAGGGGGCATGGTATCTCAGTGGTAAGCACGGCTGTTTCACAGTACCAGGGACCGGTTTGGGGTGGAGGGGGAGGGGGAGGGGGACATGGTGTCTCAGTGGTTAGCACGGCTGTCTCACTGTACCGGGGACCCGGTTTGGAATAGAGGGGAGGGGGGCATGGTGTCTCAGTGGTTAACACGGCTGTCTCACAGTACCAGCAACCTGGTTTGGGGGATGGGGAGGGGGGGCATGGTGTCTCAGTGGTTAGTACGGCTCTCTCACTGTACCAGGGACCCGGTTTGGGTGGAGGGGGTGGCGGAGATGGTATCTCAGTGGTTACCATGGCTGTCTCACAGTACCAGGGACATGGTTTGGGGAGGAAGGGGGGGAGTGCATATGATGTGTTAGTGGTTATCGCGGCTGTCTCACAGTACCAGGGACCCAGTTTGGGGTGATGGGGTGGGTGCATGGTATCTCAGTGGTGAGCACGTCTGTCTCTCAGTACCAAGGAACCGGTTTGGGGGATAGGGGTGAGGGGGGGGGCATGGTGTCTCAGTAGTTAGCACGGCTGCCTCACAGTACCAGGGACCCATTTTGGGAGAGGGGGAGAGGGGCATGGTGTCTCAGTAGTTAGCACGGTTGTATCACAGTACCAGGGATGCGGTTTTGGGGGGAGGGGGAGGGGGATATGGTGTCTCAGTGGTTAGCACGGCTCACAGTACCAGGGACCCGGTTTGGGAGAGGGGGAGGGGGGCATGCTGTCTCTGTAGTTAGCACGGTTGTCTCACAGTACCAGTGACCCTGTTTGGGTGGGATGGGGACGGGACATGGTGTCTCAATGGTTAGCTCGGCTGTCTAACAGTAACAGGGACCCTTTTTAGGGGAGTGGGAGTGGTCATGGTGTCGCAGTGGTCATGGTGTCGCAGTGGTCAGCACGGCTGTCTCACAGTACCAGGGACCCGTTTTGCGGGGGAGAGGGAGGGGGGCTTTGTGTCTCAGTGGTTAGCACGACTGTCTCACAGTACCAGGGAACAGTTTGGTGGGGACAGGGAGAGGGCATGGTGTCTCAGTGGTTAGCACGTGTGTCTCACAGTACCAGGGACCCGGTTTGGGGGTGAGGGGGAGGGGGTTATGGTGTCTCAGTGGTTATCAAGTCTGTCACACAGTACCAGGGACGCGGTTTGAGGACATGGGGAGGGAGAATGGTGTCTCAGTGGTTAGCACGGCTGTCTCACAGTAACAGGGACCCGGTTTGGGGAGAGGGGGTGGGGGCATGGTGTCTCAGTGGTTAGCACAGATATCTCACAGTACCAAGGACACGGATTCGGGGTGGGGATGACGGCATGGTGTCTCAGTGATTAAAACTCGGCAGTTTAACTATACCAGGGACCCTGTTTGGGGGGAGGTGAAGAGGCATCGTGTCTCAGTGGTTAGCACGGCTCTCTCACAGTACCAAGGACCCGGTTTGGGAGATGTGGAGGGGGGCATGGTGTCTCAGCAGTTAGCGTGGCTGTCTCACATTACCAGGGATTCGGTTTTTGGGGGAGGGGGAGGGGGGTACGGTGTCTCATTGGTTAGCATGGCTGACTCACAGTACCAGGGACCCGGTTTGGGGGGGAGGGGAGGGGGAGAATTATGCCTCAGTGGTTAGCACGGCTGTCTCACAGTACCAGGGATGCGGTTTTGGTTGGAGGTGAGGGGGATATGGTGTCTCATTGGTTAGCACGGCTGACTCACAGCACCAGGGACCGGGTTTAGGAGGGGTGGGAGAGGGTGCATGGTGTCTCATTGGTTAGCATGGCTGACTCACAGTACCAGGGACCCGGTTTGTGTGGGAGGGGAAGGGGGATTATGGTGTCTCAGTGGTTACCACGGCTTTCTCACAGTACTAGGGACCCGGTTTAGGAGGAGGGGAGGGGGGACATGGTGTCTCAGTGGTGAGCACGGCTTTCTCACAGTACCAGGGACCCGGTTTAGGGGAGGGGGAGGGGGCATTTTGTCTCAGTAGTAAGCACGGCTGTTTCACTGTACCAGGGACCCGGTTTGGGGTGGAGGGGAAGGCGGACATGGTGTCTCAGCGGTTAGCACGGCTGTCTCATAGTACCAGGGATCCGGTTTGGGGGGAGGGGGAGGGGGAGATGGTGTCTCAGGAGTTAGTCCGGCTGTCTCATAATACCAGGGACCCGGTTTGGGGTGGAGAGGAAGGCGGATATGGTGTCTCAGTGGTTAGCACGGCTGTCTCACAGTACCAGGGACCCAGTTTGAGAGGGAAGGTGTGGGGTGCATGGTGTCTCAGTGGTTAGCATGGCTGTCTCACATACCAGGAACCTGGTTTGGGAGGAGGGGGAGGGATGCATGGTGTCTCAGTGGTTAGCACGGCTGTCTCACATACCAGGAACCTGCTTTGGGGGGAGGTGGAGGGGGAGGGGTGCATGGTGTCTCAGTGGTTAGCACGGCTGACTCACAGTACTAGGAGCAGAGTGTACATCCACCTTCTGGACTGTCTGTATTGGGTTTTCACATTCTCCCCGGGTCTCCTAGTGTTTCCTCCAGGTGCTCCAGGTTCCTCCCACAGTCCAAACAGGATCAGTGTATTGACCATACTAAATTACCCATCATGTTAGCAATGGGAAATGCCGGGATATGGTAGGAAATGGGTGAGACAATGGAAGTACAGAAGTAGGGTATGAGGTGGTTCATCATGCAATGCTCTGCAGAGTGTCAGTGTGGACTCGATGGGTCAATGTCCCGGAAAATAAAAAATGGTTAAATCAAACAAAGTAAGTTACTGGCCGATCTGAGCCAAAAAGAAGCAGAGTGCTAGGGAAACAGAGCAGTTTTGTCATCCTCTGTCGAGAGAAAAACGGAGTTCGCATTTTAAATCCACTCACCATGTGTCAGACCTGAAAGCAGCTGGGAAATAGTATAATGTGTGTTGCTGAAATGATTGGAATATGTTGAGAAATAGAAGGATAAAAAAGGGATTATTGATAATCAGCTGCGATGGAAATAAAGTGTGAGATTATCTTCATGTATTTTTCACATTTTCCCATATTGCTGAGTATCATGCACATGTAGGTATATATCCAAGTCACTGTTTCAAGTAAGGTCTGTTCCCTCTATCTCTCTTTCCTGAGTGTGGACATCTTTCCTTCATTAATGGGACATGGGTGTTGGTGGCTGGGCCAACATTTATTCCCCTTACCGAGTTGCTCTCGAGAAGCTGTTGGGGAACTGCCTTTCTGAACCCATGCCCTTCGATGTGCTGTTGGCTGCCAGTGCTCAGGTCTGTCTGGTTTCACTTGTTTGAGAACTTGTAGTGTTATATCTGAATGGCTGGCTTGGCCATTTCAAAGGGAATTTGAGAGTCTGCCATTGCTGAGGGTCTGGAGTAACATGAAAGTCAGACCAGTGAAGATAGCAAGTTTCCTTCTCTGGAGGACACTAGTGAGCCAGGATTTTTTTTAGCTTTGACAGCCATCAATATTTCATTAGATTGCTAATTCCAACTATTTTATTGAATTCAAATTCCACCATCTGCTGTGGTGGGTTTGAAGTCCGGGTTTGGGTCATTGTGTGATATCCTTAGCAGGCTGAATGACATCAAGCTCTTCGTCTGTAAATCCTGAGAGGGCAGAATGGTCTCCTGCTGTCTCATTATAACGATACTGACTGGCTGAATGGTGTCTTCCTTTCTCTGTAATATTACTGAGTACATGAGAGAACAACACATAAGGCAGGAGCAGCAGCTGGCCATTCAGCTCGTCGTGTCTGCTGTACCATTCAGAATGTGTATTGGTGATGTGATTGTAACTAAACACCCCTTTCCTCTCTGTTCCCAATAAACATAGATTATCTTGTTCATCAAAGTTCTATGATACCCAACCTTGAGCGTTTTCAGTAACTGTTACTTCGGCATGAGAACGCCACAGATCACAGAACCTTAAAGAGAAAGGAACATCCCTGTCTCAGTCTGAAATGGGAAGGCCCTTAGTCTCAAAATGTGTTACCCTCAAAACAATCGCCAATCTTTTGAGATAAAAATGGATGATAATTAGGAACAGATATTGACCATTCAATCCCTGAAACCTGTATATATTCCCATTAACTCTCATAAATCACATACTCACCAATTTGAGTCTCCACTGAAATTGCGGGAAGACAATCCCAGGCACCGAAAGATCATATCAGCATGAGACACTGGAGCAGAATTAGATAATTCATCCCATCTAATCTGCCATGGCAATTGATCACTGCTGAAATATTTCTCAACTCCATTCTCCTGCCTTCTCCGACTGACCATTGATCACTTATTAATAAAAATTATGTATCTCTGTATTAAAGACATTATCTATGCCTGTACGTGGGGGGTTTGTTCGTGTGTTTGTGTGTAAATGTCCATATCCACGTGCATATCTCTTGTGCATGTGTTATGTGTGTTAGTGTCAGAATCTAAGTTCGTGTGCACCACTGTTTGCATATTTTTGCAACGTTGGTTTTGAAGAAAATACATTGAAATTGGAGGAGAAAGTGAGGTCTGCAGACGCTGGAGATCAAAGCTGAAACTTTATTGCTGGAACAGCACAGCAGGTCAGGCAGCATCTAGGGAACAGAAGATTCGACGTTTCGGGCACATGCCCTTCTTCAGGAATGAGCAGAGAGTGTTCAGCAGGAGAAGATAAAAGGTAGGGAGGAGGGACTTGGAGGAGGGGCGTTGGAAATGTGATAGGTGGAAAGAGGTCAAGGTGAAGGTGATAGGTCGGAGTAGGGTGGAGGCGGAGAGGTCAAGAAGAAGACTGCAGGTCAGGAAGGCGGTGCCGGGCTGGAGGGATTCGGCTGAGACAAGGTGGGGGGAGGGGGGATGAAGAAACTGGTGAAGTCCAAGTTCATCCCCTGTGGTTGGAGGGTTCCCAGTCGGAAGATGAGACGCTCCTCCTCCGACCGTCGCGTTTTTGTGGTTTGGCGGTGGATGAGTCCAATGACCTGCATATCCTCGGTGGAGTGGGAGGGGGAGTTGAAATGCTGTGCTACAGGGTGATTGGGTTGGTTCGTCCGGGTGGCCCAGAGGTGCTCTCTGAATCGCTCCGCAAGTAGGCAGCCTGTCTCCCCAATATAGAGGAGGCCACACCGGCTGCAGCGGATGCAGTAGATAATGTGGGTGGAGGTGCAGGTGAATCTGTGGCGGATATGGAAGTTTCCTTTGGGGCCTTGGAGAGAAGTGAGGGGGGAGGTGTGGGCGCAAGTGTTGCACCTCCTGCGGTTGCAAGGGAAGGTGCCAGGAGTGGAGGTTGGGTTGGTGGGGGGTATGGATCTGACAAGGGAGTCGCGGAGGGAGTGGTCTCTACGGAAAGCTGATAGAGGAGGGGAGGGAAATATATCCTTGGTGGTGGGGTCCGTTTGGAGATGGCGGAAGTGACGGCAGATGATGCGCTGTACATGGAGATTGGTGGGGTGGTAGGTGAGGACCAGTGGGGTTCTGTCCTGGTGGCGGTTGGAGGGGCGGGGCTCAAGGGCGGAGGAGCGGGAAGTGGAGGAGATGCGGTGGAGGGCATCGTCGATCACGTCGGGGGGGAAATTGCGGTCCTTGAAGAAGGAGGCCGTCTGTGTTGTGCGTATTTTGAACTGGTCCTCCTGGGAGCAGATGCGGCGGAGACGAAGGAATTGGGAGAATGGGATGGCGTTTTTACAGGGGGCGGGGTGGGAGGAGGTGTAGTCCAGGTAGCTGTGGGAGTCGGTCGGTTTGTAGTAGATGTCCGTGTTGATTCGGTCGTCTGAGATAGAAACAGAAAGGTCTAGGAAGGGGAGGGAGGAGTCCGAGACTGTCCAGGTGAATTTGAGGTCGGGGTGGAAGGTGTTAGTGTAGTGGATGAACTGTTCAACCTCCTCGTGGGAGCACGAGGTAGCGCCGATACAGTCATCAATGTAGCGGAGGAAAAGATGGGGGGTGGGGCCAGTGTAGTTGTGGAAGATGGATTGTTCCACATACCCTACGAAGAGGCAGGCATAGCTGGGGCCCATGCGGGTGCCCATGGCTACTCCTTTTGTTTGGAGAAAGTGGGAGGATTGGAAAGAAAAGTTGTTCAGGGTGAGGACCAGTTCAGTCAGTCGAAGGAGGGTGTCGGTGGAAGGGTACTGGGTGGTACGGCGGGAAAGGAAGAAGCGGAGTGCTTTGAGTCCTTCGTGATGGGGGATGGAGGTGTACAGGGACTGGATGTCCATGGTGAAGATGAGGCGTTGGGGACCGGGGAAGCGGAAATGCTGGAGGAAGTGGAGGGCGTGGGTGGTGTCACGGACGTAGGTGGGGAGTTCTTGGACTAATGGGGACAGGACCGTGTCGAGGTAGGAGGAGATGAGTTCGGTGGGGCAGGAGCAGGCTGAGACAATGGGTCGTCCGGGGCAGTCAGGTTTGTGGATTTTGGGCAGTAGGTAGAAACGGGCGGTGCGGGGTTGTGGTACTATGAGGTTGGAGGCGGTGGATGGGCGGTCCCCTGAGGTGATGAGGTTATGGACGGTCTGGGAGATGATGGTTTGGTGGTGGGGGGTGGGGTCATGGTCAAGGGGGCAGTAGGAGGAGGTATCTGCGAGCTGGCGTCTGGCCTCAGCAGTGTAGAGGTCAGTGCGCCAAACTACTACTGCGCCTCCCTTGTCAGCTGGTTTGATGGTGAGGTTGGGGTTGGAACGGAGGGAGTGGAGGGCTGCGCGTTCCGAGGGTGAGAGGTTGGATTGGGTGGGAGGGGTGTGGGAGTTCAGGTGGCGGTTAATATCGCGGCGGCAGTTTGCTATGAAGAGGTCGAGGGCAGGTAGGAGGCCAGCACGGGGTGTCCAGGTGGACGGGGTGTGTGTTGGAGGTGGGAGAAGGGGTCGTCAGAGGGTGGGTGAGGGTCTTGATTGAAAAAGAAGGCACGGAGGCGAAGGCGGTGGAAGAATTGTTCGATGTCACGCCGTGTATTGAATTCATTGACCCGAGAACGTGTGGGAACGAAGGTGAGACCCCTCCTGAGGACTGATCTCTCATCCTCAGAGAGGGGCAGGTCTGGAGGGATGGTGAACACACGGCAGGGCGGGGAGCTAGGACCTGGATGTGGGGCTGGAGCTGGATGTGGGGGCGGGGATAGGCCTGGGGGCGGGGACAGAGGTCGGCGGGGGGGCGGGGTTAGGCGCGGTGACGGAACTCGGCCGGGGGGCGGAGTTAGGCGCGGTGACGGAACTCGGCCGGGGGGCGGGGTTAGGCGCGGTGACGGAACTCGGCCGGGGGGCGGGGTTAGGCGCGGTGACGGAACTCGGCCGGGGGGAGGGGTTAGGCGTGGTGACGGAACGCGGCGGGGGGGCGGAGACACATGCGGCGATGTCCGAATGCAGGTCGCTGACGTCACTGGGGGCGGAAGTAGCTGCGGCGACCACGGAGACAGAGTTTTTCCCCATACTCGCGGAGGTCGCCAATCTGTTGGCGATTGTCTTCATGACGATGGCAGAGCAGGTTGTCTGTGCGGCGATCCCGGAGGCGGTTGTTTGGGCCGCGATCATGAACGTTGCGAGGTCGGTGGGGGCGGAAGTGACGTCATCGTCGGCGGCGTCTGCGGCTATTGCCCCGCGTGTGTAATGGCGCCGGACTGGAGGCCGATGGAAGTTTCTGGAACGGTTGAGGAATCCGGAGTTTGGGGGTAAGTACATGAAGGTTTTTGGTACTTACTGCCTTTAATTTCTGATATGGCTAGAAAGAACTGTTTGTTCAGTCTATGGATTCTTCTGTAAATGAAGAACAGTAGAGGTCCTTTACAGGTCTGTGAGAGAGTTGTCCTGAGCTGGGGGAGGTCGAGCTGCAGGGAGTGTAGGTACCGGCGCATGGCTGCAAGCGTGGAGTGGAGGATCCGGAGGGAGGTCCGTTGCTGGAGGCTGCGGATTTGTTGCAGGTACTGGTAGTCCTGGTTGGGTCCAAATTGTGTTGGTCGGAAGGTGATCTGGAGTCCATGGGGGATCAGTCGGTTCCGTAGGCAGGTGCTGAGAAAGGAGATATGGCTGTGGTAACGAGTCTGCTTCAGAATGTGGCTGAAGAGCTTCTGTGCAGAGGAGATGACCTGGGGTGTGCAGTGAGAGAGGGACTCACTGAAATCTTTGGAGAGAGAGGCAGAGAGCTTCTTCAAGGAAGGCATCCTTGTAAGAGGATTCGCAGTAGGTTGAAATCTTCAAGGAGAAAGTGATGTCTGCAGACGCTGGAGATCAAAGCTGAAACTTTATTGCTGGAACAGCACAGCAGGTCAGGCAGCATCCAGGGAACAGGAGATTCGACGTTTCGGGCACATGCCCTTCTTCAGGAATGAGCAGAGAGTGTTCAGCAGGAGAAGATAAAAGGTAGGGAGGAGGGACTTGGAGGAGGGGCGTTGGAAATGTGATAGGTGGAAAGAGGTCAAGGTGAGGGTGATAGGTCGGAGTAGGATGGAGGCGGAGAGGTCAAGAAGAAGACTGCAGGTCAGGAAGGCGGTGCCGGGCTGGAGGGATCCGGCTGAGACAAGGTGGGGGGAGGGGGGATGAAGAAACTGGTGAAGTCCAAGTTCATCCCCTGCGGTTGGAGGGTTCCCAGTCGGAAGATAAGACGCTCCTCCTCCGACCGTCGGGTTGTTGTGGTTTGGCGGTGGATGAGTCCAATGACCTGCATATCCTCGGTGGAGTGGGAGGGGGAGTTGAAATGCTGTGCTACAGGGTGATTGGGTTGGTTCGTCCGGGTGGCCCAGAGGTGCTCTCTGAATCGCTCCGCAAGTAGGTGGCCTGTCTCCCCAATATACAGGAGGCCACACCGGCTGCAGCGGATGCAGTAGATAATGTGGGTGGAGGTGCAGGTGAATCTGAAATTGGAATCAATCTCCTTCCTGCTCTCTTTCTGTCTGTCCCTGTTGTTCATAGAGTTCATAGAATCCCTACAGTGTGGAAACAGGCCCTTTGGCCCAACACATACTTACTGACCTTTCGAAGAGTAACACCGACCCTTCGAAGAGTAACACACCAAGACTCATTCCCCTACTATCCTACGTTTACTCATGACTAATGCCCCTAATCTACACATCCCCAGGCCGTGTCAGCAATTTAGATTGGCCCATTCACCTAACCTGTACATCTTTGGACTGTGGCTGGAAACCGAAGCACTCGGAGGACCACGTAGACACAGAGAGAATGTGCAAACTCCACACAGTCAGTTCCCGAGGGTAAAGTTGAACCCGGGTGCTTGGTGCTGTGAGGCAGAGTGAGAACCACTGAATTTTATGAACAGATTCATACAATACTACACTCTGCTAGTGTCCCCACGCCAATGCATCAGTGGCAGAGTTTTTTTTTTACTCTCTGAGAAGAGAAGAAATCCTTTACTGTTGATCTCTGAAATTGCATGGCTTTTTGGTTTTTCAACTAATATCTTTGAACACACAGACCAGTTTCGTCAATACTGAGCGATATTACAACCACTGCTAGGCCTTTCTCAGGACTTTCCGATACTTTCTCAGATAATTTTTAAGCATTGGAAGACACAGAAGGAGAATTACATTCTTCTCATCTCCTGACAAAATTGTTCACTCGGAGGTGAGAATTTCCATTCTGACAGGCCCAAGTATATTTATAAACCTCCATCTACCAGCATTGTGTGTGTGTGTGTGTGTATGTGGGGGGGGGGGATTAAGTTGTGTGTGTTGATGGTGCTGTCAGGTTGGATGGTGCTGTGAGCTGCTTCCCTCCCTCTCTCCCTCCCAGATTGAATCCTCGAGGGTTACCATACTCTGCCACTGTTGCTGCAGTAGGGTGGGGAGGCCAGCTGCGGGAGAGATTGTGTCATTTTAAGCACCACAGAGACTATCAGATCTGCATCCACATGTAGATACTCACAGAGTTGGGTGTGTGTTGCTGGAAAAGCACAGCTGGTCGGGCAGCATCCAAAGTGCAAAAAAACCAAGGTTTCAGGCCAGAGCCCTTCATCAGGAAGTGCAAATCCTGGAAATGTGGTCTGACCAGAGCTTTAGAAAGCCTCAAAATCCCCACTTTTATATTGTAGTTCTCTCGAGATGAATGATAACATCGTATTAGCCTTCTTAACTAATGACTCAACCTGCAAGTTTATCTTTGGCAAATCCTGGCTTGGAATCCGAAGTCCCTTTGAACTTCAGATTTCTGAATTTTCTTCCCATTTAGTAAATAGTGCATGCCTGTATTCTTCATACAAAAGTACATGACCTCACACTCTCCCACATTGTATTCCATCTGCTACTCCTTTTCCCACTCCCCTATGCTGTCTAAATCTTTCTGCGGGGTCCCTGCCTGCTCAATACTACCTGCCCATCCGCCTATCTTCGCATCATTTGCAAACGTAGCCAAAATGCCCTCAGTTCTGCCGTCCAAATTATTAACCTATAAAGTAAAATATTGTGGTCCCTGTACTGACCCTTGTGAAAAACTACTAGTCACTGGCTGCCATCCAGAGGGCTATTTTATCCCCACCCTGCCTCCTGCCAGACAGCCAACCCTTTATCCATGTTAATACCTGGCCTCTAACACCATGCACCCTTGTCTTACTCAGCAGTCTCCTGTGCGTGCGGCACCTTATCAGAGGCCTTCTGGAAGTCCATATAGAAACTCCCATTGGCTCTCCTTGATCTGACCTGCTTGTTACCTCATCAAAGAAATCTCATAAGCTTGAGGAAAAGGTACTTATTGAAATGGGGAACAATCAGAAGATCTGGGTCATTCCTACAGACAGAGTGCGAGTGTTCCTCAAAGCAGTCTCTGGTCTCCCCAGTGTAAAAGAGACTGCATTATGAGCAGCAATGGCAGAAGACTGGATTGAAAGAGTACAAGTGAAATGTTGCTTCACCTGGAAGGTATGATTGGGGCCATGGACAGTGAGGAGGGAAGAGGGGAATGGGCAAGTATTGCAGCTTCTGCATTTGCATGGGAAGGTGCCATGGGGGAGTGGGGAAGTGTTCGGGTGATGGAGGCTGTCACAGAGGGGATGACCCCTGTGAAATGCTGAGAGCGGACGGGAGGGGAAGATGTGTTTGATGGTGCTGTCCTGCTGGAGGTGGTGGAAGTGGTGGAGGATGATTCTGTGAATGTGGATTCTAGTGCAGTAGGAATTGAGGACAAGGGGAAGTCCATCATTGTACTGGGAAGGAGGAGACGGAGTGAGAGCAGAAGTGAGAAAAATGCGCCAGTAACAGCTGAAGGCTCTGTCCACCTGGATTCTTTTATGAGCGAAAACCTGGTCATGTAGGAAGCTTCCCATTGGAATGTGGTATCATCGAACAGAAATGACAGAGCCAGGGAAACTGGAAGAATGAAGTCACTTTCAACTGATCATGTGTTCAGCTGCATACAGAGGTTCCCCCTGAATGATTGAAAAGAGCCAGACATTTCATTTGCAGATTTATGTCTTATATTCAATCTAAAACGGGATGTGAAAATAGACTCAGGTAAACGTCAGTAGATGTGTTGGGGAGACAATTAAGCAGATACATCATAACGCTCATCAATGATTGACTCTGGTCAAAAGGAAGATGATATGAAGATGTGAAGAATAACCACCTGCTCACCCCCACCTCCATGATGCACAAAGGCTTGAAGGATCAATCAATCACAAACTAAAGAATTCAGGTTGGTGAGCTCTAGCATTGGCCACATTTGGGAAGTTTATTTTTGGTATCAGAAGCAGGTTGGATAAAGTAAAATATAAATAAAAATATTCGAAAACTGGCAAGAAATATGAAAAAATAATTTTAGTCTCAAGAGTTTTTCCATGTCAATTATAAAACGTTCATGATGTGTGTGTGTGAGACCCTTGGAAGAAAGGCAGGAAAGTATATATGGGACACCTGGAGGATGTAACTGGAGAACTGGTTTCAGGGAACAGGCAGAGAATTTAAAATAGAATTTTATATGGTTCCTCACAGGGGAAGTCACAAAGTAATTCAATAATATAAATAAAACTGTAGTCGGATGAAAGTTCTTGAACTGTCTCTAACAAAAGAAACTTTTTTAACAAACAGGTAAGAATAATGGTAGACAGGTCAACGGTAATTCATAGAGAAAGTGAGGACTGCAGATGCTGGAGATCAGAGCTGAAAATGTGTTGCTGGAAAAGCACAGCAGGTCAGGCAGCATCCAAGGAACAGGAGAATCGACGTTTCGGGCATAAGCCCTTCTTCAGGAATGAGGAAAGTGTGTCCAGCAGGCTGGATATCTTAGCCTGCTGGACACACTTTCCTCATTCCTGAAGAAGGGCTTATGCCCGAAACGTCGATTCTCCTGTTCCTTGGATGCTGCCTGACCTGCTGTGCTTTTCCAGCAACACATTTTCAGCGGTAATTCATAGCTCTCTCGATTACAGGAGAGTTCCAGCGAAACTGGAGAACCTCTCATGCGCCTGTCTTCAAGAAATGAGTGAGTCTTCAACTCTTTTGGCACTTCCTTTGTCTGAATGGTGCAGTATATTTGAGAGGCTGTGTGGTCTCATGACATACTTTCATCCCGAGTGATTTAAAAAAAATCTTCTCCCTCCACTGATGTGTTACAAACTGGGGGACAAACATTTGTCTGAACCTGACCATTCCAGTTACAGCATTTTCCAGAAGAATTTATAACCATGTCGGGGTATTGAAGAGGTGAGGGAGTGAGTAGTTGCTATATGCAGTAGTGAGAGTGGTGGAGCATGAGCCTTGTTCAGGGGTCGGTCGGTGCTATAAAAGAGATACAGTGAGTGTGTGGGAGCAGAGGGAATTAGGTGACCTTTATCCTGACAGATTGGGGAAGGTAATTGAGGCTTGTCCTGTGTTGCTGGACTTTTCTTCAGACTGCAGATACTGCATTGAGCTGGGTGGTGAGCTCAGACCATGTTCGCTGGGTCTGGTTGTGGCAGCTCCTCTGGGAAGAGAATGGTCCTCTTTTGTACCAACCGATCCACCATGTCCCTGTTGACAAACCGTGGTATAATTGTCCCTTATCTGCCATGCTCAGGGTAAATTGTGCAGGGCAGTTCTGAACTGAGAAAGCTGAACCGTGTGCCCGTTGGCCATTTAACGATGGCACCAGTGCTCAATTGGTAAGCTCTGAACATTGTTCATTCCTGGATGGATTGATGGCAGTACTCTAGCAGTACACTTGTCTACGCAGTGTTTCATGATGAACAGATATCTCATCTTGTCTTATATGTGTCCGGGCTGGAACTGTTAGGAGGAATGAGTATCTGATGTAACTCCTGACAAAACTGTCACTCCTCCAGCTCGGCCCATTCTGCTGCCAAACTCCATATTTCTGCAACATGTTGTTCATTAAGTAATTACCCAAGCAAAACATGAATATCTCTCCCTCTGGTATGGACCAGAGCTGATCCCCTCAAAGTAAATGGAGAAGGCATTCTCTCGACCCGAGCGTTTTCTTATTTTAAAGGTAAATGTGAGGTGCTGTGTTTCAGATACAATTCGATTGTTCAAAATATTCGACATTAAGCAAAACACAATCTATTCAAACACAGTAGACATAACATAATGAAAACAAGAGGATCTTGGAATAACTTAATTATTTGGAAAACTTAACAGAATAACAGGTTATTCAACTAACAGTAACTGCTTCAAAGTAGTAACATTCTAGAAACACTCACATGTCGAAAAACAAATTCAGGAAACAGATTGTCTCACATGCAGTTCTCCATTTCAGGAGGAAAGAACATCAAAAACAATTCTGAGAGAAATCTCAGAGAGAGAGAGAGTGTAGCAGCTGGGAGAGATTTAATTCCTTCCATCCCTGCTGAGACCCCAGCATTAACTGACAAAAGGTAAAACTAAGAATCCTGGTTCTGGGAGAGTTTTAGCATCACTCCACAGGACCTGGCCGTGGCTGCAAGTGCCACAAGGAATGGACTGTATCTACGCCATCTATGGCATTGTAGTCGCCTCTCAGAAATGCCTAATCCCACCTAAGCCATTAAAGATGGTCAGATATATGTCAAAGTTAAACATAAATACATAAACTGAAAGAATGCAGCAGGCCTGGTAATCAGACACAGATGGCGGCAGGTGCCCAGCAATTCCTACCCTGCCAAAACACAGTAGAATCATCGAGCTTGTGAAGAAAAAGCATCATCTCCCTCCCTCACCTCGAACTTTACAATTGGAGATGTACCATTCACTATTGGTCAGCGATGTCAACATTCCATCCATTTACACTTGTGTGAGGAATAAGTGAATGGTCAAAGAAAGAGTAGGGCTAATCAGGGATAGCATAGGGAACTTGTGTGTGGAGTCTGAGGAGGTAGGGGAAGCCCGAAATGAGTTGTTTGCTTCTGTCTTTAAGAAAGAAACGAACTTTGTCGTGAATGAAACCTTTGAAGAGCAGGTGTGCATGCTGGAATGGATAGCGATAGAGGAAGCTGATGTGCTGAAAGTTTTATCAAACATTAAGATTGACTAGTCGCCAGGCCCGGACCAGATTTGTCCTCGAATGTTTTGGGAAACGAGAAATACAATTGCTTCGCCACTTGTGAAGATCTTTGCATCCTCGCTCTCCACTGGAGTCGTACCTGAGGACTGGAGAGAGGCAAATGTAATTCTTATCTTTAAGAAAAGAAATAGGGATATCCCCGGCAATTACAGACCAGTAAGTCTCACGTCTGTCGTCTACAAGGTGTGAGAAAGGAATTTGAGGGATAGGATTTATGACCATCTGGAAGAGCATGGCTTGATTAAATGCAGTCAACATGGCTTTGTGAGGGGCAGGTCATGCCTCACAAACCTTATCGAGTTCATTGAGGATGTGACTAGAAAAGTCGATGAGAGTCGAGCTGTGAATATTGTGTTTCTGGACTTCAGCAAGGCATTTGATAAGGTTCCCCATGGTAGGCTGATTCAGAAGGTCAGGAGGAATGGGATACAGGGGAACTTAGCTGTCTGGATACAGAAGTGGCTGGCCAACAGAATACAGCGATTGGTAATAGAAGGAAAATATTCTGCCTGGAAGTCTGTGGTGAGTGGTGTTCCACAGGGCTCTGTCCTTGGGCCTCTTCTGTTTACAATTTTTATTAATGGCTTGGATTATGGGATTGAAGGATGGGTCAGCAAGTTTGCAGATGACACAAAGGTTGGAGGTGTCGTTGACAGTATAGAGGGCTGTTGTAGGCTGTAGCCGGACATTGACAGGATGCAGAGATGGGCTGAGAGGTGGCACATGGAGTTCAACCTGGATAAATGCGAGGTGATGCATTTTAGAAGTTCGAATTTGAAAGCTGAGTACAGGATTAAGGATAGGATTCTTGGCAGTGTGGAGGAACAGAGGGATCTTGTTGTGCAGATGCATAGATCCCTTAAAATGGCCACCCAAGTGGACCTGGTTGTTACGAAAGCATTAGTGTTTTGGCTTTCACTAATAGGGGGATTATGTTTAAGAGTCGTGAGATCTTGTTGCAGCTCTCTAAAACTTTGGTTCGCCCGCACTTGGTATACTGCGTCCAGTTCTGTTCGCCCAATTAAAGGAAAGATGTGAATGCTTTGGAGAGGGTTCAGAGGAGGTTTACCAGGATGCTGCCTGGACTGGAGGGCTTATCTTATGAAGAGAGGTTGACTGAGCTCGGACTTTTTTCATTGGAGAAAAGGAGGAGAGAAGGGACCTAATTGAGGTATTCAAGATAATGAGAGACATAAATAGAGTTGATAGCCGGAGACTTTTTCCCAGGGCAGAAATGGCTAACACGAGGGGTCATAGTTTTAAGTTGGTTGGAGGAAAGTATAGAGGGGATGTCAGAGGCGGGTTCTTTACACAGAGAGTTGTGAGAGCATGGAATGCGTTGCCAGCAGCAGTTGTGGAAGCAAGGTCATTGGGGACATTTGAGAGACTGCTGGACATGCATATGGTCACAGAAATTTGAGGGTGCATACATGAGGATCAACGGTCGGCGCAACGTCGTAGACTGAAGGGCCTGTTCTGTGCTGTACTGTTCTATGTTCTATGTTATATGTTCAGTCCAAGTATTATTGGAATATGTCAGGGTGGTTGTAAAAGGAGTTAACTGGAGGTGGTTGTTCAGTAACTGTGATTAATATCAGTCCTCCTGGACCTAACTGTATCACTGGAGGGTTTCTATGTTCCATAATTAGGGGCTTTTATCAACTTGTTATGCCATAGTATTCGGGGCAGCGTCATCCTCAACACGATTGGGATCAGCAGCTACAGAGAGAGGGAGAGATCAGAATCTAAGAACATTAGACCGGAATGTTCCAACAATGGATCAGAATCTAAGAACATTAGACCGGAATGTTCCAACAATGGATCAGAATCTGAGAACATTAGACTAGAATGTTCCAACAATGGAAAGGAGTTTATCCAATGGTCTTTACTATCTTTCTGTGGATTGGCCATGGTTAGAGTTGCGGATACAAGCAACTCTAGAACAGTTAAATGCGTGGCTACAGGGATGGTGCAGGAGGGAGGGATTCCCGTATCTGGATAACTGGGGTTCTTTCTGTGGAAGGTGGGACCTCAATAAACAGGATGGTCTACACCTGAACCTGAGGGGCACCAGTATCCTTGGGGGGAGGTTTGCTAGTGCTCTTGGAGGGCGGGGGGAGGTTAAACTAACTCTGCAGGGACATGGGAACCTAGACTGTAGCTTTAGGGTGCAGGACCTAGAGTGTCGGGAGGTTAGGAACATGGCACCAATCTCAAAGGAGGGTGCCTGTAAACAGGAAAGTGGCTTGAAGTGTGTATACTTCAATGCAAGAAGTATACAAAATGAGGTGGGTGAACTTGTAGCGTGGGTTGGTACCTGTGATTTCGATGTTGTGGCTATTACGGAGACATTGGTAGAACAGGGACAGGATTGGCTGTTGCAGGTTCTAGGGTTTAGATGTTTTAGGGACATAGGTGGGGGTAAAAGAGGGGGAGGTGTGGCATTTCTTGTCAAAGATAGTATTACAGTGGTGAAAAGGACGATGGATGAAGACTCTCCATTTGAGAGAGTTTGGACTGAGGTTAGGAATAGGAAAGGTGAGGACACCCTGTTAGGAGTTTTCTACAGGCCTCCTAATACTCCTAGAGACGTAGAAGAAAGGATTGCGAGGATGATTCAGGAGAAGAGTGAAAGTAATAGGGTGGTTGTTATGGGGGACTTTAACTTTCCAGATTTTGACTGGGAAGGCTATAGCTCGAGTTCGTTAGATGGGTCGGTGTTTGTCCAATGTGTGCAGGAGGGTTTCCTGGCACAATATGTAGATAGGCCAACTAGAGGTGAGACCATACTGGATTTGGTTCTGGGTAACGAACCAGGCCAGGTGATAGAATTGGAGGTAGGTGAGCACTTTGGGGACAGTGACCACAATTCGGTGACTTTTACTCTAGTGATGGAGAGGGAATAAGTGTGCACTGCAGGGCAAGAGTTATAGCTGGGGGCAGAGAAATTATGATGCGGTGAGGCACGACTTAGGATGCATGGCTTGGAAATGTAGGCTTCAAGGGAATGGCGCAATTGATATGTGGAGCTTGTTCAAGGAGCAACTATTGACTGTCCTTAATAAGTATGTACCTGTCAGGCAGGGAGGAAAGGGTCGTGTGAGGGAGCCGTGGTTTAATAAGGAAGTGGAATCCCTTGTTAAAGGGAAGAGGGCGGCCTATGTAAAGATGAGGCGTGAAGGTTCAATTGGGGCGATTGAGAGTTATAACGTAGCCAGGAGGGATCTGAAGAGAGCTAAGAGCAGCAAGGAGGGGACATGAAAAGTCCTTTGTTGGTAGGATTAGGGAAAACCCAAAGGCTTTCTATAGGTAAGTCAGGAATAAAAGAATGACTAGGGTAGGAATAGGTCCATTCAAGGATAATAGTGGGAAGTTGCGTGTGGAGGCTGAAGAGATTGGGGAGACACTGAATGAATATTTTTTGTCAGTATTCACTCAGGAACAGGCAATTGTTGCCGATGTGAATACCGAGTCACAATTAATTAGAATGGACGGATTGTGGTATGTAGGGAAGAGGTGTTGGAAATTCTGGAAAGGGTGAAAATAGATAAGTCCCCTGAGCCTGATGGCATTTATCCCAGGATCCCAGGAGACTGCAGAGCATTTGGCCTTAATTTCTAAGTCCTCATTGTCTATAGGAATAGTGCCAGAAGACTGGAGGATAGCAAATGTGGTTCACTTGTTCAAGAAGTGGAGTAGGGATAATCCTAGTAACTATAGGCTGGCGAGTCTCACTTCTGTTGTGGGCAAAGTCTTAGATAGAATTGTAAGGGATAGAATTTATGAATATCTGGATAGGAATAATGTGATCAAGAATAGTCAGCATGGTTTTGTGAAGGGCAGGTCGTGCCTCACAAACCTTATTGAATTCTTTGAGAAGGTGACTAAGGAGGTGGACGAGGGTAAAGCGTTAGATGTGATGTATATGGATTTTAGTAAGGCGTTTGATAAGGTTCCCCATGGTAGGCTACTTCAAAAAATACGGAGGTATGGCATTGAGGGTGAGTTGGAGGTTTGGATTAGGAATTGGCTGGCTGGAAGAAGACAGAGGGTAGTAGTTGATGGTAAAGGTTCACCTTGGAGTGCACTCACTAGCGGTGTTCCACAAGGATCTGTTTTGGGACCATTGCTGTTTGTCATTTTTATAAATGACCTGGAGGAGGGGCTAGAATGTTGGGTGAGTAAGTTTGCGGATGATGATACAAAAGTCGGTGGAGTTGTTGACAGTGAGGAAGGATGTGTCAGGTTACAGTGGGATATAGATAAGCTGCAGAGCTGGGCAGAAAGGTGGCAAATGGAGTTCAATGTAGGTAAGTGTGAGGTGATTCACTTTGGTAAGAGTAACAAAAAGATGGAGTACTGGGCTAATGGTCGGATACTTGGTAGTGTGGATGAGCAGAGGGATCTTGGTGTCCATGTACATAGATCTCTGAAAGTTGCCACCCAGGTAAATAGTGCGGTGAAGAAGGCATATGGCGTATTGGCTTTTATTGGTAGAGGAATTGAGTTCCGGAGTCCTGAGGTCATGTTGCAGTTGTATAAGACTCTGGTGCAGCTGCATCTGGAGTATTGTATGCAGTTTTGGTCGCCATACTATAGGAAGGATGTGGAGGCACTGGAACGGGTGCAGAGGAGGTTTACCAGGATGTTGCCTGGTATGGTAGGAAGATCGTATGAGAAAAGGCTGAGGCACTTGGGGCTGTTTTCATTGGAGAAAAGAAGGTTTAGGGGTGACTTGATAGAGGTATACAAGATGATTAAGGGTTTAGATAGGGTTGACCATGAGAACCTTTTTCCACTTATGGAGTCAGCTATTACGAGGGGGCATAGCTTTAAATTAAGGGGTGGTAGGTATAGGACAAATGTTAGAGGTAGGTTCTTTACACAGCGAGCCGTGAGTTCATGGAATGCCCTGCCAGTAGCAATGGTGGACTCTCCCTCTTTATGGGCATTTAAACGGGCATTGGATAGGCATATGGAGGATAGTGGGCTAGTGTAGGTTAGGTGGGCTTGGATCGGCGCAACATTGAGGGCCAAAGAGCCTGTACTGCGTTGTATTTGTCTATGTTCTATGATGATTATTCAAGCTGGGTACTATCCCATCCTCGCTATTATTGGTGTTCCTGGTAAGCCTATCTCTGTCAATTCTATAAATGATGGTGAAGGTTATTGCTACTTCGGTTATTTATATTTAGCAAAAGCATAAACTTTCAGTCATAAACTCCACTTTGAGTCCCATTTTTACCCTAAACTGTTTTGCTATTCTGGATTGTGTCTGTCATTAAAACGGTCAAAATCCATCTCTAAAATATCCCCAGTCTCCACTTCTGCCCAGTGCTGTTGCTGAATGAGCTTGTCATTTACCCCTTTGTTAACCTTATGGCTTCACTTCTCTTCTAACCTCTCTTCCCCATTGCAAATATTTTGACCACAAACATGTTCTTGTCTCTACAGTTACTTCACAGTAGGGGCACTGTATCGGAGTAATAATATCACTGACTGTGTAATTCAGAGGCACAGGCTATCACTCTAAAAGCATTGTTTAAATTCCTACCACAGCCGATGACAGAACTACAATTTGAACTAAAATTGGAATGAAACCTAAATTCACTCGAGCCAACCATAAACCACCAGATTTCTTTTTCCTTATTTTACTGATAACGTTTCGTAAAGAACCTTAACATTTTTGCCCAGCCTGGACTAAGTGTGAATTCTGACCCACAACAATGCGGTTGGCTTCATATTTTCTTGACAAATGACCTCACAGTCAAGAGCAATTCGTGATGGACAACAAATGCTGGCATCCTGGGAAACAACAATATTAGAAGTGAAATAAACAATGGAACTGTGGATACTGGAGATCTGACATAAAACTCTTCAGCATCTAGAAGTGTTGGAGAATCTCAGCAGGCATGTCTCTCTGTCAGGAGAAACACAGATAACGTTTCGAGTTCAGGGACCCTATCAAAACTTAATGCAACTGGGAAATAATATTATTTATATCAGAGATGGTTAGAAAGGTGAGTAGGAGGTTTAGTTGAATGGATGGAGAAACGTTCAGCAAAAGAAAGGCAGAGCAAGAGAGAGGCAAAGCAAGCAGAAGGATTGCTGATGACGAACTGGAATGAAAATAGAATGGGAAGTTAATCTAACATTTTCCCTTTTTGGAGATTCCTGAATATCACGTCATTTAGGTATGTCCCTGTTTAAAGTGAATTATGTTCCCTCTCTCTCCTCTGAGTGTAGTGATCAATTTCATCGGCAATACTGGTGCTGCCCGTCTAGTTGCTGAGATACACAGAAATATAATGTTACATTGTCAAAAGCTTCTTTAGACAGAGGAACTGTTACTGTGGGACTGTGTGGAGACGTAACAGCTTTCTTAGCTAGATAGAGAAACTGAGGAGAGGGAGGCATTTACAACACTGAATGGCTGCACCATGGGTGTAGGGATTTGACTTGCTGGTGTCAAATGAAAGTCAGTGGAGTTTCCGTGGATGGTGTTCCCAGCTTTGTATTGTCAGCTGCTGGGTTCATTCAGGGAGACCCGAGGATCTGGGGACGCCACCCTGGATTCTGGATTTACAGAGGAAACAGATGGAGCTGAGACCACACAGAAGGGAAGCTCTGTTAACAGGGAGAAGCAAGGCGCTGCCCTATCCCCCCTGGGATTTCCAGGGACATTTTTCTAAGCTGGACACGTACCAGGTGTAAAGTGTGAAACCAGCTTGGTTCAAAAATGAGATGCTCACTGAGCTGTGTCCCCTCCTTCAGTATAACCTGTAGCTTTACACCAGGAACAGGACTGTGCTGACACTCAACATGAAGAGAACTGTTTCGATTCTGGAACTTTCCACGCAGGAGTGGGTAATATATCCACCTTCTCTGAAGTGTAGTACTCAGATGTATTGCAAGCTGACAGAAGCCATCTGCCTGCTAAGAGGAATGCATTGATTCCATCTCCATACGGGAAGGTACAGAAACTAACTTTCAGAAAAAAAGGGAACAGTGTGACTGGTAAAAATGATGGACTACAGGAAATTAGAAATAATGAAATGTATGTTTTGAACATCTAATTGAATTGAAGTTTCATGAGTTGCTGCATCTGATGAGCTCCATCCCAGAGTACTGAGGTGGTGGTAACAGAGCTAATGAAAGAATGACTGATTATTCTTCAAAGCTGGTTAGATTCTGGAAAGGATGCTGCAGACTGGAAAGCAGTTATTGTTCCACTAAATATTTAAAACAGGATAGGGAGAGAATACAGAAAACTAAATAGCTTGATGTCAGCTGTGAGAAAATCATTGTAACCTTTTATGAGGAATGTGACAACTACACACTTGGAGAATAATGATATGATTTGGTGCATTCGGACTAGATTCAGGAAAGGGAAATGATCTTTGCTAATCCTGCTGGGGGTTGTGTAGATTGTCTGCTGTGACATCGACAATTGAGAAGCATTGGGAGTGGAGTATTTGAATTTCCAGAATATGTTAGACATGTTTGAATACGGGTGAGTGGAGAATATTAGAGTCCATGGGTAGGTAGGGTTGGAATACATACTATACTGATTAAACATTGGGTAATGGAGATATGAGAATAGTAGTGTTTTTTTTTCAGGTTTGAAGGCTTGTTGGGTGGCAGAAGGAACACCGTTTTTGCAATAGCGGTTCACAATGTATATAAACGATTCACATGTGAACAATAAATACCATTATTCCTTTTATGTCTATTAAATGGTGAGAGGTTGAGAAGGGCTGGTGTTGAAATGGACCAGAATTCTTATGGGGCAAGAAAGTAAGTGATATGTGGCTCTTCATGCAAAATGATTGAAGTACCAGAGTTGGTATACCTTTCCCAATGGTAGTGTTTTATTGAGAGAGTATTTGCTGCATTTTTTACAGATTTGGTCTGTTTTATAAATAATGGTGTTTTTGTCACCGAGACAGTGCAAAGTAGTTTCACCAGACTAAACCCTGGCATGATGGTACCATGAGGAGAGAGAGCAATAACTATATGTTTAATATGTAGCGCTGTGAGAGAAAAAGAAGTTGAAAGTTGATGGTTTTGGAAGGACACTTATTACATCCTAAACAGTTGAATAGGGTGAAAATTCTGTATTTTAAACTGGATGATTGACTCCCGATAGTTTACATGCATCTGCAGTGCCCTCATGTCGATTGACAGAGAGGTACAGACTCTGAATGAACCCTGAACACTTTAATGCACAGTTACTGTGTGAAACTGCATTGAATGCCACTTTGTACAAAATCCTGTCAGCAGTCACAATCGCTTCATTCTGAAACACTTAACAATTCCGCACCAGCTTCTGACCTCCATGGAGACCATGGGTCTGCTATATTGGAGACGGAGGACATCTTGGAGAATGGATTAAAAAATGTTGGCTTCATTCCTACTGCCAGAAAACCATGTTAAAGTTACACATGTAAAATTGGTAATTAAGCCACCAGGAACAAGATGGTGCAGTCTATCTGTTGGGTCCCTGCTCCATTTGTTTGTGAAGTTGTTGCATCTCTGACACCTTCCTGATCCTGGGTTAGTGACTTGAGAAGCTGAAGGACTGCTTCCTGTTACTCAGTAAGTAATTCCAGGTGCAAAACATTCTCTTTCTGATCCCGTGTAAGTGAGGGAGTGAGCAGATTCCTTCCCTTACTGTGTAATTGGCAAGAGGAACTGAATGAGCTATCACACGTCTTGTCCAATATTTTGAAGGGTTGAATGACTTTCACATATTCCTGTGAACACAGATTGAGATGCCGAATTAGTTGCACCTTTTACTGTGGCAATGTACAGTGCTGTTACATGAGTGTTACCCAGACTTTACCAGCACGATACTGAATGGTGTCCAATTCTTGGTATACGTGGACACAGACTACTTCAAGAGCTGAGGAGGGTCAACTTGTTCTGAACGTTAGTGAATACCCCCAATTCTGATCTGTTTGGACTCAATGGGCTGATTGGCCTCCTTCCACTCTGTAAGGATGCTATGCTGACAAAGTGGGGATACCTGGGCTGAGGGAGCTACCCTTAGGATCTCTCCTGCAGAGATGACCCACGGCTGAGATGATTGATGCCCATCTCCCTTGTGTTGTGACTGACTCCAAACAGTAGAGAGGTCGCAATCAATCCACATTCAGTGCAAATTTCCTCAGATTCCTTGATGTCATCGTCGGCCTGAGTTCAGGGCCAGTCTCTCTGTCTAATCCCCCGTGTTTCCTCTTTTGTTCATATCAATAGGTCATGGTGTAGAAGCAGAGACTGTTTTCTTTAAACAGAGGGTAGTGAATGTCAGGAATTCTCTTACACAGAGAGTTAGGGGAGCTAGATTACTGAAAGGGACCAGTGGTGTCCCGCAGGGATCCGTTCTGAGACCTCTGCACTTTGTGATTTTTATAGCTGACTTGAATGAGGAAGTGGAAGGATGGGTTAGGAAGTTTACCAATGACAAGAAGGTTTGTGAAGGTGCACATGGGTGTTTGGATGGCTGTTGTACGTTGCGACAGGACATTGACATAATGCAGAGCTGGGCTAAGAAGTGGCAGATGAAATTCAAACTGGTAAAGTGTGAAGTAATTCCCTTTGCAAGCTCAAATTTGAATGCAGAATACAAGGTTATAAACAGGGTTCTTGGCAGTGTGGAAGAACAGAGCGATTTTGGTGTCCATGTCCCTTGATCCCTCAAAGTTACCACTCAGATTGGTATGGTTGTTAAGAAGGTGAATGGTGTGTAAGCTTTCATTAGCAGGCAGATTGACTTTAAGAGACGTGATGTTATGCTGCAGCTCTGTCGAGTCCTGGTTAGACCGCACCTGTAATATTGTGTTTAGATCTGGTCACCCCATTATAGGAAGGATGTGGAAGCTTTAAAAGGGTGCAGAGTAAATTTACTAGGATGCTGCCTGTACTGGAGGGTAAGTCTTATGAGAAAAGGTTTAGGGAGCTGGGTCTTTTCTCATTTGCGTGAAGGAGCATGAGAGGTGACTTGATAGAGGTATAAAAGATTATGAGAGGCAAAGAGAGAATGAATAGTCAGAGACCTTTTCCCCATGGCAGAAATGTCTATCACGAGAGGTCACAATTTTAAGGTAATGAGAGCAAGGTTTGGGGGAGATATCAGCGGTAGGTTTTTTTTTAAACACAGAAGTGGTGGGTGTATGAAATGCACTGCCAGCGGTGGTAGTAGTGTCAAATATGTGAGGGAAACTTAAGAGAGTCTTGGATCGGCACATGGAAAAGAATTCTCTGGGGAAGAGAATTTCCACTTGAAAGGCCCTTTTTAGAATTTCTCCTCATCCCTCTTATACAATCAGAGAGTCATACAGCGTGCAAACAAATCCTTTATTCCAGCCTGCTCACCCCGACCAGATATCCCAATCTGATCAAGTCCCATTTGCCCATATCGCTCTGAACCACACTCATGTCCGAAACGTCGATTCTCCTGCTCCTTGGATGCTGCCTGATCTGCTGCGCTTTTCCAGCAACATATTTTCAGCTATTGATGTACCTGTCCAGATATACTTAAAAATGTAAATGTACCTGCTTTCATCACATTCCCTGAAAGCACTTTCCGTACATACACCACGAAAAAGTTATCTCTAAGATCCCTTCTAAATTCTTCCCCCGTCACCTTCAACCTATACAGTCCAGTGCTGGACTATGAAAGGACTGTAGTCATTCACACTATCCATACACCTTATGATCTTATAAGCCTCTGTCATGTCAGCCCTCAGCATCCGACAGTCCAGAGGAGAAAAGCTTCAAACTGCTCATACTCTCCCTGTAGTTGAAACCTTCAGTTTCCAGAAAACCGTTGTAAATCTTTCCTGCACCATCTCAAGCTTAACAACATCCATCCTTTAGCAGAGCCAACCAGATTGTACACAGTATTCTTAAAGTGGCCTCACCAGCAGCCTTTACAAGTGCAACATGTTACCCCAACTCCTATACTCAATATTCTGGGCAATTCAGGCAAGCATGCCAACCGCGTTCTTCACCACCCTGTCTACCTGCAACTCCACTTTCAAGGAACTGTGAACCTGCACCCGTAGGTCTCTTTATTCAGTAATATACCCCAGGGCATGACCTTGCTTTAACTTAACAAAATGCAAAACCTCACAGATATCTGAATTATCTGCCAGTCTGTGGCCCTTTCATGATCAATGGTGGAGTTGTACTCTGAAATAATCTTCTTCATTGTCCACTGAACTACTTTTTTGATTTTATCTGTAAACTTACTAACCATGCCTCCAATACTTACATCCAAGTCGTTTACACACACACACATATATATATATATATATATATATATATATGATGAAAAGCAGTGAGCTCAGCACTTTTTTTTTAGGACACCGCTGGCGACAGGCCTCCAATCTGGAAAACAATCTGTTACCTTCAAGATAATTTTGTAAACAATTGGTTCGCTTTCCCTGGATTCCATGCGACCTGACCTTAATAATCTGTCTATGATAGTGAACCTTATTAAACGCCTTGCTGAAGTCTGTGAAAACAATATATTCGACAGCGCATTCTTCAATCTTCTTTGCCACCTCTTCAAAATATTTAATCACATTAATGAGACATGATTTCCATTACACAAAGCCATTTTGACTATCCCCAATCAATCCTTATCTTTCTAAATGGATGTAAGTCCTATCCCTCAGAACTCCTTCCAACAAACTCCTCTACACTGACGTTAGGCTGACTGAGTTGATAATTTCCTGTGTTTTTGGATTGCTGTTCCCTTTTCTAGTCCCACTCCTCCACTGGCCACGAAAAAAAATAATTATAACTAAGTTGGTGATATAGCCAATGATATAGTTCTCAGAGTTTGTCAGGGTCAGTGTTAGGAACAAGTCATCCAGATTTCTTTTATCTGCTAAAACAACACGTTTATGAACAAAACAAAGTTACTGAAACTATGAGGGAAAGAGGAATGGCGAGAAGATCTTGCAAATATTTACATTGATATTTCCCTTTGAAAAATACAGTGGAACACACAAACTCTCTCTCTCACAGACAGACACACACACGTTTGGTAATAAACTGAAAAGCAAAATATCTGCAGCGTTATCTTGACAGAACTATGTCCAAATAGTCTTCGAACTCATGACAAAAAGAAATATGAGAGTTTGGCCCAAATGCTGTTCTATATATAGAGTCATCAAGTCCTACAGTATGGAGAGAGGCCCTTTGGCCCAAAATGGTCCATGCTGACCCAAATGTCCATCCACACTAACTCCATTTCCCAGCACTTGGCCCATAGCCTTCTTGTCATTTCCTGTCCATGTACTTGTCCAAATGCCTTTTAAATATTGTTAATATAAATGATTCAACCACTTACGCTGGTAGCTCATTCTCTTTGTGTACCACTCTCTGCGTAAAACAGTTTCCATCGGTTTCCCTTTTATTCTTTCCCCTCTCACCTTAAACTGATGCTCCCTTGTCCTCAATTCTCCAACTCTGGGGAAAAAAGGTTGAGTCAGTTCACCCTATCCACGCCTCTCATAATCTTGTACACTTCTATAAGATCCCCCTCAGTCTCCTACGCTGGAAAAAAAATAGTCCCCGCTTGTCCAACCCCTCCCTATATATCATACTATTCAGTCCTGGCAACATCTTTGTAAATTCCGTCTGCACACTTTCCAGTTTAGAAACATCTTTCTGATTGCAATGTGACCAAAACTGAACACAACAGTACAAGTGCAGCTTTACTAACAGAATGTATTACTGCAACATAACTTCCCAACTTCTCTATTCCATGTCCTGACCGCTGACTGCTAGTGTGCCAAAAGCGTTCTTCACTGTCATTTCTACCTATAACTCCACTTTCAGAGAACAGTGAAACTGAACTCCATGCTCCCTCTGCTCAACTACACTCGTTAAAGCACGACCATTCACCATGAAACTCCTACCTTGATCTGACTTTGAAAACATATTTTTCGCCTCACTTCTCCAGTTTGATCAAGGTCCTGTTGCAATTTCTAATAACCTTCCTCACTGTCCACAATGCCACCTATTTTAATGTCACCGTCATATTTACTAATCATGCCTTGTACATTCTCAGGAATATCATTGATATAGATAACAAACTGCAATGGACCCAGCACTGACCCCTGAGGCACTTCATGTGTCACAGCCCTCCAGTCCGAGAGCATCCTTCCACTATTACCCTCTGCTTACTATCATCAAGCCAATTTTGTGTGCAATTTGTCAGCTCCCTCTGGATTCCATGCGATTCTAACCTTCCAGATCAGCCGATCAATGGTCACCTTGTCAAAGGCCTTACTGAAAACCATGGTAAAAACAATGACTACAGATGCTGGAAACCAGATTCTAGATTAGTGGTGCTGGAAGAGCACAGCACTTCAGGCAGCATCCAAGGAGGAGTACTGAAAACCATACAGACTATGTCTACACCACTGCCCTCATATACAATCCTGGTCACTTCATCAAAGATCTCAAACAAATTTGTGAGGCAAGATCTCCCACTCACAAAGCCGTGCAATCTTTCCAATCTAAAAACAACTATTAATAATAATTATTTAAATTAATAGTAACAAACAATAATAAATAATAAGAAGATGACATTTTCAGTGGAGAATAAATACTACGATATGTGGTATTGGAACTTGTATCATGGGTGAAGGGCAGAGTAGATTTTGTACCTATGTCATTGAACTATGTTGACAAAAAGCAAAGGTGGCATAGTGGTTCAGTGGCTAGTACTGCTGCCTTATAGTACCATGTATCCGGGCTTGATTCTAGCTGTGGGGAAGCTCACACTTCTCTGAGTGGAGTTTGCACATTCTCCCTGTGTTTCCGCCGGCTGCTCCATTTTCCTCTCACAATCCAAAGATGTACAGGACAGGTGAATTGGCAATGCTAAGTTACCCATAGAGTTGTGTGCATTAGTCACGGGTAAATATAGGGTAGAGGGATGGGACTGGATGGGTTACTGTTTGGAGGGTCGGTGTGGCCTTTTTGGGCCAACTGGCCTGTTTACATACTGTAGGGAATCTGTCAAAAAAACTATTTCTAATCAAAAGTTATCTCTCCAAATGCACGTACATCTTATCCATCGTAGTCTTCACAAGTAACCTACCTACCACAGATGTTAGGCTTCCTGCTCTATAGCTCCCAGATTTTTTTCTGCTTCCCTTCTTGAATAATTGCACAACATTTGCTTCCCACCAATAATCTGTAACCTAACCTGTAGCTAACGATGATGCAAAAATATCAACCAGGGTCCCCGTAGTATCTTCCGTTGTCTCTAGCAGTGTTTTGGGAAGCGTCTGTTTAGGACCAGGAGGTTTATCTCCTTCGTACATTCTAATGCATCCAACAAGTCCTCTCCTGTGATATTGACTAACGTAAGATGTCACCACGACGTTTGTTAAGCTCCCAAGTCTTCATGTATTTCCCCACGGTAAAGACAGAGGAGAAATGTTCGTTGAGAATCTCGCACACCTCCTATGGTTCCTGACATGCATGTTCACTTTGGACCTTGAGGGGTCATATCCTCGTTTAGTTATTCTTTTTCTTTATTATGCTTAAAGAACCGCTTTGGACTCACCCAAATCTTCTCAGCCAAGGCTACCTTGTGCTCCCTTTTCACCCTCCTGATTTCCTTCATCACCATCTCCTGTATCCCCCTATATACCTCGATTCCAGCTGCATGGACCTGAACCACTACGCCTTTTTCCTGGTCAAAGCCTCAATATATCCTGACGTCCAGTGTTCCCTATTCCTGCTAACCTTGCCTTTAACCTCAAAGGAACATATTGACCTTGAACACTAGACATTTCACTTTTAAAGGCTTCCCACTTACAGGAGGTCCCTTCACCTGCAAACAAACTCCTCCAACCAACCCCTACAAGTTCCTGTCTAATTCCATCAAAATTCGCCTTGCCCCAACTTAGAACTTGAACATATGGATCAGTTTTGTCCTTCTCCACAATTATTTAAAAACTAATACAACTATGGTTACTGTCCCAGAGTGCTCCCCCACATTCACCTCAGTCACCTGTCCTGCCCTACTTCTTAGAGTAGGTCAAGTTTTACACTTTCCCGAGTTGCATCCTCTGCATGCTGCTTGGGGAAACTTTCCTGAACACACATAACAGATGCACCCCATCTCAGTCCTTAATTCTATTTTCATTCCCAGTCTATGTTACGAATATTAAATCTCCTACTGCGGCAATCCCATTGGCCCTGCAATCCCCAATCGCTCTACGTATTTTTCTTCCACTAATTCCTCGTTTACTGTTTGAGGGCGTATGGAACAACCCAAATAATATCACCATTCCCTTCTTATTTCTAAGCTCCCCACAAAGCCTCATTGGATGTTCCTTAAGTTATTTTATGTCTGATTACTGCTGTGATACTCGCCTTAATCAAAAATGAAACTCCCTGTCCCCTCTTTCCAACATCTCTGTCCCGCATAAAGGACCTGTACATTAAGCTGCCAGTCCTGTCCCTCCCTTAGTCATGTTTCTGTAATGTTATAATATCCCAGTCCCACATATCTATTCATGCCCTGAGTTCATTGGCCTTACCTGCCAGCCATCTTGCATTTAAACAGCTGCAATTTAATCCAACATGCATTCCTTGCTCCTTATCGTGTTCCAGCTGAACCTGTCTCTTCACTTTACTGTTTCTGATTACTGTATCTCCTTCCAGCTTCACACTTGCCTCCCTGATGTTGAGGATCCCACCCCTCCCCAACCCCAGTCAATCGAGTTGAAATCTTCCCTTGAAGCACGACCAAACCTGCCTGCCAAGACATTGGTTCCTTCCAGTCCAGGTACAACCCGTCCTTCCTGAACACGTTACCGCTGCCCCACAAAAGATACCAGTGACCCAAAACTCTGCCCCCTGCACCGATTCTTTAGCCACACATTTATCTGCCATATCTTCCTGTTCTTACCTTCACTCGCGCTGGAAGTAAACCAGATATTACAACTGTCGTGATCCTGTCTTTTATTATTTTTCCTAGCTCTCTATAATCATCTGCAGGACCTCATCACTATGTCCACCTGTGTCATTTGTACCAATGTGCTCAATGACTTCTGGCTGCTCCCCCACCCCGGTGAGAATGTTCTGAAGCCGCTCTGAGACATCCTGGACCCTGGCACGTGGGAGGCTACACACCATCCCGGATTCTCATTTGCAGCCACAGAATTTCCTGTCTGTCTCTCTCACTATTGAGTTTGAACACTTACTTATGAAGTTATTCTGCTCGCGCAACCTTCTGACAATGGGATTTCTTCCTGCTGCAGTTGAATTTAGCTGAATTGCTTTTCTTCAGGCAGTGGGGAAGTTCCAATGAATTTGGGCGGCTCGGTGGCACAGTGGTTAGCACTGCTGCCTCACAGCGCCAGAGACCCGGGTTCAATTCCCGCCTCAGGCGACTGCCCGTGTGGAGTTTGCACATTCTCCCCGTGTCTGCGTGGGTTTCCTCCGGGTGCTCCGGTTTCCTCCCACAGTCCAAAAATGTGCAGGTCAGGTGAATTGGCCATGCTAAATTGCCCGTAGTGTTAGGTAGTGGGTAAATGTGGGGGTATGGGTGGGTTGCGCTTCAGCGGGGCGGTGTGGACCTGTTGGGCTGAAGGGCCTGTTTCCACACTGTAAGTAAGTAATCTAATCTAATCCTCATCAGGAATCCTCCATGACTGGGAAAAACGACTGGGCTTTTTTTCACTCCCACAGATTGCTGTGATGAACGTCAGGCAAACAGAAAAGGAGCAATAGACTGTCCTTTCACAGATAGGTTATATTTTTCCATCTGCAAGTTATATCAGTTCCGTTATCAATGCCCAAACTGGTCCATGTGAGCTCTCCTTGAACATTGTCCGAACTATATGCCTCCATCACATTCTCGACTCTAGGTCAGTGCACTATTGCTGTTGTCGTACACAGAATTCATTCATTAATAATAAATGGCCCTATTTGTTAATATGTGCCTGCATAATGTAAATTAAGCGTTTCATGACTTCCCAATATCGGTGTTAAGATGAATATGTTTTGTTCTTAAACAAATACAGAAATTGCTGAAAAGGTTCAGCCTGTCTTGCAGCATGTATGAGGAGAAATCAGAGTTCAATTTTTCGGTCCAATGACCTTACCTTTGAAACTGATGTTTTCTTAAATTATTTCCCCAGTTTTATTCTCCCACACAAGAAGAAATATCCATCCAGTATTCACCAACTACACTCTTCTCAAGATCTTACATGGTCAATAAAACAATCCTCATTCTTCACAACATAATGTCTTCATGCCAAGAACAAGTAAAGAGAAAAATCGTTGAAACTTTTCGAAAGCAATTTTGCTTTTTTTCCAGTTTAGGCAATTATAACTACACATAGTGTATGAGATGTGACCTCAGTAATACCCTGTACTGATGCAGAAAAACATCGCTAAGATCATACCCAACACCCCTTACACGAAACAGAATCATTCCATTTACCTTCCAAATCACTTGCTGCATCTTCAGAGTAATTTGATGTCATTCATCACACAAGACACACAAATCCCTCTGTACCACTGAGTTCTGCTTTCTCCTTGCACTTAAATAATTTTCTGCTGTTTTGTCTTTTCCCCAAATCAGAAAATTCCCATCACATATGTATTGTGCTGTTATTTTTTTCTGCTGAATGTTTCATCACAACTGTCCTCTGTCTGCATGCCATTGCTTGATGCTCTGACCTCCCCCAGTCTGTGTACCATTGCAGACGTTCTGCACTCCCACTTTTTGTATCCCATTGTAGACTCTCTGTCCTCTCTCTGTCTGCATCCCTTTGCAGACTCTATGCCCAACCACTCTCTGTATCCCATTGCAGACTCTCCTGTCAGTTCCCAATAAAGATGGACTCCCTGTCCATCAAACGTCAGTCAATGTCAGCCTTGAATAGCCTCAATGACCCAGACTTCACTGTTCCCGGGGATGAGAACGCCACAGATCGCACAAAGGAGAAAGGAACAACATTATGTCAAACGGAAATTATAGATCCCTTTCATTTTAACGTGAGTTAACCTCACAGCAAGTCACCTCCTCTTTTCAGATACAAGGGCACAGCAAATAGGAACAAACATAGACCATTCAGTCCCTCAAAACTATCCCACAGTTCCATTGACTGTTCAGTCAATTATTTATCTTACTTAGCTTCTATTGCACCCTTGGGAAAATAATCCTGACACCTTAAGTCCACAGAAAATATGAAATTGGAATTAGGCCATTTGGCCCATCAAGTCTAATTTGCTGTTTGATCTTGTCTGGTGTGTTTCTCAACACAATTCTCCTGCCTTCTCACTGTAACTCTTGATCGTTGTTTTAATCCAACTTTACCTACCTTTGTCTTAAAGACGTAGTTGTGTCTGTGTCTCTATATGTATGTTTGTGTGATTGTGTGTTTCTGTGTAAATCTTTTGAATGGCAGGAGACAAGGTGGTCATGGATGCTTGCTTTTCGAACTGGAAGCCTGTGAGCAGAGATGATCCACAGGCAAAATTGTTGGTCCACTTTTGTTTGTCATTTATAAAAATGGTTTAGATGAGATTTATAGAAGGTACGTTTAGCAAATTTGCGTATAGCGTCAAGTTTGGGTGTATAGTGGGCAGCGTTTGCATAATGGTGAACAATTCAAGATTACAAAGCGATTTCATTAATTAAAGCAATGATCCATAGAGGTGTACAACAGGGAAACAGAACCTACAACTCGTTTATGCCATCCAAATATTCTAAATTAATCCAGTCTCGTTTGCCAGCATTTGGCCCATCTGCCACTAATCATATAGCCACCCAGTTCCATTTTAAATGCTGAAATTGCTCCAGCCTCCATCAGTTCCTCTGGCAGCTTATTACATAGAAGCATCATCCTCTGCAGGAAAAAAAAAAGGTTGTCCTTCATTGTCTTTCAAATCTTTCTCTTCCCACCTTAAACCTATGTCTTCTAGTTTTAGACTCTCCTACCCTGGGGGAAGAAACCTTGACCACTCACCCTATCCATGCCCTTCATAATGTTATGAACCTCTAGAAAGTATAAATGTGACTCTGATCAAGACGATTGGCTGTGGCTTTCGGTCATCCTCTTTATAAATTCACAAATTCATTAGTCGTACCTCTTCCTTCTCCATTCAGGCACGGTTCGAAAGAAGTTTAATCAATTTGTAAAAAAAAAATTATTAATGACTTGGATGAAAGAGTCGAAGGGTGGGTCAGTAAGTTTGCAGATGATACGAAGATTGGTGGAGTTGTAGATAGTTAGGAGGGCTGTTGTCAGCTGCAAAGGGACTTAGATATGACGCAGAGCTGGACTGAGGAGTGGCAGATGGAGTTAAACCCTGTCAAGTGTGAGGTTGTCCATTTTGGAAGGACAAATAAGAATGCGGAATACAGGGTTCACGGTAGGGTTCTTAGTAAGGTGGAGGAGCAGAAGGATCTTGGGGTCTATGTTCATAGATCTTTGAAAGTTGCCACTCAGGTGGATAGAGTTTGTAAGAAGGCCTATGATGTATTAGCATTCATTAGCAGAGGGATTGAATTCAAGAGTCGTGAAGTGATGTTGCAGCTGTACAGGACTTTGGTTAGGCCACATTTGGAGTACTGTGTGCAGTTCTGGTCGCCTCACTTTAGGAAAGATGTGGAAGCTTTGGAGAGGGTGCAGAGAAGATTTACCAGGATGTTGCCTGGAATGGAGAATAGGTCGTACGAGGATAGGTTGAGAGTGCTAGGCCTTTACTCATTGGAACGGCGAAGAATGAGGGGTGACTTGATAGAGGTTTATAAGATGATCAGAGGAATAGATAGAGTAGACAGTCAGAAACTTTTTTCCCCTGGTACAACAGAGTGTTACAAGGGGACATAAATTTAAGGTGAAGGGTGGAAGGTATAGGGGAGATGTCAGGGGTGGGTTCTTTACCCAGAGAGTGGTGGGGGCATGGAATGCGCTGCCTGTGGGAGTGGCAGAGTCACAATCATTGGTGACTTTTAAGCGGCAATTGGATTGGTACATGGTGCTTAAGCTAGGACAAATGTTCGGCACAACATCGTGGGCCGAAGGACCTGTTCTGTGCTGTATTGTTTTATGTTCTATGTTCTATGTTCTAATTTGTTCAGACATATTATGAAACAGCTCTGTGGGATTTGAAACTAGAATTTTCGGTGCAGTGGTAGGGACACTACCATCATTCAGCATTAGCCCCGAAAGCTGCAACATGATGCTCCAGTGTGTTTGTTCATCAGCCAGTTGTAACATGCTGTGATACACTTCCACAGGACATGAATACACACCACCTTCTCCAGAGATAGGGGCACTATCAGACAGTCACGGGCTGGAATCGAAACCACTGTTCCGGCTCAGAAACGTGGACACCATCCATTAAACAAGGCTTAAACCATGCCCAGATTTGGGTCATATTTGAAATGTATGGATTTATTAAATTCTGGTTAACATTACCAAACTATACAGGGACATTTCTCATTGAAAAACGTGCAAGTTATTAGCCTCTGCTATAGGATATTGAGTGCATTCGCTGTGCCATTGAGATAAACTATGAACATCTTTAATTGCTTGGCTATGATTTCCGGTTGAAATAGCTACTACCAATAGTCTGCTAGATTAGGGAAAGAAATCCTGCAACACACTCTGCACTATGAAGGATCTCGAGTAGATATCAATATTGAACACCAGAGACGAGGATGGAGCACAATTCTGGGCCCAAAACATTGGCCACTATTTCAAATCTCGAACATGTGGCTTCCCTCTTCCTAAAATCATTCATTTATACAAGGCAACTGTTTCCTTTCCGGCTTTTGTGTACCGACACCTCCCTCTGCCTGCGCAAGGCAAAACAAGCTCTGGATCTTTGGGAAACTCAAGGCTGGTGTTTGTAGGCCTTATGGAGAGGAGATTGTCGTTTTAATCCGAAGGGGGAGTGTGAGTGGGCCGTAATATCACTGACTGGGCTGAAGTGTGGCAGATGGTGATTAACCTGGATACATGTGAAATATTGCATTTTGGTAAAACAAACAAGGGGAGGGCTTAACAAAGAAAGCTGAGCTTTGGTAGTTATATAGAAAAGAGGGACCCAGGGGTGCAGGTATAATTCTTTGAAGTTGGTGGCGTAGGGTGTTTAAGTTTACTTCATTGCTCATATCATTGAGGTTAGAAGTTGGGAAGTCATGTTGAGATTGTGCAGGATATTGATAAAGCCTCCTCTGAAGTCCTGTGTGCAGTTCTGTTATAGGAAGGAGATTACTCAGCTGGAGATGGTTGAGAAGATATTTACCAGGGTGTTACCAGTAACACCTCATCTTCTGCCTCGGAAGCCAACAAACACACAGCGTGAACATTGAATTCACCGATTTACAAATCTCCCCTGGCCAACCCAGATCCCAGATCCCACCCCCGGACTCACATCTGCCCTCTCGAGGAGACCTAATGTCCATCTTCCTTCCCACCAACTTCTCCACACTCCCCACCGATCTATCACTATCACCTCCTACCTTGACTCACCTATCACTTATCTTTCCCCAGCATCACCCCATCACCCATTTTCTCTTAGCCCCTTCTCCCTCCCCAGTCCTGAAGAAAGTTTCTGCCTGAAACGTCGACTCTCTTGCTCCTTGGATGTTGCCTGGCTTACTGTGCATTTCCACCTCCATGCTTTACCTGTACTGAATTATCCAATATCTGCAGTCCCCATTATTTCTTAGCTACCATTCTCTTTTAACATAGCCATGTCGTAGTCTGTTATAACCGCACGTAGTCTTAGGGATATTTTCTTCTGAGATCATGGACGATAAAAATTCTCTCAATGTCTTCCTGATATTGTATTGCATGATCAGTAGATACAGAATGTATGCTTCAATTCATAAACGGAGAAGCATGCTTATATTCTGATAAACCTCTGGAATTGCTCCCATATCCAAGGCAGATTGAATGCTTACACATGTTTGATCTACCAGACTCAACATTTGTTCCCTCAGTTACCCCCACATATCCCATCCAGAATCTGTAAATTTTAATCATAATTTTGAATTTTAATACAAAGTATTGAATTGAAATGGGTTAACGGGAGGTATTTGTTCAGCGACTGTGATTGATGTCAGTCTCCGTGCATCCTAAGTTTGTCACTGGAGGGCTTACCTCTTCTATTAATGAGGGACTAGGTTCAATGTATTATCCCATAGTATCAGCTGGAGCAACAGCGATAGCATTAACAGGCATCAGGAGATGTAGAGAGAGTGGAAGGAGAGATTAGAATCTGAGAACATTAGACTGGAATGTTCCAACAATGGACAGAAGTTTATCCGAGGGTCTTTACTGTCCTTCTCGGCCTTGTATCTCATTAGTTTTGCGGATCTATGATTTACTGATGGTTATTCAAGTTGGTTACTATCCCATCCTCGGTAAGTTGGTGTTCCTGGTAAGTCATTATATCTGTTAATTAAGCCAGATTGGACTGAATTGCTGCACATATTATTTAAAATTTAGAAAGTTGAATGTCAACATTTTCAATTCCAATGAAATATTCCATTCCACACAAATTGTATCGAGCAAATTACTCATGACAAATTGCTCACCAATTTGTGAGGAGAACCAGACTGTTCTCCAACTCCATAATCCTTCTAGCCCTGCACACATCTACATTTCTATATCCTCCCAGTGACTAATCCTGTCCAATACCACCATCATGATATCCCCATCTCCTCCTCTGCCTCAGTGAATCTTCTGAATAAACCATCAATTGTGCCTTTGTTAAATATGGATACAATTTATCAAGTCCCTTGTAACCACATGTCAATTACAGAATAATTGCTCTTGAGTATTTTGAACGTGTTTACTGCACAGATTCCGTCAAACAGGCAGACGCTGCATGCTGCTTAAGTCATTGACACATAATCTAGAAGCACATAATAATAATCTGTTGGTATCTCATGAACGAAATTGATGTAATTGAACTGAAACTATCATCATTTGTGAGAAAAGGCAAATCTGCTTGTTTCATGTCCTTCAGAGAAGTCAATGCGTTATCCTTCCCCAGTCATGTCTGTGCAAACCTACAGCAAAGTGTTTTACTCTTGACTGTCCTGTGGAACAGCTGAACCAGTCACTCAGTTCAAGCTCAGCATAACATGCTGGCCTGACCATGGCTGCACACAACCCGTGAGAGAAGAACAAAAGTAAAGTTAGCTCCCTTCCTCTGCCTGTTTTCCTTATTCCTACACTTCATTTCCATTCAGGTAGGTGACCATTCCCTATTTCAAGTGCAGTCTTTCTGACTGAGTGTCTCCCCAAGAGTGATGTTCATCTCCACGGGCACCTGTGGTGCTGGCTCTTCTGATGCTGACATGCAGATGTAAGGAACTTTTAAATTCCACAACAGGTCATAATAAACATACGGAGACCAATAAGTGAGGGAAAGGAATTATTGTGATCATCACTGAGAGTGTAGTTGAGGCAGTATTTGGGGTATTATGCACAGATTTTTCTCCTTTAAAAGGAATTATCTCATTGCAATAGAGGCAGTATAAAGGAATTTCACGAGACTAATCCCTGGGCTGATGGTAAAAGAGGAGTGAGTGAAGGTTAATCTGATACACTGTCAGAGAATAAGAGGTCATTGCATTGAAACTTGACAGTGATGGACAATCACTTGTTATGTTCTACACAGACACTGAGAAGGTGAAAAATGCCATGGCTTGTATTTTTATTTTTAATCGAGAAGCATGATTCTGGATATTTAAGTGCCTCTTCAGTCAAATCCTGCCTTGATATCAGGGTCAATCCCTCTTACCTAAGCAGGTCAGTTAAACACTTTTGATAATGTTAATACGTGATGGTGTCTGTGTGGAGAGTGTTTTCTTCTCACAGAGGGTAGGGAATGTCAGGAATTCTCAGGTCTAGAAAGTTAGAGGAGCGATATCACTCCAAGTATTTAAAGAGGTGGTAGATGGATCTTTGACCTGTCAGAGAGCTGAGGGGTGTGAAGAATTGTGCATTAAAGAAGAGTTAATGTCAACAGTAGGTTAGCCATGATAGCATACAATGGTGTGAGCATCCAAATTACTACTCCTGTTTTTATGTTCTCATATTCTGTTTTGGGAAAGTTAATGGCTCTAATTTTACTGGAAGTGTTGTTATTGAATGTTGAGGACAGTGAGAGAAAAGAATTTTGTGAGCCATCTCTGGGAGAGATATGGGCCCGATATTCACATGAATCTGTGTCTACAACATGACCAACAAATGAAACACCACTTGCAGAGAGGAGACACTCTTTAAAGAAGTGGGAGACCACTTTCATACACAGCTTGGATTTCCCATCATATTTTCCAACCCACAGCAAACCACACAGTGTTGAGGGACTGAATGATATCCTGTAATACTGCGGACCAGTTATTTGTAACAAGTGGTCTCCATCTGCTCCTATACAAGTGGTTTTAAGGACTGAATTGAACATAGGCACAGAGAACTGAGGAGCAGGAGTGGGTCATTAGACACTTTGTCGTTGCTGATCTGAGTGTGGTCTCCGCAACACTTTTCTGTCTGTCCACAATTTTCCTCCATTCACATGTCTGTCAAATGTTGCAAAGCACAACTTTGAATAAATGCAAGCACCCAGACACAATACTAGGGAACTGCACAAAGCCAAAGTACACAGGCAGCACAATTCTGGAAGGCAGCAGGCATTTATCTATCCGTCTTGTTCCCATCCAATTAATTCTGCTGCAATTTTTCATTTTATATTTGTTCATGGAATGTGGGTGTTGTTGATAAGCCAACATTTATGGACCATGTCTAATTACGCTGCAAGTGGAGGTGTTGAGCTGCCTTCTTGAGCTGAAACCTCTGGGGAAGAGAATTCCCATTTGAACAGCCCGTGTGAATTTCTCATTGCTGCTCCAACAAATGTTGGAGGGTCACTGTGTTCTTTTCCAGCCCCACTTCTCCACTGGTTACAACAGGTCTGAAGAGTAACCTAGCTCATTCTCTTAAAAAACGTGAGACACAGAGTCACACATGTAAAGACACATACACAATCACACATGTCTGAAGAGGAAAAAGAATAGGAGAAGGTTTCCAGAGTTTCATAGTAGTTGAACTCATTTCAAATGGAAAAGAGATAATATGTACCAACTGAGACTCTGTCTCATACAAGCTGCTGGTATGAGACTTCTTCCTGGAACAGTTGGATTTGGCAGAATTTCCTTTCCTTCAATCAGTGGAGCGATTCCCATGAATCCTCAACAGGAATGCTCCAAATTTGGTAAAGATGGCTCAGGGATTTTTTAGAGAGAAAGTGAGGGCTGCAGATGCTGGCGATCAGAGCTAGAAATGTGTTGCTGGAGAAGCGCAGCAGGTCAGGCAGCATCCAAGGAACAGGAGCATCGACGTTTCGGCATAAGCCCTTCCTCAGGAATAAGGAAAGTGTGTTCAGCAGGCTAAGGTGAAAGGTAGGGAGGAGGGACTTGGGGGAGGGGCTTTGGAAATGCGATAGGTGGAGGGAGGTCAAGGTGAGGGTGATAGGCCGGAGTGGGGTGCGGGCGGAGAGGTCAGGAAGATGATTGTAGGTTAGGAAGGCGGTGCTGAGTTCGAGGGATTTGACTGAGAAAAGGTGGGGGTAGGGGAAATGAGGAAACTGGAGAAATCTGAGTTCATCCCTTGTGGTTGGAGGGTTCCCAGGCAGAAGATGAGGCGCTCTTCCTCCAACCGTCATGTTGCTATGGTCTGGCGATGGAGGAGTCCAATGACCTGCATGTCCTTGGTGGAGTGGGAGGGGGAGTTGAAGTGTTGGGCTACGGGGTGGTTGGGTTGGTTGTTCCGGGTGTCCCACAGGTGTTCTCTGAAACGTTCCGAAAGTAGGGGACCTGTCTCTCCAATATGGAGGAGGCCACATCAGGTGCAGCGGATGCAAAGGATGATATGTGTGGAGGTGCAGGTACATTTGTGGCGGATATGGAAGTATCCCTTGGGGCCTTGGAGGGAAGTAAGGGGGGGAGGTGTGGGCGCAAGTTTTGCATTTCTTGCGGTTGCAGGGGAAGGTGCCTGGAGTGGAGGTTGGGTTGGTGGGGGGTGTGGACCTGACGAGGGAGTCACGGTGGGAGTGGTCTTTTCGGAACACTGATAGGGGAGGGGAGGGAAATATATCACTGATGGTGAGGTCCGTTTAGAGGTGGCGGAAATGACGACGGATGATACGTTGTACATGGAGGTTGGTGGGGTGGTAGGTGAGGACCAGGGGGGGTCCTGGTGGCGGTTGGAGGGGCGGGTTATTTCGGGCGTGGTGTTGTGTGGTCAGAAGGACTAAATACTTACCGTGCTCTGAGGCAGCTATTGGACGATCGTGACATTAACACCTTGCATTTTATACGGCGCCTGCAAGCTATATAGAATGTTTGAACATTTCACTCAAATATCATGGAAACCCGAAGGCTAGAGGGTCAAGTGAATTTGAAAAATACAATATGACATTTAATGTGAGACAAACATTGGCTGTTAGTGATAGAAATACTGTAAAATCTGAAAAATACGTACATATCACTAAGTTACAAACACCAAAGAAGGGAAGGTGACTCATTGATGGTTTACGTAAGAAATCAATGATTGCATTAAATCTAAGGAAGCTGATTCAGAAGAATTCCAGATACTGTGCAAACCTGAACATTCTGAGAGATTTACTTTTCTGAAAATAATGACGAAGGAAGTGTTAAGGAAATTAAATAGAACATGAGCACAAACAGGAAACACAAAGACTGATCAAATCTACGATACATATACCAAAAAAAAAACAAACGTAAGTCCAAATGTGGAAATTTGTAAGGTATAGGAGAATTTTTTGTGGGGAACAAGGAATGACAGAGAAACTAACCAGCTACTTTGCATCTGTCTTCATGGAGAAATCGCCAGGAAATCTCCGTGTAAGGCAAGTGATCACATGGGACTTGTGGAACTAAAGACATAAAGTCAATTCATATCAGCAACAAGGTAGTACTTGAAAATTGAGCCAGATTGATCATTGCTAAGTCTGATGAGACAGATATTCTTCATATTAAAATGTCAGAAATAAGACAGCGTATTAATTGAACTGTCGGTGACTGTGTTTTATTTTCTTGCAGATCCTGCAAAGGCCATAGCCATTGTAGATAACTGAAAGGTAGAAACATGATCAATCTAAGTACATAGGGAAGAAAAGATAATGTGGAGGACTGCAGACCAATTAATTTGACATATGTATGGAAAGAGTTGGAATCCATTATTTAAGAAGTGATATTGGGTATTTAGAAATGAACAGCAACATTGCAGAGAACCACAATGCATTTCCGACAGAGAAATCATGCCTGACAAATTTCGGACTTATTTGAAGTTGTTTTTTGCAGCATAGACCACAGCCAACCAGTGGAAGTAGTGTATTTGGATTTTCAGAAGTCTGGGCGGGAAAGATTTCTGGCTGTAACAGCTGCTCCTTTTTTGAGGTATTTTAGGTATTGTAGGTGATTTCCTCGAATTCCAGAAGCAGCAATTACTGTTTTGTGTGCTCTTGCGTTGTTTTGGAACTTTGGGAAAAAAATAGTCAAAGCAACAGCAGTTTAAGAGGGAAAAGAAGGAAAAAGGAAGCACATGGTGAGGGGAAGAAACTAATAGGGCAGCGTACCTGCTCAGTTACTGCCTTTGCTGTTTGAATTCGTGTATTGCTGGATATCAAGGAAAATTAACAAACAGTGAAATTTATAACTGGTTTGGAGGAACTGTTTGGGCAAAATCCCCAGCCAGATAAGGGAACTGTTTCAACTGTGTCCTACAGAACGTCTGCAGCTGAGTAGAGTGGGTTCTTCCTTAATTATATATTTTTGAAATATGTCTCTTGATTAATCTTAAAATATAAGCCATAAATATTAATTTAAACTTGGGCAGTGTTTTGTAGGGGAATAAGACAGTTTTCTTTTTTTGGGGGTCTGTAGATTGTAAAGGAGCACAAATGGCCTTAGCAGAATCAGATGCGCTTCTTGTCAGATGTGGGAGATTAAAGAGGATTTATGGGTTTCTGCGGATTATATCTGCAATAAATGCTTTTGGTTGCGAATCCTATCAGATCGAATGGATCTGTTGGAGAGACAGTTAAAGACAATGAAGAATTTGTAACAGCAACAATATCTGATGGATGGCAGTTATAGGAAGGGGGGCAAGTCTCAGATACAGTTACATAGATTGGTTAACTCCAAGAAAGGAAAGAGAGTTAAGCAGCTAGTGCAGGAGTCTTCTGTGACTATCCCCATTTCAAACAAATATGCTGTTTTGGAAAATGTAGCGGGTGATGGATTCACAGGGGAATGTAGCACGAACAGGCAAGTTTCTGATAAGTTTCTAATGCAACAAGGGGTACGTCGGATTCCACGAGGTCAATTGTGTTAGGGGACTCCCTAGTCTGAGGTACAGACAGACGGTTCTATAGCAAGCAGAGAACATAAAACAGAATGGTGTGTTGTCTCAGAAAGGGTGCAGAATGTTCTCACGGGGGAGAGGGGCCAGCAAGACGTCATTGTCCAAATTGGAACCTGCGACATAGGAAGGGTAAAGTTTGAGATTCTAGATAGAGATTGAAGGGTGTTAGGCAGAAATTTTAAAAGGAGGTTCTCGAGAGTAGTAATATCTGGATTTCTCCCGGGGCTACGCGCTAGTGAGGGCAGGAATAGAGGGATAGAGCAGATGAATGCATGGCTGTGGAGCTGGTGTATGGGAGAAGTATTCACATTTTTGGATCACTGGAATCTCCTTTGGGGTAGAAGGAACCTGTATCAGAAGGATGCATTGCACCTAAATTGGAAGGGAATGAATATACTGGCAGGGAGATTTGCTCGAGCTGCTCGGGAGGATTTAAACTAGTAAGGGGGGGAGGGGGCAGGAAATCAAATAGGGAGGAAATAGATCAATCTGAGATTTGTACAATTGAGAACAGAAACGAGTCGAACAGTCAGGGCAGGCAGGGACAAGATAAGACTAATAAAGTAAACTGCATTTATTTCAATGCAAGGTGTCTAACAGGGAAGGCAGATGAACTCAGGGCATGGTTAGGAACATAGGACTGGGATATCATAGCAATTACAGAGACATGGCTCAGGGATGGGCAGGACTGGCAGCAAATGGTCCAGGATACAAATGCTACAGGAAAGATAGGAACGGAGGCAGGACAGAAGGAGGAGTGGCGTTTTTGATTCGGGATAGCATTACAGCTGTACTGGGGGAGGATATTCCTGGAAATACATCCAGGGAAGTTATTTGGGTAGAACTGAGAAATAAGAACGGGATGATCACCGTATTGGGATTGTATTATAGACCCCCTAATAGTCAGAGGGAAATTGAGAAACAAACTTGTAAGGAGATCTCAGCTATCTGTAAGAAAGTAGGGTGATTATGGTAGGAGATTTTAACTTTCCAAACATAGCCTGGGACTGCTATAGCGTTAAGGGTCTAGATAGAGAGGAATTTGTTCAGTGTGTACAAGAAAATGTTCTGATTCAATATGTGGATGAACCTAGTAGAGAAGGTGCAAAACTTAACCCACTCTGGTGAAATAAGGCAGAGCAGGTGACTGAGCTGTCAGTGGAGGTGCACTTTGGGGCCAGCTACCATAATTCTATTAGATTTAAATTAATAATGGAATCGGATAGACCAGATCTAAAAGTTGAAGTTCTAAATTGAAGAAAGGCGAATTTTGACGGTATTTGACAAGAACTTTCAAAACCTGATTGGGGGCAAATGTTCACAAGTCAACGGACGGCTGGAAAATGGGACGTTTTCAGAAATGAGGTCACAAGAATCCAGAGAAAGCATATTCCTGTTAGGATGAAAGGAAAGGCTGTTAGGTATAGGGAATGCTGGCTAACTAAAGGGTTTGATTAATAAAAAGAAGGAAGCATATGTCAGGTGTAGACAGGATAGATCGAGTGAATCCTTAGAAGAGTATAAAGGCAGTAGAAGCATACTTAAGAGGGAAAACAGGAGGGCAAAAGGGGACATAAGATAGCTTTAGCATGTAGAATTAAGGAGAATCCAAAGGGTTTTTACAAATACATTAAGGACAAAATCATAACTAGGGAGAGAATGATGCCGCTCAAATTTCAGCAAGGCAGCCTTCGTGTGGAGCCACAGAATATGGGGGAAATAATAACGAGTATTTTGCATCAGTATTTACTGTGGAAATGGATAGAATGTCAGGAAATAGATGGTTATACGTTGAAAAATGTCCATATTATAGAGGATAAAGTACTGGATGTCTTGAAATGGGTGAAGGTGGATAAATCCCCAGGACCTGAACAGGTGTACCCAAAACTCTGTGGGAAGCTGGAGAAGAGATTGCTGAGCCATTTGTACCGTTGATAGTCACAGGAGAGGTGACAGAAGACTGGAATATGGAAAACGTGGTGCTACTGTTTAAGAAGGGTGGTACGGACAAGTCAGGGAACTATAGGCCAGTGAGCCTGACGTCGGTGATGGGCAAGTTGTTGAAGGGAATCCTGATGGACAACATGTACATGCATTTGGAAAGACAAGGACTGATTAGGGATAGTCAACATGGCTTTGTGCGTGGGAAATCATATCTCACAATATTGATTGAGGTTTTTGAAGAAGTAATGAAGAGGGCGGAACAGTAGATGTGATCCATATGGACTTCAGTAACATGTTCGACAAGATTCTCCATGGAAGACTAGTTTGCAAGTTTAGATCTCATGGAATACAGGTACAACTAGCCATTTGGATACAGAACTGGCTCAAAGATGGAAGACAGAGGGTGGAGGTGGAGGGTTGTTTTTCAGACTGGAGGCCTGTGACCAGTGGAGTCCCACAAGGATCAGAGCTGGGTCCTCTATTTTTTGTCATTGACATAAACGATTTCGATGCAAGTGTAAGAGGCATCGTTAGTAAGTTTGCAGATGACAACAAAATTGGAGGCGTAGTGGACAGCGAAGAAGTTTACTTCAGAGTACAACAAGATCCTGATCAGATGGGCCAATGTGCTGAGAAGTGGCAGATGGAGTTTAATTCAGATAAATGCAAGGTGCTGCATTTTGCGAAAGCATATTTTAGCAGGACTTATACATTTAATGGCAAGGTCCTGGGGAGTGTTGCTGAACAAAGAGACCTTGGAGTGCAGGTTCATGGCTCCTTGGATGTGGAGTCGCAAGTAGATAGGATAGTTAAGGCAGCGTTTGGTTTGCTTTTCTTTATTGGTTAGAGTATTGAGTATTGGAGTTGGGAGGTCATGTTGCAGCTGTACGGGACACTGGTTAGGCCACGGTTCGAATATTGCATGGAATTCTGGTCTCCTTCCTATCGGAAATATGTTGTGAAAATTCAAAGGGTTCAGGAAAGATTTACAAGGATGTTAACAGGGTTGGAGGATTTGAGGTATAGGGAGAGGCTGTACAGGCTGGGGCTGTTTTCCCTTGAGCGTTGGAGTCTGAGCGGTGACCTTATAGAGACGTACAAAATTATGAAGGGTATGGAGAGGATAAATGGATAAAGTCTTTTCCCTGGGGTCGAAGAGTCCAGAACTAAAGGGCATAGGTTTAGGGTGAGAGGAGGAAATTGTTGAGTGGCAGGGTGGCACAGTGTCTAGCAATGCTACTTCACAACGCCAGAGACTCGGGTTCAATTCCCGCCTCAGGCTGTGTGGACTGTCTGTGTGGAGTTTACACCTTCTCCCCATGTTTGCGTGGGTTTCCTCCCACAATCCAAAAATGTGCAGGTTAGCTGAATTGGCTATGCTAAATTGCCCGTAGTGTTAGGTTAAGGGGTAAATGTAGGGGAATGGGTCTGGGTGGCGGGTCGGTGTGAATTTGTTTCCACACTGTAAGTAATCTAAACGTAAAAGAGACCTAAGGGGCAACGTTTTCACACAGACGGTGGTATGTGTATGGAATGAGCTGCCAGAGGATGTGGTGGAGGCTTGTACAAGTGCAGCATTTAAAAGTAATTTGGATGGTTATATGAATAGGAAGGGTTTGGAGAGTATAGGCCGGGTGCAGGCAGGTGGGACTAGATTGGGTTGGGATATCTGCTAGACATGGACGGATTGGAATGCAGTGTCTGTTTCCATGCTGTACATCTCTATGCCTCTATAACTCACACAGTGAGTTCGTAAATCCAATTAGTGTGAATGGTACTTGGAGGAATACGTGCAATTGTAAAGTTAAAGTTAGGTTGGAGTTTGTTTAAGGGAATCGGAATATAGAGGTAAAGACATCATGAAGCAATTGCATAGAGTGTTGGTGAGAATGTACCTGAGATATTAAATGCACTGTTGGTGACTTAATCTAAGAAAGATTACACTGATCACAGAAGACGTGCAATGGACATTCTCCAGATTAATTCCTGAGATGACAAGATTTTCTGATGGGGAGATTTGTCTTGCGACCTCTCCAGTATCAAAGCATGAGAGGTGATCACAGTGAAATTTCAAAAATCTATGATACATGCGATGAAGTGGAAATAAATAGGATGTTTCTCTAGCTGTCTACTCTATATTTAAGGAAATTAATGACAGAATAAGGTATATGCGATTTAAGACCATAATAAGGAGGAAATTCTTCCCTCGGAGGAGCATGGAAGCCTGTTGGCACGGCAAGATTAAGGAGAATCCCCAGATATTCTTCACGTGTATCAAGTGGAACAGAACAACCAGGGAACATGTAGGGCCTATTAGTGACTTGTCAAGTTGCATCCAAACTCAACTTCATGTTTGTGTGACCGGAGCCCAATTTCCCCTGGTGTACCGCAGAGATCAGTGCGGTGTCCCTTATTATTTGTAGTATTCATAAGTAATGTGAATGTGAAGTGGGTAGGGGGTGAGTGATAAGTAAGTTTGTGTTTGACACAAAGATTGGCCGTGTGGTTGGCAGTGAGGACAAAGGTCTTATGTTACAGGAAGATACAGATGGAATGGTCAGATAGTCAGATCAATGGCAAATGGAATGTAACCCTGATAAATATGAAGTGATGCACTTTGGAAGAAGGAACCAGACAGGGGTGTACTCAAAGAATGGCATTACACTAGGAAGCTCAGAGCATATCCTTCAATGTGACTGGATATGATAATTGATGAGTTCAGCTTGACTGTAGATAAAGCCTTTATTCATTGACCCAAAGATTATACGAGTTTCATATAGCACTTTGGTAAGGACAAATGAAATATTGTGTGCACATTATTCTGGGAGCCACATTACAGGAAGGATGTGATTGCACTGGATGAGGTGCAGAAGAGATTAACCAAGATGTTCCCTGGGGTGGAACATATGAGCTGTGGAGAGAGGCTGGGTAAGCTCGAGTTATTTATTTTGGAGCAGAGGAAGTTGAGTGGGTAAGTAATTCAGGTTTAAGATTATAAGGGGCGTGGGCAGGGTGAATAGATAACAGCTGTTCTTTTTAGTCAAAGTGTCAGCTTCCTTACAGTTCTGAAACCAGGGAATAGAGAATGGAGAACAGAGAAACATGACACAGCTACTTCACTTCTTTCTTCACAGAAAAATACATAAACAAAGCTTTCCCAGCAATAGGAGAAAACCTGAGTCTGATGAGAAAATTATATGGATTGAAATTAGTAAATAAACTAATTTGGAGAAATTATTGGAACTAAAAATAATGGGCATAGAAAAAAATCAACACACATTGATGAAATGGGAAACATATTTGAGAAGCTGACTGGTAGATTAATTACAGAAAACAAAAATAGAGGCACTGAACTTGGATTTTCAGCAAGAATTTTAATAGAGTCCCAAACCTTGGGTGCAAAGTAAAAGAACATGGGATGGGGGTAATTAGATTACTTACAGTGTGGAAACAGGCCCTTCGGCCCAACAAGTCACACCGACCCCTTCACTTAACACTAAGGGAAATGTAGCACGGCCAGTTCGCCGAACCTGCATATTTTTGGATTGTGGGAGGAAACCAGAGCACCCGGAGGAAACCCACGCAGACACAGGGAGAATGCGCAAACTCCACACAATCAGTCGCCTGAGGCGGGAATTGGACCCGGGTCTCTGGCGCTGTGAGGTAGCAGTGCTAACCACTGTGTCACCAGCCCGCCCATGGCGTCAAAATGGGAGTGTTGACAGGAAACAATGGATGGTTTTCAGTTTGGAAGGCTCATGAGGCATTGCAATGATTGGTGATGGGGCGTCAGGCATTCACAATACATCTCAAACATTTCGTTGAGGGAATCAAATGCAAAGTTTCCAAGTCTGCTGTCGGAACTTGGACTTTGAAAAGTGAGGAGGATGTGAAAAAAACTTCAAGGTGATTGAAACAAATGGAGTGAATGAGTAAATATGTGGCAGAGGAAGAGCAGTGTGGATGGATGTGATGTTGTCTACTCTTTGGGAAACACTAAAATACCAGCCAACCATTGGAAAAGGGAGAGGTTGAGAAATTTTGATCTATGAAGGGAACTGCACTTTTCGTTTGTTATTGTTTGGACAGACCTCTGAGTTCCATGCAGGGCAGTGAGTTCTGAAGACAGAAGCCAATACAGGGAATACATTGACACACAGACCAGTTTACGCAGATCCACCAAATGGGGAGTTGTAACATTGAAAAGGATCTGGGATCTCCCTGTACACCAGTCATTGAAAGCAATATTGCAGGAGCAGAAAGCAGTCAGGAAGATAAATGGGGTGTTGACCCTCATTTCAGGGAGACTTGAGTCCAGGAGTAAGGGTGTCTCAGTGCAGCTGTACAGGCCCTTGGTGAGACCTCAACTCAAACATTGTGCAGTATTGTGTGCAGTTTTGGTCTCTGTACCTAATAAAGGACAAACCTGATATTCAGGGAGTGCAGCGAAGGATGAACAGACTGATCTCTGGGATGACAGACTTTTTGTGGAGCACGGTATGGAGCGACTGAGCCTGTATTCCATGGGGTTTAGGAAAATGAGTAGAGATCTCAATGAGATATATAAAACACTGACAGCGTTTTATAGATTGGAAGCAGTGATGATAATTCTCTTGGCTGGGACATCTAAACCAAGGGGCCACCAGTATTAGGTAGAGACAGGTCACATTGCATTTAGGTAAGAATAAATGTCTGCACTCAGAAGACTGGTGAACCTGGGAATTCTGTCTGACATAAGGCTGTGAAAGACAAGGCACTAAAGACTAATAAGGATATCCAGACACCGAACGGATGGGGAGAGAGCGGGAGTATGGTGTAGAAATAAAGGGTCAGCCATCATTATATTGAATTGGATAGCAAACTCGACAGACCAAGTGGACTACCACAGTTCCTATTTTATAGCTTCACAAGGTTAATCATATTAAGGGATGTGTACAGTGTGTGGGGAAAGTGCATTGAGGAGATGTTCAGACATTAACGAGGATGGGGCAGGCACAATGTGCTGTGTGGCCTACTCCATTCCCGATGTTTCTGCGCGGTCTGTGGAAAAGCTCTGTAAATGTTGTCACAAGTTCACAGATGTTAGGAAGGAGGACTCTACAGGGTCAACAGGACTGTGTTTCCCGTTCAATTTTCCATACTGAGGCTGGGGTAGAATGTTCTGTCCGGTTTTATCCTTTAAGACATCGAAGCAGTTTGATACAATAGAGTGTCTTGCTTTGCCTTTTCAGAGACCATTCAATAGTTTATCACATGTCTGTGTGTCTGGAGTCGCTTTTAGGCCAGACCAGGAAAGCATGGGAGATTCACTTCCTGAAAGTACATTGGAAAAGCAAATTAGTGTTTACAATCGACATTGATTTCAAGCTCACTATTACTGACACCAGATTTGAGATCTCGATATTTTATTAATTGTTTTAACTTCCACCGGCTGCCAGAACATTAGCCTGGTCTGGATTATTAATCCTGTGACTTTTCCAAAACAGCACCATGTCCACATGGGGACCTATCGTAAACCACACTGAGCAAGTTATGTCTGTGCTGCTTGACAGCGCTGTCAAAACGAACTCCCAAATTGACTATCGTGATGGGACTGAGGGGGTTGTAATTGGTCAGACTGCAATTATTCCCAGCTTAGGAACTGGACATAGCTGAGTAATTTTCCACATTGGCAGGGAAATGTCACAATTGGAGCTGGAATGAAACAGCTTTCCCGGGAACACGGCTTGTTGTGCAGCACACATCTTCAGTCCTATTGCAGGAATAGTGTCAGGGCCCACTGCCATTGGCGTATCTACTGTGTTCAGCTGTTTCTTCATGTCACGTGCAGCGAATTGAATTGGTTGAATACTGGCATCTGAGATTCTGTTGGCATCACGATGACGGTGAGGTTGAATCATCAACTCAACACCCCTGGCTAGGATGGTACAGATGCTATTTCCTTGTTTTTTACACTGATGTGCAGAGCTGATCCATTGATAGAATGGGAATAACTGTGCAGCCCTCTCCACCATTTAGTTGTTTAATCGTCTATCACGATTTTCGGCCGGATGTGGCAGGCTGCAGAGTTTTCATTTGGGTGTATTGATCTTGTGACAATTTCTCTCTCTCGATCATATGATTTGGATTCATTTGATTTGATAGGATTCATTGTCACATGTATCTAAGTAGAGTGATACTCTTTGCTTATACACAGTTCTGGCAGATCATAGTGAGAGTTGGAGCTGCGTTTTTTTTAGACACATGTAGTGGTCGAAATTTAAAAGTCTACTTCAGCAGTCTGCTTTTGAAGCGCCACAAAAAAGCCAGAAATTAAAATAGATTGCTTCAGCATTAGTGAAAAAAGGGCCTTTCAGAAGGAAATAATTCCAAGGCAAAAGAAAGGATAATCTGATTCGCAAGATTCTGAAACAAGCCAATATAGTGATAAAGAAGGTTATTTTTTTTTAAATGATGATTTGAACACAGATGAAATAATGAAATTGTAGCACAAAAACTTTGAAGAATCACTACAAAAGGTAACTTAGTCTGATCTCAGTAAGGATTGTTTTCATCCACAAAAGCAGCAACTCAAGTTATCTTTCAGAAGCTCGCTGCGCCTTTGAAACTATTTACAATAGCAATAGGTTCTTGTTAAATATTTGGTAAATAATCATGGACACAGATTTCAACGTAATTATAAAACCTTAAAGAGATGCCTGGCATCTCTTGTCTAATTCGCTAAGAAAAAGGTTAACAGTAGAAATAATAATAATAATAATAATATTGCAAATTTTGTATCAGAATCAACTTTTTAATGTAAAATGTGATCACAAAATTTGATAAAAGATAGCCTGCCCAATGGAGAATAGAATTCATGCAATCCTTCAAAACAAACAATGAGGAGCATGACTAAGAAGAGCACAGCCACTAACTTTGGAATGCCTTATAGGAAGATCCCAAGAACTAGAGATAACAAAAATCGTTAAACATCTCAAACAAATAAGCACCTCGAGCTATCAATGCGAGTGTCCATCATTGATCAGTTGTTTTACAAGATTGGTTCTGCAGAAGGGGAGTGGAGGGGACACTGACAAAGTTGTGTACGATCATTGCAACACAGAACATATAAAAATACTGTCTTTTTACTGTAAAATCGAAGTGTGTCATTGATTTGCCTTCTGATCTCAGCTAAAGATTAAGGAAACGATTGTCTTCTCATGTCAAAGCCAGATTCGAGGAAGATCCTTTGGTATTCTCCCAGCATTAACCAGGTTTTGCATGAATTAAAGTCCATTCCGTGCCTGTTCCCTGTCTGCCTCCAGAGTCGTTGTCCCTAGCTGGGGAATCTCGCTCCTACAATGAGCAAGGACATACAGATCATAGGGTAAAGGAAAAACTTAGACTGAGACATATAGGCTACACCAGAAAGGGCATGCAATAGGCAACAACAATGTGAGCAAGATCAGCATAATTTGAAGTTATAGAGTCCATTCCTCAGTTTAATAATGGCTGGGAAGATGCTGTTCATGAGCCGCTGGTTGTGTGTTCAAGCTTCTGTATTGTCTGCATGATGGAAGAGATTGTAGGAGATCCAGGGTTCGATGGGTCTTTGCTCATGCTGTCAGCCTTTCCGTGGCAGCGAGCTGTGTAAATGGAGACAATGGATGGGACGTTGGTTTCCGTGATGGCATGAGCTGTGCACACAACCTGCTGTCATTTCTCTTACTGTCCTGGACAGGGCTGTGGCCACACCAGGTCATTATGCACACAGATAGTGTGCTGTCAGTGGTGCATTTGTAGACATTGGTGAGGGCCCTTGTGGACATGTCAAATGTCCTGAGGTACCAGAGAAAGAAGAGGTATTGTTGTGCCATCTGGACTATCACATCCAAATGGGAAGTCGGTTCTCGTCACTCCAAGCAACTTAATGTTGTCCACTCTTTCAACTTCAATTCCATTGATGCGGATGGGGGCATGTTCTCCTCCTTTCTTTCTGAAGTCATTGATCAGTTGGTTAGTTCTGCCGACGTTGAAAGAGGGGTTTGTTTCAGTGCAGCACATCACCAAGTCCTCTATTTCCGTTATATATTTTGACTTGCCATCATTACATCACTGTCCTACTAATATAGTGTCATCAGTGTACATGTAGATGGCATTCATTCAAAATTTGGCAAGACAATCGTGGGTGTACATGGGGTATAGTAGGGGGCTGAGGACACATCCTTTGGGATTTCAGTGTTGAATGTTATCATGGAAGACATACACTTACCTATTTTAACTGATTGTGCACTGTAGGTCAGAAAGCTGAGGATCCAATTTCAGATGGCGGAGCCGAGACTAAGGTCAGGAACTTTGTGATCAGTCTGAAGGGAATAATGGTGTTGAAGGTGAACATATAGTCAATGAGCAGGAATCTGACGTGGGTGTCCTTGTTGTCCAGATGTTCCAGGGATGTGACACCCGCTATGGACCCATTCCACTGGTAGGAAAATTGTAGGGGATTGAGGCAGGCTGGGAGACTGGAACTGATGTGGGCCATGACGAGACTCTCGAAGCACTTCATGCCGCCCCTCAGTCTCCTGCACTCTAAAGAGAAATGTCCCAGTTTATCCAACCTCTCCCTATGACTCATACCCTTGAGTCCTGGCAACATCCTTGTAAAGTTGCAGTTTAATACCATCCTTCCTTTAGCAAGGTGACCAAAACTGAACAATATGTTGATCTTCGAAATATTTGCAACTGTATGTTTTACTCTGCTGTCAATTATTATGCTCCTGTGATATTATTTTATTATTTGTGTTATTCTGAAATCTTATTATTCATTAAATCACGGGTGAACGTCCTCCTGACTGCTTGAATTTGAATCAATCTATTTTGTTTGGGCAGATATTTTGAGGCCGCTGCATATCAGAGAACAGGAAGAGATAATGGATGTTTGTGCAGTGTGTATCCTTTACTGGACCAGCTTGTCTCTACAAGCACCTAAAGCTTTTATTGTGGGTCAGAGTACCTCAGAATTGTTACATCACAGATGGAAGCTATTCAGCTCATTGTAGGTGCATAAACATAGAACATTACAGCTCAGTACCTGCAACATCCTTCAGCACTGCCTACAGGTCCACCGACCTTACTGCAAACCGTATATTTACTAACTCATCCTTCCATTCCCTCATTAAGGTCATTTTCAAAAAGACAAACAACAGTCGCCCCAAAACAACCTTTTGCAGTATACCATTAGCGACTGAACTCGAGGATGAACACTCCCCATTAACTAACCCCCCCACCCGTCTTCTTTCAGCTAGCCAATTTCTGATCCAAACCGCTAAGTCACCCTCAATTCCACGTCTCCGTATTTTCTGGGAGAAAGTAAGGATTACAGATGTTTGAAGTCGAAAGTGTGGTGCTGGAAAAGCATAGCAGGTCAGGCAGAATCCGAGGAGCTAGGAGAAAGTGAAGATTTCAGATGCTGGAGACCAGAACACTGATTCCTGATGAAGGGCTGACAAATGAAACATCGACTTCCCTACTCCTTGGACGCTGCCTCATCTGTTCTGCTTTTCCAACACGACACTCTCCATATTTTCTGCAATAACCTAACATGGGGGACTTTTCAAATGTTTTACTGAAATCCTTATCACCCACTTTACCCTCATCCACCAGTTTGGTCACTTTCTCAATGAGGAGAAAGTGAGGACTGCAGATGCTGGCGATCAGAGCTGAAAATGTGTTGCTGGAAAAGTGCAGCAGGTCAGGCAGCATCCAGGGAACAGGAGAATCGACGTTTCGGGCATCCTGAAGAAGGGCTTATGCCCGAAACGTCGATTCTCCTGTTCCCTGGATGCTGCCTGACCTGCTGTGCTTTTCCAGCAACACATTTTCAGCACTTTCTCAATGAACTCAGTAAGATTTGTGAAGCATGGCGTACCCTTCACAAAACCTTGCTGATTATTCCAAATCAAATGATTCCTTTCTAGATGACAATAAATCCTATCTCTTACAATCCTTTCCAACACTTTTGCCATAACCAAAGTAATCCTGATATTAATTACCTGGGTTGTGTCTTCTCCATTTCTTGAAAAAAAGGGACAACATTTGCTATCGTCTAGTCTCCTGGCACTATTCCTGTAGATAATGGCGATATAAACATTCTAACTATTGGTTGTGTAACCTCCTCCCTAACTTCTTAGAGAACCCTAGGATTAATCTCATCTGGCAAAGGGGGCTTATGTATTTTCACACTCTCTAGCATTGCTAAGATTCTTACGAGCCTCAATCCCATCTAGTCTAATAGCCTGTACTCCTTATAGGCCTCGACAGCATTGTCTTTCCATTGTGAATACTGATTCAAATATTTATTTAGTGCCTGTCCTATCTCCTTGGACCACACACACAACTTCACACTACTGTCCTTGATTGGCCCTAATCTTAATTTGGTCATTCTTTTATTTGTGAAATACTGACACAAAGCTTGAGGGTTTTCCTGGATCCTACTTGCCAAGTCCATCCAGGACAACTTGTAACTTTCAAGCATCCGAACTGAGCCTTCACGTTTCATCTTTACATAAGCCTCCTTCTTCCTCTTGACAAGAGATTCAACTTCTTCAGTAAACCACAGCACAATGACTCGACTACTTCCTTCTTTCCTGACATGCATTAACTTATCAAAGACACAGAGTAATTGTTGTTTGAAAAAGCTCCACATTTAAATTGCACCCATCCCCTGCAGTTTCCTTCCCCATCCTACATATCCTAAAATCTTTCCTAATCGCATCATAACTGCCTTTCCCCCAGCTATAACACTTGCCCTGCGATATACACCAGTCCCTTTCCATCGCTAAATTAAACATAACTGAATTGTGGTCATTATCAGTCAAGTGTTCACCTACCTCCAAATCTAATACCTGGTCTGGTTCATTACCCAGTACCAAATCCAATTTGGCCTTGTACCTTGTTGGCCTATGTACATACTGTGTCAGGAAACCATTCTGCACACATTGGACTAAAACTGACGCATATAAAGTAATTGAGCTGCAGTGTTTCCAGTCAATATTTGGAAAGGTAAAGTCCTCCATAACAACTACTCTGTTATTTTTGCTCCTATCCAATATTATCTTTTTCATCCTTACTCTACATCTCTGGAACTTTTCAGACAGAAATATAGAACTGTCAACAGGGTGACCTCTCCATTTTTGTTTCTAACCTCTTCCCATACTACCTCAGTAGACGGGTCCTTATCAAACATCCTTTCTGCCAACGAAATATTGTCTTTGATTAACAATGCCACCCACCCCCCGCCACATTTAGTACTTTCCCTATTCTTAATGAAGCATCTAAACCCTGGACCTTTATCTCGTGCCATACCCTGTGAGCACTGTGTGGATACTGGCCATGGTCCCAGAGCATTTATCTTCAATAATATCACAGAGCTGAGTTGCTGACAGTTAAACAGAGTCCAAAAGGCCAAGGGATTTTTTTTTTTACAGTGAGAGGGTGGTTTAATTTAAACAGACTGGGTGAACAGCAGCAGGAACTGAGAATCGTGTTCAATACTGAGACACTGCGCCAAAGAATCTCAATGAGGTGGATCACTGACAGAGGGGAAATCAGCATTCAGCTGTGGGCCAAATAATGATTGAGAAAGATTTCACACCACTTCCGTGGTTTTGTAATACACATTTCAATTTATGTAGCTCAATAACATGAGTGTATCTTATTTCTCTGTACTTCCCATAGTTTAGTATGGACAGAAAATCATTTTGTCTCCGTATTTTGTGTTCAATAAACAGATGTTACTTCTCATTCCTCACTTTAGATGTATCCTTGAATCTGTTCTTCATATGTGTTATAAAGAGTAACATTCCAGTACTGATGACTGAGGAATATTATTGTCCCTCCCTCCTGTCCGAACTGCAATGTCCCCCAATTCTCTCTATTTTTTTTGTCTCCTCCACAATGCCATAATTGAAGTCCAGTAAATGACATTTCATCACAGTTCACTAACATTGATAACATGGCCTCATCTGCCGCTCTCTGATCCTGGAATAACAATCTGAATTGCATTTGTCACATTCAATTCTCTGTTAACATATCCATGCCATTTGTCTGTTATAACCCCACATTTCTCAGACACACATTCCCCTCAGATCATGAACTATAAAAATTATCTCAATGTTTTATTGAAATTATGATGCTTGATCAATAGTTCCAGGGTATATGTTTCCATTTATAAACAGAGAAGCATGTTTACGTTCTAATAAACTTATGGCATTACTCCTGCATCCAAGGTAGATTGATGGTTACACTCAATTGATCTACCAGCCTCATGATTTGTTCCCATCAGTCACCCACACAAATCCCATCCAGAATGCAAAAGTTTGAATCATTGTTTTGAAGTTTAATAAAACAATATTGAATTGAAAGGCGTTGGCTGGAGTTATTTGTTCAGTGACTGTGATTGATGTCAGTCTCCGTGGATCGTAAATATGTCACTGGAGGGTTTGCCTCTTCTATTAATTAAGGACTCGGTTCAATGTGTTATCCCAGTATGGGCGGGAGCATCAGCGACTGGACTAACAGGAATCTGCAGCTCGAGAGACAGGGGGAGGAGAGATCAGAATCTGAGAAATTTAGACTGGAATGTTCCAATAATGGATCAGAATCTGAGGACATTATACTGGAATATTACGACAGACAGGAGTTTATCCTGGGGTCTTTACTACATTTCTCAGCCTTGGATATCATTAGCATTACGGATCCAAGGTATCCTTTGGATTATTCAAGGTGGTTACTATCCCTTCCTCGCTATAGTTGGTGTTCCTGGTAAGTCATTCCATCTGACCATTAAACTGAGTTGAACTGAATTGTTGTTCACATTCAAATTTTAGAATTTGGAAGTCATCGTTTTCAGATACAGTCAAAAATGTTATTCCTTACAATTTATAACTAGCAAATTACTATTCAGAACTTACTCAACAATATGCGAGGAGAAACCAGACTGTTCTTAAACTCAATGATCTTTTTTCTCCATTCAGATTTACATTTCTACGTATTCTCCCCACTCACCAATCCTGCCCAAGATCACTATCAGGATATTTCAGTCTCCTTCTCAGCCTCAGTGCAACTGCTGAATAATTCATCATTTGTGTCTTTGGTAAATCCAGATATAACCACTTCAAGTCTCTTCTAATTTTGCTTACGTCACAAAATATCTGCACTTGAGATGGGTAATTTGTCCTCTCCACAGAATCTGTCAGATGGACAGACAGTGCATGGTGGTCAAGTCATTGACTCATAATCAAGCAGCACAGAATAATAATCTTTTGGTGTCTCATGAAGGAAGTTGATGGAATGCAAATGAATTCATCACCACTTGTTTTAACAAAGCCTATCTGTTTGCCTCATGTCCTGTAGAGAAGTCGATAGGTCATCTTTCCCTGGTAAGGTATCTGTGTGTCTGCAAACCCACTGCGGTGTGTTTTACTCTGTACTGTCCAGTGGAACAGCTGAACTAGGTACTCAGTTCAGGATCAGCACAACATACTGGTCTGACCAGGGCTGCACATATCCGGTGAGGGCAGCACAAAAGAAAATATCGCTCCCTTCATCTGCCTGATTTCCATGTTCCTGCAAGTCATTTCCATTCAGGTAGGTGACCATTTCCTGTTTTGAATGAATTCTTTCTCTTTGAGTCTCCCTCTGAGAGAGATATTCATCTCCATCGGCACCTCTGGTGATGACTTTATTGATGCTGATGTACATATGTATTGAACTTCTAAATTTCACATCATTGGCAGTGTAGAGAGAAGTAATGGCTTTTTACAGGACAGGAAACAAGTTGAGACAGCTAAGTAAGGGAACAAAATTATTGCGATCAACCCTGAGAGTGTAGTTGAGATAGTATTTGGAGTATTGTGTGCAGATTTTCTCTCTTTTATAAGGATTAATCTTCTTGGCAGAAAGAGTGTAAAGGAGTTTCACCAGACTCATTGTTGGGATGATTGTACCATCGGGAGTGCATGAGGATTAATCTGTAGCGCTTTGAGGGAATAGGAGGTGATTGCATTGAACCTTAAGGGGATGGATAGTCACTCATTATATTCCAAACAGAAAGTGATACGGTGATAAATTCCATGGCTTGTTTATCACTAAGTTTACATGATTGCCGATAGTTTAAAAGCCTCTGGGAACGTCCCTCCCATCCCACGCCACTCCCCATTTCGATTGAGAGAGATAGACGGGGTCAGTCTTTGACTAACCTCTCCCCACATTATGAGCATCGTGTAATCCATAATCCCGACAGGAGGTTCAATACCTTCATGCTAAAACAGTTAACAACTCCCATCAGCTTCTGACCTCCATGGAGAACATGGGTCTGTCTTCAGAGATAGAAGATGCCTCTTTGAGACTTGGTACAAAACATTTGGCTTCCTTCCTCACTGCCAGCGAAACATATTAAAGTATCATGTGTTGCACAGACAATGGAGCCACGAGGAACATTGTGGAGCCGTCTATGAGTGTATCCTCTGCTCCATTGTTTTTTTTAGGTTGGAGCATCAATGACACCCACATGTTCCTGTATAAATGTCTTTAGGGGCTGAATGGCCACCCCCTGCTTCCATAGAACAGTATCAAGGGTCTGATTGGGCTCTGTCTGTTCCTGTTTAACAGCTCAATGTACTGACCAGTGCCCTCTTTCTGGGGACCAGGCAGCACGATTGAATGGACTGTCCCTCTTCTTCTTCAGTCGTTTCGATGGGCTGAATGGCTACCATATATCCATGTAACCATCTTGAGGTGCTGAATGAGCTCCTCTTTTAACTGTGGAAATGTGCGGTGTCTGGCCGTGCTGTTATATGAATGTTACCGACACTTTAACAGCACAAACCTGACTGCTCCAGGTCTTGCTGCACATGGACACAGAGACTGGTTCAGGAGCTGAGGAGGGTCAAAATGTTCTGAACATTGTGTGATCTTCAGTGATCACCCGCTTCTGATCTTATGATGGATGGGGGGAGAGTGGTGCGAGGGGTGTGGGTGCGTAGACGTTGACGAAGGAGCTGAAGATATTGCTGCTGAGGAAGTGAACTAGAGGATCTCCTGAACGGATGTCCTGGGACTGAGAAGATTGCCAGCCACCGCCCACAAACATCTTCCTTTGTGCTCTGAAAGACCGCAACCAGTAAGGAGGGAACACCTGATTCCCATTAAACTCAAATAAGTAGATGGTCCAGTTGACACCCTCAGTCAAATACTGCCTTGATGTCAAGGCCATTCACTCTTTCCTGTTCATCTCTTGTTCATATCAATAGGTGTCGGTGTCTGTGTGGGAAGTCGTTTTCCTCTCACAGAGGGAAATCAATGTCAGGAATTATCTGGGTTAATGAGTTAAGGGATCTAAATCACTGAAAGTATTTAAAGAGGAGGTAGATGTACTTTTGACCTGTCAGAGAACTCGCGGGTGTGATGGATTGAGTATTGAAGAGGAGTTAATGCTAACAGTAGATCAGCCATGATCATATACAATGGCTTGGCCGTCCGAATTACTTGATCATGTTCATATTTTCTGTAATTGCAAAGTTAAAGTTTGTAATGTTCTTTGACGTTCTGTTATTGAATGTTGCAATTAGAGAGAGCAAAGCACTTTTGAGTAAACTCTGGGTGAGGTATGGGGCTTTATTCATAATGGATCTTGATCTAGACCATGACCAACAAATGAAGTACAAGTTGCAGAGAGGAGGCACTTTGTGAGGAGACCAGAGGCATCTTTCGAAGCCAGACTGGATTTCCAAATAACATTTTTCAACACTTACCAAACAGTGTGTAACAGTCTCTAGGGGTTGAATGAGATCCTGTGTTACTGTCGACCAGGTATTTGGAGCAAGTGACCTCCATCTGCTGTTGTGCAGGAGATGTGAGGGACTGAATGCAACATAGTAACATGGGATTCTGGATCAAGAGTGGGTCATCAGGCACTGTGTCACTGCTCCACCACGCACTATGATCAGATGATGGTCTCAGCAGCACTTTTCTGTCTGCGTACCATTTTCTTACACTCATTTATCTGTCAAATGTTTACCATACACAATTTTGAGTAAATGGAAATATCCAGTCATCACAAACTTTAACAGCCCTTTGAGAATCTCTTGAACGTATCCTGACCAATGTTCGAGGTCACTGATGTCTTTTCCCATGCCTGTACTGGTGAGAGCAAATTTTAAATGCAACCAGTTGAGTGCTGTGGCCAATGAAATAGGCATCAGGCTGGGTAATTTTCTAGAAAAATGTGAGACACAGAAAGTTGAACTCTGAACGAATGGTAAAATGATCGAGTGCTCCAAATGTTTCTCTGCCTTTGAAGTTATTCTGCTCACACAAATGTGTGGGAATGCGCATTTCATCCCGGAACAGTTGGATTTGGCTGAACTCCCTTTGCTTCGGGCAGTGGAGAGATTCCTATGAATCCTCATCAGGAATCCTCCACAAATGGTAAGGATGACTCAGGGATTTTCTGCTCTTACATCTTGTTTTCAGGCAGAACACAGTAAGAGAGAGAGAGAGAGAGAGACCAGTTGGCTGCTGATTCTGAGGCAAGTAATATTTTTCTCCCTCTCTGTGTCGAAAAATACTGTAATGTCAACTGAACACCAAACTGGACCATGTGCGATCTACATGAACATTCTCTGGAATGGATGATAATAGACAGTATGCTGTATGCAGGTTGCATCATTGCTGTTGTGCACAGTGCCTTTCATTAGCAAAAAAAAAGTGCCCGCTTTATAATTTAATGACATTTTTATATGTGTCTGCGTAAGTTTTATAAATGGGTTGATATCTTAATAATATTTGCGTTTATATCAACAAATCACATTCATTAAAAATTCTCTAACTTTAGTCTCCTTAAGAAGAGAAATATGTATCCAGCTGAAACACTTTTCTGAAAATCATGCTTCCATAAGATTTCTCATCTAAGACTTTAGCAGATAATCCCCAATAACAAAAGCCCTTCATTTCAGGATTGAGTAAAGGGAAGCATCTTTGAACACCTTCGAAGGGAATTACATCCTTTTTTTTAGTTTAGAGGATCAAAACTGCACCCAGTGTATCTGGTGTGGTCTCAGAAATGCCCTGTACAGATGCCGTAAAACATTCCTGATTAAACCTAATACCCGTTTCTACAAACAGCATCATTCCACTTACCTTCCAAATCACTTGTTACATCTGCGACAGGCTTCATATGATTCATGTGCCAGGAATATGAAAAACACCTGCATTACAGAGTTCTGCGATCTCTCTCCATTTAAATTGTTTCCTGCTGTTCTATCTTTCCTACCACAATAGACAACTCACGTTATATTGTTTCTGCTGAAGGTTTGCTCACGAACCTTCCCTGTCTATATCGCAATGCAGATTCTCTACCTCCATTTGAAGATATGTTGAATGATCATCTTGGTGTACAAGGCAATTCAGCTTTGATCCATTCAGTCCCTTCATCCAGATATTTGACATAGAATATTGATCATTGATGACCCCGCAGTGATCTCTGATTCAAAACTAGTTGCAGTTTTGTAAAAATATGCATTTATCTCTACTGCGACAGCAACCCAGTTCCTCTGCAGCAGTTCAGGCGGGTTGAATGGCCTCCTCCTGGGCTGCGTAATGTACTCAACGAGCTGAATTGCTTCTTTCTATGCTCCTGTGTAACTCCTTCGAGGGGCAGAATGGTCTCCTCCCAAATCATTGTAATGATCCTGTGTCGCTGAATGGGGTGGTCCCCTACCCTGTAACAAACTCGAATGAGGAAACAGCATTTAGGGTAGGGGCAACAGTATATCTCTGTAACAGCATCGAGGGCTGGATTGAAGGAATTGGATAGGGGTGGCAGATGACCATTCGGCTGCACCATTCAGAATGCTTATGGCTGATCCGATTGTGTCTGACCATCCGACTCCTGTCTGTTACCAATAAACATTGACTATTTTTTCCAGCAAAGATCAGTCGAGCTCAGCCTTGAATATCTTCAGTAACCAAGTCTTCATTGCTCCCTGAGGATGAAGATACCACAGGTAGCACAAAATTAAAGGGAAAGGGACATCCTTATTTCATTATGGGACCAATTATTTTAAAACTGTGTTAACCTATTATCAACTCACTGCCCCTTTTCGGATGTAAGGATACAATAACTAGGAATAGACAGAAACCATTCCGCCCTCCATCTCTGTCCCACATTACCACTGTCTCTTTCCAGTCAAATATGTATCAAACCCAGCCTCTGCTGTTGTCTCAGGAAGAGAATACCTTATAGCATAACACCACACAAGCATTAAACAAAGGAACAGAATTAGGCCGTTTGGCCAATCAAGTCTGACATGCCCATTACTGAGTTTAGATTAGATTAGATTAGATTAGATTAGATTAGATTAGATTAGATTAGATGCCATTCAATCATTTCTTATAAGTTCCTCAAAATCGCTCCCCTTCTTTCTCCCTAGAATCCTCGATCTTCTCATAAATCAAAAACGTATTTATTTGTGTCTTAATGACACTAGTGTCTGTGTCTTTGTGTGTATGTATGTGTGTGTGTGTTTGTGTGTGTGGGTATTTTTTTGACGACGTCTGTCCGTCTGTGTATCAGCCTGTGTGTTTCTATCTGTGTTTCTGTCTATTTGTGTGTGACTGTATATGTCTCTGTATGCTTCTATGTGTGTGTATGCCTATCTCCTTGTATGCATTGTGCATGTTAGTATATTGTGGTGTTTACCAATACTTCTGTGTATTTCAATGCCTGCATCTCTGTGCAATGGGATATCTGTTCTTTTGCGAGTGAGAGAGATGAGTTTGGAACTGACAGTGGGTTTAAATTGAGAATTGTTCTTTATTGAATATTGCACCTTACTTAGTTGGTGGGACGTGGACGTTTCAGAATCTCCATACAAGGCCCCTGGTCCTCTCTAGCTCTTTCTAGGATGCTCCACACATGTCAGGGTAGAGGGCTGAGGGAACGGATACCGGGCACTCCACCACCTTGCTGTCCAATTCCAAACTGTTTCTTCTGGAATGGGAGAAGAGGAGGGAAGCAATGAGGGTAGGAGTGGGTGTCCCTGCTGTTAGTGCTAGAGGGGGTAAGGGTGAGGTTTCCAGAGGGAGTCTGACCACAGTGTTGTATCCATGCAGTGTTATTAGTGTGCGGGGTTACTGGGCCAGTGACAGAAAAAGTGGGGGAGGGAAAGTGCTAAATGCAAGAGTGAGAGTGGTCGTGCTTGAGCCTTATTTGGAGATAGAGCGTTGCTCGGGGATATGTGTTAAAACAGATATACAATGAGTGTGAGGAAGCAGAGAGAATACGATGACTCTTATCCTGGCAGAGCAGGGGGGATATTGATGCTTGTCCTGGATTGCTGACCAATTATTCAGATCATCCAAGCGTCCAGGTGGGCCACCCCAAACGTCTTGTCCAAGTCTATCACTAATTACTTTTCAGACCCTGTCCCTCAGATCCCACAGAATCAGTTTAGGTGGATCTTACAAATAGCAAGGAGAAGCAAACATTGGTGTGTTATATATCGAGACTAAAACTGTCGCGCAAACTGGAAATTGAATTTGCAAGTATATGTAAGGTGAAACAATGACATAGTGATATTATCGCTGGTATCTTAGCCCAGAGATCCAAGTAATGTTCTGAGTACCCGAGTTCGAACCCTGCCATGGCAGATGACGGAATGTGAATTCAATAAGTATCTGGAATGAATGGTTTTTGAAGACCATGAATCCATTGTCGATGGTTGGAAAAACTCATCTGGTTCACTGCTGTCCTTTAGGGAAGGAAACTGGTGTCCTTCCCTGGTCTGGCCTGCATGTGACTCCAGACTCAAGGCAACGCTGTTGACTCTTAACTGCCCTCTGCCATGGGCAATAAATGCTGGTTATAAATGCGTCGCCCTCATCCTGTGAATGAGTAACAAATAATCGTGGGTGCGGCAGTAATAATGGATGGTCTCAATTTGCATCGAAACTGTGTTACCGAAGTGACTGCTCATGTTGTGAAAAATAAATTCCATAAGTGTATATCAGGTAGTTGGAGAGGAGGTTGTGAACCAAACTAGAGGGCAGGTTATTTCGGATTTGGTGTTGTGTGGTCTGGAGAACTAACCGTGCGCTGAAGCAGCTTTGAGGAATTGTGACGCAATATAGAAATTTTGAACATTATAGTCAAACATCGAGGAAGCCTAGAGGCTAGAGGGTCAAGTTAGTTCCAGTGAATTGGAATAAAATAAAATATAACATTCAGTGAGAGACAAGCAATGGTTGTTTGAGTCATAGAGTCCTACAGCACAAAAATATTCCATTCGGCCCAAAGTGGTCCATTCCAAACAAAATGTTCATTTACACTAATCCCATTTCCCTGCTATTGCCCGGTATCCTTCCAATCCTTTCCTACCCAAATATTTGTCCAAATGCCTGTTAAATATTGTTAATGCACGCACCTCAACCACTTCCACTGGCAGTTCATGCCATATGGGAACCACCCTATGTGTAAAAAATTGCTCTTCAGGTTCCCTTTTATTCTTTCTCCACTGACCTTCAGCTGATGCCCTCTAGTCCGGGATTGCCCAACCCTGGGGGAAAGAGACTGAGTGCATTCACTCTGTTCATGCCTCCCATGATCTTATACACTCTGTCAGATCGCCATCAGTCTCATACACCCTAAAGGTTAAAAATTTCTAGCTTGTCCAACCTCTCCTTAAAAGCCAGTCCTTGGCAACATCCGTGTAAATTTCTTGTGCACTCTTTCCAGTTTAATAACATCATTCCAAGAGCAAAGTGAACAAAAGTAAACATAACGCGACAGGTATAGCCTCACCACCATCCTGTATAACTGCAACAGAACTCCCCAACATCAGTATTCAATACCCAGACTGATGAAGGCCAGTGTGACATAAGCCTTCTTCACTGCTCTATCTATATCTGAATCAACTTTCAGCGAACCGTGCACCTGAATTCCAGGTTCCGTCTGTTCCACTACAGCCCTGATGGCCCAACCATTCACGATGAAACTCCAACCTTGAATTGACTTTGCAAAATGCAAGATCCCGCATGTATATGTATTCAACTCAATTTGCCATTTCTTGGCGCACGTCCCAACTGATCAAGGTGCTGCTGCAATTTCTGATAACCTTCCTCACTGCCCACGAGACCAGATTATTTAATGTCATCTGCAATCTTACTAATCATGCCTTGTACATTCTAAACTAAACCATTATACATATAACAAGCAGTAATGGTCCCAGTACCGACCACTGAGGCACTCCACTAGTGACAGGCCTCCAGTCGGACAAGAATCCTTTTCACTATTACTCTCTGCTCCCTACCATCCAGACAATTTTGTATCTAATTTGCCATGTTCCCACTCCATTCCATGCAATCTACCCTTCCAGAGCAGCGTACCATGTGAAACCTTATTGAAGGCCTTACTTAAAATCAATTGGAATCCGTATACCACCCTGCCTTTGTCAACGTTGCTGGTCACTTCATCAAAGAACGCTAATAAATTTGTCAGCCATGATCTCCCATACACAAAGCCGTGCTGATTGCTTCTAGTCACTGCCTTTCCAAATATGCGTTTATCTAATGTCTCAGAATCTTCTCAAGTACCTTACCCACTACAGATGTTCAGTTTACTGGTCTATAGTTCCCAAGTTTTTCTTTGTCGCCCTTCTTGAATAAGGGAACAACAATCCCTGTCCTCCAGTCATTTGGGACCTCACCCATGGCCAGCGATGATGTAAAAATATCTGTCAGGCCCTCACAATTTCTTCTCTATCCTCTTGCAACATTCTTGTATATATCTACTTCATACAAATAGTGCAAAGTCTGAAACAAAAGCCAATTTATTTAACGTACAAACACCCAAGAGTGAGAAAGTGACTTAATGATGGTTAATATAACAAATTAAAAATTATATTAATCAGAAGAAGTGACTTCAGAGGAAATCCAAACAGTGTGGAAACCTGAGAAATGTCAGAAATTTAGAAGCCAGAAAAGAAGGGACATGAAACTGATAAGGAAATCAGAAAGGAAACATGCACGCTAACAAACAGGAACACAAAGACTGCATAAATCTACGACGTATCTTTCAAAGGAAACAAAATAAAAACATGGTCAAATGTGGAAATTTGTAATCGGGAGATGAGATGTTACTGTGGAGAATAGGGAAAGGGCCAAGAAATAACCAATTACTTTGAATCTGTCTTCATGGAGGAAGAGCCAGAAAATCAACCAGAAATACCAAGTGATCATATCGGCCTTCAGGAGCTAAAGACATAAAGACAATTCTTATCAGGAACAAGGTATTATTTGAAGATGTAGTCGGATTGAGCATTGCTAAGTCTGACGAAACAGATGTACTACCAATCAAAATGTCAGAAATAAATCACCAATAGAAGTATTAATTGCTCTGGCGATGACTGTGTTTTATTTTCCTGTGCATTCCAAAGAGGCTGGAAAGCCATTGTAGATAAATGGAAGGTAATAAACGAGATCCAAGCATGGTAGGTAGATGAAAGGATTCAGGCGTCTAGAAAGGGAAAAAGTGATAGTGTAAAGAAATGCAGACAAATTAACTTGACATATGTAGAGACATTTTTGGCGTGTATGTGACACGACGTGTTATTGGATATTTAGAAATTAACAGTAACATTGAAGAGAATCCGTGTGCATTTTTGAAAGGAAATCATACTTAATAACTTCGGAATTATGTAAGTGGAAAGTTAAAGTTGGGTTTACCTTCAATTAAAGGAGTCAGAATATCAATGCAACGAAATAGTTTTATAGTGTATTGGTGACACTATACCTGGACAACTGTATACAGGGTTGGTGAGACTGCACCTGGAGTATTGAGTACAGGGTTGGTGAGACTGAACTTGGAATATAGTGTACAGGGTTGGTGTGGCTGTACCTGGAGTATTGTGTACAGGGTTGGTGAGACTGTACCTGGAATATTGTGTACAGGGTTGATGAGGCTGTAACTGGAGTATTGTGTACAGGGTTGGTGAGACTGTACCTGGAATATTGTGTACAGGGTTGGTGTGACTGTATCTGGAATATTGTTTACAGGGATGGTGAGACTGTACCTGGAGTGTTATGTACAGGGTTGGTGAGACTGTACCTGGAGTATTGTGTATAGGGTTGGTGAGGCTAAACCTGGAGTATTGTGTACAGGGTTGCTGAGACTGTACCTGGAGTGTTGTGTACAGGGTTGGTGAGATAGTCCCTGGAGTATTGTGTACCAGGTTGGTGAGACTGTATCTTGAGTGTTGTATACGGGGTTGGTGAGATTGTACCTGGGGTATTGTGTACCCGGTTGGTGAGACTTTACGTGGAGTATTGTGTACCCGGTTGGTGATACTTTACGTGGAGTATTGTGTACAGGGTTGGTGAGACTGTACCGAAGTATTGTGGACAGGGTTGGTGAGATAGTCCCTGGAGTATTGTGTACCAGGTTGGTGAGACTGTATCTGGAGTGTTGTATACGGGGTTGGTGAGACTGTACCTGGAGTATTGTGCACAGGTTTGGTGAGATTGTACCTGAACTATTGTGTACAGAGTTGGTGAGACTGTCCCTGGAGTACCGTGTTCAGGGTTGGTGAAACTGTAATTGGAGTGTTGTGTACAGTGTTGCTGAGTCTGTACCTGGAGTATTTAGAAATGGGTTGGTGAGATTGTAATTTGAGTGTTGTGTACAGTGTTGGTGAGACTGTACCTGGAGTATTGTGTACAGGGTTGGTGAGACTGTACCCGGAAGTATTGTGTACAGGGTTGGTGAGACTGTACCCGGAAGTATTGTGTACAGGGTTGGTGAGACTGTACCTGGACTGTTGTGTCCAGAGTTGGTGAGAGTGTATCTGGAGTGTTGTGTACAGGGTTGGTGAGACTGTACCTGGACTATTGCGTACAGGGTTCGTGAGGCTGTAACTGGAGTATTGTGTACAGGGTTGGTGAGACTGTACCTGGAGTATTGTGTACAGGGTTGGTGAGACTGTAAGTGGAGTATTGTGTACAGGGTTGGTGAGACTGTGCCTGGAGTATTTTGTACAGGGTTGGTGAGACTGTACCTGAACTATTGTGTGCAGGGTTAGTGAGATTGTACCTGGGGTAATGTGTGAAGAGTTGGTGAGAATGTACCTGGAGTATTGTGTACAGGGTTGGTGAGACTGTGCCCGGAGTATTTTGTACAGGGTTGGTGAGCCTGCACCTGGAGTATTGAGTACAAGGTTGGTGAGACTGTACTTGGGGTTATGTGTACCGAGTTGGTGAGACTGTACCTGTAGTATTGTGTACAGAGTTGGTGAGATTGTACCTGGAGTATTGTGTACAGATTTCGTGAGACTGTACCTGTAGTATTGTGTACAGGGTTGGTGAGATTGTACCTGGAGTATTTTGTACCAGATTTGGTGAAACTGTACCTGGAGTATTGTGTACAGGGTTGCTGAGACTGCATCTGCTCTGTAGTGTACAGTATTGATGAGACTGTAGCTGAAGTATTGTGTATAGGGTTGGCGAGACTCTACCTGGTATATTGTGTACAGGTTTGGTGAAAATATACCTGCAGTGTTTGGTACAGGGTTGGTTAGGATGTAACTGGAGTGTTGTGCACAGGGTTGGTGAGACTGAACCTGGACAATTGTGTACAGATTTGGTGAGACTGTCCCTGGAGTTCCGTGATCAGGGTTGGTGAGACTGTACCTGGATTATTGTGTACAGGATTGGTGAGACTGTATCTGCTCTATTGTGTACAGGGTTGGTGAGACTGTATCTGTACCATTGCGTACAGGGTTGATGAGACTGTACCTTGAGTATTGTGTACAGGGCTGGTGAGAATGTATCTGGACCATTGCGTACAGGGTTGGTGAGACTGTACCTGGACTATTGTGCGCAGGGTTGGTGAGACTGTACCTTGATTATTGTGTACGGGGTTGGTGGAACTGTACATGTAGTATTGTGTACAGGGTTGGTGAGGCTGTACCTGGAGTATTGTGTACAGGGTCAATGTGAATACGCATGGAGTATTGTGTATATGGTTGGTGAGACTGAACCTGGTGTATTGTTTACCGGTTTGGTGAGACTGCACCTGCAGTGTTTTGTACAGGGATGGTGAGACGGTACCTGGTGACATGGTTGGTGAGATTGTACCTGGAGTATTGTATACAGGTTTGGTGAGACTGTACCTGGAGTATTGTGTACAGGATTGGTTAGACTGTACCTGGACTATTGTGTACAGGGGTGGTGAGACTGTACCAGGAGTATTGTGCACAACGTTGTTGGGATTGCACAAGGACTATTTTGTACGGGGTTGGTGAGGCTGTACCTGGAGTATTCTGTACAGGGGTGGTGTGACGGTACCTGGAGAATTGTGTACAGGGTTGGGGAGACTGCACCAGGACTATTGTGTACAGGTTTAGAGAGACTGTAACTGGAGTGTTGTGTACAGTGTTGGTGGGTCAGTACCTGGAGTATTGTGCACTGGGTTGGTGAGACTGTACCTCGAGTATTGTGTACAGGGTTGGTGAGAAAGTACCTGGAGTATTGTGTACAAGTTTGGTGAGACTATACCTGGAGTATTGTGTCCAGGAAAGATGAGACTGTACCTGGGGTGTTGTGTACAGGGTTGGCGAGAGTGTATCTGGAGTGTAGTGTACAGGGTTGCTGAGACTGTAACTGGAGTATTGTGTACAGGATTGGTGAGACTGTAACTGGAGTATTGTGTACAGGGTTGGTGAGACTGTACTTGGGCTAATGTGTACCGAGTTGGTGAGACTGTACCTGGAGTATTGTGCACAGGGTTGGTGGGACTATACCTGGAGTATTGTGTACAAGGCTGGTGAGACGGTACCTGGAGTATTGTGTGCAGAGCTGGTGAGAATGTACCTGGACGATTGTGTAAAGGGTTGGTGAGACTGTACCTAGGGTATTGTGTAAAGGGTTGGTGAGACTGTACCTGGAGTATTGTGTACAGGGTTGGTGAGACTGTACCAGGACTATTGTGTACACGTTTGCTGAGACTGCATCTGCTCTGGAGTGTACAGGGTTAGTGAGACTGTAACTGGAGTATTGTGTAGAGGGTTGGTGAGACTGTACCTGGAGTATTGTGTACAAGGTTGGTGAGACTGTACTTGGGGTAATGTGTACCGAGTTGGTGAGACTGTACCTGGAGTATTGTGCACAGGGTTGGTGGGACTGTACCTGGAGTAATGTGTACAGGGTTGGTGAGACTGCATCTGCTCTATAGTGTACAGGGTTGGTGAGACTGTAACTGGAGTATTGTGTACAGGGTTGGTGAGACTCTACCTGGAGATTTGTGTACCCGGTTAGTGAGGCTGTACTTGGAGTATTGTGTACAGTGTTTGTGAGACTGTGCGTGGAGTGTGGTGTACAGTGTTGGAGATACTGTACCAGGACTAATGTGTACACGTTTGGTGAGACTGCATCTGCTCTATAGTGTACAGGGTTGGTGAGACTGTAACTGGAGTATTGTGTACAGGGTTGGTGAGACTCTACCTGGAGTGTTGTGTACAGGATTGGTGAGACTGTGCCTGGACTATTGCATACAGGGTTGGTGAGACTGTGCCCGGAGTATTTTGTACAGGGTTGGTGAGACTGTACCTGGACTATTGTGTACAAGGTTAGTGAGATTGTACCTGGGGTAATGTGTACAGAGTTGTTAAGGATGTACCTGGAGTATTGTGTACAGGGTTTGTGAGACTGTTCCTGAACCATTGTGTACAGTGTGGGTGAGACTGTACCGGGGCTTTTGTGTACAGGGCTGGAGAGACTGTCCCTGGATTATTGTGTACAGGTATGGTGAGACTGCATTTTCTGTATTGTGTACAGGGTTGGTGAGACTGTATCTGTACCATTGTGTTCAGGGTTGGTGAGACTGTACCTGGAGTGTTGTGTACAGGGTTGGTGAGTCTGTACCTGGAGTGTTGTGTACAGGATTGGTGAGACTGTACCTGGAGTATTGCGTACAGGGTTGTTGAGACTGTACCTGGAGTATTGTTTACAGGATTGGTGAGACTGTAACTGGAGTATTGTGTACAGGGTTGGTGAGACTGTATCTGCAGTTTTGTGTACCCGGTTGGTGAGGCTGTACTTGGAGTATTGTGTACAGTGTTTGTGAGACTGTGCCTGGAGTATTTTGTACAGGTTTGGTGAGACTGTACCTGGACTATTGTGTACAGGGTTAGTGAGATTGTACCTGGGTTAATGCGTACAGAGTTGGTGAGAATGCACCTGGAGTATTGTGTACAGGGTTGGTGAGACTGTGCCCGGAGTATTGTGTACAGGGTTGGGGAGCCTGTACCTGGTGTATTGTGTACAGGGTTTGTGAGACTGTACCTGAACCATTGTGTACAGTGTGGGTGAGACTGTACCAGGGCTTTTGTGTACATGACTGGAGAGACTGTCCCTGGATTATTGTGTACAGGTATGGTGAGACTGCATTTTATCTATTGTGTACAGGGTTGGTGAGACTATCTGTACCATTGTGTTCAGGTTTGGTGAGACTGTACATGGAGTGTTGTGTACAGGGTTGGTGAGACTTTACGTGGAGTATTGGGTATAGGATTGGTGAGATGGTAACTGGAGTATTGTGTACAGCGTTGGTGAGACTGTAACTGGAGTATTGTGTACAGGGATTGTGAGACTGTACCTGGAATATTGTGTGCAGGTTTGGTGAAACTGTACCTGGAGTATTGTGCACAGACTTGGTGAGATAGTACGTGGAGTGTTGAGTACGGGCTTGGTGAGACATTATCTGGAGTATTGTGTAATCAGGTTTGGTGAGAGTGTACCTGGAGTATTGTGTACAGAGTTGGTGAGACTGTAACTGGAGTGTTGTGTACAGTGTTGGTGGGTCAGTACCTGGAGTATTGTGCACTGGGTTGGTGAGACTGTACCTCGAGTATTGTGTACAGGGTTGGTGAGAAAGTACCTGGAGTATTGTGTACAAGTTTGGTGAGACTATACCTGGAGTATTGTGTCCAGGAAAGATGAGACTGTACCTGGGGTGTTGTGTACAGGGTTGGCGAGAGTGTATCTGGAGTGTAGTGTACAGGGTTGCTGAGACTGTAACTGGAGTATTGCGTACAGGGTTGGTGAGACTGTATCTGGAGTATTGTGTACAGGATTGGTGAGACTGTAACTGGAGTATTGTGTACAGGGTTGGTGAGACTGAACCTGCACTTTTGTGTACCCGGTTGGTGAGGCTATACCTGGAGTAATGTGTACAGTGTTTGTGAGACTGGTCCTGGTGTATTTTATACAGGGTTGGTGAGACTTTACCTGGAGTATTGTGTACAAGGTTGGTGAGACTGTACTTGGGCTAATGTGTACCGAGTTGGTGAGACTGTACCTGGAGTATTGTGCACAGGGTTGGTAGGACTATACCCGGAGTATTGTGTACAGGGTTGGTGAGACGGTACCTGGAGTATTGTGTGCAGAGCTGGTGAGAATGTACCTGGACGATTGTGAAAAGGGTTGGTGAGACTGTACCTAGAGTATTGTGTGAAGGGTTGGTGAGACTGTACCTGGAGTATTGTGTACAGGGTTGGTGAGACTGTACCAGGACTATTGTGTACACGTTTGCTGAGACTGCATCTGCTCTATAGTGTACAGGGTTGGTGAGACTGTAACTGGAGTATTGTGTACAGGGTTGGTGAGACTGTACCTGGAGTGTTGTGTACAGGATTGGTGAGACTGTACCTGGACTATTGCGTACAGGGTTAGTGAGACTGTACCTGGAGTATTGTTGACAGGGTTGTTGAGACTGTAACTGGAGTATTGTGTACAGGGTTGGTGAGACTGTACCTGGAGATTTGTGTACCCGGTTAGTGAGGCTGTACTTGGAGTATTGTGTACAGTGTTTGTGAGACTGTGCGTGGAGTGTGGTGTACAGTGTTGGAGATACTGTACCAGGACTAATGTGTACACGTTTGGTGAGACTGCATCTGCTCTATAGTGTACAGGGTTGGTGAGACTCTACCTGGAGTGTTGTGTACAGGATTGGTGAGACTGTACCTGGACTATTGCGTACAGGGTTAGTGAGACTGTACCTGGAGTATTGTTGACAGGGTTGTTGAGACTGTAACTGGAGTATTGTGTACAGGGTTGGTGAGACTGTACCTGGAGATTTGTGTACCCGGTTAGTGAGGCTGTACTTGGAGTATTGTGTACAGTGTTTGTGAGACTCTACCTGGAGTGTTGTGTACAGGAATGGTGAGACTGTGCCTGGACTATTGCATACAGGGTTGGTGAGACTGTACCTGGAGTATTATGTACAGGGTTGGTGAGACTGTACCTGGAGTTTTGTGTACCCGGTTAGTGAGGCTGTACTTGGAGTATTGTGTACAGTGTTTGTGAGACTGTGCCTGGACTATTGTGTACAAGGTTAGTGAGATTGTACCTGGGGTAATGTGTACAGAGTTGTTGAGGATGTACCTGGAGTATTGTGTACAGGGTCGGTGAGACTGTGCCCGGTGTATTGTGAACAAGGTTGGTGATCCTGTACCTGGAGTATTGTGTACAGGGTTTGTGAGACTGTTCCTGAACCATTGTGTACAGTGTGGGTGAGACTGTACCGGGAGTGTTGTGTACAGGTTTGGTGAGTCTGTACCTGGAGTGTTGTGTAAAGGATTGGTGAGACTGTACCTGGAGTATTGCGTACAGGGTTGTTGAGACTGTACCTGGAGTATTGTTTACAGGATTGGTGAGACTGTAACTGGAGTATTGTGTACAGGGTTGGTGAGACTGTATCTGCAGTTTTGTGTACCCGGGGGTTGGTGAGGCTGTACTTGGAGTATTGTGTACAGTGTTTGTGAGACTGTGCCTGGAGTATTTTGTACAGGTTTGGTGAGACTGTACCTGGACTATTGTGTACAGGGTTAGTGAGATTGTACCTGGGGTAATGTGTACAGAGTTGGTGAGAATGCACCTGGAGTATTATGTACAGGGTTGGTGAGACTGTGCCCGGAGTATTGTGTACAGGGTTGGTGAGCCTGTACCTGGTGTATTGTGTACAGGGTTTGTGAGACTGTACCTGAACCATTGTGTACAGTGTGGGTGAGACTACCGGGGCTTTTGTGTACATGACTGGAGAGACTGTCCCTGGATTATTGTGTACAGGTATGGTGAGACTGCATTTTCTCTATTGTGTACAGGGTTGGTGAGACTGTATCTGTACCATTGTGTTCAGGGTTGGTGAGACTGTACCTGGAGTATTTTGGACAGGTTTTGTCAGTCTATACCTGGAGTATTGTGTACAGCGTTTGTGAGACTGTTCCAGGAGAATTCTGTACAGTGGTGGTGTGACGGTATCTGCAGAAATGTGTACAGGGTTGGTGAGACTGTAACTTGGGAATTGTGTACAGCGTTGTTGAGACTGTACTTGGAGAATTGTGTACAGGGTTGGTGAGACAGTACATGGAGCATTGTGTACTGGGTTGGTGAGACTGTACCTGGAGTATTGTGTATAGGGTTGGAAAGACTGTGGCTCGACCATTGTGTACAGGGTTGGTGAGAAAGTACCTGGAGTATTGTGTACAAGGTTGGTGAGACTATACCTGGAGTATTATGTCCAGGAAAGATGAGACTGTACCTGGGGTGTTGTGTACAGGGTTGGCGAGAGCATACCTGGAGTGTAGTGTGCAGAGCTGGTGAGAATGTACCTGGACTAGTGTGTACAGGGTTGGTGAGACTGTACCTGGACTATTGCGTACAGGGTTGGTGAGACTGTACCTGGAGTATTGTTTACAGGTTTGGTGAGACTGTACCTGGAGTATTGTGTACAGGGTTGGTGAGACTGTACCTGGAGTATTGTGTGCAGAGCTGGTGAGAATGTATCTGGACTAGTGTGTACAGGGTTGGTGGGACTGTGCCTGGAGTATTGTGCACAGGGTTGTTGGGACTGTACCTGGAGTATTGTGTACAGGGTTGGTGAGACTGTACCTGGAGTATTGTGTACAGGGTTGGTGAGACTGTACCTGGAGTATTGTGTGCAGAGCTGGTGAGAATGTACCTGGACTAGTGTGTACAGGGTTGGTGGGACTGTGCCTGGAGTATTGTGCACAGGGTTGTTGGGACTGTACCTGGAGTATTGTGTACAGGGTTGGTGAGACTGAACCTGGAGTATTGTGTGCAGAGCTGGTGAGAATGTACCTGGACTAGTGTGTACAGGGTTGGTGAGACTGTCACTGGAGTATTGTGTACAGAGTTCGTGAGACTCTACCTGGAGTGTTGTGTACATGATTGGTGAGACTGTACCTGGACTATTGCGTACAGGGTTGGTGAGACTGTACCTGGAGTATTGTTTACAGGTTTGGTGAGACTGTAACTGGAGTATTGTGTACAGGGTTGGTGAGCCTGTACCTGGAGTATAGTGTACAGGGTTTGTGAGACTGTACCTGGAGTATTGTGTACAGGGTTGGTGAGACTGTACCTGGAGTATTGTGTACAGGGTTGGTGAGACTGTACCTGGAGTATTGTGTACAGGGTTGGTGAGACTGTACCTGAACCATTGTTTCCAGTGTGGGTGAGACTGTACCGGGGCTTTGGTGTACAGGGCTGGAGAGACTGTCCCTGGATTATTGTGTACAGGTATGGTGAGACTGCATTTTCTGTATTGTGTACAGGGTTGGTGAGACTGTATCTGTACCACTGTGTTCAGGGTTGGTGAGACTGTACCTGGAGTGTTGTGTACAGGGTTGGTGAGTCTGTACCTGGAGTGTTGTGTACAGGATTGGTGAGACTGTACCTGGACTATTGCGTACAGGGTTGGTGCGACTGTACCTGGAGTATTGTTTACAGGATTGGTGAGACTGTAACTGGAGTATTGTGTACAGGGTTGGTGAGACTGTATCTGCAGTTTTGTGTACCCAGTTGGTGAGGCTGTACTTGGAGTATTGTGTACAGTGTTTGTGAGCCTGTACCTGGAGTATTGTGTACAGTGTTTGTGAGCCTGTACCTGGACCATTGTGTACAGGGTTGGTGAGACTGTACCTGGAGTATTGTGTACAGGGTTGTTGACACTGCACCTGAAGAAGAGCATATGCCCGAAACGCGATTCTCCTGTAGCGTGGATGCTGGCTGACCTTCTGAGTTTTTCCAGCATCACCTTTTCTGCCCTGGACTATTGTGCACAGGGTTGGTGAGACTGTACCTGGAGTAGTGTGTACTGGATTGGTGAGACTACCTGGAGTGTTGTGTACAGGTTGGTGAGACTGTACCTGGAGTGTTGTGTACAGGATGGGTGAGTCTGTACCTGGAGAATTGTGTACAGGGTTGGTGAGACTAAACCTCGAGTATTGTGTACAGGGTTGGTGAGACTTTACCACGAGTATTGTGTAGAGGGTTGATGAGACTGCAGCTCGAGTATTGTGTAATCAGGTTTGGTGAGACTGTACCTGGAGTATTGTGTACAGTGTTGGTGAGTCTGTCCCTGGAGTGTAGTGTACAGGGTTGGTGAGACTGTGCCCGGAGTATTGTGTACAGGGTTGGTGAGCCTGTACCTGGAGTATTGTGTACAGGGTTTGTGAGACTGTACCTGAACCATTGTGTACAGTGTGGGTGAGACTGTACCGGGGCTTTTGTGTACAGGGCTGGAGAGACTGTCCCTGGATTATTGTGTCACAGGTATGGTGAGACTGCGTTTTCTCTATTGTGTACAGAGTTGGTGAGACTGTATCTGTACCATTGTGTTCAGGGTTGGTGAGACTGTACCTGGAGTGTTGTGTACAGGGTTGGATAGATTGTACTTGGTCTATTGTGTACAGCGTTGGTGAGACTGTACCTGGAGTATTGTGTACAGGGTTGGTGAGACTGTACCTGGAGTATTTCGGACAGGTTTTGTCAGTCTATACCTGGAGTATTGTGTACAGCGTTTGTGAGACTGTACCAGGAGAATTCTGTACAGTTGTGGTGTGACAGTACCTGGAGCATTTTGTACAGGGTTGGTGAGACCGTACCTGGACTATTGTGTATAGGGTTGGAGACACTGTGGCTCGACCATTGTGTACAGGGTTGGTGAGACTGTACCTGCAATATTGTGCATAGGGGTGTTGAGAGTGTCCCTGGAGAATTGTGTACAGGGTTTGTGAGACTGTACCTGGACCATTGTATACAGGGTGGGTGAGACTGTACCTGAGCTATTGTGTACAGGGTTGGAGAGACTGTACCTGGATTATTGTGTACAGGGATGGTGAGACTGCAGTTTCTCTATTGTGTACAGGGTTGGTGAGACTGTATCTGTACCATTGTGTACAGGGTTGATGAGACTGTACCTGGAGTATTCAGTACAGGGTTGGTGAGACTGCATCTGGACCATTGTGTACAGGGTTGGTGAGATGTACCTGGAGAATTGAGTACAGGGTTGGTTACACTGTACCTGGACTATTGTGTACAGGGTTGGTGAGACTGCATCTGGACCATTGTGTACAGGGTTGGTGAGACTGTACCTGGAGTATTGTGTACAGGGTTGTTGACACTGCACCTGAAGAAGAGCATATGCCCGAAACGCGATTCTCCTGTAGCGTGGATGCTGGCTGACCTGCTGAGTTTTTCCAGCATCACCTTTTCTGCCCTGGACTATTGTGCACAGGGTTGGTGAGACTGTACCTGGAGTAGTGTGTACTGGATTGGTGAGACTGTACCTGGAGTGTTGTGTACAGGTTGGTGAGACTGTACCTGGAGTGTTGTGTACAGGATGGGTGAGTCTGTACCTGGAGAATTGTGTACAGGGTTGGTGAGACTAAACCTCGAGTATTGTGTACAGGGTTGGTGAGACTTTACCACGAGTATTGTGTAGAGGGTTGATGAGACTGCAGCTGGAGTATTGTGTAATCAGGTTTGGTGAGACTGTACCTGGAGTATTGTGTACAGTGTTGGTGAGTCTGTACCTGGAGTGTAGTGTACAGGGTTGGTGAGACTGTACCTGGAGTATTGTGTAGAGGGTTGGTGAGACTGCACCTGGGCTATTGCGTACAGTGTTTGTGAGACTGTATCTGGAGTATTGTGTACAGGTTTGGTGAGACATTACCTGGAGTATTGTGTAATCAGGATTGTTGAGACTGTACCTGGAGTATTGTGTACAGTTGTTGAGACGGTAACTGGAGTGTTGTGTACAGTGTTGGTGAATCTGTACCTGGAGTATTGCATACAGTGTTGGTGAGACTGTACCTGGAATATTGTGTAGAGCGTTGGTGAGACTCCACCTGGACTATTGCGACAGTGTTGGTGAGAATGTACCTGGAGTATTGTGTACAGGGTTGGTGGGACTATACCTGGAGTATTGTGTACAGGGTTGGTGAGACGGGACCTGGAGTATTGTGTACAGAGTTGGTGAGAATGTATCTGGACGATTGTGTACAATGTTGTTGAGACTGTACCTGATGTATTGTGTAAAGGGTTGGTGAGACTGTACCGGGAGTATTGTGTATAGGGTTGGTGAGACTGTACCAGGACATTTGCGTACACGTTTGGTGAGACTGCATCTGCTCTAGAGTGTACAGTGTTGGTGAGACTGTAACTGGACTATTGTGTACAGCGTTGGTGAGACGGTACCTGGAGTATTGTGTACAAGGTTGGTGAGACTGTACTTGGGATAATGTGTACCAAGTTGGTGAGACTGTACCTGGAGTATTGTGCACAGGGTTGGTGGGACTGTACCTGGAGTATTGTGTACAGGGTTGGTGAGACTGTACCTGGAGTATTGTGTAGAGGGTTGGTGAGACTGCACCTGGGCTATTGCGTACAGGGTTGGTGAGACTGTACCAGGACTATTGTGTACACGTTTGGTGAGACTGGATCTGCTCTGCTGTGCAGAGCTGATGAGACTGTACCTGAACTAGTGTGTACAGGGTTGGCGGGACTGTACCTGGAGTATTGTGTAAAGGGTTGGTGAAACTGTTCCTGGAGTATTGTGTACAGGGTTCGTGAGACTGTACCAGGACTATTATGTACACGTTTGGTGAGACTGGATCTGCTCTATAAGTGTACAGGGTTGGTGAGACTGTAACTGGAGTATTGTGTACAGGGTTGGTGAGACTGTACCTGGAGTATTGTGTACAGGGTTGGTGAGACTGTACCTGGTGTATTGTGTACAGGGTTTGTAAGACTGTATCTGGAGTGTTGTGTACAGGTTTCGTGAGACTGTACCTGGAGTATTGTTTACAGGGTTGGTGAGACTGTACCTGGAGTGTTGTGTATAGGGTTGGTGAGACTGTACCTGGAGTATTGTTCACAGGGTTGGTTAGACTGTAACTGGAGTATTGTGTACCCGGTTGGTGTGGCTGTACTTGGAGTATTGTGTACAGTGTTTGTGAGACTGTGCCTGGAGTATTTTGTACAGGGTTAGTGAGATTGTACCTAGGGTAATGTGTACAGAATTGGTGAGAATGTACCTGGAGTATTGTGTACAGGGTTGTTGAGACTGTGCCTGGAGTATTGTGTAGAGGGTTAGTGAGACTGTCCCTGGAATATTGTGTACCCGGTTGGTAAGGCTGTACGTGCAGTATTGTGAACAGGATTGGTGAGACTGTACCTGGAGTATTGTGGACAGTGTTGTGGAGACTGTAACTGGACTATTGTGTGCAAGGTTCATGAGATTGTATCTGGACCATTGTGCACATGGTTGGTGAGATTGTACCTGGAGTATTGTGTACAGCGTTGGTGAGACTGTATCTGAACCATTGTGTACATTTTTGGTGACACTATACCTGGATTATTGTGTACAGGGTTGGTGAGACTGTACCAGGAGAATTCTGTACAGTGTTGGTGTGACGGTATCTGCAGAATTGTGTACAGGGTTGGTGAGACTGTACCTTGGGAATTGTGTACAGCGTTGTTGTGACTGTACTTGGAGAATTGTGTACAGGGTTGGTGAGACTGGACCTGGAGTATTCTGTACAGGTGGGGAGTGACAGTACCTGGAGCATTTTGTAGAGGGTTGATGAGACCGTAACTGGACTATTGTGTATAGGGTTGGAGAGGCTGTGCCTCGACCATTGTGTACAGGGTTGGTGAGACTGTACCTGGAATAGGTACAGTCTCCAGGTACAGTCTCACCAACTCTGTACACTACGCTCCAGGTACAGACTCACCAACACTGTACACTATACTCCAGGTACAGTCTCACTAAACCTGATTACACAATACTCCAGGTAATGTCTCACCAAATCTGTACACAGTACTCCAGATACAGTCTCACCAACATTGCACGCAATAGTCCAGGTGCATTCCCACTAACCCTCTACACAATACTCCAGGTACTGTCTCACCAACCCTGTACACTACATTCCAGGTACAGACTCACCAACACTGTACACAATACTCCAGGTACAGTCTCACCAAACCTGATTACACAATACTCCAGGTGCATTCTCACCAACCCTCTACACAATACTCGAGGTTTAGCCTCACCAACCCTGTACACAATTCTCCAGGTACAGACTCACCCATCCTGTACACAACACTCCAGGTACAGTCTCACCAACCTTCACACAACACTCCAGGTACAGTCTCACCAACCCTGTACACAATACTCTAGGTACAGTCTCACCAACATTGTACACATTACTCCAGGTAGAGAGTCATCAACACTATAAACAGCACTCCAATTACAGTCTCACCAACCCCGTACACAATAATCCAGGTACACTCTCACCAACCCTGAACGCGGTACTGCAGGGACAGTCTCAGCAAACGTGTACACAGTAGTCCAGTTACATCCTCACCAACCCAGTACAAAATAGTGCTGGTACAGTCTCAACAAACCTGTACACAATACACCAGGTACAGTCTCACCAACCCTGTACACAATACTCCAGGTACGTTCTCACTAATTCTGTAAACAATACACGATAGAGCAGATGCAGTCTCAACAAACGAGTACACAATAGTCCTGGTACAGTCTCACCAACCCTGTACACAATACTCCTGGTACAGTTTCACCAACCCTTAACACAATACTTCAGGTACAGTCTCACCAACACTGTACACAGTCGCCCAGGTACATTCTCACCAACTCTGTTCACAATACCCCAGATCCCGTCTCACCAACCCTGTACACAATACTCCAGGTATAGTCCCACCAACCCTGTGCACAATACTCCAGGTACAGTCTCACCAACCCTGTACACAATACTCCAGTTACAGTCTCACCAACACTGTACGCAATAGTCCAGGTGCAGTCTCACCAACCCTCTACACAATACTCCGGGTACAGTCTCACCAACTCTGTACACAATACTCCAGGTACAGTCTCAGCAAACCTGATTACACAATACTCCAGGTAATGTCTCACCAAACCTGTACACAGTACTCCAGATACAGTCTCACCAACATTGCACGCAATAGTCCAGGTGCAGTCTCACCAACCCTCTACACAATACTCCAGGTACAGTCTCACCAACTCTGTACACTACGCTCCAGGTACAGACTCACCAACACTGTACACAATACTCCAGGTACAGTCTCACCAAACCTGATTACACAATACTCCAGGTGCAGTCTCACCAACCCTCTACACAATACTCGAGGTTTAGCCTCACCAACCCTGTACACAATACTCCAGATACAGTCTCACCAAACCTGATTACACAATACTCCAGGTACAGTCTCACCAAATCTGTACACAGTACTCCAGATACAGTCTCACCAACATTGCACGCAATAGTCCAGGTGCATTCCCACTAACCCTCTACACAATACTCCAGGTACAGTCTCACCAACCCTGTACACTACACTCCAGGTACAGACTCACCAACACTGTACACAATACTCCAGGTACAGTCTCACCAAACCTGATTACACAATACTCCAGGTGCATTCTCACCAACCCTCTACACAATACTCGAGGTTTAGCCTCACCAAAACTGTACACAATTCTCCAGGTACAGACTCACCCATCCGGTACACAACACTCCAGGTACAGTCTCACCAACCTGCACACAACACTCCAGGTACAGTCTCACCACCCTGTACACACTACTCCAGGTACAGTCTCATCAACCCTGTACACAATGGTCCAGGTACAGTCTCACCATCCCTGTACACAATAATCCAGGTACAGTCTCTCCAACCCTGTACACAATACTCAGGTACAGTCTCACCCACCCTGTATTGTGTAGAGGGTTGTTGAGACTGCACCTGGACTATTGCGTGCAATGCTGGTGAGACTGTATCTGGAGTACTGTGTACAGGTTTGGTGAGACATTACCTGGAGTATTGTGTAATCAGGTTTGCTGACACTGTACCTGGAGTATTGCGTACAGAGTTGGTGAGACTGTACCCGGGAGTATTGTGTAGAGGGTTGGTGAGACTGCACCAGGACTATTGCGTACAGTGTTGGTGAGACTGTACCTGGAGTATTGTGTACAGGGTTGGTGAGACCGTACCTGGAGTATTGTGTACAGGGTTGGTGAGACGGGACCTGGAGTATTGTGTACAGAGTTGGTGAGAATGTACCTGGACGATTGTGTACAGTGTTGGTGAGACTGTACCTGAAGTATTGTGTTAAGGGTTGGTGAAACTGTACCTGGAGTATTGTGTACAGGGTTGGTGAGACTGTACCAGGACTATTGTGTACTCGTTTGTTGAGACTGCATCTGCTCTATAGTGTATTGTTTACAGAATTAGTGAGAACGTACCTGGAGTATTGTGTACAGGGTTGGTGAGACTGTACCTGGTGTATTGTGTACAGGTTTGTTGAGACTGTACCTGCAGTATTTTGTACTGGGTTGGTGAGGATGTAACTGGAGTACTGTATACAAGTTTGCTGAGACTGTCCCTGCAGTACCGCGTTCAGGGTTGGTGAGAGTGTACCTGGATTATTGTGTACAGGGTTGGTGAGACTGTAATTGGAGTGCTGTTTATAGTGTTGATGACTCTCTACCTGGAGTAATGTGTACAATGTTGGTTAGACTGTAATTGCAGTGTTGTGTATAGTGTTGGTGAGTCTGTACCTAGAGTATTGTGTACAGGGTTGGTGAGACTGTACCTGGAGTATTGTGTACAGGGTTGGTGAGACTGTACCTGGTGTATTGTGTACAGGGTTTGTAAGACTGTATCTGGAGTGTTGTGTACAGCTTTGGTGTGACTGTACCAGGACTATTGCATACAGGGTTGGTGAGACTGTACCTGGAGTGTTGTGTATAGGGTTGGTGAGACTGTACCTGGAGTATTGTTCACAGGGTTGGTGAGACTGTAACTGGAGTATTGTGTACACGGTTGGTGAGACTGTACTTGGAGTATTGTGTACAGTGTTTGTGAGACTGTGCCTGGAGTATTTTGTACAGGGTTAGTGAGACTGTACCTGGACCATTGTGTACAGGGTTACTGAGATTGTACCTAGGGTAATGTGTACAGAGTTGGTGAGAATGTACCTGGAGTATTGTGTACAGGGTTGTTGAGACTGTGCCCGGAGTTTTGTGTACAGGGTTGGTGTGACTGGACCTGGAGTATTGTGTACAGGGTTGGTGAGACTGTCCCTGGAATATTGTGTACCCAGTTGGTAAGACTGTACGTGCAGTATTGTGAACAGGATTGGTGAGACTGTACCTGGAGTATTGTGGACAGTGTTGTGGAGACTGTAACTGGACTATTGTGTGCAAGGTTCATAAGATTGTATCTGGACCATTGTGCACATGCTTGGTGAGATTGTACCTGGAGTATTGTGTACAGCGTTGGTGAGACTGTATCTGAACCATTGTGTATATTTTTGGTGACACTATACCTGGATTATTGTGTACAGGGTTGGTGAGACTGTACCTGGACTAGTGTGTACAGTGTTGGTGAGACTGTACCTGGAGTATTTTGTACAGGGTTGGTATGACTGTACCTGGAATATTGTGTACATGTTTTTTGAGACTGTACCCGGAGTATTGTGTACAAGGTTGGTGAGACTGTATTGGAGTAATGTGTACCGGGTTGGTGGGACTGTACCTGGAGTATTGTGCACAGGGCTGTTGGAACTGTACCTGGAGTATTGTGTACAGGGTTGGTCAGACTGTACCTGGAGTATTGTGTGCAAAGCTGGTGAGAATGTACCTGGAGTATTGTGTACAGGGTTGGTGAGACTGTACCTGGAGTATTGTGGAAAGGGTTGGTGAGACTGTACCTGGAGTACTGTGTACAGGGTTGGTGAGACTGTACCAGGACTATTGTGTACAGGTTTGGTGAGACTGCATCTGGTCTATAGTGTACAGGTTTGGTGAGACTGTAACTGGAGTATTGCGTACAGGGTTGGTGAGACTGTACCTGGAGTGTTGTGTACAGGATTGGTGAGACTGTACCTGGACTATTGTGTACAGGGTTGGTGTGACTGTACCTGGAGTGTTGTTTACAGGTCGGGTGAGACTGTAACTGGAGTATTGTGTACAGGGTTGGTGAGACTGTACCTGGTATGTTGTGTACAGGATGGGTGAGCCTGTACCTGGAGAATTGTGTACAGGGTTGGTGAGGCTAAACCTCAAGTATTGTGTAGAGGTTTGGTGAGACTGCACCTGGACTATTGCGTACAGTGTTGGTGAGACTGTAACTAGAGTATTGTGTACAGGGTTGGTGAGACTGTACCTGGACTATTGCATACAGGGTTGGTGAGACTGTACCTGGAGTATTGTTTACAGGTCGGGTGAGACTGTAACTGGAGTATTGTGTACAGGGTTGGTGACACTGTACCTGGGGTTTTGTGTACCCGGTTGGTGAGGCTGTACTTGGAGTATTGTGTCCAATGTTTGTGAGACTGTACCTGGACTATTGTGTACAGGGTTAGTGAGATTGTACCTGGGGTAATGTGTACAGAGTTGGTGAGAATGTACCTGGAGTATTGTGTACAGGGTTGGTGAGGCTGTGTCCGGAGTTATGTGTACAGGTTTGGTGAGTCTGTACCTGGAGTATTGTGTACAGGGTTTGTGAGACTGTATCCGAACTATTGTGTACAGTGTGGATGAGACTGTACAGGGGCTTTTGTGTACAGGGCTGGAGAGACTGTCCCTGGATTATTGTGTACAGGTATGCTGAGACTGCATTTTCTCTATTGTGTACAGGGGTGTGGAGACTGTATCTGTACCATTGTGTTCAGGGTTGGTGAGACTGTACCTGGAGTATAGTGTACAGGTTTGGCTAGATTGTCCTTGGACTATTGTGTACAGCGTTGGTGAGACTGTGCCTGGAGTATTGTGTACAGGTTAGGTGAGACATTACCTGGAGTATTGTGTAATTAGGTTTGGTGAGACTGAACCTGGAGTATTGTGTAAAGGGTTGGTGAGACTGTACCTGGAGTATTGTGTAAAGGGTTGGTGGGACTGTACCTGGAGTACTGTGTACAGGGTTGGTGAGACTGTACCAGGACTATTGTGTACGCATTTGGTGAGACTGCATCTGCTCTATAGTGTACAGGGTTGGTGAGACTCTTCCTGGAGTGTTGTGTACAGGATTGGTGAGAGTGTACCTGGACTATTGTGTACAGGGTTGGTGAGACTGCACCTGGAGTATTGTTTACAGGTCGGGTGAGACTGTAACTGGAGTGTTGTGTACAGGGTTGGTGAGACTGTACCTGGGGTTTTGTGTACCCGGTTGGTGAGGCTGTACTTGGAGTATTGTGTACAGTGTTTGTGAGACTGTACCTGGACTATTGTGTACAGGGTTAGTGAGATTGTACCTGGGGTAATGTGTACAGAGTTGGTGAGAATGTACCTGGAGTATTGTGTACAGGGTTGGTGAGGCTGTGTCCGGAGTTATGTGTACAGGTTTGGTGAGTCTGTACCTGGAGTATTGTGTACAAGGTTTGTGAGACTGTATCTGAACCATTGTGTACAGTGTGGATGAGACTGTACAGGGGCTTTTGTGTACAGGGCTGGAGAGACTGTCCCTGGATTATTGTGTACGGGTATGGTGAGACTGCATTTTCTCTATTGTGTACAGGGTTGTTGAGACTGTATCTGTACCATTGTGTTCAGGGTTGGTGAGACTGTACCTGGACTATTGTGTACACGTTTGGTGAGACTGCCTCTGCTCTATAGTGTACAGGGTTTTTGAGACTGTATCTGTACCATTGTGTTCAGGGTTGGTGAGACTGTACCTGGAGTATAGTGTACAGGTTTGGCTAGATTGTCCTTGGACTATTGTGTACAGCGTTGGTGAGACTGTGCCTGGAGTATTGTGTACAGGTTTGGTGAGACATTGCCTGGAGTATTGTGTAATTAGGTTTGGTGAGACTGAACCTGGAGTATTGTGTAAAGGGTTGGTGAGACTGTACCTGGAGTATTGTGTACAGGGTTGGTGGGACTATACCTGGAGTATTGTGTACAGGGTTGGTGAGACCGGACCTGGGGTATTGTGTACAGAGTTGGTGAGAATGTACCTGGACGATTGTGTACAGTGTTGGTGAGACTGTACCTGGAGTATTGTGTAAAGGGTTGGTGAGACTGTACCAGGAGTATTGTGTACAGGGTTGGTGAGACTGTACCAGGACTTTTGTGTACACGTTTGGTGAGACTGCATCTGCTCTAGACTGTACAGTGTTGGTGAGACTGTAACTGAAGTATTGTGTACAGGGTTGGTGAGACGGTACCTGGAGTATTGTGTACAAGGTTGGTGAGACTGTACTTGGGATAATGTGTACCGAGTTGGTGAGACTGTACCTGGAGTATTGTGCACAGGGTTGGTGAGACTGTACCTGGAGTATTGTGCACAGGGTTGGTGAGACTGTACCTGGAGTATTGTGTACAGTGTTGGTGAGACTGTACCTGGAGTATTGTGTACAGGGTTGGTGAGACTGTACCAGGACTATTGTGTACACGTTTGGTGAGTCTGCATCTGCTCTATAGTGTACAGGTTTGGTGAGACTGTAACTGGAGTATTGTGTACAGGGTTGGTGAGAATGTACCTGGAGTGTTGTGTACAGGATTGGTGAGACTGTACCTGGACTATTGCGTACAGGGTTGGTGAGACTGTACCTGGAGTATTGTTTACAGAGTTGGTGAGACTGTAACTGGACTATTGTGTCCAGGATTAGTGAGATTGTACCTGGGGTAATGTGTACAGAGTTGGTGAGAATGTACCTGGAGTATTGTGTACAAGGTTGGTGAGACTGTGCGCGGAGTATTTTGTACAGAGTTGGTGAGCCTGTAACTGGAGTGTTGTGTACAGGTTTTGTGAGACTGTACCAGGACTATTGTGTACACATTTGTTGAGACTGCATCTGCTCTATTGTGTACAGGGCTGGAGAGACTGTATCTGTACCATTGTGTTCAGGGTTGGCTAGACTGTACCTGGACTATTGTGTACAGCGTTGGTGAGACTGTACCTGGAGTATTGTGTACAGTCTTGGTGAGACTGTACCTGGAGTGTAGTGGACAGGTTTTGTCAGTCTATACCTGGAGTATTGTGTACAGCGTTTGTGAGACTGTACCAGGAGAATTCTGTAGAGTGGTGGTGTGACTGTATCTGCAGAATTGTGTACTGGGTTGGTGAGACTGTACCTGGAGTATTCTGTACTGGTGTGGAGTTAAAGTACCTGGAGCATTTTGTACAGGGTTGGTGAGACTGTACCTGGAATATTGTGCATAGGGGTGTTGAGAGTGTCCCTGGAGAATTGTGTACAGGGTTTGTGAGACTGTACCTGGACCATTGTATACAGGGTGGATGAGACTGTACCTGGAGAATTGTGTACAGGGTTGGTGAGGCTAAACCTCGAGTATTGTGTAGAGTGTTTGTGAGACTGCATCTGTAGTATTGTGTAAAGAGGTTTGGTGAGATTGTACCTGGAGTAGTGTGTAGTGGGTTGGTGAGACTGTACCTGGAGTGTTGTGTACAGGTTGGTGAGACTGTACCTGGAGTGTTGTGTACAGGATGGGTGAGCCTGTATCTGGAGAATTGTGTACAGGGTTGGTGAGGCTAAACCTCGAGTATTGTGTAGAGGGTTGGTGAGGTGCAGCTGGAGTATTGTGTAATCAGGTTTGGTGAGACTGTACCTGGAGTATTGTGTACAGTGTTGGTGAGTCTGTACCTGGAGTGTAGTGTACAGGGTTGGTGAGACTGTACCTGGAGTATTGTGTAGAGGGTTGGTGAGACTGCACCTGGACTATTGCGTGCAATGTTGGTGAGACTGTATCTGGAGTACTGTGTACGGGTTTGGTGAGACATTACCTGGAGTATTGTGTAATCAGGTTTGGTGAGACTGTACCTGGAGTATTGTGTACAGAGTTGGTGAGACTGTTCCTGGAGTGTTGTGTACAGGATGGGTGAGCCTGTACCTGGAGAATTGTGTACAGGGTTGGTGAGGCTAAACCTCAAGTATTGTGTAGAGGTTTGGTGAGACTGCACCTGGACTATTGCGTACAGTGTTGGTGAGACTGTAACTGGAGTATTGTGTACAGGGTTGGTGAGACTGTACCTGGAGTATTGTGCACAGGGTTGGTGGGACTATACCTGGAGTCTTGTGTACAGGGTTGGTGAGACGGGACCTGAAGTATTGTGTACAGAGTTGGTGAGAATGTACCTGGACGATTGTGTACAGTGTTGGTGAGACTGTACCTGAAGTATTGTGTTAAGTGTTGGTGAAACTGTACCAGGAGTATTGTGTACAGGATTAGTGAGACTGTACCAGTACTATTGTGTACACGTTTGTTGAGACTGCATCTGCTGTATAGTGTATTGTTTACAGAGTTAGTGAGAACATACCTGGAGTATTGTGTACAGGGTTGGTGAGACTATATCTGGTGTATTGTGTACAGGTTTGGTGAGACTGTACCTGCAGTATTTTGTACTGGGTTGGTGAGGATGTAACTGGAGTACTGTGTACATGTTTGTTGAGACTGTCCCTGCAGTACCGCGTTCAGGGTTGGTGAGAGTGTACCTGGATTATTGTGTACAGGGTTGGTGAGACTGTAATTGGATTGCTGTGTACAGTGTTGATGACTCTCTACCTGGAGTAATGTGTACAATGTTGATGAGACTGTAATTGCAGTGTTGTGTATAGTGTTGGTGAGTCTGTACCTAGAGTATTGTGTACAGGGTTGGTGAGACTGTACCTGGACTATTGCATACAGGGTTGGTGAGACTGTACCTGGAGTATTGTTTACAGGTCGGGTGAGACTGTAACTGGAGTATTGTGTACAGGGTTGGTGAGACTGTACCTGGGGTTTTGTGTACCCGGTTGGTGAGGCTGTACTTGGAGTATTGTGTCCAATGTTTGTGAGACTGTACCTGGACTATTGTGTACAGGGTTAGTGAGATTGTACCTGGGGTAATGTGTACAGAGTTGGTGAGAATGTACCTGGAGTATTGTGTACAGGGTTGGTGAGGCTGTGTCCGGAGTTATGTGTACAGGTTTGGTGAGTCTGTACCTGGAGTATTGTGTACAGGGTTTGTGAGACTGTATCCGAACTATTGTGTACAGTGTGGATGAGACTGTACAGGGCTGGAGAGACTGTCCCTGGATTATTGTGTACAGGTATGCTGAGACTGCATTTTCTCTATTGTGTACAGGGGTGTGGAGACTGTATCTGTACCATTGTGTTCAGGGTTGGTGAGACTGTACCTGGAGTATAGTGTACAGGTTTGGCTAGATTGTCCTTGGACTATTGTGTACAGCGTTGGTGAGACTGTGCCTGGAGTATTGTGTACAGGTTAGGTGAGACATTACCTGGAGTATTGTGTAATTAGGTTTGGTGAGACTGAACCTGGAGTATTGTGTAAAGGGTTGGTGAGACTGTACCTGGAGTATTGTGTAAAGGGTTGGTGGGACTGTACCTGGAGTACTGTGTACAGGGTTGGTGAGACTGTACCAGGACTATTGTGTACGCATTTGGTGAGACTGCATCTGCTCTATAGTGTACAGGGTTGGTGAGACTCTTCCTGGAGTGTTGTGTACAGGATTGGTGAGAGTGTACCTGGACTATTGTGTACAGGGTTGGTGAGACTGCACCTGGAGTATTGTTTACAGGTCGGGTGAGACTGTAACTGGAGTGTTGTGTACAGGGTTGGTGAGACTGTACCTGGGGTTTTGTGTACCCGGTTGGTGAGGCTGTACTTGGAGTATTGTGTACAGTGTTTGTGAGACTGTACCTGGACTATTGTGTACAGGGTTAGTGAGATTGTACCTGGGGTAATGTGTACAGAGTTGGTGAGAATGTACCTGGAGTATTGTGTACAGGGTTGGTGAGGCTGTGTCCGGAGTTATGTGTACAGGTTTGGTGAGTCTGTACCTGGAGTATTGTGTACAAGGTTTGTGAGACTGTATCTGAACCATTGTGTACAGTGTGGATGAGACTGTACAGGGGCTTTTGTGTACAGGGCTGGAGAGACTGTCCCTGGATTATTGTGTACGGGTATGGTGAGACTGCATTTTCTCTATTGTGTACAGGGTTGTTGAGACTGTATCTGTACCATTGTGTTCAGGGTTGGTGAGACTGTACCTGGACTATTGTGTACACGTTTGGTGAGACTGCCTCTGCTCTATAGTGTACAGGGTTTTTGAGACTGTATCTGTACCATTGTGTTCAGGGTTGGTGAGACTGCACCTGGAGTATAGTGTACAGGTTTGGCTAGATTGTCCTTGGACTATTGTGTACAGCATTGGTCAGACTGTGCCTGGAGTATTGTGTACAGGTTTGGTGAGACATTGCCTGGAGTATTGTGTAATTAGGTTTGGTGAGACTGAACCTGGAGTATTGTGTAAAGGGTTGGTGAGACTGTACCTGGAGTATTGTGTACAGGGTTGGTGGGACTATACCTGGAGTATTGTGTACAGGGTTGGTGAGACCGGACCTGGGGTATTGTGTACAGAGTTGGTGAGAATGTACCTGGACGATTGTGTACAGTGTTGGTGAGACTGCACCTGGAGTATTGTGTAAAGGCTTGGTGAGACTGTACCAGGAGTATTGTGTACAGGGTTGGTGAGACTGTACCAGGACTTTTGTGTACACGTTTGGTGAGACTGCATCTGCTCTAGACTGTACAGTGTTGGTGAGACTGTAACTGAAGTATTGTGTACAGGGTTGGTGAGACGGTACCTGGAGTATTGTGTACAAGGTTGGTGAGACTGTACTTGGGATAATGTGTACCGAGTTGGTGAGACTGTACCTGGAGTATTGTGCACAGGGTTGGTGAGACTGTACCTGGAGTATTGTGCACAGGGTTGGTGAGACTGTACCTGGAGTATTGTGTACAGTGTTGGTGAGACTGTACCTGGAGTATTGTGTACAGGGTTGGTGAGACTGTACCAGGACTATTGTGTACACGTTTGGTGAGTCTGCATCTGCTCTATAGTGTACAGGTTTGGTGAGACTGTAACTGGAGTATTGTGTACAGGGTTGGTGAGAATGTACCTGGAGTGTTGTGTACAGGATTGGTGAGACTGTACCTAGACTATTGCGTACAGGGTTGGTGAGACTGTACCTGGAGTATTGTTTACAGAGTTGGTGAGACTGTAACTGGACTATTGTGTACAGGATTAGTGAGATTGTACCTGGGGTAATGTGTACAGAGTTGGTGAGAATGTACCTGGAGTATTGTGTACAAGGTTGGTGAGACTGTGCGCGGAGTATTTTGTACAGAGTTGGTGAGCCTGTAACTGGAGTGTTGTGTACAGGTTTTGTGAGACTGTACCAGGACTATTGTGTACACATTTGTTGAGACTGCATCTGCTCTATTGTGTACAGGGCTGGAGAGATTGTATCTGTACCATTGTGTTCAGGGTTGGCTAGACTGTACCTGGACTATTGTGTACAGCGTTGGTGAGACTGTACCTGGAGTATTGTGTACAGTCTTGGTGAGACTGTACCTGGAGTGTAGTGGACAGGTTTTGTCAGTCTATACCTGGAGTATTGTGTACAGCGTTTGTGAGACTGTACCAGGAGAATTCTGTAGAGTGGTGGTGTGACTGTATCTGCAGAATTGTGTACTGGGTTGGTGAGACTGTACCTGGAGTATTCTGTACTGGTGTGGAGTTAAAGTACCTGGAGCATTTTGTACAGGGTTGGTGAGACTGTACCTGGAATATTGTGCATAGGGGTGTTGAGAGTGTCCCTGGAGAATTGTGTACAGGGTTTGTGAGACTGTACCTGGACCATTGTATACAGGGTGGATGAGACTGTACCTGGAGAATTGTGTACAGGGTTGGTGAGGCTAAACCTCGAGTATTGTGTAGAGTGTTTGTGAGACTGCATCTGTAGTATTGTGTAAAGAGGTTTGGTGAGATTGTACCTGGAGTAGTGTGTAGTGGGTTGGTGAGACTGTACCTGGAGTGTTGTGTACAGGTTGGTGAGACTGTACCTGGAGTGTTGTGTACAGGATGGGTGAGCCTGTATCTGGAGAATTGTGTACAGGGTTGGTGAGGCTAAACCTCGAGTATTGTGTAGAGGGTTGGTGAGGTGCAGCTGGAGTATTGTGTAATCAGGTTGGGTGAGACTGTACCTGGAGTATTGTGTACAGTGTTGGTGAGTCTGTACCTGGCGTGTAGTGTACAGGGTTGGTGAGACTGTACCTGGAGTATTGTGTAGAGGGTTGGTGAGACTGCACCTGGACTATTGCGTGCAATGTTGGTGAGACTGTATCTGGAGTACTGTGTACGGGTTTGGTGAGACATTACCTGGAGTATTGTGTAATCAGGTTTGGTGAGACTGTACCTGGAGTATTGTGTACAGAGTTGGTGAGACTGTTCCTGGAGTGTTGTGTACAGGATGGGTGAGCCTGTACCTGGAGAATTGTGTACAGGGTTGGTGAGGCTAAACCTCAAGTATTGTGTAGAGGTTTGGTGAGACTGCACCTGGACTATTGCGTACAGTGTTGGTGAGACTGTAACTGGAGTATTGTGTACAGGGTTGGTGAGACTGTACCTGGAGTATTGTGCACAGGGTTGGTGGGACTATACCTGGAGTCTTGTGTACAGGGTTGGTGAGACGGGACCTGAAGTATTGTGTACAGAGTTGGTGAGAATGTACCTGGACGATTGTGTACAGTGTTGGTGAGACTGTACCTGAAGTATTGTGTTAAGTGTTGGTGAAACTGTACCAGGAGTATTGTGTACAGGATTAGTGAGACTGTACCAGTACTATTGTGTACACGTTTGTTGAGACTGCATCTGCTGTATAGTGTATTGTTTACAGAGTTAGTGAGAACATACCTGGAGTATTGTGTACAGGGTTGGTGAGACTATATCTGGTGTATTGTGTACAGGTTTGGTGAGACTGTACCTGCAGTATTTTGTACTGGGTTGGTGAGGATGTAACTGGAGTACTGTGTACATGTTTGCTGAGACTGTCCCTGCAGTACCGCGTTCAGGGTTGGTGAGAGTGTACCTGGATTATTGTGTACAGGGTTGGTGAGACTGTAATTGGATTGCTGTGTACAGTGTTGATGACTCTCTACCTGGAGTAATGTGTACAATGTTGGTGAGACTGTAATTGCAGTGTTGTGTATAGTGTTGGTGAGTCTGTACCTAGAGTATTGTGTACAGGGTTGGTGAGACTGTACCTGGACTATTGCATACAGGGTTGGTGAGACTGTACCTGGAGTATTGTTTACAGGTCGGGTGAGACTGTAACTGGAGTATTGTGTACAGGGTTGGTGAGACTGTACCTGGGGTTTTGTGTACCCGGTTGGTGAGGCTGTACTTGGAGTATTGTGTCCAATGTTTGTGAGACTGTACCTGGACTATTGTGTACAGGGTTAGTGAGATTGTACCTGGGGTAATGTGTACAGAGTTGGTGAGAATGTACCTGGAGTATTGTGTACAGGGTTGGTGAGGCTGTGTCCGGAGTTATGTGTACAGGTTTGGTGAGTCTGTACCTGGAGTATTGTGTACAGGGTTTGTGAGACTGTATCTGAACCATTGTGTACAGTGTGGATGAGACTGTACAGGGGCTTTTGTGTACAGGGCTGGAGAGACTGTCCCTGGATTATTGTGTACAGGTATGCTGAGACTGCATTTTCTCTATTGTGTACAGGGTTGTGGAGACTGTATCTGTACCATTGTGTTCAGGGTTGGTGAGACTGGACCTGGAGTATAGTGTACAGGTTTGGCTAGATTGTCCTTGGACTATTGTGTACAGCGTTGGTGAGACTGTGCCTGGAGTATTGTGTACAGGTTAGGTGAGACATTACCTGGAGTATTGTGTAATTAGGTTTGGTGAGACTGAACCTGGAGTATTGTGTAAAGGGTTGGTGAGACTGTACCTGGAGTATTGTGTAAAGGGTTGGTGGGACTGTACCTGGAGTACTGTGTACAGGGTTGGTGAGACTGTACCAGGACTATTGTGTACGCGTTTGGTGAGACTGCATCTGCTCTATAGTGTACAGGGTTGGTGAGACTGTAACTGGAGTATTGTGTACAGGGTTGGTGAGACTCTTCCTGGAGTGTTGTGTACAGGATTGGTGAGACTGTACCTGGACTATTGTGTACAGGGTTGGTGAGACTGTACCTGGAGTATAGTGTACAGGTTTGGTGAGACATTGCCTGGAGTATTGTGTAATTTGGTTTGGTGAGACTGAACCTGGAGTATTGTGTAAAGGGTTGGTGAGACTGTACCTGGAGTATTGTGTACAGGGTTGGTGGGACTATACCTGGAGTATTGTGTACAGGGTTAGTGAGATTGTACCTGGGGTAATGTGTACAGAGTTGGTGAGAATGTACCCGGAGTATTGTGTACAGGGTTGGTGAGGCTGTGTCCGGAGTTATGTGTACAGGTTTGGTGAGTCTGTACCTGGTGCATTGTGTACAGGGTTTGTAAGACTGTATCTGGAGTGTTGTGTACAGGTTTGGTGTGACTGTACCAGGACTATTGCGTACAGGGTTGGTGAGACTGTACCTGGAGTATTGTTCACAGGGTTGGTGAGACTGTAACTGGAGTATTGTGTACACGGTTGGTGAGACTGTACCTGGCGTTTTGTGTACCCGGTTGGTGTGGCTGTACTGGGAGTATTGTGTACAGTGTTTGTGAGACTGTGCCTGGAGTATTTTGTACAGGGTTGGTGAGACTGTACCTGGAGAAAGTGAGGTCTGCAGATGCTGGAGATCAAAGTTGAAACTTTATTGCTGGAACAGCACAGCAGGTCAGGCAGCATCCAGGGAACAGGAGATTCGACGTTTCGGGCACAGGCCCTTCTTCAGGAGACTGTACCTGGACCATTGTGTACAGGGTTACTGAGATTGTACCTAGGGTAATGTGTACAGAGTTGGTGAGAATGTACCTGGACGATTGTGTACAGGGTTGTTGAGAGTGTGCCCGGAGTATTGTGTACAGGGTTGGTGAGCCTATACCTGGAGTAATGTGTACAGGGTTGGTAAGACTGTACTTGGGGTAATATGTACCGAGTTGGTGTGACTGTACCTGGAGTATTGTGTACAGGGTTGGTGAGACTGTCACTGGACGATTGTGTACCCGGTTGGTAAGACTGTACGTGCTGTATTGTGAACAGGATTGGTGAGACTGTACCTGGAGTATTGTGGACAGTGTTGTGGAGACTGTAACTGGACTATTGTGTGCAGGGTTCGTGAGATTGTATCTGGACCATTGTGCACATGGTTGGTGAGATTGTACCTGGAGTATTGTGTACAGCGTTGGTGAGACTGTATCTGAACCGTTGTGTACATTTTTGGTGACACTATACCTGGATTATTGTGTACAGGGTTGGTGAGACTGTACCTGGACTAGTGTGTACAGGGTTGGTGAGACTGTACCTGGAGTATTTTGTACAGGGTTGGTGAGACTGTACCTGGACTATTGTGTACAGGTTTTTTGAGACTGTACCCGGAGCATTGTGTACAAGGTTAGTGAGACTGTACTTGGAGTAATGTGTACCGAGTTGGTGAGACTCTACCTGGAGAATTGTGCACAGGGTTGGTGGGACTGTACCTGGAGTATTGTGTACAGAGTTGGTCAGACTGTACCTGGAGTATTGTGTGCAGAGCTGGTGAGAATGTACCTGGACTGGTGTGTACAGGGTTGGTGAGACTGTACCTGGAGTATTGTGTAAAGGGTTGGTGAGACTGTACCAGAACTATTGTGTACACGTTTGGTGAGACTGCATCTGCTCTATAGTGTACAGGGTTGGTGAGACTGTAACTGGAGTATTGTGTACAGGGTTGGTGAGACTCTTCCTGGAGTGGTGTGTACAGGATTGGTGAGACTGTACCTGGACTATTCCGTACAGAGTTGGTTAGACTGTACCTGGAGTATTGTTTACAGGGCTGGTGAGACTGTAACTGGAGTATTGTGTACAGGTTTGGTGAGACTGTACCTGGAGTTTTGTGTACCCGGTTGGTGAGGCTGTACTTGGAGTATTGTGTATAGTGTTTGTGAGACTGTGCCTGGAGTATTTTGTACAGGGTTGGTGAGACTGTACCTGGACTATTGTGTACAGGGTTAGTGAGATTGTACCTGGGGTAATGTGTACAGAGTTGGTGAGAATGTACCTGGAATATTGTGTACAGGTTTGGTGAGCCAGTACCTGGAGTATTGTGTACAAGGTTTGTGAGATTGTATCTGAACCATTGTGTACAGTGTGGATGAGACTGTACCGGGGCTTTTGTGTACAGGGCTGGAGAGACTGTCCCTGGATTATTGTGTACAGGTATGGTGAGATTGCATTTTCACTATTGTGTACTGGGGTGGTGAGACTGTATCTGTGCCATTGTGTTCAAGGTTGGTGAGACTGTACCTGGAGTATTGTGTACAGGGTTGGCTAGATTGTACTTGGACTATTGTGGGCAGCGTTGGTGAGACTGTACCTGGAGTATTCTGTACAGGGTTGGTGAGACTGTCCGTGGAGTATTTTGGACAGGTTTTGTCAGTCTATACCTGGAGTATTGTGTACAGCGTTTGTGAGACTGTACCAGGAGAATTCTGTACAGTGGTGGTGTGACGGTATCTGCAGAAATGTGTACAGGGTTGGTGAGACTGGACCTTGGGAATTGTGCACAGCGTTTTTGAGACAGTACTTGGAGAATTGTGTACAGGGTTGGTGAGACTGTACGTGGAGTATTGTGTACTGGATTGGTGAGACTGTACCTGGAGTATTGTTTACAGGGCTGGTGAGACTGTAACTGGAGTACTGTGTACAGGGTTGATGACCGTACTTGGACTATTGTGTACAGAGTTGTTGAGACTGTACCTGGAATATTGTGCATAGGGGTGTTGAGAGTGTCCCTGGAGAATTGTGTACAGGGTTTGTGAGACTGTACCTGGACCATTGTATACAGGGTGGGTGAGACTGTACCTGAGCTATTGTGTACAGGGTTGGAGAGACTGTACCTGGATTATTGTGTACAGGGATGGTGAGACTGCATTTTCTCTATTGTGTACAGGGTTGGTGAGACTGTATCTGTACCATTGTGTACAGGGTTGATGAGACTGTACCTGGAGTATTCAGTACAGGGTTGGTGAGACTGCATCTGGACCATTGTGTACAGGGTTGATGAGATGTACCTGGAGTATTGAGTACAGGATTGGTTACACTGTACCTGGACTATTGTGTACAGGGTTGGTGAGACCGCATCTGGACCATTGTGTACAGGGTTGGTGAGACTGTACCTGGAGTATTGTGTACAGGGTTGTTGACACTACACCTGAAGAAGAGCAAATGCCCGAAACGTAGATTCTCCTGTAGCGTGGATGCTGGCTGACCTGCTGAGTTTTTCCAGCATCACCTTTTCTGCCCTGGACTATTGTGTACAGGGTTGGTGAGACTGTACCTGGAGTATTGTGTACAGGGTAGTTGAGACTGTACCTGGAGTAGTGTGTACTGGATTGGTGAGACTGTACTTGGAGTGTTGTGTACAGGTGGCTGAGTCTGTACCTGGAGAATTGTGTACAGGGTTGGTGAGGCTAAGGCTGGAGTACTGTGTACAGGGTTGGTGAGACTTTACCTCGAGTATTGTGTAGAGGGTTCGTGAGACTGCACCTGGAGTATTGTGTAATCAGTTTTGGTGAGACTGTACCTGGAGTATTGTGTACAGTGTTGGTGAGTCTGTACCTGGAGTGTAGTGTACAGGGTTGGTGAGTCTGTACCTGGAAAATTGTGTACAGGGATGGTGAGGCTAAACCTGGAGTATTGTGTACAGGGTTGGTGAGACTGCACCTGGAGTATTGTGTAATCAGTTTTGGTGAGACTGCACCTGGACAATTGCGTACAGTGTTGGTGAGACTGTATCTGGAGTATTGTGTACAGAGTTGGCGAGACTGTAACTGGAGTGTTGTGTACAGTGTTGGAGAGTCTGTACCTGGAGTATTGCGTACAGGGTTGGTGAGACTGTACCTGGAGTATTGTGTAGAGGGTTGGTGAGACTGCACCTGGACTATTGCGTACAGTGTTGGTGAGACTATAACTGGAGTATTGTGTACAGGGTTGGTGAGACTGTACCTGGAGTATTGTGCACAGGGTTGGTGGGACTATACCTGGAGTATTGTGTACAGGGTTGGTGAGACGGGACCTGGAGTATTGTGTACAGGGTTGGTGAGACTGTCCCTGGAATATTGTGTACCCGGTTGGTAAGAATGTTCGTGCAGTATTGCGTTAAGGGTTGGTGAAACTGTACCAGGAGTATTGTGTACAGGATTAGTGAGACTGTACCAGTACTATTGTGTACACGTTTGTTGAGACTGCATCTGCTGTATAGTGTATTGTTTACAGAGTTAGTGAGAACATACCTGGAGTATTGTGTACAGGGTTGGTGAGACTATACCTGGTGTATTGTGTACAGGTTTGGTGAGACTGTACCTGCAGTATTTTGTACTGGGTTGGTGAGGATGTAACTGGAGTACTGTGTACATGTTTGCTGAGACTGTCCCTGCAGTACCGCGTTCAGGGTTGGTGAGAGTGTACCTGGATTATTGTGTACAGGGTTGGTGAGACTGTAATTGGATTGCTGTGTACAGTGTTGATGACTCTCTACCTGGAGTAATGTGTACAATGTTGGTGAGACTGTAATTGCAGTGTTGTGTATAGTGTTGGTGAGTCTGTACCTAGAGTATTGTGTACAGGGTTGGTGAGACTGTACCTGGACTATTGCATACAGGGTTGGTGAGACTGTACCTGGAGTATTGTTTACAGGTCGGGTGAGACTGTAACTGGAGTATTGTGTACAGGGTTGGTGAGACTGTACCTGGGGTTTTGTGTACCCGGTTGGTGAGGCTGTACTTGGAGTATTGTGTCCAATGTTTGTGAGACTGTACCTGGAGTATTGTGTACAGGGTTACTGAGATTGTACCTAGGGTAATGTGTACAGAGTTGGTCAGAATGTACCTGGAGTATTGTGTACAGGGTTGTTGAGACTGTGCCCGGAGTTTTGTGTACAGGGTTGGTGTGACTGTACCTGGAGTATTGTGTACCCGGTTGGTAAGACTGTACTTGCAGTATTGTGAACAGGATTGGTGAGACTGTACCTGGAGTATTGTGGACAGTGTTGTGGAGACTGTAACTGGACTATTGTGTGCAAGGTTCATGAGATTGTATCTGGACCATTGTGCACATGCTTGGTGAGATTGTACCTGGAGTATTGTGTACAGCGTTGGTGAGACTGTATCTGAACCATTGTGTACATTTTTGGTGACACTATACCTGGATTATTGTGTACAGGGTTGGTGAGACTGTACCTGGACTAGTGTGTACAGTGTTGGTGAGACTGTACCTGGAGTATTTTGTACAGGGTTGGTATGACTGTACCTGGAATATTGTGTACATGTTTTTTGAGACTGTACCCGGAGTATTGTGTACAAGGTTGGTGAGACTGTATTGGAGTAATGTGTACCGGGTTGGTGAGACTGTACCTGGAGTATTGTGCACAGGGCTTTTGGAACTGTACCTGGAGTATTGTGTACAGGGTTGGTGAGACTGTACCTGGAGTATTGTGTACAGGGTAGTTGAGACTGTACCTGGAGTAGTGTGTACTGGATTGGTGAGACTGTACTTGGAGTGTTGTGTACAGGTGGCTGAGTCTGTACCTGGAGAATTGTGTACAGGGTTGGTGAGGCTAAGGCTGGAGTACTGTGTACAGGGTTGGTGAGACTTTACCTCGAGTATTGTGTAGAGGGTTCGTGAGACTGCACCTGGAGTATTGTGTAATCAGTTTTGGTGAGACTGTACCTGGAGTATTGTGTACAGTGTTGGTGAGTCTGTACCTGGAGTGTAGTGTACAGGGTTGGTGAGTCTGTACCTGGAAAATTGTGTACAGGGATGGTGAGGCTAAACCTGGAGTATTGTGTACAGGGTTGGTGAGACTGCACCTGGAGTATTGTGTAATCAGTTTTGGTGAGACTGCACCTGGACAATTGCGTACAGTGTTGGTGAGACTGTATCTGGAGTATTGTGTACAGAGTTGGCGAGACTGTAACTGGAGTGTTGTGTACAGTGTTGGAGAGTCTGTACCTGGAGTATTGCGTACAGGGTTGGTGAGACTGTACCTGGAGTATTGTGTAGAGGGTTGGTGAGACTGCACCTGGACTATTGCGTACAGTGTTGGTGAGACTATAACTGGAGTATTGTGTACAGGGTTGGTGAGACTGTACCTGGAGTATTGTGCACAGGGTTGGTGGGACTATACCTGGAGTATTGTGTACAGGGTTGGTGAGACTGTACCAGGAGAATTCTGTACAGTGGTGGTGTGACGGTATCTGCAGAAATGTGTACAGGGTTGGTGAGACTGGACCTTGGGAATTGTGCACAGCGTTTTTGAGACAGTACTTGGAGAATTGTGTACAGGGTTGGTGAGACTGTACGTGGAGTATTGTGTACTGGATTGGTGAGACTGTACCTGGAGTATTGTTTACAGGGCTGGTGAGACTGTAACTGGAGTACTGTGTACAGGGTTGATGACCGTACTTGGACTATTGTGTACAGAGTTGTTGAGACTGTACCTGGAATATTGTGCATAGGGGTGTTGAGAGTGTCCCTGGAGAATTGTGTACAGGGTTTGTGAGACTGTACCTGGACCATTGTATACAGGGTGGGTGAGACTGTACCTGAGCTATTGTGTACAGGGTTGGAGAGACTGTACCTGGATTATTGTGTACAGGGATGGTGAGACTGCATTTTCTCTATTGTGTACAGGGTTGGTGAGACTGTATCTGTACCATTGTGTACAGGATTGGTTACACTGTACCTGGACTATTGTGTACAGGGTTGGTGAGACCGCATCTGGACCATTGTGTACAGGGTTGGTGAGACTGTACCTGGAGTATTGTGTACAGGGTTGTGTACAGGGTTGGTGAGACTGTACCTGGACTAGTGTGTACAGTGTTGGTGAGACTGTACCTGGAGTATTTTGTACAGGGTTGGTATGACTGTACCTGGAATATTGTGTACATGTTTTTTGAGACTGTACCCGGAGTATTGTGTACAAGGTTGGTGAGACTGTATTGGAGTAATGTGTACCGGGTTGGTGAGACTGTACCTGGAGTATTGTGCACAGGGCTTTTGGAACTGTACCTGGAGTATTGTGTACAGGGTTGGTCAGACTGTACCTGGAGTATTGTGTGCAAAGCTGGTGAGAATGTACCTGGAGTATTGTGTACAGGGTCGGTGAGACTGTACCTGGAGTATTGTGTAAAGGGTTGGTGAGACTGTACCTGGAGTACTGTGTACAGGGTTGGTGAGACTGTACCAGGACTATTGTGTACAGGTTTGGTGAGACTGCATCTGCTCTATAGTGTACAGGTTTGGTGAGACTGTAACTGGAGTATTGCGTACAGGGTTGGTGAGACTGTACCTGGAGTGTTGTGTACAGGATTGGTGAGACTGTACCTGGACTATTGCATACAGGGTTGGTGTGACTGTACCTGGAGTATTGTTTACAGGTCGGGTGAGACTGTAACTGGAGTATTGTGTACAGGGTTGGTGAGACTGTACCTGGTGTGTTGTGTACAGGATGGGTGAGCCTGTACCTGGAGAATTGTGTACAGGGTTGGTGAGGCTAAACCTCAAGTATTGTGTGGAGGTTTGGTGAGACTGCACCTGGACTATTGCGTACAGTGTTGGTGAGACTGTAACTGGAGTATTGTGTACAGGGTTGGTGAGACTGTACCTGGAGTATTGTGCACAGGGTTGGTGGGACTATACCTGGGGTCTTGTGTACAGTGTTGGTGAGACGGGACCTGGAGTATTGTGTACAGGGTTGGTGAGAATGTACCTGGACGATTGTGTACAGTGTTGGTGAGACTGTACCTGAAGTATTGTGTTAAGGGTTGGTGAAACTGTACCAGGAGTATTGTGTACAGGATTAGTGAGACTGTACCAGTACTATTGTGTACACGTTTGTTGAGACTGCATCTGCTGTATAGTGTATTGTTTACAGAGTTAGTGAGAACATACCTGGAGTATTGTGTACAGGGTTGGTGAGACTATACCTGGTGTATTGTGTACAGGTTTGGTGAGACTGTACCTGCAGTATTTTGTACTGGGTTGGTGAGGATGTAACTGGAGTACTGTGTACATGTTTGCTGAGACTGTCCCTGCAGTACCGCGTTCAGGGTTGGTGAGAGTGTACCTGGATTATTGTGTACAGGGTTGGTGAGACTGTAATTGGATTGCTGTGTACAGTGTTGATGACTCTCTACCTGGAGTAATGTGTACAATGTTGGTGAGACTGTAATTGCAGTATTGTGTACAGGGTTGGTGAGACTGTACCTGGACTATTTTGTACAGGGTTACTGAGATTGTACCTAGGGTAATGTGTACAGAGTTGGTGAGAATGTACCTGGAGTATTGTGTACAGGGTTGTTGAGACTGTGCCCGGAGTTTTGTGTACAGGGTTGGTGTGACTGTACCTGGAGTATTGTGTACAGGGTTGGTGAGACTGTCCCTGGAATATTGTGTACCCGGTTGGTAAGACTGTACGTGCAGTATTGTGAACAGGATTGGTGAGACTGTACCTGGAGTATTGTGGACAGTATTGTGGAGACTGTAACTGGACTATTGTGTGCAAGGTTCATGAGATTGTATCTGGACCATTGTGCACATGCTTGGTGAGATTGTACCTGGAGTATTGTGTACAGCGTTGGTGAGACTGTATCTGAACCATTGTGTACATTTTTGGTGACACTATACCTGGATTATTGTGTACAGGGTTGGTGAGACTGTACCTGGACTAGTGTGTACAGTGTTGGTGAGACTGTACCTGGAGTATTTTGTACAGGGTTGGTATGACTGTACCTGGAATATTGTGTACATGTTTTTTGAGACTGTACCCGGAGTATTGTGTACAAGGTTGGTGAGACTGTATTGGAGTAATGTGTACCGGGTTGGTGAGACTGTACCTGGAGTATTGTGCACAGGGCTGTTGGAACTGTACCTGGAGTATTGTGTACAGGGTTGGTCAGACTGTACCTGGAGTATTGTGTGCAAAGCTGGTGAGAATGTACCTGGAGTATTGTGTACAGGGTCGGTGAGACTGTACCTGGAGTATTGTGTAAAGTGTTGGTGAGACTGTACCTGGAGTACTGTGTACAGGGTTGGTGAGACTGTACCAGGACTATTTTGTACACGTTTGGTGAGACTGCATCTGCTCTATAGTGTACAGGTTTGGTGAGACTGTAACTGGAGTATTGCGTACAGGGTTGGTGAGACTGTACCTGGAGTGTTGTGTACAGGATTGGTGAGACTGTAACTGGAGTATTGTGTACAGGGTTGGTGAGACTGTACCTGGTGTGTTGTGTACAGGATGGGTGAGCCTGTACCTGGAGAATTGTGTACAGGGTTGGTGAGGCTAAACCTCAAGTATTGTGTAGAGGTTTGGTGAGACTGCACCTGGACTATTGCATACAGGGTTGGTGAGACTGTACCTGGAGTATTGTTTACAGGTCGGGTGAGACTGTAACTGGAGTACTGTGTACAGGGTTGGTGAGACTGTACCAGGACTATTGTGTACGCATTTGGTGAGACTGCATCTGCTCTATAGTGTACAGGGTTGGTGAGACTGTAACTGGAGTATTGTGTACAGGGTTGGTGAGACTCTTCCTGGAGTGTTGTGTACAGGATTGGTGAGACTGTACCTGGACTATTGTGTACAGGATTGGTGAGACTGCATCTGGAGTATTGTTTACAGGTCGGGTAAGACTGTAACTGGAGTGTTGTGTACAGGGTTAGTGAGACTGTACCAGGGGTTTTGTGTACCCGGTTGGTGAGGCTGTACTTGGAGTATTGTGTACAGTGTTTGTGAGACTGTACCTGGACTATTGTGTACAGGGTTAGTGAGATTGTACCTGGGGTAATGTGTACAGAGTTGGTGAGAATGTACCTGGAGTATTGTGTACAGGGTTGGTGAGGCTGTGTCCGGAGTTATGTGTACAGGTTTGGTGAGTCTGTACCTGGAGTATTGTGTACAGGATTGGTGAGACGGTACCTGGAGTATTGTGTACAAGGTTGGTGAGACTGTACTTGGGATAATGTGTACCGAGTTGGTGAGACTGTACCTGGAGTATTGTGCACAGGGTTGGTGAGACTGTACCTGGAGTATTGTGTACAGTGTTGGTGAGACTGTACCTGGAGTATTGTGTACAGGGTTGGTGAGACTGTACCAGGACTATTGTGTACACGTTTGGTGAGTCTGCATCTGCTCTATAGTGTACAGGTTTGGTGAGACTGTAACTGGAGTATTGTGTACAGGGTTGGTGAGACTGTACCTGGAGTGTTGTGTACAGGATTGGTGAGATTGTACCTGGACTATTGCGTACAGGGTTGGTGAGACTGTACCTGGAGTATTGTTTACAGAGTTGGTGAGACTGTAACTGGAGTATTGTGTACAGGGTTGGTGAGACTGTACCTGGAGTGTTGTGTACAGGATTGGTGAGACTGTACCTGGACTATTGCGTACAGGGTTGGTGAGACTGTACCTGGAGTATTGTGTGCAGTGTTTGTGAGACTGTGCCTGGAGTATTTTGTACAGGGTTGGTGAGACTATAACTGGACTATTGTGTACAGGATTAGTGAGATTGTACCTGGGGTAATGTGTACAGAGTTGGTGAGAATGTACCTGGAGTATTGTGTACAAGGTTGGTGAGAGTGTGCGCGGAGTATTTTGTACAGGGTTGGTGAGCCTGTAACTGGAGTGTTGTGTACAGGTTGGTGAGACTGTACAAGGACTATTGTGTACACATTTGTTGAGACTGCATCTGCTCTATTGTGTACAGGGCTGGAGAGACTGTATCTGTACCATTGTGTTCAGGGTTGGCTAGACTGTACCTGGACTATTGTGTACAGCGTTGGTGAGACTGTACCTGGAGTATTGTGTACAGTCTTGGTGAGACTGTACCTGGAGTGTAGTGGACAGGTTTTGTCAGTCTATACCTGGAGTATTGTGTACAGCGTTTGTGAGACTGTACCAGGAGAATTCTGTAGAGTGGTGGTGTGACTGTATCTGCAGAATTGTGTACTGGGTTGGTGAGACTATACATGGAGTATTGTGTACTGGTTTGGTGAGACTGTACCTGGAGTATTCTGTACTGGTGTGGAGTTAAAGTACCTGGAGCATTTTGTACAGGGTTGATGAGACCGTACCTGGACTATTGTGTATAGGGTTGGAGAGACTGTGCCTCGACCATTGTGTACAGGGTTGGTGAGACTGTACCTGGAATATTGTGCATAGGGGTGTTGAGAGTGTTCCTGGAGAATTGTATACAGGGTTTGTGAGACTGTACCTGGACCATTGTATACAGGGTGGATGAGACTGTACCTGGAGAATTGTGTACAGGGTTGGTGAGGCTAAACCTCTAGTATTGTGTAGAGTGTTTGTGAGACTGCATCTGTAGTATTGTGTAAAGAGGTTTGGTGAGATTGTACCTGGAGTAGTGTGTAGTGGGTTGGTGAGACTGTACCTGGAGTGTTGTGTACAGGTTGGTGAGACTGTACCTGGAGTGTTGTGTACAGGATGGGTGAGCCTGTATCTGGAGAATTGTGTACAGGGTTGGTGAGGCTAAACCTCGAGTATTGTGTAGAGGGTTGGTGAGGTGCAGCTGGAGTATTGTGTAATCAGGTTTGGTGAGACTGTACCTGGAGTATTGTGTACAGTGTTGGTGAGTCTGTACCTGGAGTGTAGTGTACAGGGTTGGTGAGACTGTACCTGGAGTATTGTGTAGAGGGTTGGTGAGACTGCACCTGGACTATTGCGTGCAATGTTGGTGAGACTGTATCTGGAGTACTGTGTACGGGTTTGGTGAAACATTACCTGGAGTATTGTGTAATCAGGTTTGGTGAGACTGTACCTGGAGTATTGTGTACAGAGTTGGTGAGACTGTACCTGGAGTGTGTACAGGATGGGTGAGCCTGTACCTGGAGAATTGTGTACAGGGTTGGTGAGGCTAAACCTCAAGTATTGTGTAGAGGTTTGGTGAGACTGCACCTGGACTATTGCGTACAGTGTTGGTGAGACTGTAACTGGAGTATTGTGTACAGGGTTGGTGAGACTGTACCTGGAGTATTGTGCACAGGGTTGGTGGGACTATACCTGGAGTCTTGTGTACAGGGTTGGTGAGACGGGACCTGAAGTATTGTGTACAGAGTTGGTGAGAATGTACCTGGACGATTGTGTACAGTGTTGGTGAGACTGTACCTGAAGTATTGTGTTAAGGGTTGGTGAAACTGTACCAGGAGTATTGTGTACAGGATTAGTGAGACTGTACCTGCAGTATTTTGTACTGGGTTGGTGAGGATGTAACTGGAGTACTGTGTACATGTTTGCTGAGACTGTCCCTGCAGTACCGCATTCAGGGTTGGTGAGAGTGTACCTGGATTATTGTGTACAGGGTTGGTGAGACTGTAATTGGATTGCTGTGTACAGTGTTGATGACTCTCTACCTGGAGTAATGTGTACAATGTTGGTGAGACTGTAATTGAAGTGTTGTGTATAGTGTTGGTGAGTCTGTACCTAGAGTATTGTGTACAGGGTTGGTGAGACTGTACCTGGGGTAATGTGTACAGAGTTGGTGAGAATGTACCTGGAGTATTGTGTACAGGGTTGGTGAGGCTGTGTCCGGAGTTATGTGTACAGGTTTGGTGAGTCTGTACCTGGTGCATTGTGTACAGGGTTTGTAAGACTGTATCTGGAGTGTTGTGTACAGGTTTGGTGTGACTGTACCAGGACTATTGCGTACAGGGTTGGTGAGACTGTACCTGGAGTGTTGTGTATAGGGTTGGTGAGACTGTACCTGGAGTATTGTTCACAGGGTTGGTGAGACTGTACCTGGAGTATTGTTCACAGGGTTGGTGAGACTGTAACTGGAGTATTGTGTACACGGTTGGTGAGACTGTACCTGGCGTTTTGTGTACCCAGTTGGTGTGGCTGTACTGGGAGTATTGTGTACAGTGTTTGTGAGACTGTGCCTGGAGTATTTTGTACAGGGTTGGTGAGACTGTACCTGGAGAAAGTGAGGTCTGCAGATGCTGGAGATCAAAGTTGAAACTTTATTGCTGGAACAGCACAGCAGGTCAGGCAGCATCCAGGGAACAGGAGATTCGACGTTTCGGGCACAGGCCCTTCTTCAGGAGACTGTACCTGGACCATTGTGTCCAGGGTTACTGAGATTGTACCTCGGGTAATGTGTACAGAGTTGGTGAGAATGTACCTGGACGATTGTGTACAAGGTTGTTGAGACTGCCCGGAGTATTGTGTACAGGGTTGGTGGGCCTATACCTGGAGTAATGTGTACAGGGTTGGTAAGACTGTACTTGGGGTAATATGTACCGAGTTGGTGTGACTGTACCTGGAGTATTGTGTACAGGGTTGGTGAGACTGTCACTGGACGATTGTGTACCCGGTTGGTAAGACTGTACGTGCAGTATTGTGAACAGGATTGGTGAGACTGTACCTGGAGTATTGTGGACAGTGTTGTGGAGACTGTAACTGGACTATTGTGTGCAGGGTTCGTAAGATTGTATCTGGACCATTGTGCACATGGTTGGTGAGATTGTACCTGGAGTATTGTGTACAGCGTTGGTGAGACTGTATCTGAACCATTGTGTACATTTTTGGTGACACTATACCTGGATTATTGTGTACACGGTTGGTGAGACTGTACCTGGCGTTTTGTGTACCCGGTTGGTGTGGCTGTACTGGGAGTATTGTGTACAGTGTTTGTGAGACTGTGCCTGGAGTATTTTTTACAGGGTTGGTGAGACTGTACCTGGAGAAAGTGAGGTCTGCAGATGCTGGAGATCAAAGTTGAAACTTTATTGCTGGAACAGCACAGCAGGTCAGGCAGCATCCCGGGAACAGGAGATTCGACGTTTCGGGCACAGGCCCTTCTTCAGGAGACTGTACCTGGACCATTGTGTACAGGGTTACTGAGATTGTACCTAGGGTAATGTGTACAGAGTTGGTGAGAATGTACCTGGACGATTGTGTACAGGGTTGTTGAGACTGTACCTGGACTATTGTGTACAGGTTTTTTGAGACTGTACCCGGAGCATTGTGTACAAGGTTAGTGAGACTGTACTTGGAGTAATGTGTACCGAGTTGGTGAGACTCTACCTGGAGAATTGTGCACAGGGTTGGTGGGACTGTACCTGGAGTATTGTGTACAGGGTTGGTCAGACTTTACCTGGAGTATTGTGTGCAGACCTGGTGAGAATGTACCTGGACTGGTGTGTACAGGGTTGGTGAGACTGTACCTGGAGTATTGTGTAAAGGGTTGGTGAGACTGTACCAGAACTATTGTGTACACGTTTGGTGAGACTGCATCTGCTCTATAGTGTACAGGATTGGTGAGACTGTACCTGGACTATTGCGTACAGGGTTGGTTAGACTGTACCTGGAGTATTGTTTACAGGGCTGGTGAGACTGTAACTGGAGTGTTGTGTACAGGTTTGGTGAGACTGTACCTGGAGTTTTGTGTACCCGGTTGGTGAGGCTGTACTTGGAGTATTGTGTACAGTGTTTGTGAGTCTGTGCCTGGAGTATTTTGTACAGGGTTGGTGAGACTGTACCTGGACTATTGTGTACAGGGTCAGTGAGATTGTACCTGGGGTAATGTGTACAGAGTTGGTGAGAATGTACCTGGAATATTGTGTACAGGTTTGGTGAGCCAGTACCTGGAGTATTGTGTACAAGGTTTGTGAGATTGTATCTGAACCATTGTGTACAGTGTGGATGAGACTGTACCGGGGCTTTTGTGTACAGGGCTGGAGAGACTGTCCCTGGATTATTGTGTACAGGTATGGTGAGATTGCATTTTCACTATTGTGTACAGGGGTGGTGAGACTGTATCTATGCCATTGTGTTCAGGGTTGGTGAGACTGTACCTGGAGTATTGTGTACAGGGTGGTCTAGATTGTACTTGGACTATTGTGGGCAGCGTTGGTGAGACTGTACCTGGAGTATTCTGTACAGGGTTGGTGAGACTGTCCGTGGAGTATTTTGGACAGGTTTTGTCAGTCTATACCTGGAATATTGTGTACAGCGTTTGTGAGACTGTACCAGGAGAATTCTGTACAGTGGTGGTGTGACGGTATCTGCAGAAATGTGTACAGGGTTGGTGAGACTGGACCTTGGGAATTGTGCACAGCGTTTTTGAGACAGTACTTGGAGAATTGTGTGCAGGGTTGGTGAGACTGTACGTGGAGTATTGTGTATTGGGTTGGTGAGACTGTACCTGGAGTATTGTTTACAGGGCTGGTGAGACTGTAACTGGAGTATTGTGTACAGGGTTGATGAGACCGTACCTGGACTATTGTGTACAGAGTTGTTGAGACTGTACCTGGAATATTGTGTACAGGGTTGGTGAGACTGTACGTGGAGTATTTTGGACATGTTTTGTCAGTCTATACCTGGAGTATTGTGTACAGCAATTGTGAGACTGTACCAGGAGAATTCTGTACAGTGGTGGTGTGACGGTATCTGCAGAAATGTGTACAGGGTTGGTGAGACTGGACCTTGGGAATTGTGCACAGCGTTTTTGAGACAGTACTTGGAGAATTGTGTACAGGGTTGGTGAGACTGTACGTGGAGTATTGTGTACTGGATTGGTGAGACTGTACCTGGAGTATTGTTTACAGGGCTGGTGAGACTGTAACTGGAGTACTGTGTACAGGGTTGATGACCGTACTTGGACTATTGTGTGCAGAGTTGTTGAGACTGTACCTGGAATATTGTGCATAGGGGTGTTGAGAGTGTCCCTGGAGAATTGTGTACAGGGTTTGTGAGACTGTACCTGGACCATTGTATACAGGGTGGGTGAGACTGTACCTGAGCTATTGTGTACAGGGTTGGAGAGACTGTACCTGGATTATTGTGTACAGGGATGGTGAGACTGCATTTTCTCTATTGTGTACAGGGTTGGTGAGACTGTATCTGTACCATTGTGTACAGGGTTGATGAGACTGTACCTGGAGTATTCAGTACAGGGTTGGTGAGACTGCATCTGGACCATTGTGTACAGGGTTGGTGAGATGTACCTGGAGTATTGAGTACAGGATTGGTTACACTGTACCTGGACTATTGTGTACAGGGTTGGTGAGACCGCATCTGGACCATTGTGTACAGGGTTGGTGAGACTGTACCTGGAGTATTGTGTACAGGGTTGTTGACACTGCACCTGAAGAAGAGCAAATGCCCGAAACGTAGATTCTCCTGTAGCGTGGATGCTGGCTGACCTGCTGAGTTTTTCCAGCATCACCTTTTCTGCCCTGGACTATTGTGTACAGGGTTGGTGAGACTGTACCTGGAGTATTGTGTACAGGGTAGTTGTAACTGTACCTGGAGTAGTGTGTACTGGATTGGTGAGACTGTACTTGGAGTGTTGTGTACAGGTGGCTGAGTCTGTACCTGGAGAATTGTGTACAGGGTTGGTGAGGCTAAGGCTGGAGTACTGTGTACAGGGTTGGTGAGACTTTACCTCGAGTATTGTGTAGAGGGTTCGTGAGACTGCACCTGGAGTATTGTGTAATCAGTTTTGGTGAGACTGTACCTGGAGTATTGTGTACAGTGTTGGTGAGTCTGTACCTGGAGTGTAGTGTACAGGGTTGGTGAGTCTGTACCTGGAAAATTGTGTACAGGGTTGGTGAGGCTAAACCTGGAGTATTGTGTACAGGGTTGGTGAGACTGCACCTGGAGTATTGTGTAATCAGTTTTGGTGAGACTGCACCTGGACAATTGCGTACAGTGTTGGTGAGACTGTATCTGGAGTATTGTGTACAGGTTTGGTGAGACTGTACCTGGAGTATTGTGTACAGAGTTGGCGAGACTGTCACTGGAGTGTTGTGTACAGTGTTGGAGAGTCTGTACCTGGAGTATTGCGTACAGGGTTGGTGAGACTGTACCTGGAGTATTGTGTAGAGGGTTGGTGAGACTGCACCTGGACTATTGCGTACAGTGTTGGTGAGACTATAACTGGAGTATTGTGTACAGGGTTGGTGAGACTGTACCTGGAGTATTGTGCACAGGGTTGGTGGGACTATACCTGGAGTATTGTGTACAGGGTTGGTGAGACGGGACCTGGAGTATTGTGTACAGAGTTGGTGAGAATGTACCTGGACGATTGTGTACACGTTTGGTGAGACTGCATCTGCTCTAGAGTGTACAGGGTTGGTGAGACTGTAACTGGAGTATTGTGTACAGGGTTGGTGAGACTGTACCTGGAGTATTGTGTACAGGGTTGGTGAGACTGTCCCTGGAATATTGTGTACCCGGTTGGTAAGAATGTTCGTGCAGTATTGTGTATAGGATTGGTGAGACTGTACCTGGAGTATTGTGGACAGGGTTGTGGAGACTGTAACTGGACTATTGTGTGCATGGTTCGTGAGATTATATCTGGACCATTGTGCACATGGTTGGTGAGATTGTACCTGGAGTATTGTATACAGGTTTGGTGAGACTGTACCTGGAGTATTGTGTACAGGTTTGGTGAATCTGTACCTGGAATGTTGTGCACAGGGGTGTTGAGACTGTACCAGGTGTATTGTGCACAAGGTTGTTGGGATTGCACAAGGACTATTTTGTACGGGGTTGGTGAGGCTGTACCTGGAGTATTCTGTACAGGGGTGGTGTGACGGTACCTGGAGAATTGTGTACAGGGTTGGTGAGACTGTACCAGGACTATTGTGTACAGGTTTGGATAGACTGTACCTCGACCATTGTGTATAGGGTTGGTGAGACCGTACCTGGAGTATTGTGTTAAGGGTTGGTGAGACTGTACCTGGTGTATTGTGCACAGCGTTGGTGAGACTGTACCTGGACCATTATGTACAGGGTGGTTGAGACTGAACCTGGACTATTGTGTACAATGTTGGTGAGACTGTTCCTGGAGTATTATGCACAGGGTTAGTGAGACTGCATCTGCTCTATTGTGTACAGGGTTGGTGACACTGAAGCTGGAGTATTGTGTACAGGGTTAGTGAGACTGTACCTGGAGTATTGTGTACAGAGTTGGCGAGACAGCACCTGGACTAGTGTGTACAGGGTTGGTGCGACTGTACCTGGAGTATTGTGTACAAGGTTGGTGCGACTGTACCTGGAGTATTGTGTACAAAGTTGGTGAGACTGTCCCTGGAGTATTGTGTACAGGGTTGGTGAGACTTTACGTGGAGTATTGGGTACTGGATTGGTGAGACGTTAACTGGAGTATTGTGTACAGCATTGGTGAGACTGTAACTGGAGTATTGTGTACTGGATTGGTGAGACTGTACCTGGAGTGTTGTGTACAGGTTGGTGAGACTGTACCTGGAGTGTTGTGTAAAGGGTTGGTGAGACTGTACCTGGAGAATTGTGTAGAGGGTTGGTGAGTCTAAACCTGGAGTATTGTGTACAGGGTTGGTGAGACTTTACCTTGAGTATTGTGTAGAGGGTTGGTGAGACTGCACCTGGAGCATTGTGTAATCAGGTTTGGTGAGACTGTACCTGGCGTATTGTGTACAGTGTTGGTGAGTCTGTACCTGGAGTATTGTGTACAGTGTTGGTGAGTCTGTACCTGGAGTGTAGTGTACAGGGTTGGTGAGTCTGTACCTGGAAAATTGTGTACAGGGTTGGTGAGGCTAAACCTGGAGTATTGTGTACAGGGTTGGTGAGACTGCACCTGGAGTATTGTGTAATCAGGTTTGGTGAGACTGCACCTGGACAATTGCGTACAGTGTTGGTGAGACTGTATCTGGAGTATTGTGTACAGGTTTGGTGAGACATTACCTGGAGTATTGTGTAATCAGGTTTGGTGAGACTGTACCTGGAGTATTGTGTACAGAGTTGGCGAGACTGTAACTGGAGTGTACTGTACAGTGTTGGAGAGTCTGTACCTGGAGTATTGCGTACAGGGTTGGTGAGACTGTACCCGGAGTATTGTGTAGAGGGTTGGTGAGACTGCACCTGGACTATTGTGTACAGTGTTGGTGAGACTATAACTGGAGTATTGTGTACAGGGTTGGTGAGACTGTACCTGGAGTATTGTGCACAGGGTTGGTGGGACTATACCTGGAGTATTGTGTACAGGGTTGGTGAGACGGGACCTGGAGTATTGTGTACAGAGTTGGTGAGAATGTACCTGGACGATTGTGTACACGTTTGGTGAGACTGCATCTGCTCTAGAGTGTACAGGGTTGGTGAGACTGTAACTGGAGTATTGTGTACAGGGTTGGTGAGACAGTACCTGGAGTATTGTGTACAAGGTTGGTGAGACTGTACTTGGGATAATGTGTACCGAGTTGGTGAGACTGTACCTGGAGTATTGTGTACAGGGTTGGTGAGACTGTCCCTGGAATATTGTGTACCCGGTTGGTAAGAATGTTCGTGCAGTATTGTGTAATGGATTGGTGAGACTGTACCTGGAGTATTGTGGACAGGGTTGTGGAGACTGTAACTGGACTATTGTGTGCATGGTTCGTGAGATTATATCTGGACCATTGTGCACATGGTTGGTGAGATTGTACCTGGAGTATTGTATACAGGTTTGGTGAGTCTGTACCTGGAGTATTGTGTTCAGGATTGGTTAGACTGTACCTGGACTACTGTGTACAGTTTTGGTGAGGCTGTACCTGGAATATTGTGTACAGGGGTGGTGAGACTGTACTTGGAGTATTGTGTACAGGTTTGGTGAGTCTGTACCTGGAATGTTGTGCACAGGGTTGGTGAGACTGTACCAGGTGTACTGTGCACAAGGTTGTTGGGATTGCACAAGGACTATTTTGTACGGGGTTGGTGAGGCTGTACCTGGAGTATTCTGTACAGGGGTGGTGTGACGGTACCTGGAGAATTGTGTACAGGGTTGGTGAGACTGTACCAGGACTATTGTGTACAGGTTTGGATAGACTGTACCTCGACCATTGTGTATAGGGTTGGTGAGACCGTACCTGGAGTATTGTGTTAAGGGTTGGTGAGACTGTACCTGGTGTATTGTGCACAGCGTTGGTGAGACTGTACCTGGACCATTATGTACAGGGTGGTTGAGACTGAACCTGGACTATTGTGTACAATGTTGGTGAGACTGTTCCTGGAGTATTATGCACAGGGTTGGTGAGACTGCATCTGCTCTATTGTGTACAGGGTTGGTGACACTGAAGCTGGAGTATTGTGTACAGGGTTAGTGAGACTGTACCTGGAGTATTGTGTACAGAGTTGGCGAGACAGCACCTGGACTAGTGTGTACAGGGTTGGTGCGACTGTACCTGGAGTATTGTGTACAAAGTTGGTGAGACTGTCCCTGGAGTATTGTGTACAGGGTTGGTGAGACTTTATGTGGAGTATTGGGTACTGGATTGGTGAGACGGTAACTGGAGTATTGTGTACAGCGTTGGTGAGACTGTAACTGGAGTATTGTGTACTGGATTGGTGAGACTGTACCTGGAGTGTTGTGTACAGGTTGGTGAGACTGTACCTGGAGTGTTGTGTAAAGGGTTGGTGAGACTGTACCTGGAGAATTGTGTACAGGGTTGGTGAGGCTAAACCTGGAGTATTGTGTACAGGGTTGGTGAGACTTTACCTTGAGTATTGTGTAGAGGGTTGGTGAGACTGCACCTGGAGCATTGTGTAATCAGGTTTGGTGAGACTGTACCTGGCGTATTGTGTACAGAGTTGGTGAGAATGTACCTGGACTATTGCGTACACGTTTGGTGAGACTGCATCTGCTCTAGACTGTACAGGGTTGGTGAGACTGTAGCTGGAGTATTGTGTACAGAGTTGGTGTGAATTTACCTGGACTATTGTGTATAGGGTTGGTTTGACTGTACCTGGAGTATTGTGTACAGAGTTGGTGAGACTGTACCGGGACTATTGTGTACAGGCTTGGAGAGACTGTACCTCCACCATTTTGTACAATGTTGGTGAGACTGTACCTGGAGTATTGTGTACAGGGTTGGTGAGAATGTACGTGGAGTATTGTGTACAGTGCTGGTGAGACTGTACCTGGAGTATCGTGTACAGTGTTGGTGAGAACGTACCTGGAGTATTGTGTGCAGTGTTGGTGGGACTGTAGCTGGAGTACTGTGCACAGGGTTGGTGAGTCTGTAACCTGGACCATTGTGTACTGGGTTTGTGAGACTGAACCTGGAGTATTGTGTGCAGGGTTGGTGAGTCTGTTCCTGGACCATTGTGTACAGGGTTGGTGAGACTGAACCTGGAGTATTGTGTACAGGGTTGGTGAGACTGTATCTGGGGAATTGTGTACAGCATTGGTGAGACTGTACCAGGTGTATTATCTGCAGGGTTGGCGGGAAAGTATTGTGTACACGGTTCGTTAGACTGTACCTGGACAATTACATACTGGGTTGGTGAGTCTGTACCTGGAGTATCGTGCACAGGGTTCGTGAGACTGTACCTGGACTATTGCATACAGGTTTGGTGAGTCTGTACCTGGAGTATTGCGTACAGGGTTGGTGAGTCTGTACGTGGAGTATTGTTACAAGGGTTGGTCAGACTGTACCAGGAGTATTGTGCACATGGTTGTTGAGAGTGTACCTCGAGTAGTGTGTACAGGGTTGGTGAGATTGTGCCTGGAATATTGTGTACAGCATTAGTGAGACTGCACCAGGAGTATTGTGTACAGGGTTGGTGAGACTGTACCTCGAGTATTGGGTACAGGGTTGGTGAGACTGGACCTGGAGGGTTGTGCACAGGGTTTGTGAGACTGTACCTGGAATATTGTGTACAGGGTTGGTGGAACTGTACCTGGAGTGTTGTGTACAGGTTGGTGGGACTGTCCCTGGAGTACTGTGTACAGGACTGGTGAGGCTGCACGTGGAGTACTGTGTACAGGGTTGGTGAGAATTTACATGGAATATTGTGTGCAGGGTTGCTGACACTGTACCTGGACTATTGTATGCAGGGTTGGTGAGACTGTACCTGGAATATTGTTACAAGGGTTGGTGAGACTGTAGCTGGAGTATTGTGCACACGGTTGGTGTGACTTTAACTGGAGTTTTGTGTACAGGGTTGGTGAGACTGTATCTGGATTATTGTGTACAGGGTGGGCGAGACTGTACCCGGAGTATTGTGTGCAGGGTTGTTGTGACTGTACCTGGACTTTTGTGTATAGGGTTGGTGAAACAGTACCTGGAGTATTGTGTACAGGGTTGGTGTGATTGTACCTGGGCAATTGTGTACAAGGTTGTTGAGACTGTACCTGGAGTATTGTGTGCAGTTTTGGTGAGACTGTACCAGTACGATTGTGTACAGGTTTTGTGAGACTGTACCTGGGTTATTGTGTATAGGGTTGGTGAAAATGTACCTAGAGTATTGTATACAGGGTTGTTGAGAGTGTACCGGGTGTATTCTGTACAGCGTTGGTTAGACTGTACTTGAGCTATTGTGTACAGGGTTAGTGAGACTGTACCTGGACCTATGTGCACAGGTTTGGTGAGACTGTACCTGGACTAGTGTGTTCAGCGTTGGTGAGACTGTACCTGGAGTATTATGTACAGCGTTAGTGAGACTGTACCAGGAGTATTGTGTACAGGGTTGGTGCGACTGTACCTGGAGTGTTGGGTACAGGGTTTGTAAGACTGTACCTTGAATATTGTGTACAGGATTGTTGAGAATGTACCTGGAGTTTTGTGTACAGGGTTGGCGAGATTGTACCTGGACTATTGCGTACAAGGTTGGTGAGTCTGTACCTGGAGTATTTTGCACAGGGTTGGTGAGACTGTACCTGGAGTATTGTGTACTTGGTTGGTGAGGCTTTACATGGAGTATTCTGTACAGGGTTGGTGAGACTGTACCTGGAGTGTTCTATAGAGTGTTGGTGAGACTGTACCTGGAGTTTTGTGTACAGGGTTGGTGAGAATCTACTTGGAGTTTTGTGTACAGGGTTGGTGAGACTGTACCTGGACTATTGCGCACAGCGTTGGTGAGTCTGTACCTGGAGTATTTTTACAGTGTTGGTGAGACTGTACATGGAGTATTGTGTACTGGGTTGGTGAGGCTGTACCTGGGGTATTCTGTACAGGGTTGTTGAGACTGTATCTGGAGTATTTTGTACAGGGTTGGGGAGGCCGTACCTGGAGGGCTGTGTACAGTGTTGGTGAGACTGTGCCTGGAGAATTGCGTACACAGTTGTTGAGACTGTCCCTGGAGTACAGTGTACAGGGTTGGTGAGAATGCACCTGGAGTATAGTGTACAGTTTTTTTGAGACTGTACCTGGACTATTGTGCACAGAGTTGGTGAGACTGTACCTGGACTATTGTGTACAGAGTTGGTGAGTCTGTACATGGAGTATCGTTACAAGGGTTGGTGAGACTGTACCTGGAGTATTGGGCACGTGGTTGGTGTCACTTTACCTGGAGTTTTGTGTACAGGTTTGGTGTGACTGTATCTGGAGTATTGTGTACAGGGTTGGTGATACTGTATCTTGAGTATTGTGAACAGGGTTGGTGAGGGTGTACCTGGAGAAACGTGTACAGGGTTGGTAAGACTGTACCTGGAGTATTGTGTACAGGGTTGGTGAGACACTACCTGGAGTATTGTGTACAGGGTTGGTTAGATTGAACCTGGACAATTGTGTACAGGGTTGTTGAGACTGTACCTGTATGGTTGTGTACAGAGGTTGTGAGACTGTACCTGAGGTATTGTGTACCGGGTTGGTGAAACTGTACCTGGAGTATTGTGTACAGGGTTGGTGAGAGTGTACCTGAACTATTGTGTACAGGGTTAGTGACACTGTATCTGCACCTTTGTGTACAGGGTTGATTAGACTGTACCTGGGGTATTGTGTGCAGTGCTCGTGAAACTGTACACGGCGTAGTGTGTACAGGGTTGGTGAGACTGTACCTGGAGTATTGTGTACAGTGTCAGTGAGACTGTACCTGGAGTGTTGTGTACAGGGCTGGTGAGACTGTACCTGGGGATTGTTTATAGGTTGGTGAGACCTATCCTGGAGGGTTGTGTACAGGGTTGGTGAGACTGTACCTGGAGTTTTGTGTACAGAGTTGGTGATACTGTGCCTGGAATACCGTGTACAGGACTGGTGAGACTGTACGTGAAGTACTGTGTACAGGGTTGGTGAGAATTTACCTGGAGTATTGTGTACAGGGTTGCTGACACTGTACCTGGACTATTGTGTGCAGTGTTGGTGAGACTGTACCTGGAGTATCGTTACAAGGGTTGGTGAGACTGTACCTGGAGTATTGTATACAGGGTTGGTGTGACTGTACCTGGACTATTGTGTATAGGGTTGGTTTGACTGTACCTGGAGTATTGTGTACAGGGTTGGTGAGACTATGCTGGGGGTATTGTGTACAGGCTTGATGAGGCTGTATCTTGAATATTGTGAACAGGGTTGGTGAGGCTGTACCTGGATAAAAATGTACAGGGTTAGTAAGACTGTACCTGGAGTAATGTGTACAGGGTTGGTGAGGCAGTACCTGGACTATTTTGTACAGGGTTGGTGAGACTTACCCTGGACGATTGTGTCCAGGGTTGGTGAGACTGTACCTGGAATATTGTGTACAGGGTTGGTGAAACTGTACCTGGAGTATTGTGTACAGTGTTGGTGAGACTGTACCTGGACTAATGTGTACAAGGTTGGCGAGAGTGTACCCGGAGTATTGTGTACAGGGTTGGTGAGACTGTATCTGGTGTATTGTGTACAAGATATTTGAAACTGCACCTGGACTAATGTGTACATGGTGTGTGAGTCTGTACATGGCGTATCGTTACAAGTATTGGTGAGACTGTACCTGGAGTATTGGGCACATGGTTGGTGAGACTGTACCTGTAGTATTGTGTACTGGGTTGGTGTAACTGCACCTGGAGTATTGTGTATGGGGTTGGTTTGACTGTACCTGGAGTATTGTATAGAGGGTTGGTGAGACTATACCAGGGGTATTGTGTACAGGATTGGTGAGACTGTATCTTGAGTATTGTGTACGGGGTTAGTGAGACTATACCGGGTGTATTGTGTACAGGGTTGGTGATACTGTATCTTGACTATTGTGAACATGGTTGGAGCGGTTGTACCTGGGGAAATGTGTACAGGGTTGGTAAGACTGTACCTGGGGTAATATGTACAGGGTTGGTGAGGCAGTACCTGGACTATTTTGTACAGGGTTGGTGAGACTGCACATGGACGATTGTGTACAGTGTTGGTGAGACTGTACCTGGAGCGTTGTGTACAGTGTTGTTGAGACTGTACCTGGAGTATTGTGTACAGGGTTGGTGACACAGTATCTGGAGTATTGTGTACCGGGTTGGTGAGATAGAACCTGTACAATTGTGAACAGCATTGTTGAGACTGTACCTGTACGTTTGTGTACAGGGTTTGTGAGACTGTAGCTGGGGTATTGTGTACCGGGTTGTTGAAACTATACCTGGAGTATTGTGTACAGGGTTGGTGAGACTGTACCTGACCTATTGTGTACAGGCTAAGTGAGACTGTATCTGGACCTTTGTGTACAGGGTTGGTGAGACTGCACCTGGAGTATTGTGTACAGAGTTGGTGAAACTGTACCTGGTGTATTCAGTACAAGGTTGGTGGGACTGTACCTGGACTATTGTGTACAGAGTTGGTGAGACTGTCCCTGGAGTACCGTGTACAGGGCTGGTGAGACTTTACCAGTGGTACTGTGTACAGGGTTGGTGAAAATCTACCTGGGGTATTGTGTACAGGGTTAGTGAGACTGTACTTGGACTATTGTGTGCAGGGTTGGTGAGACTGTACCTGGAGTATCGTTACAAGAGTTGGTGAGACTGTACCTGGGAGTATTGTGCACACGGTTGGTGTGACTTTACCTGGAGTTTTGTGTACAGGTAGATGTGACTTTACATGGAGTATTGTGTATAGGGTTGGTTTGACTGTACCTGGAGTATTGTATACAGGGTTGGTGAGACTATACCAGGGGTATTGTGTACCGGGTTGGTGAGACTGTATCTTGAGTATTGTGAACAGGGTTGGTGAGGCTGTACCTGGGTAAATGTGTACAGGGTTGGTAAGACTGTACCTGGAGTAATGTGTACAGGGTTGTTGAGACTGTACCTGGACTATTGTGTACAGGGTTGGTGAGACTGCACATGGACGATTGTGTGCTGGGTTGGTGAGACTGTAATTGGAGTATTGTGTGCAGGGTTATTGAGACTGTACGTGGAGTATTGTATACAGGGTTGGTGAGACTGTACCCGGACTATTGTGTACAAGGTTGGCAAGACTGTACCTGGACTTTTGTGTACAGGGTTGGTGAGACAGTACCTGAACTATTGTGTACAGGATTGGTGAGTTGTACCTGGACAATTGTGTACAGGGTTGTTGAGACTTTACCTGAGTATGGTGAACAGTTTTGTTTAGACTGTACCTGTACGGTTCTGTTCATGTTTTGTGAGACTGTACCTGGGGCATTATGTACCGAATTGGTGAGACTGTACCTGGAGTATTATGTAAATCCTTAGTGAGACTGTACCAGGAGTGTTGTGTACAATGTTGGTGAGACTGTACCTGGAGTATTTTTTACAGGGTTGTTGAGACAGTACCTGGAGTATTGTATACTGGGTTGGTGAGGCTGTACATGGAGTATTCTGTGCAGGGTTGGTAAGACTGTACCTGGAGTGTTGTATGTAGGGTTGGTGAGACAGTACCTGGAATATTGTGTACTGGGTTGGTGAGAATCTACCTGGAGTTTTGTGTACAGGGTTGGTGAGACTGTGCCTGGAATATTGTGTACAGGGTTGGTGAGAATCTACCTGGAGTTTTGTGTACAGGGTTGGTGAGACTGTACCTGGACTATTGCGTACAGGGTTGGTGAGTCTGTACCTGGAGTATTTTGTACAGGGTTGGTGAGGCTGTACCTGGAGTATTCTGTACAGGGTTGGTGAGACTGTATCTGGAGTATTGTGTACAGGGTAGTTGAGCCTGTATCTGGAGTATTTTGTACAGGATTGGTGAGGCTGTACCTGGAGGTCTGTGTACAGTGTTGTTGAGACTGTACCTGGAGTATTGTGTACAGGGTTGGTGAGACTGTACCTGGACAATAGTGTACAGAGTTGATGAGACTCTCCCTGGAGTACCGTGTACAGTGTTGATGAGACTGCACCTGGAGTATTGTGTACAGTTTTTTTGAGACTGTACCTGGACTATTGTGTATAGAGTTGGTGAGACTGTACCTGGAGTAAATTGCACAGGGTTGGTGAGGCTGTACCTGGAGTATTGTATACAGGGTTGGTGAGACTGTACCTGGACTCTTGCATACAGGGTTGGTGAGTCTGTACCTGGAATATTTTTTACAGGGTTGGTGAGACTGTACCTGGAGTATTGTGTACTGGGTTGGTGAGGCTGTACCTGGAGAATTCTGTACAGGGTTGGTGTGACTGTATCTGGAGTATTGTGTACAGGGTTGGTGAGACTGTACCTGGAGTATTGCGTACAGGGTTGTTGAGACTGTACCTGGACAATTGTGTACAGTGTTGGGGAGACTGTCCCTGGATTACAGTGTACAGGGTTGTTGAGACTGTGCCTGAAGTATTGTGTACAGTTTTTTTGAGACTGTACCTGGACTATTGTGTATAGAGTTGGTGAGACTGTCCCTGGAGTAAATTGTACAGGGTTGCTGAGACTGTACCTGGATTATTGTGTGCAGGGTTGGCGAGACAGTACCTGGAGTATTGTGTACAGGCTTGGTGAGAGTGCACCTGGACTATTGTGTACAGGGTTGGTGTATCTGTACATGGAGTATTGTTATAAGGGTTGGTGAGACTGTACCTGGAGTATTGGGCGCACGGTTGGTGAGACTACACCTGGAGTATTGTGTATAGGATTGGTGTGACTGTACCTGGAATATTGTGTACATTGTTGATTTGACTGTACCTGGTGTATTGTGTAAAGGGTTGTTGATCCTGTATCTTGAGTATTGTGTATAGGGTTGGTGAGGCCGTACCTGGACTATTTTGTACAGGGTTGGTGAGAAGGCACATGGCCGATTGTGTACAGGTTTGGTGAGACTGTACTTGGAGTATTGTGTGCTGGGTTGGTGAATCTGTACCTGGAATATTGTGTGCAGGGTTGTTGAGACTGTACCTGTACCATTGTGTACAAGGTTGGTGAGACTGAACCTGGAGTGTTGTGTACAGGGTTGTTGAACTGTACCTGGAATTTTGTGTACAGGGTTGGTGAGACAGGACCTGGACGTTAGTGTACAGGGTTGGTGAGATTGAACCTGGACAATTGTGTTCAGGGTTGTTGAGACTGTACCTGGAGTATTGCGTACAGTTTTGGTGAGACTGTACCTGTACGATTGTGTAGAGGTTTTGTGAGACTGTACCCAGGGTATTGTGTACAGTGCAGGTGAAACTGTACCTACAGTATTGTATAAAGGGTTTTTGAGACTGTACCTGGAGTATTGTGTACAGCGTTGGTGAGACTGTGCCTGAACTATTGTGTACAGGGTTAGTGAGACTGTATCTGTACCTTTGTGTGCAGGTTTGGTGAATCTGAACCTGGAGTATTGTGTGCAGTGTTGGTGAGACTGTACCTGGACTAGTGTGTTCAGTGTTGGTGAGACTGTACCTGGAGTATTATGTACAGCGTTAGTGAGACTATACCTGGAGTGTTGTGTACAGGGTTGGCGCGACAGTACCTGTAGTGTTGTGTACAGGGTTGGTGAGACTGTACCTGGAAGATATTGTGTGCAGGTTTGGTGAGAATGTACCTGGACTATTGCGTACAGGGTTGGTGAGTCTGTACCTGGAGTATTTTTACAGGGTTGGTGAGACTGTACCTAGAGTATTGTGTACAGGGTTGGTGAGGCTGTACATGGGGTATTCTGTACAGGGTTGGTGAGTCTGTACCTGGAGTGTTGTATACAGGGTTGGTGAGACTGTACCTGGAATATTGTGCACAGGGTTGTTGAGAATCTACCTGGAGTTTTGTGTACAGTGTTGGTGAGACTGTACCTGAAGTATGTTTTACAGGGTTGCTGAGTCTGTACCTGGAGTATTGTGTACTGGGTTGGTGAGGCTGTATCTGGAGTATTCTGTACAGGGTTGGTGAGACTGTATCTGGAGTATTGTGTACAAGGTAGTTGAGACTGTATCTGGAGAATTTTGTACAGTGTTGTTGAGGCTGTACCTGGAGGGCTGTGTACAGTGTTGGTGAGACTGTACCTGGAGTATTGCGTACTGGGTTGGTGAGACTGCACCTGGAGTATTCTGTACAGATTTGGTGCGACTGTACCTGGACTATTGTGTACAGAGTTGGTGAGACTGTCCCTGAAATACCCTATACAGGACTAGTGAGACTGTACGTGGAGTACTGTGTACAGGGTTGTTGAGAATCTACCTGGACTATTGTGTGCAGGGTTGGTGAGACTCTACCGGGAGTATCTTTACAAGGGTTGGAGAGACGGTGCCTGGAGTATTGTGCACACGGTTGGTGTGACTTTACCTGGAGTTTTGTGTACATGGTTCGGGTGACAGTACCTGGAGTATTGTGTACAGGGTTGGCGATACTGCATCTTGAGTAATATGTACAGGGTTGGTTTGACTGTACCTGGAGTATTGTGTACAGGGTTGGTGAGACTATACCGGGGATATTGTGTACAGGGTTGGCGATACTGCATCTTGAGTAATATGTACAGGGTTGGTGTGACTGTACCTGGAGTATTGTGTACAGGGTTTGTTTGACTGTATCTTGAGTATTGTGAACAGGGTTGGTGAGGCTGTATCTTGTGTATTGTGAACAGGGTTGGTGAAGCTGTATCTGGGGAAATGTGTACAGGGCTTGATGAGACAGTACCTGGAGTATTGTGTACAGGGTTGGTGAGATTGAACCTGGACTATTTTGTACAGGGTTGGTGAGACTGCACATGGACGATTGTGTACATGGTTGGTGAGACTGTACTTGGAGTATTGTGTGCAGGGTTGGTGAATCTGTACCTGGAGTATTGTGTACAGGGCTTGATGAGACAGTACCTGGAGTATTGTGTACAGGGTTGGTGAGATTGAACCTGGACAATTGTGTACAGGGTTGTTGAGACTGTACCTGTATGGTTGTGTACAAGGTTTGTGAGACTGTACCTGGGGTATTTTGTACCGGGTTGGTGAAACTGCACCTGGAGTATCGTATACAGTGTTGTTGAGAGTGTACCCGGAGTATTGTGTACAGGGTTAGTGAGACAGTATCTGGACCTTTGTGTACAGGGTTGGTGAGACTGTACATGGAGTATTGTGCACACGGTTGGTGTGGCTTTACCTGGAGTTTTGTGTACAGGGTTGATGTGACTGTACCTGGAATATTGTGTATAGGGTTGGTTTGACTGTACCTGGAGTATTGTGTGCAGGGTTGGTGAGACTGTACCAGGGGTATTGTGTACGGGGTTGGTGAGACTGTATCTTGAGTATTGTGAACAGTGTTGGTGAGGCTGTACCTGGGTAAATGTGTACAGGGTTGGTAAGACTGTACCTGGAGTAATGTGTACAGGGATGGTGAGGCAGTACCTGGACTATTGTGTACAGGTTTGGTGAGACTGCACATGGACGATTGTGTGCTGGGTTGGTGAGACTGTTATTGGAGTATTGTGTGCATGGTTAGTGAGACTGTACGTGGAGCATTATGTACAGTGTTGGTGAGACTGTAACTGGACTATTGTGTACATGGTTGGCGAGACTGTACCCGGAGTACTGTGTACAGGGTTGCTGAGACTGTACCTGGACTTTTGTGTACATAGTTGGTGAGACAGTACATGGAGTATTGTGTACAGGGTTGGTGAGATTTTACCTGGACAATTGTGTACAGGGTTGCTGAGACTTTACCTGGAGTATTGTGTACAGTTTTGGTGAGACTGTACCTGTACAGTTGTGTACAGGTTTTGTGAGACTGTACACAGAGTATTATGTACAGCGTTAGTGAGACTGTACCTGGAGTGTTGTGTACAGTGTTGGTGAGACTGTACCTGGACTTTTGTGTACAGGATTGGTGAGACAGTACCTGGGGTATTGTGTACAGGGTTGGTGAGATGGAACCTGGACAATTGTGTACAGGATTGTTGAGACTGTACCTATATGGTTGTGTACAGTTTTGTTGAGACTGTATCTGGACGATTGTTTACAGGTTTTGTGAGACTGTACCAAGGGTATTGTGTACAGTGTAGGTGAAACTGTACCTACAGTATTGTATACAGGGTTGTTGAGACTGTACCTGGAGTATTGTGCACAGCGTTGTTGAGACTGTGCCTGAAATATTGCGTACAGGGTTAGTGAGACTGTATCTGTACCTTTGTGAACAGGTTTGGTGAGACTGAACCTGGAGTATTGTGAGCAGGGTTCGTGAGACTGTACCTGGACTTGTGTGTTCAGCGTTGGTGAGACTGTACCGGGAGTATTATGTACAGCAGTAGTGAGACTGTACCTGGCGTGTTGTGTACAGGGTTGCTGAGACTGTACCTGGAGTATTGTGTACAGGGTTGCTGAGACTGTACCTGGAATATTGTGTACAGGTTTGCTGAGAATGTACCAGGAGTTTTTAGTGCAGGGTTGGTGAGACTGTACCAGGACTATTGCGTACAGGGTGGGTGAGTCTGTACCTGGAGTATCTATTACAGGGTTGTTGAGACTGTACCTGGAGTATTGTGTACTGGGTTGGTGGGGCTGTACATGGATTATTCTGTACAGGGTTGGTGAGACTGTACCTGGACAATAGTGTACAGAGTTGATGAGACTCTCCCTGGAGTACCGTGTACAGGGTTGATGAGACTGCACCTGGAGTATTGTGTACAGTTTTTTTGAGACTGTACCTGGACTATTGTGTATAGAGTTGGTGAGACTGTACCTGGACTCTTGCGTACAGGGTTGGTGAGTCTGTACCTGGAATATTTTTTACAGGGTTGGTGAGACTGTACCTGGAGTATTGTGTACTGGGTTGGTGAGGCTGTACCTGGAGAATTCTGTACAGGGTTGGTGTGACTGTACCTGGAGTATTGTGTACAGTTTTTTTGAGACTGTACCTGGACTATTGTGTATAGAGTTGGTGAGACTGTCCCTGGAGTAAATTGTACAGGGTTGCTGAGACTGTACCTGGATTATTGTGTGCAGGGTTGGCGAGACTGTACCTGGAGTATTGTGTACAGGCTTGGTGAGAGTGCACCTGGACTATTGTGTACAGGGTTGGTGTATCTGTACATGGAGTATTGTTATAAGGGTTGGTGAGACTGTACCTGGAGTATTGGGCGCACGGTTGGTGAGACTACACCTGGAGTATTGTGTATAGGATTAGTGTGACTGTACCTGGAATATTGTGTACATGGTTGATTTGACTGTACCTGGTGTATTGTGTAAAGGGTTGTTGATCCTGTATCTTGTGTATTGTGTATAGGGTTGGTGAGGCCGTACCTGGACTATTTTATACAGGGTTGGTGAGACTGCACATGGCCGATTGTGTACAGGTTTGGTGAGACTGTACTTGGAGTATTGTGTGCTGGGTTGGTGAATCTGTACCTGGAATATTGTGTGCAGGGTTGTTGAGACTGTACCTGTACCATTGTGTACAAGGTTGGTGAGACTGAACCTGGAGTGTTGTGTACAGGGTTGTTGAACTGTACCTGGAATTTTGTGTACAGGGTTGGTGAGACAGGACCTGGACGTTAGTGTACAGGGTTGGTGAGATTGAACCTAGACAATTGTGTTCAGGGTTGTTGAGACTGTACCTGGAGTATTGTGTACAGTTTTGGTGAGACTGTACCTGTACGATTGTGTATAGGTTTTGTGAGACTGTACCCAGGGTATTGTGTACAGTGCAGGTGAAACTGTACCTACAGTATTGTATAAAGGGTTTTTGAGACTGTACCTGGAGTATTGTGTACAGCGTTGGTGAGACTGTGCCTGAACTATTGTGTACAGGGTTAGTGAGACTGTATCTGTACCTTTGTGTGCAGGTTTGGTGAATCTGAACCTGGAGTATTGTGTGCAGTGTTGGTGAGACTGTACCTGGACTAGTGTGTTCAGTGTTGGTGAGACTGTATCTGGAGTATTATGTACAGCGTTAGTGAGACTATACCTGGAGTGTTGTGTACAGGGTTGGCGCGACAGTACCTGTAGTGTTGTGTACAGGGTTGGTGAGACTGTACCTGGAAGATATTGTGTGCAGGTTTGGTGAGAATGTACCTGGACTATTGCGTACAGGGTTGGTGAGTCTGTACCTGGAGTATTTTTACAGGGTTGGTGAGACTGTACCTAGAGTATTGTGTACAGGGTTGGTGAGGCTGTACATGGGGTATTCTGTACAGGGTTGGTGAGTCTGTACCTGGAGTGTTGTATACAGGGTTGGTGAGACTGTACCTGGAATATTGTGCACAGGGTTGTTGAGAATCTACCTGGAGTTTTGTGTACAGTGTTGGTGAGACTGTACCTGAAGTATGTTTTACAGGGTTGCTGAGTCTGTACCTGGAGTATTGTGTACTGGGTTGGTGAGGCTGTATCTGGAGTATTCTGTACAGGGTTGGTGAGACTGTATCTGGAGTATTGTGTACAAGGTAGTTGAGACTGTATCTGGAGAATTTTGTACAGTGTTGTTGAGGCTGTACCTGGAGGGCTGTGTACAGTGTTGGTGAGACTGTACCTGGAGTATTGCGTACTGGGTTGGTGAGACTGCACCTGGAGTATTCTGTACAGATTTGGTGCGACTGTACCTGGACTATTGTGTACAGAGTTGGTGAGACTGTCCCTGAAATACCCTATACAGGACTAGTGAGACTGTACGTGGAGTACTGTGTACAGGGTTGTTGAGAATCTACCTGGACTATTGTGTGCAGGGTTGGTGAGACTCTACCGGGAGTATCTTTACAAGGGTTGGAGAGACGGTGCCTGGAGTATTGTGCACACGGTTGGTGTGACTTTACCTGGAGTTTTGTGTACATGGTTCGGGTGACAGTACCTGGAGTATTGTGTACAGGGTTGGCGATACTGCATCTTGAGTAATATGTACAGGGTTGGTTTGACTGTACCTGGAGTATTGTGTACAGGGTTGGTGAGACTATACCGGGGATATTGTGTACAGGGTTGGCGATACTGCATCTTGAGTAATATGTACAGGGTTGGTGTGACTGTACCTGGAGTATTGTGTACAGGGTTTGTTTGACTGTATCTTGAGTATTGTGAACAGGGTTGGTGAGGCTGTATCTTGTGTATTGTGAACAGGGTTGGTGAAGCTGTATCTGGGGAAATGTGTACAGGATTGGTAAGACTGTAACTGGAGTAATATGTACAGGGTTGGTGAGGCTGTACCTGGACTATTTTGTACAGGGTTGGTGAGACTGCACATGGACGATTGTGTACATGGTTGGTGAGACTGTACTTGGAGTATTGTGTGCAGGGTTGGTGAATCTGTACCTGGAGTATTGTGTACAGGGCTTGATGAGACAGTACCTGGAGTATTGTGTACAGGGTTGGTGAGATTGAACCTGGACAATTGTGTACAGGGTTGTTGAGACTGTACCTGTATGGTTGTGTACAAGGTTTGTGAGACTGTACCTGGGGTATTTTGTACCGGGTTGGTGAAACTGCACCTGGAGTATCGTATACAGTGTTGTTGAGAGTGTACCCGGAGTATTGTGTACAGGGTTAGTGAGACAGTATCTGGACCTTTGTGTACAGGGTTGGTGAGACTGTACATGGAGTATTGTGCACACGGTTGGTGTGGCTTTACCTGGAGTTTTGTGTACAGGGTTGATGTGACTGTACCTGGAATATTGTGTATAGGGTTGGTTTAACTGTACCTGGAGTATTGTGTGCAGGGTTGGTGAGACTATACCAGGGGTATTGTGTACGGGGTTGGTGAGACTGTATCTTGAGTATTGTGAACAGTGTTGGTGAGGCTGTACCTGGGTAAATGTGTACAGGGTTGGTAAGACTGTACCTGGAGTAATGTGTACAGGGATGGTGAGGCAGTACCTGGACTATTGTGTACAGGTTTGGTGAGACTGCACATGGACGATTGTGTGCTGGGTTGGTGAGACTGTTATTGGAGTATTGTGTGCATGGTTAGTGAGACTGTACGTGGAGCATTATGTACAGTGTTGGTGAGACTGTAACTGGACTATTGTGTACAAGGTTGGCGAGACTGTACCCGGAGTACTGTGTACAGGGTTGCTGAGACTGTACCTGGACTTTTGTGTACATAGTTGGTGAGACAGTACATGGAGTATTGTGTACAGGGTTGGTGAGATTGTACCTGGACAATTGTGTACAGGGTTGCTGAGACTTTACCTGGAGTATTGTGTACAGTTTTGGTGAGACTGTACCTGTACAGTTGTGTACAGGTTTTGTGAGACTGTACACAGAGTATTATGTACAGCGTTAGTGAGACTGTACCTGGAGTGTTGTGTACAGTGTTGGTGAGACTGTACCTGGACTTTTGTGCACAGGATTGGTGAGACAGTACCTGGGGTATTGTGTACAGGGTTGGTGAGATGGAACCTGGACAATTGTGTACAGGATTGTTGAGACTGTACCTATATGGTTGTGTACAGTTTTGTTGAGACTGTATCTGGACGATTGTTTACAGTTTTTGTGAGACTGTACCAAGGGTATTGTGTACAGTGTAGGTGAAACTGTACCTACAGTATTGTATATAGTGTTGTTGAGACTGTACCTGGAGTATTGTGCACAGCGTTGTTGAGACTGTGCCTGAAATATTGCGTACAGGGTTAGTGAGACTGTATCTGTACCTTTGTGTACAGGTTTGGTGAGACTGAACCTGGAGTATTGTGAGCAGGGTTCGTGAGACTGTACCTGGACTTGTGTGTTCAGCGTTGGTGAGACTGTACTGGGAGTATTATGTACAGCAGTAGTGAGACTGTACCTGGCGTGTTGTGTACAGGGTTGCTGAGACTGTACCTGGAGTATTGTGTATAGGGTTGCTGAGACTGTACATGGAATATTGTGTACAGGTTTGCTGAGAATGTACCAGGAGTTTTTAGTGCAGGGTTGGTGAGACTGTACCAGGACTATTGCGTACAGGGTGGGTGAGTCTGTACCTGGAGTATCTATTACAGGGTTGGTGAGACTGTACATGGAGTATTGTGTACTGGGTTGGTGAGGCTGTACATGGATTATTCTGTACAGGGTTGGTGAGACTGTACCTGGAGTGTTGTATACAGGGTTGGTGAGACTGTACCTGGAATATTGTGTACAGGGTTGTTGAGAATCTACCTGGAGTTTTGTGTGCAGTGTTGTTGAGACTGTACCTGGACTATTGCGTACAGGGTTGGTGTGACTTTACCTGGGGTTTTGTGTACAGGGTTGATATGACTGTACCTGGAATATTGTGTATAGGGTTGGTTTGACTGTACCTGGAATATTGTGTACAGGGTTGGTGAGACTATACAGGGGGTATTGTGTACAGGGTTGCTGTGACTGTATCTTGAGTATCGTGAACAGGGTTGATGAGGCTGTAACTGGGTAAATGTGTACAGGTTTGGTAAGACTGTACCTGGAGTAATGTGTACAGGGTTGGTGAGGCACTACCTGGACTATTGTGTACAGGGTTAGTGAGACTGCACATGGACGATTCTGTACTGGGTTGGTGAGACTATAATTGGAGTATTGTGTGCATGGTTAGTGAGACTGAACGTATTTTGTACAGAGTAGTTGAGACTCTCGCTGGAGTATTTTGTACAGCGTTGGAGAGACTGCACATGGACGATTGTGTGCAGGGTTGGTGAGACTGTACTTGGAGTATTGTGTGCAGTGTTGGTGAATCTGTATCTGGAATATTGTGTACAGGGTAGGTGAAACTGTACCTGGAGTGTTGTGTACAATTTTGGTGAAACTGTACCTGGACTATTGTGTACACGTTTGGCGAGACTGTACCTGAACTATTGTGTACAGGTTTAGTGAGACAGTATCTGGACCTTTGTGTACAGGGTTGGTGAGACTGTACCTGGAGTACTGTGCGCATGGTTCGTGAAACTGTACATGGAGTATTGTGCACACGGTTGGTGTGACTTTACATGGAGTTTTGTGTACAGGGTTGATGTGACTGTACCTGGAATATTGTGTATAGGGTTAGTTTGACTGTACCTGGAGTATTGTGTACAGGGTTGGTGAGACTGCACATGGACGTTTATGTACTGGGTTGGTGAGACTGTAATTGGAGTATTGTGTGCATGGCTAGTGAGACTGTACGTGGAGTATTGTGTACAGTGTTGGTGAAACTGTACCTGGACTATTGTGTACAAGGTTGGCGAGACTGTACCCGGAGTATTGTGTACAGAGTTGTTGAGACTGTAACTGGACTTTTGTGTACAGAGTTGGTGAGACAGTACCTGGAGTATTGTGTACAGAGTTGGTGAGATTGTACCTGGACAATTGTGTACAGGGTTGCTGAGACTTTACCTGGAGTATTGTGTGCAGTTTTGGTGAGACTGTACCTGTACGGTTGTGTACAGGTTTTGTGAGACTGTACCTTGGGTATTATGTACCGGGTTGGTGAGACTGTACCTGGAGCATTATGTACAGCTTTAGTGAGACTGTACCTGGAGTGTTGGGTACAGTGTTCGTGAGACTGTACCTGGACATTTGTGTACAGGGTTGGTGAGACAGTACCTGGGATATAATGTACAGGGTTGGTGAGATTGAACCAGGACAATTGTGCACAGGATTGTTGAGACTGTATCTGTACGGTTGTGTACAGGTTTTGTGAGACTGAACCCAGGCTATTGTGTACAGTGTAGATGAAACTGTACCTACAGTATTGTATACAGGGTTGTTGAGAGTGTATCTGGAGTATTGTGCACAGCATTGGTGAGACTGTGTCTGAACTATTGTGTACAGGTTTGGTGAGACTGAACCTGGAGTATTGTGAGCAGGGTTCGTGAGACTGTACCTGGACTTGTGTGTTCAGCGTTGGTGAGACTGTACCTGGAGTATTATATACAGCGGTAGTGAGACTGTACCTGGAGTGTTGTGTACAGGATTGGTGAGACTGTACCTGGAATATTGTGTACAGGGTTGGTGAGAATCTACCTGGAGTTTTGTGTACAGTTTTGGTGAGACTGTACCTGGACTATTGCGTACAGGGTTGGTGAGTCAGTACCTGGAGTATTTTTTACAGGGTTGGTGAGACAGAACCTGGAGTATTGTGTACTGGGTTGGTGATGCTGCACCTGGAGTATTTTGTACAGAGTAGTTGAGACTATCGCTGGAGTATTTTGTACAGGGTTGGAGAGACTGCACATGGACGATTGTGTGCAGGGTTGGTGAGACTGTACTTGGAGTATTGTGTGCAGTGTTGGTGAATCTGTATCTGGAATATTGTGTACAGGGTAGGTGAAACTGTACCTGGAGTGTTGTGTACAGGATTGGTGAGACTGTACCTGGAGTATTGTGTACAGGGTTGGTGAGATTGAACCTGGAGTATTGTGCACACGGTTGGTGAGGCTTTATCTGGAGTTTTGTGTACAGGTTTGATGTGACTGTACCTGGAGTATTTTTTACAGGGTTGGTGAGACTGTACCTGGAGTATTGTGTACTGGGTTGGTGAGGCTGTACCTGGAGTATTCTGTACAGGGTTGGTGAGACTGTACCTGGAGTATTTTGTACAGGGTAGTTGAGACTGTATCTGGAGTAGTTTCTACAGGGTGGTGAGGCTGTACATGGAGGGCTGTGTACAGGGTTGGTGCGACTGTACCTGGACTATTGTGTACAGAGTTGGTGAGACTGTCCCTGGAGTACCTTGTACAGGACTGGTGAGACTGTACGTGGAGTACTGTGTACAGCGTTGGTGAGAATTTACCTGGAGTATTGTGTGCAGGGTTGCTGAGACTGTACCTGGACTATTGTGTGCAGGGTTGGTGAGACTCTCCTTGGAGTATCGTTACAGGGGTTGGTGTGACTGTACCTGGAGAATTGTGCACACGGTTGGTGTGACTTTACCTGGAGTTTTATGTACAGGGTTGGTGTGACTGTACCTGGAGTATCGTGTATAGGGTTGGTGAGACTGTACCTGGAGTATTGTGTACAGGGTTGCTGAGACTATACCGGAGGTATTGTGTACAGGGTTAGTGAGACTGTATCTTGAGTATTGTGTACAGCGTTGGTGAGAATTTACCTGGAGTATTGTGTACAGGGTTGCTGAGACTGTACCTGGACTATTGTGTGCAGGGTTGGTGAGACTCTCCTTGGAGTATCGTTACAGGGGTCGGTGTGACTGTACCTGGAGTATTGTGCACACGGTTGGTGTGACTTTACCTGGAGTTTTGTGTACAGGGTTGGTGTGACTGTACCTGGAGTATCGTGTATAGGGTTGGTGAGACTGTACCTAGCGTATGGTGTACAGGGTTGGTGTGACTGTGCCTGGAGTATTGTGTACAGCGTTGGTTTGACTGTACCTGGAGTATTGTGTACAGGGTTGGAGAGACTTTACCTGGGATATTGTGTACAGGGTTGGTGATATTGAACCAGGACAATTGTGTACAGGATTGTTGAGACTGTACCTGTATGGTTGTGTACAGTTTTGTTGAGACTGTATCTGTACGATTGTGTACAGGTTTTGTGAGACTGAACTCAGGGTATTGTGTACAGTGTAGATGAAACTGTACCTACAGTATTGTATATAGGGTTGTTGAGAGTGTACCTGGAGTATTGTGCACAGCGTTGTTGAGACTGTGCCTGAACTATTGTGTACAGGGTTAGTGAGACTGTATCTGTACCTTTGTGTACAGGTTTGGTGAGACTGAACCTGGAGTATTGTGAGCAGGGTTCGTGAGACTGTACCTGGACTTGTGTGTTCAGCGTTGGTGAGACTGTACCTGGAGTATTATGTACAGCGGTAGTGAGACTGTAACTGGAGTGTTGTGTACAGGGTTGCTGAGACTGTACCTGGAGTATTGTGCACACGGTGGGTGTGACTTTACCTGGTGTTTTGTGTAGAGTGTTGGTGTGACTGTACCTGGAGTATCGTGTATAGGATTGGTGAGACTGTACCTGGAGTATTGTGTACAGGGTTGCTCAGACTATACCGGGGGTATTGTGTACAGGGTTGGTGATACTGTATCTTGAGTATTGTGTACAGCGTTGGTGAGAATTTACCTGGAGTATTGTGTACAGGGTTGCTGAGACTGTACCTGGACTATTGTGTGCAGGGTTGGTGAGACTCTACGTGGAGTATCGTTACAAGGGTTGGTGAGACTGTACCTGGAGTATTGTGCACACGGTTGGTGTGAATTTACCTGGAGTTTTGTGTACAGGGTTGGTGAGACTATACCTGGAGTATCGTGTACAGGGTTGGTGAGACTGTAGCTGGCGTATGGTGTACAGGTTTGGTGAGACTGAACCTGGAGTATTGTGAGCAGGGTTCGTGAGACTGTACCTGGACTTGTGTGTTCAGCGTTGGTGAGACTGTACCTGGAGTATTATGTACAGCGGTAGTGAGACTGTACCTGGAGTGTTGTGTACAGGGTTGCTGAGACTTTACCTGGAGAATTGTGTGCAGGGTTGGTGAGACTCTACGTGGAGTATCGTTACAAGGGTTGGTGAGACTGTACCTGGAGTATTGTGCACACGGTTGGTGTGAATTTACCTGGAGTTTTGTGTACAGGGTTGGTGAGACTATACCTGGAGTATCGTGTACAGGGTTGGTGAGACTGTACCTGGCGTATGGTGTACAGGTTTGGTGAGACTGAACCTGGAGTATTGTGAGCAGGGTTCGTGAGACTGTACCTGGACTTGTGTGTTCAGCGTTGGTGAGACTGTACCTGGAGTATTATGTACAGCGGTAGTGAGACTGTACCTGGAGTGTTGTGTACAGGGTTGCTGAGACTTTACCTGGAGAATTGTGTACAGGTTTGGCGCGACAGTACCTGGAGTGTTGTGTACAGGATTGGTGAGACTGTGCCTGGAATATTGTGGACAGGGTTGGTGAGAATCTACCTGGAGTTTTGTGTACAATTTTGTTGAGACTGTACCTGGACTATTGCGTACAGGGTTGGTGAGTAAGTACCTGGAGTATTTTTTACAGGGTTGGTGAGACTGAACCTGGAGTATTGTGTACTGGGTTGGTGAGGCTGCACCTGGAGTATTTTGTACAGGGTAGTTGAGACTCTCTCTGGAGTATTTTGTACAGTGTTGGTTAGGCTGTACCTAGAGTATTGCATACAGAGTTGGTGAGACAGTACCTGGAGTATTCTGTACAGGGTAGTTGAGACAGTATCTGGAGTAGTCTGTACAGGGTTGGTGAGGCTGTACATGGAGGGCTGTGTACAGGGTTGGTGAGACGGTACCTGGAGTATTGTGTACAGGGTTGTTGAGATTGAACCTGGAGTATTGTGCACACGTTTGGTGAGGCTTTACCTGGAGTTTTGTGTACAGGTTTGATGTGACTACCTGGAGTATTTTTACAGGGTTGGTGAGACTGTACCTGGAGTATTGTGTACTGGGTTGGTGAGGCTGTACCTGGAGTATTCTGTACAGGGTTGGTGAGACTGTACCTGGAATATTTTGTACAGGGTAGTTGAGACTGTATCTGGAGTAGTTTGTACAGGGTTGGTGAGGCTGTACATGGAGGGCTGTGTACAGGGTTGGTGCGACTGTACCTAGACTATTGTGTACAGAGTTGGTGAGACTGTCCCTGGAGTACCGTGTACAGGACTGGTGAGACTGTACCTGGAGTACTGTGTACAGCGTTGGTGAGAAGTTACCTGGAGTATTGTGTACAGGGTTGCTGAGACTGTACCTGGACTATTGTGTGCAGGGTTGGTGAGACTCTACTTGGAGTATCGTTACAAGGGTTGGTGAGACTGTACCTGGAGTATTGTGCACACGGTTGGTGTGACTTTACCTGGAGTTTTGTGTACAGGGTTGGTGTGACTGTACCTGGAGTATCGTGTATAGGGTTGGTGAGACTGTACCTGGAGTATTGTGTACAGGGTTGCTGAGACTATACCGGGGGTATTGTGTACAGGGTTGGTGTGACTGTGCCTGGAGTATTTTGTACAGCGTTGGTTTGACTGTACCTGGAGTATTGTGTACAGGGTTGGTGAGACTGTACCTGGAGTGTTGTATACAGGGTTTTGTGAGACTGTACCTGGAATATTGTGTACAGGGTTGGTGAGAATCTACCTGGAGTGTTGTGTACCGGATTGGTGAGACTGTACCTGGATTTTGCGTACAGGGTTGTTGAGTCTGTACTTGGAGTATTTTTTGCAGGGTTGTTGAGACTGTACCTGCAGTATGTTGTGAGACAGTACCTGGAGTATTCTGTACAGGGTTGGTGAGACTGTAACTGAACTAATGTGTACAGAGATAGTGAGACTGTATCTGGACCTTTGTGTACATGATTGGTGACACTGTAGCCGGAGTATTGTGTGCAGGGATGGTGAGACTGTACCTGGACTAGTCTGTACAGGGTTGGTGCGACTGTACCTGCAGTATTGTTTCCAGCGTTAGTGAGACTGTACCTGGAGTGTTGTGTACAGGGTAGGTGAGACTGTACCTGGAATATTGTGTACAGGGTTGGTGAGAATGTACCTGGAATATTGTGTACAGGGTTGGTGAGATTGAACCTGGAGTATTGTGCACACGGTTGGTGAGGCTTTACCTGGAGTATTGTGTACTGGGTTGGTGAGGCTGTACCTGGAGTATTTTGTACAGGGTAGTTGAGACTGTATCTGGAGTAGTTTGTACAGGGTTGTTGAGGCTGTACATGGAGGGCTGTGTACAGGGTTGGTGCGACTGTACCTGGACTATTGTGTACAGAGTTGGTGAGACTGTCCCTGGAGTACCGTGTGCAGGACTGGTGAGACTGTACATGGAGTACTGTGTACAGCGTTGGTGAGAATTTACCTGGAGTATTGTGTACAGGGTTGCTGAGACTGTACCTGGACTATTGTGTGCAGGGTTGGTGAGACTCTACTTGGAGTATCGTTACAAGGGTTGGTGAGACTGTACCTGGGGTATTGTGCACACGGTTGGTGTGACTTTACCTGGAGTTTTGTGTACAGGGTTGGTGTGACTGTACCTGGAGTATCGTGTATTGGGTTGGTGAGCCTGTACCTGGAGTATTGTGTACAGAGTTGCTGAGACTATACTGGGGGTATTGTGTACAGGGTTTGTGATACTGTATCTTGAGTATTGTGTACAGGGTTGGTGAGATGTAGCTGGCGTATGGTGTACAGGGTTGGTGTGACTGTGCCTGGAGTATTGTGTACAGTGTTGGTTTGATTGTACCTGGAGTATTGTGTACAGGGTTGGTGTGACTGTACCTGGAGTATTCTGTACAGGGTTGGTGCGACTGTACCTGGACTATTGTGTACAGAGTTGGTGAGACTGTCCCTGGAGTCCCGTGTACAGGACTGGTGAGACTGCACGTGGAGTACTGTGTACAGCGTTGGTGAGAATTTACCTGGAGTATTGTGTACAGGGTTGCTGAGACTGTACCTGGAATATTGTGTACAGGGTTGGTGAGAATGTACCTGGAATATTGTGTACAGGGTTGGTGAGACTGAACCTGGAGTATTGTGCACACGGTTGGTGAGGCTTTACCTGGAGTTTTGTGTACAGGTTTGATGTGACTGTACCTGGAGTATTTTTACAGGGTTGGTGAGACTGTACCTTGAGTATTGTGTACTGGGTTGGTGAGGCTGTACCTGGAGGGCTGTGTACAGGTTTGGTGCGACTGTACCTGGACTATTGTGTACAGAGTTGGTGAGACTGTCCCTGGAGGACCGTGTACAGGACTGGTAGACTGTACATGGAGTACTGTGTGCAGCGTTAGTGAGAGTTTTCCTGGAGTATTGTGTACAGGGTTGCTGAGACTGTACCTGGACTATTGTGTGCAGGGTTGGTGAGACTCTACTTGGAGTATCGTTACAAGGGTTGGTGAGACTGTACCTGGAGTATTGTGCACACGGTTGGTGTGACTTTACCTGGAGTTTTGTGTACAGGGTTGGTGTGACTGTACCTGGAGTATCGTATATAGGGTTGGTGAGCCTGTACCTGGAGTATTGTGTACAGAGTTGCTGAGACTATACCGGGGGTATTGTGTACAGGGTTTGTGATGCTGTATCTTGAGTATTGTGTACAGGGTTGGTGAGACTGTAGCTGGCGTATGGTGTACAGGGTTGGTGTGACTGTGCCTGGAGTATTGTGTACAGCGTTGGTTTGACTGTACCTGGAGTATTGTGTACAGGGTTGGTGTGACTGTACCTGGAGTATTCTGTACAGGGTTGGTGCGACTGTACCTGGACTATTGTGTACAGAGTTGGTGAGATTGTCCCTGGAGTACTGTGTACAGGACTGGTGAGACTGTACGTGGAGTACTGTGTACAGAGTTGGTGAGAATTTACCTGGAGTATTGTGCACACGGTTGGTGAGGTTTTACCTGGGGTTTTGTGTACAGGTTTGATGTGACTGGTGTATCTTGAGTAATGTGTACAGGGTTTGTGAGGAAGTACCTGGACTATTTTGTACAGGGTTGGAGAGACTGCACATGGAGTATTGTGTGCAGTGTTGGTGAATCTGTATCTGGAATATTGTGAACAGGATTGGTGAGACTGTACCTGGAGTATTGTGCACAGGGTTGGTGAGATTGAACCTGGAGTATTGTGCACACGGTTGGTGAGGCTTTACCTGGAGTTTTGTGTACAGGTTTGATGTGACTGTACCTGGAGTATTGTGTACAAGGTTGCTGAGACTGTACCTGGACTATTGTGTGTAGGGTTGGTGAGACTCTACTTGGAGTATAGTTACAAGGGTTGGTGAGACTGTACCTGGAGTATTGTGCACACGGTTGGTGTGACTTTACCTGGAGTTTTGTGTTCAGGGTTGGTGTGACTGTACCTGGAGTATTGCGTATAGGGTTGGTGAGACTGTACCTGGAGTATTGTGTACAGGGTTGCTGAGACTATACCGGGGTTATTGTGTACAGGGTTGGTGATACTGTAGCTTGAGTATTGTGTACAGGATTGGTGAGACTGTACCTGGATTTTGCGTACAGGGTTGTTGAGTCTGTACTTGGAGTATTTTTTGCAGGGTTGTTGAGACTGTACCTGCAGTATTTTGTGCTGGGTTGGTGAGACAGTACCTGGAGTATTCTGTATAGGGTTGGTGAGACTGTAACTGAACTAATGTGTACAGAGATAGTGAGACTGTATCTGGACCTTTGTGTACAGGATTGGCGACACTGTAGCCGGAGTATTGTGTGCAGGGATGGTGAGACTGTACCTGGACTAGTCTGTACAGGGTTGGTGCGACTGTACCTGCAGTATTGTTTCCAGCGTTAGTGAGACTGTACCTGGAGTGTTGTGTACAGTGTTGGTGAGACTGTACCTGGAGTGTTGTGTACAGTGTTGGTGAGACTGTACCTGGAATATTGTGTACAGGGTTGGTGAGAATGTACCTGGTTTGTTGTGTACAGGGTTGGTGAGTGTGTACCTGGACTATTGCGTACAGAATTGGTTAGTCTGTACCTGGAGTAATTTTACAAGGTTGGTGAGACTGTACCTGAAGTATTGTGTACTGGGTTGGTGTGGATGTACCTGGAGTATTCTGTACAGGGTTTGTGAGATTGCACCTGGAGTATTGTGTACAGGGTCGTTGATACTGTACCTGGAGTATTTTGTACAGGGTTGGTGTGGCTGTATCTGGAGGGCTGTGTACAGGGTTGGTGAGGCTGTACCTGGAGAATTGTGTACAGGGTTGCTGAGACTGTACCTAGACAATTGTGTACAGAGGTTGTGAGACTGTCCTTGGAGTACAATGTACAGGGTTTAAGAAACTGTACCTGGAGTATTGTGAACAGTTTTGTTTAGACTGTACCAGGACTATTGTGTACAGAGTTGGTGAGACTGTCCCTGGAGTAAATTGTACAGGGCTGGTGAGACTGTATGTCGAGTATTGTGAACAGGTTTGGTGAGACTTTACCTGGAGTGATGGGTTGGTGAGATTGCACGTGGAGCATTGTGTACAGGGTTGGTGAGACTGTAGCTGGTCTATTGTCTACTGGGTTGGTGAGACTGTACCTGGACTATTGTGTACAGGGTTGGTGAGATTGTATCTGGACCATTGTGCACAGGGTTGATGAGACTGTACCTGGATTATTGTGTACAGCGTTGATGAGACTGTACCTGGACCGTTGTGTTCAGGATTGGTGAGACTGTACCTGGAGTATTGTGTACAGGTTGGTGAGCCTGCACCTGTAGTATTGTGTACAGGGTTGGTGAGACTGTACCTGGAGTATTGAGTACAGGGTTGGTGAACCTGTACCTGTACTGTTGTGTACAGCGTTGGTGAGACTGTACCTGTAGTATTTTGTACAGGGTTTGTCAGACTGTCCCTAGCATATGGTGTATTGGGTTGGTGAGATTGTACGTGGAGCATTGTGTGCAGGGTTGGTGTGACTGTACCTGGAGTATTGTGTACAGGGTTGGTGAGAGTGTACCTGGAGTATTGTGTACAGGGTTGGTGAGGCTGTACCTTGAGTATTGTGTACAGGGTTGATGAGACTGTCCCTGAACCATTGTGTACAGTTTTGATGAGACTGTGCCAGGACCATTGTGTACAGGGTTGGTAAGACTATACCTGGATTATTGTGTACAGGGTTGGTGAGTCTATACCTGGAGTATGTGTACAGGATTCGTGAGACTGTATCTGGAGTATTGTATACAGTTTTGGTTACCTAATCTGAGAAAAAATATGCTGACCATGGAGGAAGTGCAATGGACATTCTCCGGATTGTCCCTCAGATAGTGACATTGTGTGATGCAGAATGAGTGGTGATCGCAGTGAAATTTTGAAAGTTTACAAAGCATAGGACAAGGTGGAAATAAACAAGGTGTTTCTCTGGCTGCCTACTATACATTTAAGGCAAATAAAACTTAGCAGGATAAGGGACAGGCCATTTAAGACTGCAATAAGACTCCGAGTAAGTCTTCACTCGGAGAGGACTGACTAATACAGGAGCATCCAAATCTGCTGGCAGGGCAAGTTTAGGGAGAATCCCCAGGTATTCACCAAGTGTATCAAGTGGAACAGAGTAACCAGGGAATAGGTAGGAGTCATTAGTGACTAGCCAAGTTGCATCTAGATCAACTTTAGTGGTAGGAATCAGAGGGTGATGGTAGAAGCCTGTTGGTGTGACTGGAGGCTCGTTTCCAATGGTGTACCATAGGGATCAATGTTGTGTCCCTTATTATTTGTGATTCGAAGATGCCAGTATTGGTCTGGGGTGGACAAAGTTAAAAATCACACAACACCAGGTGTATTCATCAACTACCTGATGAAGAAGCAGCGCTTCGAAAGCTAGTGCCTCTGAATAAACCAGTTGGGCTATAACCTGCCGTTGTGTGATCTATAACCTTATTATTTGTGATATTCATAAATGGTGATCTGTGAAAATAGACGAGGGGTGGGGAGAGTGTGATAACTGAGTTTGTGTTTGACCGGGTGCTTGGCAATGAGGAAGAAAGTCTTACGTAACAGTAAGATACAGATGGAAAGATCAGTCGCAGATGGAATGCAACCCTGATAAATATGAGGTGATGCACTTTGGAAGAAGAAAGCAGACAGGGGAGTACTCAGTGATTGGCAGCACACGAGGGAGCTCAGAAGGAGCCTGAATGTGACGGCACAGATTAATCCACAAGTTCAAAAAACAAAGGCAGTGTAAGCATAACCTTTATTCATCGATGCACAGATTATAAGAGCTATGCGGAACTTTGGTGAGGCCAAGATGGAATACTGTGTGTAGTTCTGGGAGTCACATTACAGGAAAGATGTGAATGTACTGGAGGGGGTGCAGAGGAGATTCATTCTGGATGTTCCCTGGGATGGAGCATATCAGCTATGGAGAGAGGCTGGATAAGCTCGGGTTGTTTAGTTTGGAGGAGAGAAGGCTGAGGGGGATGTGATTCAGAAGGAAACGATTATAAGGAACATGGATAGGTTGGATAGACAGCAGCTGATCATTTTAGTCAGAGGGAGAACAAGGAGGAGCACATTCTTAAAGTGAAGTGTTTGAGATTTAGAGGGGACTTGAGGATCGTTTTTTTACCAAGAGGGTTTTGGAGTCTGTGTATGTATGTCCAGAGAGGGAGTTGTCACGGGTAACCTCAGATCTGTTACAAAGTACTTGGACGACCTCTTGAAGTGTCATCACATTCCCAGCTCGTGGGACTAATGTAGACCGTGCTGTTTTTTTTTTCTGACGGTAGAGAGTCTATGCTTCTATGAGTAGATGATTGTGGAAGGTTAATCATTGAAAAGCTTAAGACAGAAATCGATGGGTTTCAGAACACTCTATATGCACAAGGGTATTAAGAGTGAACTTGTAATCGATTCATAAAGTACGTCAATGGCAAAATTAAGGGAAAAATACTTGCAGGTTATTTGCAGTCCATATCCAGAGAATGTAGAATGGGGAAGAGGGAAATGGCAGAACTATGCAGCAAATATTTCAGTAATGTCTTTACAGAAGAAAACAAAACATAAAAACAATCTTCCTCGTAATATGAGGAAAGTTGAATCTGGTGAGAGAGAAAAAGGGAATAGAATCCAATTACCAAATAAACGTTATGGAGAAAGTAGTTTAACTGAAAGCAGTAGGCTGAGAAAAAAAAATGAGATTTATCAAATGGGGATCATATTTGAGAAACTGACTTTCAGCAAAACTATGGAGAAGCAATCAATGCAATATGATTGAATTTTCAGAAGAGTTTTGATCAAGCCCCAAGCCTACTATGAAAATTTGAATCGTATGGGACTGGGACGAACAGGAGGGCATGGTTTTACGATGGGAGAGCTAACAGGAAATAGTGAGTCGGAATAAATCAATGCTTTTTTAGAGCAGAGGACTCGGGGGTGTAGCAGGATGCAGTGCTTGGGCCCAAGCTATTTCAAATACACACCAAACTTTTGTCAGAGAGAATCAAATGCAATATTTCCAATCCTGCTGATGGCATTAATTGATGTCGGATTGTGAGTGGGTGAGGAGGATGTAAAAAAAGCTCCAAGGTGACTGAGGCAAGTGAAGAGTCTGTGCAAATGCGAGGAAATGAGGAACAATGTGGGTAGATGTGACGTTGTGCTATTTGATGGGAAAAAGAGAAGGGCAGCCTACCATTTGAAAAGGTTGAAAAATGTTACTCTATAAAGGGACTTACGCTTCTTTTCGTTTCATTCTTCACCGATCACCGCCGTTCCTACAGGGCAGTGAGTTCTGAAGCCAGACAATACTGGGAATGACATTGGGACACTTACCAGTGTACATAGACCCACAGTTGGGTACCTTTAATATTGTAAAGGATCTGGATCTCCCTGTATACTAGTCATTGAAAGTATTTTTTGCAGGAACAGAAAGCAGTTAGGAAGGTAAATGTTGTGTTGACCTTCATTTCAGGGGGATCTGAGTCCAGGTGTAAGGGTGTCTTACTGCAACTGGACAGGGCCTTGGTGAGACACCATCTCGAACATGTTGCAGTATTGTGTGCAGTTTTGGTCTCCTTACCTAATAAAGGACAAACCTGACATTGAGGGAATGCAGCAAAGGATGACCAGACTGATCTCTGGGATGACAGGCTTGTTGTGGGAGCAGAGTTTTGGGCGACGGAGCCTTTATTCCATGGGCTTTAGGAAAATGAGTGAAGATCTCAGTGAAATATATAAACCCTGACAGGGCGAGACAGACTAGAAGCAGGGATGATAATTTTGGAGCCATAACAGAGACCATTGAAGAGTTTATCACATGTCTGTGGGTCTGGAGTCACTTTTAGGCAAGACCAGGAAACCACAGGAGATTCACTTCCTGAAAGTACATTAGGAAAGCAAACTGCTGTTTTCAATCGACTTTGGCTTCAGGATAACTATTACTGGTACCAGATTTTAAATCTCGATATTTTATTAATTGTTTTTTAACTTACACCAGCTGCCAGAGCATTAACCTGGTCTGGATTAGTAATCTAATGACATTTCCACAGCAGCACCATCTCTACATCGGACCTATCTGAAACCACACTGCATAGGTTATTTCTGTGCTGCTTGACAGTTCTGTCAAAAATAACTCCCACCAATTTGTCTATCGTGATTGTACTGAGGGCATGGTAATTGGTCAGATTGTAATTATTCCGCTCTTCGGGGACTGGACATAGCTGAGTAATTTTCCACATTGCCAGGGAGATGTCAGCGTTGGAGTTGGAATGAAACAGCTTCCTCAGGGACACGGCTTGTTGTGCAGCACAAGTCTTCAGTTCTATTGCAGGAATGGGGCCAGGGCCCATTGCCTTTGTCGTATCTCCTGTGTTCAGCTGTTTCTTCATGTCACGTGCAGTGAATCAAATTGGTTGAAGACTGGCATCTATGATGCTGTTGGCATCATGACGAAAGTGAAATGGAACATTGACTCAACACTTCTAGCTGACGGTGGTGTAGGTATTACATACTTGTCTTTTACACTAATATGCAGAACTGTTTCATAATTTAGGATGTGGATGTTTGTGCAGCCCTTTCCTCTGTCATTTGCTTCATCATCCATCACCATTTATGACTGAATGTGGCAGGACTTCAGAGCTTCAATCAGATCTGTTGGTTAAGTGCAGTCGCTTTAATGTGTTAGCATGAGGTTTGGGTTCAAGTGGTTCTGACCCTGAAACGTTCACCCACACTCGTCACTGAACCATAGATCGTGTTGATGGTAATGGCAGACTGAGGAGATTATCCAGGGCAAAATGTTTCAGGTTGTGTATGAATGCAGGTCTGCTTCTCCTGCTGCTGTGATCTGCAGCACTACATGAATACACAATTTTGAGCTGCAATATCTGCAATGCAATTCTGTTGTCTATTCCCCAGTTCACATCGAGACCCATTCACCCATCAGCCCTCTATTCAATGACATATTTCTGGTTTCTGATGTGCTAATACTTTCATTTTCAAATCCTCATTCTGCTGAGGGTCTCTCCCTTGGTCATGCTTTCAATCTGACACATTCCGCAAAAGCATTTAACTGATTTTAATTCAATTATTTAATTTATCTGTAGTTTTCCTTTGGTAATGCCATCTTCTGTGTTTAATTTGAATGTGTTTCCCTGTTTCTCTCCCTGACCAGGATTAGGAGCTCTGTAGTGTCCGTGATGCCAGCCTTATGTAGTTTCAGAACCAATTAATGCTCTGGATTCCCAATCATCTTCACCACATTGTATGTTTCCTCTTTTGGTTTGATGCCTTATCGCTCATGGCTGCCTTGTCCTCCCATGAGTATGTTGCATCTCCTTTGGGATGAATTTCTGATATCCTCTGAATAATCCACATAAACCCCTACCATTGCTGTTCCATGGTCTTCCCTGTTCGGCTTCACTTCCAATTAACTCTGGCCAACTCCTCCCACATGTCTTTGTACTTAGTTACTCACTTATAATCACATTACATCGAGATGAGAGCAATAGATATAAACCAAAAGAAGGAGTTTTGAGTGATGGGACACCAAGAAGAATTGGGGGATTTCTTAACTAGATAAAAAGAGAGAACGAGAGACAGAATGTAGATGTGGAGATAAGAAAAATGAGAAAACTAGATTATCAAAAGAAGTAGATGTACATCCTTCAACGTTTTGTCAATTCCTGTGTGCTGTGGTCCTTTGTACAGTGCATGTACAACAGAGTAATATGTTCAAATGCTGGGTCTGATGCCAGAAGTTTTCTCTCCAACAATATGACAAACATTAGCGTTGGAAAGAATCCAACAGGCCAATATATTTAAGTCCTGGTAGAAAGGGGATTAACTGAAATAAGTTGGGACACCATAACCAAGATTTATAACACACATTCTGAAAAGAATGGGAGACAAGTGTAGGGAATCCCAGAAAACGGGGAACGTTGCGAGAAGGGGAAGATATCACTTAGATGAGGACAAAATAATGTTTTAATGCTTTATAAATGTTATACATCATGTGCATCATTTTTTATTAGCTGTGTCACCGTTGTTCATACAGAATGTGTTGTACACATATGAACAATCTTCCTTATCTGAACACGCACTGATTAAACAATGTATATAAAATCATTTTTCCTCCATTTCAAACTGTCCTGTTGTCGTGCTACCAGGATACATGAACACCAACTGGCCACCAAAAGACATAACCCACTATCTCTAGTTTCCATACATACAGACAAGGAAGAACACCACTTTGACTGGGACTGTACACACATCCTAGGAAAGCGAAACAAAGACACGCACGCAAGTTCTGAGAGGCATGGTCTTCTGACCAGAAGTAAATTAATAAACACATCAATTTAGATCCTATCTACCTTAGAACTGGAAAAGAACTGGAGAGAAAAAGAACTGGAAATGACATCACCCAGCTTAAGAAACCAAAACCCATAAATAGAGAGCCGGGACATACCACCAGTGTATCACCGGAGACTCTTACTGATTATGTTACTTAGTCATGGTAAGGAAACATCTGAAAACAAAATTCCAGCTCAGCGAGTTAACTTACATACGTATAAATTGTTATTTTTCTTTTAATAGTGGAATTTAGGACGACTTTGTCTCTCATGTTTTAACAGAGTATGAGGCGAGGTGAGTTTTTCTGGGTGTGTGGTTTTAATTAACAGAGGGATAAGACATTGATATCATAATGAGGGCTCATCGTATGGGATTTGGACAGATTTGAACAGACTTGGGGTACAAATGGACCCAGCAGATTCCATCACTTGGCAGTTAGTGACCTAGACCTTCAATTACAACAGGTGAGAAAATTCATTTAATTTTGCTTCCTTGTGGTTGGTTAAATTAAAATAAATTGCTTTTAACGTTACTAAAGAGGTTCTGGGGTTTGAAGGTGATTCCCAAATTTTTCAAGAAGGCGTAGAAAGACATAAGAAGGGCAGACTTTTAGAATTAACAAGTAGATTAGAATTGGGTTTCACCAGGGACAAAAGGAAAGCTGAAATTGTAATGGAGTTGGTCAAGCACTTTGTTGTATCAGAGAAACAGGCAACTACAGGCGAGTTAGAAAAACTTAAATTGCAAATGTGGCAACATGCATTAGAAGATAAAGGAAGAGACAGAAAGAGAGAGAGAAAAGAGAGAAAGAGAGGAAAAAGAGAGGGGGAATTTGAAATTCAGATGTTTGGAATTAGGTAAGAAAGTTAAATTAGCAGGATGAAGATGAAGGGAGAACGTAGAGGCGTATACTACTATGTTAATATATTACCATATTTCGGTGAGGAAAATGTCAAAACCTTTTTTGTTATATTTGCAAAATTGGCTTGGCAGATGGCGCGTTCAGTGAACTTGTGGGTAATTGTAGTTCAGACTAAGATGGTGTGCACAGCTTGAAAGATATGTATAGTGCTGTCACATGAGGGAGCAAGAGATTATGCAGATGACAGACAGGACATTTTGAGTGCGTATGAATTGGTACTAGAAGCATATAGACAGCTGTTCAGAAATATAGAGACGGAACCTGGTCAGGCTGATGTTGAGTTTGAAAGAAGTAACCACAGACATTTTGAGAAATGAGTTCAGGCCTTAAAAATGGATAAGACCTGTGAGACCTGAAGGTAGATTATTCTGCTGGAGGAGTTTAAAGACTCACTTTCAGAGATGGTAAGAATTCATGTGAATGAATAGAAAGTCCAAGAAATGAGAAGCGCGGCAGAAATGGCAGGTAAATATGCATTGGTGCAGGAGAAGAAATTTAGCTTCTGGGAGGATTTTCATCCTATGAGGGATAGAAATTGGGAGAAGGGGAGATCCTACACTACAAAACACACGAGCAATAGTTTACCACAGGTGAAAGAAAAAGTCCAAGGCGGTTGAAAGGTGGTGAAAGGCCTCAGGTGTTCTCACTATAAGGCAGTGGAACACAAAAAATTCCAGTGCCGATTATTTAAGGAGGGCACTGGGAAAAGGTGTTTTCACTGCAGTAAGCTGATACACACAGTGCTGGTGGTTGAAGGAAGGCACTTTGGGAAAAGGTTTGTGGAAGAGGTTAATCCAGTGACATGAGTGAAACTGGAAAAGGAGACCCCAAGTGGAGCCAAGGAGCTGCAGGAGAGTGCACAACCGAGGTAAGGGCTGTGTATGGAGGCATTGCCTGATCTCTATAAAGAATTCGCCTCTGTGGTTGAAGTTTACTCAGAAAGAACAGGGGGAGAAGGACAAGAAGATATAATTTTGTAAGATATGGGATCTGCTCAGTCTCTAAAAGTTGAGAAGTTGGGGCACTGGAAAAGCACAACAGATCAGGCAGCATTCGAAGAGCAGGGCAATCGACATATCAGGCATAAACCCATCGTCAGGAATGTGGTGGGGGAACAAGGGGGCTGAAACTTAAATAGGAGGTTAGGAGCTGGGCTGGTGGGAGGGTCATTGGGAAGGTGATAGGAAATGTAGGTGGGAGTGATAGTGATATGTCGGAGGGGATATGTGAGAATGAAGATGGACAGTTAGGGCTGTGCAAGAGGTCGGTGCTAACTTCAACGTTTGGATCTGGGATAAGGTTGGGGGCGGGGCGATTTGGAAATTGGTGACGTCAACGTTGATGCTGCATAGTTTGACGGTTTCAACGGTCCTACCACCTATCCACTTCACCCTCCTCTCCGACCTATCACCATCACACCCCACCTACATCTGCCTATCGCCTTCCAAGCTCCCTTCCACCCAGCTCCACTCCCTCCCTTCTATTTATTTCACAACCACTTCCCCCTCCCTTACCCCTACTTTCCTAATGAAGGACTTGTGCCTGAAATGTCGATTCTCCTGTCCCTCGGATGCTGCCTGACTTGCTGTGTTTTTCCAGACCCAAACTTTTCAACGCTGATCTCCAGCATCTGGAGTCCACTCTTTCTCTCAGCCTCTAATAGAAAGTGATAAAAGTATTTTCACTCTTCCTGACATGGTACTCAAGAGCGTGACAATCTGTTGAATGGGGACAGAAATTAAGCATGCCCTTGTGTAACATCAGGTTGGAGTGCCAAATCAAGATTGGGGAATTAACGGTGAGAGTGAGTGACAGAGTGTCAGTTCCAGGAATGCAGGTTGTTCTTGGGGATGATTTAACAGGATCCAAGGTGGGAGAGGCACCCCTGTGGTGAAGAAGTCAAAGGAAGACTAGGGAATTGGGGAGTTAAAATAAAAATACGCAGGATTTTTTCCAGGCTGTGTGTAACAAGATCCCACTGTCATAAGTTACAGCTGGAAGGAAAAAGAAAAGAAAAAGACAATGGAGTTGGTGTTCAGTTATCTGACACCCTGTTTGATGTCACGGTGCAGGAAAACACCTGAACAGGCAGAGGGTCAGGCAGAGGTGTTTAGTCCTGAAAGGCTAATGGACTTACAACAGATATGTACACGCACTTACACATACACACGCACACAGAAAAAGGAATCAGAATACATTGTCGAACGTTATTAACTTAAAGAAAAAAATCCTAAAATTGAAATGGAGACCACAATAGGTTAGTGCAGAAAGAAAATGGGCCGAAGTGCAACATATTGTGTTACCGGTAGCATACAGTGTTACGATTAGCACATGAACTAACTACAGGAGGTCACCTAGGTGTACAGAAGACTCAGGCTAAGGTACATAAGCATTTCGTGGCCTGGAATGCACAAGGACATGGTTATTTTTTGTTGTACATGTCATACATGCCAAATAGTAGGTACGTCACAGACAGTAATAAAACCAGCACCTTTGTTGTCAATTCCTGTATTCAAAGAACCTTTCACGTGGGTTATGATTAATTGTGTAGCTCCCCTGGCTAAAATAAAAGTGGAAACCAATATTTGCTGATGATAATGGATGTGTCTCCCAGATTTCCGTTATGGAGTGCCAAGGCAAAAAGGGATGTGAAGGAGTTGTCAGCTTTCTTTACTCGCTGTGGGTTACGCAGAGAGATTCAGTCAGACCAAGGGTCTCATTTTACTGTTCAGCTGTTTAGGAAGTCATGGATGGCTTAGGCAGACAGCACTTCAAATCAAGTGCGTCCATCCTGAACCCCAGGAAGCCTTGGAAAGTTAGCATCAGATGCTGAAGACCATGTTAACAGCGTACTGTCACAGTTGCCTGAATGATTGGGACAAAGGTGTCCCATTAAATTGCTTGCATTCGGAGATGCCCCAAATAAATCTACACAGTTTACTTCCTTTGAGTTAATATTCATACCTGAAGTGAGAGGTCCTTGAAATAAATTAAATATAAATTGACAGGACCGAAGTTAGAGACCTCACGCTTGGATTATGTATGTGAGTTGAGGGAGAGATTATATGGAGTAGGTGAGTTATGTAAACAGCACCTGAAAAGGGCACAACATAGAGTGAAGCAGGTGGCAGATAAAACTCTGAAACTTTGACGATTTCCCACCTCTGCCTGACCCTCTGCCTGTTCAGGTTTTTTTCTACACTGTTACATCAAACAGGATGTCAGTTAACGGAACATCAACACCTTTGTCTTTTTCTTTTATTTTTTCTTCCTGCTGTAACTTATGGGATCATGTTACTGCACAGTCTGGAAAGATTCCTGAGTATTTTTCTTTCAATTCCCCAGTTCCCTAGTCTTCCTTTGACTTCTCCACCACAGGGGGTACGTCTCCCACCTTGTATCCTGTTAACTCGTTCCCAAGAACAAACTGCATTCCTGGAACTGGCACTCTGTCACTCACTCTCACCTTTACTTCCCCAATCTTGATACGGGAATGACGTATTAATATTGCTACCAGTGGTAGGAAATCTCGTCAAACCCAGTTTTAGTGGTCTCTTTCAAATTAAAAAAAATGTTGAGTCAGTTATACTATCTCGCAAAGATACTGGATATAACAAAAACGTTACCAAGCATTTCATATGAATGAGTAATGCACCACGGATTCAGGATCAGAGTTGTGGCCAGATGAACAAATTGTGTAGTTTATCTGGATGATGTAGTGATCTTTAGCAAGTGGCTGAAAACTCACATGTTACAGTTGGCAGAGCATGTTGAACGATTACAAGAAGCAAACTTGGTAATAAACTTAAAGAAAACAGAATTCGCGAAGGCAGAGGGGACGTTCTTGGGACATTACATTGGACATGGAAGGTTGATCCCATGGAACACAAAGACCTTTGAGGAATTTCCACGACCGTCCTCGAAGAAAGAGGTGCTTCAGTTTTTAGAACTGAATGGATTCTATTGGAAGTTTGTTGCAAACTTCAGCAGCGTATTGGCACCACTGATGGAATTATTAAATAAGAACACAGAATTGTGGTGGACAGAACAATGCCAGGAGGCATTTGAGAATTTTAAAGCCGGTTTAATCACCGCACCAGCTTTATCTGCACTAAATATTTTGAAACCCTTTGAAAAATTGAGTTTGATGCTAGGGGTATAGGTGTCGGTGATGTATTGATACAGTAAGATGATGATGGAATTGAATGGCCAATTGGCTACTTGTCAAAAAAACTCAATATTCACCAGAAAAAAAAATAGAAAATCTCCATTATTGAACAAGAATGATCCGCACTGCCCTGACAATAGTTTAATGTGAATGTGACAAACAAATTGTCGGAGATGGTCGTGAATAACAACAATCCTCTGCCATTTTCTGGAATATTTAAAGACCAGGATATGAGACTATTTCATTGGAGTCTTATCTTACCGACTTTAAACTTACAAAATGTATCTGCTGTGGATCCTAAATATGTGATAGCAGATGTGTTATCGAGGATTTAAAGGACTAAGCGTAGATAAGATTTGACTTATTCCAGTGTTATATATCTGTGCAGAATTAGTATGAATGGCATAACAGAGGTTAATACTTTTGTATTTCATAATAATGGGATTAAGAATTAGAGGAAAATAAATGAAGTTATCTTTTCATACTGATGGTTCATTTTTTTCTGAAGGGAGAGGTGTTATCAAGCTGAAAACATGTCTGGACACTTTAAGACAGAACGGGTTTTGCTGAATAGAGAGTACAGCCATAGATGCCAGACAAAGGTCAGGCTGTTCCACATGTAACAATTAGGTAAGAAATGGCTGTTTTGACACCAATTCAAATATAACCAAGGATTTTAAATAACGCTCAGGATATCAGAAGCCAACGGAATTCGAATATTATTGTTTGGACACCTGGAAAGCAATCAAATTATGAGAATTATTGATCATGGGAAGTATATAATCCCAGTATTGTGAACACTAGCGGGAGAGCCGCTGCCACCCACAGCACTGTAATTGCTGGACAGCAGAAGTGCTAACTGACCATCTCAAATACTCTCTATCAAAGACACATGGTCATATAAAACCACCTTGCATTAAAAAAAAGACCCAGGGAGTTCAGCAGCTGGAAGAGTGAACACAACGGGGCAGATAGAGACTGTGTGGTCTTGAGATTGTAATGTTTAATGTGTGGGTTGTTGGAACAGCATATTTTTACAGAGTTGGAGTCAGATAGTAAGTAGCTAAGAAAAGAGGTGGAAATGTGTTGCTGGAAAAGCGCAGCAGGTCAGGCAGCATCTAGGGAACAGGAGAATCGACGTTTCGGGCATTAGCCCTTCTTCAGGAATGAGGAAAGTTGGTCCAGCAGGCTAAGATAAAAGATAGGGAGGAGAGACTTGGGGGAGGGCGTCGGAAATGTGATAGGTGGAAAGAGGTCAAGGTGAGGGTGATAGGTCAGACTGGGGTGGGGGCGGAGAGGTCGGGAAGAAGATTGCAGGTTAGGAAAGCGGTGCTGAATTTGATGGATTTGACTGAGACAGGCTGGGGGGAGGGGAAATGAGGAAACTGGTGAAATCCGAGTTCATCCCTTGTGGTTGGAGGGTTCCTAGCCGGAAGATGAGGCGTTCTTCCTCCAACCGTCGTTTCGCTGTGGTCTGACGATGGAGGAGTACAAAGACCTGCATATCCTTGGTGGAGTGGGAGGGGGAATTGAAATGTTGAGCTACAGGGTGGTTGGGTTGGTTGGTCCGGGTGTCCCAGAGGTGTTCTCTGAAACGCTCCGCAAGTAGGCGGCCTGTCTCCCCAATATCTGTCTTCCTTGAAGAAGCTCTCTTTCTCCCTCTACAAAGGTTTCAGTGAGTCCCTCTCTCACTGCATTCCTGAAGAAGGGCTAATGCCCGAAACGTCTATTCTACTGTTCCCTAGATGCTGCCTGACCTGCTGCGCTTTTCCAGCAACACATTTCCATCTCTGATCTCCAGCATCTGCAGACCTCACTTTCTCCTCAAAGATTTCAACCTACTGCGAATCCTCTTACAAGGATGCCTTCCTTGAAGAAGCTCTCTTTCTCCCTCTACAAAGGTTTCAGTGAGTCCCTCTCTCACTGCATTCCTGAAGAAGGGCTAATGCCCGAAACGTCGATTCTACTGTTCCCTGGATGCTGCCTGACCTGCTGCGCTTTTCCAGCAACACATTGCCATCTCTGATCTCCAGCATCTGCAGACCTCACTTTCTCCGTTAAGAAAAGAGGGGCTTGTGTTTGTGAATAATTGTTGTTTAGTGTTCACTATTAAAGTTAAGAAACTGACTTGTTATTTTTTTTTAAAATAGTGGAATGTAGGAGATCTGTGTCACTCATATTTTAACAGATTACGATGTGAAGCAAGCTTTTCTGGGTATTTGGTTTTAATTAGCAGAGGGGTTCGACTCCACCTTGCAAATGTCCATCCACACTAACCACATTTCCCTACAGTTGGCCCAGATTCTTCCAGTCCTTTTCTATCCACATATTTATCCAAATGCTTTTGAAATGTTGTTAATACACACACACCCTCAACCACATCTGCTGGCAGCTCATCCACGTACCAGCCCTCTGTGTAAAGAAGTGGCCCCTCAGGTTCCATTTTATTCCTTCCCCTCTAACCTTGAAATGATCCCATCTCGTCCTCGATTCTCTCAACCTTGGAAAAAGACTGAGATCTTTCACCCTATCCATAAACCCTCACGATCGTATACAACTCTATAAGGTCTCCCCCTCAAACACCAACACTCTAAATAAAAGGTCCTAGCTTGTCCAACCTCTCCCTATAACTCAGACTAATGAGTCCTGGCAACGTCTTCGTAAATTTCGTCTGCACTCTTCCTCATTTCATAACATCCTCCTTAAAACAACGTGACAAAAACTGAACACAATACTCCAAGTGCGGCCTTAACAAAGTCCTGTGCAACTGCAACATAAGTTCCCAACATCTATACTCAATGACCTGACTGATGAAGGCCAATGTGTCAAAAGCCTTCTTCACTGCCCTGTCTACCTTTGACTCCACTCTCAGGGAAACTTGCACCTGAACGCCAAGGTCTCTCTGCCCACCAGACCCCTGAAACTTCTACCTTAATTTGAGTTTCCAAAATGCAAGACCTCACACATCTACATTAATTTCCATTTGCCATTTTACGGCCCACTTCCCCAGTTGATTAAGGTTATGCTGCAATTTCTGATAAACTTCCTCACTGATCATGTTCCCACTTATTTTAGTGTCACCTGCAAACTTACTAATAATGCCTTGTACATTCTCAACCCAATCATGGATAACAAACAGCCATGGACCCAGCCTCCAATCTGACAAACATCCTTCCACTAAACCCTCTGCTTCCCACCATCAAGCCAACTGTGTATCCAATTGGTCAGTTCCCCTAGCATTCCACGTGATGGAACCTTCTAGTGCAACCTGCCATGTAGAACCTTATCAAAGGCCTTACTGAAATCCATTGAGACTATGTCTACCACTCTGCCCTCGTCAACCTTCTTGATCACTACATCAAAGAACTCTAACAAATTTGGGAAGCATTTTATCCCACTCACAGGTCTATGCTGACCGGTCCGAATCAAACCCAGTGTAAGTAATGGGTGCAGTCAATGGTGTGCTGTCCTTCATTGTAAGATGATTCGAGTACATAAGTAAAGCCATCTTCCGACTGTTGTAGAGCCTTGCTGAGAGAGAATTTGGGGCACTCTCTACCGATTTGATTGTCCCTTTTAATGAATGATCTCCTTACCCCAGACATAGGTAATGGTAACATGAGGATAGAGTGAAGACGTTGTGATTTAGTCTGCGGAGCTGGGAGAGATGAAGAAATGGCAATGCTGAAACATGAGGAGTGGCAGCGATCACTTATTTCCAAAAGAGACATTGATAGGGTGATAAATTCCATACTTTACCCAGGATTAATTGATCTGATTTATTGTCACGTGTATCTCAGTACAGGGAAACACTTTATTTATGAGCAGTTAAGGCAAATCAATATCATCATGGCCCGCAGATCATTGGGTAGAAATCGACTTGGACAGAGTAAGGCACACAGGTTACACTGCACAGGACATGTACTAGACATGATCAACATGAACAAGATCAGCATGATTTGAACTAAGAGAGTCCATTTATTAGTCTAACGTGGCTTTGCTAATTGTTTATGTGCCTTAATTAACTTTCCCGTACTGAACGCCATGTTCAGTAGCCACAATACCTTCCTTCTGAAACACGTAGCCATTCCCACCAGCTTCTGCTCTCCATAGAGAACACCAGGCTGGCTTCTCGGAGATGGAAGATGCCTTTTTGAGACTTCACACAAGACATATGGCTTCAATCCTCACAGCGAGAAAACCACGTTAAAGTCCCACATGCGTATCATAAGCAATGGAGCCAGGAGGAACAACGTGGAACAGTCTGTCTGTGCAGCCTCTGCTCCACTTATTCATCATGTTAGAGCATCAATTAGGAGACAGTGAGGACTGCCCATGCTGGAGATCATAGTAGAGTGTGGATTGCTGGAAAAACACAGCAGTCAGTCAGCATCCGAGGAGCTGGAGAATCGACGTTACAGGCATGAGCCATTCATCAGGAATTAGCATCAATTACCTTCATTCTGTCCCTGTGTAATTGCGTTGAGGCGGGAATGGCCTCCTCCTGTTCCTGTATAAATGGCTCGAGGGGCTGAATGGCTTCCCTTTGTTGCTGCAGAAGTAACTCAAAGGGGCTGAATGGTCTCATCTTATTGATGTTTAAGTGACTCAAGGGACTGACTGGTTTCTTCCTCGTCTGATTGGACAGGGCCGAGGGCCTGTTTGGGTTACCTCTGGCTCCTGTTGACAGCTCGATGTGCTGAAAGTGCGATGATGCTGTAGCTTCAAGAGGTTATTTTGTCCTGGTTTCTTTTCAGAGAGAGATTGAATGATCGTTACCAAGCTGGCTAGTTCAGACCACTTGAGTAAAACTTGAGGGAGTCCTTCGGTTAATTTTAATGCAGCCTGAATGGGTGCGGCCAGCTCTCACAGATTAGGATCTCTGGGTTTTGGTTTCTCAGTAACATCAGAAACTATTGGGGTCTTCACAGAGTTGGAAGCTTAAGTGAATGTCTCCTGGCTGCTACACTTTCTGAATTTTCACTTGAAGCTGTTTTTAATTCCTGGATTGGAGAAATGTTTGTGACAATCTGTGTCTGAATATTCTTTTTTGCCAGGGCCTGTGCTTATGGGATTTTCGTATATAGGAACAGTTCATTTGTAATAGTTCGAAGATCCATTATTCTGTTAACTTGTCCAATAGATTTAAGTTATTCTCGATTCCTCTTTCTTTGGTTTCATCGTATCTTTCATGTTTAAGTGGGTGGTGTTTTGCTTCACACCGAGTAGTTTGACCAGTCACATTGTAGCTGGAACAACACTTTACATTTCCTTTAAAATATGAAAACATTAGAGTCTAGGTTACCGCCTTCAAATATTTTCGAGGGGCTCCGATGTGGTCCATCACACTAGACTCCTTCTCTTCCTGAGTAATAGGCTGGAGGCACTGAATGGGCTATCCTTGTTCATCTCCAATAATGGATTAGTGGTGCTGGAAGAACACAGCAGTTCAGGCAGCATCCAAGGAGCTTCGAAATCGACATTTCGGGCAAAAGCCCTTCATCAGGAATAAACCATCTCCAATAATGTCAATGGGCTGAATGACTTCCTCATATTCCTGTGAAACTCGCGTGAGATGCTGAATGAACTCTTATTTTACTGTGGCAATGTGCAGTGTCAGGCAGTGCAGTTACATGAATGTTACAGATACTTTAACAGCACATATCTCAATGGAGTCTGGGTCTTGCTGGACATGGACACAGACCAGTTTACGAGCTGACGGGGACAAAACATTCCGAACATTGTGGAATCTTCAGTAACCATCTCCACTTCTGTTCTTATGGTGGGGAAGGTGTGGGCGGGGAGACATTGATAAAGCATCTGAAGATGTTTGTGAAGAGGAAGCTACCCTGAGGATCTCCCACAGAGGTGACCCAGGACGGAGATGATGAACATCTTCCTTTGTGCCATGTTTGACTCAAAACACTGGAGAGTTTTCTCTGATTCCCATTAAGTGCAGTTTTGTTAAGCTCCTTGATGCCAACAGAAGTTACCCACTGCCTTGATATCAGGGCCAGTCATTTTTACCTGAACCCTTGTGTCAGCCTCTTTTGTTCACATCAATAGGCCATGATATAGGTGCAGCGAGTGCTTTCTTCAAACAGGTGGTATTGAATGTCAGGATTTCTCTTCTCAAGAGTGTTCGGGGAGCTAGATAACTGAAAGTATTTGAAGAGGAGGTAGATGGATATTGACCTGTGACAGAGGTGAGGGCTTTGAAGAATTGGGTATAAAAGAGGATTTGAGACCAAGAATAGATCAATCATGATCTTAGTGAAGGGCAAGGCAGGCTTGGGGAGTGAACGACCTGTCCGTTTCTAATATTCACACATTTTTATTGGAAACTTTGTGGGTGTTATTTTCATGAATGTTCTGTTATTGAATGTTGCAGTCAGGGAGACCAGAGGATTTTGTGAGCCATTGATTGGTGAGGTACGTGGGCTGTATTCACAGTGAATCTGGGTCTACAACATGACCAACAAATGAAGCACAAGTTGCAGACAGGAGAAGCTCTGTAAAGAGAGATGGCGGGCTTCTTTCATACCCAGCCTGGGCTTTCCAATTACATTTCCCAAATCACCTCAAAGCGTGTGTGATAGTCTTGAAGGGCTGAATGATCTCCTCTATATCTGCGCACCAGTTTATAGCAGTAGGTAGCCTCCCACTGCTCCTATCTGACAGATTTGGTGTGCAGAATGGAACACAGGAACATGGGACTGAGGAGAAGGAGTGGGTCATTAGATACTTTCAGCCGTCTCCACCAGGCACTAAGATTGTGGCTGATCAGGTTGTGGACTCAGCCCCACTTTCCTGTCTGCATCCCATCCGTGACTCACTTCCCTGTCAAATATTTAACTAAAGCAGCTTTCAATCAATGTGAACATAGAGCCACGATAAACTTCCAGAGAAGAGAATTTTGACTTGAAAGGTTCTTTTAGAATTTTTTGTCATGCCTCTTATAGAATCAGAGAGTCATGCAGAACGGAAACAGACCCGTTAGTCCAATCGGTTCACTCCGATCAGATATCAAATCTGATCAAGTCCCATTTGCCAGCATTTGGCCAATATCCCTCCTCTCAGATACTTTTTAAATGTACGATTGTAACCAACTTCACCACTTCCTCTGACAGCACTTTCTGTACACACACCACTCCGCTCTAAATCATTCGCCCTCTCGCCTTCAACCTATGCCTTCTTGTTCTGGGCTCTCCTACCCTGGGAAACCGAAAGTGCCTGTTCGGAATGTACATGCCTCTGATGGTTTTACATACCACTATAATGTCACCCTTCTGCCTCTGACACTCCAGGGAGAAACACCTCATCCTAATCAACTTCTCCCTAAAGCTCAAACCTTCCAGTCCTGGAACATCCGTGTCAATCTTTTCTGCAGACCAACAAGTTGTATGCAGTATTCTTAAAGTGGCCGCACCAACATCCTTTACAGATGCATCTCCTATATTCAATGCTCTGACTGATGGAGGCAAAAATGCCAAATGTGTTCTGCGCCATACTGTCTACCTGCAACTCCACTTTCAAGGAATAATGTACCTGCAGCCCTCAGTCCCTTTGTTCGACAACACTCCCCAGGACCTTACCATTAAGTGTATAATTTCTGCTCTGATTTGTCTTCCCAAAATGCAAAACCTCGTGTTTATCTAAATTAAACGTCATCTGTGACTCCTTGCACCATTGTCCCATCTAATTGTGGTCTCGTTGTATTCTGAAATAATCTACTACACCACCTTTCTGATGTCATCTGTAACCTTACGAACTATGGCCCCGATATTCACATCCAGATCCCTGACATAAATGATGAAATGCAGTGAACTCAGTACTGATTCTTACAGCACATTGCTGCTCACAAGCCTCCAGTCTGAAAAATACGCCTCTTCGTTCAAGCCAATTATGACGAGCTTCCTCTGTATCCCATATGACCGAACCTTACTCATCTGCCTACCAATCGGAATGTTATGAACACCTTGCTGAGGTCCATGTGGACAATGTCTACCAAACTGCCTTCATCAATCTTCTTTGTCACCTCTTCATAAAACTCAATCAAATTAATGAGACATGATTTCCCATGCAGAAAGACACGTTGCCTACCCCGATCAGCCCTTGCCTTCCCAAATGCATGTAAATCCTATCCCTCAGAATCATCTCTAACAACTTACCCACCACTGACATCAGGCTCACGGGTCTATAGTTCCCCGGCTTTTTGGATCACTGTTTCCTTTTCTAGTCCCACTCCTCCACTGCTCAAAACAAATGTTAAATATAACCAGGTTGGTGATGTGGCCGATGATATCGGTCTCAGACTGGGTCAGGGTCAGTTTTAGGAACAAGTCAGGCTAGTTTCTTTAATCTGCTAAAATAGCACTTTTATGATCTAGAGCAATGTTACTCAAACAATGATGGAAAGATGAATGGCAAAGTGTTAGGGTAAGCAATTATATAATCAATATTTCTTTGTTTAAAACACACACACACACACACACACACACACACACACACACACACACACACACACAACAATAAACAAAATCTCTGCAATTTTAACTTGAAAGAACTTTGTCTAAATCTTAGTGTAACTCACGACAAAAGTAAAAACTGAGAGATTGCCCAAAATGTTATTCTGTTTCTGAAGAAATTCTACTCACACAATGCTAGCAATGGGATTTCATCCTGGAACCATTGGATTTAGCTGAATTCCCTGAGCATTAGGCAGGGAGGAGGTTCCAATGAATTCTGCTCAGTGATCACCCAAAGAGTAGCACGGTGGCTCAATGGTTAGCACCGCTGCATCATAGCATCAGGGACCCGGGTTTGATTCTAAACTTGGGCGACTGTCTGTGTGGAGTTTGTATATTCTCCCCTTGTCTTTGTGAGCTTCTAATGGGTGTACCAGTTTCCTCCCACAGTCCAAAGCTGTACAGGTTAGGTGGATTGGCCATCCTAAATGGTCCATAGTGTTCAGGGATTTCTAGGTTAGGTGCATTCATCAGGGGTAAATATAGGTGAACAGGTTGGGAAGGTTACTCTTTGGAAAGTTGGTATGGAGTTATTGGGCCGAAGGGCACGTTTCCACACTGCAGAGATTCTATTAAAATAAGAATGGTAACGATGACTGTAGAGTTGTTTTTTTTTAGCTCGCACACATTGCTGTGATGAGAAACAATGAAGGAGAGAGAGTGCAATAGGCCATTCCTTCTCAGGAAGATTGCATTTTCTATCTCTCTGAGTTGAATCATACAGTATTGGCATCCTTTCCCAACTAGACCATGTGAGGTCCCTTGTACATTTTCCAAACCATTTCTCCATCACATTCCCTGTTCCATGTAGGTGCATCATTGCTGCTGTCATACACAGAGCCATACCTTAGCAGAGAATGATCTCGGTCGCTTTGAAGATATGTTTGTATGTTGCTGCGTCATTAAAAACTAAAATGTTTAATGTATTCAGTACACCTTTGTTAAAATGAATGCATTTTGTAACAAATACAGAAATTGCTGGAAAAGCTCGGCAGGTCTGTCGGCATCCAGATGCCTTTTACATGATGTAGTTGTACCAGCCTCCACCACTCCCTCTGGCAGGTCATTCCAGACGTCATTCTGCATGAAAAAGGTGCTCCTTAGGCCTCTTCAAAACCTTGCCCCTCTCAAATTGACCAATGCCCTCTAGTTTTGGACACCCCTAACCTGAGGAAAAACCCTGACTACTCACCCTATCCATGACCATTCTGATTTTATAAAACGCTACTGCGGCGAAATGTGACCCCAATCAAAATGAATGGCTGTACTTTCAGTCATCCTGGGCCTAAATTCTGAAATTCAATACTGACACCTCTTCCTTCACCATCAGGTCAGAATTCTAAATCAATTTTAATCAGTTTGTTCAGATGTATTGTGAGACACTTCTATGAGATTTACACCTATACCTTTGAGACTGGAGGTAGGGACACTAGCATCACTCGGCAAAACTCATAAAGCTGTAACATTATTCACCTGTGTGTTTGTTCATCAGCCTGTTCTGACATGCTGTGACATACCTCTGCAACTGGCAGGACTTGAATCCAGACCTTCTAGTTCAGAGCGAGGAACACTACCATACAAGTTCAGGTCCTGGAATAAAATGAATAGCTCTGGCTCAGGCAGGGACAGTACCCACTACACTACCATACCCAAATTTTCGGTCATATTTTATGTAACAGCGTTCAGCTCGGTGTGGATTTATTATAATCAGGTTACCATTATTGAACTACACAAAACACTTTGTGTTGTTAAACAAATGCAAGGTATTTGTCTTAACTGTAGGATGTTGAGTACACGAGCTGTGCCATCGAAATTAACTTTGACCATCGTTAATCGCTATTATCTATAGTCTGCAATATTAGGGAAAGAAATCCTGCAGACACACTCTGCACAATGAAGGGTCTTGAATAGTCAGAGAAAGAGAAAGGCCATAATTTCTGGCCCCAAAATACGGATCAGTATTATCCACCTCTCATGTGTGACTGCCTTCTTCCTCAAACCATGAAATGATACAAGGCAGCTGATTACTGTCCAGCCTCTCCTCCCCACTGACTGTGTCTGCAATCTGTCCCTCATCCCCCTCACAACACAAGGCAACACAAGCTCAGGGTCTTTGTGAAAATCAAGGCCGGAGTCAAGACATCCAGCAGAGGGGAAGGAATTTTAAAATTAAACGGGGAAGGTGAGTACGTGTTAATATCACACACTGGGCTGAGGGGTGGCAGATGGAGTTTAGTTTGGATTAATGCAAGGTATTGGATTTGGTAAATCAAACAAGAGCAGGACCTATACAATTAAAAGCAGAACCTTTGGCAGTGTTGGAGAACAGAGACCTAGGCCGTCAGGTATAGTCCTTTAAAATTTGCAACTCAGACAGATAGTGTGGTTAAGAAGGTGTTTAACACACTTGTCTTCATTGGTCAGACCTTTGAGTATCGGAATTGGGACGTCATGTTGTGGTTGTACAGGATATTGGCGAGACTTCTTCTGGAACACTGTGTCCAGTCTGGTCTCCCTGCCCGCTCATTCCAGAGGCACACCATCCTCTGGGTGAAAAAGCTGCCCCTTAGGTCACTTTTAAATGTTTCCCTCTCACTTTAAAACTATGCCCTCTAGTTTTGGTCTCCCCTACACTTATAAAATACATTGACTTTTCACTTTAATGTTATTGACCTTGATATTATTAAGCTGGAGAGGGTTCAGAAGAGATTAATCTGGATATTGCTGGGAATAGAGAGAGTGATCGTTAAGGAAAGGCTGGGTAGCCTGGGACTTTTTTCACTGGAGAGGATGAGATTAAGGGGTAACTTCACAGAAGTTTCCAAAATAATGAGGGGTACAGATAAACTGAAGGGCTGATGTCTTTTCCCTAGAGTCGGGGATTCAATACTGAGGGATATTTTATGTTGCGAGGAAAAAGATTTACAAAAGTCATGAGAGGTAATTATTTTAGTCAGAAGCTGGCTTGGGTGTGGAATGAACTTCCAGAGGAAGTGGTGAAAGCAGGGACAGCTGCAAGATTTAAAGGACATTTAGATCAGTACATGGATAAGACATCCGTTTGGATGGTGCTGTGAGCAGCTGCCCTCTCCCTCCCCCTCTCTGAATGAATTCCTGTTGGTTTTCACGCTCTGAAAATGCCAGTGCAGTGGCGTGTGGAGGCCAGCAGAGGGTGCCATTGCATCACTTTAAGCACCACAGAGACCGCCAGACCTGCCCCACACAGTGATACACAGATACACACACGGGAAATGTCAGGGCGCGGCGTGAAGCTCATCTGGTAATTTAAATTAAACATAGCAGTATTGGGAATATAGCAGTATTTCACTGGCTCACACTCGTGAGTGGGGCAGGATTTCAGTTGTTTCATGGCGATTGTGACGCTATAGCAATCTCAATGTTTGTAGATAAGACCAAACCTGGAAGAATTGTAAAGTCTATGGAGGACAGTATGGAACTCTAACAGGACAATCACACGTTGGTGTAGTGTTCAGGTTTTTGGCAGATGGGGATCAGTGCAGAGCAGTGTGAGGTGATGCACTTTCGTAGGAAAGACAATGAAAGACAATTTAAAACAGGCTGTGCCATTATAAAGCGGGTGCAGGAACAGAGAGCGCTGCTTGTATATGAGCACAGATTGTTGAAGATGTCAGGACAGGTGGGGAGGGCAGTAACTATCACAGATTAGTTTCAGTACCTGAGCTGTTTACATCGTCTCCCCCCTGTAAACCTTCCTGGGAGGTGGGGGAGACGATGTGTTGTAAGCCCACCCTCCTGCCCACCGAGACCGTGGAGATTCCATTTGTACCAGCTCAACACAAAAGGGAGATGGCATCAGGGCCACAGCTTCTAAGTTGTGCCAGGGGGAAACGGAGCTGCCAGTGGGTTTAAAGTGAGAATCCTCTTTCACTGAATATTGCTCCTTACTCGTTCGGTGGGACGTGGATGTTTCAGAATCTCCACACGAGGCGTCCCGGTCCCCTCCGGCTCGTATCAGGGTCCTTCCCACATGGCAGGGGGAGGGGAGTGAGTGAACGGATATCGGGCACTCCACCACACGGATAGGCCCTTCTTGTCCTATTCCAGGCTGTTTCTCCTGGAATGGGAGAAAGGGAGGGAGAGGGGGAGGGTGGGAGTGGGTTGTCCTGCTGTTAGTGTTAGTGTAGGTGGGGAGGGGGTCATGGTGAGGTGTCCGGAGGGAGTCAGTCCACAGTGTTGTATCCATGCAGTGTTATTAGTGTGGGGGTGAAGTGAAGGGAGGAGGGGCGAGAGAGGGGGAGAGAGAGACAGAGACAGAGAGATAGAGTCAAAGAGAGAAGGTGCAGCATGCGGCAGTGAGAATGGTGGACCATGAACCCTGTTCGGGGTCGCTGTTATAATAGATATACAGTGAGTGTGAGGGAGCAAAGAGAATATGGTGACCCTTATCCTGAAGAGCGGGGAAGGTTATTGATGCTTGTCCTGTATTGCTGGACATTTCTTCAGACTGCAGATACTGCACGGAGCTGGGTGGTGAGCTCAGACCATGATCGGTGGGTCTGGTGGTGTCGCCCCCTCTGGGAAGAGAATGGTCCCCCTCTGTACTAGTCCATCCACCAGGACCTCCATGCCCCTGTTGACAAACCGTGGTGTAATTGTCCCTTATCTGCCATGCTCGGGGTAAATAATGCAGGGCAGCTCCAAGCTGAGAAAACTCAATCGTGTGCCCATTGGGCTTTTAAAGATGACATCAGTGTCAGGGATCACGGAATATCCAGGGGCGTCTGGGTGATGGTGTGTACCTCCAGCCATGAAGGGCTCAATTTACAAAGCTGTGAACAAATGCTCATGCAAAACTCTCCATCATCTGACCTCACACCAACATCCCTTTTTCCCATCTTTCCTGGGAAGACAGGTTCATGTTAAAGGATGTTATCGAAGTGTCTTCATTTCAGCATTCTGCAACCTGGGAACACATCCTTCCATGATACTGTCTCTCAGTCTCCCCCTCTCTGTCTATTTCCCAAACCCCCCCCCATGTGGTGATATTTAAACTGATTCCCCCGCCATCTCTCTCTGGCAGTGATGTTCACACCCACAGCAACCCCTTGTCAGGGGAACAATGTAGACATGGAGCTGAAAATGGATGGGAGCTGTACATCCTGTCACGTTCCTGTTCAGCATGGGCTGCAAGTTTCCCCACACTGCGCAGTCATCTAACACAGTGTACTGAGCAACGCACTGGGGTGGGGCACACAGTCCTACACGCTGGGAGGCTAACTGCTCTTGGTTTACAGATCAATGCACTGGGGTGGTGTACACAGTCCTACATGCTGGGAGGGTAACTGCTCCTGTTTTACAGACTAATGCTCGGGGGTGGGGTACACAGTCCTACATTCTGGGAGTGTAACTGTTTCTCGTTTACAGATCAATGCACTGGGGTGGTGTACACAGTCCTACATGCTGGGAGGGTAACTGCTCCTGGTTTACAGATCAATGCACTGGGGTGGTGTACACAGTCCTACATGCTGTGAGGGTAACTGCTCCTGGTTTACAGATCAATGCACTGGGGTGGTGTACACAGTCCTACATGCTGTGAGGGTAACTGCTCCTGGTTTACAGATCAATGCACTGGGGTGGTGTACACAGTCCTACATGCTGGGAGGGTAACTGCTCCTGGTTTACAGATCAATGCACTGGGGTGGTGTACACAGTCCTACATGCTGTGAGGGTAACTGCTCCTGGTTTACAGATCAATGCACTGGGGTGGGGTACACAGTCCTACATTCTGGGAGTGTAACTGTTTCTCGTTTACAGATCAATGCACTGGGGTGGTGTACACAGTCCTACATGCTGGGAGGGTAACTGCTCCTGGTTCACAGATCAATGCACTGGGGTGGTGTACACAGTCCTACATGCTGGGAGGGTAACTGCTCCTTGTTTACAGATCAATGCCCTGGGGTGGTGTACACAGTCCTACATGTTGGGAGGGTAACTGCTCCTGGGTTGCAGATCAATGCGCTGGGGTGGGGTACACAGTCCTACTCAGTTGGAGCGTGACTGCTCCAGGTTTGCAAATTAATTCACGGGTGATCACTGCACAGATTGCTATCCTGGTCAGTTATTCTGGGTGAGGTTTATAGATACTGCAATGATGTGGTCTGCACAGCTCCACGAACTGAACAGATATCTAATCCGGCTTTATAGATCAATGCACTGATGTGGTCTGCATTTCTCCTGGTGCTGGACAGATGTCTATTCCGGGATCAATACACTGCTGTGGTCTGCACAGCTATCGGTGCTGGACAGATATATGGTCTGGGTTTATAGATCAATGCACTGCTGTGGTCTGCACAGTGATCCACTCTGGACAGATTGATGGATTGTACTGACCAGTGTAATGGATGAATCTGGGCAGATTGCTGGGTTGTACTGAGCAGTACACAGGCCTGGTCTACACAGTGTTCCATCTCCTCTGGGTTGATGGAGTCTGGGCTGGTTCTGTGAGGTGGATTGAGAATGTGGTATATCTCACCCTTTCAGCTGATCTGGCAATGCCTTTAGTTCCCATTCCTGTGATTGGACCCTCAGTCTCTCACCCCATTAATGTTATAGTGTGTCCAGGTACAGTACATCATGTTGATGGAGTGGGTAAGGGGGAAAGGTGATGGACAGGTCAAGGAATTCCCCGGAACCTTCTGTCCCCGATGTTCTATAAGTGACATTCCCAAGAACATTCTGTCCCCGACATCCTGTAACTGACATTCCCCGGAACGTACTGTCCCCTGACATTGTTTGTGAACGGCCAGACGTCAGAGATTTGAACAAATGATAAGATCCCGAGGGAAGAGATCACGTTCCAGGGAGAAGGGGACACTATTCCGAAGGCCCCTCAGGCAGTTAAAGCGGTAAATATGTTTTTCCTGCGTTTACATTTCTTCACGACACAGGATTGACCACAACTTAGACCAAAATACAGGAATTCCCAAACTCCGCTTGTCTTCAGGAAACTGGGAGAGAATCCTTCAGGACAGCAATGTTTCCACCCTCCGTATTAGGAACTGGGAAGGAGTGACCTGTGTCTGCTCTTGAGTGATCGAGTGTGTGGGAATGTTCTAGAAACCATCTGTACTTATGGATGTGTCTCTGTGTGTTTGGGGAGGGAGGGTTTCTTGTGGTTTATGTCACATTTTTGTCAACAATTCAGACCTTCCCATTTGTTATTCCAGCTCCATTTATTTTAATAAATCCCTGAATACAGGTACACATTTGAAAATCTCACTGGGTCCCCGATCAAACGGGTCCCTTTGCCTCGAGGCTGATGGATAATGGGTTTGATTTCCTTCCTCACAGTTAACGTAGTGACCATCTACGTCCTGCTTTATAAAGACTGTGGATTGTCTCCATGTGTCAGACGTTACCTGGGGGCCATGGCAGCGGCGGATCTCCTGGTCATTATCCTCGACCTGATCCTGAGACACATTCCCGTTGTTTATTGGGAACAGTTTGATTTCCTGTACTCCGTCCCCGTGTGTAATATCCACGCCGTCCTGCTTTATGCAGCCACTGACTGCTCGGTCTGGTTCACCGTCACTTTCACCTTTGATCGGTTTGTGGCCATTTGTTGCCAGAAGCTGAAAAGTAAATATTGCAGTGAGAAAATGGCGGCTGTGGTTCTGGGAGCAGTGACTGTGCTGAGCTGTTTAAAGAACATTTCCTGGTATTTTATTCTCACGGCTCGGTATTTGCTGAGGAACGTCCCCTGGTTTTGTGAGGTAACAAACACTGTTCTATTCTCCAGTGTCTGGGTCACAATCGAGTTCCTGCACCACATTCTAACCCCGTGTGTCCCATTTCTCCTGATTCTGCTGCTCAATGTTCTCACCGTCAGACACATTGTAGTGACCAGCAGAGCCCGCAGGAGACTCCGCACTCACACCAATGGGGACGCTCAGTCTGACACTGAAATGAGAAACCGAAAAAAATCCATCATTTTACTGTTTGTGATCTCGGCCAATTTCATCCTGTTATGGTCAACGTTAATGCTGTATTCTATATGGTACCGGATGTTGGATATTGTGTATTCCCCTCTGTATCTCCATCGCTTTGTGCAGGAATTGGGCTTCATGCTGCAGCTCCTCAGTTGCTGCACAAACACCGCAATTTATGCCGTGACCCAGACTAAGTTCAGGCAGCAGCTGAAGAATGTGCTGAAATGTCCCTTCACCCAAATCCAACCATCCATCAAATTCCCTCATTAATCAATCCATCCGGGATTTTCTCATTTCAGTTCAGTGTTTCAGCAATGGAGCAGCCTGCCGCGATGGTAACAGACTGAGGGTAGCGCTGGTTTGTCCATTTTATCCCACGGTGGGGTTACAGAGAAACATTTCAATGTTTCTCACAACTCAGGGGCCAGTGAGAAAAGGCACCATCCCACTGACTGTATCCATCACTTACATTTGTAAACAATAAAAATGTTGATTAAAGCGTGCCAAGCAGCAGAGTGACCGATGTTGTTATGTGTCTTTGTGTTGGAGAAGCTGAGCTGGAGAGAGACAGACTCAGCCCCAAGTCCTGGTCCTCAGGGAAGGGGAGGGCACCGCACCCTGAGCTCAGGAGCTGGGTGTAACTCTCTCTGTCCTTACTTTCACCTCTGGGTCTCTCACTCCAACTTGGCTATCAGCAGTATTCACCTTGCTCCCTTTGTCCCTCTCCCTCCATATATCCCTCCCACTCTCACATTGCGCTGCTATTTCTCTCTCCTTTTCCCATTTACACGCTCAGTTCCACTGTCCTTGCCTTCCCCAATCTTATTCACTCTCTCTCCATCTTACGATCATAACCTCCCAATGTTACTATCTTCCTCGAATCCTTCGGTGCTGGGGGATAATAAGGGGGTTGTCGATTTTCAGGCCGATGTTATGGAACAGAGATTGGGACGACATGTCAGGCCATTGCTCGGGCAACAGTATGGAGCTTAGGCCAAACGCCATTGCTCAGGGACATAGTGGGTGTGAGAACACGAGCCGTTACTAGGGGGTAACAGGTGGATTGGCACCGTATGCTGTGGCTGGGACTGGTACAACAGGATATCACAAACTGAACGCATTCTGTGGGACATACTGTCTGTTACTCAGGGAATAGAATAGGGATGGGGTTAAAGGCCATTTAGCAGGGATCAACTGGGTCGGTGTTCACAGGCAGGAGCTCACTTTAAAGTGTGTGAGGGGTGTGATGGTGGGAGACTGCGTGGGCGTGTTGAGTGTGATACTGGGGCAGTGTGCGAGGGAGTGAGCCTGATGGTGGGGGTGTGTGGGGGGGAGAGCACGGGACGGTGCGGGAGAGTGTGAGGAAGTGAGAGTGACGATGGGGGCGTGTGCAGGGGAGTGAACGGGACAGTGGGAATGTGCGGGAGAGTGAGCATGATGGGGGTCTGATAATCAGGGTGGGGCTGTGTGTGGGGGAGTGAACGATACAGTGGGGACGAGTGTATTTGAGTGAGTCTTATGGTGCGGCTTTGTGCAGGGTGAGAGAGAATGACAGTGGGGCCTTGTGTGGTGGAGTGAGTGTGATGGTGGGCAACTGTGCAGGAGAGTGAACGTGACGGTAGGAGAGTGTGTGGGGGTGAGCGGGACAGTGGGGGCGGTGTGGGGCAGTGTGTGTGATGGTGGTGAAGTGTGAGGGGGTGAGCCTGATAGTGTGGGTAATGTGGGGCAGCGTTTGTGATGATGGTGGAGTGTGCGGCTGTGTGAGTGATGGTGGTGGAGTGGGTGGTGGTGAGCGAGATGATGAGAGTGGTGTGGGGCAATGTGTGATATAGTGAGAGTGAGGGGTTCAGGATGATGGTGATGGAGTAAGTTTGAGAGGATCGGGGTGACAGTGATGCAGTGAATGTGAGGGTGTCAGAGTGACGGTGATGTAGTGAGTGTGAGAGGGACAGAGTGACGGTGATGGAATGAGTGTGAGAGGATCGGGGTGACAGTGATGGAGTGAATGTGAGTGGGCCGGTGTGTCGGTGATGGAGTGAGTGTCAGAGGGTCAGGGTGACAGTGATGGAGAGAGTGTGAGAAGGACAGTGTGACAGTGATGGAGTGAGTGTGAGGAGGTCAGGATGACGGTAATGGAGTGAGTGTGAGGGGTTAGGGTGATGGTGATGGAGTGAGTGTGAGGACGTTAGGGTGACAGTGAAGGAGTGAGTGTGCGTGGGCCGGTGTGACGGTGATGGAGTGAGTCTGTGTAGTTAATGGTGACGGTGATGGAGTGGATGTGAGGAGGTCAGGATTACTGTGATGGAGTGAGTGTGAGCGGGTTAGGGTGACCGTGATGGAGTGAGTGTGAGGGGGTCAGGATGACGCTGATGGAGTGTGTGTGAGGGGGTCAGGGTGACGATGATGGAGTGGGTGTGAGGGGGTTAGAGTGACAGTGATGCAGTGACTATGAGGGGGTAAGTGAGATGGTGATGGAGTGAGTGTGAGGTCGTCAGAGTGACGGTGATGGAGTGGATGTGAGGGGGTCTGGGTGGACAGTGATGGAGTGAGTGTGAGAGATTCTGGGTGACTTTGATAGAGTGAGTGTGAGGTGGTCAGTGTTACGCTGATGGAGTGAGTGTGAGGGGGTTAGGGTGACGGTGATGGTGTGAATGTGAGGGGGTCAGAGAAAAAGAGATGGAGTGTGAGGCGGTCAGGGTGATGGTGGCGGAGTGAGTGTCAGTTGGTCAGGGTGACATTGATAGAGTGAGTGTGAGAAGATGAGTGTGCCGGTGATAGAGTGAGCGTAAGGGGGTCAGTGTGACAGTGATGGAGTGAGTGTGAGGGGGTCATGGTGACAGTGATCGAGTGAGTGTGAGGGGGTCAGGGTGACAGTGATGGAGTGAGTGTGAGTGGGCCGGTGTGACAGTGGTGGAGTGAGTATGTGGGGATCATGGTGATGGTGATCGAGTGAGTGTAAGGGGATCAGGCTGACTGATAGAGTGAGTGTGAGGGGTCAGGGTGACTGTAATGGAATGTGCTTGAGGGTGTCAGAGAGGCAGCGATGGAGTGAGTGTGAGGGGGTTAGGATGACGGACATCGAGTGAATATGAAGGGGTCAGGGCGACGGTGATGGAGTGTGTGTGAGGGTAAAAGTGTGACAGTGATGGAGTGAGTATGTGGGGGTCAGGGTGATGGTGATGGAGTGAGTGTGAGAGGGTGAGTGTGCCTGTGATGGAGTAAGTGTGAGGGGTTCAGTGTGACAATGATGGAATGAGTGGGAGGGTATGAGTGTGACCCTGATGGAGAGAGTGTGAGAGAGTCAGGGTGACAGTGATGGAGTGAGTGTGTGGGGGTCAGTGTGATGGTGATGGAATGAGTGTGAGAGAGTAAGGGTGACCCTGATCGAGTGTGTGTGAGGGGGTCAGGGTGACGGTGATGGAGTGAGTGTGAGCTGGTCAGGGTGACTATGATGGAGTGAGTGTGAGGGGGTCAGTGTGACCGTGATGGATTGAGTGTGTCTGAGAGGGTCAGGGTGACGGTGATGGAGGGAGTGTGAGTGGGCCGGTGTGATTGTGACAACTGAGTGTGTGGAGATCATGGTGATGGAGATGAAGTGAGTGTGAGTGGGTCAGGGTGATTGTGATCGAGTGAGTGTAAGAGGGTCAGGCTGACTGATGAAGTGAGTGTGAGGAGTCAGGGTGACTGTAATGGAGTGAGTTTGAGGGTGCCAGAGTGGTGGTGATGGAGTGAGTGTGAGGGGGTCAGGGTGACAGTGATGTAGAGAGTGTGAGGGGGTCAGGGTAATGGTGATGGAGTGAGTGCGAGAGTCAGGGTGACAGTGATGGAGTGAATGTGAGAGGGTGAGTGTGCCAGTGATGGAGTGAGTGTGAGAGAATTAGTGTGACCGTGATGGAGTGAGTGTGAGGGGGTCAGGATGACGGTGATGGAGTGAGAGTGAAGGGATTACATGACAGTGATCGAGTGAGTGTGAGGGCGTCAGAGTGGCGGTGATGGAGTGAGTGTGAGGGGGTCAGGGTGATGGTGATGGAGTGAGTGTGCGTGGGCCAGTGTGACAGTGATGGAATGAGTGTGTGTGGGTCATGGTCATGGTCATGGTGATGGAGTGAGTGTGAGGGGGTTAGGGTGACTGTGATCGAGTGAGTGTAAGAGATCAGGCTGACTGATGGAGAGTGTGTGAAGGGTCAGGGTGACTGTAATGGACTGAGTTTGAGGGTGTCAGGGTGGCGCTGATGGAGTGAGTGTGAGGGGGTCAGGGTGACGGTGATAGAGTGAGAGTGAGGGGATCAGTGTGACCGTGATGGAGTGAGTGTGTCTGAGGGGGTCATGATGATGGTGATGGAGGGAGTGTGAGTGGGACGGTGTGATAGTGCCAGAGTGACTGTGTGGGTATCATGGTGATGGTGATGAAGTGAGTGTGAGTGAGTCAGGGTGATTGTGATCGAGTGAGTATAAAAGGGTCAGGCTGACTGATGAAGTGAGTGTGAGGGGTCAGGGTGACTGTAATGGAGTGAGTTTGAGGATGCCAGAGTGGTGGTGAGGGAGTGAGTGTGAGGGGGTCAGGGTGACAGTGGCAGAGTGAGTGTGAGTGAGTCAGGGTGATTGTGATCGAGTGAGTGTAAGAGGTCAGGCTGACTGATGGAGTGAGCGTGAGGGGTCAGTGTGACTGAAATGGACTGAATTTGAGAGTGTCAGGTTGGCGCTGATGGAGTGAGTGTGAGGGGGTTAGGGTGATAGTGATCGAGTGAGTGTGAGAGGGTCAGTGTGACGGTGATGGAGTGAGTGTGAGGGGGTCAGGGTAACGGTGATAGAGTGAGAGTGAGGGAGTCAGGATAACAGTGATGGAGTGAGTGTGAAGGGGCCAGGGTGACAATGATGGAATGAGTTTGAGGGGATGAGTGTGACCCTGATGGAGTGTGTGTGACGGTGCCAGGGTGACGGTGATGGAGTGAGTGTTGGGGGTTATTGTGACGGTGATGGAGTTAGTGTGTCTGAGGGGGACAAGGTAACGGTGATGTAGTGAGTGGGAGTGGGCCGGTGTGATAGTGACAGCGTGAGTGAGTTTGAGAGGGTCAGTTAGTGTGTCTGAGGGGGACAAGGTAACGGTGATGTAGTGAGTGGGAGTCGGCCGGTGTGATAGTGACAGAGTGAGTGAGTGGGGATCATGGTGATGGTGATGAAGTGAGTATGTGTGGGTCAAGGTGACTGTGATTGAGTGAGTGTAAGAGGCCTGGCTGACTGAAGGAGTGAGTGTCAGGGTGACTGTAATGGACTGAGTTTGAGGGTGACAGGGTGGTGCTGATGGAGTGAGTGTGAGGGGGTTCGGGTGACAGTGACTGAGTGAGTGTGAGAGGGTCAGGGTAACAGTGATGGAGTGAGCATGAGGGGTCAGTGTGACTGAAATGGACTGAATTTGGGGGTGTCAGGTTGGCGCTGATGGAGTGAGTGTGAGGGGGTTAGGGTGATAGTGCTCGAGTGAGTGTGAGAGGGTCAGTGTGACGGTGATGGAGTGAGTGTGAGGGGGTCAGGGTAACAGTGATAGAGTGAGAGTGAGGGGGTCAGGATAACAGTGATGGAGTGTGTGTGACGGTGCCAGGGTGACGGTGATGGAGTGAGTGTCGGGGGTTATTGTGACGGTGAAGGAGTGAGTGTGTCTGAGGGGGACAAGGTAACGGTGATGTAGTGAGTGGGAGTGGGCCGGTGTGATAGTGACAGAGTGAGTGTGTGGGGATCATGGTGATGGTGATGAAGTGAGTATGTGTGGGTCAGGGTGACTGTGATCGAGTGAGTGTAAGAGGCCAGGCTGACTGAAGGAGTGAGTGTCATGGTGACTGTAATGGACTGAGTTTGAGGGTGACAGGGTGGCGCTGATGGAGTGAGTGTGAGGGGGTTCGGGTGACAGTGATCGAGTGAGTTTGAGAGGGTCAGTGTGACGGTGATAGTGTGACCATGATGGAGTGAGTGTGAGGGGGTCAGGATAACAGTGATGGAGTGAGTGTGAGGGGGTCAGGGTGACAATGATGGAATGAATTTGAGGGGATGAGTGTGACCCTGATGGAGTGTGTGTGACAGTGCCAGGGTGACGGTGATGGAGTGAGTGTCGGGGGTTATTGTGACGGTGAAGGAGTGAGTGTGTCTGAGGGGGACAAGGTGACGGTGATGTAGTTAGTGTGAGTGGGCCGGTGTGATAGTGACAGAGTGAGTGTGTGGGGATCATGGTGATGGTGATGAAGTGAGTATGAGTTGGTCAGGGTGACTGTGATCGAGTGAGTGTAAGAGGTCAGGCTGACTGATGGAGTGAGTGTGAGGGGTCAGGGTGACTGTAATGGACTGAGTTCGAGGGTGACAGGGAGGCGCTGATGGAGTGAGTGTGAGGGGGTTCGGATGACAGTGATCGAGTGAGTGTGAGGGGGTCAGGGTAACAGTGATGGAGTGAGTGTGAGAGGGTGAGTGTGCCAGTGATGGAGTGAGTGTGAGGGGGTCAGGGTGACAATGATGGAGTGAATGTGTGGGGATCAGGTTCACGGTGATGAAGTGAGAATGAAGGGGTTAGGGTGACAGTGATGGAGTGAGTCTGTGGGGGTCAGTGTGGCAGTGATGGAGTGAGTGCGAGGGGGTCAGGGTGATGGTGATGGAGCGAGTGTGCATGGGCCGGTGTGACAGTGATGGAGTGAGTGTGTGTGTGTCATGGTGACGGTGATGAAGTGAGTTTGAAGGAGTCAGGGTGACTGGGATAGTGTGAGTGAGTCTCAGGGGGTCAGGGTGATGGTGATGGAGTGAGTGTGAGGGGCCCAGGGTGACGGTGATGCAGTGAGTGTGAGTGAGTCAGGGTGACTGTGATCGAGTGAGTGTAAGAGGTCAGGCTGACTGATGGAGTGAGCGTGAGGGGTCAGCGTGACTGTAATGGACTGAGTTTGAGGGTGTCAGGTTGGCGCTGATGGAGTGAGTGTGAGGGGGTTAGGGTGATAGTGATCGAGTGAGTGTGAGAGGGTCAGTGTGACGGTGATGGAGTGAGTGTCAAGGGATCAGTGTGACCGTGATGGAGTGAGTGTGAGGGGGTCAGGATAACAGTGATGGAGTGAGTGTGAGGGGGTCAGGGTGATGGTGATGGAGTGAGTGTGCGTGGGCCAGTGTGACAGTGATGGAATGAGTGTGTGTGGGTCATGGTCATGGTCATGGTGATGGAGTGAGTGTGAGGGGGTTAGGGTGACTGTGATCGAGTGAGTGTAAGAGATCAGGCTGACTGATGGAGTGTGTGTGAAGGGTCAGGGTGACTGTAATGGACTGAGTTTGAGGGTGTCAGGGTGGCGCTGATGGAGTGAGTGTGAGGGGGTCAGGGTGACGGTGATAGAGTGAGAGTGAGGGGATCAGTGTGACCGTGATGGAGTGAGTGTGTCTGAGGGGGTCATGATGATGGTGATGGAGGGAGTGTGAGTGGGACGGTGTGATAGTGCCAGAGTGACTGTGTGGGTATCATGGTGATGGTGATGAAGTGAGTGTGAGTGAGTCAGGGTGATTGTGATCGAGTGAGTATAAAAGGGTCAGGCTGACTGATGAAATGAGTGTGAGGGGTCAGGGTGACTGTAATGGAGTGAGTTTGAGGATGCCAGAGTGGTGATGAGGGAGTGAGTGTGAGGGGGTCAGGGTGACAGTGGCAGAGTGAGTGTGAGTGAGTCAGGGTGACTGTGATCGAGTGAGTGTAAGAGGTCAGGCTGACTGATGGAGTGAGCGTGAGGGGTCAGTGTGACTGAAATGGACGGAATTTGAGAGTGTCAGGTTGGCACTGATGGAGTGAGTGTGAGGGGGTTAGGGTGATAGTGATCGAGTGAGTGTGAGAGGGTCAGTGTGACGGTGATGGAGTGAGTGTGAGGGGGTCAGGGTAACGGTGATAGAGTGAGAGTGAGGGAGTCAGGATAACAGTGATGGAGTGAGTGTGAAGGGGCCAGGGTGACAATGATGGAATGAGTTTGAGGGGATGAGTGTGACCCTGATGGAGTGTGTGTGATGGTGCCAGGGTGACGGTGATGGAGTGAGTGTTGGGGGTTATTGTGACGGTGATGGAGTTAGTGTGTCTGAGGGGGACAAGGTAACGGTGATGTAGTGAGTGGGAGTGGGCCGGTGTGATAGTGACAGCGTGAGTGAGTTTGAGAGGGTCAGTTAGTGTGTCTGAGGGGGACAAGGTAACGGTGATGTAGTGAGTGGGAGTCGGCCGGTGTGATAGTGACAGAGTGAGTGAGTGGGGATCATGGTGATGGTGATGAAGTGAGTATGTGTGGGTCAAGGTGACTGTGATTGAGTGAGTGTAAGAGGCCTGGCTGACTGAAGGAGTGAGTGTCAGGGTGACTGTAATGGACTGAGTTTGAGGGTGACAGGGTGGTGCTGATGGAGTGAGTGTGAGGGGGTTCGGGTGACAGTGACTGAGTGAGTGTGAGAGGGTCAGGGTAACAGTGATGGAGTGAGCATGAGGGGTCAGTGTGACTGAAATGGACTGAATTTGGGGGTGTCAGGTTGGCGCTGATGGAGTGAGTGTGAGGGGGTTAGGGTGATAGTGCTCGAGTGAGTGTGAGAGGGTCAGTGTGACGGTGATGGAGTGAGTGTGAGGGGGTCAGGGTAACAGTGATAGAGTGAGAGTGAGGGGGTCAGGATAACAGTGATGGAGTGTGTGTGACGGTGCCAGGGTGACGGTGATGGAGTGAGTGTCGGGGGTTATTGTGACGGTGAAGGAGTGAGTGTGTCTGAGGGGGACAAGGTAACGGTGATGTAGTGAGTGGGAGTGGGCCGGTGTGATAGTGACAGAGTGAGTGTGTGGGGATCATGGTGATGGTGATGAAGTGAGTATGTGTGGGTCAGGGTGACTGTGATCGAGTGAGTGTAAGAGGCCAGGCTGACTGAAGGAGTGAGTGTCATGGTGACTGTAATGGACTGAGTTTGAGGGTGACAGGGTGGCGCTGATGGAGTGAGTGTGAGGGGGTTCGGGTGACAGTGATCGAGTGAGTTTGAGAGGGTCAGTGTGACGGTGATGGAGTGAGTGTGAGCGGGTCAGGCTGACGGTGATAGTGTGACCATGATGGAGTGAGTGTGAGGGGGTCAGGATAACAGTGATGGAGTGAGTGTGAGGGGGTCAGGGTGACAATGATGGAATGAATTTGAGGGGATGAGTGTGACCCTGATGGAGTGTGTGTGACAGTGCCAGGGTGACGGTGATGGAGTGAGTGTCGGGGGTTATTGTGACGGTGAAGGAGTGAGTGTGTCTGAGGAGGACAAGGTGACGGTGATGTAGTTAGTGTGAGTGGGCCGGTGTGATAGTGACAGAGTGAGTGTGTGGGGATCATGGTGATGGTGATGAAGTGAGTATGAGTTGGTCAGGGTGACTGTGATCGAGTGAGTGTAAGAGGTCAGGCTGACTGATGGAGTGAGTGTGAGGGGTCAGGGTGACTGTAATGGACTGAGTTCGAGGGTGACAGGGAGGCGCTGATGGAGTGAGTGTGAGGGGGTTCGGATGACAGTGAACGAGTGAGTGTGAGGGGGTCAGGGTAACAGTGATGGAGTGAGTGTGAGAGGGTGAGTGTGCCAGTGATGGAGTGAGTGTGAGGGGGTCAGGGTGACAATGATGGAGTGAATGTGTGGGGATCAGGTTCACGGTGATGAAGTGAGAATGAAGGGGTTAGGGTGACAGTGATGGAGTGAGTCTGTGGGGGTCAGTGTGGCAGTGATGGAGTGAGTGCGAGGGGGTCAGGGTGATGGTGATGGAGCGAGTGTGCATGGGCCGGTGTGACAGTGATGGAGTGAGTGTGTGTGTGTCATGGTGACGGTGATGAAGTGAGTTTGAAGGAGTCAGGGTGACTGGGATAGTGTGAGTGAGTCTCAGGGGGTCAGGATGATGGTGATGGAGTGAGTGTGAGGGGCCCAGGGTGACGGTGATGCAGTGAGTGTGAGTGAGTCAGGGTGACTGTGATCGAGTGAGTGTAAGAGGTCAGGCTGACTGATGGAGTGAGCGTGAGGGGTCAGCGTGACTGTAATGGACTGAGTTTGAGGGTGTCAGGTTGGCGCTGATGGAGTGAGTGTGAGGGGGTTAGGGTGATAGTGATCGAGTGAGTGTGAGAGGGTCAGTGTGACGGTGATGGAGTGAGTGTGAGGGGGTCAGGATAACAGTGATGGAGTGAGTGTGAGGGGGTCAGGGTGACAATGATGGAATGAGTTTGAGGGGATGAGTGTGACCCTGATGGAGTGTGTGTGACGGTGCCAGGGTGACGGTGATGGAGTGAGTGTTGGGGGTTATTGTGACGGTGACGGAGTGAGTGTGTCTGAGGGGGACAAGGTGACGGTGATGTAGTGAGTGTGAGTGGGCCGGTGTGATAGTGACAGAGTGAGTGTGTGGGGATCATGGTGATGGTGATGAAGTGAGTATGAGTGGGTCAGGGTGACTGTGATCGAGTGAGTGTAAGAGGTCAGGCTGACTGATGGAGTGAGTGTGAGGGGTCAGGGTACTGTAATGGACTGAGTTTGAGGGTGACAGGGAGGCGCTGATGGAGTGAGTGTGAGAGGGTCAGTGTGACGGTGATGGAGTGAGTGTGAGGGGGTCAGGGTAACGGTGATAGAGTGAGAGTGAGGGGGTCAGGATAACAGTGATGGAGTGTGTGTGATGGTGCCAGGGTGACTGTGATGGAGTGAGTGTCGGGGGTTATTGTGACGGTGAAGGAGTGAGTGTGTCTGAGGGGGACAAGGTAACGGTGATGTAGTGAGTGGGAGTGGGCCGGTGTGATAGTGACAGAGTGAGTGTGTGGGGATCATGGTGATGGTGATGAAGTGAGTATGTGTGAGTCAGGGTGACTGTAATCGAGTGAGTGTAAGAGGCCAGGCTGACTGAAGGAGTGAGTGTCATGGTGACTGTAATGGACTGAGTTTGAGGGTGACAGGGTGGCGCTGATGGAGTGAGTGTGAGGGGGTTCGGGTGACAGTGATCGAGTGAGTTTGAGAGGGTCAGTGTGACGGTGATGGAGTGAGTGTGAGCGGGTCAGGCTGACGGTGATAGTGTGAGCGTGAGGGTATCAGTGTGACCATGATGGAGTGAGTGTGAGGGGGTCAGGATAACAGTGATGGAGTGAGTGTGAGGGGGTCAGGGTGACAATGATGGAATGAATTTGAGGGGATGAATGTGACCCTGATGGAGTGTGTGTGACAGTGCCAGGGTGACGGTGATGGAGTGAGTGTCGGGGGTTATTGTGACGGTGAAGGAGTGAGTGTGTCTGAGGGGGACAAGGTGACGGTGATGTAGTTAGTGTGAGTGGGCCGGTGTGATAGTGACAGAGTGAGTGTGTGGGGATCATGGTGATGGTGATGAAGTGAGTATGAGTTGGTCAGGGTGACTGTGATCGAGTGAGTGTAAGAGGTCAGGCTGACTGATGGAGTGAGTGTGAGGGGTCAGGGTGACTGTAATGGACTGAGTTCGAGGGTGACAGGGAGGCGCTGATGGAGTGAGTGTGAGGGGGTTCGGGTGACAGTGATCGAGTGATGTGAGGGGGTCAGGGTAACAGTGATGGAGTGAGTGTGAGAGGGTGAGTGTGCCAGTGATGGAGTGAGTGTGAGGGGGTCAGGGTGACAATGATGGAGTGAATGTGTGGGGATCAGGTTCACGGTGATGAAGTGAGAATGAAGGGGTTAGGGTGACAGTGATGGAGTGAGTCTGTGGGGGTCAGTGTGGCAGTGATGGAGTGAGTGCGAGGGGGTCAGGGTGACGGTGATGAAGTGAGTTTGAAGGAGTCAGGGTGACTGGGATAGTGTGAGTGTGTCTCAGGGGGTCAGGGTGATGGTGATGGAGTGAGTGTGAGGGGCCCAGGGTGACGGTGATGCAGTGAGTGTGAGTGAGTCAGGGTGACTGTGATCGAGTAAGTGTAAGAGGTCAGGCTGACTGATGGAGTGAGCGTGAGGGGTCAGCGTGACTGTAATGGACTGAGTTTGAGGGTGTCAGGTTGGCGCTGATGGAGTGAGTGTGAGGGGGTTAGGGTGATAGTGATCGAGTGAGTGTGAGAGGGTCAGTGTGACGGTGATGGAGTGAGTGTCAAGGGATCAGTGTGACCGTGATGGAGTGAGTGTGAGGGGGTCAGGATAACAGTGATGGAGTGAGTGTGAGGGGGTCAGGATAACAGTGATGGAGTGAGTGTGAGGGGGTCAGGGTGACAATGATGGAATGAGTTTGAGGGGATGAGTGTGACCCTGATGGAGTGTGTGTGACGGTGCCAGGGTGACGGTGATGGAGTGAGTGTTGGGGGTTATTGTGACGGTGACGGAGTGAGTGTGTCTGAGGGGGACAAGGTGACGGTGATGTAGTTAGTGTGAGTGGGCCAGTGTGATAGTGACAGAGTGAGTGTGTGGGGATCATGGTGATGGTGATGAAGTGAGTATGAGTGGGTCAGGGTGACTGTGATCGAGTGAGTGTAAGAGGTCAGGCTGACTGATGGAGTGAGTGTGAGGGGTCAGGGTGACTGTAATGGACTGAGTTCGAGGGTGACAGGGAGGCGCTGATGGAGTGAGTGTGAGGGGGTTCGGGTGACAGTGATCGAGTGAGTGTGAGAGGGTCAGGGTAACAGTGATGGAGTGAGTGTGAGGGGGTCAGTGTGACGGTGATGGAGTGAGTGTGAGGGGGTCAGCGCAACAGTGATGTAGTGAGTGTAAGGGGGTCAGGGTGACAATGATGGAATGAGTGTGACCCTGATGGAATGAGTGTGAGGGGGTAGGGTGACAGTGATGGAGGGAGTGTGAGGGGTCAGGGTGATGGTGATGATGTGAGTGTGAGGGGGTCAGGCTGACGGTGATGGACTGAGTATGAGGGATTCAGTGTGACGGTGATGGAGTGAGTGTGAGGGAATCATGGTTGACTGTGATGGAGTGAATGTAAAGAGGTCAGGGTGACTGATGGTGTGAGTGAGAGGGGTCAGGGTGACTGTAATGGAGTGGGTTTGAGGGTGTCATGGTGACGGTGATGGAGTGAGTGTGAGGGGGTCAGGGTAATGGTGATGGAGTGAGTGTGAGAGAGTCAGGGTGATGGTGATAGAGTGAGTGTGAGGGGTTCAGGATGATGGTGATGGAGTGAATGTGAGAGAATCAGGGTGACAATAATGGAGTGAGTGTGAGAGGGTGAATGTGAGAGGGTGAGTGTGCCGGTGATGGATCGAGTGTGAGGGGGTCAGTTTGACAGTGATGGAGTGAATGTGAGGGGGTCAGGGTGACTGATGGAGTGAGTGAGAGGGGTCAGGGTGACTGTAATGGAGTGGGTTTGAGGGTGTCATGGTGACGGTGATGGAGTGAGTGTGAGTGGGTCAGGGTAATGGTGATGGAGTGAGTGTGAGAGGGTGAGTGTGCCGGTGATGGAGAGAGTGTGAGGGGGTCAGGGTGATGGTGATAGAGTGAGTGTGATGGGTTTAGGATGATGGTGATGGAGTGAATGTGAGAGAGTCAGGGTGACAATAATGGAGTGAGTGTGAGAGGGTGAATGTGAGAGGGTGAGTGTGCCGGTGATGGATCGAGTGTGAGGGGGTCAGTTTGACAGTGATGGAGTGAATGTGAGGGGGTCAGAGTGTCAGTGATGGAGTGAGTGTGAATCGGCCAGGGTGACAGTGATGGAGGGAGTGTGAGGGGATGAGTGTGCCAGTGATGGAGTGAGTGTGAGGGTTTCAGAGTGACGGTGATGGATTGAGTGTGAGAGGGCCGGTGTGACAGTGATTGAGTGAGTGCGAGAGGGTCAGTGTGACTGTGCTGGAGTGAGTGTGAGGGGGTCAGGCTGACAAAGATGGAGTGAGTGTGAGGGCGTCAGGGTGACAGTGATCGAGTAAAAGTGGGAGAGTCAGGGTGACAGTGATTGAGTGAGTGTGAGAAGGATTGAGTGACAGAGATGGAGTGAGTGTGAGAGGGTCAGTGTGACGGTGATGGAGTGAGTGTGTGGGGGTCATGGTGACGGTGATAAAGTGATGTTGGGAAGTCAGGGTGACTGTGATTGAGTGTGATTGAGGGGTCAGTGTGACTGTACTGGAGTGAGTGTGAGGGGATCATGTTGACAGTGATGGAGTGAGTGTGAGGGGTCAGGGTGACAGTGATCAAGTGAGTGTGAGGGGGTTAGGATGACAGAGATCGAGTTGGTGTGAGAGGGTCAGTGTGACGGTGATGGATTGTGTGAGCGTGTCATGTTGACTGTGATGGAGTGAGTGTGAGGGGTTAGGGTGACAGTGATTGAGTGAGTTTGAGGATGATTGTGTGACGATGCTGGAATGTCTTTGAGGGTGAGAGGTTGACAGTGATGAAGTGAGTGTGAGGGGGTCAGGCTGACAGTGATGGAGTGAGTGTGAAGGGGTCAGGGTTACAATGATGGAGTAAGTGTGAGAGGGTCACAGTGCCCGTGATGGACTGAGTGTGAGGGTGTCAGTGTGACTGTGCTGGAGTGATTATGAGGGTGTGAGGGTGACAGTGATTGAGTGAGCGTGAGGGGGATTGAGTGACTCAGATGGAGTGAGTGAGAGAGGGTCAGTGTGATGGCGATGGAGTGAGTGTGAGGGGGTCAGGCTGACAGTGATGGAGTGAGTGTGATGGGGTCAGGATGACAGTGATGGAGTGAGTGTGAGGGAGTCAGGGTGACGGTGATGGAGTGACTGATGGGGTCATGGTGACGGTGTTGGAGTGAGTGTGAGGGGTTACACATGACAGTGTTAGAGTGAGTGTGATGGTTTCAGGGAGTAGTAATGGAGTGAGTGTGAGGGGGTCAGGGTGACAGTGATGCAGTGAGTGTGAGGGAGTCTGTGTGACGGAGATGGAGCGAGTATGAGGGGGTCAGGTTAACGGTGATGGAGTGTGTGTGAGGGATCCATGGTGACAGTGATGGAGTGAGTGTGACGGGGTCAGGATGACAGTGATGGAGTGAGTGTGAGGGGTTCAAGGCGATGGTGATGGAGTGTGTGTGAGTAGATCAGTGTGACGGTGATGGAGTGACTGATGGGGTCCGGGTGACTGTGATTGAGTGAGTGTGAGGGGTTCAGTGAGATAGTAATGGAGTGTGTGTGAGGAGGTCAGGGTGACAGTGATGGAGTGAGTGTGAGTGGGCCGGTGTGACGGTGATGGAGTGAGTGTGAGCGGGTCATGGTGACAGTGATAGAGAGTGTGAGGGGGTCGGAGTGATGGTGATGGAGTGAGTGTGAGGGCGTCAGAGTGACAGTGGCAGAGTGAGTGTGAGGGGTTAAGGGTGATGGTGATGGAGTAAGTGTGAGGGCGGCAGGGTGATTGTGATGGAGTGAGTGTGAGGGGTTAAGGGTGATGGTGATGGAGTGAGTGTGAGGTGACCAAGGTGCAGTGATGGAGTGAGTGTGAGGGGGAACGGTATGACAGTGACAGAGTGAGTGTGTGGGGATCATGGTGACGGTGATGAAGTGAGTGTAAGGGTGTTAGGGTGACTGTAATGGAGTGAGTATGAGGGGGTCAGGGCGACAATGATGGAGTGAGTGTGAGAGGATCAGTGTGACCGTGATGGAGTGTGTGTGAGGGGGCCAGGGTAATGGTGATGGAGTGAGTGTGAGTGGGCCGGTGTGATGGTGATGGAGTGAGTGTGTGGGGGTCATGTTGACTGTAATGGAGTGAGTGTGAGGGGGTCAGGGTGACAATGATGGAGTGAGCGGGAGCGACCAGGGTGACAGAGATCTAGTGAGTGTGAGGGGATCAGTGTGACCGTAATGGAGTGAGTGTGAGGGAGTCCGGGTGACTGTGATTGAGTGAGTGTGAGGGGTCAGTGTGACTGTACTGGAGTCAGTGTGAGGGGGTCAGGCTGACAATAATGGCATGACTGTGAGTGGTCAGGGTGATAGTGATCAAGTGAGTGTGAGGGGGTTAGGGTGACAGAGATCGAGTAAGTGTGAGAGGGTCAGTGTGACTGTGATGGAGTGTGTGGGAGCCTGTCAGGTTGACAGTGATGGAGTGAGTGTGAGGGTGATTGTGTGACGATGATGGAGTGTGTGATTGGGTGTGAGGGTGACTGTGATGGAGTGAGTGTGAATGGGTCAGTGTGACTGTCATGGAGTGTGTGGGGGGGATTATGGTGATGGAGTGAGCGTGAGGGAGTCAGGGTGATGGTGATGGAGTGAATGTGAGGTGTCAGGCTGACTGATGGAGTGAGCGTGAGGGGTCAGCGTGACTGTAATGGACTGAGTTTGAGGGTGTCAGGTTGGCGCTGATAGAGTGAGTGTGAGGAGGTTAGGGTGACAGTGATCGAGTGATTGTGATACGGTCAGTGTGACGGTGATGGAGTGAGTGTGAGGAGGTCAGGGTGACGGTGATAGAGTGAGTGTGGGTGGTCAGGATAACAGTGATGGAGTGAGTGTGAGGGGGTCAGGGTGACAATGATGGAATGAGTTTGAGGGGATGAGTGTGACCCTGATGGAGTGTGTGTGACGGTGCCAGGGTGACGGTGATGGAGTGAGTGTCGGGGGTTATTGTGACGGTGATGAAGTGAGTGTGTCTGAGGGGGACAAGGTAACGGTGATGTAGTGAGTGTGAGTGGGCCGGTGTGGTAGTGACAGAGTGAGTGTGTGGGGATCATGGTGATGGTGATGAAGTGAGTATGAGTTGGTCAGGGTGACTGTGATCGAGTGAGTGTAAGAGGTCAGGCTGATTGATGGAGTGAGTGTGAGGGGTCAGGGTGACTGTAATGGACTGAGTTTGAGGGTGACAGGGAGGCGCTGATGGAGTGAGTGTGAGGGGGTTCGGGTGACAGTGATCGAGTGAGTGTGAGAGGGTCAGGGTAACAGTGATGGAGTGAGTGTGAGGGGGTCAGTGTGACGGTGATGGAGTGAGAGTGAGGGGATCAGCATAACTGTGATGTAGTGAGTGTAAGGGGTTCAGGGTGACAATGATGGAATGAGGTTGATGGAATGAGTGTGACCCTGATGGAATGAGTGTGAGGGGGCAGGGTGACAGTGATGGAGAGAGTGTGAGGGGTCAGAGTGATGGTGATGCTGTGAGTGTGAGGGGGTCAGGCTGACGGTGATGGACTGAGTATGAGGGAGTCAGTGTGACGGTGATGGAGTGAGTGTGAGGGAATCATGGTGACTGTGATGGAGTGAATGTAAAGAGGTCAGGGTGACTGATGGAGTGAGTGAGAGGGGTCAGGGTGACTGTAATGGAGTGGGTTTGAGGGTGTCATGGTGACGGTGATGGAGTGAGTGTGAGGGGGTCAGGGTAATGGTGATGGAATGAGTGTGAGAGAGTCTGGGTGACAATAATGGAGTGAGTGTGAGAGGGTGAATGTGAGAGTGTGAGAGGGAGAGTGTGAGGGGGTCAGTTTGACAGTGATGGAGTGAGTGTGAGGGGGTCAGGGTTATAGTGATTGAATGAGTGTGATGGGGCCAAGGTGACAGTGATGGAGTGAGTGTGAGTGGGCCAGGGTGACAGTGATGGAGTGAGTGTGAGGGGATGAGTGTGCCGGTGATGGAGTGAGTGTGAGAGAGCCGGTGTGACAGTGATTGAGTGAGTGCGAGAGGGTCAGTGTGACTGTGCTGGAGTGAGTGTGAGGGGGTCAGGCTGACAAAGGCGGAGTGAGTGTGAGGGCGTCAGGGTGACAGTGATGGAGTGAGTGTGAGTGGACTGGTGTGAAGGTGATCGAGTGAGTGTGTGGGGGTCATGGTGACGGTGATGAAGTGAGTGTTGTGGTGTCAGGGTGACTGTGATTGAGGGTGATTGAGGGGTCAGTGTGACTGTACTGGAGTGAGTGTGAGTGGGTCAGGCTGACAGTAATGGAGTGACTGTGAGAGTTCAGGGTGACAGTGATCAAGTGAGTGTGAGAGGGTTAGGATGACAGAGATCAAGTTGGTGTGAGAGGGTCAGTGTGACGGTGATGGAGTGTGTGAGCGTGTCATGTTGACAGTGATGGAGTGAGTGTGAGGGGTTAGGGTGACAGTGATTGAGTGAGTGTGAGGATGATTGTGTGACGATGCTGGAATGTCTTTGAGGTTGAGATTTTGACAGTGATGAAGTGAGTGTGAGGGGGTCAGGCTGACAGGGATGGAGTGAGTGTGAAGGGGTCAGGGTGACAATGATGGAGTGAGTGTGAGAGGGTCACAGTGCCCGTGATGGATTGAGTGTGAGGGGGTCAGTGTGATTGTGTTGGAGTGATCGTGAGGGGGTTAAGGTGACAGTGATTGAGTGAGTGTGAGGGGGATTGAGTGGCTCAGATGGAGTGAGTGAGAGAGGGTCATTGTGACAGTGATGGAGTGAGTATGAGGGGGTCAGGCTAATGGTGATGGAGTGTGTGTGAGGGATCCATGGTGACGGTGAAGGAGTGAGTGTGACGGGGTCAGGATGACAGTGATGGAGTGAGTGTGATCGGGTCAGGCTGACGGTGATAGTGTGAGCGTGTGGGTATCAGTGTGACCATGATGGAGTGAGTGTGAGGGGGTCAGGATAACAGTGATGGAGTGAGTGTGAGGGGGTCAGGGTGACAATGATGGAATGAATTTGAGGGGATGAATGTGACCCTGATGGAGTGTGTGTGACAGTGCCAGGGTGACGGTGATGGAGTGAGTGTCGGGGGTTATTGTGACGGTGAAGGAGTGAGTGTGTCTGAGGGGGACAAGGTGACGGTGATGTAGTTAGTGTGAGTGGGCCGGTGTGATAGTGACAGAGTGAGTGTGTGGGGATCATGGTGATGGTGATGAAGTGAGTATGAGTTGGTCTGGGTGACTGTGATCGAGTGAGTGTAAGAGGTCAGGCTGACTGATGGAGTGAGTGTGAGGGGTCAGGGTGACTGTAATGGACTGAGTTCGAGGGTGACAGGGAGGCGCTGATGGAGTGAGTGTGAGGGGGTTCGGGTGACAGTGATCGAGTGATGTGAGGGGGTCAGGGTAACAGTGATGGAGTGAGTGTGAGAGGGTGAGTGTGCCAGTGATGGAGTGAGTGTGAGGGGGTCAGGGTGACAATGATGGAGTGAATGTGTGGGGATCAGGTTCACGGTGATGAAGTGAGAATGAAGGGGTTAGGGTGACAGTGATGGAGTGAGTCTGTGGGGGTCAGTGTGGCAGTGATGGAGTGAGTGCGAGGGGGTCAGGGTGACGGTGATGAAGTGAGTTTGAAGGAGTCAGGGTGACTGGGATAGTGTGAGTGTGTCTCAGGGGGTCAGGGTGATGGTGATGGAGTGAGTGTGAGGGGCCCAGGGTGACGGTGATGCAGTGAGTGTGAGTGAGTCAGGGTGACTGTGATCGAGTAAGTGTAAGAGGTCAGGCTGACTGATGGAGTGAGCGTGAGGGGTCAGCGTGACTGTAATGGACTGAGTTTGAGCGTGTCAGGTTGGCGCTGATGGAGTGAGTGTGAGGGGGTTAGGGTGATAGTGATCGAGTGAGTGTGAGAGGGTCAGTGTGACGGTGATGGAGTGAGTGTCAAGGGATCAGTGTGACCGTGATGGAGTGAGTGTGAGGGGGTCAGGATAACAGTGATGGAGTGAGTGTGAGGGGGTCAGGATAACAGTGATGGAGTGAGTGTGAGGGGGTCAGGGTGACAATGATGGAATGAGTTTGAGGGGATGAGTGTGACCCTGATGGAGTGTGTGTGACGGTGCCAGGGTGACGGTGATGGAGTGAGTGTTGGGGGTTATTGTAACGGTGACGGAGTGAGTGTGTCTGAGGGGGACAAGGTGACGGTGATGTAGTTAGTGTGAGTGGGCCAGTGTGATAGTGACAGAGTGAGTGTGTGGGGATCATGGTGATGGTGATGAAGTGAGTATGAGTGGGTCAGGGTGACTGTGATCGAGTGAGTGTAAGAGGTCAGGCTGACTGATGGAGTGAGTGTGAGGGGTCAGGGTGACTGTAATGGACTGAGTTCGAGGGTGACAGGGAGGCGCTGATGGAGTGAGTGTGAGGGGGTTCGGGTGACAGTGATCGAGTGAGTGTGAGAGGGTCAGGGTAACAGTGATGGAGTGAGTGTGAGGGGGTCAGTGTGACGGTGATGGAGTGAGTGTGAGGGGGTCAGCGCAACAGTGATGTAGTGAGTGTAAGGGGGTCAGGGTGACAATGATGGAATGAGTGTGACCCTGATGGAATGAGTGTGAGGGGGTAGGGTGACAGTGATGGAGGGAGTGTGAGGGGTCAGGGTGATGGTGATGATGTGAGTGTGAGGGGGTCAGGCTGACGGTGATGGACTGAGTATGAGGGATTCAGTGTGACGGTGATGGAGTGAGTGTGAGGGAATCATGGTTGACTGTGATGGAGTGAATGTAAAGAGGTCAGGGTGACTGATGGTGTGAGTGAGAGGGGTCAGGGTGACTGTAATGGAGTGGGTTTGAGGGTGTCATGGTGACGGTGATGGAGTGAGTGTGAGGGGGTCAGGGTAATGGTGATGGAGTGAGTGTGAGAGAGTCAGGGTGATGGTGATAGAGTGAGTGTGAGGGGTTCAGGATGATGGTGATGGAGTGAATGTGAGAGAATCAGGGTGACAATAATGGAGTGAGTGTGAGAGGGTGAATGTGAGAGGGTGAGTGTGCCGGTGATGGATCGAGTGTGAGGGGGTCAGTTTGACAGTGATGGAGTGAATGTGAGGGGGTCAGGGTGACTGATGGAGTGAGTGAGAGGGGTCAGGGTGACTGTAATGGAGTGGGTTTGAGGGTGTCATGGTGACGGTGATGGAGTGAGTGTGAGTGGGTCAGGGTAATGGTGATGGAGTGAGTGTGAGAGGGTGAGTGTGCCGGTGATGGAGAGAGTGTGAGGGGGTCAGGGTGATGGTGATAGAGTGAGTGTGATGGGTTTAGGATGATGGTGATGGAGTGAATGTGAGAGAGTCAGGGTGACAATAATGGAGTGAGTGTGAGAGGGTGAATGTGAGAGGGTGAGTGTGCCGGTGATGGATCGAGTGTGAGGGGGTCAGTTTGACAGTGATGGAGTGAATGTGAGGGGGTCAGAGTGTCAGTGATGGAGTGAGTGTGAATCGGCCAGGGTGACAGTGATGGAGGGAGTGTGAGGGGATGAGTGTGCCAGTGATGGAGTGAGTGTGAGGGTTTCAGAGTGACGGTGATGGATTGAGTGTGAGAGGGCCGGTGTGACAGTGATTGAGTGAGTGCGAGAGGGTCAGTGTGACTGTGCTGGAGTGAGTGTGAGGGGGTCAGGCTGACAAAGATGGAGTGAGTGTGAGGGCGTCAGGGTGACAGTGATCGAGTAAAAGTGGGAGAGTCAGGGTGACAGTGATTGAGTGAGTGTGAGAAGGATTGAGTGACAGAGATGGAGTGAGTGTGAGAGGGTCAGTGTGACGGTGATGGAGTGAGTGTGTGGGGGTCATGGTGACGGTGATAAAGTGATGTTGGGAAGTCAGGGTGACTGTGATTGAGTGTGATTGAGGGGTCAGTGTGACTGTACTGGAGTGAGTGTGAGGGGATCATGTTGACAGTGATGGAGTGAGTGTGAGGGGTCAGGGTGACAGTGATCAAGTGAGTGTGAGGGGGTTAGGATGACAGAGATCGAGTTGGTGTGAGAGGGTCAGTGTGACGGTGATGGATTGTGTGAGCGTGTCATGTTGACTGTGATGGAGTGAGTGTGAGGGGTTAGGGTGACAGTGATTGAGTGAGTTTGAGGATGATTGTGTGACGATGCTGGAATGTCTTTGAGGGTGAGAGGTTGACAGTGATGAAGTGAGTGTGAGGGGGTCAGGCTGACAGTGATGGAGTGAGTGTGAAGGGGTCAGGGTTACAATGATGGAGTAAGTGTGAGAGGGTCACAGTGCCCGTGATGGACTGAGTGTGAGGGTGTCAGTGTGACTGTGCTGGAGTGATTATGAGGGTGTGAGGGTGACAGTGATTGAGTGAGCGTGAGGGGGATTGAGTGACTCAGATGGAGTGAGTGAGAGAGGGTCAGTGTGATGGCGATGGAGTGAGTGTGAGGGGGTCAGGCTGACAGTGATGGAGTGAGTGTGATGGGGTCAGGATGACAGTGATGGAGTGAGTGTGAGGGAGTCAGGGTGACGGTGATGGAGTGACTGATGGGGTCATGGTGACGGTGTTGGAGTGAGTGTGAGGGGTTACACATGACAGTGTTAGAGTGAGTGTGATGGTTTCAGGGAGTAGTAATGGAGTGAGTGTGAGGGGGTCAGGGTGACAGTGATGCAGTGAGTGTGAGGGAGTCTGTGTGACGGAGATGGAGCGAGTATGAGGGGGTCAGGTTAACGGTGATGGAGTGTGTGTGAGGGATCCATGGTGACAGTGATGGAGTGAGTGTGACGGGGTCAGGATGACAGTGATGGAGTGAGTGTGAGGGGTTCAAGGCGATGGTGATGGAGTGTGTGTGAGTAGATCAGTGTGACGGTGATGGAGTGACTGATGGGGTCCGGGTGACTGTGATTGAGTGAGTGTGAGGGGTTCAGTGAGATAGTAATGGAGTGTGTGTGAGGAGGTCAGGGTGACAGTGATGGAGTGAGTGTGAGTGGGCCGGTGTGACGGTGATGGAGTGAGTGTGAGCGGGTCATGGTGACAGTGATAGAGAGTGTGAGGGGGTCGGAGTGATGGTGATGGAGTGAGTGTGAGGGCGTCAGAGTGACAGTGGCAGAGAGAGTGTGAGGGGTTAAGGGTGATGGTGATGGAGTAAGTGTGAGGGCGGCAGGGTGATTGTGATGGAGTGAGTGTGAGGGGTTAAGGGTGATGGTGATGGAGTGAGTGTGAGGTGACCAAGGTGCAGTGATGGAGTGAGTGTGAGGGGGAACGGTATGACAGTGACAGAGTGAGTGTGTGGGGATCATGGTGACGGTGATGAAGTGAGTGTAAGGGTGTTAGGGTGACTGTAATGGAGTGAGTATGAGGGGGTCAGGGCGACAATGATGGAGTGAGTGTGAGAGGATCAGTGTGACCGTGATGGAGTGTGTGTGAGGGGGCCAGGGTAATGGTGATGGAGTGAGTGTGAGTGGGCCGGTGTGATGGTGATGGAGTGAGTGTGTGGGGGTCATGTTGACTGTAATGGAGTGAGTGTGAGGGGGTCAGGGTGACAATGATGGAGTGAGCGGGAGCGACCAGGGTGACAGAGATCTAGTGAGTGTGAGGGGATCAGTGTGACCGTAATGGAGTGAGTGTGAGGGAGTCCGGGTGACTGTGATTGAGTGAGTGTGAGGGGTCAGTGTGACTGTACTGGAGTCAGTGTGAGGGGGTCAGGCTGACAATAATGGCATGACTGTGAGTGGTCAGGGTGATAGTGATCAAGTGAGTGTGAGGGGGTTAGGGTGACAGAGATCGAGTAAGTGTGAGAGGGTCAGTGTGACTGTGATGGAGTGTGTGGGAGCCTGTCAGGTTGACAGTGATGGAGTGAGTGTGAGGGTGATTGTGTGACGATGATGGAGTGTGTGATTGGGTGTGAGGGTGACTGTGATGGAGTGAGTGTGAATGGGTCAGTGTGACTGTCATGGAGTGTGTGGGGGGGATTATGGTGATGGAGTGAGCGTGAGGGAGTCAGGGTGATGGTGATGGAGTGAATGTGAGGTGTCAGGCTGACTGATGGAGTGAGCGTGAGGGGTCAGCGTGACTGTAATGGACTGAGTTTGAGGGTGTCAGGTTGGCGCTGATAGAGTGAGTGTGAGGAGGTCAGGGTGACGGTGATAGAGTGAGTGTGGGTGGTCAGGATAACAGTGATGGAGTGAGTGTGAGGGGGTCAGGGTGACAATGATGGAATGAGTTTGAGGGGATGAGTGTGACCCTGATGGAGTGTGTGTGACGGTGCCAGGGTGACGGTGATGGAGTGAGTGTCGGGGGTTATTGTGACGGTGATGAAGTGAGTGTGTCTGAGGGGGACAAGGTAACGGTGATGTAGTGAGTGTGAGTGGGCCGGTGTGATAGTGACAGAGTGAGTGTGTGGGGATCATGGTGATGGTGATGAAGTGAGTATGAGTGGGTCAGGGTGACTGTGATCGAGTGAGTGTAAGAGGTCAGGCTGATTGATGGAGTGAGTGTGAGGGGTCAGGGTGACTGTAATGGACTGAGTTTGAGGGTGACAGGGAGGCGCTGATGGAGTGAGTGTGAGGGCGTTCGGGTGACAGTGATCGAGTGAGTGTGAGAGGGTCAGGGTAACAGTGATGGAGTGAGTGTGAGGGGGTCAGTGTGACGGTGATGGAGTGAGAGTGAGGGGATCAGCATAACTGTGATGTAGTGAGTGTAAGGGGTTCAGGGTGACAATGATGGAATGAGGTTGATGGAATGAGTGTGACCCTGATGGAATGAGTGTGAGGGGGCAGGGTGACAGTGATGGAGAGAGTGTGAGGGGTCAGAGTGATGGTGATGCTGTGAGTGTGAGGGGGTCAGGCTGACGGTGATGGACTGAGTATGAGGGAGTCAGTGTGACGGTGATGGAGTGAGTGTGAGGGAATCATGGTGACTGTGATGGAGTGAATGTAAAGAGGTCAGGGTGACTGATGGAGTGAGTGAGAGGGGTCAGGGTGACTGTAATGGAGTGGGTTTGAGGGTGTCATGGTGACGGTGATGGAGTGAGTGTGAGGGGGTCAGGGTAATGGTGATGGAATGAGTGTGAGAGAGTCTGGGTGACAATAATGGAGTGAGTGTGAGAGGGTGAATGTGAGAGTGTGAGAGGGAGAGTGTGAGGGGGTCAGTTTGACAGTGATGGAGTGAGTGTGAGGGGGTCAGGGTTATAGTGATTGAATGAGTGTGATGGGGCCAAGGTGACAGTGATGGAGTGAGTGTGAGTGGGCCAGGGTGACAGTGATGGAGTGAGTGTGAGGGGATGAGTGTGCCGGTGATGGAGTGAGTGTGAGAGAGCCGGTGTGACAGTGATTGAGTGAGTGCGAGAGGGTCAGTGTGACTGTGCTGGAGTGAGTGTGAGGGGGTCAGGCTGACAAAGGCGGAGTGAGTGTGAGGGCGTCAGGGTGACAGTGATGGAGTGAGTGTGAGTGGACTGGTGTGAAGGTGATCGAGTGAGTGTGTGGGGGTCATGGTGACGGTGATGAAGTGAGTGTTGTGGTGTCAGGGTGACTGTGATTGAGGGTGATTGAGGGGTCAGTGTGACTGTACTGGAGTGAGTGTGAGTGGGTCAGGCTGACAGTAATGGAGTGACTGTGAGAGTTCAGGGTGACAGTGATCAAGTGAGTGTGAGAGGGTTAGGATGACAGAGATCAAGTTGGTGTGAGAGGGTCAGTGTGACGGTGATGGAGTGTGTGAGCGTGTCATGTTGACAGTGATGGAGTGAGTGTGAGGGGTTAGGGTGACAGTGATTGAGTGAGTGTGAGGATGATTGTGTGACGATGCTGGAATGTCTTTGAGGTTGAGATTTTGACAGTGATGAAGTGAGTGTGAGGGGGTCAGGCTGACAGGGATGGAGTGAGTGTGAAGGGGTCAGGGTGACAATGATGGAGTGAGTGTGAGAGGGTCACAGTGCCCGTGATGGATTGAGTGTGAGGGGGTCAGTGTGATTGTGTTGGAGTGATCGTGAGGGGGTTAAGGTGACAGTGATTGAGTGAGTGTGAGGGGGATTGAGTGGCTCAGATGGAGTGAGTGAGAGAGGGTCATTGTGACAGTGATGGAGTGAGTATGAGGGGGTCAGGCTAACGGTGATGGAGTGTGTGTGAGGGATCCATGGTGACGGTGAAGGAGTGAGTGTGACGGGGTCAGGATGACAGTGATGGAGTGAGTGTGAGGGGGTCAAGGCGATGGTGATGGAGTGTGTGTGAGTAGATCAGTGTGACGGTGATGGAGTGACTGTGATGGGGTCCGGGTGACTGTGATTGAGTGAGTGTGAGTGGTTCAGGGAGACAGTAATGGAGTGTGTGTGAGGGGGTTAGGGTGACAGTGATGGAGTGAGTTTGAGAGGGTCAGTGTGACGGTGATGGAGTGAGTGTGAGCGGGTCATGGCTGACGGTGATAGTGTGAGCGTGAGGGGATCAGTGTGACCATGATGGAGTGAGTGTGAGGGGGTCAGGAAAACAGTGATGGAGTGAGTGTGAGGGGGTCAGGGTGACAATGATGGAATGAATTTGAGGGGATGAGTGTGACCCTGATGGAGTGTGTGTGACAGTGCCAGGGTGACGGTGATGGAGTGAGTGTCGGGGGTTATTGTGACGGTGAAGGAGTGAGTGTGTCTGAGGGGGACAAGGTGACGGTGATGTAGTTAGTGTGAGTGGGCCGGTGTGATAGTGACAGAGTGAGTGTGTGGGGATCATGGTGATGGTGATGAAGTGAGTATGAGTGGGTCAGGGTGACTGTGATCGAGTGAGTGTAAGAGGTCAGGCTGACTGATGGAGTGAGTGTGAGGGGTCAGGGTGACTGTAATGGACTGAGTTTGAGGGTGACAGGGAGGCGCTGATGGAGTGAGTGTGAGGGGGTTCGGGTGACAGTGATCGAGTGAGTGTGAGGGGGTCAGGGTAACAGTGATGGAGTGAGTGTGAGAGGGTGAGTGTGCCAGTGATGGAGTGAGTGTGAGGGGGTCAGGGTGACAATGATGGAGTGAATGTGTGGGGATCAGGTTCACGGTGATGAAGTGAGAATGAAGGGGTTAGGGTGACAGTGATGGAGTGAGTCTGTGGGGGTCAGTGTGGCAGTGATGGAGTGAGTGCGAGGGGGTCAGGGTGATGGTGATGGAGCGAGTGTGCATGGGCCGGTGTGACAGTGATGGAGTGAGTGTGTGTGTGTCATGGTGACGGTGATGAAGTGAGTTTGATGGAGTCAGGGTGACTGGGATAGTGTGAGTGTGTCTCAGGGGGTCAGGGTGATGGTGATGGAGTGAGTGTGAGGGGCCCAGGGTGACGGTGATGCAGTGAGTGTGAGTGAGTCAGGGTGACTGTGATCGAGTGAGTGTAAGAGGTCAGGCTGACTGATGGAGTGAGCGTGAGCGGTCAGCGTGACTGTAATAGACTGAGTTTGAGGGTGTCAGGTTGGCGCTGATGGAGTGAGTGTGAGGGGGTTAGGGTGATAGTGATCGAGTGAGTGTGAGAGGGTCAGTGTGATGGTGATGGAGTGAGTGTCAAGGGATCAGTGTGACCGTGATGGAGTGAGTGTGAGGGGGTCAGGATAACAGTGATGGAGTGAGTGTGAGGGGGTCAGGGTGACAATGATGGAATGAATTTGAGGGGATGAGTGTGACCCTGATGGAGTGTGTGTGACGGTGCCAGGGTGACGGTGATGGAGTGAGTGTTGGGGGTTATTGTGACGGTGACGGAGTGAGTGTGTCTGAGGGGGACAAGGTGACGGTGATGTAGTGAGTGTGAGTGGGCCGGTGTGATAGTGACAGAGTGAGTGTGTGGGGATCATGGTGATGGTGATGAAGTGAGTATGAGTGGGTCAGGGTGACTGTGATCGAGTGAGTGTAAGAGGTCAGGCTGACTGATGGAGTGAGTGTGAGGGGTCAGGGTACTGTAATGGACTGAGTTTGAGGGTGACAGGGAGGCGCTGATGGAGTGAGTGTGAGAGGGTCAGTGTGACGGTGATGGAGTGAGAGTGAGGGGGTCAGGATAACAGTGATGGAGTGTGTGTGATGGTGCCAGGGTGACGGTGATGGAGTGAGTGTCGGGGGTTATTGTGACGGTGAAGGAGTGAGTGTGTCTGAGGGGGACAAGGTAACGGTGATGTAGTGAGTGGGAGTGGGCCGGTGTGATAGTGACAGAGTGAGTGTGTGGGGATCATGGTGATGGTGATGAAGTGAGTATGTGTGGGTCAGGGTGACTGTAATCGAGTGAGTGTAAGAGGCCAGGCTGACTGAAGGAGTGAGTGTCATGGTGACTGTAATGGACTGAGTTTGAGGGTGACAGGGTGGCGCTGATGGAATGAGTGTGAGGGGGTTCGGGTGACAGTGATCGAGTGAGTTTGAGAGGGTCAGTGTGACAGTGATGGAGTGAGTGTGAGCGGGTCAGGCTGACGGTGATAGTGTGAACGTGAGGGGATCAGTGTGACCATGATGGAGTGAGTGTGAGGGGGTCAGGATAACAGTGATGGAGTGAGTGTGAGGGGGTCAGGGTGACAATGATGGAATGAATTTGAGGGGATGAGTGTGACCCTGATGGAGTGTGTGTGACGGTGCCAGGGTGACGGTGATGGAGTGAGTGTTGGGGGTTATTGTGACGGTGACGGAGTGAGTGTGTCTGAGGGGGACAAGGTGACGGTGATGTAGTGAGTGTGAGTGGGCCAGTGTAATAGTGACAGAGTGAGTGTGTGGGGATCATGGTGATGGTGATGAAGTGAGTATGAGTGGGTCAGGGTGACTGTGATCGAGTGAGTGTAAGAGGTCAGGCTGACTGATGGAGTGAGTGTGAGGGGTCAGGGTGACTGTAATGGACTGAGTTTGAGGGTGACAGGGAGGCGCTGATGGAGTGAGTGTGAGGGGGTTCGGGTGACAGTGATCGAGTGAGTGTGAGAGGGTCAGGGTAACAGTGATGGAGTGAGTGTGAGGGGGTCAGCGCAACAGTGATGTAGTGAGTGTAAGGGGGTCAGGGTGACAATGATGGAATGAGTGTGACCCTGATGGAATGAGTGTGAGGGGGCAGGGTGACAGTGATGGAGGGAGTGTGAGGGGGTCAGGCTGACGGTGATGGACTGAGTATGAGGGAGTCAGTGTGACGGTGATGGAGTGAGTGTGAGGGAATCTTGGTTGACTGTGATGGAGTGAATGTAAAGAGGTCAGGGTGACTGATGGAGTGAGTGAGAGGGGTCAGGGTGACTGTAATGGAGTGGGTTTGAGGGTGTCATGGTGACGGTGATGGAGTGAGTGTGAGTGGGTCAGGGTAATGGTGATGGAGTGAGTGTGAGAGAGTCAGGGTGACAGTGATGGAGTGAGTGTGAGAGGGTGAGTGTGCCGGTGATGGAGAGAGTGTGAGGGGTTCAGGATGATGGTGATGGAGTGAATGTGAGAGAGTCAGGGTGACAATAATGGAGTGAGTGTGAGAGGGTGAATGTGAGAGGGTGAGTGTGCCGGTGATGGATCGAGTGTGAGGGGGTCAGTTTGACAGTGATGGAGTGAATGTGAGGGGGTCAGGGTGTCAGTGATGGAGTGAGTGTGAATCGGCCAGGGTGACAGTGATGGAGGGAGTGTGAGGGGATGAGTGTGCCAGTGATGGAGTGAGTGTGAGGGTTTCAGAGTGACGGTGATGGATTGAGTGTGAGAGGGCCGGTGTGACAGTGATTGAGTGAGTGTGAGAGGGTCAGGCTGACAAAGATGGAGTGAGTGTGAGGGCGTCAGGGTGACAGTGATCGAGTAAAAGTGGGAGAGTCAGGGTGACAGTGATTGAGTGAGTGTGAGAAGGATTGAGTGACAGAGATGGAGTGAGTGTGAGAGGGTCAGTGTGACGGTGATGGAGTGAGTGTGTGGGGGTCATGGTGACGGTGATAAAGTGATGTTGGGAAGTCAGGGTGACTGTGATTGAGTGTGATTGAGGGGTCAGTGTGACTGTACTGGAGTGAGTGTGAGGGGATCATGTTGACAGTGATGGAGTGAGTGTGAGGGGTCAGGGTGACAGTGATCAAGTGAGTGTGAGGGGGTTAGGATGACAGAGATCGAGTTGGTGTGATACGGTCAGTGTGACGGTGATGGAGTGAGTGTGAGGGGGTCAGGGTGACAATGATGGAATGAGTTTGAGGGGATGAGTGTGACCCTGATGGAGTGTGTGTGACGGTGCCAGGGTGACGGTGATGGAGTGAGTGTCGGGGGTTATTGTGACGGTGATGAAATGAGTGTGTCTGAGGGGGACAAGGTAACGGTGATGTAGTGAGTGTGAGTGGGCCGGTGTGATAGTGACAGAGTGAGTGTGTGGGGATCATGGTGATGGTGATGAAGTGAGTATGAGTGGGTCAGGGTGACTGTGATCGAGTGAGTGTAAGAGGTCAGGCTGATTGATGGAGTGAGTGTGAGGGGTCAGGGTGACTGTAATGGACTGAGTTTGAGGGTGACAGGGAGGCGCTGATGGAGTGAGTGTGAGGGGGTTCGGGTGACAGTGATCGAGTGAGTGTGAGAGGGTCAGGGTAACAGTGATGGAGTGAGTGTGAGGGGGTCAGTGTGACGGTGATGGAGTGAGAGTGAGGGGATCAGCATAACTGTGATGTAGTGAGTGTAAGGGGGTCAGGGTGACAATGATGGAATGAGGTTGATGGAATGAGTGTGACCCTGATGGAGTGAGTGTGAGGGGTCAGAGTGATGGTGATGCTGGGAGTGTGAGGGGGTCAGGCTGACGGTGATGGACTGAGTATGAGGGAGTCAGTGTGACGGTGATGGAGTGAGTGTGAGGGAATCATGGTGACTGTGATGGAGTGAATGTAAAGAGGTCAGGGTGACTGATGGAGTGAGTGAGAGGGGTCAGGGTGACTGTAATGGAGTGGGTTTGAGGGTGTCATGGTGACGGTGATGGAGTGAGTGTGAGGGGGTCAGGGTAATGGTGATGGAATGAGTGTGAGAGAGTCTGGGTGACAATAATGGAGTGAGTGTGAGAGGGTGAATGTGAGAGTGTGAGAGGGAGTGTGTGAGGGGGTCAGTTTGACAGTGATGGAGTGAGTGTGAGGGGGTCAGGGTTATAGTGATTGAATGAGTGTGAGGGGGCCAAGGTGACAGTGATGGAGTGAGTGTGAGTGGGCCAGGGTGACAGTGATGGAGTGAGTGTGAGGGGATGAGTGTGCCGGTGATGGAGTGAGTGTGAGAGGGTCAGTGTGACTGTGCTGGAGTGAGTGTGAGGGGGTCAGGCTGACAAAGGCGGAGTGAGTGTGAGGGCGTCAGGGTGACAGTGATCGAGTAAGAGTGAGAGAGTCAGGGTTACAGTGATTGAGTGAGTGTGAGAGGGATTGAGTGACAGAGATGGAGTGAGTGTGAGAGGATCAGTGTGATGGTGATGGAGAGAGTGTGAGGGGATTAGGGTGACAGGGATGGAGTGAGTGTGAGTGGACTGGTGTGAAGGTGATCGAGTGAGTGTGTGGGGGTCATGGTGACGGTGATGAAGTGAGTGTTGTGGTGTCAGAGTGACTGTGATTGAGGGTGATTGAGGGGTCAGTGTGACTGTACTGGAGTGAGTGTGAGTGGGTCAGGCTGACAGTGATGGAGTGACTGTGAGAGTTCAGGGTGACAGTGATCAAGTGAGTGTGAGGGGGTTAGGATGACAGAGATCAAGTTGGTGTGAGAGGGTCAGTGTGACGGTGATGGACTGTGTGAGCGTGTCATGTTGACAGTGATGGAGTGAGTGTGAGGGGTTCGGGTGACAGTGATTGAGTGAGTGTGAGGCGTTAGGGTGACAGTGATTGTGTGAGTGTGAGGATGATTGTGTGACGATGCTGGAATGTCTTTGAGGGTGAGATTTTGACAGTGATGAAGTGAGTGTGAGGGGGTCAGGCTGACAGGGATGGAGTGAGTGTGAAGGGGTCAGCGTGACAATGATGGAGTGAGTGTGAGAGGGTCACAGTGCCCGTGATGGATTGAGTGTGAGGGGGTCAGTGTGATTGTGTTGGAGTGATCGTGAGGGGGTTAAGGTGACAGTGATTGAGTGAGTGTGAGGGGGATTGAGTGGCTCAGATGGAGTGAGTGAGAGAGGGTCAGTGTGACAGTGATGGAGTGAGTGTGAGGGAGTCAGGGTGACGGTGATGGAGTGACTGTGTTGGGGTCAGGGTGACGGTGATGGAGTGAGTGTGAGGGGTTCAGGGAGACAGTAATGGAGTGAGTGTGAGGGGGTCAGGGTGACAGTGATGCAGTGAGTGTGAGGGGGTCTGTGTGACGGAGATGGAGCGAGTATGAGGGGGTCAGGCTAACGGTGATGGAGTGTGTGTGAGGGATCCATGGTGACGGTGAAGGAGTGAGTGTGACGGGGTCAGGGTGACAGTGATGGAGTGAGTGTGAGGGGGTCAAGGCGATGGTGATGGAGTGTGTGTGAGTAGATCAGTGTGACGGTGATGGAGTGACTGTGATGGGGTCCGGGTGACTGTGATTGAGTGAGTGTGAGTGGTTCAGGGAGACAGTAATGGAGTGTGTGTGAGGGGGTTAGGGTGACAGTGATGGAGTGAGTGTGAGTGGGCCGGTGTGACGGTGATGGAGTGAGTGTGTGTGGGTCATGGTGACTGTAATGGAGTGAGTGTGAGGGGGTCAGGGTGACAGTGGCAGAGTGAGTGTGAGGGGTTAAGGGTGATGGTGGTGGAGTGAGTGTGAGGACGTCAGTGTGACGGTGATGGAGTGAGTGTGAGGGGGCCAAGGTGCAGTGATGGAGTGAGTGTGAGGGGGACAGTATGACAGTGACAGAGTGAGTGTGTGGGGATCATGGTGACGGTGATGAAGTGAGTGTGAGGGGGTTAGGGTGACAGTGATGGAGAGTGTGAGGGGGTCAGAGTAACGGTGATGGAGTGAGTGTGAGGGGATCAGGGTGACAGTGATGGAGAGAGTGTGAGGGGGTCAGGGTGATGGTGATGGAGTGAGTGTGAGAGGGTCAGGGTGACAGTGGCAGAGTGAGTGTGAGGGGTTAAGGGTGATGGTGATGGAGTGAGTGTGAGGGGGCCAAGGTGCAGTGATGGAGTGAGTGTGAGGGGGACAGTATGACAGTGACAGAGTGAGTGTGGTGGGATCATGGTGACGGTGATGAAGTGAGTGTGAGGGGATTAGGGTGACTGTAATGGAGTGGGTGTGAGGGTGTCATGGTGACGGTGATGGAGTGAGTGTGAGGGGGTCAGGGTGATCGTGATGGAGTGAGTGTGAGGGGCTCAGGGCGACAATAATGGAGTGAGTGTGAGAGGATCAGTGTGACCATGATGGAGTGAGTGTGAGGGGGCCTGGGTAATGGTGATGGAGTGAGTGTGAGAGAGTCAGGGTGACTGTGATGGAGTGAGTGTGAGAGGGTGAGTGTGAGAAGGTGAGTGTGCCGCTGATGGAGTGAGTGTGCAGGGGTCAGGGTGACAATGATGGGATGAGTGGGAGTGGGCCAGGGTGACTGTGAGTGGTCAGGGTGATAGTGATCAAGTGAGTGTGAGGGGGTTAGGATGACAGAGATCGAGTGAGTGTGAGAGGGTCAGTGTGACGGTGATGGAGTGTGTGTGAGGGTGTGAGGGTGACAGTGATGGAGTGAGTGTGAATGGGTCAGGGTGACTGTCATGGAGTGTGTAGGGGGATTATGGTGATGGAATGAGCGTGAGGGAGTCAGGGTGATGGTGATGGAGTGAGTGTGAGGGGTCAGTATGATTGTGATGGAGAGAGTGTGAAGGGGTCATGGTGATGGTGATGAAGTGAGTGTGAGGGAGTCAGGCTGACTGATAGAGCGAGAGTGAGGGGGACAGGGTGAAAGTGATAGAGTGAATGTGAGGGGTTCATTGTGACGTAATGGAGTGAGTGTGAGGGGGTCAGGGTGACAGTGATGGAGAGAGTCTGAGTGGGCCGATGTAACGGTGATGGATTGAGTGTGTGGGGGTCAAGTGGATGGAGAATAAGTGAGTGTGAGGGAATCAGGTTGACTGTGATAGAGTGAGTGTGAGGTTGTCAGGGTAACGGTGATGGAGTGAGAGTGAGGGGATCAATGTGATCGTGATGGAGTGAGTGTGAGGGGGCAGGGTGACAGTAATGGAGTGAGTGTAAATGGGTTCAGGGAGACGGTAATGGAGTGAGTGTGAGGGGGTCAGGGTGACAGTGATGGAGTGAGTGTGAAGGGGCTCAGTGTGATGGAGATGGAGCGAATGTGAGGGGGTCAGTGTGACGGTGTTGGAGTGAGTGTGAGCGTGTCAGTGTGACGGTGATGGAGTGAGTGTGAGGGGATCAGTGTGAGGGTGATGCAGTGAGTGTGAGGGGTCAGTGTCACTGATGGAGTAAGTGTGATGGGGCTGGAGTCTGTGTGAGAGGGTCAGGGTGAAAGTGATGGAGTCAGTGTGAGGGGTCAGTGTGACTGATGGAGTGAGTGTGAGGGGATCATGGTAACCATGGTGGAGTGAGTGTGGGGGTGTCAGGTACAGGGTGAAGAAGCGAGTGTGAGAGGGTCAGGGTGACAGTGATGGAGTGAGTGTGAAAGGGTCGGGGTGACAGTGATGGAGTGAGTGTGAAATGGTCAGGGTGAGGGTGATGGAGTGACTGTGTGGGGGTCAGCATGACAGTCAGTTTGAGGGTTCAGGGTGAGGGTGATGGAGTGAGTGTCATTGGGTAAGGTTGTCGGTGATGGAGTAAGTGAGAGAGGGTTAGGGTGACGGTGATGGAGTGAGTGTGAGGGGGGTTAGGGGGACGGTGATGGAGTGAGTGTGAGGGGGCTTAGGGGGACGGTGATGGCGTGAGTGTGGGGCGGTCAGTGTGAGTGTGATGGAGTGAGTGTGAGAGGGTCAGTGTGACAGTGATGGAGTGAATGTGAGGGGGTCTGGGTAATGGAGATGAAGTAAGTGTGAGGAGGTCAGGGTGATGATGATGGAGTGAGTGTGAGAGGGTCAGAGTGACGATGATTGAGTTAGTGGGAGGGGGGTTAGACTGACGATGATGGAGAGAGTATGAAAGGGTCAGGGTGAGGGTGAAGGAGTGAGTGTGACGGGGTCAGGCTGACGGTGAGGGAGTGAGCGTGAGGGGTTCAAAATGACGGTGACGTAGTGAGTGTGAGTGGTTCAGGGTGACGGTAATGGAGTGAGTGTCTGGGGGTCAGTGTGACGGTGATGTAGTGTGTATGAGGGTGTCAGGGTGACGGTGATGAAGTGAGTGTGAGGGCGTCAGTGTGACGTTGATGGAGTGAGTGTGGGAGGGCCAGGGTGACAGTGATGGAGTGAGTCTGAGGGGGTCATGGTGACTGTGATGGAGTGAGCGTGAAGGGATCAGGATGAGGGTGATGGAGTGAGTGTGAGGCGGCCAAGGTGACAGTGATGGAGTGAGCGTGCGAGGGTCAGGATGATGGTGATTGAGTAAGTGTGAGGGTGTAAAGGTGACGGTGATGGAGTGAGTGTGAGAGGGTCAGGGTGACGATGATGGAGAGAGTGCGATGAGGTCTGGGTGAGGGGGATGGAATACGTTTGAGAGGGTCAGGGTGATGGTGATACAGTAAATATGAGGTGGCCAGAGTGAGGGTGATGGAGAGAGTTAGAGGGGTCAAGGTGACAGTGATGGAGTGAGTGTGAGACTGTCAGGGTGACGGTGATGGAGTTGGTGTGAGAGGGTGAGGGAGTAAGTGTGAGGTGGGCAAGGTGAGGGTGATGAAGTGAGTGTGTGAGGTCAGGGTGAAGGTGATTCTTTCAGTGTGAGGTGGTCAGGGTGACGGTGACCAAGTGAGTGTGAGGGGGTCAGATTAACCAGGTTGGAGTGAGTGTGAGGGGAACTGGGTGACGGTGATGGAGTGAGTGTGAGAGGGTCATGGTGACGGTGATGGAGTGAGTGTGAGGGGGTCAGGGTGATGGTGAAGGAGTGAGTGTGAGGGGTCAGGGTGACAGTGATGGAGTGACTGTGAGGTGTCAGGGTGACAGTGATGGAGTGAGTGTGAGGGGTTCAATGTGACGGAGATAGAGTAAGTGTGAGCAGGTCAGGGTGACTGTGATGACGTGGGTGTGAGGTGATCAGTGTGACGGCAATGGTGTGTGTGTGAGGGGGTCAGAGCGACGCTGATGGAGTCAGTTTGAGGTGGTCAGTGTGAAGGTGATGGAGTGAGTATGAAAGGTTCAAGGTGATGGTGTGAGTGTGAGGGGATCAGGGTGACAGTGATAGAGTTACTGGGAGGGATCAGGGTGACGGTGATGGAGTGAGTGTGAGGGGGTCAGTGTGATGTTGATGGAGTGAGTGTGAGGGAAGTATGGTGACCATGGTGGAGTGAGTGTGAGGGGGTCAGGCTGACAGTGATGGAGTGAGTGTGATAGGGTTGGGGTGATGGTGATGAGTGAGTATGAGGGGGTCAGGGCAACGTTGATGGAGTGAGTGAGTGGGCCAGGGTGACGGTGATGGAGTGAGTGTGAAGCGGTCAGTGTGAGTGTGATGGAATGAGTGTGAGGGGGTCAGGGTGACGGTGATGTAGTGTGTGTGAGGGCGTCAGTGTGACGTTGATGGAGTGAGTGTGAGGGTGTCAGGGTGGTGATGAGGAAGTGAGGGTGAGGGGGTCAGGTTGAGGGTGATGGAGTGAGGGTGAGGGAGTGAGGGTGAGGGGGTCAGGCTGAGGGTGATGGAGTGAGTGTGAGGGGGTCAGGTGAGGGTGATGGAGTGAGTTCATGGGGTCAGTTTGAGGCGATGTAGTGTATGTGAGGGCGTCAGTGTGACGTTGATGGAGTGAGTGTGGGAGGGCCAGGGTGACAGTGATGGAGTGAGTGTGAGGGGGTCAGGATGAGGATGAGTGAGTGAGTGTGAGGCGGCCAAGGTGACAGTGATGGAGTGAGTGTGCAAGGGTCAGGATGACGGTGATTGAGTAAGTGTGAGGGTAAAGTGAGGTCTGCAGATGCTGGAGATCAGAGATGGAAATGTGTTGCTGGAAAAACGCAGCAGGTCAGGCAGCATCTAGGGAACAGGAGAATCGACGTTTCGGGCATTAGCCCTTCTTCAGGAATGAGGAAAGTTGGTCCAGCAGGCTAAGATAAAAGATAGGGAGGAGGGACTTGGGGGAGGGGCGTCGGAAATGTGATAGGTGGAAAGAGGTCAAGGTGAGGGTGATAGGTCAGACTGGGGTGGGGGCGGAGAGGTCGGGAAGAAGATTGCAGGTTAGGAAGGCGGTGCTGAATTTGATGGATTTGACTGAGACAGGCTGGGGGGAGGGGAAATGAGGAAACTGGTGAAATCCGAGTTCATCCCTTGTGGTTGGAGGGTTCCTAGCCGGAAGATGAGGCGTTCTTCCTCCAACCGTCGTTTCGCTGTGGTCTGACGATGGAGGAGTCCAAAGACCTGCATATCCTTGGTGGAGTGGGAGGGGGAATTGAAATGTTGAGTTACAGGGTGGTTGGGTTGGTTGGTCCAGGTGTCCCAGAGGTGTTCTCTGAAACGCTCCGCAAGTAGGCGGCCTGTCTCCCCAATATAGAGGAGGCCATATCGGGTGCAGAGGATGCAATAGATGATATGTGTGGAGGTACAGGTGAATCTGTGGCAGATATGGAAGTTTCCTTTGGGGGCTTGGAGGGAGGTGAGGGGGGAGGTGTGGGCGCAAGTCTTGCACCTCCTGCGGTTGCAGGGGAAGGTGCCAGGAGTGGAGGTTGGGTTGGTGGGGGGTGTGGATCTGACGAGGCACCTCCAAACGGACCCCACCACCAAGGATATATTTCCCTCCCCTCCCCTATCAGCATTCCATAAAGACCACTCCCTCCGTGACTCCCTCGTCAGATCCACACCCCCAACCAACCCAACCTCCACTCCCGGCACCTTCCCCTGCAACCGCAGGAGGTGCAAGACTTGCGCCCACACCTCCCCCCTCACCTCCCTCCAAGGCCCCAAAGGAAACTTCCATATCCGCCACAGATTCACCTGTACCTCCACACATATCATCTATTGCATCCTTTGCACACGATATGGCCTCCTCTATATTGGGGAGACAGGCCGCCTACTTGCGGAGCGTTTCAGAGAACACCTCTGGGACACCCGGACCAACCAACGCAACCACCCTGTAACTCAACATTTCAATTCCCCCTCCCAATCCACCAAGGATATGTAGGTCTTTGGACTCCTCCATCGTCAGACCACAGCGAAACGACGGTTGGAGGAAGAACGCCTCATCTTCCGGCTAGGAACCCTCCAACCACAAGGGATGAACTCGGATTTCACCAGTTTCCTCATTTCCCCTCCCCCCAGCCTGTCTCAGTCAAATCCATCATATTCAGCACCGCCTTTCTAACCTGCAATCTTCTTCCCGACCTCTCCTCCCCCACCCCAGTCTGACCTATCACCCTCACCTTGACCTCTTTCCACCTATCACATTTCCGACGCCCCTCCCCGAAGTCCCTCCTCCCTATCTTTTATCTTAGCTTGCTGGACCAACTTTCCTCATTCCTGAAGAAGGGCTAATGCCCGAAACCTCGATTCTCCTGTTCCCTAGATGCTGCCTGAGCTGCTGCGTTTTTCCAGCAACACATTTCCATAAGTGTGAGGGTGTAAGGGTGACGGTGATGGAGTGAGTGTGAGGGGGTCAGGGTGACGATGATGGAGAGAGTGTGATGGGGTCTGGATGAGAGGGATGGAATAAGGATGAGAGGGTCAGGGTGATGGTGATACAATAAGTATGAGGTGGCCTGGGTGAGGGTGATGGAGGGAGTGAGAGGGGGTCAAGGTGACAGTGATGGAGTGAATGTGAGACTGTCAGGGTGACGGTGATGGAGTTGGTGTGAGTGGGTCAGTGTGACGGTGATGGAGTGAGCGTGAGGGGGTCAGCTTGAGGGTGATTGTGGCAGTGTGAGGGGGTCAAGGTGATTGTGATCAAGTGAGTGTGAGGGTGTCAGATTAACCAGGTTGGAGTGAGTGTGAGGGGAACTGGGTGACGGTGATGGAGTGAGTGTGAGAGGGTCAGGGTGACAGTGATGAAGTGAGTGTGAGGGTTTAGGGTGACAGTGATGGAGTGAGTGTGAGGGGTTCAACGTGACGGAGATAGAGTGAGTGAGAGGCGGTCAGTATGTGTGATGGAGTGAGCGTGAGAGGATCAGGGTGAGGGAGTAAGTGTGAGGTGGGTAATGTGAGGGTGATGAGGCGAGTTTGAGAGGGTCAGGGTGATGGTGAAGGAGAGAGTTTGAGGGGGAAAGGGTGACAGTCATGGAGTGAGTGTGAGGGGTTCAACGTGATGTTGATGGAGTGAGTGTGAGGGGGTGGGTGTGACAGTGATGGAGTGAATGTGAGGGGTTCTGGGTGACCATGATGGTGTGAGTGTGAGGGGTTCAATGTGACAGAGATAGAGTGAGTGTGAGGGGGTCAAGGTGACTGTGATGACGTGGGTGTGAGGTGATGAGTGTGATGGCAATGGAGTGAGTGTGAGGGGGTCAGGGTGACGCTGATGGAGTGAATGTGAGGGCGTCAGTGTGACGGTAATGGAGTGAGTTTGAGTTGGTCAGTGTGAAGGTGATGGAGTGAGTGTGAGAGGGTCAGGGTGACGGTGATGGAGTGAGTGCGAAAGGGTCAAGGTGATGGTGATGGAGTGAGTGTGAGGAGGTCAGGGTGAGGGGAATGGTGTGAGTGTGTCAGGATGGCAGTGATGGAGTTAGTGTGAGGGGATCAGGGTGATGGTGATGGAGTCAGAGTGATGGGGGTGGAGTCAGTGTGAGAGGGTCAGGGTGACAGTGATAGAGTGAGTATGAGGTGGCCAGGGTTAGGGTGAAAAGAGAGTGTGTGGGGGTCAGGGCAACAGTGATGGAGTGAGTGTGAGAGGGTAATAGGGACGGTGATGGAGTGAGTGTGAGAGGGTAATGGTGACGGTGATGTAGTGTGTGTGAGTGGGTCAGGGTGATGGAAATAGAGTGAGCGTGAGGGGGTCAGGGTGACAGTGATGGAGGAGTGTGAAAGGGTCAGGGTGATTGTGATGGAGTGAATGTGCGGGGGTCAGCGTGACGGTGATTGAGTCAGTGTGAGGAGGTTAGGGTGATGGTGATGGGGTATGTGCGGGGGTCAGTTTGACAGTGATGGAGTGAGTGTGAGTGGGTCAGGGTGACGGGGATGAACTGAATGTGAGGCGGTCAGTGTTAGTGTGATGGAGTGAGTGTGAGGGGGTCAGGGTGAGGGTGATGGAGTGAGTGGGAGGGGGTCAGTGTGACTAATGGAGTGAATGTGAGGGGATCATGGTGACTGTGATGGAGTGAGTGTGAGGGGGTCAGGGTGACAGTGATGGAGTGAGTGGGAGGGGGTCAGTGTGACTAATGGAGTGAATGTGAGGGGATCATGGTGACTGTGATGGAGTGAGTGTGAGGGGGTCAGGGTGACAGTGATGGAGTGAGTGTGAGGGGCTCAGGGTGACAGTGATGGAGTGAGTGTGAGGGGGTCAGGGTGACAGTGATGGAGTGAGTGCGAAAGGGTCAGGGTGACAGTGAGGAAGTCAGTTTGAGAGGTCAGGATGATGGTGATGGTGTTAGTATGAGGGGGTCAGTGTGAAGATGATGGAGTGAGTGTCATTGGGTCAGGTTGTCGGTGAAGGAGTGAGTGATAGGGGTCAGGGTGACAGTGATGGAGTGAATGAGAGGGGGTCTGGGTGATGGGGATGGTGTGAGTGTGAGGGGATCAGGGAGACCGTGAGAGAGTGAGTATAAGGTGGCCAGGGTGAGGGTGATGGAGTGAGCGTGAGAGGGTCAGGGTGATGGTGATGGAGTGAGTGTGAAAGGATCAGGGTGACGGCGATGGAGTGAGTGTGAGGGGGACAGGGTTATGGTGATTGGGAAAGTGTGAGTGGGTCAGGGTGACGGTGATGGAGTGAGTGTGAGGGGTTCACTGTGACAGAGATATACGCACACAGACTGGGACAGACTCACTCACACACACACAGCCTGGGACTCTCTCTCACTCACACACACAAACACAGTCTGGGACTGACTCACTGACTCTCACAGCCTGGGACTGACAACACACACACACAGACACACACACACACACACACACAAAACCTGGGACTCACTCTCTCACACACACGCAGCCTGGGACTGACGCACACACACACACACAGCCTGGGACTGACTCTCTCTCTGTCTCTCACACACACACAAACACACACACACACAAACTGGGACTCGCTCACTGACACACAAACACACACAGCCTGGGACTGACTCACACGCACAGCCTGAGACTGACTCACTTGCACATACCCACACAGCCTGGGACTCACTTGCTCACACACACAGCCTGGGACTGACGCACAAACACACAAGGCCTGGGACTGACTCACTCGCTCACACACACACAAAGCCTGGGACTGACTCAATGACTTTCACACACACAGCCTGGGAATGACTCACTAACTCTCTCTCTCACACACACACACAGCCTGGGACTGACTCACTGACACACACAAACACAGAGCCTGGGACTGACTCACACACACAGCCTGGGACTCACTCACACACACACACACAGCCTGGGACTGACTCACTGACACACACACACACAGAGCATGGGACTGACTCACACACAGCCTGGGACTCACTCACACACACACACACACACACACAGCCTGGGACTGACTCACTGACCCACACACACACAGTCTGGGACTGACTCACACACACATAGACTGCTACTCACTCGTTCACACACACACAGCCTGGGACTCACCCGCTCTCACACACACACACACACACACACACAGCCTGGGACTGACTCACTGACCCACACACACACAGCCTGGGAGTGACTCACACACACATAGCCTGCGACTCACTCACTAACGCACACACACAGCCTGGGACACACTCGCTCACACACAAACACACACACACACACACAGACACACACACAGCCTGGGACTTACTCGCTCACACACACACACACACAGCCTGGGACTAACTTGCTCACACACACACACACAGCCTGGGACTCACTCGCTCAAACACACACACAGCCTGGGACTGATTTGCTCACACACACAAACAGCCTGGGACTGACTCGCTCACACACACACACAGCCTGGGACTGACTCACACACACACACAGCCTGGGACTGACTCATATATACACATAGCCTGGGACTGAATCTCTCTCTCACATACACACACACACACACACACACACACACACAGCCTGGGACACACTCGTTCGTACACACACACAGCCTGGGACTCACTCGCTCACTCACGCACACAGCCTGGGACTCAATCGCTCACTCACACACACACACAGCCTGGGATTCACTCGCTCACACACACACACAGCCTGGGACTCAATCGCTCACTCACACACACACACAGCCTGCGATTCACTCGCTCACACACACACACAGCCTGGGACTGACTCACACACACACACAGCCTGGGACTCACTCGTTCACACACACACACAGCCTGGGACTCACTAGATCACACACACACAAAGCCTGGGACTGACTCACAGACTCACACACACACACACAGCCTAGGACTGACTCACACACACACAGCCATTGACTCACTCACGCACGCACACACAGACACAGCCTGGGACTGACACACTGACTCTCTCACACACACAGTCTGGGACTGACTAACACACACATACCCTGCGACTCACTCGCTCATGCACACACACAGCCTGGGACTCACTCGCTCACGCACACATGCAGCCTGGGACTCACTCGCTCAAGCACACAAAGCCTGGGACTCACTCACCCACTCACTCGCTCGCTCAAACACACACACAGCCTGGGACTGAATCACACACACACACACACACACACACACACACAGCCTGGGACTCACTCATTCAGACACACCCACAGCCTGGGAGTGACTCGCTCACACACACACAAAGCCTGGGACTGACTCAATGACACTCACACACACACAGCCTGGGAATGACTCAATAACTCACACACACACAGACACACACACAGCCTGGGACTGACTCACTGACATACACACACACACACAGAGCTTGGGACTGTGGGACTGACTCACACACACACAGCCTGGATATCACTAGCTCACGCACACACGCAGCCTGGGACTCACTCGCTCAAGCACACACAGCCTGGGACTCACTCACCCACTCACTCGCTCGCTGAAACACACACACAGCCTGGGACTGAATCACACACACACACACACACACACAGCCTGGGACTCACTCATTCATACACACACACAGCCTGGGAGTGACTCGCTCACACACACACAAAGCCTGGGACTGACTCAATGACACTCACACACACACAGCCTGGGAATGACTCAATAACTCACACACACACAGACACACACACAGCCTGGGACTGACTCACTGACACACACACACACACACACAGAGCTTGGGACTGTGGGACTGACTCACACACACACAGCCTGGAACTCACTAGCTCACGCACACACGCAGCCTGGGACTCACTCGCTCAAGCACACACAGCCTGGGACTCACTCACTCACTCGCTCGCTCAAACACACACACAGCCTGGGACTGAATCACACACACACACACACACACGCGCAGCCTGGGACTCACTCGTTCATACACACACACAGCCTGGGAGTGACTCGCTCACACACACACAAAGCCTGGGACTGACTCAATGACACTCACACACACTCAGCCTGGGAATGACTCACTAACTCACACACACACACACACACACACACACACACACAGCCTGGGATTGACTCACTGACACACACACACAGAGCCTGGGACTGACTCACACACACACAGCCTGGGACTCACTCACACACACACACAGCCTGGGACTGACTCTCTGATCCCCACACACAGAGTCTGGGACTGACTAACACACACATAGCCTGTGACTCACTCGCTCACACACACACACAGCCTGGGACTGACTCTCACACACACACAGCCTGGGACTGACTCACTGACTCATACATACACACAGCCTGGGACTGACTCACTGACTCACACACACACAGTGTGGGATGGACTCACTGAACTCACACACACACACACACACACAGCCTGGGACTGAATCACACACACACGCGCAGCCTGGGACTCACTCGTTCATACACACACACAGCCTGGGAGTGACTCGCTCACACACACACAAAGCCTGGGACTGACTCAATGACACTCACACACACTCAGCCTGGGAATGACTCACTAACTCTCTCACACACACACACACACACACACACACACACACAGCCTGGGACAGACTCACTGACACACACACACGCACACACACACAGAGTCTGGGACTGACTCACGCACACACAGCCTGGGACTCACACACACACACACACACACACACACACCCTGGGGCTCACTCACAGACACACACACACACACAGCCTGGGACTCACTCGCTCAAACACACACACAGCCTGCGACTCACTCGCTCACGCACACACACAGCCTTGGACTCACTCGCCCACACACACACACACACACACACACCCTGGGACTCACTCGCTCACTCACAGACACACACACACACACACAGCCTGGGACTCACTCGCTCAAACACACACACAGCCTGGGACTGACTCGCCCACGCACACACACAGCCTGGGACTGACTCACACATCACAGCCTGGGACTCACTCACGCACGCACACACACACACAGCCTGGGACTGACTCACTGACTCTCTCACACACACAGTCTGGGACTGACTCACAAACACACATCCTGAGTCTCACCCGTTCACACACACACACACAGCTTGGGACTCACTAGCTCACGCACACACGCAGTCTGGGACTCACTCGCTCAAGCACACACACAGCCTGGGACTCACTCACTCACTCGCTCGCTCAAACACACACACAGCCTGGGACTGAATCACACACACACACACACGCAGCCTGGGACTCACTCGTTCATACACAAACACAGCCTGGGAGTGACTCGCTCACACACACACAAAGCCTGGGACTGACTCAATGACACTCACACACACTCAGCCTGGGACTGACTCAATGACACACCACACACACAGCCTGGGACTGACTCACTGACACACCATACACACACAGAGCCTGGGACTGACTAACACACACATAGCCTGCGACTCACTCGCTCACACACACACACAGCCTGGGACTCAATCGCTCACTCACACACACACACACAGCCTGGGACTGACTCACGCACACACAGCCAGGGTCTCACTCGTTCACACACCCACACAGCCTGGGACTCACTAGATCACAGACACACACAACCTGGGACTGACTCACACACACACAGCCTGGGACTCACTCACGCACGCACACACACACACAGCCTGGGACTGACTGACTCTCTCACACACACAGTCTGGGATTAACTCACAAACACACATACTGGGACTCACTCGTTCACACACACACACAGACACACACACAGACAGCCAGGGACTCACTCGCTCACACACATACACACAGCCTGGGACTGACTCGCTCACACACACACACAGGCTGGGACTCACTCCCTGACACACTCACACACTGCCTGAGACTCACTGACACACACACACACAGCCTGGGACCCACTGACTCACACACACATACAGGCTGGGAATGACACACACACACACTCACACAACCTGGGACTCACTCGCTCACACACACGCACACAGCCTGGGACTGACTCACCCACTCACTCACACACAAGTAGCCTGGAATGAACTCACTCTCTCTCTCTCTCTCACACACACACACACACACAAAGACTGGGAATGACTCAAACATACACACAGCCTGGGACTGACTGTCACACACACACAGCCTGGGACTCACTCGCTCTCACACACACACACAGCCTGGGACTGAATCACTGACCAACACACACATACACAGCCTGGGACTGACTTACTGACACACACACACACACACTATGAAGACTGGGACTGACTCACTGACATACACACACAGACACAGACACAGACACAGACACACACAGCATTGGACTGACTCACGAGTCACACAGCCTGGGATAGACTCTCTGACTCTCACAGCCTGATAATGAGTCACACACACACAGCCTGTGAATGATTCACTGATTCACACTGCCTGGTACGAACTCACACACACACACACAGCCTGGGACTCACTCACTCACAAACACACATACACACAGCCTGGGACTCACGCACTCACTCACACACACACACACACACAGCCATTGACTCACTCATGCACGCACACACAGACACAGCCTGGGACTGACACACTGACTCTCTCACACACACAGTCTGGGACTGACTAACACACACATAGCCTGCGACTCACTCGCTCATGCACACACACAGCCTGGGACTCACTCGCTCACGCACACACGCAGCCTGGGACTCACTCGCTCAAGCACACAAAGCCTGGGACTCACTTACCCACTCACTCGCTCGCTCAAACACACACACAGCCTGGGACTGAATCTCACACACACACACACACACACACACACTTGGGACTGTGGGACTGACTCACACACACACACAGCCTGGAACTCACTAGCTCACGCACACACGCAACCTGGGACTCACTCGCTCAAGCACACACAGCCTGGGACTCACTCACTCACTCGCTCGCTCAAACACACACACAGCCTGGGACTGAATCACACACACACACACACACACACACACACGCGCAGCCTGGGACTCACTCGTTCATACACACACACAGCCTGGGAGTGACTCGCTCACACACACACAAAGCCTGGGACTGACTCAATGACACTCACACACACTCAGGCTGGGAATGACTCACTAACTCACACACACACACAGCCTGGGATTGACTCACTGACACACACACACACAGAGCCTGGGACTGACTCACACACACACAGCCTGGGACTCACTCACACACACACACAGCCTGGGACTGACTCTCTGACCCCCACACACAGCCTGGGACTGACTAACACACACATAGCCTGCGACTCACTCGCTCACACACACACACAGCCTGTGACTCACTCACTCACACACACACACAGCCTGGGACTGACTCACACACACACACAGCCTGGGACTGACTCACTGACTCATACATACACACAGCCTGGGACTGACTCACTGACTCACACACACACAGTGTGGGACGGACTCACTGACTCACACACACACACACACAGACTGGGACTGAATCACACACACACACACGCGCAGCCTGGGACTCACTCGTTCATACACACACACAGCCTGGGAGTGACTCGCTCACACACACACAAAGCCTGGGACTGACTCAATGACACTCACACACACTCAGCCTGGGAATGACTCACTAACTCACACACACACACACACAGCCTGGGACAGACTCACTGACACACACACACGCACACACACACAGAGTCTGGGACTGACTCACGCACACACAGCCTGGGACTCACACACACACACACACACACACACACACACACACACACACACCCTGGGGCTCACTCACAGACACACACACACACACAGCCTGGGATTCACTCGCTCAAACACACACACAGCCTGCGACTCACTCGCTCACGCACACGCACAGCCTGGGACTCACTCGCCCACACACACACACACACACCCTGGGACTCACTCGCTCACTCACAGACACACACACACACACAGCCTGGGACTCACTCGCTCAAACACACACACAGCCTGGGACTGACTCGCCCACGCACACACACAGCCTGGGACTGACTCGCACATCACAGCCTGGGACTCACTCACGCACGCACACACACACACAGCCTGGGACTGACTCACTGACTCTCTCACACACACAGTCTGGGACTGACTCACAAACACACATCCTGAGTCTCACCCGTTCACACACACACACACAGCTTGGGACTCACTAGCTCACGCACACACGCAGCCTGAGACTCACTCGCTCAAGCACACACACAGCCTGGGACTCACTCACTCGCTCGCTCAAACACACACACAGCCTGGGACTGAATCACACACACACAGCCTGGGACTCACTAGCTCACGCACACACGCAGCCTGGGACTCACCCGTTCATACACACACACAGCCTGGGAGTGACTCGCTCACACACACACAAAGCCTGGGACTGACTCAATGACACTCACACACACACAGCCTGGGACTGACTCACTGACACACCACACACACACACACAGAGCCTGGGACTGAGTAACACACACATAGCCTGCGACTCACTCGCTCACACACACACACACAGCCTGGGACTCACTCGCACACACACACACACACAGCCTGGGACTCACTAGCTCACGCACACACGCAGCCTGGGACTCACTCGCTCACGCACACATGCAGCCTGGGACTCACTCGCTCAAGCACACAAAGCCTGGGACTCACTCACCCACTCACTCGCTCGCTCAAACACACACACAGCCTGGGACTGACTCATTCAGACACACACACAGCCTGGGAGTGACTCGCTCACACACACACAAAGCCTGGGACTGACTCAATGACACTCACACACA